>NC_139010.1:15094549-17494549 GCF_964374135.1 Grampus griseus | reverse complement strand
AAAAAAAAAAAAAAGTGAGACCAAGGGAAGGAAGGAAAAAGGGGGCTGTGAGTGGAGAGGAAGTGACACGTTTTATGAAATCGGAGCTTTTTAAGGTTGTTTTGGGCACAGTTTCAAGAGGAAGTGCTGGTTATTAAGACAAACAATTGCTAATCTAATCTCTATCAGGAGACGTATTTAAGTTCAAGCACACTTTTTTTTTTTTGACTCTTCTGGATTTTGGATTTTCAATTGAATGCTGTAATATGAGTATAAATTCGATGGAAGAAAAACAATTTAAGGAAGAACCATTTCTGATGTCTGCTACATGTATGAAGTTGAAGAAAATTGATTAGTAATCAAGAACAATTTAATTTTTTTGGACTTCTGCCCAAAGCTCCCCTTCCTAGTTAACTAGTTAATCTTCCTTTAACTAGGACTTCCTCCATTGAAGGCTTCCTGTGTCCCTGCTCTGGCCAGGCTGCCCTCTTCCAGGCTCTGCAGCCCCGCAGGCACACTTACGTCTTGAACACATCACACTCAGCTGGAATGGCCTGGTTACTTGTCTTTCTATTAAACTGGCTTCTTGAAGACTGAAAACACCTGGCCTATGTTAGATGCTTCATAAACATTAGGTCAGTGTTGAATGTAGATGGCAAATAGAGAAATAAGGATCATCCCTGTATCAGTTTTGTATTGCTTTGTAATAAATTACCACAAATTTAGTGGCTTAAAACAACTCACATTTATTATCTCACAGTTTCCGTGGGTCAGGAGTCTGGGCATGGCCTAGTGGGGTCCTATGCTCAGGGTCTCAGTAGGCTGCAGTCAGGTGTTGACTTGAGCTGCAGTCTCACCTGAGGACTCTGGGGGATGTTTTGTTTCCAAGGTCATTGAGGTTGCTGAAAGAATTTGTTTCCTTATGGTTGTGCGGGGTGGGGGTGGGGGGGTGGCCCTTGCTTCTTGCTGACTATGCGCTGGAAGCCACCCTCAGGTCTGGAGGCCAGTAGTAACTTGCACAATGGATATTTGCTTCTTCAAGGCTGTCAGGAGGCTCTCTCTCACTCTACTTGGCTGACACAGACTTTAGATAACATGATGTAATCAAGGGAGTGACACCCCGTCACCTGCATTATATTCCATTTGTTAAAAGCAATTCCCATGTCTTGCCCACACTCAGAGGGATGGGATTATACAAGGGCATAAGCCAATGGGAGTAACCTTTGGGTTAGGTGGGTCTGCCTCAGTCTCTAGCTACATAACCCATTCCACTAACATAAGCACTTTCACTCCACAAAATCCTTTTTTGAGGCTTGCAGGAGAGTAGCTTATTTCTAGCCTGTGCTTGATTATCTAAATTAGTTTTTATGTTTTGTGGTTGCTTGTTCAGAAAATAAATATAGCAATCTGATATTTCTCAAGTCCTGTGCTATGTAAAAGTCCTCATGTTGGTTATTCAGCTATTGGTTCTCAGCTCCAGTCCACGGTGGCTTCATGTTAGATTAGGGGGCGGGGGGGGCAGGAGGGCAGGAAGACAGGAGAGGGCACTTGCTGCTTCCTGTCTGGATCTTCGTGTCAGCGTCACCCTAGCAGTGGCAGATGGTTCTGGTTCAGCTTCTCCCAGCACTTCCAGAGCCAGCCTCAGTGTACGCATCAGAGAGCACCGCTAGGTGGGCAGTACTCTCTCCACGGAGGTCTGAGCTCCAGCTCTGTGGGACCCTCCTCCAAGCTTGTAGGTTCTGATAACCCCATTCTCTTCTCTTTGATCTCCTTAGTGTTAGTGTCAAATGCCTGCAGTTATTAATTGGTGTTAGCTTAGTATTTTCATTTTGCTTTTTCAGTCTTCTAACACCTACTTAACAAAATCCCTGCATTATACTTTCTCTGTTAAAATACCCAATATGGTTTATATTCCTCACTCACCCTGACTGATATAGTACTTCAATTTTCATCTAAGTTGCCAAGAAATTGTAGGGTCTCAATAACTACTATTGGAATTTTATACACCAAAGCAACTGACATTTGGCAAGCAGATGAAATCCATCTTCTGGTTTCCAGGTTGATGCTTTTAGAATGTTGGGTCCATAGTTGACTTTGCCAGTGTATTTAAGGCTTCCTGGCTAAGTAGTAATAGACATAAATAAGCTCACAGGGGGTGATTCATTCATTTACTCCCAAAATTACAGTGAATCATGACTAGAGAGACTCCAGCCCCTAAGAAGCCGAACTTAGAAATCAGTAAAGCTATTTGTGTGAAGTTATGGGCTATACCCAGATATCCCTATTTCACAGATGAGGAAACTGAAAGATTAATTTCCATCCAAGGCCTTCTTGCCGGTAGAAGCCTTCGAATCAGGCACTCTAGTTAGAGACATCTTATCATCACCTAGGCCCTGAACTAGTGTCTCTTCATTTCCTAACTTTTTTAATGGCATCTGTACCCAAGTTCAAAATCTTTGACTCACTGAAATATGACTCCACCATCTCCTTCTCCCTTAAATTAGGCCTGCTGATCTTCCTCCAAAATGTTTCTCCCATCTGTCCCCTTCATTTGTTTTCTACAGTCTGAGTTTTGTTTAGGCCCTCACTATTTCTTGACCAGGCTATTAAAGTAGCCTTCTGATTGGCCTCTCTGTTGTTGTCCATTTGGTACTCTGCTCCCAGAAAAATGTATCTCAAATATAACTCAGAGAATATTACTCCTCCCCTCAAGAACTTTCAGTGGCTCCCTATTGCCTATAGGGTAACATTCAAATGTCTCAGCTGGGAAGATTAAAACTTCCTTCAAAATTTGATCTCAACTATGTTCCCAGCCTTACCTCCCATTTCTCCCTGATAGGTATCTGTCGTGCCAGCCAAGCCTGTACCCCTGCTGAATCTGCCCTTCCTCCTGCTAAAGCTGGCACATACCTCCTTATCATGAACTCCTCCTCCCCAGCCCCATCTTCTCTCCCTGAAATCCCACCCAGCCTCTAAGATCCAGCTGAAATTCCACCTCCTCCATCCACCCTTTCTTGTTTCTCCAAATTGAATACTCTCTACATTCTGCTTTCTGAAATGACAGTGTAAGGCACATATAAGTGAAGATGAAAACTACGAGAGCAGTATAGCTGGCACTGATAATGGCCTATTCTGTTTTCTGGCACTGTATACTGTGCTCTTTACTCACATCATCTCATTTAATCCTCATTTAAGTTCGTATGAGATATGAACTTTCTGTTTTACAGATGAGAAAGCCAACTTTGTGAGGTTACATAAATTGTTCAATATCACATAGCTTATTTTCTGTCTTATATAAATTACTTGTATACCCGCTTTTCTTTCCTCTAAATAGATATCTCACTGAGAAGAGGGAGCATTCCTTGTTCGGGTATGACCACCTGTTCTAGGCTTATGCTGTACCTTGTGCATGGTGGGCAATAAATCACCGATTTACTGAAAAATCTCAGAATTCACAATTTTTGCCACCAGATTGTTTTGCCTTGTTCTTTGGTGGATTTTATTTGTCTGTTTATATATCAAGCATACACCTGTGTTCTATGTAATGTAAGCATGGGGGGTGGGCAGGGAGGGAGGAGTATTTCTGAAAAGATTGGCATAAGTTGACTCCTGTATTCCTTCTGTTATTGTTTGAGAGATGATCTTTATTTGACAGTGGTTCCTAAAGTCCACGAACCCATATCCCCTGCGTCGGCAGACGGACTCTCAACCACTGCGCCACCAGGGAAGCCCGGCATATTCTTTTTAAAGTAGGGCATTGGCTGATACACAATGAGGGAGGCCTGTCTCTTTGGAAAAATTTAATGCAGCCGGGGTTGGGGTGGGAATTATTCAAAAAGCTACTCAAATGACTTATTAAACAAAAATTCGGTAGCATAGATTCAAGGTCATGAGCTAGAGCCTTGAGGTCAGAAGGAGCTTGGTTCCATTGGAAAAAATAAGGCTGACCTTTTAGGAGGGCAGCTTTGTGAAGATGGCTGTATAGATAACACCTCAGGATTCAGTGCAGAGGGACACATTTTTTGGTAAATGCATTCAGTTGCCTTTGCTCTGACTTCAGAGCTGCGAGAGCTGTGGGAACCGCTGCTCCCGGATTTGAGAATTTGAGATGGCTTTCAAAGAACCAAGGGCTCCTTATGCAGCCCCACTTCCGGGTGGCCATTTCGTATTCCTGTGAGGGGCCCAGGGAACAGAGATGGAAGTGTCTAAGATGCGGGGGAGGAGGGAGGAAGTTCAGGAAAGAGTCTAGGGCAACGAGACTGCTTGTCAAACGAGTGGAGGAGTCGGGGCGGCGGGGGGTGGGTGGGTGGGAACAGCCATTCAGCATTTATCTTTCTTTTTCCTGAGTACCTTGTCCAGGAGCCATTCCTATGACCCTTGATGAAGGATGGTCACTATAATGAAGTCCTCCCCTTTCTGCATAAAGGGACAACAAATGCCCTATTCCTAAGGGGGCCTGGGTTTGAAGGATTTTCTACACTGGGCATGAAGTCCTGTTGCTCTCTCCGCACTGCCCTGGCTTTGGTCAGAGTCATTCTGGGTCATAGATACGGCAGAGATAACGGGTCACCATGGGATTGTACTCTCCTCACAGCATTACTGTGCTCAGTGCCTTGACTGGGCGTAGCTCACTGGGCTGCATGGACACAGACAACTCAGCCTGCATTGGCAACCTCACCACCCTGGCCCCCAGCTGTTCAGGCCTGGGCCCGGGGAAGCCAGTGACGTCGATCTGCTGGCCAACACTGGGTAGGGAGATCCTGAGTCCTTCTCTTGTTGGCCCCATGGATAGGCTGAGCAGGCAGCCATTTATGCGCTACGGTTCAAAGAATGCTGAAAGATAGGGCAACTGTTTAATTTATTATCCACGTGGGGTCACTTTGGAGAGTAAAAAGGGACAGTAAATTATAAATATGTTGGGGTCACAGGCAAAAACTAGCGTTGTCTGACAAACCTGGGATCACTATACTGAAAGCTACCTTGGTCTTAATTAAATTTAACATTTCCTAAGTACCTCTGCACCAGACATTGTTCCCTTCCATAGTAGGGCACAGACATGTCCACAAATAAATAACATGACAGAGGGTTAAATGCAATGATGGAACAAGTGCAAAGGCCACAAAAGGAGGGCAAGGTCACCATCTGGGGCAGTGACAGGGAGGGTGGATAGGGAAGGTTTCAGTCAAGGAGATTTGAAAGACCAATGTTTCATAGACATATAGATAGGGACGGGGGCTCTAGAAGGGGAGAACTGCAGCTGTGAAGTCACAGGTAATTGAAGGTACACAGCACGTTGCAGGGATTGTTAAGAAGTGTGGCACTGATGGAAAGTAGAGTGTGAAGCAGCAGTGTCAGGAGGTGGAAGCTAAATGGAAGGCAGGTCAGGAACAGCCCTGTAGGCCATGCTAGCCGGCTTGGACATATCTGCTTAGGGCAGGCCCGGCAAACTGCAGCCCATATGGGCTAAATCCATTCTGCTATTTGGTTTTGAAAAATCAAGTATTATTGGAATACAACCAAACTTATTCATGCTTTCACACTACAACAGCAGAGTTGAGTAGTTACAACATAGACTATATATGGCCTACAAAACCTAAAATACCTGCTCTTTCTTTTCACGGAAAGTTTGGCGATGCCTGGCTAAAAGCCATGGTGGAAATACTGAAGGGCTTTAAATAATAATGTAAACATATCTCTGATTAAGAAAGATCTCATGGGGTAGGAGGGAGGATAGAGTTGTTGGGGAAGAAAGATGGGGACCTACTGTGATAGACTTTATTCATGCAATTAACCTTTATTGAGGGCCCACTATATGCTAGACACTCTGCTAGGCTGGAAGCTCAGAGATGAATACACAACCCTCTTCATGACCCTCGCGAATCAGACAAGAAAAGATAAGGATCTGGACCAAGGCAGTAGAAACGAGGATGGATAGGAGAGGTTTAGAGAGATGGAGCTGGAGAGTCAGGGCTCCAGGTTTGGGACAGTTGTTGGTGGTGCCCTTCTCTGAAATGAGGACACTCCAGGAGAAGGAGGCTTACTTCCACTTAGCTCCTCCCTGGCCTCCTTGAACTCACTACATTTGCTCTGTTACATAACATTGTTAGGTGCTTTCTAAAGACATAGATGTTTTGACTGGATTCAGCTTTATCTAATACTGATACCTGAACAAGAACTAATTTTATAGAGTGTACACCATCCTCATTCATTTTCATCTAGAAAAGAGCCAAGTCCTACATAGTTTGGAAGAAAAGGTCCCCCATGGGCCCATGGAAAACCTATGCTACAGCTACTTCCCTGAGCCAGCAGGTAGAAGGGACTGACTCCCTCATGCTGGTAAACTCAGTAACAGATTGGCTCCCCTGACCATAGTAGGTGCTCAACAAATGTGCATTGGATGAAAATCTGAGATTGAATCACTTAGGGTCCTGGCAAAAATAGATAGTACATCAAGGGCTTCCATCCAGTCTGTTTAGTGGAGGGGCTATTTACAACGGTGAGGGCAAGTGAGTAGAAGCATTGGGCATGGTGACACAACCAGAGACTAGCAACAGTGGAAACCGTGCCCTTTTCTCGACCTGGAGGGGAGGGAAAGATGTCACTAAGCCCAGTGTGAGTCATATCCATGAAAGAGCAGGGGCTGAGCTGAGGCTCTAAGGAATTTCAGCCACTAAGGAACCTACAACCTAGTATGGAGGGAGAGGGGGCAGAAGGGGAAAGTGGGAGAGTAAAGACTCCTACTCTCTGATCTGCTTGTGTCTCTGTTGGCTGACCCTCATCAGAGGCCTCAGAGCAGGGGAGCCAGGACAACACCGGGGGTAGTGGCCATCCTCCCAGCACACAGAGCTGGGAAGAAGAGCCTCTTTTTGATTTCTTTTAGTTTTGCAGAACTTGGGTCTCATCACACTTGCAGTATTGAATTATTAGCAGCAGTATTGAAGTACTTGGATAGACGTATCATTATTTAGCTAAATAAATATTCACTGGTTGTATATTCCTGCAAGTAGCTCTGACACTCCTAACAAGTGCCAGGTGCTTTACTGTGAGTCACGGACAAAGATGGCTAGAGCAGGGGTCCCCAGCCCCCGGGCTGTGAACCACTACTGGTCTTCACCTGTTAGGAACCTGGCCGCACAGCAAGTGAGTGGTGGACAATCAAGTGAAGCTTCATCTGCCGCTCCACATCGCTCTCTGTGCAGCCTGAACCGTCCCCCCTCATCGTGCGCATCACCGCCTGAACCATCCCCCCGTCCCCACATCCCCCATCCGTGGAAAAATTGTCTTCCATGAAACTGGTCCCTGGTGCCAAAAAAGGTTTGGGGACCACTGGAGAGGATCCTGCACAGACAGAGCCATATGTGAGCATTTTTGTGCAGAAAGCTTTCTGCATATTCCAGTATCATAGATTACTGGAAGTGGAATCCCGTGCCAAGGGGGATTCACAGTTCACCTTTTGATAAGTTCACAGTTCACCTTTTGACAGTTTGCTTTCTTGTATACTCCAAAAAGGCTCTAAAGTATTTGAGCTTGTCTATTTCACCACAGCGTCTTTCTCCCTGGTCACCAGTGAGCTTAAGCATCTTTTCATATGTTGATCAGTCCTTTGTCATTTTTCTTTTGTGAAACATAGTGGTTTAGTGCTTGGTGTTTGAAGCCAAGACTGCTTTGTGAATTCAGACCCTGTCTTTGCCACTTATTTGCTGTGTGACCTTAGGCAAGTTATTTTTCCCCCATTCCTCATCTGTGAATTGGAGAAATGAGGATATCTACCCTTTGGGGTTTTGGAGACTGGTAAGTACTTAGACATGCCTAACATATAGTGACCTTGATGTAAGGATTAGCTATCATACTTGCCTACATTGTTTGTCCATTTTCCTCTCCCAATGTTATTGAAGTATGACCAAGGCTGAGGACCAACAGGCAGAAGGGAGCCCATTTCTGCAGCTCCTATCTTATTTCTGAAATGGTCTGCTGTCCCTGTAACATGACCCTGCAGTGACACGGTAACACTTTACTTCCTACCTGGATCACAGACAACCGCATGTTTAGAGCGGGGCGGAAGGTTCATCTGAGCGCATTTGTTCAGGCATCTTTGGGGTCCTGAGCTGTCAGAATTTGACCAGAGGTTCTCCCAGAGTCCATTTTGCCCCAGGGAGGGACAGCCAGCTCTGGTGCATTCACTACTCTGGGCAAGCCTGGAGGCCTTTCGAGCTTGGCCAGCCTTTTCTCAGGCAGCCGCCAGATGGAACTGCTCTGAGCTCTGGGCCTGTGGGAGGCCAGGTGCTCTGTGCCCTCACTTGCAGCAGCGGCTGAGGGCTGTGGTTGTGGCTGCCTGAGCTATTGCTGCCGTTGGGGAGATCACACGCCCACAAGGGGAATGCCTCAAGTTGCTGAAAAAAAATTTTTTGAAGCAGGAAGAGAAGAGCTGCTTCCTTTGTAGGCCAGCCTCACTGTTACGCAACTCTGACTGTACGTTTTCTGACTTTCGGTACAAGTGAAGGTCACCTTAAGATAAATTGAAATTCTTATATCAAGGTCACAGGAAAGTTCAAGTGTGTAAGCATGTTTTAGGTGTTGCTTGGAGGTGAATGTATGTATAGCGTCCTACAGTGAGACTGAGGCTTACACGGGCAATGCCAGGAAGTCACCGTCTCCATCCAGCATAGCCAGCACCAGCACCTGCATCACTTTCTTTATTGATGCCACTACATGCCAGGAATTGCCTGACGTGTCAGCTCTCATTCTCATAGTCATAGAGCAAGGAAGATATTATACCAGTTTCAATGATGAGGAAATCAAAGTTCAGAAAGTTTAACTGTCGTGACCAAGATTCTTCAGCCAGAAAGTGGCAAGTCACATTTTGAAAACATCTTTTTGATGTTATCAAAGTTTGTGTTCTTTCCACTGCCCCATGCATGTAGTTGCAGAATTTAGAATTGGAAGGGACTTTAGAGTTCGGAATTTCTCTGTGCCCAAGATCACGAAGTTAGTTATTGGCGACATTAGAACTAATATCTTCTATCTCCTAGACAAGTATTACTTTTTCTAGCAGATGAGTTTGTCTCATGAAAATCTTAGCTAAAAAATTGCTAGGTGAATAAGCAACGTGTAGTAGTTGGGAGTCAGCTGGGGAAGGTAGAAAGGGGTTATAGGTTGTGGATTCAGATTTTGGTTCTGCCACTTCCTAGCTGTGTGGGCAAGTTACACAAGCCTCAGTTTATCATCTGTAAAATGGCAGTAATAATAATACCGAAATAAAAATACTGAAAATGAGTTGATGTAAGCCATATAGTATGTACTAGGTAGTTAAGTTATCCGTCCCTAGAAGAACGATTTTGAAATAGTGTTGGATACAAGACTTTTTTTCAAACTCAGGTTAGCTTGAAAGTGAGATCTGAAAAGGCAGGGCTGTTTGTTGAAACTGGAAGCTTAGTTAAGAGCACAGGCTCTAGAATCAAGACTGTGTGCATTCACACACCAGTCAAAATGGCTATCATCAAAAAATCCACAAACAAGAAATGCTGGAGAGGGTGTGGAAGGAAGGGAACCCTCTTGCACTGTTGGTGGGAATGTAACTTGGTGCATCTACTGTGGAGAACAGTATGGAGATTCCTTAAAAACTAAAAGTAGAGCTACCATATGATCTAGCAATCCACTCCTGGCATATATCTGGAGAAAAACATGGTCCAAAAGGATACATGCACCCCAGTGTTCATTGCAGCACTGCTAACAATAGCCAAGAGATGGAAGCAACCTAAATGTCCATCGACAGGGGAATGGATAAAGAAGGCGTGGTACATATATACAATGGAATATTACTCAGCCACTAAAACGAATGAAATAATGCCATTTGCAGCAACATGGATAGACCTAGAGATTGTCATACTGAGTAAAGTAAGTCAGACAAAGAGAAATATCATATGATATCACTTATATGTGGAACCTAAAAATAAATGATACAAATGAACTTATGTATGAAACAGAAACAGACTCATAGACTTAGAGAATGAACTTATGGTTACCAGGGGGAAGGGATAGTTAGGGAGTTTGGGATTGACATGTATACACTGCTATATTTAAAATGGATAACCAACGAAGACCTACTGTATAGTACAGGGAGCTCTGCTCAATATTATGTTACAACCTAAATGGGAAAAGAATTTGAAAAAGAATAGATACATGTATATGTATAACTGAATCACTTTGCAGTACACCTGAAACTATCACAACATTGTTAATCAGCTCTACTTTAATATAAAATAAAAAGTTAAAAAAGAAAGACTGTGAGCATTCAAATATCAGCTTTGTCACTGGATAACAGTGTGACCTCAGGCAAGTCACCTAATCTCTCTGTGTCTCAATCACTCATCTGTGATTGAGAGTAATCATGATATTTATCTCATTAGGGCTGTGCATGGATTACATGAGGCAATGCAGGAAAAGGATGAGCATGGCATATTGACACAGTAGATTCCCAGCAAATGATCGTCATTGTAATAATTAAAAAACCTAGGATCTGAGAGTGGAACTTATATCATAAAGTAACAATAAATACAAAAGCAGAAAGATCAGCTCTATGGATTCAGAGTACATTTTTAAAATAGAAATTTACTGTGCTGTCTATACACAGCTTGATTTTGCGGGGAAGCTCTAATACTGATTGATGCAGTTTGGCCAACCATTTAACAAGTTGGCTTTCGAAAAATAAGTCATGATTTGGCTGAAGACACACAAAAGGGGGACCTGCCCTCTACACACTAGTGATAGAAATGAGAATTATTACTACTTTTCTAGAGGACAGTTGAATAATATATAAAAAGTCTTAAAAATGTGTATGCTCTTTGATCCATTCTTTAGCTTTACTTAACAGTCAAGGATGTCCACAAAGGCTCACTCATTTATTTATTCAAAAAATACTTATTAAGTACCTACTATGTGCCCTTACTAGGCTCCGGAGATAGCACAGAGAAAAATGGAGTCACAGCACTGCTCTCATGAAACTAATAATCTAGAAGGGAAGATCACCATTAGACAAAGAATTACATGGCCAATTAAGTAATCATACCTATGTTAAAAGCAATGAAGGAGCTGTGTAGGGACTATGCCCACAAACAACCAAGAGGTTTGATCTAGCCTGGGCAGTATAGGAAGGCCTCTTGGAGGAAGATGCATTTTGGCTAAGTCCTGAGACACAGCATGCTTGAAGGAGCACTCCAAGCAGATGAAGAATCGTATGCCAAGGCCATGATCCTCCCAGCTGCCATGTGGCAAAGGATTTGGAGGGGGCTATGAGGAGCCTGGTTGGAAAGCTTCAACCACACAGATGTCCATCACATAATTATTTACAAGAATGAAAAGCTAAAAGAACAAAAACAAAACCCTAAATGTCTAACAATAAAGAATTGGTTAAATAAATTATGGTACATCCAGTCAAAGCAATAAAGTAGCCCTACATAGCCTCTTGTAGCATAGAAGAAATGCATGATATATTGTTTCATGAACAAAATTTACAAAACTATAAACACTGTAATCCTATTTTTAGTATGCATAGGCACAGAGAAATGTGGGAGCCCATATGCCAACATGTTAACAGTAGTTATCTCTGGATGGTGGTATAATAGGATTTTTCATTTTCTTCTCTTTTGTTTATCCATACTTTACAGTGACCACACACACACAGACACACACACACACACACAGTATGACTATGTTACTTTTGTAACAGGAAACCTTTTTTTTTTGAAGGTTATACTAGGTTGGCAGTTTAATACAGTGGTGAAGTGTAGGCACCTCCAGAGGTGTCAGACTTGGCTTTGCCTCCACCCATCTCAACGTTGGGACCCCAGGAACATTTCCATGAGCCTAACTTGCCACTCTGCAAAGTGCGTTGTGATTCTTGTGAAGATTAAATAACGTAAGGCCTACAAAGTGCTTAGTACAGAGTCTGGCCCATTAGTAAAAGCTCAGCAATGTTAGCTAATAATATTGAAAAGAAATACAACCAACATCTACAAACATTCACACCCATAAGAGTTTCTTTAGGCTGCTTGCTTTTGCATTTAGGACAGTGTCAGGGGAAGAGGGTCACAATCTACAATCGTGATTGCTCATATTGTACCTGCTTGGATAGCAGGGAGGGGTGAGGGAGAGTGCCCAGAAATAGGCTGGGTGGAGCCGACCAAAGGTTTCCATGGCAAACCACATGACTGGCAGATTCTCTCCACAGCCCACCCCCAATTCCTCTCCTCCTCTCTCTCTACCTCCTACCCTTTCCTCTCACTTTCTTCCCACCACCTCCTTCCTATTGTCTATGCTGACTGTAAATTCCCTGAGGCCTTGGGACAGGTTGTACATCAGCTCCCCATAGCCAGCACCTACTGCTGTGTTGTGTACAGCTGCCCCCCCCCCTTGTCTGTTGTAAGCAGGGTGCCCTATTGGAGATTTCCCCCATTGGGTGTGACGTTGAATAGGTGTGGTAGTGGTGGTGCGGAGGAATGGAAGGGATAGACAGATGCAAGAGATATTTCAAAGGAAAATAAAAGATCTTGGTGAAGGATGAAGAGAACACAAACTTTGGAGTCAAACAGACCTGAGTTTGAATCCCAGTTCTATTTTTTTAAACTACTTTTATCTCTGTTTTCTAACCTCAGGCAAATTCTTTAACCCCTCTAAGCCTTTGTTTCCTTATTTAAAGATGGAGATAATATTGTCTACCTCCTTGCCTGTTGTGAGGATTAAATGAGGCAAGGTATGAAAATACCCAGCGTGGTGCCTGGCATCCTATTTAGATTAGTTTTCTTTTCTCCTCTCCAGGGTTCTGAGAGTGGGGTTGATGGAGGAATGGTGGTATCCTTCAGAAAACTAGGAAGCAGAAAGCCACCTTGTTTTGTTGGTGAAGATGAGTGTGACTTCGGGCATGTTGACTTTGAGATGCTGTTAAGATAGCTAGTTGGAAATGTCCATCCAATAACTAAAATTAGGGATAGCAGAAATTTCTGAACCATTTTCATAGTTTATGTCCATATTTATATGTGTAGATAGGAGGAGATGAGAGCTGTGAAAGGGAGAGCACAGAGAGGAAAAAAAGAAAAACAATGTTCTGAGTTCAAGATTGTGGAGGGAGCAGTTTCAAAGTTTGATACAGGGTGATGAATGGATGAGGTTGGGAGAAGTTCAAAGTCACCAGAAGTAAGAAAGTCAAGAAACTAAAACATACACTTGTTTTTGTCACAAGGAAAAAAAATTCTTGAGATCCTTCAACATAATCCACCTGCCAGAGCCAATGTAAGCTCTGTTCTCTCTGAACATACCTGGCACATTCCCCTCTCTGCACTGTTACCCACCATCCAGGAAGCTCTACCAAGATGGTGACAACCCTTCTAGGTCCAGTACAGGTCTTACTTCTGTGAATACTTTCTCCACTCTCCAGCTGACCCCAGTCTAACTCTCTTGTCTCTAAATTCCTAAAGCATTTCTTGACTACTGTTTTTTTTAGCATTTATTCTTCATGCCTGGGATGGAAAGTGAATTTCATCCCACATGCCAATACTGGTCAACTCCCAGTAGCTGCTCAGAGAGGAAGTCTAAGACATTTTCCAGATTCAGTGGGAAGAAGCCATGGTTGATATGCATGTCTGTCAGGAGCTCTGGTGTGGAGAGGGTAGCCCATGTCCTGGGTATTTTCCAGCCATAATGGCTATCTTAGTTTGAGTTCCCCAAAAGAAGATGCCGAGACAAAGGTGAAGGTGCAGGTAGTTTATCTGGGAACGACAAATGACGCAATGCAGAAGATGAGACAAAGAGGGAGAAAAGTAAAATGTGGGTTACCACTGGATACAGGGTGATGAATGGATGAGGTTGGGAGTTTCCCACACTCCTTCTGAGGACTCTCTGGGAAACTGTGTTGTCTCCTCAGGACCCTCCACTGGAATATGGGAGGCTGGGCATTGATCCACCCACTCTCATCCCCTGTTGACTGACGGTTGCCCCCAGTGGTGCCAGAGCAAACCCTCAGGCAGAGAACAAGAGCGGTATGAACACCTGAGTGAAAAGTTGCCAGAATGTGATAAAGGGTCTCTCTCAGTTGAAGCCAGGTGAAGATAGACTGGGCATCCACAGGTCTGCTACAATGGCTTGGTCACGCTGCTTTTTCAGTGCTTTTCTTCTTATTTCTGTTAGCTGCTTGAAGGCAGAGCCCCATGAAAAGCATATTGCACAATGCCTAACATCTAAAAAGTGTTCAGTCAATATGTAGTCAATGATTGTTGATTAACCTATGAAGAGAGAGAAAAGGGAGAACGATTAGATTCATCATTTGGAGTTTCTTGTTTAAAGCCCAAGATTGTGCTGATTGAATTACCTGCTATAAAATCCAGCTATTTGGCCAAAGCAGGGTGCTTCTAATCTAGACCATTTTCATCACACAGGCATCGCTTAGAAGTCCAGAGAACAAGAGAGACAGCCTGCTCCCAAGAAAACAACTCTGGGTTCTAAGAAAAAGTGGAGGATGATTTAATGAAAGCACTTGGACTCAGAGACTGCCCCCTCCTACGAATGGAGCAGGGTGAATTGCCCTGCGAGGCCTCTGAAAGGGCTTCCTTAAGATGGGGTAATGGGTCATCCAGTCACAAAAATATGATGCCTTTTACATTTTAAAACTATCCTTTGAAGTCAAAAGCACCTCTTCCTTCAACTTTCTTGGATAATGAGTGCTAACCAAACAAAATAAAAATGCTTTAAAAGGTGTACATCCCTGCAGTAATCTGTATCAGAATCTCACTGCTATGAACTGAATTATGCCCCCACAAAATTCATATGCTGAAGCCCTAAACCCTAATGTGATTATATTTAGAGATAGGGCCTATAAGAAAGTAACTAAGGTTAAATGAGGCCATAAGGGAAGGGCCCTGATCTGATAGATTAGTGTCCTTAAAAGAAGAGACCACAGCCAGTGCTCTTTCTGTCTGTCTGTCTGTCTCTTTCTGTGTCTCTGCCTCTTTCTCCCCCTCTATCTCTGTCTCTCTCCCCTCCTGCTTCCTTCACCCCCAACAGTGTGGACATAGCAAGAAGCCAGCTACCTACAGGCCAGGAAGAGATCCCTCACCAGAAACTGAATTGGCTGGCACCATGATACTGGATTTTCCAGCCTCCAGAACCATGAGAAAAAGCAGTTTCCGTTGTTTAAGCCACCCAATTTGTGGCATTTTGTTGTGGCAGACCAAGCTGACTAATACAATCACTCTAGTCCCTTCCCTAATGGTTCATGCTGAAGTCCCAGAAGCAGTGCTACCAAAATGAGTCTTCCACTGGAAGAGGGCTTTCTCATCTGAAAGTCTCACTACGATTTCTATCACAGCCTTGAAGGGGAATTTGACCAGGAATTTTTATGCGCATTCCAGAATTAGAGAACTGAGGTTCCCTGGGATTTAGCCCAATGCCCAGCTCATAGTAGAAGCTCAAAAAATGTTTGGTGGATGTAACCTTGGAGCATCCCATGCAATGGAGTATCTGACTTCTCTCCCAGAGCTCATTATTCTCAACACTGCCTTTTCCCTAATGTCACATAGTTTAAGGTACTAAGAAAGGGCTTCTCAAAGCTACCTGAAGTTGTAATTTGGGTTCAGAATCCTAGCTGAGTAATCTTGGGCTGGTTAAAGTTTTAGTTTGGGTTCCCCAAGAAAACTTCAAATCCAAGTAGTTTATTAGGGAGGTACAGGAGACACCTGTATGGTGGTGGGAAGATGACAGGGAAAGGAAGGCAGCCATTCAATTTGTGTTATCAAGCAGGTCACCGCTGTGAGCCACTGGAGCTTAATCCCCCTGGGGAACTCTGGGGATCAGGGTAGAACACATGCCTCAGAATTAAATCCCCACCCTGCCACTAAGGGGCGAGGGAGCCAGGGAATTTATACACCAACTCCTGTCAATTACTAGCTGATGGCTGCTCCTGGAGGATATTTATTCCCCAACACATCTGTCATGCCGGAACACAGAAGGCTCCTGAGAACTTCTGGCCAGCAGAAGCTCTCAGGCCAAGTTTTGGCGTTTAGAAGTTGAACTGATAGATGCTGAAATAGTGAGGACCAAGGAGACATGGGTGGGACACAGAAAGCATCTGCCATCTGGAAAAGAAAGACTAGTCCCCTATTCATTAGATGAGCTGATATTTGCAATGTACTTAGAACAATGTATGGTATACAAATGCTCTGAGTGTGGCAGATTGTATTTTCCGTACACAGACAGAAATTTTCTGGTCCCATATGCTCTTCAAGAACCTTGACATTCCCTATTATGGAGTGGAGTCTACTTCCCCTCTCCTTGAACCCAGTGGGACTTTGTGACTGCCTTGATGAACACAACGCTGCAGAAGTGAAGCTCTGGCTTCCAAGGCTAGGTCATATGGGTCTGCCTGTCACTCTGTCTCTCTCGGTCTGTCTTTCTCTGTACATGAATATGTATGTGCGCGCACACACACACACATACCTTGGGAGCCCTACCCTGAAGCTACTACTCTGGAGAGATCACACTAAGAGACAACGTAGGAACAGAGAGAGATCGCCAAGGAGGCTCAGCTGTTGGAGTTGTCCCAGATCGGGTGCCTGCTGGGTGAGCAAAGAAGCCTTTGAGATGATCTCAGCCACAGTTGCCTTATAGCCACAACCGCAGGAGAGACCCTGAGCCAGATATGCCCAGTTAGGCTGGACCTCAATCCCTGATCCACAGAAACCAGGAGAGATAATAAGTAATATTGTTATTTTAAGACACTAAGTTTTGAGATAAATTCTATGTAGCCATAGTAACTGAAACAGTGCTTGATAAATAAAATAAATACAATCTCACCTCCTCTACTCACAACCCCTCCTGAGATATGAAAGGAAACCTTCATATTCTGGATTTCACATTCTAGCAGATGGTTTTAGCCCAAGCTCATGTTTTTCTAAAAGTCAGATTTTCACAATGTCAATATGGTAAGGTTTTATGTTAAAGTTGATATGTTAAGGTTAATGTGCAAAGGTTAGGTTTAGTCCTGGATTGGACATTTTGGTGATTCCTCAGTACCCATTTTGCTTGTCTTCCATCAGTAGCAGCTTGGTGGTTTGATCGCTCACCTCCAGCTCCAGAAGTAGGCTATGAATGATCTAAGCCATCAGGGAATCCCAGGCCTCTTGCCAATGATTGGACCACACAAGTCAGGCACAAGCCAGTCAACACTTGGCTTTCCCCTAGGATTGGTTAGGGATGGTATAATCAGCGCCACATTCAGGACTTTTGCTGGGGATTCTGGGACATAGAAGCCTTCTTCTTCTGGGAAGTATTGGGTTTAGACTGCAAGCTGGAACCATTGCAGTCATTTTGGTACCATGAGGGAAACCAGCCTGAGGATGGAATCAACACACAAAAGAGGAAGATGGAAAGAAGCACATGTCTAGAGCCTTGATCAAGCCATGCCTAAAGCCCAGACTACATCTGCATTTTCAGGTATGGGAGCCAGGAAGTTGCCTTTATTGCATAAACCACTTTGGTATGGATTTTCTCTTACTTATAACCAAAAGTGTCCTAATTAATTCAGGTATCGACATATCAGACATTGTCACTAGAATTAATCCATTAGTCTAGTGACTAATGTCACTAGAGCTGTTCTCTATAGGTGGAAGAGAGGAACAATATTTAATCTATATAAAATTTCCTAAGACTCTCTTCGGACATATTTCTATAAAACCTTGAGTTTTGCCAAGAAAATAGCTACCATGTTCCTGGCTACATCTTGGGTATAAGTGTGTACACATTCTGACATTAGTAAGGAAGGAGCTGTCCCCAGCCTTTCTCCTAGCTTCTGGTGGCCTCAGAAATTCCTTGGTTTGTGGATGGCCATCTTCTCCCTGTCTCTTCATATCATTTTCCCTCTCTGGGTGTCTATGTCCGGATTTCCCATTTTAAAAGGATACCAGTCATATTGGATTAGGGCACATTCTAATGACCTCATTCTAACTCGATTACCTCTTTATGGACCTGATTTCTAAGTGAGGTCACATTCTGAAGTACTGGGGGTTAGGACTTCAACATATCTTTATTAGGGGACACAAGTCATCCCATAACAGTGGGATAGAGGGATTGGCTTGAGAGGGTATATATGGAAATGACAAGACACCAAACATAGGAAAGTTAACAAAAACACTTTATCAAACACAATTTTGGAGTTGTCCATATGTAAGAATGCCTTGCTTTAATTTGTAGGAGAATGGAAAGTACAGGGTTCCTGACAGAGACACGTTTCTTTGCTGAGACCGGTGATGAGATGAAAGAATCAGAGCCAGGTTCCTGAAACACAGAGCCTGTGTTGCCTTTTTTTCTGGCCTAGATGTTTCCATTACAACAATCTCTGTTTTGTTGGGTGATTTTTTTTTCTTCAGGGGATACACACAAAGCTTTGACTTATATTATTCTCATTGCATCCAACTGAATGAAATTTATGAAACTTCTTGTACAGTGTGCTCATTGTTTGGCTTGGGATAATTGAAGTGTCAGGAATATTTGCTTATTGAAAACAACTCCAGAAGGCCCTGTAACCCAACAGGCTCGGGCTACACGGCATGCCACCCTTGGGACAGCTATGTCCTAATGCCTTTCACAGCAGGAGCATCTTCCCAGGTAAATTAATTTTAACACCTGGGGAGGGGCACTGGCTTAGGAGTCAGAGGGCCTTATTTCTAATAGGAACTTCACAGTTCACTTGCCATTTGACTGTAACTTTGAATAAATCATTTAACTTCTCTGGGCTTCAGAGTTAAGTAGACCTGAATAGCATGGTCTTATCTACTTCACAGGGATACTGTGTAGCTCAAAAGGGATAATCTATGTGCAAACACTTTATGAAGCAGAAAATGTTGTACAAATGTGTATAATTAATGATAAAAATTAATTATTTCTACTTCCACTCAGAGGATAATGTTGAACTAAGGAACTATAATAGGTCAATGTTCTGATGATTCTCCATTTTCTCCCCAAGATCTGTCTTCCACCCTTTTCTGCCCTGCTTTTTGCTCTAGGAGGCTGAATACTACAGACTGCATTAACTAGACCTTCCTCATCTTGTGGCTTCTGGTTGAGTTTGACCCATGAGGTGTGCTGATCAGAAATGAAAAGGTGGGAGGAGAGAAAGGTTTATACCTCTTGCTCTCTCTTTGGCCATTAGAGGTTTGGCAGCAGCTATGTTCTCCTACAGCCACAGCTCTGATTGGACAGCCTCTTCTACTCCTTTAGCCCTCACTGCACTTCAGGTAATATCAGTACCTCTTCTCCTCTTCAGGTTGGGGAGGATAACAGTCACCACTGTGGCTGAACCTAATGCCTGTAAACAGTCTCTTCATCCCTACTCGGTCCTTTGTGTGTGCCATGTGTTTCCTGCGGATGCTGACTATAGCCATCCTGACCAAAATGTGGGCACTAACTCAACTTCTTCTGAGTGAACGATTGTCTCTTTTCTTTCAGTTGGACTGTGTTGTCTCTTTAGCCATTGGGTCTGCAAAATGATTCTTCTCTTATAGAAATGACCATCATTGCATCTTGAAGAATTACAGGGATTTGGAGGTCTTTGCTCTTTCCCATCAGCAAATGGATACTTTCTTTAGGTTTACGGGAGGCTAGGTCTCTGCCTGTTCTTTCTCTGGTACCTCCTGCAACTCCCTGCATTTAGGCACTCCCCAAGTTCAGTCAGTCCTTCTCTCATGTCATGTACTTTGCTGTCAGCCAGCCCACAGGGAGCTTATCCCAGATCTTAACCTCTAGCCTCACCTCCTGACCCTGTGTCTTTAGTGGTACTCACTGAATCTCCACATGGATCATAGCCTCTTTTCTCTTTTTCACTCCCTGCCCCCAACTTCCCTATTTCTCTTCATGCTGCCCAGGCTGGAGTCTTGGCTCATCTTTAACATCTCCTTATGTGCAAGCAGGCACCGTGAACTAGTGCTTCTTCCCTTCAAAATAATTCTGTCGTTCCTCTTTGCACTCTCATTGTCTCAGTTCAGACCTCTCGGTACTTTGTGAATTTGTCACAGGATTTCCAATTGGCCTTCCTTTCTACAGTCTCTCCCCAGTTCAGTATAGCCCATAGACTTTCACCATGTTAGTTTTCCTGAATCTTGGCTTTTGTTGCACCCCTTCTCTTTGTGACCTCTGATAACTCTGCTGCCCACAAGACAGAATCTGAACTCCTGACCTTGGCATTCAAAGCAATGCACAATCTGCTTCTTGACCTATTTATTCCCTGACAAACCCTCTCTGCTCTCCTCACTCCCTTCTGGATATGCAAGGGCTTTCCAGTCTCCAGCCCAATGCTCACCTCGTACGCAGCTCCAGGAGTGACCCCTCCTGCCTCACGGTGTAAAACACCACCCATTTGTCACGATGAACCCCAATGCTACTTGCTCTCGGAAACCTTGACCACTATAAGCCACAGTGGTATTTCCCTCCTGTCAACTCGACGAAGTCCCAGGACATGTTTGTTGAACTGAAATTGTAACTCCTAAGGACATTGTTTACACTTGTCATTTGAGACTTATATATCATGTTTGGGCCACATGTGTCTTGCACAGTAGGGTTAGGGTTTACCATTTATTGAATGAACAAACAAATACCTGAAGTACGCTGGCTTATTCAAACTGCTGATTCATTAAGGGGTTGGGCACTCACGTGTATTTTGTGTATTAGTGGGTCTGTATGCCACATGCTCATTCAGATAGGCTTTGGGTCTAAAAAGGAATAGTGATGCTGGTGATGAGGATGATGATACAATGATGATAAGGATGATTAAAAACTGAAATGACTGCCATTTCCATTTATTGAGTACCTACTCTGTTCCAGTGCTTAACATACTTGATCTCTTTTTATGCTTATAATCAACATATGAAGTATTATTACTACCTCTATATATTAGGAAATGGAGGCTCAGAGCAATTAAGTAAATTGCCCAAAATCATATGTCTGGTGGGGAGCAAGGCTGAATTTGAACCCGGTCTGGTGATGCTAGTTTGTTCTACCAATCAAACATCAAGCAACCTGTGGAAGTCTACTGAAGGCATCCAAGGATGCATTGTGTGGAAATGCATATGTGGTACCATGTCCATCTTAGCTTCCTTCCAGTGAGGGCAGAGGCTTCTCGTGAAGATCTCTGTACCCCTCCAGTGATGCTGAGGACCGAGCCTTGCACATCAACAGCACTCAATAGTTTTTTCATTGATTCTAACCCACTGCATGCCTGAATTTCAAGTGTGTCTTGTGGAAGGACCTGGCCAGGATTGCACTATGGGTTCGCATAGGAATTGTTTTTCCATTCCACTCATATCATAAAACCTTTAGTTTATCTAATTACTTGTCTCTAGAGCTTTCCCCTTGATGGACCTTTGTACTGTTGTTGACTTAGCTAAACTGGCAGTGTTTCACAGAATCCTCTTCCTTGTATGGTTCCAGGTTAGGGCGGGCACAGGAGAAATTTTCTTGAGATGGGGAAGGCAGAAGGGATGCAGCCACAACTCTCTGCAGGTTGTTGTGGGGTGCCAGGCGGGCCCCCTTACCTCATGCTGATCTAATGGCTTATCCTGTTGGCATGGAGCAGCACCTGGGCCTCCAGTTCCTTCAACTCCCACCCAGTCTCCTCCTTCAGATTCTCTGAGCTGCAAGCTTGCTGTGTGTGCAGTTCCATGGAGAAGGTGCCAGCTTTTGCAGGTCCCCTGCGTTGCCCAGTTTGGAGGTAATGAGAGACAGCCATGGGTTCTGGCCTGTGCTCATTGGTTCCAGTGTTTCCCACACTTCCAGTTTGCGCTCCTTCCCCCACTTTCCTGGGTTCCTTCCTGATTATCAGAGCCGCTGGACTTCAGGTCCCCACCGGACGCAGAGGCAACAGCCTGCCATCGAGTCCACCAGCTTCCGCAGCTTTTCAGGGTGTAATCTTTATAACAAATCTTTATTTCTGAATCAAGCAGCGGCTCTGCTTTTCTGATCAAACCCTAGCTGATACACCTCTCTTCCCCAGGCCCTCAGGATACAGTATCTTTGATCACATGGCCACCCCAAAGAAATTTGTTCCTGGTGATTGGGCAAAGTCACCCTCAAAGCAGGATTGGTGAGCCTCTCATACCCTTTCTCCTTCCCTCCCCACAAGACTGGTGTTGTTTCTGGAGGCAGGAGCTAAATCAGATCTGACTTGTAATGAAACCCAGTGTAAGATGCCTCAGAGTTATTAAAGGGTGTACCTGCCCATGCAAACCTGAGCTGAACTCAGCTTTGCTGTCACTGCTTTTGGAGGCTGTGGGCTACCTCCACCCCTTTGTGGTTGCTCTCAAACATCACTGGTCTCCGGCTCCTGTGCATGGAGATGGGCTTGTGATTAGTCACAGTCAGACTGGAGGAAGGGGTTGCCTATAGTAAGTGCTATGATCCCACAGGCTCTGAAGACTGATGTCTTCATCCAGGTGTTTTAATGTCTGAAATTTCACCATTAGAGAGTCATTCCTTTGGATTATTTTTCCTGATGTTTGTTATTAAAGTGACATTCACCTTTGATAAAGGGATCATCAGCAGAGTGTAATAGAAAGAACATGGCTTCTGGAATCGTATATCTCTGAACTCAAATCCTATCTCTGCCATTTAGAATACCTGTGAGACTGCAATAAAATAATTATTTAACCTCTTCAAGCTATAGTTTCCCTGCCTCTTAAAATGGAATAATCATAATATCCAGTTCAGGCTATGTCTTAGTCTGTTCAGGCTGCTATAACAAAAGTATCATAGACTGAGTGAGCAGCTTATAAATAATGGGAATTTATTCTCACAGTCCTGTAGGCTGGTGAGAATCTGCTTCCTGGTTCATAGACAGCCATCTTCTTGCTGTGTCCTCACATGGTGGAAGGTCTCTTTTTATAAGGGAACTATTCCCATTTATGACTCCACTTTCATGACCTAATCACCTCCCAGAGGCCCACCTCCTAATACCATCACATTGGAGATTATGAATTTTGGGGGAACACAAATATTCCATCCATAGCAGTATACAAGCAAACAAATGTGAACGTACCTAGCACAATACCTGGCACATAGGTGAAACTGAGTAAATGTTAGCATTTACTCCTGATTTCCTTTTCTCAAAGTGAGTTATGCATTGGAATTCTTAAGTACTAGTGGGTTACTGTGTCTGTGTCACCATTATTGCACTCCTATCACAGTTAGGATCTAGTGGGTGAGTGTTAAGTATCTGCTATGAATATGTGTGTGTGTGTGTGTGTGTGTGTGTGTGTGTGTATGTGTGTGTGTGTGTGTGTTTTAGAAAAGAGAAAGGTCACCAGAAGACCAGAAGATGAGATAAGTAAGTTTGGAAAGACTGGCTCATTTCCATCTACCTTTCTCCACTTCCACTGCCACCATTCCAATTCAAGTTGTCCTCTCTTTCGTGGATTATTTCAATAGTTTTACCTGGTTCTTTTGACTGTATTCTTATTTCTTTTTAGTATATACTCTTCTTAGAAACCAGTGATCTTTTCAAAGTGCAAATCAGATTTTATTTAAACCCATTGATTCTTCAAATTCTACTTGGCATTTGATCTAAACCCTAATCTTGGCCTGGAAAGCACTCCACATCCTGGCTCCAGTCTATCCCTCCTCCCTCAACTTAATTTCCCTCTTCTCCCCACAACTCATTACACTTTAGCTATGCTAGAACTCTCTGAGAATTTTGGATCCGTGAACTCGAGACCTTTGCCCATGCTTCTCTCCTCTCTCCTCCCGCCCTACCACTTCTCTCTCCACCCTGTCTCTCCCTCCCTCCCCCTGGCCCCAATCTTCTGTCTGACTCCTACCCAAGCTTCACATCTTTGTTCATATGTAATTTCCTCAAGGAAACTTTCCTTGTTTCCTGATGGAACAAAATCAGGCCCACTTCTTATCTTTCTCATAGGAGAGCTCTTCTATGCTTTTCTTCTTACAGTCTATGTCACATTTCAAAATTATGGAATCGTGTGTAGTTCCTTTCCGAGTGTTGTCTCCTCTTACAGGGTGGGAATATGACAGTCTTGTTCCCTCTACTCTGTCACCAGCAGCTCGCCCACTGCCCCGCACACATAGGTCTCAGTGCCGCTTAATGATGAATGAATACAGAGCAATCCTGGGATAAATCTAACTGGATGGGATTCACATTTTCTCTCCCACAGGGTCATAGTTCTTGAGTTTGTGATCCCAGAGTCTTACAAAAGCCACCCAGATAACACAGATCCTGTTTGCCTCTGTATTTAATTTTTTGTTTGTTTCCCTTTTCTTTTTAAATTGAGGCATAACAGAGTAAACTGCACAAATGTTAAGGGCGCAGATGGTGACTTTTTCATTGTATACACCCGTGGAACCACCACCCCAATGAAGATTCAGAATATCCCAGCATCTCGTAGGCTCCTTTGTACCCTTCTGATTCCATGACCTCCTCTCCCACCCCTGCCCTGGGCAGGTTAATCACTCTTCTGACCTCCATCACCATAGATTAGTTTTGTCTGCTTCAAAATTTTATGTAAATGGAATCATACAACTGGTATGTTTTTGTCTGCCTTCTTTTTTTCAACATGTTTTGGGATCCGATCATGTTACTGTGTATAGCAGTATGTTTTTTTTAAAAAAGTTATTTGTTTAATTGTTGAGTATTATTTCACTGAATATATGTATGTATGTATATATATATATGTATATATACGTACATGTATATATTACAGTTTATCCATTCTACTATTGTCCGACATTCAGTTGTTTTCAACTTTAGACTGTTATGAATAAAGCTGCTGTGAACTTTCATGCACATGTGTTTTGGTGGACACGTCTTTGGGGATAGAATGAGGAGTGGAACTGGTGGGTTTCTATCTTTAAACCAGGATCTTTTGATCTGTGGTGCATCTTTCAAAAAATCCTGGCACACCTCAATCTGAATTTACAGCTGAGGTAAGTCAGGGGTGATTATCCACATAGCATTAAGCTTCTTATTCATGGGGAATCCTTCCTATGGCTTTTTAGTAATGGCATTCAGGGGTTTGTGTCAATGTCATTTAACAATTTGATACTGAGCCTGTGGGATGATAGGTCCAAGCAACTTAAAATTATACTCTTAACGTGACTCTGCCTATTGAAGCTTACTAAGGAACCATAATAAGTCATCTCAAAAATGGTCATCTGAGACAATAAAAAAATGTTATTCTATATGTTTAAATCATTGAGCTACAGAAGCATTTCCAGGCCACATGTTTTCAATTACAATGGTCCTAAGACAGTTGCTTTGACTGTTCCTATAAAATGCTTTAGCTATTCCTAATACGTCATTTACTCTCTGATTTACACTAATGCCGATAGAATATTGACCATTTGCTATAACCCAGTTGTGGAAGATTTTCTGACATAACTGTGTACTGATTTTTTTCCTTTCTACCGGAACACATAGGGTTAGTAGGCTGTGACCATTACACAACATCCACCAAATTCTGTGTGCCCTTTTCCCAAAAGATAAATTACACTGAAGGCAGAAAAATGCAATCCCTGAAGATTCTCTTGCCAAAAAACCTTCTTGTCTTTAAGGACCTTTGCTTGTTGTTTTATTTTCTACAGGAGAATTTGCAAACATTTTCCTTAGTGTCCTGTATGAAGTAAGAGAAGCTCAGAGTCTGCCCCAGGGGATGTAATAAGTGCAGTTAGACCATGTTCCCCATTGGAGGCAGTGGGCCAGTTACTCTACTGGACCACAGAGAGGGCTATGACCTCCCTTTGTCTGCTTCTGAGAACTCAATAGGCTTATCAGCTTGGGGGGCTGGGACCACCCAGCTGGGGAAAAATAGAACTTTTACCAGAGAGATGGAAGCATGTGGGAAATATCTGAATCATGCTTTGAGTAAAAATGCAGAGACAACCACATCCATTTGGACACCTGCCTCTTAATGTCCTGAGACATCCTTCTCATTGCAATGAAAAGCATTCCAGGAATGGGAGGCAGCTCCCTATTTTGACTAAATTCTAAAACATCATTAAATGATTATATTTAATTCCCACTATGAGCCTAACTAAGCAGGTACTGTCATCATCCCCAATTTAAATACAGGAAAACGGAGGCTCTTCGAGGCTGAGTGTTTTGTCTAAGCTTGCATAGCTTCTAAGAGGTGAAACAGAGATATGAACCCAGGCAGCCCAACTCCAGAGCCTGACAGGGTCTGGAGAAGAGCTGGCTCCAACACAGGGTGACAGCTTCCCATTCTCCCCCCTACCTTTTTAAGTTTCATCTGAAAATGTCATGCAGGGTCACCCTTACTGCACAGAGGAGACAAAGAAACAAATAAATATGGGGGAAGAGGAAATGGAAAATAAAACTCCCACTAGGGTCTGGCTATTAATGTGTTTGCACTGTTCCTACACTTGAATAGATCTGGTTCTGAGTCTGCTACTTAAAAGGAACCAAAAATGACCTTGAATTGAAACTCCTGCATAGGAAGGTGCCGTGATGAGCTCAGAGAGACCACAGCACACCTCTGCAAGGGCTCTGAGCACCATCGTCATGGTTGCTTCCAGTCGGCAAGGGGGGCGGGAGAGGGGCGGTGGCGGGGGGGGGGGGGGCGGTGGATGCTGGTTAGGTGGTTTCAGTTCTGATGAACTGCCTGACTGCCAACACCAAGCCTGGGTTTTCCTCTCTACGGGATGGAGATGATGGGAGGGAAGATGGCCTTTCCAAAGGGGAGACTCTTCCATCAGCAGCTTCTTAAAATGGTTTGCCTTTGTGGAGGCAAAGCCCTAGTTAACATAAACATGGTGAGATGGGGGGCGCCTCTAAAGCAAATACCAGTATCAGCCAAGTTCTCCCCTCTTCTATCTCATCTCCTGTTGTTCTTCCTATTTTCTCTGTTCGGCCACCTTTTGCTGTTCCTGGAACACACCAGGCACACTCCTGCCTCAGAGCCTTTGCACATGCTCTTTATTCTGCCCAGAAGCTTTCCCCCTAGCTACCCCTATGGCCTGCTTCCTTTCCTCTCTCAGGCCTTTCCTCAAACATCCTATTTTCAGTGAGACCTTCCCTAGTTACCTGTTATAACCACAGTTGCATTCTGAACTCCACCCACTGCCCAACACACAGGCCTGCTCCCTCTCCCCTTCCCATTGTTTATCTCCTCTAGCTGAAGCTTAGCTCCATGAGAGCAAGGATTTATGTCTGCTTGATTCCTGTCTATATTCCAGCATCCAGGCTAGTGTGCAGCCAGTACTCAATGAAAAACATGTTAAATAGATTAATGAGTAAATCAGTGAATCCTGGCTTTGCCATTTAGTAACTAGGCAACCTTTAGCAAATTAGTTAATTTGTGTTCTATACCTCATTTCTACTACAGTAAAATTGGGATGATAATTCCTACCCTCCTACTGTGAGTTTTAAACAAGATTACAGAAGTACACACCAAGGACAATATTTGCATGCACTCAGTGATTTAGTTTGTGAGTTCGATGAAAGTAATACACATAATAGTAGTAAACATTTTTAGATTATTTATAGGAAATAACCTACCAGGCACTGCTGTAGCCACTTTATATACCTTTATTCATTTAATTCGTACATCCTGTAAGGTATGTACTATTATTTCATCATCCTTGTCTGAGAAATAAAGAAACTGCAGGACTAACTTGCCCAAGGCCATATGACTAGAAAAAAATCACTGAGTCTGGATTTGAACTCCGGGCTATCTGTTTCCAAAGTCCATCACTTAACCACTTCCCCACACTGCTTCCCCCAGGCAAGAACACATAATTTATATAATACAGGTATAGAAAAACAGATTCAAGTAGTGAAAACTTCTATCTACAAATAGTTTATTTTTTAAACTGGTGGAATGTCTTCATAGATCAAACATGATAATAATTCACTTTCTAAATCAACTGGAATATTTAGATAGTGGCCAAATTATATTTAACCCCAAGCCATGAAATACCTTTGGCCAAGAAATGCTACCATTGAGGAGATATTTGGAAACTGTGTTTTATTTAGACACAGTCTATATGAACCAATACATTTCCATTTTAGAATAGAGAGCAGTGTCATTTAGTTTCCAAAGTTCAGTGGAAACAAAAACCAGGGCCATATAGACACACCCTAAACGAGCACCTGCTTTTGAGGCCGCCTCTAACATTATTATCCTGTTTTTCTCGTGAATTGGCTTCAATCACTGTGATTCCTGTACATTTAGCATATCTCATAACCAGCCGTCATTCATAGTCTATTTTAAGTTTGGTTGTTAAAATACTTGGTTTCACTCATGAGAGAGAGCTCAGTGAGACTATGTCTTCTCCATTCATGGTGCTGGTTCTACAAGTCACTGCATACCCAACAGGGAGGCATATACACACAAACTTTCCAAATCGTCTTTAAAGCCTTTCAGTTCCTTTTTTTCTTTTTTTGGTTTCTGTTGCCTTCCCAGTAATGGCTAAGACGTTGTCAGTTTGTCTTTCTTCTTGTAATTTCTCTAGAAGGCCTTGTGGCCCAGGCATTCAGTTGGGACACAGTTTCAATCTCCCATTGGTTTTAGTCTGGCTCTCTTACTTGCAAGGAACAGAAAGTCATTTAAGCTAGCTCAAGACAAAGGGCTTTTAGCATATTGTATTATGTCACTTTATTTTTAAATGGTAAAGGAATGTTTGTGGAAATCCAAGAACGGGAGCCATATTAAATCTTGGCCTCAAAGAGCCCAGAGCTCAAAGGTGACTCTAGATTCAAGAAGCCTCCCAGCCCTTCAGCAGCAGGAATCTTTGACTTCTGTGATTGAAGTGACATGCTATATGTCTACTTCATCTCGTCCTAGTGCTAACTGATGGCTATTTTTCTTCATGCTCAGGGCCCTAAGAGAGAATCTGATTGGTCCAGTCCTTCTTCCAGGGCAGACTGTAACTCCCTGACCAGCCTATGGATTGTGTACCGTTGGTTCAGGTGCCTGGGCCACAGCCAATCATTTATGGACAGAGGATGTGGGGCTCCGAGTACTAAACATGGCTTCCTGGGCCTGCCCCTGTGGCAGGAAGTGTGGGCAGGGTAGATCCCCTCAGAAGAGGCTGTGGGTGGGTTGGCACAGTGCTGACCTTTCCAGAATACTATCTTGTAAGAGACTAATGTGTTACCCAAATCACACAATCGTATACCAAGATGAGATGATATTATATTGACAAAGGCAAAGATGCAACTTGGAAAGACATCTGCAAAACCACATGCATACATCTTTGCAATTAGCGTGCTTAAAACATGAAACAAATTTCATTATTTCTTTGTGATATGTTTTATCTAAAAATGTTTATTCTTTTGCCTGATAAGTCAAGCTGTTAAAGCCCTGTGGCTTTCTTAGGACCTCCAAGTTTTGGTGAACAGATTACAGTCAGCACAATTCTAGCTGATGCCATTAATAGAGATTTCAGTGTGTTAACCAAACTGAAGCTGCATTAACCTTTGCAGTTGCCCAGCCAGTTATTCAGGTTTTGTTTTAATTGAGCTGGTCAGACCCATTGATTGGTTATTACCATTGACTAGGTATACACAATACCATGGGCCACAGCTTTAAACACAGGCAGAATGTGTTTGTGACTTCAGAGGTCCCTTGTGTCAAATGTGTGATGCCCGTGGTGCTGGTGAACTCTCCTCTAAGGATTGGCCCACTGCCACCTATGGACCCTGAAGAGCAAGGGAGATACAACGGGGACATTTCCATCAGGGTGATGATGTGGAGGAGTGTGGGTCAAGATCCAGGTCTGGATGCATTGCTGCAGTGGCTGGGAGAGTTATGGTGGTGGTGGTGGGGGCTGCTGGTATAAAAGTATAAGGCATGACAAACTTGGCCTGCATTACAATTCTAGAGGAAAACCACCTGGGCAAAGACCAAATCCTCATGCATCTGTCTTAAGATGAGATGAGTCACTACCCATGGCACGCGTTGGTGACCTGCATCTGTGTGAACTGTGCTCTCTTTTCTTGAGTCCCCAGCAGAAACCAGTCTCTCCCGACACTAGAAGTCCATAGCACTCTAGCTGTGTTTCTCTGTGGTTTACATCACTTTCTACCTATATTAACAATCTGTCTCATTTTTCCCCACCCTCTGATGGAAATTTATATTAAGATGAGATCAGTGTCTGATTTCTGCCTGGTGTTCCTGCCATTTAACAAATATTTGTTGGATGAATGAGAACAAGAACCTAAATTGCCTTTTCAGTCACCAGATTGACTGTGGCCATGTTGCTTCATTGTTCTCTCCGCACAGTGACAGTATTTGACCCAGGAGGAATGTCTGAGGTGGTATCATTGCCGAGTGAAGCTAATTTCAGTGTCAAGTTTATTTAAAATTTTCAAATATTTCTAATGTAGGCACTGTGAAGCACCATCAGCGTATCCCATAGTATATGGAAGGGTCCACAGGTACAGTTGATTACCAGCAGGAGGATGGAATTCCAGATCAGAAAATCTTGAGTATATGGAGAGAAGGAAGTGGAGGAGGAGGAAGGGAGGGTAGTAGCTGACGTTTACTGACAGTTTGCCATGTGCCAGGCCCTGTTATAAGCATTTTACATAATTAAGTCATTTAAAACCCACAACAGCCATATGGGGAAGTTACCATTATCCCGTTTTACAGGGGAGTCTGATGCAAAACAGAGCAGGTTGTCCTGTGGTCCGTGCAGTCTGACTTGTTGGACTCCGGAACCCCCTTTTCCTTCTCCTTTTTCCTTCCCATTCTGTTTATACCTCATAAATTCAAAACATTCTTGATAAATGTTAAATATTGCTAAACATTAGATATTAAAATATGGTTTAATTAAGAGTAATTTATTCACTCATTAATTTATTAACAAAATTTCATGAACCATTATTACGTGACAGACACTTTTTCAACAGTAAGTATCAGGAAGCCTTGAATGGTCAAAAACGAGGTGATGATCATTCCTGATTTCATCCTTGAGGGGCCATGCTGGTTGTTTTCTGCTCTCACGGAAGTAAGCCTAGGTCTTTGATAGGCCTCAAAATAGAGTGTCAGGAAGATAGACAAGTCCGTTTTTTGCTGATATTAATACTTCTCGGAGCATAACGTTGGGGCAGTGTTTTTCAAAATAAAACAAAACTTTCCTTCACTGGTGTGAGGATGGAGAGAGATGAAATGAAGGTGGGAGTCAGACAGCCCTGTCCTACCACAGCTGCATGTGCAGCTACTCCAGCAATCACTGTGTCTGCTTGGGCAGGTCTATTTTTCCAGTCACACCCGATGAACCTACTCTGACTTTCAAAGATACTACTCCAAAACCTCCAATGTTATTTGGATAAACAATTCCCACTCCCTGGAAGGGTCCCTTTATTCGTCATTTGTTTTTACTGTTGACACTTTTGGGTTGGTGATAGAGAAGGCTTTCTGGCTAGAAGCTTGAGGCTGTGTCTAAGACAAGGAAGCTAAGTCAAATGGCAGAAAGTTTCGATTTGGTCCTACCAGCCAAAAAAAAAATTCACCTTTCCAGGAATTTAAGTGTCCTGTGTACACACTGCCCAAAGAAGAGCAGGGATTACATAATTCTTCCAATATTATACTTAGGCAAAGTGGAGAATTGAAGTAGCATCCAGAATTCTGGTTTGGCAGCACAAGTACTTCACAATAATGCAACACTATTCACATGCCTAGAACAGCCAGGCATATACTGGCATTCAGTAAATATTTGTGGAATAAATGAGTGAATAGAAAAAAAATCTAGAAAGGTATCAATTGTAAATGTTGAAAGTAGTTTTCGTCTCTTTAAATAGCTTCAAATTCTGGTTTTTCTATTATAAGTATGTGTTATTTGTATAATAATAGTTCTTTAAAAATGTAGCCTAGAGGGGTGGGATAGGGAGGGTGGGAGGGAGACACAAGAGGGAGGAGATATGGGGATATATGTAATATATGTATATAGCTGATAGCTGATTCACTTTGTTATAAAGCAGAAACTAACACATCATTGTAAAGCAATTATACTCCAGTAAAGATGTTAAAAAAAAAAATGTAGCCTCAGTTTTCCAGGAAATTACTGATTTTAAGCTGTAGTGAGGGCAAAGATAGGCCTGGATTTTTCTGGCTTTATTATTGCCGAGCTCAGCTTTATTGTGAGTAGTATAGCTACAACACTTGTGGATAAGTTCCTGGAAGACTGGCCCTTTTCAGAATCTGGATCAAGTTAACACTTTCTAACCAGTGGGGAAGTAACTACTTTGTTCTCTAAGCAGAGGGCTTAAAATCACAGAATGTTGGAGGTTGTCTTGCCCAGTTTTCTTAGTTTTCAGGTGAAGAAACTGAATGTAGACCAGTGGTTGCTTAGCCTTGAGCAAGCCAATGGTGAAACTGGTAGTAGGACTCAACTCTTCCAACTGTAAGCACATTTCCCCATTTCACTCTATCAGTCAGAAATCCAGCAAGGAACTGATGGCATACCTAACTGGGTAATTGAGGAAAATTTAATAAAGGATAAAGGGATTATTTAAAAGGTTTGGGCAGAGTTAAGATGACCGGCAAAGGAAGTGAAGCATTCCAGGTCATGCAAAATGGAGAGCTGTTACATTCCTAGGCCTGAGGGAGGCAAGAGTGGGAGCAGTTATAGAACCTGGAGAGATTAGGGGTATCGAGAAGGTGCCCGATATACTGGGGCCTCCAGTAGAGGGACACAGTGCATCTGCAGCAACCTGAGGGCCTGAGAGCTGTGTGACAAATAGCCCAGCCTTATTCTTTTCCCAGCTAGAAGCCAAAGGTCAAGCAAGCTTGTTGACTCAGTTAAAAAAGGTCGACATCCCAGGGCATAGAGCAGTGAGGAAAGATGGAGGGTGGATTCCAGGGGCCTGTGGAAAATGTCTATCACATTTGAGCTATAGAAGATAAACCGCATCCTATCTGCTCTCACTTCAGCTTCAAATTGTTAATAACCTGGACAATTGAGGTTACATTTTTAAAACTATTATTATACGTATTATACATATTTATAATACATATTTATAATAGAAAAACGAGAACAATACAGCTACTTAAAGAGATTGTAATTACTTTCAACTCTTTTTTGTTTAATTGGGGTATAGTTGCTTTACAGTGTTGTGCTAGCTCCTGCTGCACAGTGAAGTGAACCAGCCATATGCATACGCATATCCCCTCCTTTTTGGATTTCCTTCCCATTTAGGTCACCACAGAGCACTGAACAGAGTTGCCCGTGCTATATGGCAGGTCCCCATTAGTTATCTATTTTATACCTAGTGATGTATATATGTCAATCCCAATCTCCCAATTCATCCCACCCCTCCTTTCCCCACTCTGGTGTCCACTCATTTGTTCTCTACATCTGTGTCTCTATTTCTGCTTTGCAAATAGGTTCATCTGTACCATTTTTCTAGATTCCACGTATATGCATTAATATACGATATTTGTTTTTCTCTTTCTGGCTTACTTCACTCTGTATGACAGTCTCTAGGTCCATCCACATCTTTACAAATGACCCAATTTCATTCCTTTTTATGTCTGAGTAATATTCCATTGTATATATGTACCACATCTTCTTTATCCATTCATCTGTCGATGGACATTTAGGTTGCTTCCATGACCTGGCTATTGTAAATAGGTGCTGCAATGAACACTGGGGTGCATGTGTCTTTTTGAATTATGGTTTTCTCAGGGTATATGCCCAGTATAGGATTGCTGGGTCATATGGTAGCTATATTTTTAGTTTTTTAAGGAACCTCCATGCTGTTCTCCATAGTGGCCGTATCAATTTACCTTCCCACCAACAGTGTAAGAGGATTTCCTTTTCTACACACCCTCTCTAGCATTTATTGTTTGTAGATTTTTTTTGATGATGGCCATTCTGACTGGTGTGAGGTGATACCTCATTGTAGTTCTGATTTGCATTTCTCTAATAATTAGTGATGTTGAGTATCTTTTCATGTGCATCTTGGCCATCTGTATGTCTTCTTTGGAGAAATGTTTATTTAGATCTTCTGCCCATTTTTTGATTGGGTTTTGGTTTTTTTTTGATATTGAGCTGCATGAGCTGCTTGTATATTTTGGAGATTAGTCCCTTGTCAGTTTCTTCGTTTGCAAGTATTTTCTCCATTCTGAGGGTTGTCTTTTTGTTTGTTTATGTTTTCCTTTGCTGTGCAAAAGCTTTTAAGTTTCATTAGGTCCCATTTGTTTATTTTTGTTTTTATTTTCATTACTCTAGGTGGTGGGTCAAAAAAGGTCTTGCTGTGATTTGTGTCAAAGCGTGTTCTTCCTGTTTTCTTCCAAGAGTTATATAGTGTCTGGTCTTACATTTAGGCTTTAATCCATTTTGAGTTTATTTTTATGTATGGTGTTAGGGTGTGTTCTAATTTTGTTCTTTTACATGTAGCTGTCCAGTTTTCCCAGCACCACTTATTAAAGAGACTGTCTTCTCCATTGTATATTCGTGCCTCCTTTGTCATAGATTAGGTGACCATAGGTGCATGGATTTATCTCTGGACTTTCTATCTTATTCCATTGATCAATATTTCTGTTTTTGTGCCAGTACCATACTGTCTTGATTACTGTAGCTTGGTAGTATAGTCTGAAGTCAGGGAGCCTGATTCCTCCAGCTCCATTTTTCTTTCTCAAGATTGCTTTGGCTATTCGGGGTCTTTTGTGTTTCCATACAAATTGTGAAATTTTTGTTCTAATTCTGTGGAAAATGCCATTGGTGATTTGATAGGGATTGCATTGAATCTGTAGATTGCTTTGGGTAGTATAGTCATTTTCACAATATTCATTCTTCCAGTCCAAGAACATGGTATATCTCTCCATCTATTTGTGTCATTTTTGATTTTTTTCATCAGTATCGTATAGTTTTATAAGTACAGGTCTTATCCCTCCTTAGGTAGGTTTATTCCTAGGTTCTTTATTCTTTTTGTTGCAATGGTAAATGGGATTGTTTCTGTAATTTCTCTTTCTGATATTTTATTGTTAGTGTATAGGAATGCAAGAGACTTCTGTGCATTAATTTTGTATCCTGCTACTTTACCAAATTCGTTGATTAGCTCTAGTAGTTTTCTGGTGGCATCTTTAGGATTTTCTATGTATAGTGTCATGTCATTTGCAAACAGTGACAGTTTTCCTTCTTCTCCAATTTGTATTCCTTTTATTTCTTTTTCTTCTCTGATTGCCATGGCTAGGACTTCCAAAACTATGTTGAATAATAGTGGCGAGAGTGGACGTCCTTGTCTTGTTCCTGATCTTAGAGGAAATGCTTTCAGTTTTTCACCATCAAGAATGATGTTTGCTATGGGTTTGTCATATATGGCCTTTATTATGTTGAGCTAGGTTCCCTCTATGCCCATTTTCTGGAGAGTTTTTGTCATAAATGGGTGTTGAATTTTGTCAAAATTATGATTGGTACTTTTCTAGACTTTTTATTCAACCATTCACCTATCCATTTATTCACCTATCCATTTATTCATGCCACAAATATTTATTGAATGTCAATGTGTGCCTCCCTGTTCTAGGCATGTGTATATTGGAATAAACAAAATAGACAAAAATTCCTTCACTCAAGGAGCTAACACTCTACTGGGGAAGAGTCCCAATAAACAACATAAATAACCAAAATGACAATATGTGATGTAGTGATTAAGTGGTAAGAAGAAAAATAAAGCAAGGGAAGAAATAAGAGTGTTATGGGGGAGGTTTTATAATTTTAAATAAGGTGGCCAGGGATCCTTGTGGTGTGTGTGTGTGTGTGTGTGTGTGTGTGTGTGTGTGTGTGAAAGAGAGAGCGAGCAAGCCAGCAATGACTGCCTGTCTGTAGGGCTTTTCCTCTGGCTACTTGCTGAGTGTTCAGATAATGGAGAGTGTAGGTGGTATAACTTCCCCCCTCCCTCGCAGTTTCAAAATGTCTCTCTTTAGATTTTTTTAAAGGGCAAAGCTTTCTCCACTCCTTGTATTAACCATTAAAAAAGTGCTGTGGGGAATCCTCAGTGCAAGTTTATTAGCCAAATTCTTGGTGTCTGACCCTTTCTAGCTGGGTGACTCGGGGGAAGTCATTTAACCTCTCTGAGCCTCAGGTTCCACATGTGCGAAAATGAGGGTTTTGGTGACAAGGAAGGAAATAAGATTAGATCTGAGAGGGACCTCATGCCCAGCACACAGTTGATGGTCAATATATGGTGGCTTCTTTCCTTCTCTGGACAGAGCTGCCAAAAAGGCATGTTTTGGTAAAACTGAAGACTTGGAATCCACAGAATTGAGGAGTTTGCCAAACAATCTATTAATAATAGTAGCTGGCATTAATTGACCACCTATGTGCCAGGCAGAACTTTTACATGTGTGTCTCATTAAATCCTTGCAATTTAAGATGAGGCAATGGAGGCATAGACCCTCTTGCACAGCTGGTAGGTCACAGAAGCAAGGCTTGACTCCAGGTCTGGCTGACATCAACCTGTGCTCTCTTTACCAGATGCTGTGCTCTTCCTCTCCCCTGCCCTGCCCCCATGAGGAAGAGTCAAGGCTGGTTGGAGCCAGAGTGTAGGGAAGGATTTTCTCATAATCTGAAAGCCCATGAAGATCTCTAGACTACCAGGTAAGGACCATTTATGACCCTGGAAAAACATCTTTACTAAATACCATTAATTTAGTGGTTCTGAAAGTGGGGAACTGGGCTGATTGCCTGTGAATCACCTTTTTTTTTTTTTTTTTTTAAATACATATGCTAGGACTTTATCTCTTGAAATTCTAGTTAGGTAGGTCTGGGGTAAGGCCTTGAGTGTCCATATTTTTCAACATCGTCCCAGGTGTTTCTGATTTGCAGCCAGATTTGGACACCTCCCTATGGCCCAAACTAATAACGCACCTTGCGACTCTTCTGTTCCCTTTGCTTGGTTGCCACCAGGATCATGAATTATAACTCTTCCCAATGGTAGCATGCGTGTTGGGTAATCTAATCCAGGCTTCATCTGAATCTTTGATGAAAGTTTTGGGACAGTATTGCCTTGAAGCATCTAAATGGAGAGACTCCCTCCTGGTCAGCCCATCAGTCTTTGGCCATTGAAAGAACAGTCCATCAGCTGTTCTACCCTCCAGACCACAGCTTCCACAAGGACATTATGAGAGACCTTGTCAAATGCTTTGCTGAAATCAAGGCACACAATATCTTTGCTGCTCCTTTCACTAAGTGCTCTAGAAGCCCCAACAAAAATAAAGTGCAGTTGGTTGACATAACTGTTTATCAATGAACCCATACTAGCTGCCAGTATCAGCAGCTTCTTTTCCAAGGGCTCAGAAGTCTTCTTTTGAGAAACAGAAGAACCTACTCTCTTCTTTGTAGGTTTCCACAAATGTGAGCTGGAAAATGGTGCTCACATCAGTCAATTGTAAAACCAGTTTGGGCCTCAAATGGCATCACTTAGGTCTTGATGCATTTATCTCCAGAACAAGGGCTATCGACATGTCTAGGGACTTTGGAGAGAAGGAAGTGCTGGAATAACTCTAACCCAGTGGTGTTAAAATTGTACATTTGCCACCTTTCGTTGGTAATCAAGAAAGGAGAAAGCTATGTAGTCATTTATATTAAATGTAGATCATTTAGTTAGTCTACACTGGCAACCTCAGACCCACACCCATCCTATTGCTTTCTTGATGACGACGAATGGATCTGACCTCTCTCCTCCTCCATCACAGCAAACATGGAGTCAAAGTTCCTAACTGGGAGGGTTTTTTTTTTAAATTAGTTTGTGTTTTTTATTTTATTTTTTAGAAGAGTTGATCTTTTCTTACTTTTGGGTCTAGTAATTCCCTGTGAGTCTTCAAATGCCCCAGTAAGTACTTTGAAAGTGAATTTTATTACCTTAAGGATATGGCTTAATCAACACTGTCCTATATATCGGATCTGTATGTTACCTTTCATCTTGGTGCTCATGTTTCTAGACACTGAGTTAAACTTATTTGGTTTATTTATCCTGAAGTGTCCTATTTATATGTAAAGATCAACACATTCAAAACTTATAGTATTAATACCACCTTGAAGAAGTATTCTTTACTTTAGTAATGGATTCACTATGTCATCCTTTAAGTAATGAACACAGCCAAGAAAATATATTTAAATCCATGCCCTCATTTTTATAACTGTGCATATCCTGTATGCCAGTGTATGCATGTAAGGATAGTCTTGTCATCATCCATTAGTTACTTTTCTTTCTCATAAATTAACAAACCTATACATTCTTTGGTCTTATTGTAATAATGGTTTTGAATTATTATTTTTTCTGAGCACTACATTTTAATCACTGGAGAACATGTAAAAATGTTGAAGAGTAAAATGATAGTCACCATCTATTGAGTGCATTTACATCAGGCACTGCTCTCTAAATGCCATACATGCATTAAGTTATTAAAACTACATATTACATTATGATATAATTATTATTTTCTACCTTTAAGCATTTTGCTTTTCTTTCTCATCACCCCAAATCTTATAACTCTCCCTTGTAATAAAAAGAATTCTAATATATTAATAAAATACTTCCTCATTGCATTTTTTGCATCCTAAGTTTAACTTGAGTAGAGCTGCATGTATTAGTCTTTTATGTTAAGGTTGAAAAATTTATTAAGGAGTGATATGAGATCTTTGTTATTAGCCCCAGGGTGGGATTTAAAGATGGCAGAGGGTTACTAAATTCATTCATTCATTTGTTCATTCTCATGACAAGAATTTATTGAGCACTTACTACATGCAGGACACTGCGGCGGACATTAGGAATACAGAGATAAATAACACACACTCTTCAGATTGTTATTCAACATCCATCACAACAAATTATCCAAGTGCAGTCTCCACTTAGGCCACTGGGCAAACGTCTTGTTGCATTTTAGAGGCAAGTTCCCTCTGCCCAATGCTGGCGCCTTCTTCCCTGATCCTCCCTTATTCTTATCTGTGTACTATTCTTGAGGAGTACCTGAGGGTTTTTTTTTTTTAACCTGCGTTTTTATTGACTTAGTTCATGCTCTATCATTCAGTCTGGATCCAAGGCTCTTGGTGGCACAGAATCCATTTAACCTCCCAGCCTTACTCCCAGAAGACTCTGCTAAGTGGATTCTTTACATCTCATGCCCACGAAGTACCCAGTATTTTAGAGACAGAGGGGATTTTACCTAAAGAAGTGTTGGTTATCTGACTCAGTGCAGATGTTAATTTAACAGTGATGCTCTCACCCAGGCCAGGGGTCGCGACCCTCTCTTGGATGGTCTTTCTTCCAAACTGAGCAGATGGTCCAGCCTTGTGATTTCTCTGAAAAACTTTAAAAATACTGTGTCTCTGAAGCTTCCTTCTACTTCACCCTTTGACCCAATGTTTGCAACTTAATTTGTAGGGACCAGTTCTTGTAAAATAAAAATGTCCTACTTAGGCTCTGATCTAAGATGTAGGTTGGATTTCCAGCAACCATGGAAATAATTAGGAGGGAGAGTGGTGGAAATAAAACCTCAGAGCAGCCAAACTGGCAGACATCAAGGTCATGCACTAAAGCCCATGCAATTTTTTCTGTTAACAGACTTCTAGGCCTCATGTGTTGTTTTCCTATTGCCGCTGTAACAAATCACCCCAAATTTAGTAGCTTAAAACAACACAAATTTATTGTCTTACAATTTTTGGAGGTCAGAAGTTTGAGATGGGTCTCTCTGGGCTAGAATCAAGCTGTCAAAAACACTGCATTCCTTTCTGGAGGTTCTCAGGGAGAACCTCCTTTGCTTACCTTTTTTAGCTTCTAGCTTCCAGCTGCCTGAATTCTTTTGTTTGTGGCCCCCTTCCAATCATCAAAGCCAGCAATGGCTGGTCGAGTCTTTCTCTTATCAGATCATTCTGACACTGACTCTCCTGCCTCTGTCTTTCACTTCTAAGTACCCTTTGATTACAGTGAGCCCAACCGGTAATTCAGAATAATCTCCACATCTCAGCTGATCAGCAACCTTAATTTTCCCTTGCCATATAGCACAGTATATTCAGAGACTCTAGGAATTGGGACATGAACATCTTTGGGAGGCCGTTATTCTGCCTTCCACACCCAAGCTCAACTATACATATCCTTAGTTCATGGTAATACAGCTATGGTTATTTGATGTATGAGCTTTTAAAAGCAGGGAGCACTGAGTGGCAGACAATAGGCACAATAGCGTCTACAATAGGAAATGAGAGCTGAAAGCCCAATGTCAAAAGAAGAGATCAGAACTGAAAATCAGCCACAGAACTAGCAAATCACAGAGACTGAGGTCACAGAGAATGGGGAAAATTCTCTCTACCATAGTGCCTGGGGGTGTTCTGTTCTATGACACAGAGCTTTAAATACTGTTCAAAACTGTAACCCTGCCTGAGTCATTAAGAAAACGTTTTTTTTAAAAAAAAGAAAGAAAATGTTTTATTCAGTTTTAGAAACAAGCAGTGCACCATATTTTTTAAAACAGGATTTAAAAAAATGAAACCATAAAACATCTAGAGGCAATCTAGTGAACATTCATCTGATTTCTCAGTGAGAAAGATTTTCTGAGCATGAAAACAAAGGAAGGAATGAAAACAGAAAGGGTGCCATATTTTAATATAAATAGATATTAATGTTTACCTATTAAAAATAATAAGCCAAATTAAAAGGTAAACAGCAAGCTGCGAGAATTATTTGTCACAAAAATTACGTCAGTAACCTTAACAGAGTTCACACAAATCAACGAGAAAAATATTAAGGCCACAAGAGAAAAATGGTATATTATATGTAGACAGTTCATAGGAGGACAAAATATTGGTGGTAAATTAGTATATGTAAATGTTTAAATTCACTGGTCGTGAAAAGTGAAAACAGTTATGGCAGTTTTAACTTATCAAATTAACACTTTTTAAAAAAATTGATAACATTTAATGTTGGTGGGGGCGTGGTAAAATATCACTCTCATAACTTGCTGGGAGTATATAAATAGTACAAATCCTCTGGAAGGCAATTTAACACAACACTATGTATCAAGAGCCTGTAGATACTTATATATTTTGACATATTAATTCTACTTTTAGGTATTTATTCAAAAGAAATAGAAATAGAGACAACTCTTTACAAAAAAAGATACTCATTCTTATTTATAATAAAACAACTGATTTATCCCATGAAGGTAATGGTTAAATGAAGTATGATACATTTATTTTACAGACTCTTACAGAGCCATTAAAATATATTTTCTTTCTTTTTAAAAAAAATTTTATTTATTTATTTATTTATGGCTGTGTTGGGTCTTCGTCGCTGTGCAGGGGCTTTCTCTAGTTGCGGTGAGCGGGGGCTACTCTTCACTGCGGTGCGCGGGCTTCTCATTGTGGTGGCTTCTCTTGTTGCAGAGCCTGGGCTCTAGGCGCGCACACTTTAGTAGTTGTGGCACGTGGGCTCAGTAGTTGTGGCTTGCGGGCTGTAGAACTCAGGCTCAGTAGTTGTGGTGCACGGGCTTAGTTGCTCCACGGCATGTGGGATCTTCCCTGGCCAGGGCTCAAACCCGTGTCCCCTGCATTGGCAGGCAGATTCTTAACCACTGTGCCACCAGGGAAGCCCCAACATATTTTCAAAGAATGTTTAATGACATAGAAAATATTAAGTGAATTGTGTCAGTTATTCTATATTAAGGCAGATATTTCATGCAGAATAAGGTTAGAGAATTTACATCAAATGCTAACAGAGCTATAGGTTTGTGAGTAACTTTGCCTTATTTTTTCTTTTCCAAATTTTCAAGCTTTTAAAAATAAGCATATGTTTACTTTTATACTCAGAATTGTTTTGTTTTTCATAATCAAAAGTAAAGATGTATATACACTTTAGAAAGGTTTTCAGATAAAATGGCTTAATTGTTTTGGGGTCTGAAGCTTCAGTTATGTAGACAATTCATCTATATGATATCTTTTCTCCCCAAATGGTGGATAAGACATTGGTATACTTTGGAAATACTGGCCTACTTGAGTAAAAGATTAACTTCATATAATTTGGTTAAGTGTTTGGCTTATGACAGCATTTTCCAAGTGTGTTTTAGGAAAATGGAGTATTTTAAGTTGTCCTGTGAGAAAAAGTATTTGGAGTTCAAATACAGTTAGAAAATACTGTATACGGTATTCCCTTCTCAGAGAGTCACAGTTCACATTAGCATTTTCAAGGCTCTGAAAAGTCCTGCAGTAATGAAACCTGCTTAGTTTTGTTTAAAGCAGAGTTTCTCAAAGTAGTACTTTTCAGAATTCTCTTGAGTAACACCTATTAACATCTTCCCATAAATCATGTTTCCTGTATGTTACACACTTTGGAAAAGATCAACTGACTCACATATTTTAGCTCACAACTTTGTAGACTATGAAGCTAGATGATGTGAGTCCAGTTTGGGTGAACTTTTCAGGGACTGTCAGGAAAATTCTAGGTGGGAGGAGGATAAGGTTATGATTCGGCAAACTTGAGGCTCTGTGTGGTAGCTGTATGCTTGGGAAGACTTGAAGCTCTTTCAAGTTGCCAGGTTCCCCTGTCCTACATTGCATCACCAGCCCCAAGCCAGTGAATAGCTGCTTGCCCAGAGTCCTTTGACCTGCTGGAGGTTTTCCTTTCCAAACACAGTGTGCCTGATGGGGCGGGACTTTCCAGGCACCGAATCTGAAGGGAGACTGCATGTCCAACTTCCTGCTCCAGACTGCAGAATAATGTGCAATCCCTTAACACACCTGTTACATCTGAGAGGGTGTGATGACAGAGTCCACTTCTAGAAAGTAAACCTTGTGTTAAAAGATAAAGAATACAGGTGGATTCTCAGATAGCATTCTTTAAGTGTCCTGTTATACTCCTGGAGCCTCTGCCTCTTTTCTCTGGCTTCACCAGACTCTCTCCTAGGAAGAGGTGGAAATGGGAAAGAGGGAGGGGAAGACTCTGGTGACTAAGTAGGTTGACATCCTACTTAGATTCACAGATCTTCCCATAACTCTAGGGTAAACAGGGAGCTTCATGACCATCTCATCCAGTGGCTTGTGGATATCTAGGGTATATTGGACAGAGTGACGTTTAGGGGAGGCCTCTAGATCCATATTTAACACTTCAACCACAGCAACTCTGCTTTTTAATATATTGGCGATGCAGGTTAAAATTTTGAGAAAAGTCACCAGCTGCTAAAAGAAACAATTGAAGACAGTGGATCTAGTCCAGCTGCATGCATGATTCTCTGCAGCAAGCAGTCATGCATCTTCTTTTCAGACCCCTCCAGTAACAGGGAGCTCATTATTATTCCATATTTGGTCGTATGCTGTGTGAAACAGAAATCTTCTTCCCTGAGACTCATACCCATTTGTTCCAGTTCTGCTTTCTGGAGACAGATAGAAATAGTTTAAACCAATTTCCAACTTTAAGCTCTACCAGGGCAGGGACTTTGTCAATTTTGTTCTTTGGTGCCTCTCTGGAACAATTCCTGGCATGCACTGGGAGCTTAATAAATGATTATTGAATAAATGAATGAATGAGTACCTTCATGTATCTGTTGTAAGATTACCTAATGACTTGGGTCTTAAAAACTGACACAACCTAAGGGCTCATGTGATGACAACTTCCGTGTCCCTCCTTGGCCTCTGTCTTCTCTGTCGAAGAAGTCTGGGATAGAGTGCCAATATGCTAAGGTTCGCTGGGTGTGAGACAAGGACCTTTGGGATTTAACTTATTCTGCACAGTGTTTCTGAAAAAAAACTAAAACAGGCACTGCATAAAAGCAACTTGATAACATGAGGAAAGCTACCAGCCTCTTGTCAGGGAATGAAATATGACCCAAGCATGAGGATCATGCTTACATGCCCTCATCATCGGTAGTCACCAATATCGTAGGAATTGAGAGGCACTGGAAAGTCCCATGATAGGACCAGAAACTTCACCGCTAGAGAGTTATTCCCTTGGGTAAAGTATTCATATCTCCTCTAAATGTAAACACTGGTCTTATTGAATTGCCAGTATCTTGGAGTGAATTAACTGATTGGGTTGTTTTCTTTAAGGATAAGAGGCCCTCAAGATGCTGAATTCTGGGGGAGAACTTCTCCGAGAGAGAAGAAGCAAAGGCAAGTGAGCTGGAGGGGGAAAAGAAAGTACATTTTGTTTGACTTGATACATGCGCAGGCCCCCTGCAAGCTACTTTGGTGTAGAAAAGGCAATTTGGGGCAGGACTTTAGCCTGGCTCCATATAAACCTTTTGAAACTGCAGAAGAACCCTTCTCCCACTCCACCCCACTGTCGTGAGTCTTCCATGTGAATTAAAGTAATGGGACCAGTGCACTCAGACATGCTGGAAGATGGATGCTGAAGGTGTCCAAGCTTGCCTGGGGCCATCCTCTCACCACAGAAGGGAAAAACCAATCCCTGACAAGCACAGGGCTGATTATTAGCCGTGTGATGAAGTGTTACTTCCTGTACAGGACATTCACAATTCTTGAGAAACTCTTTCTCAATCAGAGTGAGTGAGTTTTAGAAAATGAAGGCCTTTGTTTTCTTCCTCTATGTGTGTGCTCCCCACTTCCCTGAACTTCCCCCAAATCACACACCCTACCCCAGAGGAAAGATTTGATTTGGGAGTGTGTGTGCCCACACTCGGGGGAGACAGTTAGAAAAATGCAATTTACCTGTCTTAATAGAACTTGAATGACCCATCCAGACATCTCTTCCATAGTCCTTTCAGCCAAATGTTGCTTTTTTTTCCTTTCCATATAATGCAAGTAATATCATTATCCATGTGGGGGTGTGTTTACTATTCTGAGATCACATTAACATTACTCATTTAACGATCTGCAATGTTTTGAAACCAACATGTCTCACGATATCCCAGAGTGGGATTTTTTTCTCTACTGATGCTTTGATTGATAAAGACCACCTGTGACCGTGACCTTTAAGATGCACAATTCGCGGGGTATGAGATTGGGCGAAAGGAGGCAAAGACCACCCTATCAGCGGGATTGACGTTGACTCCTGTTCAGCAAATGCAGTGCACACTTCATGGCAGGTTGGATGCTTTCTGAACTGGTGGAGGGCTCAGGAAGCTGTGCTGAGCTGCTCAGACTGAGCAACTGAGACTGCAACTTGATGCTATCAAAGGTGGCTTCTTGGATTTTCAATTCCAGTTGATTTGAAGGATAATGAGGCGCTGTCTTCTCTTACTGATCAAACACGGAATAAACGCCTGTTTCATGGCAGGCCCTGCACACTGGAGTGAGGGTAAAGACAAATAAGACATCATTCCCCACCCTTAAGTTTTTCAGTCTAGCAGAGAGACAGACATGTAAATAAGTGTGGTAGATACCTGACAGAGATATACTGTGGTAGACCAGAGAAAGTCGTCAGCTCTCTGAGGAGGGGGAGAGGGACGGGGCCTTTGTTAATAATAGGCACTTGTCTATGTGGGAATGAGATGGAAAGGCAAATGGAAAAAAAAATTTGTTTGCATTTGCAAATATATGGAACAGCATGGAAAAGCATGGAGCAGCATGATGCTTTGGGGGAACATCTAGAAGCTTGATGCCCAGGATATAAGTTGTAGAGAGGGAAGGGAGAATAGTAGTAATGAAATACAGCAGTCAAATCAAAGAGCTCCTGGCAGGCTCTGAAAATGGGTTTTTATTCCACCGTGTAAGCAATGGGGAGCCGATGGCTAGGCTTTAAGTAAGGTAGTGACTTACCAGAGTTTCATTTTGGAAAGATCACTTGGGTATCTGTGGGGAGAATGGGTCAGAAGATGGCAAGACAGGAGGCAGGAAAACTAGTTGAGAGGCTATTAAAGGAATTCAAGAAAGACATAAGAATTGCAACTAAGGCAGTGGGTGTGCGGATTAGAGAAAGTTTTGAAAGATATAAATCCGAAGACCCAGTGGACATATAGCAGGGGCGGGAGTGGAAGTTAAAGGAAAATGAGAAATCTAAGATGACACCCAGAGTTCTGGTTTGAGTGACTACAGATGATGTGGAGAGAAGAGGGTGTAAGAGAATTAATTCAGTTTTGTGCATGTTGCATTTGAGATGCCTGTGGGATATCCAAGAGGAGAGGCACAGCATGCAGTTGGTTATGTGGGTTTGAGGTTCAAAAAGTAGGTCAGAGAGGACCAGAAAAATATGAAAGTTGTTTGGATGTTGGTGGTAGTTAAAATCATGGCAGAGGATGGCTATATCCTGTGAGAAGGACAGAAAATCAAAGATAGATCCTTCAACTCATCAACTGAAAGCAGTGAGCAAAGAAAGAGGGGCCAGAAAGGGAAACTGAAGAAGGGAAAACTGTGGCAAGGAAGGTAGGGAAGAGGGTTTTGAGATGAAGAGACTGGTTGACAGTGTCATATCCTTCAGGGAGGCCAGGGAGGTGGAGACTCACCCACTGGGTAAGGCATCCAGTGATCTTGAAGGAGAGCAGCTACAGTGGGGCTACAGAGGGGCAGTAGGTGTGAGGTCAGATTAGAGTAGGTGGGGAGCATTCAGGTGTAAGGAAATGGAGACTGTGAGTGTTGACAGTACATTCAGAAGGTTTGCCTATGAAAGGAGAGAACATCAGCAAAATATTTAGGACTACTAATTTTGATATGACTACTGATTTTGTCTGGAACTTATTTTACAAGCAGAAATGCTAGGGCAGCCTGATGAGACAGGAAAGGTTGCAGACTTTTCAACTACGGAGCACTTCCCACTGTGTTCAAGGCCCTGGGCTGGGTACTTTTGTATCATAGTCTTGAGTATTTTTCTTTTATCTCATTCTTTCCTTTTCCTCCATGTTTGTTGCTGTCCCCCCACCCCTCTTCCTGATTCTCGCTCTGTTGTAACTGGGCTTGCTCCTTGAGGGTGTTTCAGGTCTTGGTGCAATATTAGAAGTACAAGACTTTCTCAAAATATTTGAATAAGCAAGGCTAAAAGTAATAAAGAATAAATGTTAAACAGCAATAAATAATGTCATTAAACCCTAGTAAACTGTTAAAAAAGAATGTAGGTAAGAAAGCTGTCAGAATGGAAGTCGGGGTACAGTCCCGACCATGTCAGGGGAGCAAACACAGAAGCCCAGGGTGGCAAATGTGTGTTTTAGGAGGTTGTGGTGCCTGGCATCCATCACACAGTGTTAGCCTGCCCCTGTGTTGTTTTTAACAGCATATCCTAAACCCAGCCGCTTCTAATTTTATAATTGTAGAGTTGTAATCACCTATTTCAAAGAGCTGGGAGCCTCAGACAACTGAAAAATCAAAGTGCAGATGTGACAACAATACCAGAGACACACCTTCCCGAGTGCAGAGGTGGTGAAACAAAAAAAGTAATGGGTGGAACAACTGTCAGGGTTTCCAACTTCTCTGATTTGGAAGGAGTCATTAGGTAAATAAATAGCACACTGCCACTCACTCCAGCAGAAGCCAGAATGACCCAGTGGGTAGATTAGGAGTCGTAATAGAAGTTGTAATGTTTCTGCATTGAGGTTTCAGTAGGACTCAGGATTCAGTGGGGCCCCTGACAGTTTGTGAAGTAGTCCAAGTTGAGCCCTTCCCATCTCTTCTAGCATCCTTCTTCCCTCCTAGACAATGACTTTTATATTACAAGCTCAGAGTAAGTACCAGGCACTGAACATATTCATTCATTTGCATCTTGCAGCTACCCTACAGGATGGATACTATTATTATCCTCATTCTACAGATAAAGAAGCTGAGGTTTGGAGGATTAAGTAACTTGATCAAGACACATTGCTAGGTGATTTAGATGTGTCTGACTCTTATGTCTGTGTTTTTAATCACTTAGCAGTAAAGCTACAGCCAAGATATAATCTTTGAGTTTTGCCCTCAGTTGGCTATTATTTCCTTTTAAAGTGTTACTCCTTGCAAAGTTTCTTGGGACTGGAAAAGGCTTTAAGAATCTCTAATGTGACACAAGTCACTTCCTGCTTTGATATATAATGCATTCATGAAAAAGTGAAAATCAAGGGTGTAGATATCAAGCAAGAGACATAGATGCTATCTGGTTTGGCTAAGATGGAGGAGGACTTCCAGAGGAGGACTTTTAATTATTTTTAATATAATTATAAGAATGCTAACTATGCTTTGCCTTCTGGACACTATATTTGGCACTACAGTCCCAGAATTTTACCCATGCTCTTTATTTTATTTATTTATTTATTTACTTACTTATTTATTTATGGCTGTGTTGGGTCTGCATTGCTGCACGTGGGCTTTCTCTAGTTGCAGCGAGCGGAGGCTACTCTTCCTTGCAGTGAGTGGGCTTCTCATTGTGGTGGCTTCTCTTGTTGAGAACATGGGCTCTAGGCACGCAGGCTTCGGTAGTTGTGGCACGGGGGCTCAGTAGTTGTGGCTCGTGGGCTGTAGAGCGCAGGCTCAGTAGTTGCGGCACACGGGCTTAGTTGCTCAGCGGCATGTAGGATCTTCCCGGACCAGGGCTCGAACCCGTGTCCCCTGCATTGACAGGCAGATTCTTAACCACTGCGCCACCAGAGAAGTCCCACCCATGCTCTTTAATTTGTTCTTTTTATTCATAATTGAACATACAATCAACCTCTCCTCCCTTGAGTATCCAATCACAGCTAACTAAAGACTGGCCACTTTTAGCACACCTAATGATTTCTATTTTTGTCTTAATTTTATTAAATTAATGAGATCTCTCTGCTTATTTTCACTAACACCAGCACTTTCTTTTTCTGTTTCCCCCTCATTTTTGTAAATTAATATTTGAATATGCAGACAATTGCACGAATCTTCCATTACCAAGATGGTGCTGTTGTCAAAACTGAACAGTTGTTCATCTCTGTTTTGGGGAAATCCCTAGTGTTCTTTTGGCAAATAATGAATGAACATATGAACTCAGTGTGTGAAAAATAATTTAGGGGTAGGACTCTCTATGGTATTAAAAGTGTTGTCTGTAAGATAGTTAACATACAACAGTCGAAGGACTGTAGATAGATCGGTTTAAGGAGGGCTTAGTATGTGTGCTTGGCCATGTGCAAGGCTTTGGGAACACTAAGAATGGCCTGCCAGTCCATGATCCTTTTTAATGGACCTGATTATTAGGGTGATATTTGGGGTTAAGAGGAATGGTACCAAATTTCTTTAGCCAAACTTTCTAGGTGACTGCTGCATAGTCTTTTTGAAATAAAGGGGTTCAACACACATTTATTAAGAATGTACTAGGTGCTGGGAACTAGCCCAGCTGAGGACAAAGAGATATGGTGATGATCCCTAAGGAGCCTTCAGACCAGTAGGGAAACAGATAAATAGATAAGCCCATTACAATGTAGTAAATGTGTTGATCGAGTATAAACAGGGTGCTATGGGACCATAGGAAGGACTCCCAGATCATCCTGAGAATTTAAGGAAGTCTTCCTGGAAGAGTCCTGAAGACCAGGTAGGAACTAGCCAAGTGTGGGGAAGGAGAAAGGATGTTGTAGATAGAAGGAATAGCATGAACAAAAATGCAGACATGCATTTAGGGTCACAGTTCTGAATCTCTATGAGACAGAGAGTGGGAGATGAGGTTGGAGAATTGTAGAAGGACCAGGTCATGCTAAATACTAGATGAAATGTCTCATGTCACTGCATTGAGGAGTGGATTATGTATAATACAAATGGCTCCTCGTTCATTATTTGTTATAGACATACTGGAGTAATTTTTGGTTTTTCCTCAAATATAACTAAAACCACCTTCCTACTTCCATGATTAGCTAAGTTTGGAACTCTTTGAGTGAACCCTGAAAAAAAATGCAAACATAGAAAAATACTGCCACCTGGAAGAGCAGTTATTCTCCAAGGATCATAACACACAAACTAAGTTTCTAATGAGGCTTCAAGAAATGAAAAGAAGGCAATTTTTCCATAGCTATAATCCTATCATTAGACCAAGATTCACCGGGGTCAACTTTAGACAGATTCATCCCACTGCAATGGGAGAAGTAGATTATGGTAATCATATCCATGATTAGAGTAATCATGATCTCCAGTGGTCTTTTACATGAGGGGAGTATCTATCTCAGCCCTTTTCAAAATACTTGAGCTGTAGCTGGAACTGTATAACACCTTTGACCTCCCTCCTAGGACTGCCCAGCAGACCACCTCTTGTTAGCATTCTCCATCTCACTGTTCCTTACTCAGTATTTGTGGTATTCCACAGCTCAGCTCCCCAAATGTATTTTTTAACAGGTTCATTGAGATATAATTCTCATATCATACAATTTACCCAACATCCCTCTGATGTATTTATAGAGTTGTACATCTATCACCACAATCAATTTTAGAACATTTTCACCACCTGAAAAAGAAATCCCGTACTCTTTAGCTATCACTGTCCAACCTCCCGTGCCCCTCAGCCCTAGGTACCACTTGCTAATTTACTTTCTGTCTCTATGGATTTTCCTATTTTAGAAATTTCGTATAAATGGAATTACACAATATGTGGTCCTCTGTGAATGGCTTCTTTCATTGCTTAAATTAACTGTCACGTACTTATTTGACCTCAAAATCTTGTCCCTGGATACTAAATGGGTATTTTCCTCTTGGCTTCATGCACCATATTATCCCAACCCTGGCTAGATGCTCTGAGCAGCTTGAACAGCTACCTGCTTAGCCTGTCATCAGAGTATATGAACTAGACAAGTTGGGGCAAAGATAGGACATGGCAGGGGCATGTAACAGGGAATTGGACAAGTTCCCCACACACACAAGTTGGCCCCAATTTCTCTTTCCCTCTAGTTGACTTTCTGCTGCTGTTGCCTGAAGACATGCAGTGAGAATGGTGAGTGGGGAAGAATGTCCTCCAAAATGTGTACCTTGAAGGTGACAGCATTTTTTCTTTTATTTCTCTCAGCTATTTCTACTCCATTCTTTCTCACAGTCCAAGTTCAGTTGACTGGTTATAATCAGATGTGCCTGACTGTTCTGGTAGCTGCATGGGCAGCTCAGGGAGCATCCTTGGTCTCTGACCAACCCTTTCCCTTGGCACACCAGAGAATTAAGAGAAAAGCTGGAAAAGGTGACCCCTCCCCACCTCCCTTCGCCTCCCTTCTTTTACCTTTGGAGCACCGAAAGAGATTATTTTACAGATTACAACAATTTACTGAAAACAGTGCACCTCTTATTTCACTGAGTTCCCTTGGGGATCATCATTTCAATTAGATCCATGAATCCTCTTTACATATTTATCTGCAGGGACTGTGGAAAATGCTTTGTTATCACAAAGAGGAGGAAATCTTTCTTGCGTTTACTATCTGCAGGTAGGATGAGGAACAACTTTCCTTTGATGTCACATTATTTCTTTTAAAGAAGGCATTGACTACACAGGTTGTAGCCTGGATGGTGATGTGGAATACCTTTAGATATTTCATCCTCCCTGGTTATATCAGTTAGCCAGGAAACACAGCAGTGACTAGACATGAGGGACCTTATGATGAGATTGTGAGTTCAGACACCCCCAGTGTTGGGCTTGTGCAAAGAGGAAACTGGGAGGAGGAACTGTTCATCAGTACCCATCCTCACCCACGCGTCTATAATTACCAACAACGGTTGCAATGCAACCCAAAAACATAAACATGATGAATTGGCTAAAGCCCAGGACTCTATTTATAGTCTCTTCAGACCTGCTAATAGCCTTAATACCATCCTTGAAACAGAACCCAAATTGGGAGCAGGGGGCAAAGGGGCGGTCTCTGTTGTGAGATGAAGTAGTAACTCTGTACCTCCAGTTCAACATGGTTCATGTATGAATGACTGTCAAAAACATCCAACAATTCTGAGAGAGGCATATCTCAAAATAAACATTTTCCTGGGCAGGCCAGACAAGAACATACAGCCAAAGGATTTCCATCTCAGACTTGGAAATTACAGGGTTTAATTGGAAGGCGTGACAGGGCACGTCATCGTTGTTTGGACATTTGACCTGAATTGTGTTTGTTCAGGCAAGATAGGAAGTGGTCAAGAAGAAGTGTGACACAGTGGAAAAAGCAGGGGCTGGGAGTCAGTTCCACATTTAGCTGGGTGGCCTTGAACAAATTTCTAGATTTCTCTGAACCTCAGTTTTCTCCTCTATAAAATGGGACTACTAAAAATATCTACCTCATAGGAAGCTGTTAGCATCACATATGGCATATAGATCCTCAAAATTGGAGTTTTTTATGAACATAATTATTCATAATGCATTATTATAAATCGGGATTTCTTAAAGATTTGTCCCATATAACTCACAGTTGGTAATTCTCTCATGTTTTTGAGATGGTCCATATTATTAAAAAAAAAAAAGAAACTTTAAAGAACTGAAGGATATTTTTAGAAGTTCTTCTCCTACATAACTCCTACAAAGCTATTTCAGAATGTTGAAAATAATGTTTGCTCTATTTTTATGTATATTCAACATTCAAAGATAATATTTATTTATATAGCATAGCTGCAAATTCCATCTCTTTGCACACTTTAATAAGGAGCAATCCATTTGATGAGATTAGTAAATGATATTATGTCTTTTAATATTCAGGAAAACAAAACATAGAAATTCTATATCTTGGTAAAATTTTATTAAATCTACAGAGAATCAGAGAGCTCACTGCAACCAATCTCCCCCCACCACCAACCCACCACCAAAATATTATCTACAACATCCCTAAGATGTGGGCACTCAGCTCCTGCTGCCTGCCCCCCACTTCCACAACCACTGGAATGGTTAAGAATTTCTTCCTTCTGTTGAACCCAACTAGATCTCTCTGTTATTCTCATTTATTGGTCCAGTTTATCCCTTGGGAACAAAACAGAACAAACTCTTTCCTCTACATGATGGCCCATCAAACTTCAGACGAATGGGGCTTCCCTGGTGGCGCAGTGGTTGGGAGTCCGCCTGCCGATGCAGGGGACGTGGGTTCGTGCCCCGGTCCGGGAGGATCCCACATGCCGCAGAGCTGCTGGGCCTGTGAGCCATGGCCGCTGGGCCTGTGCATCTGGAGCCTGTGCTCCGCAACGGGAGAGGCCACAGTGGTGAGAGGCCCACGTACTGCTAAAAAAAAAAAAAAAAAAAAACTTCAGACGAATGAGACCAGGGCTCTCCAAGTCTTTTCCTCTCCAGGCAAACATTCTTGGCTCTCTCACATAGCCACAGGAAAACTCCTGATCTCTTGCTCAGTTAAATTCCTTTTTGGTGGGTTTATTTATTTTTTTATTTTTTGAGCATTATAGTCACTCCTTTCCTTCTTTCAAGCTGCTTTTGATTCTCTATATGTGAACTGATGCAAGTGTATAAACTACATGCAACTGCGTTTTCCTCTCTGTTCCTCAACTACTTTGAACCACTCCATTTCCCTAAGTTTGTTCTTGCATGTTACGGAATATAGATCTCATTTTGCTTTCATATTAATCCAAGCTAAAAGTGGTTTGGAGGTAAATCTCCAGGAAAAAAATCATGTAGGGCGTTCCAAAGTCAAAAAGAAATTAACTTTTAATTATCCAGCTTAGGGTTTTCTAAGTGAATACAGATGATTATCCATGTGCTCTTGAGAGCATCATATACATTTGTATGTGAACATGTATAAAACCTATAGCCACGAAGTCCTATACTACAATCATTGCACCAGGACCAAATTGATATTCACTTTTTACTTCTAAGATGATTCTAGATATGATGATAATAATAATAATAATAACAGCAGCAATGACATAACTTTCTGAGAGTTTGCTACTTCTTAGGCACCATGCTAAAAACCCTATCTTTTTAATACAAAAAAAATTACATGTTAGATGTTATTATCCCCATTTACAGATGAGGAAGATCAGGTCTTCGAATGTTGAAGTAATCTTGCCCAGGGTCCCAGGGTGAGTAATTGGCCACTGTCAGTGTCAGGATCTGAGCCATGATTGTCTAATCCCTAAGTCCAGGCAACTGGATTCCAAGCAGCTGCTGTTTGGTTATTTAAAGTTAGAATGGCACAGACAGGAAGAGCAGGAATACTACAAGGATTCATTAAACCATGGATTCAAAGAGTGTGTCATTACCATGCCCAGCTGGAACTAAGAGAAAGGTACCCAGGGCCAGAGTCTGGGACCACCGGAGGATCCCCGACACAGGTGTAAGGGGCACAGCCCAGAGGATGAATCCAGAGAGGGGTCAGTGAGGAAGGGATCCTAAAGGAAGGGGTTTTTCTGTGTGTTCAGAGCACAGAGTCACATACACCCATGGCTGGGCCCCGCTGTTAATGTCAGCATATGCACACTGGAGGTATCCATTTACAGACCATGGAGGGGTCAATTGCAATTCCTTCTTATCTGGTACTTAAAGTCTCAATTGCCAGTGTCCTCCAGAAAGTTTAGCATATGCCTGGTGTGCTGCAATACCTTTACAAATTGGGCTCAAAACAACATTTTGTGAATTAAATCACACTTAAAATGATCTCGGATATCTGGGTCCTTAATAATATTACTTATAATAATATATACTATTACATAATAATAATAAACCATTGTTAATTATTTTGTAAAGTAAATAATTACTGAGAAGTCATCCCCAAATTCCTTTTTAAGAGCTAAATATTAATTTTGATTTTCAGATCACCTCATGTTCACTTCACACAGATTTTAGTATCTACTTCAAACATAGCAAAAATAATATACAAGCAAAGAGTCACAGGAACTCCTGTGATAATCATTTATATTCTGATGTCTTTTTTGTTTTCGGTCTTTTTCACATACATTCTCACATATGGTGTGAATTAAGTAGTTCAAACTGACACGGGCGGAGTGTTTTGCAGTTCATGAAATTGTTCCCTATCACCACTCTTTGTTAACGGAGAAGGAAAAATGAAGCTCAGAGAAGTAACTTAGCATTGTTACCCAGCTAGTAAATGATGAAGTCAAGATTTGCATCCACATCATGTTAAATCTAGCAGATAATGCAACTTTTAAAGCTCAAACAATAGATGATTTTTGAGCTATTTTGAGGGAAATTATAATTGACATTTAAAGATACTATGTCTCTTAGCAACCATGGAGTTTCATGGAATTTGTTCAGGATTCACACCCTGAACCAGGCCAGCTAACAGTAAACTGTTGCCCTGCCGAGGTTCCCAGGGACCCTGTGCCACCCAGCATATTTGCTGTTTCTGAGTAGATAGAGAGAGGAGATGACTAATGGGCATGTCATCAACCAGAAATGGACAGAAAATTCTTGCCCTTTTCTTGATACTGAGTTGACCAGTGTAGTCAGACCACTAGAAGGGCAAGAACAAACCCTAGTTCATAACCCCAGAGGGAGGGGTAAAGTGAATTTCAGATGCTGTCTCTTAAGACCTCTCACACCCAAGCACTGTGCTATTCTAAACAATCTGCTCTTTTCTGTGCAACTAGGAAAACATTGCTTGCTCTTTCAGTAACAGAAGTTTGGACATTTAAGTGAGATTTTTGTTTACCCCTCTCTCCTGATCTATTTTGTATTTCTTTGTATATTTATTCATTTATCTTTGTACAAACAAAATAAACATCATAAAGGCAATTTTTCCTAAAGAGAAAAACTACAGCTGCAATCTTACCATCCTAACTCATCAACCAGTTTGATTTTGGGAGTTTTCAGCAGGTGTGAGTGTGTACACACCATGCTTCTGTAGATACAAAGTGGGTGTCTGCCTTTGTGTTTCACTAAGTATTAGGATGAAAACAACCCTCATGCTTTGAGCACACTTTCTAATACCTTTTTACTGATCCTTAAAATGTAACAATGATGTGGGATACTTGTAGCTTGTGTTAATGTAGAAGTTAAAGCCACAAAGATAAGAACTTCAGGGAAAATAAAAGATCTAACTTGGTGAGAGAGTTCACTTACCTAGACGGTGGTCCTACCGTCGGACAGATTACAGACCCGTCAGGGGGTCATTCACACGCGGCAAGAGCACAGTCAGCAGTCAAGGCAGGAGCCCTGCTTTGTGCAGGCACAGTGATGGGCACAGGCAGTATCAACACATGGAAGGCATGTTTCCCTGTTCTTGGGAAGTTCAGAATCTAAAGGTGAGGACAGATGTTGAAATTAATTGTTTCAATTCAGTAAAGAATAGAGGGCAAGGAGAGGGCTACGGCCCTCTAAAGAAGGCAGTAGTGACCCCAGAGACTCCAGGAAGTCTCCTCAGAGAAGGGGGCGTTCAGGCGAGCTAGTTTGAATATGGGCGTGTTTGCTATGCTAGGAATATTTCCCTAAATAATGCTTCTCTTCCTGTTCTCTCTCTCTTCTATCATTCCCCATTTGTCTCTCCTCCCCACCCGTCTTCCCAAGACTCCCTATTCTCTGTTGGGGAAAGATGGCTTTACTTCAAAGACTAGTGGAAAATAGTCTAAACATTGTGAAGGCCTGCCTAAAATTCTGCTTTCCCTGGCTTCTACTCTTTCTAGAGGCCCATTAAGTTCTTGCTGTGGGTGATGGTGGTTGTTTTTGAAAGCCTTCTCCTTCCAGTTTCTGTCTGCTGTGAGCTGTAAGTAAGGCAAAGACACAGATAATGTTGACAAAATGCTTAAGAAAGCCAGGTGGTGATACCGTCTACTTAAGAGGAACATAAATTTATCACAGATTAGTATATAATTGATTGTGCTTCCAAAGCTCTGAATTGATTGCTCTTTCCCTTTGAAGGCTTCCACCTCCAGAGATCAGAGAAGACAAACTTTTAATATGCTTTTCTCTGATTTGGACTCTAGAGGAATGTACAATCTATGGTCCATACCTGTGACCTCCTGCTGAGACACATCTATCGTGAAGGCAACCAGGTGTCCCCTCACCCTCCTGCAGAACACTGGGAGTATCACCCAGATAATCAGATAAGGCAGCAAAGCCTAGAGAGTTGAGTACAGAAATGTTTTATTGGCTCCTGCTCTAGCCCCAGTCATTGTCAGGCTCATCTCTCCATTAAAGTCAGAGCTGTTACCAACTTCTGCTTCAAGTTCCCTCATTCAGGTTATCTCTTTCCTTGACGGCTTGTCCCCCCACTAATAAACAAGTTTGGTTTCATGCATCTAAAGTGTTCCTCCGTATAGGCAACCAGGAGATGCACTTATTTTCAGGAGAGAGCGAGTAAAATGGTGGCCCTGCAAAATATTGCTCACGTACTCTACCCAACCTCCCATCCCTCTCTCCCTCAAGACCCCTCAGTATACTCCTCAACTCTTGAGATCTTGAGTGTTAAATTCTCAAATGGAAAGGGATTGCTGTCTTGCTACTGCTGGTCTGGTTCCAGCCACCTCCAAATAACTTTCTGGTGCCAGCCCACTGCCTCAGGACCTGCAGTTCTCCATCAGAGCCTTGGATTGAATAAGACACAGGCAAGATCTGATGCCTTCACTTGTGCCCTTTGAGTTGCTCTCTGCTCAGACTGGGGCCCTTTCCTGCAGCTGCTCTGCTACTCCAGTACTCCACACTTGCGAACAGGGTGTGTGAGGGGCAGGGGAGAACGTGCCTCCATTGTTTTACAGTGTTTTGAATTCTTTACGTGTGTTTTGAGGACCCATTTGAGTCCAGGCCCATGTACCACCTAAGAGAGACTTCCAAAATACTTTCCACTCAGCCAGTAAATTTTGCACACTTATTGAATTATTTGAAACTACTTGATTTTTTGTTTGTTTTTTAGCTAGCAAATCCTGTTGTTACCCAGATGTAACTCGGTGCATAGATAAAATAGAAACTCAACAAATGTTAAACTCAGCAAATGTTAGATGAGAAAGAGAGACAGAGGGAGAAAATGTGAAATAATACTGTAAGATAGTCATATTAATATCTTAATGAGAAAGACAAGGTAACTGATGCTTAGAAAATTTAAATCACTTGCAGTGTGGCAGAGAGACTGCAAAAGCAGATAGACCTGGGGGATTTCCTAGCTCTGTCACTTTCTAGTTATATGATATTGGTCAAGTTGCTTAATTGCTCTCAGCCTGTTTCCTCATCTGTAAAATCTATACCATATGACTATTTGAATTAAATAAGATAATGCATGCAGGAAAACTCTGCACAGTGCATGTCACATAGTTAGAGCTTAACAAATATTGTTGATCATTATTATTACAGAAGTTTTCACATTGAGTATTCAATGGAACCATATCTGATTCCAAACCCTTTGGGTGGCTTCTATGAGGCCACATGTGCAGCCATCCTTCCTTCCTCTCAGAATCCAGTTCTAAGAAGCTGATGCGTCACTGCCTGCTGAATCACTCCTGCCAAGGATCTGGCTATGAATGACACGTGCTTCTAGCTCTCTGGTTGCCTGAGTCTTGCCTCTCCAGAAGCTTTGGAGGCAGCTGAGGAAGTCCACAGGCCTTGCCGCCAAAATTGCTCCAGAGGGCCCAGCAAGGACCACAGGGGCTGTTCCATGCCAGGCTTAGTGGGACCTTGCCTGGGGAATGGGGTCAATGTAGAGGTGAGGGGCTGCATACAACATAGTGTTTAGAGAAGGAAAATGGGAAACCAACAGAAGCATTTTCCACCTAAATCTCAAGGCCATGCATATCTTCTGAGTGTTCACCTATAGCAGCCATAGGAAACATCTAAGTATTTCCAAGGATGTAGAGAAAGGCAGTTAAAATGATCCAGGGCACAGATGGGGGCTTGAGGAAAAACTAAATGATGAGAATCTCTCAATCCATAAAGATGATGATTTATATGGCCAAAATCTAAAATTAAAAAAAAAATTTTTTAAAGCAAAAAGAAAAATTGGGAATACAACCACAACACGTCATATCACCAAATGACAGAGTATTAAGATGAGAGAAAAACCATTTAAACCTCCAGCACATAGTTAAAGAAAACATAAGGAAATGCCAAACTGTGAAATGCATAAGAAAGAGACAGTGAACCTATTGCTTTTAAAATGGCATAGTTCAAAATACATTCTTTAATATTTTTACCCTGCCTGTTTCCAAAGAAAGAATTTGAAGCTGCAGTTCAAAATGAAAATGACTTCAGGAAAAACAAAATGAGGTACTTGTTTCTAGACCATCCTGAAGTGCAAAAGGCATTTCAATCCTTGGAGGTCCCCCAGTGTTCAGGGCCCCACATTGCTAGATACCAGGGAGCTTGCTAAGTGCCTCCTCCAGTCTCAGTTACAAACAAGGAAACTGAGGACTGGAGAGGGGAAGGAATGCTCTGAAGAGCCCAGTTAGTCAGTGTATCAGTCAGAGTCCAACTGGGAAAAGAGAAACCATGCAGAATGGAACAGAGGGAATTTTATTCAGGGAATTGGCCAAATGATGGGTATGCAGACAAGCCAACAGGAGCCAGCCAGTGAGGCAACCCAAGATTACCACCAAGAGCTGAAAGCCAGAGAGAAAAAGCCAGAAGACATAGAATTGCAAGAGCCTTGGGACCATTTTCCTGGTAGAAGCTGGCAGCTTTGTCCTATGGGAGCTGGTACCTTCGCAGTTATAGATTGTAGCCCTGGGTATTGCCTGAGGCAGAGAGGAAGGAGGAGAAATACTCTGGCTTCCCCCTTACTCTGCTCTCCAGTTACCTTTCAATTGACTTCCATTGGTTAGGCCCATTAGGAAGCCAAGAGACAATGTGGGGTTAGGGGACGTGACACAGAGCAGAGCAGGGAAAGAGCAAGGAGTGAGTCTGAGGGTTCAGGCATGGGGACCACATTGTCCATCATTAAATCATCATTTCTTGGGCACTCCCTGGGCAATGCTACTGTCCTAGTAGGACATAGTAACTTTTGGAGGCAGCCATCAGAGCTGGCTCTCATGTGCAAACTATGGGGGCTGTGTCATATTTTGCTAATTCCTGATACGTTTCCCGGTCAGGGGACGGCTCACATATAATAGAAACCTATTATTAATCTTTCTAAATGGCAACTATTTTCTTAATGTATTCATTTGGAATTCCATATATTGAGTTAGTTTTCTTTTTCTTTGTGTGTGTGGGGTCTTCCTGGAAATGTAGGCATCCTAATTTTAAATTTAGAGTAGGAGCATTCCTCAGAAGTGGTTTGTATAGGTAAGGACTTTAGGCCCTTAAAATAACCATCAGCAACCCTAAGCTATCCGAAATAGACATACAATCTAAGTAACATCCTTGAACTTGCTGTACATGTGCAGCTTCAAGATAGGTCCCTAATCTCTAACTTGCAAGTAGATTACCCTAAGACCTCTCTCTAAGAACTCTAGAGCTGCCACTTACCAAGAGGCAGAGGTCAAGTTCTGAACATTGGACAACATGTTCACCACAGGCACTAACCAATCAGAAGGCTGGGGTGGTGCTAGAGCATTGTCCTGGGGACCTCTTGTGTGTCAGGCGTTAACCCTTTCAGTGCTGCATTTTCGAGGTGGTGGTGGGGGGCAGGCAGCGGGGATGGTCAGGGCAACAGCAGTTTGCCAACTGATTCAGAAGTGTTTCAAATATAGTTCAGTATCCATTCTGGCTATACTGGTGCATACTGGCTGAATATCAACATTGCCATGAGATTTCTGAAACAGGGTGCTCACTGACAGAATAGAAAGGTTTTTAGGTATCCCAGAAAAGGGGCCCTAATTGGTAGCCCTGGTGTTGCCTCTTTAACTGTTTTCTCCCCAGGACCATTGCCAACTCCAGGGCAGTGACATCTCTAACTTGTGCTCAGGTCTTGGTCCCAAGGACAGTGCCAGGCACACAGACGAATGGCTCTCAGGTGAGGAAACTGACCACGGACACTAGTTGAGTGGATGAAATGTTGAGAAGCTCTCCCTCCCTCATGGCCAAGTTTTTGGGACTTTTTCTTTTTCCAAGATCTCCCAGAAAAAGCAGAACTTTTTTGCCCAGACAGAGCGTGTCACAAAGTTCTGCTTTCACTGTGTGTTAAGTGGAAATGATTAGGCAAGTGAGTAATAAGAGATTCCTCTCTGTGTTTCCTCCATGTTGGGAGGTCCTGCCGTGGACCTCTGCATACTCAGAGCTACAGTGCAAACTGCAATGATTCCACTGATAACCCCAGGATGCCTCACTTATCTGTCATCATGGCTTATCCACATAGAACGTTGCTGAAGGGGCCACTTCCTGGACACATACGTAGGTGTGAAGATGCTGGGGTGTGAGTGTGTGTGTGCGTGTGTGCGTGTGTGTGTGTGTGTCCAGGACTGACTCGAAGGAGTTAGAGTTTGACAAAAGTGATGGCACTTGTTCCAAGTGCCTATGGCTGATGAGGTTCTGCCCTTGGGCTGTGAGATCTGGACTAGGTTCAGAAACAACTGCCCTTAAGATGGTGACAACTGTCTCCACCCCACTGCCATTCACTGAGCACTTACCCTGTGTTAGGATGAGCATTTTACAAGCTCAGATGTAATCAGTAGTTCTGCAAGCTTTCATTCTCCTTATTTTACAGATGAGCAAACTGAGCAAGCGTTCTCAGCTCTCTCAGGTATGTCGGGGTGACCTAACTGTACCCCCTAGGCACTCTCCAGCTGGACCGGTGGGGATATGAGATCAGTGAAGCTTTTTGGTTGGTTAAACTCTTCACTGGGAGTTGGTAGATTTGTCAGAGATTCTCAAACCTGACTGCATTTTTTAGAACCCCCTGGGAAGCTTTCTAAAAATTCTAATGTTGGGGCCCCTTCCCAGATAAATTAAATCAGATTTGTTAAGGATGCAGCCTGGGCATTTTGTTGTTGTGTTTTTAACTCTCCAATTGATCCTAACAAGCAATCAGGGTTGGGAACTACCACCTGGTTGACCTTATCTATTGGGCAGGTCATTTACCTTGAGTTGCCCTACCAGTAAAAGGGATTTCATAGTGGCAGCAGCCCACCTCCCAGAAACGAGAGCAAGAGCGCAGGAGCTAGAATAAGAGGAATCAGGTGTTGGAGCCCCAGTTACTACCCATGTGACTGTGGGAAAGCTACTCAACCTTTCTTAGTCTCAGGCAACAACTCAACTTATATGGCTTGTGAGACTTAAATTGTGAGAATTAAGTGAGATAACTCAAATAGAACATTTATACCTGACATATAGTAAGTGATCAATGCATGTTACTGATTATTATTGTGAAAGAGTTCCCTGAGTTCTTTGTAAGGGCTGTCTACCCAAGATAGTGGTTGTCTTGTAATGATTCGGTATTGTCATAGTAAACTGTGGTTCTCAAGTCCTCAGAAATGGAAAATGTTGCCTAACTTAAGGGGAGGGTGGAAAAGGATGGACCTAGGGAACCCAAAACCAGGAGCTGTTTCCCAATAGCAGAGAAGAGTTGGTCTGATTGATTTCTTCAGGCAGAATTGTCAGAAGCCAGTTTAATGAGTGTCCAGGTTTCCATAGCAGTTAAGAGAGCTTAGAGGGGGTTTTGTAGATGCTCCTCACACACACAGACTCCCTGGGGATTAGATGAACGTCAGCTGATGGCCACTAGCTGTAATGGACAATGCACCTCAAGCTTTGTGTTGGCTGCAAGGCAAGGAGGCTCCAGCAGCTCGGGAATGAAGACTAACCCACTGCCTGAATTCATTGCAAGATGACGTTCTGAGCTCCCCACGCCTGGGAAGCGTCTCTACCAGCTGCCAACACGTTACTCAGACTTTGACGGCGAAAGCTAACCTTTTTCGCTAGCTATTGAGTCCTGGCAATGCAGTAATCTGGCCCAATAAAAGAGGCGGCGGACTCTACCTACTTGGAAAATGAAGTCCATTTAAGTAACTCCTAGAAGGAAGAAAAAAAAGAATTTCTACAAGTTTGAACACAGGAAGGATAAATGCAGATATCTCATCTGTTGTCTTTCTGTGGAAGACACTCCATTTTTTTCCAGCACGGAACTTGCTTAGCCACACTTGGATGGCTGAGTGGCTGCCACTGGGGTTTCATTCTTCTTAACTGCAGGGTTTTATCATGTTGAAGTCTGGAACATGGGTTCTCAGAAGGCTCTGCATGGCAGTTAGGCATGCTGGCTCGGGTCTAGATCCAGAGACTCGTGGTCTGGGACACCTCTTCAACAGCATCCGGACCATGACACCCCACGCTCACAGGAAAAATGAAAGCCCATGCAAGAACAGCAGAACTTCTAGTCCAAGTTACCTGTTAATTCAACATTTACTCCTCTTTTAATCAAACTTAAGTTTATAACTTGAGCTGATCTATCCAGTAATCATTTGGTGTTCAGTCCCAGAAATGCACCAGAGTAAAGTGGTGAATCTTCAAGTATTCTTTGAAGCGAGTTCTGAAGGCTGTACTCCTTATTGGGCCTGGAATGGTTATGATAACTCCCCAAGGCTTCTGCTGTGGGAACATACATTTCTAAGCTTAAGCGGGAAGAGTTATGGTGCTATATTATGGAGATGCAGGTTCCCATTGGACTCGGATCAGGAAGGGGCTCTTTCTGTCAAAAAGAAGGTAGAAGTCTCTAACCATTGCAAGGTAGCAGGTAATACAGATGGCAGAAAGACACATGTAGTCATCTTAGAGATCTTTCAGAATACATTTGGAGAACCATCTAAACTTCAAACCCAGTTGGTGAACACTTGGTACCTGAGAGTAACCACATTAGCAGAGACCGAATTAATGGATTTAAATATTAATAAGGGTCCTAAAACAAGAACAATGCCCATCCCAGTCCAACAGCACTGGACAAGAACAGTGTGGAACACAGAGAAGAGTGTGGAAGAAGAGGGTCAAGCTGGGCCATGGCAGCGTCTGCTCTGTAAACGCTGACTTGTGGTCCCTGCCAGGCCCTGGGGGGGCACCTGTGAGTTTATATCAGAGCCCACAAGCTATAGATGGAAGCCTGCTGTCAGCTGTCACTGCCTTCTGCTCTGAGCTCTTCTACGTTCTCCACTGATTACAACTCCACAAGAGAAGGAGTCCAGGGGAGTCACATGAGGAGGTTTACACCACATAATACTCAAAATATGGTTCAAAATACTCAAAATATGGCTCAAAATATGGTTCATAAAATTTGTTAGACAAATTTCTTCTCCTCCTCACCCCTTTCCTGCAGGGCCCTCAATGGGGCCTTCTTTTCCCATGATTCTTCCCCAGAGCAGTTCTGAGCCCAACTCCCACCTTCTCCGTTCTCTCCTGGATGTTTTTTATCTCCTGTAACATCCAAATCCTCCCATCCCCTTATTTTGAAGAGTGGTTTCCCACTACTTCATGGAGCTGGGGCATCAGCCTGGCACCCAGGCCAGGAGGCTCACTTCTGCCCCAGAGCAGGTTCATCCAAGCACATCTCAGCGCAGACATGTCTCCCTGTGAAAGGCTTCCTCACGCTGCACAGATTGCTTCATTCAGAATGTGCTCATTGGGGCTAGGACCCTCTTCTGGAGAAAAAAACAGTTAAAAATCTCTGCTCTTAGAGCTTCCATTCTAATAAGGGAAAATAAAGTTTTATCTGATACACACACACGCAGACACATATTTGGCAATTGATTTGCGTGTGTGTATGTGTGTGTGTGTAAGTTAATGGGCAAATCTGTCATTCTCACTCCAGCATGTGGGTTCAGTCATTCTCAAAAAATTCTTGTGGCATTTTCTGTGTCTAGCTGCTCTTCCCCTGTGAGATGGTGAGTGAGTGGGGCCAGCTCAGCTAGGGTGATTCCCACAGGGGTTTTAGGGAGTGTGCTGTCCCAGGGCCTCTTACTTGCAGATGCGGTACGTAGAATATGATCTGGAGGCGCACAGCAGACCCAGGTGAGTTGACCATCTGAGGGGTTGAGGGGAAGAGAGTGCCATGGGGGCAAGGTGCAAAGTGGGAGTCCAGAAATCAGGACAGCAAAGCAAGGGTTGGTGGAACAGCAAATGGGAAGTGGTCCCAGACCATACTGGAGACAGAGAGGTGGTGGCGTTTTAGGCAAGTATGTGAGGGTGAGCCAGGATCACTTAAGAGAATGAGTCGTACACCTGCAGTGTCCTTTCCCCTGTTCCTCTCTCCCCCTATCTCTTTAAGTCCTCCTCCACAGGCCCCACCTAGACAGGGATCTTCTCTGTCTTGCTCAGAATAATGCTTCTCAAAGAGTAGGTGCTTAATAATTATTGGTGGACCAAATGATGGGCTTGCCCCTTTGAGCCTTCCAGCCCAGCTCAGCTTCACGATTTCTCCCTCCTCTGAACTGAAGCCCTCAGTCACCTGGCAGGAAGCTTTTGCAGTGTGGAAAGCACACAGAATGAAATCCTGGCTCTGCCTTTTATCAAGTGTTTCCAAGCCACTCAAATTCTTTCCACTCTCAGTTTTCTCATCTGCAGATGGGGATGTTTCTCACAAGCCTACATGCTTTTCCTGTGGTCCTATTTGTATTGAGGACCACAGGAACAGCAGGTAGGCATGGAAGTCCCTACTTTAAATCACGAATACAGCAATTATCTCGCCCTGCCATTTGACGTCTCTTTTGTCAAAGACAAACTGAATCCTAATTTGTCTGCCAAGCAGCTTTGCTGGCCTCCTAGCCTCTGGCATAAGCTTAGGCTGTACTCTTACTTAAGGTTATGCTCAACCTAAGTCCAGGAGAGACACCATTTTTTTTTTGAAGGTTTTGCTATGTTTTATTTGTTTTATTTTCACCTTTACTGGGGGTGTATTGACAAATAGAAATTGTATATATTTAAGGTATGCAACTTGATGGTTTGGTATATGTGTACATGGGGAAATGGTCACCACAATCATGCTAGTTAATATATCCATCACTTCACATAGTTACCGTTTCCTTTTTTCTTTCTTTTTTTTTGTGGTAAGAACACTTAAGATCTACCCTCTAAGCAAATTTCAAGTATACAATACAGTATTGTTATCTGTAGTCACCATGCCGTTAGATCTCCAGAACTTATTCATCTTGCATAACTGAAACTTTGTACCCTTGATTAACATTTCCCCATTTCCCCCTCCCTCCAGTCCCTGGCAACCACCATTCTACTCTCTGTTTCCATGAATTCGATTATCTTAGATAGGAATGACGTCTTAATTATGTCTCCAACAGTATCTAACCCCTTGCTTCTTCGTACCCAACAGATATCAATATATTTGTTGGTTTTTAACATTCTGTTAAAAAACAGTATTGGGATTGATGATCTGGAAGCTCATTTGCTGACTCTAAACTCTCTACAGACTGCAGTCTCTTGGCTGTGAGAGGTTAAGTAAACTAAAAGTATGAATAATCTCAAGGAAGTGTTGTATTCCTGCATGATAGAGTAATAAGATTCAAGGGATGCTGGGGGTACTTCCCAGGGTATTTGGGACAAACACTTTCCCTGGCCCGGATGGACTGTGGGTCTGACTGGCTTGGCATGTGACACCCTGCCTAGCAAGACAGGACAAGAAATGAATCAATTGCCCAGTGCAATGGTATGTGCTATTTCTAAGCCGCCTAGCTCGTGAGAACTGCACAATCCAGCAGCCCACTCTGATTTGTCACACCGAAGGCTGCCTTCTTAGTAAACTGTTGTCCACACTTCTGTTCATTCTGAGTCACCACTTAGTGTTCAAACTGAAATGCCAGCGCAGTCCTTGGAATACACCATGGAGTGTGAAACCAAAGGAGATGGGGCTGGGTGGGATGGCACTTCCCGTGGAAACTTCCATGTCCTGCAAGGAAGCCAGAGCCTCCAGCCGGGGTTCTGCAAAGGATGGCTAACAGGCAGCCTCCTAGTCACAGCTACCCCCTCTCCTATGTAAACCTCTCTCTTCAAAGCCGAGGAAATCGAGGGTGAACTGGTTCAGTGACTTGCCCAAGGTCTCACAAGTCTTTTCATGACATAGCTCCTACCCTCTCCCACGTTATCCCCACCTCATCCCACATATATCCTGTTCCCCAGTCAAAGTCATGTTAGCTCCTTGAGTGTGCCGCATTATTTCACTTCTCTTGTCTTTGCATGTGTGTCCCCTTGCCATGGAATGCTATTTCTGCTCCTCCAGGGTAGTGAACAACTCATTCTCCAAGGCCCAACTCAAGCATTCTGTCCTTTCAGAAAGCCTTCTTGACCACTCCTCAGCACTCCTCATTCCTCGTCAAAGCAGAGCTCTTTGCTTTGTTCTCTGTGCTACCTGTGCTATGTTCACATCACTGCCAGTGCCCTGGATTACATCATTTATTAGAAATCTACTTGCTTTCCTAGGCCATGGAGTCAAGTGTCAGTAAGGATTGTGTTCAGTTGCAAGTTACAAAAAGCCCAGTTAACTCATAGTTTAGACAAATTAGGGAGTTATTTTTTTTTTAGGTAGCTAAAGTTGCCGTGATTACTCCATGATACCATTAGGGACCCAGTTTCCTATCTTTATTGTGGTTTTTTTTTTAAAAAATAAATTTATTTATTTTATTTATTTATTTTTGGCTGCGTTGGGTCTTCGTTGCTGCGCACAGGCTTTCTCTAGTGGTGGCGAGCGGGGGCTACTCTTTGTTGTGGTGCACAGGCTTCTCATTGTGGTGCCTTCTCTTGTTGTAGAGCATGGACTCTAGGCACGCAGACTCAGTAGTTGTGGCTCGCAGGCTCTAGAGCGCAGGCTCAGTAGTTGTGGCGCATGGGCTTAGTTGCTCTGCAGCATGGGATCTTCCCGGACTAGGGCTCAAACCCATGTTCCCTATATTGGCAGGCAGATTCACTGCGCCACCAGGGAAGCCCTTTATTGTGGCTTTTTTCCTCATGCTTGTCACCCAGTGGTCACAAAATGGCTGCTACTTTACTATATCTACATTCCAGACTGGAAAAAAAAGTAGGGGTAGTGGATAATGACGTATTCACTAATCAAGTCTGCTCCTTTTACAGAGCATTTCTAGAAGCCCCACTTAGTGACTCTTTCTTGTATCTCCTTGGTCAGAATGGTATTGTATAGACACCCTGTAATGGCAAAAAGGATGGGAGATATATTTGTTTAATTGGGCATATTGAAATGCATAATACAATCGGGGTTTGGTTAGTAAGGCAGAAGGGGAAGAATTAAGATTGGGTAGGCAAGTATTAGTGTCTACCATATGCAGGGATTATGTTTCATTTATTCTCTCTGGGGCTTAGCGTAGGGTATGGCACATAGTAGGCAGTCAATAAATAAAAGTCCAAGAAAGAAAGGAAGTTTTCTGACCCCTAGACCAATGCTATTTTCCCAGTATGACTTAGCACACCTTTGAGCTTTCAGACATGAAGCAAAGCTTTCTGGGCGTGGGGAGACCATGAAGGGAGAGATGACTGGAGGGAGTCTCAGACAGATGCTTAGTGCTCAGCTGGGAACACTCAGCTTAGCAATGCCTGGGAGCTAGGAGAAAGGGAAAGAAAGGTCCTTCTTGGGATGTATGGCTGCCATGTTGTCCATGGGACCCCCGTTCCCAATTCAAAAAAACATGTTAGTCACTACATGACTTCAAAAGCGTCACCAGGTTCATGGGACATCTCCATCCCATTTTCCAGTTTTTGCAGTTGAGAAGTCCTCAGCTACAGAGCTAGACTCAGTCTTCCTTCCTCTAAGGCCAGGCACTATTTCTGTATGTCATGCTCGTGCTGTCATGCTTTTCACAATTATGAACAACTCTGCAATGAACATCCTTGAAATAAATCTTTGGGTTCATCCTTGTGCATCTTAATTATTATTTCCTTAGTCTAAATTCCGAAAAGTAGAAATGCTGGGTGAAAGGCTATGCTCATTCTTAAGGTTTCCAATGAGTGTTGTCTAACTGCCAGAAAGGCTTGTTGCTCTATGCTTCCATCAGTCACAAATGGAAAAGCCTCCCATCTTTCCAGTGGTGGTTGCTCTCTCCTCCTGAAGGTTTCAGTTGTGAGGCAGTCATTCCAAGGGTCTGTTCTGTCCTCCCATCCAGAACAACTCCCAACTGGAAACAAAGATGGAGGCCACCTGATGTTAATGTGTCTCAGTTCCCCTACTTGATTATAAGTGTCACTCTGGAAAGAACAAGAAACACAGATTCTGTGTGCATAAAGGAAGCATTCATTAAGTGCTTGATGGGGGAGCTCTGAGATGGTTCTGTGGTCCTAGCTAGGATCCTGGGGATTTTTCTTGACGTCTCTCTACTGTTCTCCATCAGGTCACCGAGTCCTGTCAGTTTGACCTTCTAAACACCTTTGCATTCAGCCTCCTCTTCTAAATCACCTTTTCATCTGCCTCTGACCCTGTCTTAGTCATGTCCTCATCATTTCCCTCAATTGACCGCTTTGCCACCCATTTCTTTGCTTCTACCCCTCAACCCATTCTCCACACAGCCTCAGATTGATTTTTCTAAATACCTATGCCACACCACAGTCCAGCTTCATCCTTGTTTTTAAACCTGTTCTTATAAGCCAGCAGCTCCCTAAAGTGCTATGTTGCCTCATGTCCTCACGCACAATGAGGATTCCATAAGCAGGATTTATTACAAGGAGGCTCCTTGTTCACTATTTCCCACTCCCCTTTCTCCAGAGAACCATCTTAGAAACCACCTAGTTGGACTCCTTCATTTTATAGATGAGGAAATTGGAGAACTCACACCTTAAACACCTTCCCTTCCCACTTCAAATAGCAAATTTACATTCCCTGTGAAAAGTCAGCTCGTCATCTGTAGAGAACAAACGTATGGACACCAAGAGGGGAAAGCGGGGGAGGGGGTGGTGGTGGGATGAATTGGGAGATTGGGATTGACATATATACACTAGTGTGTATAAAATAGGCAACTAATAAGAACCTGCTGTATAAAAAAATTCAATTCAATTCAAAAAAAAAAAAAAGTCAGCTCATCATCTCTTCTAGCAAGGCTTGGGACACCCCCTCTCTAAAGCCCAGGCTAGGGGCTTCTTCTGTGCATCCTCACAGCACCCCGTGCTTGTTATCTCTCTGTATTGTGACTATTGTTTCATTTGTTTTTTCATCTTCCTCAGGTAGACTACATTTCTGAGGGCAGAGATTGAGCCTTATTCAACTTTCTATTTCTACAGACTCTAATAGTGCATGTTTGGTCATTGCTCCATGGATGTTTATTGAATGAATAAATGAATACTTGGTTATGGATTGGAGGAAGGATCAGCGCTGATAGAGAAAACACGTTGATAGTGACTCTCTTCAAGATGTAGAGACTAGAATATCAGCTTCCCGCTTTCACACACACGTAGCCCAGGTGTTGCCCCTTCAGTGAAACACCCTGAAGAGATATGTCCAAGTAGTATGTTTCCATTTGGATAGGAAATACCTCTTTCCTTCTGAGATATTGTTTTATTTTTGTGGGAAAAGCAAATCAGGGAGTAGATAATGCACCTCACCTGTGCATAATATGACAGGGTTTGAAAACATTTTTGCTTCAATAGTTATATTTTCTTAAAGTTACCATTTATTAAGAGCTTACCATGTACCAGCCCTATTAACCTGTCACATGCATTTTTTTCATCTATTTCTTACAGCAATCCTAAGAGTTTAGTGCGAATGAGATTTACAAATTTATAAATGTAAAACCTAAGAGGTGAAGAGGTTAGAAACCTGGCCAAAGCCATGTGGCTAGTGATTGCTTCAAAACTGATCTTTCAGCCTCTAGTGCTCACCCTCTTAGTTATGACATGACACCCTTTCTAAGCACAATCAGTCCTCTTAATCGCCCAGTGAAATAGGCTGGGCTTGTGCCCCTGTTCCCACTTTACAGGTGCGGACAGTGACCTGAGTGGTAACATAACTTGCCCAAAGACACCTGGTTAGTACCATTGGGACAGGATTCCAAATCTCCTAATCCAGCTCTCCTGACACTTAGCAATCTACTAGATCTACTAGAACTCTTATCAAATTAGTGGACACTAATTTTTTTTAAAAGATGAGAAAACTGCAGATGGAGTTTGTTTGGTGACATAGGAAGGTTAAGAATAGCCCCAGCTGCTTTGGTCCTGCAAACCCCCAGGCTGGCTGGGAGGCCCTCTCCCTCAGGCATTCTAAGGAAACAGCTCCCTCTTTAGGCCAACTGGAGAAACATCAGGGACTCCAGGCACACTGCCCCCAAACTACACTGAGAACCTGCCAGGGTGGTAGAACTCTCCCAGGTATCTCGTGGATATCTTCAAACAGCTAGACTTAGGGTGTTGTTGTGTGTCCGTTAAGAGGCCGTATATTATTCAGGACTGTGCAATTGAAAAATGGCTTTGGTGACTAGGATTGAATCACACGTGAATCTCAGCCCTGTGACTTTGTAGTGCCCACCTGTGAGGGAATCCGATTGCCTCTCTTTTTCTCTTTCTCCATCATAATGGAGGAGAAGGAGCCAGAGATGGCAGCAGAGACTGCAGAGGGAGGCAGTCAGTGCCAGGCTAAAGGGAAGGGGCAGATCCTGAGCTGCGTCCCCTGGGTGGGTTGACCCATTGCTGACAAGATGGAGAAGGAAAAGAAGTGGCTGGGTGTGGGCCCTCATGGTGCAGACCCTATGCTGCATCTAAGGAGCAGAATAGGAATAGGAAAGGAATAGGAAAGGTGAGAGGGTGAAGGAGCAGATATGGCATGACCTGAGGAAATACAAGACCCAAGGAAGAAGGTTGAGATGTCTCTTCCACACGTAACTACTTAATATCATTGGCTGGATGCTCATAAAATCTCTTATTTGGAGGGAGTCTAGAGTTACCAAATCCAGCTCCTAATTCAGCTGCTAAATTCTCATCCACTTATCTGACACAAGCAGTCCCCAAATAATTCATATTCTCTTTCTTTTAGGGATAACTTTAGGATGTATGTATTGGGGACCACTTTCCTTCCTGTGTGAAGAGCTGGGAGGTCACACAGTTATGGCCGAAAAACAGAGTCTTACTGTCAGAGAGCCCTCAGAGAGACAGCTTGAAGCCCTTGATTGTACCATACAAGGAGTTGTACTTCCAAAAATTGGATAAGCAACCGATACCAGCTCCTATCTTGAGGCCACCTGGATGGCCCTAGGGTGTCCACATGCCCTTCCCGTAAGTCTAACACTCAGTGCAATGAGCCCTTTTCCCCACAGGCACAGGGATTCCCAAAGTGAATTTTCGAGAGTGAATTTTTAGGCTCCACTGTGTAGCTCTGGAAAAATCTTGCTCCTCTCTAGCCTTACTCTTTCCATTTCTGAAATGAGGAGTTTGACAAGATTGGGGGTTCCCAAGAATGCCCTGCAGAATCTAGAGGATATTGGGGTGAGGTCCCCTCAGTCTGTCTCATGGACAGAGAGGCTTCTCTTACATCTGTGTTATCATATTGGATGTCCACTAAATATTTTGTTTGAATAAAGAGCCCACAGCTAAAAACATGTTTGAAAACTACTGGACCAGATGATACTGGCTGTATCATCAACAGTATTTCACTCATTCAACAATATTTATTGACCGCTTGATGTGTGCCAGGTACTGTTGTCAAGGAAACAATGGTGCACCAGAAAAAAACAAAACAGATTTCCTGGGAATTCCCTGGCGGTCCAGTTGTTACGACTTGGTGCTCTCACTGCCGTGCCCTGGGTTCCATCCCTGATCAGGGAACTAAGATCCCACAAGCCACATGGCACAGCCGAAAAACAAAACAAAACAAAAACAAACAAACAAAAACAGATTTCCTTGTGCAATATAAGCTATCGTTTAAAATCAGGGGCATTTGGCCTTCTACCATAGACTTGATCTCAGACACAGAGACCTCATCCTCATCTTCAGATGAGCAACCAGGATGTATACTTTTACACACATTTAACTTCCTGTTTTCTGGTAGTCTCACTTCCTCGAGAGAACTTGAAGCTTGATTGTTGAATATATGGTGTCCACAGACTCCCAAAGTTTTAAAGGAACATAATTTTCCTAACCAAGAGTTAGGGCAATTGAGCTGACAAAAGAAGCTTTTTAAAAATGATTTATTTATAGGAAAATTCTGAAAGATATAAAAATAGTATCATGTTTTGTGAATCTTACTTGACAGATTCTTTATTTTAATTTAAAAGAATAATACTTCATGGGAAGAAATTAAAAATTTATCGTAATCATTCAGTTAACGTATTATTTGTATGGCATTTTTTATCATTCATCTACTTGTATGTATTTGAAAAAAAGAAACTAAGATCGAGGGCCTGCTCTGTGACAGGTATTTTTCTGGGCACGTTCATATTCATCTCTTGCCTCACTTAATCACTTAATCTTCAGAGCAATCCTGCAAGAGCTATTTACCAGTTTTTAAAGATAACAAAACTGAAGCTTAATATCGTTCCGAAGTTCACAAAGCCAGTAAGAAGTCCACATTTGAAATACACAGCTGTCTAATCCTAAAGCCCATCTGTATTTTTCCTACCACTTGGTGCAGCCTCTCCACTTGCTCAATATTATTTGTTTACAGTTCTTTATAGTCACCTTTGGGTACATCTCTGAGTAATCATTAGGAAAACTAAAGTTATATTTTACCATTTCAAAGGTCACCAATGAGTTGTCTACCCCTCTATTCAGAAGTGAAGCGACAAGTGTGTACATTTCCTGATTTAGCATTCAGGAATATTGGAATGCCAATATTCTAGGCACCAATATCTTCTGATTTGTAGATAATTTCACGTTGTGTGAATTGGCTACCAAGTTTGCCTTTATATCAAGGACACAACATCCTTTAACAGTAGGATTTTTATAACGAAGCAGTTAAAGGTTTGCAAAAAGAATTTTTTTTTCCTTTTAGGGCTTTTTGCATCCAAATAAACCAAGGATAATTGATGAAGACTAGTAAGTTTTCTGTCCTCAAGGTCTTCATAATTAAAACTTCATATATAATTTCCTTGAAAAGAGCTGTAAAATTCCAGATCATGGTAATTATTATCAATAACAATTTTCTTAGAGAATTTTTACTTTGTAAAGCAAAAATAGGCTTCTCTTTAAAATTCTTATACCAGCATACATACTCATATTTGGCTTCTAATGCCAACAATTTCTGTTTTCCATCTGAACATTGCCCCACCCTGCCCTTTTCCCTCTCTAATTTTGTAAATTGGATTGTAAAAACAAATGGTAAAGATGTAGAATAGTCAAAACAATGTTGAAAAAGTACAGACTTGGAGGACTCACATTCCCCAATTTCAAAACCTACTATAAAACTATAGTAATCAAGACAGTGTGGTACTGGCATAGGTATAGACACAGAGATCAATGGAGTGCAATTGGGAGTCCAGAAAAAAACCCTTACAGTTATGGTCACATGATTTTTGACAAGAATGCCATGAAAAGTCAATGGAGAAAGAATAGTCTTTTCAGCAAATGACGCTGGGATAACCACATGCAAAATAATGAAGTTGGACTCATACCTCACACTTATATAAAAATTAACTCAAAATGGGTCATACATCTAAGTGTAAGAGCTAAAACTATGAAATTCCTAGAAGAAAACATAAGAGTAAATCTTTGTGACCTTGGATTTAGGTAATGGTTTCTAAAAGGACAAAAATAAATAAATTACACTGCATTAAAATTAAAACTTTTGTCCTTCAAAAGACACCATCAAGAAAGTGAAAAGACCATCACAGAATGGAAGAAAATATCTACAAATCAAGGAAGTTGATAAGTAACTTATTTCAGGAATATGTAAAAAAGTCTTACAACTCAACAATAAAAAGAAAAATAACCCAATTCAAAAGTGAGCAAAAGATTTGAAGAGAAGTTTTTCCAAAGAAGATAAACAAATGAACAGTTAGTACATGAAAGGATGCTTGACATCATTAGCATCAGTGAAATGCAAATCAGTGCCACAATGAGGCATCACTCACACTCACTAGGATAGCTAAAATAAAAAAGACAGATAATGGATGTTGGTATGGATATGGAAATTTTAGAATCCTCATACATTGCTGGTGGGATGTAAAATGGTACAACCACTTTGGAAAACAGTTTGCAGTTTCTTCTCCAACTGTGAAAATAGAGTTACCATATGACCCAGCAATTCCACCCCTTGGTATATACCCAAGAGACTTGAAAACAAATGTCCATGCAAAAGCCCGTACAAGAACTTCCATAGCGGTGTAATTAATGATGGCCGAAAAGTAGAAACAATCTAAATGTCCATAAACTGAGGAATGGATAAACAAAATGTGGTATATCCATATAATAGAATATTATTTGGCAATAAAAATAATAAAGAAATGATACATTACAACTACCTATTATAGGCACAACATGGATGAACCTCAAAAACATTGTAATAAGTGAAAGAAGTCAGTTATAAAAAACCATATATTGTACAATTCCATTTATATGAAACATTGAGAATAGTCAAATCCATAGAAACAGAGAGTATATTAGTGCTTGCCTGGGGCTGGGGGTAGGGAGTAATAGAGAGTGACTGTTAATGGATATGGGATTTCTTTTTGGGGTTTGAAATTTGATAGTGATGATGATTGTACAGCTTTGTGAGTATACTAAAAAAACACTGAATAGTACACTCTAAAAGGATGAATTTCATGGTATGTTAATTTTATCTCAAAAAAGTGGCTTCCACTGAACCATGACATGAATGAGAAATAAACTTTTATTGTCTTTAGCCACTGAGATTTGGAAGTTGTTTGTTACAACACTTATCTTGACCTAATCAATACAACAAGTCTGAAAATTATGACTCAGAATCTCTGAAAATTTTCTTAATAGCCATTCATCATTTTTAACTGATAAAGTTAACCTTAAAGAAGTTGAAATATTATTGCTATCCTTCAAGGATACCCATAAATCTTGAAGATCTTATATTCAAACATAATCAAATTGGTCTGCAAAGCAGTTACATAAAATAAAAAATGTTTCAGTGTATCTAATTGTAGTGTATAAATATGAAGACATTTCAATATTTTATAATATCAACTTCCACATCAACTGGAAGAACTTCAGATGTGTTATACATATAATTGTTTCAAGCTTGTGCCATTGGCATCTATTCTCACCAATGTTATGCTACAGTTGTTTGATAATTTCCAAAAAATACCCTTAGATAGGACTTATATGGTTTTGCACCTCCAAAATGAGTATTAGTACTGGTATATGACAGTAGCAATAATCTTATCAAGAAGTGTAGTACGACTCATAATAGAAGACAAAAACAAAAACAAAACATTAGTTACTTGTCTAACTAGTCAGGATGTCAAGGTCAAAAACTTTCATGTTAACTCCAGTGTTAACTTTTAAAAAAAAAGCTTCATTTAATATAATTGTATAATTCCACTTATATGAAATATCCACAAATTCATCCATTATAAGTGTACAGTTAAATGATTTTTAGTAAATTTGCAGAGTTGTTCAACCATCTCCATTATCCAGTTTTAGATCATTTCTATCACCCAAAAATGATTCTTAATTTTTGTTTGCCATCAACCTCCATTCTTTCCCCCAGCCCCAGGCAGCCACCAATCGACTTTCTGTATTCATAAATTTGTTAGCATAATGTTTGGGGGATTCATCCATTTTGTAGTATGTAATAGTAGTTAGTTCCTTTTTATTACTGAGTAGTATTCCATTGTGTGATGAGTTTGTTTATTCACTCATGAGTTGAAGAGCTTTTGGTTTTTCCTGTTTTGGGTTATTATGAACAAAGCCACTATAAACATTTGTGTACAGGTTTTGTGTGAACATAAGTTTTCATTTCTTTTGGGTAAACACTTAGGAGTAGGATTGTTGGGTCAAATGATAAGCGTATGTTTAACTTTATATAAAAACGGCCAAGATGTTTTCCAAATTGGCTGTACCAGAAATGTATAAGTTCCAGTTGTTTTGCATCCTTATCAGCACTTCATATTTTCAGGGCTTTTTAAAAAACTAGCTTAATAGGTGTGTGATAGTATCTCATTGTGGTTTAAATTTTCATTTCCCTAATAACTAAATATGTGAGCATCTTTTCATTTACTTGTTTATTATATGTGTATTTTCTTTGGTGAAATGTCTACTCAAATCTTCTGTCTATTTTTTATTTGGGTTGTTTGTCTTCTTATTGAGTTGTAAGAGATATTTATATATTCTGGGTACAATTTCCTTATTAGACATATAATTTGCAGACTTTTTTTTTCCCAGTCTGTGGACTGTCTCTTCCATTTTCTTAATGGTGCCTTTTAAAGCACACAAAAAATTAATTTTGATGAAGTCCAGTTTACCAGTTTTTTCTTTTGTGGATTATGCTTTCGGTTCGTATCTAAAAACTCTGCCTAACTCAAGATTACAAAGATTTTCTCCTATATTTTCTCCTAAAACTTATCATTTAGGTATAGTATCCATTTTGAGTTATTTTTTTTATATGGCATTAAATTAGGGCTCAAATTCATCTTTGTAGATAAGGATATTCAGTTGTCCCAGCACCATTTGTTGAAAAGACTGTTCTTTCCTCATTTAATTGCCTTAGTACCTTTGTTTAAAATCAGTTCAACATAAATATAAGGAACTGTTTCTGAACTCTCAGTTCTGTTCCATTGATCTATATGCCTATCCTTCTGCCAGTATTCTAGTATTAACTTCTAAGATGTAACTTACTATGATAAAGGCAACTTTTTAATGCTAAGGGTAAGCTATATCTATCATAATTGTTAGGCACAATGTTTTGCTCAATATCTCAAGCTCCTGGAACCATAGTGTCTTTTTTTATCATTCATATGATAAAAAATTAGGTTTCAGCAAGGTGGAACTTAAGAGGTGCAGTCTAAATATCTGGAGCCATAACTGTGTCTTACAGAATGACATGTGATTTGCAACAAACTGCATTTTTAAAGATATGTTTATAATAAATGTCTTCAGTATAACACTGAACGCTATAGGGCTGATAGCTAGCTTGTGTTTATCTAATATAAGAAGTATTATCTACTTGAGGACATGGGGAGGGGGAGGGGTAAACTGGGACGAAATGAGAGAGTGGCATGGACATATACACACTATCAAATGTAAAACAGATAGCTAGTGGGAAGCAGCCGCATATCACAGGGAGATCAGCTCGGTGTTTTGTGACTACCTTAGAAGGGTGGGATATGGAGGGTGGGAGGGAGACGCAAGAGGGAGGAGATATGGGGATATATGTGAATATATGGGGATATGGGGATATATGTGAATAGCTGATTCACTCTGTTATACAGCAGAAACTAACACACCATTGTAAAGCAATTATACCCCAATAAAAATTTTTTTTAAATAGTATTATCGGGGCTTCCCTGGTGGCGCAGTGGTTGAGACTCCGCCTGCCGATGCAGGGGACACGGGTTCGTGCCCCGGTCCGGGAGGATCCCACATGCCGCGGAGCGGCTGGGCCCGTGAGCCATGGCCGCTGAGCCTGCGCGTCCGGAGCCTGTGCTCCGCGACGGGAGAGGCCACAGCAGTGAGAGGCCCACGTACCGCAAAAAAAAAAAAAAAAGTATTATCAAATTTTCCACTTTGAATGACATTTACATCACCAACACTGTATATTATTGAATCTAAGATGCCATTAATTATAAAATGCACCATTATTTTATGTACACTAAGAAAGAAAAACATGCTTTCAGTTAAAATATACAATAGCAACAACTGAAAAAGATGCACACTAGTTACACAGATGTAAAATTCTAAATAAACGTGCATCTTAAAACTGATGAAATACAGTGTATTGGGACAAAATGTTACTTTTGAATTGTCACATTTTTTCCAAAAGGGATATTCCTATAGCAGGATCGCTTTAAAAGTATATTTTCCCTCCTTTTCTTTGTATACACTTTGACAGTAAAATAAAATTCTATAATGATTTCAGTGATTTTGAATGTATTTCAAATGATATTGAAGTGGGAGTTTGCATTAGATAGCTTTAGACACATAGTGTATCTGTGTATCCATGAATAATTAACATTTCTTCAGCCAGTGTGAATCTCATCTTTTGAATCCATGTACATACTTATTGGAATGCCCACTGATTTGAATTATTTTGAAACTATTTACCAAACATTGGAACTTCTGGGATAGATCAGTGATTTACAGCAACCCTAGGATGGCCTATTTGAATCTGGGCAATCCCAGAAAATTCAGGATGTAGTCTCCCTATACCATGGACATTAGTCACTGGTGAGACTGCTGAGAAGCCACAAGCTCAGCCCTCTATGGAATGTACATTCCAAAGTGGAAGAATTGCCAGATGTGCATAGATCCCTGTCATTTTCTCCAGGACTGAATTCCTACCATGGGGCTTGAGCTGCACAGAGGCAATCTGAGCAGCTGCTTCCGCAGGGTCAGCCAAGGGGCATCGAAACTGTTCTCACGCCCCCCTAATCTTTCACTTACTAGCCTGCCCCCAGTGCCTTAGTGTCATCGCTTTGAGGTGAGGCCCTACCTGCAGAGAGTCTGTGTCTATGGAGGGATGATACCTATTACATATTATTTATTACTGGCCTGGGAGGAAACAGGATCTTGAGGGGAAAAGGTAAGGGTTTGGGGCACCAGGTCCTCTAAGTTTTTCTGCTTATAAGAAAGCTGAGACAGGACTTCCCTGGTGGCGCAGTGGTTAAGAATCCGCCTGCCATTGCACGGCAGTTCAAGCCGTGGTCTGGGAAGATCCCACATGCCGCAGAGCACCTAAGCCCCTGTGCCACAACTATTGAGCCTGTGCTCTAGAGCTTGCGAGCCACAACTACTGAGCCTGCGTGCCACAACTACTGAAGCCCACGTGCCTCGAGCCTGTGCTCCACAACAAGAGAAGCCCCCACAATGATAAGCCCATGCACCACAACGCAGAGTAGACCCCGCTCACCACAACTAGAGAAAGCCCTGTGCAGAGCAACGAAGACCCAATGCAGCCAAAAATGAATAAATAAATAAATAAATTTATTAAAAAAAAAAAAAAAGGAAAGCTGAAACAGGCTTAGACCAACTTAAAAAGAAAGAGAGGCTACTGAGGGGCAGTTATTCTAAGGATATCTGAACTTAACCAGGAATTTCAAAGCTGTTCAGAGCCTAATATTGCTCTGTGAACACCTCAGGACCACTCTCCTTGCCTGTGTGGCCTCCTTCCCATGTTGAGTCTGCTTTTCTCTGCACATCTGCTCCATTCCACTCTCAAGGTAGACTAGCTAATCTTTAATATATTTTCAAGTCCAAATTCTGAATGAGCCAGAGTGCCTTTCCTAGCTAATTACATCAGTCTAGTTGGTTAGAGCCTTTCTTACCTGGCCACAAAATGGGCCACATGATGGGCCATAACCAACCCACACATGGGCTGTTCTTGGGCCAGATGTTGCTTTGGACTGATCAGTAGCCAGCCCGTGGCCACTTCTGGCCCAGAGCTGCTTCCCTTGTAGGGGCTGCCAGTGGGCCAGTTGTAGCTGGAAGTAGATATTGAGCAGGTGGGCCCTGTGTCCAGAACTGGCACTGGAGAGATCAGGTAGACAGGAGAAGATGCTGACACCCAGGGAGAGTAAGCAGTTGGGAAGGACAGGGAAGGGCAGCACAGATAAACCCCGTCTTTGAGACCTGTATATAAAAGGGCTTTGCATCACAGTGCTCCGAAGACTACAGTTCAAGAGTAAGGTGTTTTTACTAGTATGCAATTTTGCCTCTGGATAACCCATAGCAGCTTGTGTCAGACAATAGTCTTTCTTATGACAAATGAACAAACACAGTGTCTTAGCCTGGGTTTCCCCCAAAGCAGAGCCTCAGACAAAGGCTTTGATGCAAGTGATTTATTTGTCACATCCTAAGGACCAGGTGAGGGACGAGGAGAGTGAACATGGAAAGAAGAGAGTCAATACCAAGATTCTTTTGGAAGTTGGCCCCTGCTAGGAGTGACTGGTGCTTGATCTCTCCAGGGTCTTTTGAGGAACCTTGTAGAATGTGGTCTCAGAACCATCTGCATGAGGGGAGTGAAGGAGGAGCATTTATCCACTGGATCTCATCCCCTATTGGTCAAGGGGGCTCCACAGTTTCATGTAACCCATGCGTGAGTGCAGAGCTGCTTCTACCTGCAGGTCAGAGGGGCGGTGAGAAGTATAACCACAGTGCTCTTTGCTTGCACCTGCAGGGTGCTGGCCCAAGCCTTCAGGGAACTGGTTTCTGCTTTAGTGCCTGGAGTAAGAGGTGGGGCCACAGAGATTCTGAAATACATGAGAGACCTCCAACACATCTAGTCACGATCGACTGTATGAGCGATCTGTCTCTTGGGAAAGTACGTTTTTATCTGATCCAGAGTGTTTAATTCCATTTGGCATGCAAAAACTCTCACCTGTATCAATTTCCTTCATTTCTTCAGGAAGAAAACTCAAAAGTACAAGCCATACTTCAGCTATCTGTTCCTTAGGGAACTTGGTCTCTCTCTTAGGAACTGCCCCGCCCCACCACACACACCAAATAACCCATCATCTGGGCCATCACTCTGTTGCACAATTTCAAAAGATGCCACTCACATCCTATTCCATGGAATTCTTCAGAGCCACAAGGCTATATGCAGTGGCCTTAATATTTCTCCTGGATTTTCCCACTGACCATGGTCAAAGTAGAATCCACGTTCAAATAAAACATCACCACCAGGGGGTAAGACGTCCCAGGATTAGTACTGCATCCCTTAATTGTAGTGCTCTCAACCTCATGAAAATGTGAATATCCCTCAATGGGAAGCAAGTTAATCTGTCATTAGTTATTTTCGCTTTAGTAAAGTGAAGAATCAAGTTCTTGATGGGAGTGAGGGGAAGGGAATGAATGAGGGCACTGAATACTGGTAAAGGAGGGGTAGAGAATATGTGGCTAGAAGTTTCTAAAGACAAACTCTAGTTACTTCACGGTTTGAGCTGGGACTGACCTTTCTCAGACTGGTTTGAGTCTGATTCACTGTAGCCCAAGCAGTATAATTCCTCAAGACTTCATGTTCTACAACTTTTAATCACATTGATTCACCTAGGCCTCTGCGGAATCTTCAGAAGCTACATGCCATGAGAATTTCAAAGCTAACAGTCTTCTCTATGAATACCCCCTGAGACAGCCCTTGAGTGTGATCAGACAGGAAGACAGGAATACTTATGGTGCATCAAAGTATGGGGTCTTAGTTTTCCCCAAGGTGTTTATCATCTAAAATCATACAGCAAAACAGAGATTCAGAGAGAAACCAGTGAACAGTCACGTACCAAGAGTTGTATTGGATCAAATAGGATGTAAGAGCAAGGTTGGAGAAATCAGAAAGATTATCTTAGAACCCAAAGCACTGAAGGGTTGGGAAAACATGGGCCAAATCTGACCTGCTGCCTGTATTTATGAATAAAGTTTTATTGGCACACAGCCACACCCATTCATTTATATTTTGTGAGTGGCTGCTTTTATGCTACAGTGACAGAGTTGAGTAGCTATGACAGAGACTGCATGGCTTGCAAGGACTGAAATATTTACTTCCAGCCCTTTACAGAGTAAGTTTGTCAACTCCTAGATAATCTTACCTCTGTGTGTGCCAATATCCCTGCTTTGTCTCTTTACAAGGCAAAGATTTACCATTGGTTGAGAACCCACTGAGGTACTACTCCTTGAATTTTCAACTGAGTATCCTGGAACGATAAGTGGAGCGTTCAGACACACACTGCCTCAACCTCCCCATTTGAGGACCTCTTCCTCGGGGTGCAGAACCATTCATTCCACCAGTCGACAGACCCAGAGCATCAGCTGAGTGCCAGGCACCAAGCTAGGTCCTGGGAACATAAAGATGAATAGAAGGTGCTCAACTCATTGTTCTGTGTCAGGGAGAAGCTACACAAGGCAGTTGCTGCCTGTGGCCTAGTGTTTCATTTCTCACTGTCCTTCTCTTTTCTCTCTTTCATCTCTCTCCCTCTCTTGTTCCCCCCTCTATCCCCACCCTTTCACCTTGACTCTCTCCTTGCCTGTTTTCCTTTCTTTCGTCCTTTCTCTTGCCCACATCTCAGGCCTGCCAGTGCCACCCAGTGGCTCTGACAGACATTACTTAGACTTGCTGAGAGCCCTCAAGGTTGGGAATGACCACAGGGTTGTCAGTGAGAGCCTATAATTAGGGATTCACAGACAACTAGAAGGCTCTAGTAATCCTCCCCTGATTGCTTAAAGCATTAATATTAACTTTTAAAGTCTTTTATACTTTAGCATAAATGAAGGAACCCAAGGTAGGTTTGTTAAGGGTAAAGAGATCAGGAGAACCCTAAATGATTATTGTTAAAGAGGTTTCTGCATAGTGCCCTGAGCAGACATTGCATTTGAGTTGTTTCAGGCATGTTATTTAGATGGAATGTGATATGGATGTAATAAAGTGTGCAGTGATGGATTTATGACTATAACCAGTTTATTGAACCATCTAAATCTTAACAATGTATTAACATGGAACAATAGTATATATTTTCCCCAATCGCTGCAATTAACTGCACTCCCTTCAATTCCATTTCCTGACCTTTAACAATACCTTAGGTGAATCCCAAGGGGTGCCGGGAATAGCCTCTCACACGGGTGCTGTCCCTGCAAGGCTGTGTAGCAAGCCCCTCGGATTCTCCCAAGGCTGATGGAGGCCCTTGTTGATTCCCTCACCCTTGCAAGGACTCTGCCTGTGAGGAGTGGACTGCAGGGTGGGGGTGGGGGGTGGGGGGAATGACTGGCATTGATGATGATAGGGCTGGTTCTACAGACGCTTAGTAAGTTGGTGGGGGAATGTCTAACTCCCATTTTTGTCCACTGTCTCTAGAAGGAAGGGTATTGAATGCCTGCTGTTTGGAACAATTCTGGGACAACAGGAAAAGTCCTGTTCAGTGTCCTGTTGTCTGATGATGGCAGCCCAGCCACTCCTGGCCTGGCACAAATAACCATGTTCCAGGTCCCGGTGAATCTGCATTGGTGTGAGGGAGGCTGGGGCAGCAGCTCACTGAAGTCAGGCTTGGGCCACCTTGCGTCTCCAAGGGTCGCAGCATCTTCTCATGGATACTGGCCATTGTGAAGCCGTGCTTACACTGTGACTATCATTTGCTTACCTGCCAAAATTATTTTTTCTCTTGGAGGAATCTGGGTCTCAGAATTATATCTTAATAGGCCCCCAAACTTGTCCAGGGTCAAATGGAGGTTCTGGCACTAGTCCTTTACATGTGAGAAGGCAGAAGGCGGCTAACCTCCGTTCAAGTAGTTATTTGGAATATGGTGGTATTTGAAAGATTTCCTGTCCTAAACTGTCTCTCCCAGTTAGTGCCCCAGTGTCTAAAATTCTGCCATGAGAAATTCATTCGTTTGAGTAAGCATTGTCCTCTCCTCTATGACTCTCTTAAAATAAAAATACCCTGGAGGGGTGGGTAGGAGTCCCCTGTGAGGTCGCTAACCACCTGTGGGTACGGCTTCTGAGTTGAACAGGGAAGCGATGACCATCTCTGAAACTATTTAATAGCTTGCATTTATTTTAACAGTTTAATTCACCAAAGAAGTTATCAATCATGAATGCAACATTTTTAATGCTTAAAATCTAGTACTTTAAAAAGATAATAAAGGCAGCAAAGTTAGTTGTGGCTTCTGCTTTTCAACCTGGAATCACTGCCAGAAATATTGAGGAGTTCCCAACTTGGATCAGTACTAATTACCCAGACTCAGGCTCCAAGGGAGAGTCAGGAGATGTGAGCAGGGGTGGTGGAAAAAGAACAAAGGAAGCTTTGCTTTTTTTCTGAAATTGTGGATTTTTCCACTAATAAATGATAAGGGTGCCCATCATTTATACCTGACTGCTCCATGGTGGATGACACCTGGCTGCCCACATAATAAATAATGGATACAGTTATTCATCATCCCCATAAACTATCCTGGTACCATGCTTTTTTTTTTTTTTTTTTTTTTTAATCTTGTAGCTTCGATGTAGACTGTCTTTTTTCTGGTCTCCTCCTCTCTCAATGCTACCCTTTCTTCAAACTCTGCTAAAATTCTACCTCTAGACTTCTCTAGCCACAGAGCTATCCTCCTTCTCCTAAATTCAAAACACTATCTACACAAATCTCTTGGCATGTGTGTGTTTATTACACCATGACTTCCCAAAGCATTGCTTTGCTACTTAAGTTTCAACTCATGTTAAAAAAAAAAAAAAAAAAGGAATTCCCTGGTGGTCCAGTGGTTAGGACTTTGCACTTCCACTGCCGAGGGCGCGGGTTCTATCCCTGGTTGGGGAACTAAGATCCTGCAAGCTGCACAGTGTAGCCAAAAAAAAAAACTTTCAACTCATGTGATTTAGCCCATGTAGATATATATCTTGTCTGTTTACCTACATGGGAATTCAGCAGCTTTGGAATCCCCAGGGTGTACCTGACAGTGCTGGGCATGCCATAGTTACTCAAGTCTCTATTAAATGAGTCAATTAAAGGCAATGGATAGACCTCTGCATATGTGACCTACAAAAGGTGACATATGCATTTTGAGGTTTCTATTCTTTGGCTGCCCCCATAGGAGATATCTTACTTAACAAACTGAAAACATTTGGCAGCTCAAACATGACACCTTGGTCTCTTCAGAGTAAAGGAAGTAATACAATTGAACATTTCCAAAAATCTCAGCTTAAATGAGGTGCTAATGCCATATGCCATCATGGCTATATTTTTGCTGTCATTATTTTAAATAGATGATGATGGTGGTTGACAGGGGAAGGTGTCAGTGTCGTCCCTCAGCTGGACTGGAAGGAAGGAACCCTCAAGTTATCCATGAATCATGGTCTATGATTGGGCCCATCAGGAAAGGCTTCAACCAGGAAAATGAATATCAACTAGAAATATACCATAGCTAGAAAACGGATCATTGGAATTGAACTGTGGTTCAGAATTAGGTTGAACCATATAAAATTGATGATCTTTAGTCATTTTTAAACTACAAAACAATTTCATCCTAATAGTAACACCCAGAAGGTTGACTGCCTAGTTCTCATTTCCTTCCTGGATGTGTCAACGCGATGGTTCTAATTCCACTTGGTTTGAAATTTTATTTTCACACGGCAAACCGTAACAATTTTAGTAATAATAGAATGTCAATTACGAAGTACCTTCAATTTTACCTTACAAGGTGTCTATCTTTTTAGAAAGTCTGTACTCTTACAAGTGTATGTTTATTTAGAAATCCTGTCTCAGTAAACCCTGCTCTTCAAAACATTTTTGAAACCATACTTTCTCATTGATGAAATACAAGGCCGTTTTAAATAGAAAAAGCCATTTTTAATAAGCTTCTCAATTCTGCCTTCTCCCAGGATTTAATTTTTTTAATGGAGGAGTTTGCTTTATTCTGTTTTATCTAGTTGATTTTTGTGATATATTATGCTTCTCAAGAGGAATATGGGCCTTCATTCCACCCACTCCCTCTCCCTAGTCACACATACCATTATGACTCTATTTGCCTTTTGTTTCCACTCTCGAACTGAAAATGAAGATAACATTAACTCACCTTTTCTTTGCTGAGTGAGATAACAATCCAACAGCACCAAAGGAGTGTAATGTTGGAGCTCACTTTCTGAGAAATTACATCATGGAAGGATTTGTTAGCCCCAGAGCAGATGTTCCTGGCTCTGGTGATTTGTCATCAGGCTCAGAATGAGGAGTTTTGAGTTCTAATCCAAGTTATGACAGTGACTCCTGGAATACTTTTAGGACAATTTATTGAACTTTCAATTCGGCCATTTATTCCCATAATACTTACATGGAAACTCTTGTTTACCTACTTTTGTTTCTAGCAGGCTTGGCCTATTTATCAGATTCCTCACAATTTTTGTTGTTTTCCTTTCCAGTGTCTCAAATTCTTCAAGTTATTAATAAACCTGTTTTTGTTTGTCTTTTGCTACAACGAATAAGTTAATTTGAGGGCCTGTGACTACTGTGTGCTTAGTGTCATCTAAGGGGTGCTAACTCCTCTATGCAGTCACTCAGAGGGTGGCCCCATCCAGGGAATAGGGTGACTCTGGTCTAGTGCCTGATCCAGCTGAAGGACTGATTTGACCTCTGGGTTAGCAGAGTGAGAAGAGTCCAGAATGTTACCTTCAGTCAGTGAATGAAGTCTGCTGCATCACTGGGTACATAATATGTTTGTGTGTCTCCCGTTGGGCCCAAAGTGCTGGGCATGGTAGTCATTACAGACCCTGGTCCTTACTCTCAAGACATTCACTTGAGTAGTTGAGGCAAAGCAACATATATGAGAAATTTAGAGAAAAATTAATTGCTAAATGACATAGCCCTGTCTATATGTTCAAAAGCCACATTGTAATTATTCTTTTATTTCTTAATCTACGAAACTTTCCTTATATGATCATGATGTGGTAAAATAGAATAATGAGTGAAGGCACTGAGAATCTAATTTTTAGGACTGGTTTCATCAGGAACCAGCTATAAGTTCTTAGGAGAAAATCTTCGTGACATTAGACACTGGTTCTTAAATGCAGCATCAAAGGCACAGTTCATAAAAGAAAAAAATCACAAATTGAACTTCGTCAAAATCAAAAGCTTCTGCTCTACAAAAGACACTTAACCAAATGAAAACACAAGCCACAGACTGGGAGAAATATTTGTAAAGCACATATCTGATAAAGGCCTTGTATACAGAATATAGAAAGAACTCTTATGACTCATTAAGAAAACAACCCACTTTTTAAAAATGGGCAAAAAAATTGAACAGATATTTTCCCACCATCTCGTTTCTTTACTAAACAAGATATACATATGGCAAGTAAGCACACGAAAAGGTGCTCAACATCCTTAGCCATTAGAAAAGTGGAAATTAAAACCATAATGAGATAATACTACACACCTATTAGAATGGCTAAAGTTAAAAATATCTGACAATACCAAGTGTTGACAAAGATGCAGAGCAACTGGAACTCTCACACATTGTTGGTGGAAATGCAGAATGATACAGCCAATTTGGAAAACAGTTTGGCAGTTTTTTATAAAGATAAACATACTCTTACTATTTGACCCAATTATCCCCCTCCTAGGCATTTACTTAAGAGAAATGGAAAGTTATGTTCACATAAAAACCTGGATACAAATGTTTAAGTGACTTTGTTCATAATCACCCCAAATTGGAAACAATCAAATATCCTTCAGTGGGTGAACAGATAAACAAGCTCTGGGGTTACCTACTCAGTGAAATACTTACTACTCAGTAATAAAAGGGAACTATTGTTACATGCAACCACAAAGGTGAATCTCAAATGTACTATGCTAAGTGATAGAAATCAGATGTAAAAGGCTACATATTGTATGATTTCATTTATATAAAGGTTAAAGTTAAAAAGGAAGGAAGGAAGGAAAGGAAGGAAGGGAGGGAGGGAGGGAGGGAGGGAAGGAGGAAGGGAGGAAGGAAGGGAGGAAGGAAGGGAGGAAAGACTATGGGATTGAAAAGAGATCAATGAGTATCAGGGGCCAGGCATGAGGAGAGGGCTTGACTACAAATGAGCATCAGAATTGGGTAATGGATCTAGTCTGTAACTTGACTGTGGTAGTTCTTATGTAACTATATATTCATCAAAACTCATAGAACTATAACATCAAAATGTGTGAATATTATCATATATAAATTACTTCTCAGTTTTAAAAAAGGGAAAAATGCAATCTCTCTGCCTCAGTTACACATTTGTCAAATGGAATGATGCAGCTTCTTCTGCTGATAATGATGATGATACATCAAACACAGGGTTTTGGAAATTTTTGTAAATGAGAACATGTCTGAGTGCTTTGAAATGCATGAAGTGCTATACAGTTGCCAAATATTATTACTAGATTTTTCTGTTTTGCTTTTGTATTCAGCTACCCTGCTAAACTCTTTTGTTATTTATGAAAGTTTGTACATTGATTCTTTCAGCTTTTTGCAATAAACTATCAATATAAATAATGAAAATCTCTTCCTTTGCAGTCTTATATCTTATTTCATAGCTTCTTTTCTTATTTTCTTATATTGTGGTAGTAGACATTCTTGTTTTATTCCTAAACTAAATAAGGATGTATATAAAATTTCAGAATTAAATATGATTTTGGATGGATTTAGTAGCTATCCTTTCTCAAATGAAGGAAGTTTCTTATTTTTTTTTTAAGTAGCAGGCTTAATGTCACATTTATTTATTTATTTATGGCTGCGTTGGGTCTTTGTTCCTGCACGCGGGCTTTTTCTAGAGCAGGGGCTACTCTTCGTTGCAGTGTGTGAGCTTCTCATTGCGTTGGCTTCTCTTGTTGTGGAGCACGGGCTCTAGACGCACAGGCTTCAGTAGTTGTAGCACATGGGCTCAGTAGTTGTGGCTCGCAGGCTCTAGAGCGCAGGCTCAGTAGTTGTGGCGCACAGGCTTCGTTGCTCCGCGGTATGTGGGATCTTCCCGGACCAGGGCTCAAACCTGTGTCCCCTGCATTGGCAGGTGGATTCTTAATCACTGCACCACCAGGGAAGTCCTAAAGGAAGTTTCTTTTTATTCCTATTTCCCAAGAGTTATTTCTTTTTTGTTAATAATGAATAGCAGATTTTTTTTTTTTTGGCTGAATGGTTTTTTCTGAATCTATTGAAATCATTATATCATTTTATCTTTTAACCAAAAATATTTATTTTCAATCAAACTTCAGAGCTGACCTTTTATATTCTTGTGTTCCTTCTCTAATCAATCTGTAATCTCCTAAGGGGCACAGACTTTGTCTTTTTGTCACTGTATCTCCATCACTTATCCCAGGTCTGATTTAAACAAAATATTTATCCCTAAAACTTAACTCTTATCTGAAGGCTCGAAAGATCTCTTCTCCCCTAATTTTTTTTTTGCGGTACGCCGGCCTCTCACTGCTGTGGCCTCTCCCGCTGCGGAGCACAGGCTCCGGATGCGCAGGCTCAGTGGCCATGGCCCACGGGCCCAGTCTCTCTGCGTCATGTGGGATCCTGCCGGACCGGGGCACGAACCCATGTCCCCTGATCGGCAGGCAGACTCTCAACCGCTGCGCCACCAGGGAAGCCCTCCCCTAATATTTTTAAATCCTTAGTTTCAAGATTAGTTTTAGCCTGTTTAGTCATCTGTATCTCTATCAAAGTTTTGGCTTCATTCTTTTTGCTCCAAACCTATTCTTAGAGATAGATTTTTTAATAGTCAATGTGAGTACAAATACTCTCCCCTAAGACCTGCTGCTGTTTTATATTTTAATATCTCTCTTTCCTTATCAAGAGTAGGTTGTAGGTTGCGCCTAGGAGCTTCAAAGTCTGTTCTTCAGTCATCAGGATGTGAGCAGAAGAAAGATACTGGTAATGCCTGGAGATTTGTAGCAGGAAGTTTCCATTTGTAACATGAGTGGCAGCTGGTTGTAGGGCACGTAGCCAACCTCAGCCTTGCTTTTGTTGGTCTCTTGAGAATCCTGCTCTTAGGGAAGACTGGGGAGATGGTATCAAGTAATAGGTAAGAGCATGGACTTTGGACAGAAGTAGCCCTAAGTTTGAGTCTTGGCTTTGACAATTAGTAATTGGGTGACCATGGATAAGTCACTTAACCTCTCTATTTTTGTTTTCCTCATCTTTAAAGTAGGTGTAGAAGTAGGTGGTTTTGAGTGCCTGACACACAACAGACTCTCAAAAATGTTGCCTATTATTTCAAAGCAGTTGCCAAGGCATAATCTGATGTGATAAAATAGGTTTCCCTGTGAGAGGGCACTTAGAGGTTTTTTTAAAATTTTGTTTTTTGTTTTAGATTTTTACCATGAAAGGAAAAAATGTAATTTTTTTAAATGCAGTTATAAAGATGCAGAACAAAGAGAGTCCGGACTCATGTTTCACAATTTACATAGCTTATTTATTGTTTTATGTTCTGTAATACTTCAGACAGTTATATAATCTCACCCCCTCCCACCCTTTTAGGATGCCAGGATATGACACCAGGACAATAGGGAAGAAAAGTTTTTGGTGGGGACACATGATGTGTTGCAGGAAGAAGGCATATGCTTTTCTGACATTAATGTCCCATCACTTACATTGGGTAAAGCAATCCCAAATACGGACTGATACCGGGAAACAGATTTTTCCATTATCGTTCTAGCCCTAAAGTCTATGAGACCTTTTTATAATGTTATGAGCCCTTCTCAGCCTGGCCTGTTGTCAGGCACTGGATTTTAAACCTCGGTTAATTCCCAGTTGTAGTGGCTTCCAAATCTCTCCAGTTCTTGAAGTCATAGCCTGAACTTCCCCACTTCTCTAGGAATAAATTTTCTTCGACATTGGTTCTCCTATATCATTCTTCTTATCAAAGGCTACAGTTAAACAACTACCCGGTAGAATAGGAATCGTTCACCAGACTCCCCTGCCTCCATCCCTTTGACTCCGACCCACCTCCCTGAACTCCAGTCACCTCACCTCCCCATGGCTTGCCCTCTCTTGCAGCCAGGAAGGACCATCCATGTGCCATTTTCACTTGTGTAGCTTTAACTTACTATCTCCTTGCCTCCATGAGGGTGATTTCTCTATGTTGCTGTTCTCCCTTCCTCCTTTTCTGGAGTCATGAGATATAGAAAATTTTTAGTCTTTTGGCATCTTTGAAAGAGATCTGTTATTAGGTTTATTTGTGTTTGTTTAGAAGAAGTACTTTGATACACTGGAGTTGGAATAAGATTATAAGAGAAAGCTCAAATGAAAGGAGAAAGATAGTTGCTAAACTGCATTTAAAGAGGCAGAGTCCTGTTAACTGAATTTCTGTCTAGCTCCATGTGAGTTTGAAGTTTTTGCTGAGATAGTTGGTAAAGTTTGGAAAAGTTCAGACCTGACTGCTCTGGGGTTTCATTCAAAGCTTCCTACAGGCATAGTAATGGACCACTAGATGCTGCAGGGGTTTCCCCCTCACTGAGACACTCTTGGGGGGTTGGGGCAAGAAGACAAAAACAAGACAAACAAGCAAGCAAATACTGGCCCAGGTAAAACTGGGATCCGGATGCCATTTCCCCTGAGAGCTCTCTGCTTGCCCTTTCTGTGCTGCTTTCTGCTCCAAAGTGCATCTTCCTCTCCTATCTTCTGCAATTCCTGATTTCAGAAAGATGACTTATTAGCCATTTACACCTTTGTGAGAATCAACGTTATCTTCCCTTAACACTTCCACTGTATTTTTGCAGTTTAAGACCTATCTCTCCAACCACGAAAGGACAGTCCTTGTCCTTATGAAGGAAATTTTAGACATCAGTAAGAATTTGGGGAAAATTCAGAAAGAAAGGGAAAAGGGATGTTTCCTGGTACTCTTGAGGTTTAAATATCCGGGGAAAGTAGCCACTTTATCGCCACCTTCTCTTTTTGGTTTTGTCACTTACCCTTTCGAGTCAGGCCCCAGCAAGGGTCCTCCTGCCCCGTGTCACTCATGCCAATAGAAGGAGACCAAGTTCTGTTCATAAGCAAAGGAAAGTTTTGTTCTTTGAGCAAAGATGGAGAGACGCGAGCGGGTGTTCTAGAGTCCACGCCCTCCCCACAGGCTGTGGGCGGGGCTGCTTTATAGGGGTCTCGTCAGCAGGGAGGGGGCGGAGTTCTTGCAGTGGGCACAGGCGAGCTGCTCACGGCCCTGCAGCCTTAAGCGCGGGGCACAGCGGTCTCTGCACACGGCCCACCGCCGCCGCCATCTTGAATTGAGTCCCCGGCGCAGCGCTTCTCCACACGCCTGGCCACGGAGCTGAGGTGTCAGCACAGCCTTTTTTTGGCCGTGCTAGGAACTCCGGTCTGAAGCGCCAGGGGCAAGGCTTCGGCAACGCAGCACCCTACAGGCAAGTGAAACCAGACAAGGCACAAAAGAGGTTAGACCTTTTCTTACCACCTAGATTCCATCTTATTCCCCACTCCGCACCCTTCCACCCCTCACGCCCTCACCCCACTCCGGGCACCCCAGTGGGCTTTGCCAGTGACAGGTTAATATGCCCCACGCGCGGGCCTGAAGGAGTCTGTGTACCACTTGAGTTCCTGAAAACACATCCACTACCCCTGCCGGTACACTAGATGATTGGACCACAGATGAAACTAATGAAGCCAAATGAAACTAATTCAAAAGCAAGGCTAGGGCACACAGATTCTTTCTGAGGGGATTTGGCAAGGAGACGTGAAGCGACTGAGACATTTAGCCGTGGGAACAGTGGAAAGACCATGTAGGTCAGGGTTGAAGCTGGAGGTTGGGGCATGAAAGCCACAGAGAAAGCTGAAGGTATGGGGAAGCAGAAACCCTGAGCCAAGAGAAGAGGCTGCAGTCCATCGATCCTTATCATCCGCTTGTTCTCTATTTGTGCATTTGTTTACTTGCTAAAATTTATTTGTAACCCCCAAATCAGTACTTGCGGTGCTTTTGCAGTCATTTGCAGACATGAGCAAAATGGTGAAAAATTTGGGTCATCCAGCGCCGCATTCCCAGCTGAGGTCTAACAGGGAGGTACTCTGCCTTCTTGTTTCAGCTCTCGTGCTATAAACAAGTGTCCTTTCCACGGTTTCTTTAGTACCACGTTTTTCACATTTTTATACTTTTTGTTGGTGACTTCACTGTTTAAAATGACCCCCAAGTGTAGTGTAGTCCTAAAGAGCTGTCTAGCGTTTCTAAGCTCAAGAAGGCTGTGACGCTCCTTCCAGAGAAAATACATGTATTAGATAAGCTTCCTTCAGGTTGTAGTGCTGTTGGTTGTGAGTTCAGTGTTAATGAATCAACAGTAAGGTGCCTTAAAACAGAAGTACACATAAAGCCAGGTTATGGATTGATCGGTTGGCAAGTGTTGTGACCAGAGGCTTGCAGGAACCTAATCCTGTATTTCCCCTAGGAGTAATGGTTCTCTATTTGCTAATTCGATGTTTGTGTCAATTTTAGAGAACGTAACTGCTGTGAGCAATGAGAGTCGAGTATGTTGAGGGGTAAAGAATGAAGCAAACACAGAGGAAAGCAGATGAGGGATTGTGCTGCTCCAGAGAGACAGAGAAGCTACCTGCTCCCTGGTGGCTCCCAGTTTCAAGCTCAGTTCCATTGAGGACTGGCTGAAATTTATTCAGTGGCATCTCAGTATCTTTACAACTTTTATATAAGCTTGGTTGAGTTTCCTCTCCTTGCAACCAACAAAGTTTTGGCTGAAACTCATACTCCATACATTACCTATCCTGAGGAGGCAACTGTGGAAAGATGTAGTGGTCTCGCCCTTTGAGGGCTGGTCCACGGCCGCTATGAAGTCCATGCTGCTGAGGTTGCGCTGGTGTGTTCCTGACACAGGTGCTGCATCACAAAAACACACCCCACCTCGGGGAGGTCTGTGTTCTAACTAAATGTTCAACGCCACTCGAAAAGAGAGTTTAAGAACTTGAACTTTTAAAGAAACCAAACTTTGGTGTCAGTGTGAATTATCAATGACAGATACTTTGCAGCAACTTGCTTTGGTTTCTAATTTGAAGGATGGCAGTTTTAGGATGGTCAATTTTTTTTTTTTTTTTTTTTTGCTGGGAGACAGACACATTTTTGAAAACAAGTTCCAGTCTGAACACCCCTTGAGGAAGGGACTGTTTATTTGACAAAGCAGTGTGTGTCCCCACATGGGAAATGAGAGAGAGAGAGAAGCACCAGACCATGCAGAAAAAGAAAGTTTTAAGATTCTCTAGGTGAAGGAACAGGCTCTCCCCTGCATACTTGGTTTGATGACTGTGGAAAGTACACATTCAGTGGTGTCTGAGCGCCAAGCAGGCCCCATCGTTCTTTCCTAGCCCTCTGTGGTCTGTGATGACTCCACCCCACTAACCAGAATCTCTCACTCCCCAAATGCATGGTCTCCATTCCAATCAACTGTTTATTCCACTAACAGACCAAACTTTTATTCTGCCGTGCAATCTCTCATGTTTGTCTTATCTGCTTCTGAGCTCTCAGAATCTTTCCTTCATAGCCAATCCAGTTACTCCTCCCCAAGAAACTATCATTGGTCCTGTGAACTTCCTTTTCTTTGCATTGCTTCTCCATCCCTGCTCTCTGAACCCATCTGGTACTTGAAGACAACCTTCTCTTATAGCCTACAGCGTTTCCTAATGAGGCTGACTCTAACAATAATGAAAGTTTCAGTCAACTCAAGAATCCTATCAGTACAAAGGGGTAATAATAATTCAAGGCCACCTATGATCCATAATTTTCCAAAAGCATGGTTGATCTGAAGTCAACCTCACTTCTTGGGGACCCTGAGCACATTAGCACTTGCTAATATCCGTGGTTGTCCCAGCACATGGAATAAGTTAGTTTAGCTCATATGGGTAAATTTTTCATTCCCAAAGAGTTATTTTGTTAGTGCCAACTTGAAAATAATGCTATACTGTCTTTGGGAAAGACTTTTCCCAAGTAATGTTAAGTCTCTATTGCCAGCTCATTCAGTCTCATAAAAGCTTTCTGAGGTAGGGATCTCCCGTCTTTTTTAAGGCAAAGAAACTGAGGCCTCACAGGAATAGTTTATACAGAGAGAGAGTTGGGGCTAAAAGCAGACCTTCTAGGTCTAGGTCTAGGTGTAGCAAGAGAAACCAGGGAAGCCTCACTCCCACAATAGGGCCACCATGAACAGTTGGGCAGATTGCATACTGCATAACTTCAGAGTTTATGAGGAGTTGACCTCTTTGGCCAGATGTGGTGGCCCTGCTTAGTCTAGGACCTAGCCTGAGGTGAAGTGAAAGCCGGTGCTGGGTACTAAGGAAGAGACTGAGGGTGCTTCATCTTAGTCCTCTTCTTGGACAGCCAATCCAGATGGCTTGCACTCTCTTTTATTCTTATTGGGGTCATTGGAAGGGGAGAGTTTGTCAGGCCTATCTTCTCAGTCTCCTCTTAATAGCGTTCTCATTTCTACAGAAGGCACCAAGCCAAAATTTCTTAAAGGGTCAGATTTGCAGATACATTTGATTACTATGAAGCCAGAGACAAAGAGGCCACATCCTTAAAACATCTGGGGCCAAGATCTATGCATTATGGACTTAACTCCTGACACATTTGGCACAAGTTGAAAAATGAAGGAAAAAAGTGCCCACTGTCTCAAGAGGCCTTAGGAACATACAAGGCAAAACGTTTTAGTTGTAGACAAGAAAATGCTGGAGAGTCGGCAAGGGATGAGCTGGTCAGGAAATATCCACTTCCTGTGGATACTCCCAAGTCCTCCCACTCTGGCCAACCGCATTGCAGATGATATAGCCAACAAAACACTGTACCAAAACGGCACTATTGGCTCAGTTGGCTCCAGTCAGCTGCACCATTGACCGTACTTGCCCATGCAGGACCTTCCAGGTTTCTTCCTGAGGCAGGGGATGGTCAAACAAACCAACAAGAAAGATTTGTATCAGAAATGTGGCATTCTGGAAGCAAGGGTAGGCATTTATCAGCTGCAGCTGAAGATAAATTTCCAGACTCTTTCAGGTACAAGCAAGGAATTCAGGTTGACTTTACTTTGTAGAATGGCTTAAAAGAAATGGTTTTAATTTAATTATGGGAGTTTTTCAATACCATGGTATAAGAATTCTGTGATTTACCTGCGCTCAGATGAAAGCCTACTCTTGAAGTTTGCTGCGTTAGATGGGAATTAGTATGCTAAGTCCATTAACCACTGTTTTCAAAGGAAATCAGACTTGTCTCTTAAATTAAAAAAAAAGAACAAATTGCAGTGAGTCGTGCTGAGATGCCTTGTCTTTAGTGAAAAGGGAAGTATGTTTTCTCTGACCAGCCCACACAAAATCAGATATTTAATATGATTACTGAGAAGATGGAAAAGGTTTTCAGGAAAGACTCCTGTTGCTCAGCTCCTAGCAGCCTGTAAAGGAGTAAGTAGGAAGTCGAAGGGACCAGCCAGCCCGTTAAAATGAGGCCTAGAAATGGGATCTTTGATTCTGCACAGCAGTCCTGTGAAAGCAGAAGGTACAAATGGTGGGTTAGGCTGGCAAGAGAGTCCAAACCAACCAACTAAGCAACCAACTTATTTTTAAGCACATACTATTTACATGAGGGTACACAAATGCAGGGTCACTGTCCTCAGGAAGTAGTTGTATTTTGGACGTTTGGCTAACCAGGAAAACAGGAAACACTACAGGCATTTACAACAGGGAATTGGTTACAGGTGATGGAGGAGCTGAGACACTGGCAGAGGATAGTGCTAGCAGGAAGCCTCTACCAGCCCCCAGGCTGGAGGGAGTAAGGCAGCCTTTGCAGAGGTCCATGGGCAAGGGTTAGGAGGCACAAGTGGAACCAAGGTGGGTCTGTCTTGAGGCTGGAGCTGTGGAGGAGACGCAGCTGTTGCCAGAGAATGAGTCTGAGGCAGAGAATGAGGGAGAGAAACACCCTAACTTACCCTTGTTCCCCCTGCCAATACCTCACCAGTGCCTACCATTGACTGAACCCAGGCAGGAGCCAACTAACATACGGGCCTGGGAAAGATAACCTGCAGGGGTCAGTCCCCCTGAGAAGCATAGAAGGGCAGGGGAAGGGCAAGGAATGGACTGGGGGGCAAACAAGCCTCCGCCTGGAGCATGCTTGGATCATTTTGTACCTTCAACCACAATGACTTCACCTCGTCCTGGGCCAGACCATGACAAATCAGTTGCAAACACAAGTGCTGGCTGGAATGGGCTCTGGGGTCAACCACTACCTCATCCTCTCACCAGCTACGTAACCCCATTTGGGGCTATCCCAAGACCCTTTTCAGGAGGCTCCTTAATTCTTAAGTAACTATAAGTAACTATAACACACACAGCCTGACATACATACTGTCTCTTCACAGAGGCCTTGGAACTGACTGTCCTCACTCCTGTTCCCTGTGGAGAATCCCAGGATCTAACCAGCCCCATGGTCAGGTGAGTAGAATTTTGTCTGGCTTTCATTTCATCTGTGGTCAGTTCTGACAAGATCAGCTTGATAAAGACTCTAAGCCCCAATGTGCCTAAATTGATGCTTTCAATTTAGTGCCTCAGTGCCTAGGTAACAGCAGCCCTCCAATCTGGGTGTTTCTCTGAGTTGATATCACAGGCCTATCTTGCTAAAATCAGCCTTATCAATATTATCAGTTCAGAGGTTTTGGTGTTCCTAACCAGCTGTATGACTTCAGACAAGTTACTTAGCCTGTTTAAATCTCTGTTTCCTCATCTGTACAATAAGAGCAAACACAGGCCTGTTGTGTGGCTTAAATGAGAGAACAGCTAGTAAAAGCATTTATCTCTGTGCCTGATACACAAGCAGTGCTCAATAAATACTATATCCTGTATTGGTCAGGATTCTTCTAGGTTAAGTGATAGAAGCCCAATCTGGATCTAGGAGTTTATCCAAGGTCCTCACTCTGGGTTTTCTCTATATTCCTCTGATTGATTTCACCCTCAGGCAGACTGTCCCCCGTGAGATGGCAGGGTGGATGCTGAGACATCCTCCTTCCTGAGCAACCACAGGAAAAAGGGATTCCAAGAGTCTCCTGAAGTCCCTGGAATGGGGTTTCATTGGCCTGTTTGGATCACATGTCCAGCAGTGAGTTAGTCACTGGGGCCAAAGGGTGGATAGACAGCTCCAGTCGGCCAAGCCTAGGTCATGTGCCCATGTAGGCTGAGAGTAAGAGAAGTCAGTTCTCCAAAAGGAAACGGCAGAGCTGTTTTCAGGAGGAATGGATGTTAAGAAGGCAAAAACAAACTATTTCCACTACAGCAGCTATTGTTCTATTATTATTACAATTTACTATTTATTATTTACTACTAGCACTTCCACTATCCCCACTACTACTACACTGTACAGCTACTAAAAAAACTTGGAGGAATATTCAGTGAACAACTTGGTTAACAGCCAGGGAAAAGGGAAAATCATAGAAAGCTATTATGGGAGAAAAAGTGTCCTGAATAGAAGGAAACAAAATGAAAGAGCTTTTATCAGTAGATGAAAGGTGAAGTTAAAGCAAAGCCTGAAATGGTGAGTTCTAGGGGATCGTGTAAGCATCTTTCAAAAACAAAAGTGATCTACAAAAACAGAAATATAGATCAATGGAACAGGATAGAAAGCCCAGAGATAAACCCACGCACATATGGTCACCTCTTTTTCTTTTTTTTTTTTGTGGTACGTGGGCCTCTCACTGTTGTGGCCTCTCCCGTTGCGGAGCACAGGCTCCGGACGCGCAGGCTCAGTGGCCATGGCTCACGGGCCCAGCCGCTCCGCGGCATGTGGGATCTTCCTGGACCAGGGCACGAACCCATGTCCCCTGTATCGGCAGGCGGACTCTCAACCACTGCGCCACCAGGGAAGCCCGGTCACCTTATTTTTGATAAAGGAGGCAAGAATATCCAATGGAGAGAAGACAGCCTCTTCAATAAGTGGTGCTGGGAAAACTGGACAGCTACAGGTAAAAGAATGAAATGAGAACACTCCCTAACACCATACACAAAAATAAACTCAAAATGGATTAAAGACCTAAATGTAAGGCCAGACACTCTAAAACACTTAGAGGAAAACGTAGGCAGAACACTCTATGACATAAATCACAGCAAGATCCTTTTTGACCCACCTCCTAGAGAAATGGAAATAAAAACAAAAATAAACAAATGGGACCTAATGAAACTTCAAAGCTTTTGCACAGCAAAGGAAACCATAAACAAGATGAAAAGACAACCCTCAGAATGGGAGAAAATATTTGCAAATGAAGCAACTGACAAAGGATTAATCTCCAAAATTTACAAGCAGCTCATGCAGCTCAACATCAAAAAAACAAACAACCCAATCAAAAAACAGGGCGGAAGACCTAAATAGACATTTCTCCAAAGAAGATACACAGATTGCCAACAAACACATGAAAGGATGCTCAACATCACTAATCATTAGAGAAATGCAAACTACCGTGAGGTATCACCTCACACTGGTCAGAATGGCCATCATCAAAAAACCTAGAAACAATAAATGCTGGAGAGGGTGTGGAGAAGAGGAACCCTCTTGCACTGTTGGTGGGAATGTAAATTGATACAGCCACTATGGAGAACAGTATGGAGGTTCCTTAAAAAACTAAAAATAGAACTACCATACGACCCAGCAATCCCACTACTGGGCATATACCCTGAGAAAACCATAATTCAAAAAGAGTCACGTACCACAATGTTCATTGCAGCTCTATTTACAATAGTCAGGACATGGAAGCAACCTAAGTGTCCATCAATCGATGAATGGATAAAGAAGATGTGGCACATATATACAGTGGAATATTACTCAGCCATAAAAAGAAATGAAATTGAGTTATTTGTAGTGAGCTGGATGGACCTATAGTCTGTCATACAGAGTGAAGTAAGTCAGAAAGAGAAAAACAAATACCGTATGCTAACACATTTATATGGAATCTAAAAAAAAAAGGTTCTGAAGAACCTAAGGGCAGGACAGGAATAAAGACACAGATGTAGAGAATGGACTTGAGGACACGGGGAGTGGGAAGGGGAAGCTGGGACGAAGTGAGAGAGTGGCATGGACATACACACACTACCAAATGTAAAATAGCTAGTGGGAAGCAGCCGCATGTCACAGGGAGATCAGCTCAGTGCTTTGTGACCACCTAGAAGGGTGGGATAGGGAGGGTGGGAGGGAGACGCAAGAGGGAGGAGATAATGGGGATATATGTGTATGTATAGCTGTTTCACTTTGTTATACAGCAGAAACTAACACACCACTGTAAAGCAATTATACTCCAATAAAGATGTTTAAAAAATAAATTAATTAAAAAAAATTTTTTAAAGTGATCTAAGTAGCAATGTGTAATACATTTTGTAGTTGCCAAACTGAAACTACCTCACTGTGGTTGTTTTAGTAATGCTTTAATGGCTGTACAAAGCATGTTGTATGCTCTCAGCACCATACGTCTGTAGTTGCAGAACTGACACAGGTATCTATGAAGCAGGCCAACAACATTCCCTGTACAGGAATGCCATGTCCACAACACCTTATTGCAGATACAGAGATACATTTTTCACATAGGAACCTTGTGACATGGGAACATTCTAATTTTTCTTTCCTACTGTCTTAAGTGAAATAGGTATGAGATATGTATAAGGAATTTCTGGCAGAAAGTTCAGGGGCTATAACTTAAAATGAAACATTGTTTGGCTATTTGGCAATGCTATAGTATCCTTGAACAACCGGTTTACTCCAGGATTAGTGATGTATACCAGTATATAAATATACAGAGAATGAGACCCAGGAAGTGGCAACCCTGCACTTGAACTTGAACCTATGTTTTACATACCAACGTATGCTCTGTCAACAGAATGATCTCTATTTAAAGTTGTGCTCCACAAAGCATTGGAAAGACTTTGCACATTGCCCCTCTTTGTAAACTAAAACTATGTTCTCAGAAATTCATTTTCCTGTTGAACATTAATAAAATGTTAAAACTAATATGCTATAGGATTTGCTTAAAGCTAAGCCTGTCCATGCAGAACAGTTGAACAACTTCAGGAGAAGCTGGTTATTTGGGCCATTTGGATGTTTCACCTGAAGAGCAGCCAGACCAAGTAGGCCGAGGTCCATCTGAGTATAAGAAGTCAGCTGATTGGGCCAAGCAAATCCTTCAGTTCAGTGTAAGTAGAATATATGTTTTCTGTTTGTTTTGGTTTTTAAAGAGACTGTGCAATGGTTAGACCACATGGTTTTGTGTAATAATTTTTGAATGAGAAGAAAACCACATATCTAAGGTGAACACTTTAGATGGGCTTGTTGAGTATTTTCTTAACTATACAGTAATGTTCTGGGGAAGCTAGTCAAGTAGCACTTTGAAGTCTGATAGACTCACCAAACAGAAAAGAATAATATGACTTCATAGTTCTAGACGTGATTATACTTTCCAAGCCACTGGTAGTAATTCTCTCAGCCACCCCACTGGCCGGTAGGGCTGACACCTAATTTAGTGCCCATCCCACTCCTTTCCATAATAACACAAACAGAATGGAAACATTCTTCACCCATGTTGAGAAAAGCCAGTCATTTGGTTTTCTAAGGCTTTTTTTTTTCCTTTCATATTTTGAAGGGTGGTGTAGACCAGATTAAAAAACATGGCTCAGGGAAGCAAGAAATCATTCCCCCAAGCGTTTATTAAGTGAATCACAAATTCATTCAGCCTGACTGCTTACCCAGAGAAATTAAGGGAAAATGGTAACAAGTTGTGAGCCTCTAAGTATCTTCAACTTTAGGATCTCACTGGGAAGGGTCACAAATGTAATCCTTTTCAGCTGTCCCTGCCTTGCTTCCACTGTCAATGGAAATATCCAGGCAGGATGAATACACTTTCTGACTAGACTCTGGACTGACCTAGACAGCTTTTTGGAAATTTAGGATATACTTTTCCTAAAGCCTCTTAATTTCTCCCATCCCTCCCTGATTGAAAACATCATTTATCCCAATACAGCATGTGGAAAGGGAGGGGAGGGAGAAACAGACAGTTATCTGAATTCAGGATAAAAATTACTTTGTGAGTTTATTATTCTCATCCATAACAGATGACAATTTTCCTGTCATTTAGCTGATTCTAGAGCAGAATCACCAAGCGATATTAAGTACTATTTTTCTTACTATTTATCTTGAGGGCCCCAATGAGACATGTGCACCTACATTTAATAACCCGTGATCCATAACTTGCATATTCCCTGGAAATGCTTGGATATTTTGTCAAGTGCAGCTAGCCATTATTTCACTGGCCATATGTTAATTACCCTGCTTCACTTATATTGTGGTGGGTTCCAAAGACTTAGTCTTCCTCCAGTGTCTGAGAGCTGTCTGGAAATCTTAGTTCTAAAGAAATTTGTGAATTTGTAGTTTCTGAAGTAGCTCTATTCCTCATTTGTTGCGTTGACAGCTACTTTCATATCATGACTCTCCTATCAGCTCTAAAATAGGCTCAGCCCTCTCTGACTTGGACTCTCTTTGAAACTCTAAGATGATGTGTCATTTCAAGGGTAAAAAAGCAAAAATGTTATAAATATGAGTGGATGCTAGAGTCCCAAAGAGTTTCAACAAGCTACAGCTTCCTAGCTGCTGACATCAGCAATGTGGTTCTTATTATACAGCTGGGTTTCAGACTGTGATCCTTTTCAAGTATCATCTCTACTCTATATAAAGAACGTGGATTTAACGCAGTTTCTGTTGAGTTAATGGATAAGATTTGAAATGAATCTTTCGGCCATTCCTACAAAGTAGTGAAATGTCTCTGGTCCACTAACCCATTTCCAGGGACTAAGATAAAGTCTAAGAATCTGACTCTGTCATTCATTGGAACTGAAATTGTCTTTCAGTGGTTAATACACTCAGTTAGCTCCAAATCTCTTGGATAAATTAGAACTTTCTAAGGCAATAGCAAAAGGAAATCACAAGCATCACTAATGACAAAAAATCAGAGTACTCAAGTACAAACTAACCAATCTATGTAGCAACGACCTGCTCTTGGTCTGAACTTTTTAGTGAATGGATCACTACTTGGATGGGGAAGGATACAACCTGAATAGTTCATCTACTAATAAAGTCCCCTTAAAAATCACCTCTGTTCAGCAAATACTAATACAGCTGAGTCAAGCTCTTGCTTAAGTTCTTTATAGGCACCATCTCTGATAACCTTCACAATAGTCCTGATAGGTAGATACTCTTACTGGCCCATTTTACAGATGATGAGATGAAGGCACAGAGAAGTTAGGTAACTTGCCCACCATCACACAGAAAGTAAGTGTCAGAGCTGGACATGAAAAGAGTCCTGATTGACTTTAAGTCCTCTTAGCCATTCTGTTACACTGCCTTGATGATTGGACAAACACCCTGTCTCAGTGGTTTAAAACTGAAAAAGAGGGACTTCTCTAGTGGCGCAGTGGTTAAGAATCTGCCTGCCGCTCGCTTCGGCAGCACATATACTAAAATTGGAACGATACAGAGAAGATTAGCATGGCCCCTGCGCAAGGATGACATGCAACTTCATGAAGCGTTCCATATTTAAAAAAAAAAAAAAAAATCTGCCTGCCAATGCATGGGACACGGGTTCAAGCCCTGGTCTGGGAAGATCCCTGTTGCAGAGCAACTAAGCCCATGTGCCACAGCTACTGAGCCTGCACTCTAGAGCCCATGAGCCACAACTACTGAGCCTGCGTGCCACAACTACTGAAGCCCGCACACTGCAATGAAGAGTAGCCCCCGCTTACCGCAACTAGAGAAAGCCCGCACGCAGCAACGGAGACCCAACGCAGCCAAAAATAAAAATAAATAAATAATTTTTTTTTTAAAACTGAAAAAAAAGTAGCAGTTACTACTGAATATTTCACTCAGGGTGTCATCTGTGGCTACCCTTTTCCTCCTTCTGGCCTTCTAATTGCTAGTCTTCAAATGGTACTTAAATTTTTCATTTCCCAAATCTTCCTTTTGTATTTTACCTCTTTTTCTTTGATTTGAATAATGCATATTTCATATCAGCAATGAAATATCCAGGAGAGATCTCTGCATGGCAAAGTTGGGGGAGCCTTTGCATTTTGGTTTGCTTGTGAACTTGACACACACTGCAAATCCTAATGGGGCCTCCTGCCATGTAGAAATCTCTGGTTTGCCAACTGTAAGATTTCTAGGCCCTCCGCAAGCATATTTCTTATCTCTTCTTCATGTGAGCAAGTTAGGGCTTCAAAGCAGAATCCAGTTTTGTGATTTTTATGCCCTTAGGATGATGGTGAACAATTTTTGCTCTTTGAAAAATGTGTAAAATAAGCTAGTATTTCTAAAAAAGAGGTTCATATATATATATATATATATATATATGAATTGGCACTGATATGCTTAAGCATTGATTGTCCGGAAGGTTAAATCAGAAGTTAAAAGCAGCAGTTACTTCTGGTGGTGGTGGTGATGGAGAATGGGAGCTGAGCAGATGGGGGTTGAGGTGGGAAGGAGGACTCTCTCTCAGCACCTTTTCTTCCTTTCTGGTGTTTGAAATATGAGAACTTGCTGACTACTTAAAAATAATGTTGAAGAAAACAAATGCTCTTAACTTTTACCTCGAAGGTAATCAGATGCTGCAGCATCATCACAAGATCATTCAGTTAGGAGTTGGGTTAGTCTAGAGACAAATTTTCACAGGCAGTGAGTGGCAGTTAAAAGCCTAAAAAGAGATGGTTCCCCTTACTGTATATACAGCCTATGTCACACCACTAAAGGTGTAGGAAGCTGAGGTAAGAAGAGGGCAAAATTTCCCAAATCGTGTTACATATTATCAAAGAACAAAACAAAAGGGGAGACTGCTGCAGGACTTCTCAGCGTTCAGTATGCCGTGTGCAGTCAGACCTCCCAAGAGGGGATGGGCAGTGTTTCCTAAAGTTAGTTAACAATGGAATCCCGCTCCAACTTCTTCAAGGAGTGTCTCACAGAATTAGTGCTCCATGGAGCACATTTTGGAAAAGGCTGGATTGTCAAGGACCCTTCCAAATAAGAGATGCTGTCTAAGCTGTATATGGAACTTTGAGTTCTACAGAGAAGTATTAAGTGATCACCACCGTATTCACCAATGCAACATGTCTTACACCAAGATCTACCTTGAATAAAAAGTATATATAGGGGCTTCCCTGGTGGCGCAGTGGTTGGGAGTCCGCCTGCCGGTTCAGGGGACACGGGTTCGTGCCCCGGTCCGGGAAGATCCCACGTGCCACGGAGCGGCTGGGCCCGTGAGCCATGGCCGCTGAGCCTGCGCGTCCGGAGCCTGTGCTCTGCAATGGGAGAGGCCACAACAGTGAGAGGCCCGCGTACCGCAAAAAAAAAAAAAAGTATATATACAATTCAAGAAATATTGAGTGACTATCTGTGCAAGGCACTTGGGGGCTCTGGGCTTACAGAAGGCAGTAACTAAGGTGACTAAGTGGGATAAAACTGCCTCCTGCAGGAGAGAGAGGAGCTAAGCCATCACAAAGGGCTGGTTCTAATTCCACAGATGACATGGCCTCCTTTACTCTAATTTCTAAAGTGTTTGTTTTGAGCTGTATGGCCCAGCCCCATTTCACTTCTAAATCAAACTGAGCATTAGGTCAGACATTTGAAAAAAGCAGAGCTCAACACCCTTCAAAGCAGGGCAATGTTAGCAAACAACAGGAACACAATCCATGGCATGGTTTGTATAAAGCATTTTCATGTGTGTAAATGGGTAACTTAACTCCCGTTTATGGCTGAAAACCAGAGGGTCCAAGCCGTTACTCCTAATGTGCACTGTGACTAGTATTGGGGTAGGTCACCATGTGCACCATGGATTACATTTGTGTCTTCAGTGAGGCTGCACCCAGGGTCCACTTTACCAGCCCGGAGAGCTTGGGAGAAGTCAAAGAAATGCTCTGAATGCTTTTAAAATTGACATATGCATTGAACATAAAAATAAACAAAGACCACTTTGAGATTTAATAAAGCAGTTTTACATATGTCATTGCCTCTCACAAAGTCCTCTTTACAATCTTGAGAGTGAAGGAGTCTATCACATCTCCATTTTATGGAAAACAAAATAAAAACTCAGAGAGACTTACTAACCTGCCGTTGCTCACACAGCCAGCAAGCAATAATGCTAGGAATCAAATCTGCCTATTCTGTATAAAAGAGATAACTAATAAGGATCTACTGTATAGCACAGGGAACTCTTCTCAATACTCTGTAATGATCTATATGGGAAAAGAATCTAAAAAAGAGTGGATATATGTATATGTGTAACTGACTCACTTTGCTGTACAGCAGAAACTAACACAACATTGTAAATCAACTATACTCCAATAAAAACTTTTTTTTATATCTACCTATTCTGGTGCAGAATCCCACATACATTTCAGTACACCTCAGTCACATGGAGAGAACTGCTGCTCCACTGGGGGCTTATTCTAAAATCTCACTAGTCGATATGAGATAATATTACAGATTCAGAAGGATCTTCTTCCTCGCTTTATCACACACACCTTGATTCCCTTCCTGGGAGATGAATCTTTTGTAGCATCAGAAGGACCTTGTTTCAAGGCCCTTGCAAACAGCTACTAAAAGATATGTGAATGAGGACAAGATAGTTGTCAAGAGTCTCTGGGTAGGATTCTTGCCTTGGATGAAATGAGGGCCTGAATTTCTTCAAGACAGTGGTTCTCAAACATTGATGTGGATAATAACCATCTGAGCATATGCCAGAAATGCAGATTGCCTGGCTCCATCATCAGATTCATTCGCTAGATCTTGGGTAGAGCCTGAGTATCTGCATTTTTAACAGGTCTCTTAGGTGGTTCTGTTCCACAGTTTAAGAGGCCCACACTTCAATCCTAAGAGCCTGTAATGTTATCAGAGTAAGTAGTGTTTTAAATAATTATTCGTTCTCCTCATCAGTAACTCTTCGGGGTTTTTTTTGTTTGTTTGTTTTTTTGTGGTTTTTTTGCAGTACGTGGGCCTCTCACTGTTGTGGCCTCTTCCATTGCAGAGCACAGGCTCTGGACATGCAGGCTCAGTGGCCATGGCTCACGGGCCCAGCCGCTCCGCGGCATGTGGGATCTTCCCGGACCGGGGCACGAACCCGCGTCCCCTGCATCGGCAGGCGGACTCTCAACCACTGTGCCACCAGGGAAGCCCTTTGGGTTTGTTTAATTGCACAAGAATAGAAGAATCAGTGAGTGATTTAACCCAACCAATATTCAATTCAGCAAACATCTCTTTACTTCACACAGGCTCTGGGTATATAAAATATGATCTCTGCCCTCCACAAACTCATCTTTTTAGAGGAGATGAATGTGTACACAAATCACAAAATCCAATGCTTTTCAAAAACAGAATTATTGAGGTACTCCTGAAGCACAGAAGAGCAAGAATTCATCCTGCCTCGAAGCCTTGGAATGCTCCCAGATGAGGCACCATTTAAACTGAGCCCAGAGAAGTGGAGAAAGGGCATTTTAGCAAGAGGGCACATTGTGAGCAAAGATAAGGAAATGGGAAAACATAGGTGTGTTCTAGGAGCCCAGGGAAGATCGTGTATGTGTACTAGAATACGTAGGAGTAGGTAGGACAAATAGTTTTCATTTTCATGGCCTTTTGCAACATTTCGCTTAATCGTTTCAACTACTAGGAGAATAAGAGAATCAATCCTATTTTAAAGATGAAAATACTAAATGACTTGTTAAAAAAAAAAAAGCCCACAGGACCTACAACAAGATATTAATTTTTGGTGGGGGGGAATGATAATGGGATCATAGAATGTTGTTGCCACTATTGTTGCCGCTATTATAGGGAGTATTAGTGGCTGATAAAACCACGTACTGTACGAAAAGAAGCATATGGAAACATACTACACCAAAGTGCAAAATTCTGTGTAAACTCATGGCCGCCTTTAAAAATGCACATGTATTTTCCAGTTCTGTTAGTCAGTACTCCCACCAGCTGTTCTCATTGTGCATTACTAACGCTCAGATTTGGGGCTGTCTTACTTTTCTCTACTAAAGGACACCAAGATCCTTTGGGAGATAGCTGATTCCAGGTCTTGGAGTCAAGGGAAAGTCAGGATGGGTCTGGGACAGCCTGTGCTGCCAGACAGCATGCATACTTTTATAAAATGCCAGAGGCAATGTTCAAAGGACAAAAGAACCACCTAAAGGGGCTTCCCTTAGCCAAGCTGACCACCACAAAATAGATAAAATAAATAACAGTGTTTGATCAAAATAGGTTGCAACTGTCGAGGAAAAATTACTCTTCCTAATGATTCAAAAAAAGGAAAGTTGATATAAAGTATGAAAACATAATTATAATACAAAGAGGATTAATATAATAAGCCATATTTCCTTTCCTATTGATTTTGTAAATTAAGGGAGTATAATTATAAATGAACATTTTGTTTCTTCTCTGAAAAAAATCACTCTATACTTTATAGTTAAGTACCCTTTATTTTCTGTATTAGCAGGAAAGAATAGACAATGGGAACTGAGGGTAATTCCAAGGAAAACAGGTGCTGTAAACAAAATAAGACCAATCAGGACTAGCAAAACAGGGTCCCACGGTTCATCAGCACCGGTGGTCACACAAAATAACCAAGTGGAAAAGGCGTGTCACAGTGTGTTACAAAAGGATAAATTAGCTTCCTGTCCTAGAAAAGAGTGTTGACCACAGACTCAACCCCTCCCCTCCATGGAGATGAATTGTCTGGACCAGTGCTTCCCAAACGTTTCATTTCATGGCACATGTAGAAAGTGATAACATTTACCTAATGACACATTAACTCATAGCACACTAAAAGCTGTGTTTGGTGTCCCTTTCTTGCCCTCCCCTCCCCTCCCCTCCCCTCCCCTCCCCTCCCCTCCCCTCCCCCTGGGGCTCCTGAACATGCAGGCTCCCAGTGGCTTGAGCGACAGGTGGTCTCTGTCTCAGCACCTCTGGGATTCATGTGTAGCAATAGGGAATGGCACAGTGTACTGGTTGCAAACTTCTGCTCTAGATGGCTCTCATAAGTATAAGAAAATACCACTTAGGCTTACATTAAATCAAATACCAATAGGGTTTATATTAGTTTTCAGTAATTCTAATAGTCCAAAGACAATGTGTTAGGTACTACCAGCCATGCCCAATTAAAGAATAAATCATTTTCAGAAAGGCACTAGGTTTGAAAATCTTAAATCTGGATGAAAGACAGAAAATTAAAACTCCAATGATGTAACAAGTAAAATGTGGTTATAAAAAGGAATTTGGTTGAATAATCAGAGAATGAGAGCTACCTTAGATACTGCAACAGGTCAAATATCAATTCTTTGATTACCCAGTACCATAATCAGGACTGGTTCTGAGGCTGGTCCTTATGCTTTGGTAAGATGAGATATAAAAATACTAAAATTGAGAGGCCCGCGTACCGCAAAAAAAAACCCAAAAACCAAACTAAAATTACTGAAACTTTAGGAAGGCAAACCTGGGAAGAAATGCAAATAACATAATGTTATTTAAGTCTAAGGTATTAACATTTGGGAAACTAGTTTTTGTTTCAGGTTACAGATCAGCTTTTTACCTTATTGATAGTATAACTGTCTTCTTCTTAAGTGTTTAAATGCTAAAGATAATTTATTATGGTAGAATTGTGGTTTTAACCAAATGTTTAGAAGTATTTGCGTTAGCAATCACCTGGGAACTTTCTAGAGAGATGCCTGTGACTGGAAAGGTGAAGTGGATTTAGTCATGGAAGGCCTTGACAATCCTGATTATCTGACCTAGGCAGTGGGATATGGTGGAAAGCATAGTGGGAAATAGATGTGGTTTATTGTCTTAGGTCTGCTAGTTACTCATGTGTGTCTGGGGGCAATCTCTTAACTTCCTTATGCCTCAGTTTCTTCACCTGTTCAATGCAGAGGTTAGAATTGCATTTGCTTTTTATTTATGTTTATTTTTATTTATTTGACATATGATTGACCTACAACACTATGTTTGTTTTAGGTGCACAACATGGTGATTTGATATTTCTGTACATTACCAAACAGTCACCACAATGAGTCTAGTTACCATCTGTCACCATACAAATTTATTACAGTATTATTGACTATATTCCCTATACTGTACATTTCATCCCCATGACTCATTTATTGTGTAACTGGAAGTTTGTACCTATTAATCCCCTTCACCTATTTTGCCCACCCCCCTCAACCCACTCCCCTCTGGCAACCACCTGTTTGTTCTCTATATCTATGAGTCTATTTCTGTTTTGTTTTGGTTTTTAGATTCCACATATAAGTGAAATCATATGGCATTTGTATTTCTTTGTGTGACTTATTTCACTTAGCATAATACACTCTAGGTCCATCCATGTTGTCACAAGTGGCAAGATTTCATTCTTTTTTATGGCTGAGTAATATTCCAGTGTGTGTGTGTGTGTGTGAATATATATATATATACCACATCTTCTCTATCCATTCATCTACTGATGGATACTTAGGTTGCTTCCATATCCTGCCTATTATAAATAATGCTTCAATGAACATAAAGGTGCATAGATCTTTTCGAATTAGTGTTTTTGTTTTCTTTGGAAAAATATCCAGAAATGGAATTGCTGGATTGTATGGTAGTTCTATTTTTAGTTTTTTGAGGAACCTCCATACCGTTCTGCACAGTGGCTGTATCAATTTACATTCCCACCAACAGTGCAAGAGGGTTCCCTTCTCTCCACACCCTCACCAACACTTGTAATTTGTTGGTTTTTTGATAATAGCCATAGGATTGCATTTTCTAAGGTCTCTTCCATTTCTCAAATTCTGTGAAATATTGTGAATGATGCTGATTTACTTCTGGAAGAGAAGAAGCCTTGCTAATCTTTTGGGCCCAGCTCCTCAGGAATCTGCCTCAGCACAAGTACCCTCGAGATGGTTTGAGAAGGTCCCATAGTCTTCTGTCCTGTTCAGTTTTTTAGACACTACTTGAAATCTTTGGTATTGTCTTGGTGTTCCTCCCATTCTCTTAGCTCTTATCAGTTACCCTTTTGCCATCATTTTATTGGGCTTTTTTAAGGCAGGGAAAATGTTTGGCTCAGGCAGCCATCTTAAGCTGGTACCTCATCATTTGATTTTTGAGTAGCATTGCCTTACCAAGGTCTAAGGTCCTACTTCCTCTTCTTGTCAGAGACACTCCCATACAGTAAAGTAGCAGTCAGAATAAATGGATAAATCTAAGTTTTCTTTATTTGAATTTAGACAGTTGGATTCTTTAAAATACAAACATGTCAGTTATGCTGGTCCAGGGACCACACTTTGAGAGCAGCAGGTCTATGTGAAATACAACATTCAGGTAATGAAAGCAGATTAATAATTTATTTATTCATTTAATAAGTACTGTTGAATACTTACTTGAATACTTATACTGTCGAGCATTGTTATAGGCACAAGGACATGGTAATGAGTGAAAAAAAATGTGGTTTCTGCCCTCGATGACCCTTTCTGATGGAATTTTCCAGTTTTTAACTAGAGGTTTTGATTAGAAGTCTTCTCAGCACAGAAAGTCTCTTCACAGTGCTATAGCCTGTCATGTTCATTCCCCTTCTTGTGCCTCATCATGGTTCTTTTCTTAATTTTATTTGTTTTTCCTTCCAGTTTTAATGAGATATAATTGACATACAACACTGTATAAGTTAAAGGTGTATAGCATAATGACTTGGCATACATGTATATTGCAAAATGATTACCACAGTAAGTTTCGTTAACATTTGTCACCTTAATCAAAGTTGTCTTATGTGGAAAGCCCCTTCTCTCCAGTGGATCGAATCAGTTGCATATACCTTGGCCCAGTGTCTTTCTCTTCCCCACCCCAGCCCTTGATTACCATTTTCCCCCTTCATTTCTACCATGACAGTTATGAGTTCCTAACATCATTTACCCTTTATTTTACACTGTTCTATATTTCTATCTGCTTCATTTGTGTCATCACTATTTGGAGCACCTACAAGGCTATAGGCTGTGTGTTATGTTTCTTTGCAACTCCATCCCTCAGTTCCTCAAACAGAGTTAGAAACACTCTATGAGCTAAACATGAACTTGTTAATAGATTCACTTGGAATCCCAAACTCCCTTTTGGAGGTGGCGGAGCAGAATTAAAATTGCCACCACCAACAACAACCAGGCAGACCACATGGTCAGACAGTGTTTGTGGTGGCTGGGGTGGAGTAAAGCAATTGGAGACCAGGAAAAAAACTAGTGTTTGCTTTAGGATTTTACTGACTGAGAAAGAGCCAAGAGTGCTTAATTTCTCCTTTCAGGACAAAATTCGTCTTCTAAATGGGGTTTATGTCTAAAAAATGTCATGTGGTCAGGATGAGATGGTGAATAAGTTATGGAATCAAATGGCCATCGGTGTTTTCTTGACTAGTATATCTTGATTTTGCTGAAAATTAGTTCTAATCCAGTTATAATTGAATAGATAGGTCTGAGACCACATTTTGATTACAATTGAATTAACTGGAAATTAACTGCCACAATCTTGTCCAAATGTATTAAGATAAGACAACCCTGTTAATACTGAAATAGATTATTACATAGAAATAAAAGAAAAGCACTTTAAAGATGGAAGAATCTTTGAGATCCTTCAAGACTAACAGTATCAAATAGTGGTTATTGTGTAGGCTCTGGACCTTGTCTAATCCACTTTGAATCTTTACTCTGCCACTTACTGTCTGTGTGATCTTGGGAAATTTTCTTCATCTCTTTGAGCCTCAGTTTCCTTATCTTTACAGGATAAGAGATTAAAAAGTATTACCTATTGAAAGAATTAGTGGGAGAAATAAATGGTGGTCTAATAATGTACATGAAGCTCCTAGTATAATGTCTAGCAGATAGTAATAGCTCCATAAATGGCAGTTGGTATGTAGTCCAACCGTGTCATTTTACAGATGAAGAAACTGAGACTCAGAGTAATTGCAGTAATTTAGGGACAGAGCTAAGACAAGAACTTAGAATTTCTGAATTCTAATCCAACACTCTATTCAGGGTGAGTTACTATACATTACTCACTTTATAATTTGGATCTTTCTAGTATATAATTTGTGAAAACTTGGATAGTGAACTGGGCTGAAATATTTTTTTTTCCCACTTGCTGTGAAAATTGGGTTTCAAGTTGAATATATATAACCTACTTATGAAAAGGACTATTTTCAAGCTCTTCGATAGTATCAATTTAAAAAATCAACCATAAGCATTATTCATAAACTCATTATAAGACATTCTTAACTGTTTAATTGAAAAGTCCCATTCTTGGCAACACTAATTTGAGTATTGACTAAATCAATTTGAATTGTGGTATACACTTATGTATACTTAGTAAAAACTGAGGCCATCTAGTCACACAGCCCTACAATACAGGGAATCACCACCCCAAGATGTCCTTAATAGGAACAGTTGTCTCCTGCTGAATAATTTCAGTAAGACCAAAGCCATTACACCCAACACATCTAGTTCTGTGTTTTAACTTTTGTGATGGTCAAAATGTCCTTCAGCCTCTCAGATAATCTTAAATCCAGCATGAACATGGTACTCAAGTTATTCCAGAAGTAGCAGCCATCATTTGATGGCTCCTTAGTCAGCCATCAGTGATTCCTCTTCCTTTGCAGCAGTAGAGCATTGGAAGGTTATGGCTTGTTTATTTTGCAGTATAAGCACAGTTAGTTCCAGGTAGTTCACCTAGTCCAGATGGGATCCAGTTGCCATGGACCTAATAGGTGTTCATTACATGATAGTTGAATTGAAAATGTCAAAGATGTGTAGTAATTCACTCATGTTAGGTGTGTTGATAAAAGTGATTAAACTTTCATTTTAGGGTATGATTCTGCAGAGAATATGCCCAAGAGGAAGCCTTGATCTAATAAAAGAGAAATAGAGAGCTGAATGAACTTTTTTCCATGATAGTGTGATTCCAGATAAAAGATGTGCTAGTCAAGGTGATTTGGGTTGCAAGAGATAGCAACCTACTGGAGAAGAAAGGGGAAATGTATTGGCTCATAAATCCACAGGAAGATGGGATGGGACTTGCTGGAGGACTACTGGCTTCCTCTCCCCATTCATTGTCAGACCAGCTTTTCCATAAGGCAGGAGTCCTGTCTGCCACCAGCCATGGGTTCATATCCTTTACAGCCTTGGGAAGGGAGAAAAGAGGTCCTCTTCACTCTGCTCCCATTGAAATAACCCAGAGAAGGACTCTGAAAGGCCTGACTTGAGCCACATGCCTCCCAGGGATGTGAGGCTACTAAGAAAGGAGGTACCTTTCTGAGCACACAGAATCTGTCCACCACTGCTAGCATTTATTGAATGCCTTCTTTGTGCCAGGCACATGAACTTTCTCATTTACCTTTAAGATAAGGATCATGATTACAGGAGGTGTCTGTAGGGACACACTGAATTGTTCTGAGGGACACAAGGGAGCCTGGCCTGGAAGAAGAAAGGGGAGCCTTATGTCACCAATGAAAATGAAAAGCTGGACCCCCGCCCCCAGCAGGGTACCTCCTCCTCTCATCCTGAATCAACAGGAACGAGAGTGAACTCCAAAGGCAATCACCTTCTCCACCACCCCTGTACCCAAACACCTTTCCCAGCAGGGGTAAATTCAGGTGTTAAGGGGTCTGAAGTTTATATAAAAGTTGAGAATCCCTCTTTAAGAAAAAGAATACCAAAACCATTTACTTTTGCAAATTTTACAACATATGACCATGTAAACACATTGTTAGTGCCTCCTAGTTGTGTCCCTCTGAGAGAGGGATTCTGAAATATAAGTCTTATTAGCTTCATGGCAAAACCACCTTTGATAACATTTATCACAGCAAACTGCAGTTGTAACCAGGATTTAAAAGGACATCTAGTGTGTCAAACAACCATTGTTTTTCTAGAACACCACCCAGGAGGACCCCTTCCCACTGGCACTTGTCTTTTGAGAACTTCTGTAGTTCAGGCTTTTTATTCATTTAGATTGTCCTTCCACCTCAGTTAATTCAAATCCTGGAAAATCCTGGAAATGCATCATTTTTATAATTATCTGAACTGACTCCCACCCTTCCCACACATGATTTTTTTTTTCTTTAACAAAATATGGTCAAAATATGGTCACTGACTAAGGAGAAATGGTCTTGAGAACGCCACTTATTCCAAGGCAGACTCTTTGGCCTCAGTGTCATGGGCTTGAACCTGACATTCCCAGCCACAGCCATACTGAAACTGATAGTCTAGTCATGTAGGGGATTTTCCTGACTCCGTGTCTGTCTCCACATGGCTGTTTATTTGTACTGCTGTCTGCTTTGGTTTGGGACACTGACCTTATAAGCTGCTTCTCGAGCCCAAGCCTCGGGAAGCCAGAGAACTAGGAGTTTCCCTCTGTACTCCTCAGGACTCATGGCCAAATGGAAGGAACTGGCTATCAATTCACAGTGTGTAACTGGAGAGAGAGAGAGAGAGAGAGAGAGAAAGTCTTTTAAAATCAACACCAAGCCAGCTGTGGCTCTCTGGACAGCTGAGTCATAAACGATCAGGCAGTTCATTTAGAAGACACACTGTACATGCTCCTCTTGGGTTCTGGCTGGAGCAGAGGGTAGTTAAATAAAAGGGAAGGAAGGATAAGAAAAGAAAGCCACAGTGTAATCTCAGATTGCACTTCATTCTGAGACTTGCTGTGATCAGAGGTGAAGGACAAGAAGCCAGTTCCCCTACAAATCAGACTCCATCCTCATGTGGTTGGTTAGTGAAGAATCTATTAAGGAAATCTGAGCATTGCTATTTTGTTTCTTAATACATAAATTACAGTAATTGATGAAAGATGCTGGCTGCTGACTCCTTATTGGAACTGGCTAAATGTTGTCTTAAAATGTCGGCCACTGAGTCACAAGTTCATAATCAGCTATGAAGTGGTTGTGTTTGGCAGTCCCACAAGGTGCAAGAAGGTCATTATTACAGAAATAATTGGAGTGACGGTTATAGGTCTAAAGTTTGTCTGAAATTAAAAAATAATCTCCAAAAGATGGCAAGAAAGTCTTGAAAGGAATCTAAAGAACATAGATATGAGCATAGTGGGCCACCACTATTCTGGGCAGGGAGCTCACTCCAAGTGGCATTTCCTGGGCAGTAGGATGACGTGTACCCACTTGCAGTGAGGTCTACTCATTGGAGTCATCACTGGTTCATTGTATTTGTGACACAGGACAAGCTTCATGGAATCTGTCAACTGCCTGCTGTCACCCCTTAGCTCTGTGGCTAGTGAGAAGCCTCTTTGTCCATCTTGTCTACCCAAAGGTCTAAGTAGCCCCTAGGCCTGCTCTTTCTGCTTCTGTGCACAGAGTATGGAGTGTTTCAGAAGAAAGACATAGGGCCATGCTGATAGGATCTCCTACAAATCCATGCCATCAAGACCCAGGTGGGCCCAAGGCTGGGTAGTGATCCTTTTATTTATCTCTTCCTGTTGCTGTCTTATTCCCACTAAGCTGTTTCTCCTCTTCTAGACAATTAAGGATTGTGTGTATGTGTGTGTGTGTTTGTATAATAAGAAAAGCACCACAATTTCCTCTCTGCTGATGACCTGGACACCCTCTGGCCTGAGGGCTCTCTTACAATCTCCCCTCTTTCTTCTCCCCAATCCAGATTTCATTTTTCTCTAGGTTAGTGGTTCTCCACCCAGGCTGCAGTAAAATCATCTGGGATGCTTCATAAAGTATGTATACCAAGACCCCATCCCACCTCCAAATTCTAGATTTAGATCATCTAAAGCTTCTAGAGTATAGCCACACAAGGGTCATCAGAATTATTTTTAAAGCTCTTCATGTGATTCTAATGTGAATTCACCAACCACCTCTCAATTGCTTTCTTCCTGAGGCTACAGCAGCATCTCGTTGTCTGTCTTGTAAAGGTCCTATAACATTTAGCAGAAGCTCTTACACAGTACATGGAAAATCTTGGTTAACAGTCATTTCTGGTTAGTATAATTAAAATGATTTTCACTTTGTTCCCTTATAAGGAGAAGGCAGAAAGCCTGGATTGTGGTCCAGACTCTGCCTGTACAGCTTTGGGCAAGTAACTTATCCTCTTTGGAACGGTATTTCCTCTTCAAGCAAAATGAATAGCTTAAATTAGATACTCTTTAAGATTACTTTCAGTTCTAGGCTATCATGATTATAAAAATCAAATGGCCTTTTTTTAAGTACTATTATTATATCAGGCTATTATTTATCAACTGTGAGACCTTGGGTAGCTCATTTATCTTTTCCAAGCTTCTCAGTTCCACATGTGTGAAAATTAGGAAGGTTAGGCCAGGGTTTCCAAATCTGTTCTGCAGAATATTCCTAGCTCAAGAGATGCTCCATGCAAAAAGGATTCCCAGGGCATAGCACAGTAAAGGATCTGACAAGTCTTGAAATAACAAACCTAGATTAACTCTTTTCAACTCAGATATTCCCAGTTATTTGACCATGAAGCTACTGTTTTCTTGTAAATCTTGTTAGCATCCGTAGGACTAACTGTTACACTAGCTGATCAGATCTCTTCTACTTAAATTCTGCACTTTGTGGTCAAGAGACAAGTTTGTTAGTTAAAAGAATGAATAATTTGCTTTGCTCCTTTGACATGTAAAATAGAAGCTTATTTGTTCACTGATCCACCCTAGCCTTTGGTTGTTTAGCAGGGAAGGATACAGTCTGACAATAGCATCTTCTGGCGTTTACCTATTTCTGAGAAGACAATTTTTAAAATGAGATGAAATGTCAGAAGTTATTCTGGTTGAAGTCAAAAATGGATTCTGACTCTCTTCACTGTAACCTGTATGAAGCAGGTTATGTGAAAGACAAGTAAGTAAAACTCACTAAATCACTTTCTTTAGTTTGATCAGATAAGACCAATTCCACATAATCAAAAAGTTCAGAATCAGAGAAATCATCTGGAGGCATCATAGAGTTTCAAAAATGGGTCTGAAGTCGGACTTCCTGGCTTGCCAGGTGACTTGGGCTCCCATCTTAATTATTCTGGGCCTCGGCTTTCTCATCTGTAAGATGGAGGTAATAATTGTCCCTGATAAGAGTGCCATGATTGTAGGAATAAGTAACTTAATATGTATAAAGCACCTAGTACAGTGTTGGTGCGTGGTAAGCACTCAGTAAGCATTTATTATTATCTGGACCACAGATCACCACTTCGCGATCAATGTCAAATTCAGCTTGCAGACCTATTTTATCTGGCCTACAAAATGAGTATAATTTTAACACCCGAATGCCTTTAGTTAGGGCATATTCTCTCTAGTTTGCCTCAGGCCCCACTCCTCCCTATTATATCATACCTAACCACTGTAGATGTGTGTTACCTACCTGGTCTTGAGTCTAGAATGCCGACTTACTAAGGCAGAGGTTGTCAGTGTTATGTTTCAATGCTGACTCATCTGTGCCTAGCAGATAGATGGGGCTTTCTCAGTATTTGTTGAATGAACGAATGAGTACACACACACACACACACACACACACACACACACACACACACACAGAGAGACACAGCAACAACAAAAACTCCTTTCTATAATATCTTTTGCAAGGGGTTGCCCAGCCTCTGCATCAACATCTCCATGAGAGGGAGTTTACTACCTACCATTCTATGTTTAGACATTTCTGCTTATTGGGAGTTTGTTTGTACATTGAGCCCCAGTCTGATGCTCAGTATCTTTTTAATTCTTGTTAAGTTTTCTGATATTTTGAAGCTAGAGGCACATTAGAGAAAATCTAGTCCAATCCTCTTACTTGACAAAAAAGAAGTTAATAAGCAGGGAGGCCCAGTGACTCTCATAAAGTATGGCCCATTGTTGTGACCTAGCCTCTGAGTACACAGCTGCCTTCTGATTCAGCAGCCACCTTTGTAGTGTGATTTGGGAATCTCCAGTGGCTTGAAATATCAATTCCTCTGACAGTCATTCAGCCATCAAAGCTTCATCCCTTTGAATCCTGAAGAGCTTTCCAAATCTATTGGATAATCTTCTCTTGAAATGCAATCATGAATTCCTTCCTTTATCAACCAGCACCTTACCTTTGGTAACAATGAAGATGAACAAGAAGAATGGGGTACAGGTTAGGCCCTGAGGGGAAAGACACATATTTAAAGGATGGGGGTTCAGGAGGGACTACTGAAGAGGGGGGCACTGGAGCCAAGCCTCGCCTACTTCACAGGAAGGCCAGACACAGCCCAGATCCACACATGGCCTGATCAGGATATTGCTCAATGTCCCCTGCGGAAGGGATGGGGGTGGGGCACAGGCAGGGGCTAATTTAATCTAATTAACTTGCAATAGGCTCCTTCACCATGAAAGGAAAAAGAAAGAAGAAGAAAAAACATCCATTAGTATACTTTCAAGAATCTCAATCTTAGCTGGAAATTGTTTCAAGGGAAGTGAGATGATGCAAGTCCAGCTCAGCTGGAATCACCCTCATTCCTTGGCTCCCCATCAAACAATAGAAATCTTTCATCAAGGATTGCATCTCTGTCTCTCTGTCTTTCTGTTTCTCTCTCTCTTTCTCTCTGGGGCAGTGACTTTTAAACCCTTTTGATCGTGGTCTCTTTGAGGCTCTGGTGAAAGTTATAAATCCTCTCCCATGAAGAATGCACAAGCATGGGGAATTTTGTATACAACCTAACCCCCTAAAACCAGTGCTCATGGACCCAAGTTAGGAATCTCTGCTCTTTAATGTCTAAGGTATATGTTGGGGTGTTTTCCTTCCTGCCCCATATATCATCTCGGGTACTTTGTGGAGATCAGAAGAAGGCAAGTGCGTCCTGAGGGCATTACAATAATGGGAATACATCCAATCAATTCTCTGACCCTGCCAGTAGGAATTAAGGGCCCTTAACTTTATGTTCATGCCACCGTATGTCTACTTCTATGCTAGTGCTGACCACTCTGTATTATAGTCGTCCATTTCCTTGTCTATGCCATGCTTAGTGAGGGCAGGGGCAGACTTTGACTGGTGTCTTCATGGTTGTATCCTCAGTGATTGGTACATAGTAGGATCTCAGTTCGTTTTTGTGTAGTGAAGGAAGGAAGGAGAAGATGAGGAAGATATCCATGGGGTCTTCTAGAACTTTTCAAAATTTCCAATTAAATAGTGGGAAACTAGATAAGAAGGATGATCTAGATTTACATCACAGGTGGTCCTCTTGTGTGATAGTATGGTCAACCATCAGAGTAACATGGGGCTAGCCATTGATCTATATTTGATTGTTTTCTACAATATTCATGTCCTTGGAAAAATAGTTGTGATTTTGAGCCTGTTTAAGACTTGTCAAAAGAAAGAAAAATTAGTTGAAGTAATTGAAGACCTGACAGGATAAAAGATCTTGGAGAATTCAGAGATGTTTGGCTAAAGGAGATTTCAGCAGTAACCTTCTCCCTTTCCTAATTCTGCCTGGAAGCAGATGGGGGTGAGATGAGAACCTTAAAGATGAAGGTTGTATAGTAGGTAGGCACCCAGTGGGAGGACATGGCTGGTATGTGGCAGGATTTCTTTGAATCATAATAGGAGTTGGTAATTGGCCTCCCGGCTTTACTTGTTCATCTCCATTAGCTTCTTTAGCACAAATCTGTTGGTTTTATCTTCCCAGCATCCACTCACACCTATACTGGTAGCAATACAATGGTTTTTCCTTTGGGGAATAACTACACTCAAACTCTAAATTCTAGGTCCATGTGGTTATGGTTGTCTGACACATTCCTCTAATCTCTGGAGATAGATCTGGCCAATCAGTATATTGCAGGCTTTCAGTCATAATAATTGACTTTCAGGAGCCATGCGACCTAAGCCCAGCCAGTGAGAGTCAATTCTGGGATGCTTGTAGGAATTATTGGAAAGAGAAAACTCTCTTTCCATTTGCCTGGAAGCCAGGTGGGTATAAGCCTGGATCTGCTGGGGACCATGAATGGAGAAGACAGGTTTGGGCATGGAGCCAAGGCAAAGGCAAGCACGGCAGAGATGTGAGCAATCATGTCTTAGAAGCTGTTTGAACCCTTGTAGCCATCTTCTCCTGAAGTTTTCCAGACCCTTTTCTGTTGGTGAACATTTGAGCTTAAGAGAGTTTGAACTGGATTTCTGTTCTTCTGAATAAAGATGTCCTGTGTGCTATTTCTCTTATCTTGAGTCTCATTTTTTGGTAAGAGCCTACCACTGTGGCTCTGACTTCTGTAGATTTCCACCCTCCCTTCCCTATTTTATTATGTTAGTGTTATATCCTTGGTGTCTTTAACAAAACTGTTTTCCGTTACGGATTATGGATAGGAAGGAGGTATTCAGAGAGTGACTGTGCCCAGAGTGAGGTCTCCTATTAGAGAATTGGCTAGGAAACTGTTCCTGGAGTTTGAGATGTTCAGGAGTCCAGAGGACCCCATGGAAGGCAGGAAGGGAGTGGGGTCCTCTGTCTAAACATAATAGTATGCAGAACTTCAGTTGAGGAGGATATCACTGGTGTTAACCCACACTGAGCAGCCTGCCAATCTGGTATCCAGCTTAGGATATGCCATTGATTGAAAATTTGAAAAATGGAAGAGTAGAGTATGCTTAGGAAGGAAGGAAGAATGATAGAAGCATTTAGCTAATTCTTCAGGGCAGAAATACTAGACTATAAAACAGCTCTTAGAAAATATATACATAACTCAATGAGATGCTTGAGTTATTAAATAAATTAAATTTAGCATATTATGCTTAAGAAAGCACAGCATGCACAATATATTTTAGGACTATTTTTATCTATTGCAACGCTGCAAAATTTTCAAAAGATCTAGCATGGAGAGGAATAAGGTTTGGATATCTGGAAAATTTGCTTATATGCAACACCTCTTTTCCTGATGATGCCTGATAAGCAGAACACTACTACATTAGATGTTGTCCTGCCCGAACATGAGTTCTTTAAAAGCTCCCTTTGTAAGTATATTCTAAACAATACTAGGAGAGTATTTTTAACATTTTGAAAGTAAAAATCACATCTAAATTGCAATATCATGGGCAAAAACGGAGATCCTTGGGGTCACCAATAGTGCTTCGACCAAATGCTAATGGCCAGTGGTCAAGGTAATAGTGAGTTGTCCAGTACTAGTCACTAAAAGCCTATGTCTTTACTCTCTTAGCCAAACAACCCCTTTCCCATTTAGGTCTTCTAAAGCTGTGTCCCCAGACTCCAGGAAAATGGGCCTCTGAGAAGTGTCAAGAGAGAGCAGAACATCTCACCACATCCTCTGACACAGCTAGGTAAAGGGCCATTCACCCTATTTAAGAATAGGAAATTAAGAAGCCCACACATCTAGTTAGAGGAAAAGGCCCAGTGAAGACTCAGAAATTCCTGGCTTGGACAAATAAACTCGCTGCCTCCCTTTAAGCCCTACTGCCAACCAAATGGTGACAGATTGAGGCCTTTAAAACATTTCAAGGTTTTCTCAGGGTATATGCCCAGTAGTGGGATTGCTGGGTCATATGGTAGTTCTATTTGTAGTTTTTTAAGGAACCTCCATACTGTTCTCCATAGTGGCTGTAACAATTAACATTCCCACCAACAGTGCAAGAGGGTTCCCTTTTCTCCACACCCTGTCCAGCATTTATTGTTTCTAGATTTTTTGATGATGGCCATTCTGACCGGTGTGAGATGATATCTCATTGTAGTTTTGATTTGCATTTCTCTAATGATTAATGATGTTGAGCATTCTTTCATGTGTTTGTTGGCAATCTGTATTATCTTCTTTGGAGAAATGTCTATTTAGGTCTTCTGCCCATTTTTGGATTGGGTTGTTTGTTTTTTTGTAATTCAAAAAGAGTCATGTACCAAAATGTTCATTGCAGCTCTATTTACAATAGCCAGGACATGGAAGCAACCTAAGTGTCCATCAACAAATGAATGTATGACGAAGATGTGGCACATATATACAGTGGAATATTACTCAGCCATAAAAAGAAACGAAATTGAGTTATTTGTAGTGAGGTGGATGGACCTAGAGTCTATCATACAGAGTGAAGTAAGTCAGAAAGAGAAAAACAAATACCATATGCTAACACATATATATGGAATCTAAGGAAAAAAAAAAAAAAGGTAATGAAGAACCTAAGGGTAAGACGGGAATAAAGACACAGACCTACTAGAGCATGGACTTGAGGATATGGGGAGGGGAAAGGGTAAGCTGTGACAAAGTGAGAGAGTGGCATGGACATATATACACTACCAAATGTAAAATAGATAGCTAGTGGGAAGCAGCCACATAGCACAGGGAGATCAGCTTGCTGCTTTGTGACCACCTAGAGGGGTGGGATAGGGAGGGTGGGAGGGAGACGCAAGAGGGAAGAGATATGGGAACATATGTATATGTATAACTGATTCACTTTGTTATAAAGCAGAAACTAACGCACCATTGTAAAGCAATTATACTCCAATAAAGATGTGAAAAAAAACAAAACAAAAGAACATTTCAAGGCATACGACATATTAACCAGCACCACCTAGTGGAAGAGAAGGATTAATCAACTCACAATTTTTCTTCAACACGCTTGCAGGGTTGCTTATTCACTCAGCAATCCACTTGTAAGAGCTGACTGCATCAAGCACTGTGCGGGACAAGTTGGAAAGTTAGAAGGAATAGAAATGGGTATGCCAAGAGCTGAAAACATTCTGGCCTATGGAATGCTCCAGAAATATGTGTAGTGGGAACTGAAATGGTTTAACATCACTAGCCATCAATGGGATTTAAATTTATAAAATTAGGAGGCATATATTCTAAAGGGTCCAAGGAGAGTATTTCTTACATTTGAAAGTTAAAGCCATATTTAAAATGTAGTCTCATGGGGAAGAAGGGAGAAAAGGTTGAAGCATTTAGAGGAACACTGAAGGTTTGGCTCTACCCATTCTCCTCCCTCCAGTGGCCATTTGTATTCAGTCAGTAGAAGGGAGGCCATGAGAATCTCTTGATGAACAGGTGATCAAAGTATACAGGAGCTAATCTGGAAACTTCCTGTTGAAAACTGCACTCCAGCCCTTAACACAGAACCAGAAAAACTTTGATTCCTGCCTATAGCACCCTTAATTATGGTTAGTAAATTGAGAAAAATTTATAACTGGACTAACTGCAAACCACCCCTTTTTGCAGATGCCATTAGAATGGCCTGATTTTGAATTCCCAAGCGTATATGTATAATTAGGACTCGAGTGCAAATGAGCAAAACCCCAACTGGAACTAACTTAGTCCAGAAAGGAGTTTATTGGAAGGTTTCTGGGGATATTATATATAATCAAAGAAATAGTTGAACAACAAACTGGAAGTAGGAGAGGTGCCCTTGGACCTCAGGGACAGTGGAACCAGGGGCTGGAATGCATCATCCTTATCTCTGGTCTCTCTCTGGGTCAGTTTAGATTTTTCTGACAGTGAACCAGCTTTTCCTTTGTAGTGGGAAGCATGACTATTGATAATCATCCAAATCTCCTTGCTTATAGCTTCTGCCACCTGAGAGAGACTGGCCTCCTTTCCTCAGCTCTGCTTTTTTAAAATTTCGCAGACAGACTGACTGGCCTTGCTGAAGTCACATGACTATAGGTGCTGTGCTGATAATGCTTCAGATGCCCCTATAAATTATGACATTTTTGAATCACCACTTCAACTCCCATGAGACCTCACAGCAGCCAATTCCTCAAACCGGGAATCCTACTTCATTTTGGGATTCTCTTCTAAACGTCCTACAGATTCCTAACCTCCTCGAATTCAACAGGGATGGGTCACCTTACCAGGGGAAAACAAAATTGCCTCTATGCCTACAGGTCGGCTGCTGAAGGTCCACACCCATATTCATATGGGATAGCAAGATAATTCTAAACATAAGAATGTTGATCCATTGGGCTGAGAAGGCAGAAGTGTTTCAACCTGGGCTTCTTCCACCAGGGGAGCACCAAGGAAAGTGGCGCTGCATCCCTTAGTCATGTCTCAGGGTTTCAAAATCATAGCCTACACATAGCACAACTCTAATTTGAGCTTTTGTTCCCATTGCCTGGGAAGTAGAAACCCCTTTCCCCTCACACTGTAAGTCTTGTCACTTTTGTAATTGAATTAAGTCCAACTTGGGTCAAATAGCTCTTGAAAGTGACAAGTAGAAACAATGGATTCAATCTTCAAATGGTTGAATTAGTGTGTTCTTGTCCTAGTTTTCATCTAGTGTGGGTAACTGGCCCTGAAAATCAATTTAATATAAGATAGCATTCTAAATTGTGACTATGATTTGTCAGGGTATAAAAAACTCTAGAGTAATATCAATTTTCTCCTTTTTATCCTACTCAGAGAAACATTTCTCAGTCAGTAATTGCAGTGAACCCAGAAGAAGGGGTGATGATGAGAGGAGAGGGCATCAATTAAGGAATGATACATAAAAGACCAAAATATGGGTAACTAACTTCACAATCATTGTGAATAGTTACTTTATCAAAAAAATAATAAACTATGATATTTAAATGGCAGCTTATGCAAGAATTGAAAAAGTACTAATGCAAAGATTAAAGAGATTCCATCTTTGGTAGAAAAGATAATACCATTAAGCCAATAGGATGATGAAAATAACTAAAGGAAAACCAGGAGGATTATCAGCAGAAGGGGTCTTAGATGGGAAACAGGACAGGTTGCATCACAGGATGCCTGATGAAACCAAAAACTCATCAAAATAAAACTCAGTCTTGGGAAGGACTCTGATAAAGGTAGATAAGATGAAGGGGTGGAATCATGGATTCAAGTATGGATTAGACTACTGAATAGGACAATACTTGTGATGGTTACAATTAAACGTTCCACTGCAAGCCCCAATTTTCTCCTGTAAAATAACTGTTTTCTGCTACTTTAGAGCAGAATTTTCAATTCACTGGTTGGTGCTAAAACCATATTTCTGGTTCAAGATAAAAAGATCAGCAACCACAAAATAAAGGCAACTCTTTGAAGATGTAAGTTCACAAAACCTACCACACTATTAAAGATGATGGAACTGGCCCCTTGGAGGTAACAGACATTGATGTTTTGATATAGAACATCCAGAAACTTCACCAGAATTTACTATGTGCCTGGTGTGGAGAGGATTTTGTTTTTGAATAACTTTTTATGTGTCCCATACAAGGATGCTGAGCAGAATATTCAGTGAGGGCCTGAGAGGAGCTGGGTAATGGAAAGGCATCCAAAGGAAGGAGAAAAGAGAAATACAGTCTTAGGAGGGTAAACTAGGGATCATTGGCTTCTGCGTTATTGGAATTAAGTTCCAAATTGAAAATTTTTTATTTGTTAATTATTTATCATATATGTACTAGAAATAATTGTAATAGGTTCTAGAGATTCAGGTATAAAAAGGCACACCAGCACTTCCTCTGCCCTCTAGGACCCCAAAAGCTCTTAAGAAAAGTCAACTTATTTCACTCTTGAATTAGTCAGGGATCATTTGGTTGCAAGAAACAGAAATGCACTCGTCTCCTAAGCAAAGAGAATTAGTAGGATTAGAGTCTTGGAAATGGGAGGATCAACATCTCTCTCTCTTCCTGAGCCTACTTTTTTCTTTACAGAGTGACCTGTAATTGTTTTCCTGATATTTGAGTCTCAGCTTTTGATACTATAAGACTTTTAGTTGTAGCACCTGCTGCTGACATAGTCTCTTTGGGCCCAATTCCAAATCAATGAGAAAGAGACTCTCATGGACACAATTTACATCAGGTATAGATTCTTGCATTCAGCAAATATTTATTGAGCACCTAGTGTGTGCTAGGCACTATTCAAGACCTTGGAGTTCCACAGTGGACAAGACAACATTCATAACCTCATGTGCTTACATTTAGGGTTGGGATGAGGTGGAGTGCAGCACAGACAATGAAGAGTGAATTTTAAGATAGAAGCTCAGGGATGATAAGTGTTATGAAGAAGAACAAATATGGGTAGGAAGTAGAGAATGAAAGGCAAGTGGTGTTTTGAAAGCTGTTCTAACAAAGCGTCTCTGAAGAGGTAAGAGTTGAGCAGAGGCCCTAAGGAAGTGAGAGAGCAGGCCTTCAGAATATATGGGGGAAGAGCATTCTAAGTTAAGGACCAGCAAGTACAGATGCCCTGAGATGGGCCCAGTAAGAAGATCCCTGAGGCTGAAGCACAACAAACAAGAGGAGGAGTGGCCCCCAAAGTAGCTCACAAAGAGGTCTGAGAGAGAAGCAGGGCACAGCCATATAGACTCGGAGAGCCATTAAAGTGGTTTGAGTGAGAGAGTGCCATGACCCAAGTTCTATGTACAGTGATGGTTGGCCAATGTCACCCAGTCAGTAAGTGACAGACCGAGGATTGAAGCACAAGGCAATCTGGCTCCAGATCCCAAGCTCTTAACCACCACTTGACTCCCTCTCATGATGTTGGCTCTCATAGTAAGGTTTTCATGAAAGTTTTCAGACAGTCTGAAGGTTCATCAATGCTTCCAAATACATTGGACTTACACCCTGAAGACAGGGATAGAAAACATAGCAGTTGGGGCCTTTTTTATACCCAAAAGACACATACATGTTTGCTATGACAACTCCATTCACTTAATTCACTACTGAAAGGAATATCCTTGTTTCAGCTGCCAAATATCTGTAGTACTATTCAGAATAAGTCTTTCTCCATCCCCTAATATTCAGTCATCTTCACTGTCTTCCACAAACAGCATGCAGATTACCTTTTTTAAGCAAGAGGGAGTAAAAAGACACTTGACCAGGGTCATGTGTAGCAAGGTAGTGATTGTGCTGGCAACAGCATTTCAGAAAGGATACGAGAAAATAATCTGCAAATGGTTGCCTTCTCTAAGGATACTCCACTTTCAGCGATCTTCTCTGTAGAGAACATTAAGAAAGTTGGAATCTGGTTTCTTTAAAATTGAGTAGTTTTCAACATTTATGTCCTTTGCTAAGAACTGAATGTGTTTACATGGTGCACACTCAGCATAAAAGATTGCAGAGTGTAAAACACAGAGCACATAAGATACCAATCCTTTTCTTCAAATTATAGGACAACTTTAATGGATCAGTTCCAAGTGACCAGAGCCTTAAATTACTTAAATTGCTGCCCTGTGTCTATTTGTATGAGGAAGAGTCAGATAATGTGGCAACAGCTTTATTATAAATAACCCCATTCCTTGGTGCCATATAAAGGGTGACAGAGTGTCTCACACACACACAAATTCAGCCCAATCTACTTGTGGCAACAAGACTGAATGGTTAGAACTGATATATAATTGAGTTAATTTATTCACTCATTCATTTATTCAGTAAACATTGAGTACCTGCTACATTTCAGGCACTGTTCTAGGCCACGGAGAAACAACTCTGGCTATAATAAATGGAAGCTTTTTCATGAAGCTTACATTCTAAGGTAAACATAGTACATTTAAAAAGTAAACAATACATTTGTAAAAGTAAAAGTAAAAAATACATTCTAAAAGCAAACAAATATGTAACATACCAATTAGTGATAAGTGCTATGAGGAAAAAAGTAAAGCAGTACAAAGGTGATAGAGTGAGGGGAGAATGTGGAGTGATTTTTTTTTAATCAAGGGTGGTCATAGGCAGGCTGTCTGATTAGGTGACATTTGAGCAGAGATCTGGTCAAGACTATGACATGATCAGAGAAAAGGTTACTTTTAAACACTGTATTTTGCTAAGCCAAGGAAGAGGGATGGGCCATTTCAGGAATTGTGTCAACAACATTTTTAAAGAAAACATTAAACTTTCAGTTAATTAGAAAATCCAGTTGGCCAGAATTCCTCCTAACCCTGTTTCCTAGGCATTGCAGTCATATGGATGGCAACAATATATACATTTAAGCATTATTAGTAATCTCTCCAGAGACATATGCTATGGTGGAAAAAGAACAATTTTCAGAATCATAGAAGAGATGGGACTGTGTGATTGGTGAGTTCTACTTAGAATCCCAGCTCCATCTCTTAGTGGTTTTGAGTCAATTGGTTAACCTACCCAGGTTTCACTTTATCTATGGAAAAATGATAATAATGACTACTCTTTGGACTGGCTATGAGGATTCAATCAGTTGCTATATGTAAGATCTGGGCACCTAGGAAGTCCCTAAGAATATGTTAATCTTATTCCCGCAAGGTCCCTAGACAATTATTATTCCATGAAGGGCGTCACAGAGCAATGCAATAAACGTAGAATTTTATTTTATTTCCCAGAAACAGCATTGTACATTTTAGGATGTCCAAGAAACCAGTGGTTTAAATGCACTTAAGATTTATTGAAATGATTATTCTACAACATTATCGGTGTCAATCTCCCATCTGGACTACTTGTTTAAAGTCTTTTATTCCAGCCAAATATCAGGTCAACAGACAATAATGAGAATGAGTACCATGTCTGGAATTTGACATTGAGCCCTAAGACTGTAACAGCCAGTCAAGCATGCTAGGCATGCACTTGGATACAGCCTGTCATGGTCTGCAATATTAACATTTCCCCTGTCCAATGGGGTGGGTCCAATGAGATGGATACCCATGAGTTTCCATGTAACATTCATTACAACAATTTTGGAAACCCAGTGTGTGCTTCATTGAATTTTACTAAAGTAGAATGAATGGGACCTTCTCAGTTCTATTTTGAACTCACTGTGTGTTATTCTTCCCTTTATTGCACATTTATAGCATTAGGATTAGAAGAAAATTCCTGTATCCTATCTAGTATTTAGTGCTCCATGTTGTGGTTTCTTTATTATATATGATTGGACTATTTTCTAATTTCTGTTAGTTATTTCAGGAGGCTAGGGGTGTGAGAGCTACAGGGTGCTCCTTACTTTTTCCAAAATTATTTCAAGTTTTCCATGAACAATCTAGCAAATCAAGATTGAACCACTGTTGAACATCATCACCATGTTATCCATATCCTAAAACCTTTCTCCAGAGGTTCATAGTATTTTCACAGATGTGATGTCAGGCTTTCTCAAAATGGAAAGGTAAGATCTTGCCCCATTATAACCCCACTTTTAACATGGGGGTGAACTCTACTTGAGCTAGTATTATGTACATATGTGGAATGAATCCCACTGATCCTGACATCTGAGAATTTTCTCTAAGCTGACAAGCTTTAGAAAGGAGTCAGCCAACCAGAATGCCTGATATTTGCTTCCTATTTCAGAGGCCCTTTTATGCTTACTAGCCCCAACCAAGTGGACTTGTCAGCTTTGATCTGCCAAAACCAAGTGTGAAGTCAGTGGGAACGCTGAACCTAGTTATCAGATGGGCATTTTGATAGAGTGATAGTAATAAAATCTATATGAAGAAGTCTATCACTGAAATGAGTATCACTTTTAAATAATACTTTGTACCTCATTTTTAAAGTTTACACAGCACTTTCTAGGATATTAGCTTATATAATCTCTGCAAGTCAATGGGGAGTAAATTACCATCATTATTTTATAAATGAGAAAGTACAAAGCTTAAGAGGTTAAGCAGTTTGCTCAAGAATACACAGCTAGGAAATGTCAGCTGGAACTGGACTCCCTGTCCTCAGGATTCAAATTCCCTGCTCTCCTCCCTCCACTAAGGTCTTCCAATTCCTTTGCCCTATAGATATACTTATTCATTAGTTCATTACATCAGCTACCTACTTTTCCTGTTCATGCTATTTTACCTTATTACTAGACTCCTGATTTTCAAGTAGCTGATGGGCCGTGGGTCCTCAAAAAATTACTAAAGTCCAAAATTGACTCTTTTGAAGAAGATGGGAAGAAGATTTGTAGAAATAAAAATTAAGTCAGAATACATGTAGTTCTGGGGCTTAATAGCAAAAGAAGACATTTAATTATATCTTAAACTCCTTTGTAAGGTTTACATTAAACCCTTCCTACTCTTTAAAACCTATCTTGGTGGACTTCCCTGGTGGTCCAGTGGATAAGAATCCATGCTCCCAATGCAGGGGGTCCACATTCGATCCCTGGTCAGGGAACTAGATCCCACATGCCGCAACTAAGAGTTTGCACGCCGCAACGAAGAGTTTGCATGCCGCAACTGAAGATCCCACATGCCGCAACTAAAGATCCCGCATACTGCAACTAAAGATTCCTCATGCTGCAACGAAGATCCCGCATGCCTCAACTAAGACCCAGCATAGCCAAATAAATAAACATTTTTAAAAAATAAATAAATAGGGCTTCCCTGGTGGCGCAGTGGTTGAGAGTCCGCCTGCCGATGCAGGGGACACAGGTTTGTGCTCCGGTCCGGGAAGATCCCGCATGCCATGGAGCAGCTGGGCTCGTGAGCCATGGCCGCTGAGCCTGCACGTCGGAGCCTGTGCTCTGCAACAGGAGAGGCCACAACAGTGAGAGGCCCGTGTACTGCAAAAAAAAATAATAAAATAATAAATAAATAAGTAAATAAAATAAAAATGAAACCTATCCTGTTCATCCCAAACCATAGTGGGATCCTTCAACATTTACTATCTAGGCCATTCACTTGTATTTCATGATGAATGCCTGTGTACCTATTATTATTATTATTGTCTCACAATTATTTAATTTTTCATATATGAATTGCCTCTCAACTAGAGGCTAAACTTATAGAAAGAAAGCAGGGGCCATGACTTAAACTTTTCTCAATTCCTTAGACTTAAGGTTGCCCATAAGGATTGTTCTAAAAAATGGGCCAGGGAAAATATATTGTTATAGCTATGATAATTGGTTAACATGACTCTGATTTTGTTGAGGGGTCATGTGATCCAGAAATGCCAATGAGATATAAGTAGATTAGTTCTGAAAAAGCTTTTGTTCTCTCTTCAGATGGATAGGGAGAAAAGAACTTGCTGACCCATCCCTCTCTTTCTTCCTGACCTGATGTGGATATATGGCCTGGTCCTGTGGCTGCCACCATGTGACATGAGGTACAAAACATTAGATTGGAAAGACAACAGCCAAAAATGGTAGGGCAGAAAAATAGAAAGAAAAATACTGTCTTTGATGACATCAATGAACAGCTACATCGGTACCAGCAGTCACCTCTCTCCAGTCTTCTTGTTAATGAGATATTACACGTCTGTATTGTTTAGGCCATTTTTTAACTTGGACTATGTATTACTGTTTCATACTGAAGTTGATACACGCATCTTTCTGAGAGCTTCCTAGGACACACACTGAGTTATGGTGAAAAATATATTCAAATTATATCCCCACATTAAATGCAAAATTAGATTTCATATGGTTGTTTCTTGTAGCACCTTTTAATGTATACCTAGGATATAATACCAAACCCTAATTCAGTGAAAACAATTATATAACAGATATAGGGCCATGGGGTCTTAATAGTTTTTTGTTGTTGTTGTTGAGCTTTGAAGTCATATAAACAATAAATAATATTTTTTATTTCTTCTTCTAAGGAATTTTGACCCATCTAGGTTGCCATACAATTAATGGAGGACAAAACATAGTTCCCCTATTATATAATTTAAAGTTTCATAATAGAAACAAATCACTGTACTATGGAAACTTCCCAAAATATTTCGACGGAAAGAGGTTTTAGGGTCTGAATTTATCTACTTTACCAGTCTTCTTCGATTCCATTAATTAAATCATTGCTTAACTCTGTCTTTTTCTTGGTTAGATGAAGTTCGGAGAAGCTCATTTAATTGGGTATTAATCTATCAGACAAAACCAGCTGGCCCATTGCTGAATTAGAGAAAAAGGAAATACTGACTCAACCCATTTGAGAAGAGAGCAGCGTGGGCAGGGAGGGTCAACCTTACACATCTTTTATTGCAGAATAGTTTCAAATCTCTTGAGACTGGATGAGTGGGAGAGAATGGATTATGCTTCTGAAGTAGAAGCTATCTAGGACAGGAAAACAACCCTTTAGTACAGGAAATGAGTGAGAGCCTGCCTTCCACACAGGCCACCATTTGACCATTTTGGTATCTGTGCAGCAATTAGAGGTTTCTGAGCCTTAAGAATCAACAGTCATTAATATAAAACTGGAACTAATCTTAGCCTTGGCACTTTGTCTTGAGAACAGAATTGGTCCTGCGATCCATAAGTGACTCATTGAGGAAATACTTGGGCATGCCGCACAACATGAGGGCAATATTTTAACAATACACAAACATGTATTACATGGGGAAAAATCATAAATGAAAGGAAAATAAATTAAGGAGTCAAGAAACCAGAAGGAGGGTTACAGCAAGAGGCAGATACCATTACCCTGGAAGTGAAACACCAGCACTTTGGAAACAAAACATATGTGCTGGAATCATCAATGAACTTAAAATGAGTCTTAAGAAATACCCACACCAGTTTGCCTTCACTTCCTTTTGTGCTTACCACATGCCAAATTGTTGAATATAAAGTGTCCTAATGGATGTAAGAGCATTTTACAAATTAAATGCTCTGAAAATATAAGCCATTAACGTCATTATTGGGGAAGAGGAGACCACCATGTTACTCGGATTATGATGTCTAATAGCCAGATAGTTTTCCCAGAAGGAAGCAATGAAACTCTAAACAAAATTTAAAAAAAATTTTTTTCACTGTTTGGTCTTGAACTGGGTTATAGCTTGTTACCAATAAGAATCTCTTTTCACGGGCTTCCCTGGTGGTGCAGTGGTTAAGAATCCGCCTGCCAATGCAGGGAACACAGGTTCGAGCCCTGGTCCGGGAAGATCCCACATACTGCAGAGCAACTAAGCCTGTGTGCCACAACTACTGAGCCTGCGTTCTACAGCCCATGAGCCACAACTACTGAGCCCACGTGCTGCAACTACTGAAGGCTGCGCACCTAGAGCCCATGCTCTGCAACAAGGGAAGCCACCACAGTGAGAAGCCCACACACCACAACGAAGAGTAGCCCCCACTTGCCACAACTAGAGAAAGCCCACACGCAGCAACGAAGACCCAACACAGCCCAAAATAAATAAATAATTAATTTTTAAAAAAATCTCTTTTCAACATCAAGAGTGCTAGAACTGTAGTAACCAGGAAGGAGAATATTTGTATTTTTCTGCAGTATTTCAGAGGAACTGAAAGAATCTGAGCCATGACCCACAGTGCCTAGGCCAGAGTTGGCAAATAAACAAAGTATTGCCTTTCTCCCTCTCATGCTCATGGAAGTCACTGATAATCAATCATGGCACTCTGCTGATCTCATCAGCAGCCTTAGAATTCTTGTCCACACAGCCTTCCAGGAAGCCACTATCAACTAGTCAGTACACTGAGCTGAAAACCCAACTGCTGTCTTGGCCCTAGGTGGTTTAGAGTGATATTTTAGTTCTCCACCCAGCCTGTTGGTGGAGTGGCTCCAACTCTGTGGAGCACAACAAAAAGAGATGTCCAGGGCTTCCTTGGTGGCGCAGTGGTTGAGAGTCCGCCTGCCGATGCAGGGGACACGGGTTCGTGCCCCGGTCCGGGAGGATCCCACATGCCGCGGAGCGGCTGGGCCCGTGAGCCATGGCCGCTGAGCCTGCGGGTCCGGAGCCTGTGCTCCGCAATGGGAGAGGCCACAACAGTGAGAGGCCCGTGTACCGCAAGAAAAAAAACAAAAAAACAACAAAAAAAGAGATGTCCATTTAAGGAATAATAATTATGTCAGTGATAACAAATATCAAGTGCAACAATAATGGTAATACTAACATCTACCATTTACTTAGCCGTTACTATGCTCCAGGAACTGGTTGCAATGCTTTACATAGTATTATTAGCTCCATCTTACAGAGGAGAGAACTGAGACAGAGTAAGTGAATAACTTGTGGAGACTCATGGGATTTAAACCGGCTTGTCTTTGACTCCAGGGCCCATATTGTTAACCACATCATGAACAGAACCTGAGGTACAACTGGGGACTTTATAACATGGTTTATTATCTGCATCCATATTAGAGCCTTCTGTGAAGTAGAGAAGGAATTCTCCCCCTCCTTTTCTTAAGGAAGCTGGTGGCTCTGGCTCCATCCTGAGAAGTTGATGTTTGCTGGAAGTTTATTGTTACTCTAGACAGTGCAGAGAGAAATCCAGTCATCTCAGACTTCAAAGTATTTATTTAAACTCAACAAAGTTCACACAGTTTATACAAAAAGATTTTTACAGGAAATTAAGATGTCATTTCTCTGTTTTCTCTGTTCTGCATGTACAGTCATCCTCCACCCTACCCGACCCCAGGGCATGGCCAGTTATCACAAAGGCGGAGCATGTACAGATCTCAGTCAGGGCAAAAGAGTCTTCAAACACAGCGGGTAAACCAATCAGACTTCCTGGAGTTGCAAGACCTATTTTAGGAAGTGTTCTCTTAGAAAATGAGAATTTTATACAGATGCTAGATAATAGTCCAGACTTGGTCACATCCGGGACACGACTCAAGTTTGGTCTTTCCGGAAGCATCCTTATGGATATGGGAACACAGCCAGTAGAGGGAAAATAACACAGAGTTTTACAGTTTTCCAAGTCTTGCTGTGGCAAATAAAGGCAAAATTAAGACAACCAACTTGAAAGTGATAGATCTCACTTTATCACTAAAACCCAACATCTTTAGGATTTCCCTCTGTTCAACAAAGATTACTCAAAGTGTGATAATGAGATAATTCGCAGAGAATATCTAATTATTGAATCATTCTCTTATTACTGAATTTTAGAAGGACCAGGTAAATTTCTTCCGATGGAGTGGGCAAAATTGTTTTTAGTAACTTCTGTTTTTATTTGTGCTCTATTCCTTTCTCTGTGTTCCCCCACCTCTGTCCTGCACTGCTGCCCAACCCCCCGACCCCCAGCCCATGGATTCTTTGCTGCCTCTAATCTCTTTTTCTATCTCTCCATTAAAGTTCTCATCAAAATTTATCTTCCCTGGGTCCCTTCCCTTTAGGTCTTACACTTTTCTAAAGGACCAATAAATTAAGTCTAGCCAAAATATTGATCCAGATTTAATAACCTTGATATTTCTAGCAACATGTTAGGGCTTGTGGGGAAATGAATTGGAGTAGGGGGAAAGGGCTTTCTGATTCTCACCTGAAAACTAAATTATTTAGGCAGACAGCCCTCTGACTATGAATAGGGACAGTACCAATGCTGAATTGAGGTTCATTGAGGTCTTCCAAGCTGTCCCTTTCTAGCACTGAATTTCTTAAACACAAATGAAGAAAGAGATAAAAGATTCCCTACCTAAGCACACCCTGAACCACATCCCCCAACCATCCTACACCTCCAACTGGAAATGATGCACACAGCTAAAAAGCTAGAGGCAAAGGTTACTGCCAAACTCCCGCCAACCCCAAGTAGAGGGCGGCTTCCGTGTGTCTATGCTGCAGTGTGGAAAGCAGCAGTCCCGTCATGCAGGGGACATCTGTGACTAGTGGCAGTTGAGCCATTGAGAGGAACAATTACAAGGACCTGCTGACGTCAATACTTGGAAAAGAGCTCTGCCTGTTTTAAAAAGCTGCTGTCCATTGTATTAAGCAACATCACTTAAAGTAATTGAGGTGATCTATATGTATAATAATAGCCAGAGTGCTTGTAATTTCTGTTCCTGCTTCACAAGTGCATGAATGCAGTGAGCTAACCAGAGTTGCTATGCTCAGAAAAATTATTACAGGAGAATTTTTCTCTGCTCCTCTCCCTCTCTAATGTTGTTTCTAATCTTGGCTACTATTTCTTTTTTTTAAATTTTTTAATTGTGTTCTTTTTCTTTGGCTGCGTCAGGTCTTAGTTGTGGCACAGGGGCTCAGTAGTTGTGGTGCACGGGCTCAGTAGTTGTGGCGCACGGGCTTAGTTGCCCCGCGGCGTGTGGGATCTTAGTTCCCTGACCAGGGATCGAACCCACATCCCCTGCATTGGAAGGCAGATTCTTAACCATTGGACCACCAGGGGAGTCCCTTGACTACTATTTCTTGTCTTTGATTATATATATAAAATATTGATAAAGATCATCTCAATCGAAATTTAAAATATTCATGTACATTTATTCAGGAAGTGATCAGTATGCAGCACAAATGAGAAGAGGACAGTGGGGTTTCGAGTAGAAGGAAGACTGTGTTTTGTATCAAACAGACCTAAATTCAATTTTCTACATTTCTAATGAATGAACCAAATATGAACCCTAAGGATTTGTGTTTTGTGGAAAAACTAACATACTGGCCAGAGAACATACTTGTTGTGTACTGATTTAAACTCTTCACAGTGCCAATGTTATTTCTATTACCAGTGGAGAAATCAAGTCTTAAGTGGTTAATAGCTGTCGTTTCTTCAGCACCTACTAGGTGCCAGGTGATGTATGAGTAAGTCCTGCTATTAATCTCATTTTATAGGTGAGGAAACAGGTTCCAAACTAGAAAGGTGGAGCCAGGATTCAAATGCATGCAATGTTGAGTCCACATCCAAATGCTCTTACCCACTAAACCTAGGTACTTTGTAGGGCAGTTATAAAGCTCTTCTGCAGTTCAAGCCAACTGACCTATCTTCAAACCCCATTGTTGTCTTTTATTAAATGTGTGACCTTTTGTCAAGTTACTTAATCACTCTCTTCCAAAAAAATTTTTTACACTCATGTGATATTGTTTCAGTTCTGTCTGCCTTGTGTTTCATAATTTTTCTTTTTATGAGTAGTGTTTCTTCATTTATATCTGAAATGCCAAGTGTACATTTTTGTTCTGTTTTCTTTATTTTTTACGTTAGCATCCAGTAAAATTGACTTTTTTGATGTATGTATTCTATGCATTTTAACACACATATTGATTCCTGTAACCTTCATGACAAACAGTTACAGAATAGGTCCATCACCATCAAAATTCCCTATGCTGCCACCTTTTTAGTCACAGCCTCCTTTTAGTCACAGCCTCCTCCTAACCCTATCCGCTGGCCAGCATCGATCTTTTCTCCATCATCTTTGTTTTTTCTTTTCTAGAATGTCATATAATAGGAGTCATACAGTAAGTATGACTAGTTTGAGACTAGTTTCTTTCACTTAGCATAATGTCTTTAATATTCACCCATGTTGTTGCATGTATCACTAATTCATTCCTTTTTCTTACTGGGCAGTATTTCATTATACCACAATTTGTTTATCCATTGACATGTTAAAGGACATTTGGGTTGTTTCCAGTTTTTGGCAATTATGAATAGAGCTGCTATAAATGTTCATGTACAAATTTTTATTTGAACATAATTTTCATTTCTCTAGAAGTGCAACTGCTGGGTCATAAGTTAAGTATATGTTTAACATTATAAAAAGCGACCAAGCTGTTTTTCATAGCAGTTGTACCATTTTTTTTCACTCCGACCTGCAATATACGACAGTTCTGGTTGTTCTGCAATCTTATCAGCACTTGGTATTGTCAATTTTTTTTTTTAATTTTAGTTAATCTAACAGGTGTGGTGGTATCTCATCATGGTTTTCACTTCCATGTCCATAACAGTTAGTGGTGTTGGGCATCTTTTCCTGTTTTATATGCCATCTGTATATCATCTTTGGTGAAATATAGTTCAAGTCCTTCACATATTTTTTAATTGGGTATTACTGTTGAGTTTTGAGAGTTGTTTATATATTCTGGGTATACAAGTCCTTTGTCATGTATGTGACTTGCAAATATTTCTCCCAGCATATAGCTTGGCTTTTCCTTCTCTTAACAGTGTGTTTTACAGAGCAGAAGTTTTTAATGTTGATGAAGTTTGTCTTATCCTTTTTTTTTTCTTTTTATGGGTCATGCTTTTTGTGTCATATCTAAGAATGTTTTGCCTAACTCCAGATCATTAAGATCTTCTATGTTTTCTTTTAAAAGTTTTATAGTTTTATATTTTACACTTAAGCTTATCTATCATCCATTTTGGATATTTTTATTTGTATTGTGCCATGAGGTTTATGTCAGGGTTCATTTTTTTGTTTGTTTTTTGTTTTTGTTTTTGCTTATGGGTATCCAATTGTTCCATCATCGTTTGTTGAGAAAACTGTCTGTTGCATTTTCACTTTGGTCAAATATCAATTGACTGTCATTCTGTGCATCTTTTTCTGAACTCTCTGTTCTGTTCCACTGATTTATGTGTATATCCTTTCACCAATACCACTCATTTTAATTACTGTAGCTTCATAGTAAGTCTTAAAAACAGGAAGTATCAGTCCTCCAACTTTGTTCTTCTTTTTCAAAATTGTTTGGGCTAATCTAGTTCCTTTCCTTTTCCATATAAATATTAGAATCATCTTTTCTGAATTTACCAAGAAAAAAAAAATCCAGCTGGGATTGCATTAAATCTATAGATCAATTTGGGAAGAATTAACATCTTAACTCTACTGGAGTCTTCCAATCCATTGAGAACAATCCAGGAGATTCAAGAGAACACAGTATGTCTCCTTTATTTAGGTCTTCTTTGATTTCTTTCATCAGCATTTTGTTGATTTAAGCCTGCACATGATTTTTATTTTTATTGTTTAATTCTATTTATTTATTTGGCTGCACCATGTGGCTTTTGGGATCTTAGTTCCCTGACCAGGGATCAAAGCCGGGGCCCTGGCAGTGAAAGTGTCTAGTCCTAACTGCTGGACAGCCAGAGAATTCCCCTGCACATGATTTTTAGATTTATACCTAAGTATTTCTGTTTTTTGAGCTATATAAATTGCTATTGTTTTGTTTATTTCTGTTTCAATTTGTTCATTGTTGGCATATATAAATGTTATTGATGTTGACTTTCTATCTTGCAATCTTGATAAACTCAGCTGTAGAAACTTTCATATAGATTCTATGGGATTTTCTATATAGGTAATTTTCTATATAGACAATGTCATCTGTGAATAGGGATGTTTTAGGGAAGGTTGTTTTACTTCTTCCTGTTCAAACCATATGTCCTGTATTTATTTTTCTTTTTTGTTTTGCATTATCTGGATCTTCCAGTATAATGATGAATAAGATTGGTGAGAGTAAAATCCTTGCTTTGTTTCCAGTTTGGAGGGATAGGATTTATTTTCTCACCATTGAGTATGTTGTCTTAGGAGTTTTGTAGATGCCCTTAATGATGCCAAGGAAGTTTCCTTCTGTTTGTAGCTTGCTGAATGTTTTTATCATAAACTGATGTTACGTTTTGCGAAGTGTTTTTTTCTTCATCAACTGATATGATTATGTGTCTTTTATCTTCTTTGATCTATTACAGTGATTTATTTTATTTAAATTTAGTTTTTTCATTGTGGTAAAATATACATAACACAAAACTTAACATCTTAACCATTTTTAAGTGTGCAGTTCAGTGTCATTAGGTATAGTCACATTGTTGTGCAACCAACACCACCATCAATCTCAAGAATTTTTTTCATCTTTGCAACACATTTAGTTTTATACTCCCACTTTACCAACGCTTCCTGTCTCCCAGAGCTTCAATCCATTTACCCTTTCTCATCCTCCATCACCCACTTTGTATCAATTATCTATTGCTATGTAAGAAGCCATTTTTTGAGCTCACAATTCTGGTAGGTGATTCTTCTGGTCTAGATCTGGACTCAGATGATATAAGCTAGGCTCGGTCCTGAGTTTGCAGTCAATTGATCAGTTTATTGGGGTTTGGCTGGTCTTTGATGGCCTCATTCACATGTCTAGCAGTAGGCTAGGTAGATGGCAGATATGACAAGAGTGATTGGGTCTAGTGATTTTCATTCTACCAGTAGGATACTCAAAGCTTATTCATATATTGATGATGGCAGGATCCTAAGAGTACTGAGAGGTCAAGCCCCAATGCTTAAATGCTTTTCAAGCCTCTATTTGTTTCACATTTCTAATATCCCATTAACCAAAGCAAGCCAAATGGCCAGAATCGGTGTAGGAGAGAACTTTTTTTTCCCAGCTTTACTGAGGTGTAACAAAGAAAATTGGTAAGATGTAACAAAGAAAAGTGGTAAGATGTACAATGTAATGATTTGATATATGTATACTTTGTGAAATGATGGCTACAATCAATTTACTACATCCATCACCTCACATAGTTGCCATTTTTGTGTATGTGAATCTACTCTCAGCAAATTTCAAGTATACAATACAGCATTGTTAACTATAGTCACCATGTTATACGTTAAATCCCCAGAATGCTCCTAGGTGAAAGTCTGTGCTCTGTAACCAACATATCCTCATTTTCCCCACACCACCCCTGCTCCCCACTGCCCCTGGCAACCACCATTCTACTCTCTGTTTCTATGAGTTCAACATTTTTAGGTTCCACATGTAAATGATACCATACAGTATTTGTCTTTCTCTGTCTGGCTTATTTCACTTGTCATAAAGCCCTCCAGGTTCATCCATGTTGTCACAGATGGCAGGATTTCCTTCTTTTTTTTTACAGCTGAATAATAGTCTGTAGTATATATGTATGCCACAATTTCTTTATGCATTAATCCATCAGTGGACACTTAGGTTGTTTCCATATCTTGTCCTTTGTGAATAGTGCAATGAGCATGGATGTACAGATATCTCTTATGAGATACTGATTTTGTTTCCTTTGTATAAATACGCAGTAATGAGATTGCTAAGATCATATGGTAGGTGTTTAAAAAAATTTTTTTGAGGAACTTCCAAACTGTTTTCCATAGTGTCTGTACCAATTTACATTCCCAGCAACAGTGTGCAAGGCTTCCCTTTTCTCCACATCCTCACTACCATTTGTTATCTCTTGGTTTTTATTTTTGTTTTTTGACGTTAACCATTCTAACAGATGTGAGGTGATATCATTGTGGTTTTAATTAGCACTTCTCTAATGATTAATGATGTTGAGCATTTTTTCATGTGTATTCAGGTCACTTACCCATTTTCAGATCAAATTATTATAATTGTGCGTGTATGTGTGCATGCTTTTGAGTTGTATGAGTTATATATTTTGGATACTAATCACTTATCAGATATATGGTTTGCAAATATTTTCTCCCATTCTGTAGGTTGCCTTTTCATTTTGTTGATATTTTTCTTTTGCTTTTCAGAAGTTTTTTAGCTTGATGTAGTCCCACTTACTTATTTTTGCTTTCGATGCTTGTATTTTTGGTGTCATACCCAGAAAATCATTGCCAAAACCTATGTCAAGAATATTTTCCCCTGTGTTCTCTTCTGAGAGTTTTTTGGTTTCAGGTCTTATATTTAAGTCTTTAATCTAGTTTGAGTTAATTTTTGTGAGTGATGTAAGATCAGAGTCCAATTTCATTCTTTTGCAGGAAATTGAATATCCAATTTCCAAACACTGTTTGTGGAAGAGACTATCCTTTTTCCACTGAGTATTCTTGGCTCCCTTATCAAGTATTTGTTAACCATTTTTGTGTGAGTACATTTCTGGGATCTCAGTTCTGTTCCATTGGCCTATGTTTCTGTTTTTATGCCAGTACCACACTGTCTTGCTTACTATAGCTTTGTAATGCAGTTTAAAATCAGGGAGTGTGATTCTTTTAGCTCTGTTCTTCGTACTAAGATTTCTCTGGCTATTTTGGGTCTTTTGTGATTCCATATGAATTTTAGGATTGTTTTTTCCATTTTTGTGAAAAATGCTGTTGGAATTTTGATAGGGATTGCTTTGAATCTGTAGAATGCTTTGGGTAATATGGACATTTTAACAATATTAATTTTTCCAATCCATGAACACAAGGTATCCTTCCATTTATTTGTGCATTCTTCAGTTTCTTTCATCAGTGTCTTACAGTGTTAAGTGTACAGATCCTTCATGTCCTTGGATAAATTTATTCCTAAGTAGTCTATTGTTTTTGATGCTATTATAAATGAGGTTGATTTCTTAATTTCTTTTTCAGATATTTCAGTTAGTATATAGAAATGCAACTGATTTTTTATATGTTGACTTTCTATCTTGCAACCTTACTGAATTCTTTGTAAGTATGACTTTTACCAGATTTAGAATGTTTTCGGCCTTCTAATAATGAATGTTTTATTCCTTCAAATTTTTCTGCTCCATGCTCTTTTTTCTCTATTTCTCAGACTCTGATGATACAACATTGATATTAGAGGTTTTGGTATTTCCCACAGTTCATTGAAGTTCTCTTCGTTTTTTTAAAGTCTTTTTCCTATCTGTTGTTGATACTGCATAATTTACATTGATCTATTTTTCCTCTGTCACTTCTGTTCTGCTATTGAGCCCACTTAGTCAGTTTTTTAGTTTGGACATTTTATTTTTCAAATAACCTGAGTATCCATTGATGGATGAATGAATAAAGAAGAATATATGTATGTGTATATATGTGTGTGTGTGTGTGTGTGTGTATACACACACACACACACACACACACACACATACATGCACAATGGAATACTACTCAGTCATAAAAAGAATGAAATCTAGCCATTTGTGACAACATGGATGGACTCAGAGGCTTGTATACTAAGTGAAATAAGTCAGACAGAGAAAGACAAATACAATATTATTTCATTTATATGTGGAGTCTAAAAAACAAAAACAAAAGAACAAGCAAAACAAAACTCATAGATACAGAGAACAGAATGGTGGTTGCCAGAGGGAAGTGGGTAGAGGGATGAGCAAAATGGATGAAGGGGGCTAAAAGGTGCAAACTTCCAGTTATAAAATAAATAAGTCATGGTGATGCAATGTACAGCATGCTGACTATATTCAATAATATGGTAGTGCATGTTTGATAATTGCCAGGAGAGAAAATTTGTCATCGCATTATGCTGTACACCTGAAACTAATATAATACGTCAGTTATACCAGAATAAATAAAATACCCATTTGGTTCTCTTTTTATATTTTCCATTGCTTTGCTGAGATATTCTACCTTTCCATTTGTTTCAAGAGCATTTACCATTTTTTTTTTTTTTTTGCGGTACACGGGCCTCTCACTATTGTGGCCTCTCCCGTTGCGGAGCACAGGCTCCGGACGCGCAGGCTCAGCGGCCATGGCTCACAGGCCCAGCTGCTCCGCGGCATGTGGGATCTTCCCGGACCGGGGCACGAACCCACGTCCCCTGCATCGGCAGGCAGACTCTCAACCACTGCGCCACCAGGGAAGCCCTTTTTTTTTTTTTACCCTTCTTGCAGATTATTCCAATATCTGTGTCATCTCAGTTTTGGCTTCTGTTTATTGTGTCTTCCTTGATAGTTAAAATTTCCCTGGGTTTTGTGATTGTCCCTTTGTTTTTGTTTTTTGTTTGTATACTAAATAACTCTGGATTGAATCCTAGACATTTAGAATATTATGTTGTGAGATCCTGAGTCTTGTTTAAATTCTGAGGAAAATGACTTTCTTTTTTGTTCTAGCAGGTAATTACATTCAAGCCACAGGTTCTGACTAGCCTTCTATGGACAAGTTCAGTATCAGTTTCTCCAATATCAGTTCAGTTTCAAGGTGTTTTCAGTGTTATTCAGATTAGCCCCACAGATGTACTACTCAGTGGTCAATCTGGGATCTGGGAGGCATTCTATCCTGTCGCCCAACTCTCTAATCCTATGTATGCTCAGATCTATGTATGTGCACATCAAAGGTAGGCCCAGCATTCACAAACTGTGTTATGGGATTACTCATTTGATTTCCCACTTCTCCATGATCCCACCCATATGTTTCAACTCCCTGGGGATTCCAGCCAGAAACTTGAATCTTTATGTTTTCCACTCTGCAGGACACTTCTTGTGACTAGCGCCAAGCAGTAGAGGGACAGCGAGGAAAAAAACACTGCTGCTCCTTTATTGCCTGAGGTTTGGGGTAGGAGAAAGTGGGGGCAGAAACCAGAGTGTTCCCCCACTGTCTCTGACCCATAGTGTCTCCCTTTCCCTGCCTCTTGAAGCAGAAATCTAGAGCTTCTTTTGGATCTCTTTAAGACAGCAGACAGTACACATTTCAGATTTTGGGCTGCCTTTTGAGTCCAGTCTGGGTGATACTGGAGGAAAAAACTGGTAAATTAATCACCATTTCGGTTCAACTTCAAATTCAAGGTCTTATACTTCAATCTGGATGCTGCCATTTATTTTTTAGAGACTTCACATAGCTGTTTCATGCAATCAGTGCAGAATTTACAGTTGCATTCATTAGAAGAGATGGGGTAGAGTGTGCTTATTCCATTTTTCTTAGAACCAGAACCCTAAGTCTTTTTTTTTTTTTTTTTTTTTGCGGCACGCGGGCCTCTCACCGCCGTGGCCTCTCCCACCGCGGAGCACAGGCTCCGGACGCGCAGGCTCAGCGGCCATGGCTCACGGGCCCAGCTGCTCCGCAGCATGTGGGATCCTCCTGGACTGGGGCACGAACCCGTGTCCCCTGCATCAGCAGGCGGGCTCTCAACCACTGCGCCACCAGGGAAGCCCCCTAAGTCTTTAAATTAGTTTTCAAATGTGCTGTTATTCTTATTTCTTCTGGAGTGATTTCATGACCCAATTGTTGATTTCAGTGGCTGGCCTTCATTTTCTCATAGGCTGTGAATGAAAATAGTCTTGGTATCGGTTCTTCCACTTATGGTATGACCTTGGGTAAGTTACTTATTTAGGCTCTCTGTATCAGTGCTCTTATCTGTAAGTTAGGTCAGAGGTAGCAAGTAATAATTAGTTAGAAAGCTATTGTAGTAGTCCTGGAAAGAAGGAATGGTGGCTCAGACCAGAGTAGTAGTAATGCTAATATGAAAAGCCTCTTTGGCTTTCCTCCATCCCATACTTATAATCTATCCATCTTGATGTTCAAGATGAACAAGAAGATGTGGTCAAAACAAACAAACAAAAAGAACTACTCTTTCAGTTTTTTTTTCCTGCTGCCTCGAAACCAACCTTGCTTTATGTTAAATTTTAGTATGAGGAGCTGGGTTTGTTTACTTTAGAGAAGAAAAAGCTTAAGGGTGGGGCAGAAGGGGGCTCGGGACAGTAGAGTTGTCTTCAAATAGCTAGAGAAACGCTGTCTCAGAGAAGAAACACTAAATGCATGATAAGCAAACAGCAAGCACAAATAGAACTAAAGGAGACCCATTAGGAGGAGTCAGTTTAGCTTAATACCAGGATGGAACTTTATAATTATTAAAGCTGTCTAAACATGGAATGGGCAGTTTCAAGCATGGCAGAGTGTTAGTTGCTGGAGATGTCCAATCAGATGACTTTTCACATTTCTTCCAGGCTTAAGAATTGTCATCAGCTCTCCATTTAATGGGTATGGGTACTTATTATGCTCAAGGTTCAGTGTTAGGGGGAACAAAGACAAGAAACTTGTGAAAGATTATGCTTTTTTTTTTTTTTTTCGGTACACGGGCCTCTCACTGTTGTGGCCTCTCCCGTTGCGGAGCACAGGCTCCGGACCCGCAGGCTCAGCGGCCATGGCTCACGGGCCGAGCCGCTCCGCGGCATGTGGGATCTTCCCGGACCGGGGCACAAACCCGTGTCCCCTACATCGGCAGGTGGACTCTCAACCACTGTGCCACCAGGGAAGCCCGATGCTTTTGGTAATAGATAAATTTTGGTATTTCTACCCCTTTATACTAGGTTTGTCTTCTTCATTTTTTGTTTGTTCAAACAGATTTGTGGAAGCAGCCTAAGTCAGTGACAGCCATTTTGCCTGAGAATTGATTCTACTCTGTCCTTCCATCCTGAAGTTTCTTAAAGTATAATTTGTTAAGTACTTACAAAAGTATGAGGCCCTGGGCTAAGTACTCTAGATGCATTATCTCATTAAATTTTCACAACAGTATTTTGAGAAACCTATTATCATTTTGCAAACAAGAAAACAAGGCTTGAAGATATACTAACTTGCATGAGTTTACATAACTAGTATAGTAGGCAGAATAATGGTCCCTCAAACTTGTTCATGTTCTGATCTCTGCAAGCTGTGAATATGTTACCTTACACAGCAAAGGGACTTTGCAGGTGTAATTAAGTTAAAGATCTTGAGATGGAAGTATTACCCTAGATTATCCAGATAGGTCCAATGTAATCACCTGGGCCCTTGTAACACGAAGACAGGAAGGTCAGAGTCAGGGAAGAAGATGTAATTGCAGAAGCAGAGTCAGAGAGAGATTTAAAGATGCTGTATTGCTAGCTTTGAAGATGAAAGAAGAGGCTGTGGTCCAAGTAATAAACAGGTCTCTAGAAGTTGGAAAAGGCAAGAAAATAGTTACTTTCTTAAATGTCCAGAAGGAATGCAACGCTGCCAACACCTAATTGCAGCCCATTAAGACCCATTTTGGACTTTCCACCTCCAGAACTGTAAGATACTAAATTTATGTTGTTTAAGGCCACTACAATGTGGTAATTTGTAACAACAGCAATAGGAAACTAATATAACTAAGAAGGGTAGAACCAGGATTTGAACTAAGTTGAAGATTTGAGCTCCAGAGTTTATGCATCACAAGGCTTTTGCTTTTATGCTGACTTGGATTTTGGTGTTCTGTACACACAAACAGATCTGAGCCAGTTCATTGCCTACTTATTACACATGGCATTTTTTTCTGGAAATTTCATAATCATGGAGGCTATGAGCAGGAGGAGGGGGGCATTCATCTCTTAGATTCAGAGTTAGAAGTTTAGTGGGATTACCAGAGGTATTTCATCTCATCTGTATTTCTGAGGCTTGAATTCCCTCCACAGTATTCTTGTCAAGTGGTCATCCAGCCCTATTTGCACACCTCCAGTGACTGGAATTGGACATCTCCTATAGAAAGTCATGCCATTTTAAAGCAACTCTAATTGTTAGGAATTTCTACTTTAGGTTGACCAAAAATTGTCTTCCTTGTAACTGCCATTACTGTTACAGTCCTGTTATTTGAAGGCACATGGAATTAGTTTTCATTGATTCTGAACTGGGAGGAATGTCATTAAACTGCATGACCTCTAAAATCCTTTTTAACTCTTAAGATTCAAGTCTGGCTCCTACCCAAGACATTAATACCAGTCTTGTAGGTTTGCTGTGAGGACTGGAAATAATGTCCATAAAATATTCAGCGTTCCAAGGAGCTTCATAAATGGTGATGATGATAGTGATGAACATGATGACAACAACTATGACACAGTTTCACAAATCTGAAGACAGCTCTCTCATCTTTTACAGAGTCTTTTAATCACCAAGATAAATTCCCCTTCCTAAATCCCAATGCCTTCAAATGACCATGACACAAAATTGTGTCAAGTACTGCACCCTCCTTTCCTTTAAATTTGCTCCAGTTTGACAATATGCCTCAAGTTGTGATACAGAAAACTGAGTCCAGACCTCAGTGTGAAATAACTTGATTGTCTTTTGCTTTCCTAATACCCAGTTAGAATAAGACTAGTTATAATGAAGTGAGTAGAATAGAGGCTATTGAATAACAGAATAGGACTGTACAGACTATAGTAGAGGGGACTTAGGGGACTTGGGACTTGAAGGCAAGAGGAAGGCAGTCGTGATTTGGATCAGGAAGGATTAGTAAAGAAGAAGATCCAGATGGTCAAGAAGATACAGAATGAGTTAAGTGGTAGGGATTCAAAGACAAATTTCACTTGCTTCACAGTTTTGTCCTTGGCATATGACTTTAGCCAATATGAGCATTTCAACTGGAGGTATCAAAGCAACAAAACTGTTGCAAAATGTGCTGGCAATAAAGAGGAGAGGTTGAACCTTGCAATGGGAACCTCTGTTTTCATAGATTTTCACTTGTCTAAAATCAATTTTAAAAAACTTGGGTCACAGCTTGAACCACCTGTAACATATTGGTCTGATTGGTCTGGCCACCTCTTCTTTTGATAACCAAGAATTCTTCCATTTTCCCACTAGAACTCAATATGCACTTGAACATAGTCATTGACTCCAGTCATACTCTAATCATACTTGAGACAGTACCTGACCATCTCAAATATTCTTTAATCTTCCTAATAGATATTATTAAGCATGAAATACTGGCTTCTACCACATTTAATATGACCACTTGACAATGTCCAGTGAATCAGATCTTTTAGATAAAGTCATAAGTTGGGTTTACTTTTGATTATGAATACTACACAATCATATCCATTGAAGGACCTCAGATTCTAACTAATGAGCTTACATCAAGAAGTTAATAGGAAAAAAAAAAAAGAAGTTAATAGGTAATCATAAAATGACTAGCACCTATAGATCATTCTTGATCAAACTTTCCCTTCCTTCAAATCAGGTGAAGAGAAAAATACCTAACCACCTTTTTGTTCATTTTTATTCCTCATCCTTTTTACAGACTGTAGTAATAATTTGTGATTAGCTAAATCAACAGCTATGATGAAAATTATTTTTAAAATACCCATTATTCTTACAACAATCCACTAATCTAAGAATATCATAAATTACCTCCATAAGAACATCCACAATGAAATAAAATGAACAGACTAAATTTGACTGAACTAGGGTTAATAGGGTTTACTTGTGGTAGGAAAAAGTCATCTGAGGCCTGAGAGTGAAAGATTTTCAAGATTTTTGGCTAAAAAAGTTAACCATTATTAAAATGAACCTGACAGTTTGCTTCACGTGATGCTCTTGCTCGCTAAGCTGGATGTTCTAATCACTGAGTTTATACCAGGACAAAGAATAAATATTAATCACTAGAGACAGAGATTTAAGAGTAATCAGTTCTATAATTTGAACAAATAATGCTCCAATGATGCCAACAGCATTTCTGTGCAAAATAGATCCCATGACAACTAAAATCCTAAATCTAAGACTGAGGTTGCTTCTCAGCATCTTGCACATTCTGCCCCAATTCTAAAGGGCTGGGAGAACAGTCAAAAAGGAGTAATTGAGCCTCCAATATGTGAGGGGCCCTGTGCTAAATGCTGTAGGGAATCCAAGAAATTTATAATTCAGGAGGTTAGGAAGATCTAGTTGGCTGGATCAGTGATGAACCTTCATATCTCATCTGTACCCACTCATAGGTGAGTACAGGGACAAAATAAAATCATGGACCAAATATAGGTCAAGGGTCAACCAACAGGTCAATCTAAGCCAAGGGTCATCCAGGAAGCAAGGTCAGGGTAAACTGGGAGTATGAGTCAGAGTAACATTCATTACTTTATTTACCAAATACTAATTTCTGTACTGAATTGTGTCCCACCCCAAATCCATATGTTGAAGGCCTGAACTCTGATGTGATGCTATCTGGAGATGGATCCTTTGAGAGGCAATTAGATTTAAATGAGGTCATGAGAACGGGGCCTTCACAATGCGATTTAAAAAGAGATCAGAGAGCTTGCTGTTTCTCTGTGTCTGTGACCACACAAGGAAGAGTCCTGTGAGCACATAGTGAGATGGCGGCCACTTGCAAGCCAAGAAAAGAGGCCTCAGAATGAAACCCATCTTGATATTGAACTTTCCAGCTTGCAGAACCGTGAAAAATACATTTCTGTTGTTTAAACCATTCAGTCTATGACATTATGTCATGGCAGTCCAAGCTAAGACATTAATTAAGTACCTACTATCTCCCAACACCATGCTAAGCATGAGGGGAACAAAGACGAATACAATACAGTCTCTGCTTTCCAAAGCTGGGGAGGCTGGGAACAAATAATGATGGCCCTGTGCTCACTACCATAATAGAGGGAACTCAGTGGGGGAGCTCAGAACTGCCAAAATAGACCAGGGAAGCCTTCCTGAAAAAGATAATTAAGTAGGATCCTTAAGGATGGGCAGGAGTCTGCCTGGTGCTCAAGAGGTTCGAGTGAAGTAAGAGCATTCAGGCAAAGGGAACAACCTGTGCAAGCGAGCAACAGGACTGGAGGGAAACGGCAAGCACTGCATTTCATGGCTTCTAGACCACATAGTTTTTCACATTTTAATATCTCAGAAGTTGAGATTATCTTACAATTGATGACAAGTCATAGTTTAGTTGACAGTATTTTTACCCCCCTTTCTTAGTGGAACATAAAATAATGGTGTAGCTTACAACCAATGGTGCATTACATTTGGTGAAGTACAGTTGTTCATTTTTAGCTTGAGCACATAGAGGCATGGTAAAGAGGAGGAGATCAGAAACGCAGCAGGGCTCATATCTAGAAGGACTTTGCTCTTTGTCCTCTAGGAGCTGGGGTTCCTTTGAAGGGTTTTAAGTATCTGTGCATCAGACCACTCCTGAGGCAGAAGGACATTTAGAAGGCTAATGACATATACTGTCCTGACAAGAATTAAGTGGCCTGATCTGAAGATGCAGCAATGGCAATAAAGAGAGAAGATAAGTTTAAAAGCTATTCTGAAGGTCAAATCAATAAAGATCTGTGACATACTGAATGGAGAGCATGGGAGTAAGGTATTTAGGATGACTCCTGGGTTTCTGATCTGGGGAGCTTGAAGGATGGAGGTATTGGTCATCAAGATGGGCCATAGAAAATGAGGAATGTGTCCAAGAAGAAGAAGAGGAAGCATATTGGAGTTGTGGTGCCTGTGTAAAATACACAGATGGAGATACAAAGTTGGCGTTAGAATGTGGGCGTGAAATTAGAAGAAAATCAATACAGATGCTACAGTTTTGAGGGTCACTGAATACACTATGAATTTTAGCAGCAGCCATGGGCATGGTTGAGCTTGTCCAAGAAGAGAATTGGATGCATTGAATGAAAGAAGGAAGGGCTGATGACGAAAGTAGGCAAAATCCAACACTAAAGAAGCAGATAGAAGGTAGTTTACCCATTCCCCTCCCAATGCTGTATTTTGCATAAAAATCTATAAAATCTGTAAACAACACCATTTCTGGGAAATGACCCCAGACATCTCCCTGTTTACTTTTTTTTTTTTTTTTTTGGCTGTGTTGGGTCTTCATTTCTGTGCGAGGGCTTTCTCTAGTTGAAGCGAGAGGGGGCCACTCTTCATCGCGGTGCATGGGCCTCTCACTGTCGCGGCCTCTCTTGTTGCGGAGCACAGGCTCCAGACGCGCAGGCTCAGTAGTTGTGGCGCACGGGCCTAGTTGCTCCGTGGCCTGTGGGATCTTCCCAGACCAGGGCTCGAACCCGTGTCCCCTGCATTGGCAGGCAGATTCTTAACCACTGCGCCACCAGGGAAGACCCCTCTTTACTTTTATCAGCTTGATCTTGCTTTCGGTCTCCTAGTTCATAAATTACTGGCTCTGTTCTACAGCTTTAGGAATAGGATAGGGTTAAAAAACAGAGGAAAATGGAAAAACAAAAGGAAGCCTTAATGGCAATGTAAGAGGGTCACATGGGCAGTAAAATTCAGAGGTCAAGAGCAGGCTAAATGGGGACTTCCCTGGTGGTCCAGTGGTAAAGAATCACCTTACAATGCAGGGGACACAGGTTCGATCCCTGTTCGGGAAACTAAGATCCCACATGCAGTGGGGCAACGAAGCCCGTGCGCCACAACTACTGAGCTCGTGTGCCTCAACCAGAGAACCTGTGTGCCGTAAACTACAGAGCCCACGCGCTGTGGACCCCACACACCACAACTGCGGAGCCCACATGCCCTGGAGCCTGCACACCACAGCTAGAAAGAAGCCCACATGCCGCAACTAAAGATCCCACATGCCACAACAAAGATCCCATGTGCCGCAACTAAGACCCGATGCAGCCAGAAATAAAATAAATAAATAAATAAATAAATCTTAAAAATATATATATAAGACAGGTGGCAAGATTCATGGTTTGTAAGCCTAAAGATAAGGTCTTTTAATCTGGGTCCTGTTCAGGAACTGGGAGGTTGAAAAGGATCCCCATTTTTTTCTAGCCGTCACAGAGTTGGATGAATAAATGAATTCAGCATCTTCAGTGTCCTTCTCACCTTGATTATGCTCATGCTTTTCAGTCTCCCACGTAGCATCATCTAACGGGAAGAATAAGGACTCTAGAGCCAGCAAGATCTGGGTTCAAATTTTGGTTAGGCTACATATTAGCTGTGTGGCCTTGGAAAAATTAATTAATCACTTTAAGTCTCAATATTCCCATCTGTAAAATGAGGAAATCTACTTCTCATGGTTGTTGTACAAAATGAGTGCTCAGTATTTGGAGCTATTACCAGTAATGTCTGAACTCAAATAAAATCATCTTTAGTGCCAACATTTGAGTCCAAGGAGCCTACCTTCTTACTGCCATTTCTGCATTTATTAGACCTCTGCTGCCCTAATGCAGTTTTTAAGAAACTGCGACTTTTCAGTGACTGTATTATGAACTGTGAGGGATAAAAGATGCAGGAACCCCCATTCCTGCCCTCAAGGAATTTAAAATCTATTAAGATATAAGATATAGAACTTTAAAAAATAATAAACAAAACAATATTTATATATTTGGAAATACATGAATGCATAAAACAATGCATGGAAAGACACATCAAACTGGTAATAGTAATTATTTAGGAGTGGATTTTGGGATTAGGAGAGTTTATTGTACTGTCTAAATTTTACAGAATGAGAATGGATTAAAAATTAAATAGAATGAGAGAGCCAGGAAAAAGAAACAATAACTAGTAGTAAATGTAGCAACATAAAGAAAAGAGAAGTCCCTTTAGCCAGTGCCACGGGAATTACTGGCTGGGATCACAGAAGGAGCAATGGCCAAGGGCTGGGACTGCCCAAATGAGTTTAGGAGACCATGAAGACAGACCATTTGAGTAAAGGCAGAGTGGGAGAGAAGCTTGGAGTACTAAATTGATGCCAAGTAATGGAGGGGAGTTGAATGCTAAAATATTTGGATTTTCAGTGCCCAAATTAAGCACATTCCAGAACCATTATGAAGCCTTCAGTCTCTCTCTCCCACTTCATAATTAATACTGAATTCCAATCAAATCTTAGACAATTTCAGCTAAGCCATTGGGGCTAGTCACAAGCAAGAAAAGTCCAGCCTTAACATGCTGCCATTGTGAGTTTATAGGCACTGGGGAGCCATTGAAGGTTCTTGAGCAGCAGAAAAATCGTGTGTTAGGAGTATCTGTCTATAGAAAAAGAAAAAAGTGCTCCAGTTGGGGCATTGTTGTGAGATAAATACAGCTTTGTTTAAAGTTTATCTTTCCCTCACACCTGCCATGCTGTGAAGGAGAGTCTGGTGTTTGTTTTGTCTGGTTCACCACCCACTGAATTATTCTGTCATGAGTGTAGCAGCTTCAAGAGTTAGGGTAAAGGCACAGACCAGAGTGAGTTCCAGATTCTATGTGACCTCGATCAACTCAGTCTGAGCTGTTTAATTTGTATTCAAGAGATGTGACAAGATTCTGTTTTTTAAAGGTGACAATGGGTCACCTAGTATTCTAGACTCAATGTGAATAAACTGTAGAAATTCACTTCCGTATCTTTGTGTCTAAGGTGTTTCGTGTGTAAAATACTTGCGTGATATATTCCTTTTATTACTTCTATAAATAAAACTGTATTCTTACTGTCTCAAAGAGTTCATATTACTCATATTTGAAATCTCTGAGTTTTCCGTATTAAAACTAAATTTTCTTAGGGGTTGGAGAGCTTTTTACCCCAAGCTTGTCAAGCACATTTTTTCCTGGCCCAAATGCAAGCACCAGATGATGTCTGACAGGATCTCAGCTGGGGTTCACCACTGAATGGGATGAGAGACATTTAGTGCCACTGCAAGGGCACCAGATACTGTGGTTTAGTTTCCTACACTGGACAAAGGGTTGATAGGGAAAAAAACCAAAACACAAAAAGCACAATGTAGACTGGCCCCAAGAAGATAACTTAAATGAGGTGTGCCCTGTTAGAGACTGGCTCAAATAAGTACTTGATACTTCCCTCAAACTTCAGGGACTTCTACAACTCCAGATTTCTTCCCATTCTCTGTCTTCATTTTATGTTAATTATTGTAGTATTCACTCTGTGCCAGACACTGTTGTAAGCATTTTGTCTACATGTATAATCATACAGGGTATGTACTATTATTTCCACATTTTAAAATTGGGAAACTGAGGCACAGAGGATCAAGTAACATGTCCAAGGTAACACAGACTAGTTAGGGTCGAAGTCGTCATTCAAATGTTGGTGGTTCAATTCCAAGGACCATGGCCCTGGCCACCATGCTGTCCTACAGCTTGAATTTTATACAATGAGAATGTGTATGTATTTGGGGATCTCCTTATCTTCACCCATAGCCATATCCTTTCGAGGCTAGACTCTCCTCATTTGATATTAATCCAGTTCTTTCCAGCTCCTTCAGTCCCTCTTCTCAGAGGCTCCTTCCCCACATATATGCTCAGTTGACCTCCATTCTTAGAAAGCAAAATTACTAAGGCGCTCTCTCTTCCCTTTCTTCACCGCCAAACTTCTTGGACCATTCGTCTGAATTATTCCTCATAGACACCTGAACACCTTGCAGTCAGGTTTCTATTTTGAGGCTCTACTGCAAACATTTTCTCAGAAGCCACCTAAGGCCCCATAATTGCCACCATCTGGTGGCTTCTTTGCAGCTCTTTTGCCAAACATCTCTGCTGGTTTGACTCTGTGGTCCATGCTCTTCTTGCAAATCCCCTGCTCCCTTGAGGGTTACGACACTGTGACCTCTTGCTGATGCTCTCTCCTCCCAATTCTCTCTCGCCTCCTGTGCTTACCTAGCACTCCTGGCCCACTTGCCCACGAGTGGGTGTTCTCCAGGAGCCTTCCTCTGCTCTCCTCTCCTGTTTGCTGCCTCTTCTTCCCTTGATGATCTTGTCCACATCCACAACTTAAATGATTACCTCCCTTTGCATCTCTATTTCTAGTTCCAGCTCCCTCTGACATCTACATCTGCATTTCCAACTCCATCTGGAGGCTCAATATGTTGCAAAGTATCCCCCAGAACTCTCCTTCCACCTGGTAGGGCCTCACTATCAATTGAATACCTCTAGGATCAATGCAGTTTTAATTCTGCCTATAAGAACTATCAGTTAAAATGGTGACTCATTGCTAATAGCTCCCTATTAATGTAAAATAAAATTAATAGGGAACATGAAGTATAAATATGAATCAGATGGAGAAAGAAAGAACAGTTCATATTTTATATTGGCTGTATTCTGACTAACCAGGACACACTTTCATGTACTGTTGATGTATTCATTCCTTTCCCTGTCCATGGTTTCAAAAGAGCCATCATATTTTACCCTATTCTGTAAATTCCACAGATTCTTAGATTGTCCCCAGGATTCTTCAGAGGAAAGTTTAGGGGCTCCTCCCTTTCAAACAGCACATTTGAGACTGTTTTCTCTCCTTTGATTAAGATCATGTATGATGGATCAGAACCTTGACTCCAGCAACACTACAGCTTAGCAGCAAACTAGAAGAAACTGGAAACTGTTAAGAATCATCTCTTTTGGGGTTTCCCTGGTGGCACAGTGGTTAAGAATCCGCCTGTCAATTCAGGGGACACGGGTTCGAGCCCTGGTGTGGGAAGATCCCACATGCTGCAGAGCAACTAAGCCCATGCGCCACAACTACTGAGCCTGTGCTCTTGAGCCCGTGAGCCACAACTACTGAGCCCACGTGCCACAACTACTGAAGCCTGCACACCTAGAGCCTGTGCTCCGCAACAAGAGAAGCCACCGCAATGGGAAGCCCACACACCACAATGAAGAGTAGCCCCTGCTCGCCGCAACTGGAGAAAGCCCGCACGCAGCAATGAAGACCCAACGCAGCCAAAGATAAATAAGTTTATTAAAAAAAAAAAAAAAAGAATCATCTGTTTTGGCACAACAGAAAGCCGTAGAATACAATTGGGAAAAGATCTTAAGGCAAACGAAACTCATCCAAAACAGACAGTAGATTAACCTCTTTGTTAAGATTTCCAAGAATGGACACATGTCCTTCCTTGGTAACTCATCCCCGCAATTAGACAATTGTTACAGACTCTCAGAACTAAGAGTAAGAGGCATAAATTGCCTGCAGAAATATTTAAATGTGTTTTGGTCTCATGTCCAAGGGATCTGTTTCAGAAAATTGAGCCAAGCTGGCCCGCTTATCCGCTCCCTGATTAAGCAAAGATTGATGATGTTTTTGTGGGCATGTTCTGAGGAAGCTCTGCATGTTCTGTTGACCCCTGCAACATAGACCAGAGAACAAACCATCCTGAGGGCAGGATGAATCATAAGTCCTGGCACACAGTGAGTCCATTAACTCTGAGTGAGAGAGCAAGCACAATACAAGAGGAGCAGGGCAGGAAGGGCCAAAGGAAGCGGCTCAGGAATAATTCAGATTATCAAACATTATCCTGAGGGGCACTGGGATGATAGGGACACTGAAGAGGTTAACAAACAAGTGGATGGGGAACCTGGTCAGTAAATGAAGACTCTCTCAAGTGGGCAGGCTCTAATTAACCTTTTAATATTTCCCTTCACGGCATCACTGTTTGTGACACAAACCCTCACAACCCTGTCCCCAGGCCTTCCTCCACAGTGGAGAAAACTAGACCATGTGGAGCCCTGCCTCTCATTACTGCTTTTACCTAATTTGCATCTGGTTTTTCTGATTATACTGCTCTTGCCATAAGATGGAATCTTTGCCAGGGAAACCAGTAACGGAGTTTGCACAGCATCTTGACTGGGATCTTTATCTCATTTGGTCAGTGTTCGACTAAGTTCTTGGCCACCCTCACTTCTGTGGTTAAAAGTGTAAATCGTCATATAGGTTTGCCTGTTATCTCACCTTTTTCTCCCTCTTTCTCTTTATATGCATTTAACTCTGTTTTTCTCCTCGTTAACGGTAGTCTCTTCTCACTTCCTATAGATTATCCTCTAAGCAAGGTTGCCCACTCTACAAATGCCTTGCCCATAGTGGGCGTTTAACAAACATTTCATGAATGAAAGAATGACTACCCTAATCATACCATCAGTTATGTCTATACTCTTGCTGCTTACTTTCTCAGCAAGCATCAGATCAATCCCATGGTTGGCCAACTTTTCACAGGGAGGGCTTGGGTTCTAAATCTCTGTAAACATAATAGAGATTTTCTGCTTTTTCATTTCTCCCTCCCCCAACCCCTGAGCTGACCAAATTCAACATTCAGGAAACTCATACTGGAAGATGACAGGCCCTTTCCTAGACTCTGTCTTCCAGAATTGCTTCCAGGAAACAGCTGTGCCCAGCCTCTGGAAGCCCGGGGTATGTCTGTCTTTCTAAGAGGAGGTCAAGTCAGTTTGGTAGTCTGAGTTCTCACCTCCAGAAGCCTGACTCTACTGGCTTATTCACAGATACATGGCCTGTTTTCCTCAATATATCACAGCCTGGAGCACGGCAGAAGGTCACAAGAAATAGGCAAGAGGAATAGTTAACAATTCTAGACAGAGTTTCCCAAGACCTACTGGCATGAAGTTGCAGAGTAAAGAACAGACACTTCCTGGGGGTCATCCTTGGGGGTCAGCAGCCCCCATGTCTGACCTCTGGTCAAGGCTCCTACTAGACCTCAGCAGAGAACCCGAAGTCTGACCCCTGATCTATCACCAACCAGCAGTGTGATCCTGGATAAACAGACCCTGGGTCTGTTTCTTCTTCTGTGAAATGAGCACAAATATAATTTTCCCACTAAGACATAGAATTACTGTGAAAACCAAAATGACACAAAATCAGAGCCTGGTTTAAATGAAGCAACAGAGGTTATAAAAGGAAAACGATTTGTACAAACTTCTACAGCTTTTTTCAGAGTCCCACCCAACCTAAACTCCCAGCTTCAACTGATCTGAGGGCCCCAGACTCCCAGCTGCTTCCACAGCTCCATGCTGTAGGTGAAAACACTGGGGAAATGATAATGTGCTGGGTTTGATATATTACTATTATTGTTATTATTATTTATAATCCATAGAAAGATTGTTGAGAGTTCTTGTCCTATAATAGTATGGCTGATTTATATGCTCTTATCTTCCTTAAAAATAGAAATGACAAAATTTAATCATTTTTCGGTATCAGACAAAATAACAACAAAAAACTTTCCTCTCGGGTTTTGAAGGCTGTTTCCTCCCTCCATAGCTCCACCGGTGTGTAGACATTATGGTTCCAAGGAGACTCATATCTGTTTAAAAATAGAAAGTACTACCTACTTTCTCCCCACCGAAAATCCTTCATGGACTTTGGCCTGAGTCCATTGAAGAATGGGCAAAGAGTAAAGGTGGAATTCTTGGTGGGAGTTGTGCAGGGTGATCCAAAAGGTGAAAAAAAAAATCTGCCAGCAGTTTTCCAGGGCTTGCACAGTTATTAAGATGAGAAAACAAAGGGCGGGTAGGGGGGACAAAACATCTGGGGATGATAAGCTAACTCAGGAATTTAAAAAAAAAAAACTGTTGTCTAGAAAGGAGCATAGCACTTCAAAACAGATGTTTTGCTTGAAATTTTCCAGAATGGAATAAATGAGAGAGGAGAAGCAAGACCAAGAACTGGAGCACAGACACTGGCCCTCCAAGAGTTAATGTGCATTTTGAACATGCACAGGTCCTTCATTTTTCACTTCCAAATTCTATCCCTTCAAAACTCCCTTATTTGTCCATGCCACATCCCCAGGTGCAGGGAGAGGTGTGCTTAGTAGCCAACTCCAGGAAAAAAAAGGCACACCTATGGAAAACAACAAGCCAAAGGCAAGTCTCCTTTGATAAGAAAATGATTCCGGATTGGGGAAGGAGGGAAGAGCTAAATAGAACCGGTGGCGCCCCCTGGAATAACCAAGTTACAAACACAACTCAGGAACCAAGTTGGAGATCCAAAAGCAGGAAAAGTGGTTGAAGTTCCCTGCTCCTTTCTATTGTCTAACCTGGGAGTTAAGCATGTGCACTGGAGTAAAAGTTGTGAAAGTCACAGACCAAAGTGTCACTGAAGATAAGATAAGGAACAACGTGCAGAGCTGCAACGTTAACCTACAGCCAAAGGAGGCACTGTGTGCTATACAGGAGTGTTCACAGTGAAGTTTTGAAAGCTCAGAACAGGACTAAACAAGTCATAAATGATCTTTTTCCTTCCAGTTTTATTGAAATATAATTAACATACAGCACTGTATACATGTTTAAAATGTACAGCAATAATGATTTGACTTACATCATGAAATGATTATCACAGTAAGTTTAGTGAACATCCATCATCTCGTATATTGATAGATACAAAATTAAAGAAATAGAAAAAAGTTTTTCCTTGTAAGAACTCTTAGGATATACTCTCTTAACTTTAATATATAACGTACAGCAGAATTAATTATATTTATTATGTCATACATTACATCTCTAGTACTTATTTATCTTATAACTGGGAATTTGTACCTTTTGAGTGCCTTCATCCAATTCCCTCTCCCCCCACTCCTCTGCCTGTGGTAACCACAAATCTGATCTCTTTCTCTGTGAGTTTGTTTGCTTGTTTGTTTTCAAAGTATAATTGACCTTCAACACTATGTTAGTTCCTGTTATACAACATAGTGGTTTAATACTTCTATACATTTTAAAATGATTACCATTATAAGTCTAGTTACAATATATCACCATACAAAGTTTTTACATAGTTACTGACTATATTCCCCACATTGTACATTTCATACCTGTGACATTTATTTTGCAACCGGAATTTTTGTACCTCTTAATCTCCCTCACCTATTTCTTTCCTCCTCCACCCCCATCCCCATCCCCTCTGGCAAGCACCTGTTTATTCTCTGTATCTATATCTCTGTTTCTGTTTTGTTACGTTTGTTCATTTGTTTTATTTTTTAGATTCCACACGTAAGTGAAATCATACAATATTTATCTTTCTCTGTTTGACTTATTTCACTAGGCATAATACCCTCTAGGTCCATCCATGTTGTTGCAAATGGCAAGATTTCATTACTTTTTTATGGCTGAGTAATATTCCATTGTGTATATATGACATTTAGGTTGCTTCCATATCTTGGCTATTGTAAATAATGCTGCAGTGAAATATGGGTGCATATATATTTTTGAATTAGTGTCTTTGTTTTCTTTGGATAAATGCCCAGGAGTGGTATTGCTAGATCGTATGGTAGTTTCTATTTTAAATTTCTTGAAGAATCTCCATACTGTTTTCCATAGTGGCTACACTAATTTACATTCCCATCAAAAGTGTATTAGGGTTCCCTTTTCTCCACCTCCTTGCCAACACTTACTTGTTGCCTTTTTAATAATAGCCATTCTGACAGGTGTGAGGTGATATCTCATTGTGATTATGATTTGCATTTCCTTGATGATTAGTGATGTTGAGCATCTTTTCATGTGCCTGTCAGCCATCTGTATGTCTTCTTTGGAAAAATGGCCATTCAGATCCTCTGCCCATTTTTTAAAAATTGGGTTGTATGATTTTTTGTATGTTGAGTTATATGAGTTCTTTGTATATTTTGGATATTAACCCATTATTGATATATGATTTGCAAATATCTTCTCCCATCCAGTAGGTAGCCTTTTAGTTTTGTTGATAGCATCTCTCACTGTGCAAAAGCTTTTTAGTTTGAGGCAGTCCCATTTGTTTTTTCTTTGCTTTTGTTTCCCTTGCCTGAGGAGACATATCCAAAAAAATATCACTAAGACCGATGTCAAAGAGCTTACTGGTTATGTTTTCTTCTAGAAGTTTTATGGTTTCAGGTCTTCATTTAAGTCTTTAATCCATTTTGAATTTATTTTTGTGCATGGTGTGAGAGAGTAATCCAGTTTAATTCTTTTGCATGTAGTTTTCCAGTTTTCCCAACACCCTTTATTGAAGAGGCTGTTTTTCCCCCATTGCATATTCTTGCTTCCTTTATGATAGATTAATTGCCCATATAAGTGTGGGTTCATTTCTGGGCTCTCTATTCTGTTCCATTGATCTATGTGTCTTTGTACAAGTACCATGCTGTTTTGATTACTGCAGCTTTGTAGTACAGTTTGAAATCAGGGAGCATGATACTTCCAGCTTTGTTCTTCTTTCCCAAGATTGTTTTAACTATTCAGGATCTTTTGTTTTTCCATACAAATTTTAGAATTATTTGTTCTAGTTCTGTGAAAAATGCCATTGGTATTTTGATAGGGATTGCACTGAATCTGTAGATAGCCTTACATCATATGCTCATTATGGCAATAGTAATTATTCCAATCCATGAACACAGTATGGGTTGTGAATGATTTTAAGACAGTCATGGCTACAGTATAACAATATTTCTATTCAAGCATTCTTTAGCACCATGCAGCTGTGGGAAAACTTAATTGACCTGACCATGTTTTCTTATATAGTTACTAAGGCAAGTCTTTCATGTTCCAATAAACATGTGACTCCAGACTAGCACTGTCCAAGAGAGATATAATGGGAGTCACATATGGAATTTAAACTTTTCTAGTAGCCACATTTTTCAAAAGGTAAAAAAAAAAAAGGGAATGTATTGTATTTAACATGATATATCCAAAATATTAACATTTCAACATGTAATCAACATAAAAAAATTAAATATTTACTTTTTTTTTTGCACTAAGCCTTCAAAATTTGGTGAGTATTATTCACTTACAGCACATCTCAGTTTGGACTAGCCACATGTCAAGAGCTCAGTAGCCACATGTGACTAGTGACTGCCACATCTGAACTGTCTAGCACAGATCTAAACTGTCACCAGTTTGACATAATGATTTTCCTTTAACCTATTATTTTTTGAAAACTGTACCTTAACCTTATTGCAAGAACTGCTGACAGTGTTTCATCTAACCTATCACAGAACATCATACATATCTTCAGGTGAAGCAAAAATAAATTTTACAGAACAATGAAAATTTGGTGGCACTCCTATTAAAGAGTCATAGTATTTCAGTGTGTCCTGACATACCTATTAGGAACCACTGGTATAGTGAGGGAAGGAGGGGTTGAGGAGGAAACAAAATGTTTCTAAAAAAAGATTCAACCCAAAATTATCAGAATGTCTCTTTGATGTCTTCAATAATAAATTGTCAACCTAAAGCACTTTGGAGCATCTGGTTCAGCCTCCTTCATTTAATAGAAATAGAGACCCAGAAAAGTTAGTGTCTGGTTCAAGGTCAGCAAGAAGCTAGTGCCAGGACTTAATGTCTAATAGAACATTGAGGGTTTAATTTAGATCAGGAGAGTTAAAGGACCAGGAAACTATATAAATGTATAATATATGTGATGTGTGTATAATTATACACATTTTAGGCTTATTTTAAAAGTATGAAGGCAGAGTGCAGGGTGATTTAAATAACCTTCATCCGAAACTGTTTTATATTTTCATCACCAAGATGTTTTAAGACTATTCATTGTTATTATGTTTTCTGTGTAAATAATATTTGCTTTAGAGTTTAGAAATGCCCCTATGTTGAAAAAAAAAAAAAAACTAAATTAACTATGGACATAGGGCTTGAAGGAAAGTGCTTTTGCCTTCTGGTAGAATAATTCACATTTTTGAACAACAGCCAAAACACTTAAAGAACATGCATTTTCATTCTGCATTTAATGTAACAAACAACAACAGAAAACATAATTTAGACACACTTCCCCTTATTAATTTGCTTTTCTGAAGTCAGTTGTAAATATGTTGATTCCCCTCTCTCCCTTTGTTTTTCTCCTGGGATGGTGCCTAACCACAGTGAGGCCGTAATTGGAGAACATAGAAGGATTGATTTGAAAATGTCACGAATGTTGTTAATATACTCCCATTGACATAAATTTTCATTAATTCATTCTGCAGGCAATCAAGTTCACCATATTGTAGAGAATGGAACTAAATGGCTGAAAAGACAGATAAAAGGCATTTTTGATTATTTTAATTTTAAAGTAAAATAGCAAAAAATGTAAATCTCAGGGTTAGAGTTGCCAAAATGCATTAGGCCTTTATGTATACAACATTTCAGCTAAACAGTTCTGGAAAAAAGTCCTTTGACCACTAGTTATCTCAATTCACTGCTAAATCTTCAGTTATAATTTAATCTATGCAGATTTCAATGACTTTGTTTTAGCGATCTAAATTTTTTTAAAAAAGGAAATAAACTGCATATTCCTTAAATCACCCAGTCAAGGTCAAGTTTATAACTGATATTAAATTGACTTGATTTTCACAGTTGCTTTCAATTAGATCAAAATGGCTCTTTTGGGAATGTACAAAAAACAGAAGGTTATAAAATTCTTTTTAAAGTGGATGAAAAGGTACCCACAACTTCATTAGCTGTATTTTTCCATTACATACTATTTATTAGAATAGTATGTCAATAGCCTTGATCATACATGATCTAGAAGTCAAACTTATACTGAGAAATTTTTTACTTTGCCATACAATTCCCCCATTAAGATTTCATTTGTCAACTGAGAAAAATGTGAGTGCCTCTATGACATACCATGTAGTTAAACTCTGCATGAAATTTATAGTCTGGCTAATGAAGTCACTACAGAATTATGGAAGCTCTTTGTCACAAACTACTTAAGATATAAGATGAAGTTCAAAGATCTTTACATAGCTTGGAATTACTTATTAGAATGTGCTACTTTTATTCTCAGTATCTCAGACAATCAATTACAACTTATCTAGTAACTGTAGTGAATAGTTAATGCTCATATGCCTTGAGTAAGTGGGTTGTTTTTTTGAGGAAATCAAGGAAAGGAGGCTACATTTTACTTCTGGACGGTTTAGAGCCTGGCTTAGCTGAGAGAACGGAAATATGGAAGAGACTAGAGTGGGGTTCAGAGATGCACTGAAAGAGGAACCTGAAGCCAGAAATGAGGATAGAATTGGAGCCCTGGGGAAGGCGCATAAATCTGGAGAGGCCTGTGGTTGGAGGGGCTCTAGCTGACTTCAGAGGAATGCGGAGATCTAATGAGAACCCCTGCCCACTTAAAGACTGATTCAGAAGTCTGCATGTGGGTGTGGCTGAAAAGAGAAGGCCTTTCATTCTCAGCTACGAAGAAAGTCTCTCTGAACCTTACATTCCTAAAACTATAGTGCATTCAAATTTTACCCAAGCAGTGCTCACCATATCATAGGTACCTATTAAATAAAATTCAAAAACCAGTTGAGCAAAGCTAAGGGAGTTTGGCACAATTCTAGAGATGAGTCTATGCTCACGTGTAGGCCCACACAAGAACAGTTAAACAGTAACTAAGCAAGAATGGGGCAGTCAAAATCAGTAAAACAAGGATCTTCACTGAGACAAATCAGATCTGCACATAGTGACTTGGCATGCTTTTCCTAACCGATTTATGCTGGGAGATAATTTTTCTTTCAGCCAACACAGGTATTCGTACATATTCCAGTACACTGTACATTCAAAAGAAAACTAAATCTGGCTTAAATCAGTAGTAATACACTAATTACTGAAGAAGTTAGATTCTTTTCTCAAGATACCCAAGAACAATTTCCGAATAAACCAACCACAAAATCTACCACTGCTTTGGTGGTAACTGGCTTTTGAAAATGGCATTTTTACTGGACTGGATGTCACTAAGGACATCCTTCCTCCTTTAAAAACAAATTAGAATGATAGCATATTCCTATTTAATCAGCAAGTTATCATTCAATACCTTCTCTATGAATCATCTAGAGGTAATGGGGAGTATTATCTACATGGGAAGACAAGACAAACATATTAATTTAATACATATTTTCTTAATATATATGCAAACCCTACATGGCTGTCCTCCCATGGGAAGACGCTATTATTGTCATATACAAACTTTTGAGGTCTAACTCAGCATAGGCTTAGCCCCAAATAGTAAATCCACCTCACTAAGCATTAGCAAACAATGTAGATTTACTGAAACTTTTGTGAGCACACAGGAAACAGGGTTTTAACTGTATACCACATAGAATACAACCTCAAGGAGCTCCTTTTTGAACCTTTTTAAAATTTTCTCCCATAGCTTTTTTTAGGTACCAGTTACTGAGCCTCCATTTCCCATCAGAACCCATTCCCCAAATCTCCATTATTGTCCCAAACAATTCAGCTCTAATCCTAAAGTGGTGTGCACTCCAAGACAAAGCAAAAGCTGGTAAAATTAACCAGGCCAAAGCTCGGTGGAAGTCAGCTAAGCAACTATATCCCAACATGCCCCTTGGGGTGAGGATGTCATCCCCAACCCACATGGCTTATCTAATTATTCACCTAACAGAAACAAACATTGCTGGCTTAGGGGATGGGGAGAGAAATTCTCTGCTAAGGAAAAAAAAAAAGAATTTTCTCCATGTCTTTGCTTTTACAATATGCAAGTCACCATAGCAAGTGCCATGGAACATATAAACTTGTATAAGACATAGTATGTGGGAGATTTACTAATGATCCATTTATGATCCTCTCTGTGACAGGAAAGCAGGGAGTTCCTGTATATAGGGAATTTCCTACAGAATGTTGTTGTAAGTTACTCAGCTTTGGGAAGGAATATGGAAAAATCAAGGTAAACATGTTTTGGTTTGGAATGTACTGATTTGACATTAGTGAATCAAATAGATTTTTGTGTTGGTCAATGAGACCTGGCCATAAAAATGTCCCAAATTACTCGTATTTGCATTCCTAGACAATGTTAAGCAGTTGATCCAACAACCTAGGTCCAATAACCAATAGGCTAAGTAGGCAGAGTCTATGTTCTGATGAATAGGAGCAGGAAGGCCTAAAAAAGAAAACTGAAGCAGCTACTTGCCTTGTAATATAAGGAATCATGTTATGGAAGTCTTCCTACTTTGGGTTGAGGGCTTCTAGTCTGTGGCCAATGGGACACCACTGTTAGTTCATGAAGAGGGAAGTGAAGTGATATAACTGGTTTTTGTGAAGACTACTTTGAAAACTCTCTACAAACTCTCTCTCTAGCTTAGAAGTAGCAGAGAAAGAAGGCAGGGAGGCCAAGTATGAGGGTCTAGATAGGTAGTGTGAGAGAAAGGAATGGATACACAAATGCTGAGAATTGCTTTGAAAATGTTTCCTAAAAATTGCTGACTGATCAGAATTAGAGGAAGAAGTGAAAAAGGGAAGAGTCAAATACAACTCTGATTTGGATCTCACGTTACTGAGGTAACAGTAATGGCATTTATAGAAATGGGGAACTTGAGATGAGAGGCCAATCTGAGGTTGGGATTAGTCAAAATTAGTCAGTCAAGAAATATTTACTACATGCCAATCACTGGGCAAGGTGCCAGGGACACAGGAGCAAGCAGAGCTGACATGATCTTTGAACTCACAGAGCTCACAGATGGGGAAAGACCAACATTACATAAATGATTAATATAGTTTATATGTAACATAATAGGGGTAATAAATTCTGTAGAAAGAATAACCTACATTTTGTGTGGTAGTTTCAGATTTAGAAATGTTCAAGCCACTTTTTATTTTTGAATGACTACAGAGAGGAGAAAAAGGAGCAAGCAGCAGTCAGCGCTCAGAAATCAGCCTGTATTCATAGCAGCATTATTCACAATAGCCAAAAAGTGGGAGCAACACAGGTGTCTATCAACTAATGAGTACGTAAATAAAATGTAGGACATCCATACAATGGAATATTATTCAATTATAAAAAGGTATGAGGTTCTTAGTCATGTTATAACATGGATGAACTTTGAAAAATTATGCTAAGTGAAAGAAGTCAGTCACAAAGCATCACAGATTGTATAATTCCATTTATATGAAATGTCCAGAATAGACAAATCCATCAGGACAGAAAGCCGATTTTTGGTTGCCTAGGGCTGGGGCTTGGGAAGATTGAGGAGTGACAGCCAAAAGATACAGGATTTCTTGTCGGGTGATGAAAATGTACTAAAATTGCTTATGGAGATGGGTGCAGAACTCTGAATAGACTCAAAACCATTTAATTTTATACTTCAAATGGATGAATTGTATGGTATGTAGATTATATCACAATAGAACTGTTTTTTTAATCACCTTGTATGGTAGAATAAAGAGGTCAGCAATAGGAGAGAAAATGTTTATTAAAAACCCAGGAGTTCATTTTGAGTTCAGTTATATGTAAAGTGGTTAAAAATAGGTACAGTTCAGGAACAATCATTATTTTCTACACTAGCCATGATTTATGATTTTCTACAATTATCTAAATATTGAGGTTTAAATGTCAGATGGGCAAAGACAAGCTCTGACCTAAAACTATATAACAACTTTGGATGCTAGAGAACAGAGCATATCACATTTGGTCATACTTAGGACATTTGCTTAGTCACTGAGTTATCTAACCAAACTTCTTAATTTAGCTAAGCTGTAAATTCAGATCCCCTATAACCATTTTACAACACGGTTTCTGAAAAACAAAAATTTTTAGTCCCAGTTGTCGTGCTTCATAACTTTCCTTTAACTGAAACTGATTTCCTTCTCAAAGGGAAACCAGTTTTTTGTGTTTTTTTCATATTTTTCTTTCTCAAAGAGATATTTAAATTTCTTTTTTCTGCCAGGTCTAAGAGCCTAAGTGGGGATCTGATCTAGTCTGGGTGGTCATGGAATGCTTCCATAAGGAAGTGAAATTTAAATTGTGATCTGTAGGAGTTTGATAGGCAGAGAAAAAAGAAGGAAAAAATGTCCATCAGAGAGAAAAGCATGTGATTGGATCCTGGAACAGAAGAGATCCTGGTACATGCTGAAAGTTGTGGATATATTAGAGGTAAGGAACTAACCAAATAGCATTGTCTGGTGGTTGGTTTTAGATACTGGATTAGAGATCAGGATTAAAGAAGAATCTTGAGATGTCATCAAAACAGAAGTAACCACTGAGAAGAAAGAGAGCAGGAAGTAAGAACTGCGACTGGAGAAATGCCCACAACTACAGAGAAAGCTGGGAAGAGGAGCCGCTGTGTGAACAATTGGACAGGTAGGAGGGAAATCAGGGAAGAGCAAAGGTACAGGAATGAAAAAGAGGAGACAGTTTCAAGATGGGCACAGTGATCAGTTGTGTCAGATGCTAGCGATATTATTGAAGGGGAATGAAGATCAGAAAAGGCCTGGAATTTGTCAATATAAGTTCAAGAGACTTTAAATTTTTAAATAATTGTCTAACTCTCCCTCCCCACATTAAGAAATGGGTAGAATCGCTGAGAATCAAAAACCCAACACTACATCTCACTACAGGACCAAGAGGATCAAATCATAATGAACCTGACATGCTTCCCCCTACAAAGTGAGTTTTTGTAGTGATGTGTGTTCTAGCTGATACTAATGCAGGGGAAATAAATAAAAAGAGTGTATCTTTTGCAGACATATCCCCCAAAAGCTCAAAGAGTTATTTTGGAGGACAAAATTAGGTTTACCTTGAGAATTTTTTTTAGACTCCAATGAAAACAAAGACTAAATTAGAATCCAGGGGTTGATTTTACCATTTGTTATTTCTTACAATGGGATTTAGCACAGAAAGTCATTTAACGCTGAACAGAAACAGTTGAGTTACTTGTCAATTTTCAATGGCTTTTTTTTTCTGTGTTCATTTATTTATCCTTGCATCAACAATTACTTGAGCCTTACCATATGTAAAGTGAAAGGCTTCACTTCCCTTTGGAAACAGACCTCCGTATTGAGTACAGTATTTCCAAAAACACAAAGAGTCTTCTGATTCAGAGGAAGTGACACGATGGTCTATATTTCAACAGTTCTTTTACAGTGAACTAACAAGACTTTGTGGGATGACACCATGAAATTGGGCTTTAAACCCATGTGGGGGCTGAGGAGCAGCAGGATAACCGTGAGGCCCCTTCGGGTGTTGGATTCGTTTCCTGTCACTACAAATTACCACAAACTTCTTGTCATGAAAGGACACGAATTTATTCTCTCACAGTTCTGGAGACTACGAGTCCAAAATCATTTCACTGAGCTAAACTCAGAGTGTGGGCAGGGATGGCTCCTTCTGGAGGCTCTGGGGGAAAATCTACTTCCTTGCCTTTTCCAGCTTCTGGAGGATGCCTGCACGCCTCGGCTCATGACTTCTTCCCCTCGTCACTACAGTCTCTTGCTTTCATTATTACTTCTCCTACTTCCTCCTTTGACCTTCTTGGCTCCCGCATACAAGGACCCTTGTGATTACATTTAGGGCCCATCCAGATCATGCAAGATAATCTCCTCATCTCAAGGTCCTTAACCCAGTCATATTTGTAAGTCTCTTTCACCACACAGTATACACAGGTTCTGAGAATTAGTTGCAGGTGGCTTTGTGGGGCCATTATTCATCCTACCATGGGTGTATTTCCAGTCCCAGATTTCCCTCCTCTGAGAATTACCTCTTCATCCACAACAGGGATGGAACCCTGCAGCCGTGTACTATACCTCTTGGCCAGAGCTATTTGAACTATGAATGAACACTCTCTCCAGTGGATTTATAATTAGGAGACAGAGGCCAGCAAGACCCTGCTGGAGTTACCCAACTCAGCTGCAGAGAGACCCGAAGCCCAGGTGGGATTTTAGCTTTGTCTCAGGGTGACTTTTGAATGCATGTGCTAATTTAACAAGTTGCCTACTATTAAGCTGTAAACAGTGAAAGGATGGAAGCCAATTTAATCTGCATTTCAATCTCAAACCTTATTTATCTTGTTTATAAACTTTAAAGACATTTAGAAAATTTTGCCAACCATTAAAACTTGTCAGTCATTTCTTTCCTTCACTCACAATGTCACAAATGATTATAAAGAGAACCCAGTGGGGAAATTCAAAGTCAAGATTAATGCCCCACTTATATGTATAAGTAAACTCAGTGGTTCATTTATCAGCTCCCACTAAGTTGCATTAACTGTCTTTCCAGATTATAAATCATTCTTATTAAACCAAAGGCATTTCAGTGGAAAGTTGGGCACTCTAGCCAGGGAGATAACTCACCCTAAATGCTCTTAAGGCAGAGGGGTCTGGATCACCTTCACCCTAAAATCAAAGGTAAGATTCCTTATTATCAGTCATGCATTGTTTCTCCTTCACCAAAAATATTTTATTTCACGCTGATGAAATCACTATAATGAAAATTACCAATTTACTTATTTAAAATTCTTCTTAAATGCATTTCTGTCCCTTACCATACTTAGCTCTCTCTTTTTTTTAAAGGCCAAGAGTTTCTTGGCTCACTGAGGCCCTCGTGATGTGTGGCACAAGACAACAAAAGGTGCTCTGCTTTCTGTAAAGATCTTAACTGCAATGGCTGAGCCCTGGAACCACATTCTAAAGTATCCATTGTTCTTTGTAGGCATTCGCTGTGCCCCATCATGTCAGATAACTACAGCTAACATTCTGTAGGCAAACATGGCCCCATTCATTACATCAAGCAGTGAATAATTCATATAGCAACTTTTACCCTGGGCAAAATACACTGACATCAGGAACATTAAACTGGAGTCATTCAAGGAACAAAATGGTTATTCATGCTTTCAATGTGAACTATTAAATCTTGCCAGTTAAGTTAAAGAATGAATTAATTCATTGGGCATATCACACAAGTCCATAAGAACACAGTTGCACAAGCAAGTTTCTTACTTGGAGTATTCCTACCTGAGAACAGAAATGCCGGTCATTGTGTCAAGCAAGTCTATACTGGTCAGCAGAGGGGAGTGGTGTGGGGGAACCACTGCTTCCTTTGAACTCCCCTTAGAAGAAAATGGTTCCCATTCATCATTTTTGTTTCATCTTGTTCCTACCCTCATCCCCTTACTATTTTGCCACCCACCGTAGCCAAGAGAATGGTTCAAGGGCTGCTGGCTTCTCTCATCAACTAACTTGTGCCTAGTTGGCATTTGTTGGCTATTGCTGACTATGTGTCCACAGTCTACTTTTTAAAAGAAGGATGAGGGGAATTCCCTGGCAGTCCAGTGGTTAGGACTCCTCGCTTCCATTGCAGGGGGCACGGGTTCGATCCCTGGTAGGGGAAGTAAGATCCTGCAAGCTGCACGGCCAAAAAAAATTTTTTAATTAAAAAAATAAAATAAAAGAGGGTTGAGAATGGTGGCTACTCAGCCCTTTTAGAATTAATTTTCCAAAGTCAAAGGCACAGTACATTTGATGATTCCTGAAATGGCGCTCCCCTTTGGCCTCCAGTCTCAGCTCTGGCTCCCGATAAGAATGGTCTCCCACAGACACCTGACTTAGCCAAAATTCCTCAGTCGGCCTCTGAGGAGAGTAAATTTTTCTCCAAGAAAAGGAAGGTTTCCAAACTGCGTGTGCGCACACAGATGGGTTTTCCAACCAACTTCCTCCTAGCAGCTAACCCACCCTTTCTCTCCAGAGACTCTTGGCACCTGCAGTCAAACCCTTTATTGTGAAACTCAGATTATTGTGTTTAAGGTTTCCAATCAGACTGAAGAAATCTGGAAAAAGAGTAAAGAGAGTGGCAACCAAATACACATAAGAAGGAAATAAATCCCAAGAAAACTCCAGGCTGAAGTATCAAAACTGCCATTATTGAGGTGTTCTATAGCATCATGATATTCCTGTTCCTATAACTTCTTCTCCCCAAGTTGCAGGTCTCAGGTGACCAGTAAACCATTGTGAGCTGATATTAGACTTTTAGCATTCATTATAGAGAGGAATTGAGGATATGAAAGATGCAGAGGTGGGGAGAGAGAGGACCAACACTGTATATGTCAGCTCATTGAATCCCACCTCTGAGTCTGCATTATTAACATCTGCATTTTGTAAATCGGGTCCAGAGGGGTTAAAGGACATATTCAGCTAATAAGTAGTTGAACTGCAATTTGATCCCTAGGACTTCAAAGTCTGTGCTCTTTCAGCTACCCTACAGTGCTGCAAGATTATGATGTAATCTTTCTCTCTAGGGAAAAATAAAATGCTAAGTAAAATATTTAAGTATTCAAAGCATACACCAAACCTGCCTTTCTCAGCATAACTCTCGCTCTTTTCTTGCATAAACCTTCTCTAGCCAATCAGGTCTCTCAGCATGCCTTGAAACTGCTAGATGTAATTCAAAAGAATTTACAATCTAGTTAAGGAAAATGAATAAAGGAATGCATGACTAAAATTTTTTCAGAAAGTGCTGATTTTCACCGTGAACCAAACAGTTTTTTTTATCACTGTAAATGTCAGTCTTTCAGTCTTCTAAGACAGAATCAGCATGGAGTCATTTGTTCTTGGTGTTTTTTTTGTTTTTGTTTTTTTTTAATTGAAGTACAGTTGATTTAGAATATCGTGTTACTTTCAGGTGTACAGCATAGTGATTCAGTCATTTTTTTTTCTGATTATATTCCATTATAGGTTATTATAAGATATCAAATAATTCCCTGTGCTGTACAGTAAATCCTTGGTGCTTATCTATTTTATGTATAGTAGTTTGTATCTGTTTATCCCATACTCCTAATATGTCCATTTCCCCCTCCCTCTCACCTTTTGTAACCATAAGTTTGTCTGCAAGTCTTTTTCTGTTTTGTATATAGATTCATTTGTATTATTTTTTAGATTCCACATATAAGTGATTTCATATAGTATTTGTCTTTCTCTGTTTGACTTACTTCACTTAGTATAATATTCTCTAGGTCCATCTATGTTGCTGCAAATGGCAGTATTTCATTCTTTTTTATAGCTAAGTAATATTCCTGTGTGTGTGTGTGTGTGTGTGACGTCTTCTTAAGCCAATCGTCTGTTGATGGGCATTTGGGTTGTTTCCGTGTCTTGGCTCTTGTAAATAGTGCTGCTGTGAACATTGAAGTGCATGTACCTTTTTGAATTAGAGTTTTCTTTTTTTCTGGATATATACCCAGGAGTGGGATTGCAGGATCATATGATAGCTCTATTCTTAGTTTTTTAAGAAACCTCCATACTGTTCTCCATAGTGGCTACACCAATTTAGATTCCCACCAACAGTGTAGGAGGTTCCCTTTTCTCCACACCCTCTCCAGCATTTATTATCTGTAGACTTTTTGATGATGGCCATTCTGACAGTGTGAGACGATCATTGTGGTTTTGATTTACATTTCTCTAATAATCAGCGATGTTGAGCATCTTATGTTTGCCTGTTGGCCATCTGTATGTCTTCTTTGGAAAAATGCCCATTAGGTTTTCTGCCCATTTTTTAATTGGGTTGTTTTTTCAATATTAAATTGTACGAGCTGTTTGTATATTTTGGATATTAACCCCTTGTTGGTTCCATCATTTGCAGATATTTTCTCCCATTTCTGTAGGTTGTCATTTCATTTTGTTGATGGTATTCTTTGCTCTGCAAAAGCTTTTAAGTTTGATTAGGTACCATATGTCTATTTTTGTGGGGTTTTTTGTTTGTTGTTTTTTTTTTTTTTGCCTTGCAAAGTTTATTTCTTCACACTTTTCAGTTTCCACTCTTCTCTCTGGCTCTTCCACCCTTTATCTAGTTCTGGAACAAGAGAAAAGGGGAAATAAGACAATCCATTTATTTCATTTTAGGTGGATAAATGATTTCAATGTAAACTTAACCTTGCCCACTATAATAAGGTAGCAGAGTCCAGGGACAAAAGAATAGGTATAAAGACATTGGGAGAATTGACAAAATTTGATTATTGGCTCTGAAGTAGATAATTGTATTTATCAATGTTAAATACCTGATTTTGATAACTGTATTGTACATATATAAAAGAATGTAACCTGGAGTATTTAAGGGTAAAAGGGCATGATGTCTCCAACTTACTCTCAAATGGTTCAGAAAGAAGAATATGAGAGAAAGAGTGAGAGAGAAAGAACAATAAAGCAAATGGGGGAAAATGGATGAATCTGGGGAAAGATTATATGGAAATTCCTTGTGTACCATTTTTACAACTTTTCTGTAGGTTTCAAGGAACCTCAAAGTAAAAAGTTAGAAATAAAAATGTTCATGGAGTTAGTTTCAGTATCTCTTGGGGAAAAAAACAGCTAATCATTACGGCAAGAAACAACTTTAGAGATCTCCCAGGCAAACCCTTCAATTCAAAGATGGGGAAATTGAGGCCAAGAGGTACAGGGTAACTACCTGTATGAGCAGCTATAAGAGGCAGGGCACACAGGCATGCAGCACCAAGCCCACAGTCTCCTACTTGAATCCTTCAACCAGGCTATCCCTTTTCTCTCATAGTTTTTCTTGACTACTTATATCCCATCTTACTACCTTCTCTGCCTCTCTCAACTTCCCTCAAATCATTTTTATACATCTCCAAAAGTGTATTCCACGCATAGCACAATAATTCTGCAGGATTTTAATAGACATTATATAAAGAAGTCTACACGTAAATAATAGCTTTAAGAAATATGGGGTCAAACAAGGTAAAAGAGACTTCCCAAGGCCTTTACAACACTAATGTGCACATAGTGGGATAACAGTGGATATAATATGCAGCACTTTTCAAACATATTTGGACAGGGAAGACTTTTGTTTTGCAGAGTCTTTGGGGCTACCCATTCCAATACATTTTTGGAAGAGCTTATATAGAGCAGCAAATGCATCATGACTAAATGCTAAATGACAGATGCAAAGTGTCATCTCTCCCATTCAACATGATGAAATGCCTATGTTTCTGGGACTGTTGGGACTTACTCTGTGGTGTTGCTAAAGGAGGAATGGAATTTAGGGCTAAGTCCTAACTTTGGTTTGAATTTACAACCTACAATTTTGGGCAAATCAGCAAATCCCTTTGAGCCTGTTTTTTCATCTGTAAAAGAGAGGTAATATGTATATTGCAGAGTGCTTTGTATGGGTTAGTGGAAACTCTCTACGAAAGTTCTTTATACTCTACAGGCCACTGCTTAAATATATAAGGTGGCATATGACTATAGCACTAAAGGTGAGGGTGCTCTTGAAAAGAACAAATAAAATTCTGCCACAGACTGTGGAAGAGCATAGGGAGGTGGTTTGCATAGATGGTGATTCTGGCAGAAGAAGCGGTTTGGAGAGAACTGTGTGTGCAATTCCAGACTTGTTAATAACTACCTTTGTAAATCCATTGGAAGAAAAAGAATCAGGATACAGAACTGGCAGATGCTCAGAATTGTTTAAGACACAATTAGGGAGATACAAGTATTTGATTTTGGTTTGTCATTCTTTGGCAAGGAACACTGATGCAATGCCTCTATCAACATTTGGCATGATATTTTAACTAAAAGGTCTCAATGGCCTAAAAGGCAACCAGTTCTTTACCTCTGGCAGAAGGAGCTTTCCATGCATTGAGCCCAGTTCGGAGGGAACAATAGTGACTTCCTATTGTCCAGCAGATGGCCTTAACTGTGTCAAGCTATTCAGGCTCTGTTGGCCTCACATCCAGCCAAATTCACCATCTAAATATTTCATAGCTCCCATCACAGCCATAACTTTTTACCAACATATCTCTCAAACATAACCTATTTAGTCCACTGTGGTTGTAGTTGCTGTTTTGATATCTCATATATGCATAACATTTAAAACCTTGAGATTCTTTAAATAAATTACTTAATTTTATTCCTCTTCACAAGTTCTTTGAGGTGGGCTTGACTGACACTATCATTGCAGTGGTGAGGACACTAAGGCCCAGGGTAGTAAATCTATTCCTAAACGGAGGTCACAGTGCTGAGGTTAGACTCCTGTGATTCCTAGACCTGCACACTAATACCTGGTCCAGGCTGCCCCACCACCTTCAATTCCAGCATCTTGCTGGCAGGTCAGAAGCAGTATGGCTAGCAGGGCTGGTCTCTCACTTTAGTGGAAATAAAATAGTGGATTATCCAGTGTGGTAACCCTAGGTGTCCCCCAAACATCTCCCTACCTGGGTACTTCAATGTGAAAACTGCACCTTAAAATATCATCCTGTCTCCGGGCATGGAAGGAGGAAAAGCTGTGCTGACGGGGAGGCAAGGCCGGCCTGGACCAGCTGTATCTTCTTCGCACTGGTCAAGAAGAAGACGTGGCATGGCAAAGACTTCCAGGTGTGTGCACAGTGGAAGAACGTGGCGGCTGAAAGCAGCGCTCTAAGGTGCCACATGTGTCTCCAGGGTCCCGGAAGTGTCTGCTAGCACATGTGAATTCCAGAGGGGATGGGAGGCTTTTGTTAAAACTTAGGATTCTGCAGAACCCAGAAGGCCACAAGGCGAGGAAAGGAAGTGGTGGAAACAATTAAGAAATCTAAGCAGAAACGGTTGCCGGAGAGAGGGCCACAACTGTTCTTTCGACCACATCCGATATTTGCTTCAAATTGTTATGCAGGACAGTAATTGTCTCCTGGGAGGGCAAGAGGCAAATCGGGCCGGGCTGGCCTCTAATAGGTTTCAATAGCAAAGCACCCTCATAAATAGTGCATATTGTGAAACCAGAGGTTTCTCCTTTTCCAACAGACCTCTCCCAACCCTCCTCCTTTAATTAAAGAAACATGGCTTACCAAGAAACAAATACCTCTTTTCATAAGGCATTAAGTATGGAATAAGGAGGAAGAAAAAAAGAAAGAAAAGAATTCTACACTGAAGAAGTGAATGTTTAATAAGCCATTCATGCAGAGACTATGATAAATAGATGATTCCATGTTTCTAATCGACAACACTGCTTGGTGATTCCCTAGCATCACCTATCTGGCAAGTGACAATATCATGCCCCCAAGGACCATGGCTAGGCTGGAATTTAATGCATCAAGACTCAATCTGGAGCAAACCTCTGTTCTGGTTAGTCCGTTTCTCACCACCCCCAGTTTATTACCTTCACCAACCTCTCCAGTCTTGTTCACACTGTATTTTCTTATGCCATCTGGTGGATTTCAAGTGATTTTACACAAGAGTTCAAAACAGTTCCACGTAAGTGTTGACTTGTTTAGTTTTCGAGTTCACCTCAGAGAATCATGATGACACCTCTAAAGCCTTAATTTTCTTGATCTTTTCTAATCAGTTTGCCTGTGCTTTTCTCGTATCTACTTTGACTATTTAAAAATCACATATTTTTGGATCAGTAAATCAGGCACATGGTAGAAAATTCAAAAGGTGCACATGGTGAAAGTACAATAAGTCTCTCTTCTCCAGATGCCCAGTTCCTGTTCTGAGAGGTAACTGCTATTTACCTTGTTCCAGAAGCGTACAGCACACCTGTATACCTTTAACAAACTTTAGTGTGTTTTACACACTGATTTGTTTTACATTTTTTTGGTATATAATGTTCTCTTGCATACTATAGTGTACATTATATAACCAGTCTTTAATTTCTCGATATTCAAAACAATACTGCAATGAGTACTCTTGTACCTCTTACTTCAATCTAATGAAGAATAAGTCCTGAAGTTGGATTTCTAGATCAGAGGACATTAGAGGCACTTTAATTGTCACTAGACATTTTCAAATAACTCTTCAAAGAGGTAGTAACAGTTTACACTTCCATTAGCAGTGTATAAGCATGTCTTTTTCCTAGACTTTGCCCAATAGCATGTTACCAAACTTTTTTGATCTTTGCCTATATGATAAATGAAAAATTGTATCACATTATAGTTTTACAATTAAAAAAAATTTTAGACTGGGTTGAGAATCATTTCATAAGTTTATTATTTTTTTTTAATTTATTTATTTTTTATTTCTTTATTTTGGGCTGCGTTGGGTCTTTATTGCTGCAAGTGGGCTTTCTCTAGTTGTGGCGAGCGGGGGTCACTCTTCATTGCGGTGCATGGGCTTTTCATTGCGGTGGCTTCTCTTGTTGCAGGGCATGGGCTCTAGGCGCGTGAGCTTCAGTAGTTGTGGCACGTGGGCTCAGTAGTTGTGGCTCAGTAGTTGTAGCTCGTGGGCTCTTGAGGGCAGGCTGAGTAGTTGTGACTTATGGGCTTAGTTGCTTCACAGCTTGTGGGATCTTCCTGGACCAGGGCTCGAACCCGTGTTCCCTGCATTGGCAGACAGATTCTTAACCACTGTGCCATCAGGGAAGCCCAGTGCCTCTTTAAAATGTGAGAGCACATGGGGTCCCAGTCTAAACTGGGAAACAGAGTCTTACTTTAATATCTTGTTACATATGATTTGATAAAAATATAGAATATTGTTTTGTGTGTTTTAAACTTACAGTGAATGGTTTCATAGTGTATGTAACACTCTGCAGTTTGATTTTCTCAGTCAGCATTATGCCTTGAAGAGCTATCCATGTTGATACATAAAGATCTATTTCATTCATTTTAGTTGTTGTCTAGTATTCCACTGTATACCACAGTTTGTTTGTCTATTCTTCTATTCATGAACATTTGAGTTGTTTTCAATTTTTTATTATTACCACCTGCAATAACATCCTTGTACATGTTCCCTTGGGCACATATAAAATAATACATCCAGGATATACACCTACAGTGAATTTGTTGAGTATGCACACTTTCAATTTTAAGAGCTATTGCAAAATTGCTCTCCAAATACACTCCCACAAACAAAATACTAGAATTCCCTTTTCTCTAAATAATCACTTCCTTGCCAATACTGGTTATGGTCACTATTCTTAATTTTTGCCAATTTTCTGTGTGTAAAACAGCATCTTGCTTAAAAATTGAATTTCTTTGATTACCAGTGAGAATAAGTATCTTTTCATATTTTTAATTGAAAATTTTTATTGAGAAAATTGTAGATTAATTTGCAGTTGTAAGAAATATTATGAAGGGATCCCTTGTACATTTTGCCCAGTTTTCCCTGTGGTCATAGTCTGCAAAACAATAGTATAATGTCACATCCAGGATACTGACATTGATACATACATCCGTCATAATCAGATTTTCCCAGATTTACTTGTACTTATTTGTGTGTGTGCCATTTTCTTTTTTATTTTGGTAATTCAGATTTCCTCTCAGAAAATTGACTGCTTATATCCTTTGATGATTTTCTTTTAAATTGTTTTGTATTTATAGGTAATATAGGTAATTCTGGATGATAATCTTTTATCTGTCATATGTGTTAAAATACAGTACATTTGTTCCTTCTACTTTGTCACTCATGTTTTAATTTTACTGTGACTTTCTAAAAATTTGTGTAGTCAAGTTTAATACTCTTTTTATTTCAACTTAAGTTTTTTCTATCTTGTTTGAGAAATCATTCCCTACTCTGAGATCATAAAATATTCCCTAACATTTTCTTCTAATTTTTTAAAGTTTTTTTCAGATTATAGTTATTAATCCATTGAGAGATTGTTTTTATGTACGACGTGAGGTAGTGATCTAATTTTACTTTTTTAATATGAAACCAGTTTTTCCAATGCAACAGTTATTTATTATCCCATCTCTCTGATTTATCTGATTTTTTCCTCCTCCATTATATACCTAGGGCCCATATATGCTTGTTTCATTCCTCAGCTCTCTGTTCTGTTCTGATGATCTATTTGTCCATGCACAAATACCACCATACCTTACATTAATTACTATCACTTTATAACTAACCTGGATATTAGGTAGCATAAATCTGTACTCTTTGTTCTTATGTGAGAACAGTTTTAGCTATTGACTATTCTTGATTATTTTCTGACTTTCTCATGAAAAATAGAATTTTTCAAGTTTCATGAAAAATCCAATTCACTTTTTATTGACACAGAAGTGAATTTACAGATAACAAATTTTCTACAGTGTACTGCTTTTAGCTACATTTTGAAATGCAGTTCTATTTTTTTAATTCAGTATTAAATAGATTTTAATTTTTATATTTGTCCTCCTTCACACTTGAGTTTTTCAGAAGTATATTTCTCCCCTAAAGGTATGACAGCTGTTGTTGTTTTCAAGTGTCTTTTTATTGTTGTTTTCTAATTTAATTATTTAGCTGTGATAAGCTAATATGGACCATATGAATAGATTCTCTGGAACTTGTTGAGATTCTTCTCATGACCTAGCATGTTATCAATTTTTATAAATGTTAAATGTGTGATTTAAAACAGTGCATTCTTGGTCTGTTGGGAACAAGATTCCATATCTACCATTAGATCAAGATTTTAAGTTATGTCTTGCAAATCTTCTACATTTTTACTAATTTTCTTTTATCTTCTTGATATATCAGTTTATGAGAGAAATATATTAGAATCTCCCACTATGATTTTGGATTAGTCTCTCTTTGTAATTCTCTCAAAGTTTGTTTTATCTATTTTGAGGCTAGGGTCATTAGGAGTAGTAGGCTCATGATTTATATAACTTCTTGGTCGATTGTTAAACTACCCCTTCACTTTTTTAAAAAAAATATTTATTTATTTGACTGCGCCGGGTCTTAGTTGCGCCACGCGGGATCTTTGTTGTGGCGTGCAGGATCTTTAGTTGTGATATGCAGGATCTTTCACTTGTGGCATGCGGGATCTTTCAGTTGCAGCATGCAGGATCTTTAGTTGTAGCATGCAGGATCTTTAGTTGCAGCAGGCGAACTCTTAGTTGTGGCATGTGGAATCTAGTTCCCTGACCAGGGATCAAACCTGGGCCCCCTGCATTGGGAGTGTGGAGTCTTAGCCACTGGACCACCAGGAAAATCCCTACCCCTTCACTTTCAAAGGTCCACAGTTCCCAGACAGCATTTATTTGTTCCTGAGTCACATACATCACAAAATATTCCAAACTGAAGGTGTCAGTATACCATTGAGCTACTTCTCACTTGGGTCACTCTGTGTAGCAATCACCAAGTGGAGTAGCAATAGAAATGTATTTGTGTATTGGTTCAAGATGGCAGAGTAGAAGGACGTGCTCTCACTCCCTCCCGTGAGAACACCGGAATCACAACTAACTGCTGAACAGTCATCGACAGGAAGACACTGGAACTCACCAAAAAAGATACCCCACATCCAAAGACAAAGGAGAAGCCACAATGAGATGGTAGGAGGGGTGCAATCACAATAAAATCAAATCCCATAACTGCTGGGTGGGTGACTCACAAACTGGAGCACACTTATACCACAGAAGTCCACCCACTGAAGTGAAGGTTCTGAGCCCCACATCAGGCTTCCAAACCTGGGGGTCCGGCAAGGGGAGGAGGAATTCCTAGAGAATCAGACTTTGAAGCCTAGCGGGATGTGATTGCAGGACTTCGAAAGGACTGGGGGAAACAGAGACTCCACTCTTGGAGGACACACACAAAGTAGTATGCGCTTCGGGACCCAGGGGAAGGAGCAGTGACCCCAGGGGAGACTGAACCAGACCTACCTGCTAGTGTTGGAGGGTCTCCTGCAGAGGCGGGTGGTGGCTCCGTCTCACGTGAGGACAAGGACACTGGCAGCAGAAGTTCTGGGAAGTACTCCTTGGCGTGAGCCCTCCCAGAGTCCACCGTTAGCCCCACCAAAGAGCCTGGGTAGGCTCCAGTGTTGGGTCACCTCAGGCCAAACAACCAATAGGGAGGGAACCCAGCCCCACCCATCAGCAGTCAAGCAGATTAGAGTTTTATTGAGCTCTGCCCACCAGAGCAACAGCCAGCTCTACCCACCACCAATCCCTCCCATCAGGAAACTTGCGCTAGCCTCATCCACCAGAGGGCAGACAGCAGAAGCAAGAAGAACTACATTTCTGCAGGCTGTGGAACAGAAACCACATTCACAGAGAGATAAACAAGATTAAAAGGCAGAGGGCTGTGTACCAGATGAAGGAACAAGATAAAACCCCAGAAAAACAACTAAATGAAGTGGAGATAGGCAACCTTCCAGAAAAAGAATTCAGAATAATGATAGTGAAGATGATATAGGACCTCACAAAAACAATGGAGGCAAAGATCGAGAACATGCAAGAAATGATTAACAAAGACCTAGAAGAATTAAAGAACAAACAAACAGAGATGAACAATACAATAACTGAAATAGAAACTACACTAGAAGGAATCAATAGGAGAATAACTGAGGCAGAAGAACGGATAAGTGACCTGGAAGACACAATGGTGGAATTCACTGCTGTGGAACAGAATAAAGAAAAAAGAATGAAAAGAAATGAAGACAGCCTAAGAGACCTCTCGGACAACATTAAACACAACAACATTTGCATTATAGGGGCCCCAGAAGGAGAAGAGAGAGAGAAAGGACCCGAGAAAATATATGAAGAGATTATAGTCGAAAACTTCCCGAACATGGGAAAGGAAATAGCCACCCAAGTGCAGGAAGCGCAGAGAGTCCCATACAGGATAAACCCAAGGAGAAACATGCTGAGACACATAGTAATCAAACTGGCAAAAATTAAAGACAAAGAAAAATTATTGAAAGCAGCAAGGGAAAAATGGCAAATAACATACAAGGGAACTCCCATAAGGTTAACAGCTGATTTCTCAGCAGAAACTCTACAAGCCAGAAGGGAGTGGCATGGTATATTTAAAGTGATGAAAGGGAAGAACCTACAACCAAGATTACTCTACTGAGCAAGGATCTCATTCAGATTCGATGGAGAAATCAAAAGCTTTACAGACAAGCAACAGCTAAGAGAATTCAGCACCACCAAATCAGCTCTACAACAAATGCTAAAGGAACTTCTCTAAGTGGGAAACACAAGACAAGAAAAGGACCTACAAAAACAAACCCAAAGCGATTAAGAAAATGGTAATAGGAACATACATATCGATAATTACCTTAAACATGAATGGATTAAATGCTCCAACCAAAAGACACAGACTTGCTGAATGGATACAAAAACAAGACCCATATATATGCTGTCTACAAGAGACCCACTTCAGACCTAGGGACACATACAGACTGAAAGTGAGGGGATGGAAAAAGATATTCCATGCAAATGGAAATCAAAAGGAAGCTGGAGTAGCAATCCTCATATCAGATAAAATAGACTTTAAAATAAGGAATGTTACAAGAGACAAGGAAGGATACTACATAATGATCAAGGGATCAATCCAAGAAGAAGATATAACAATTATAAATATAAATGCACCCAACATAGGAGCACCTCAATATGTAAGGCAATGGCTAACAGCTATAAAAGAGGAAATCGACAGTAACACAATAATAGTGGGGGACTTGAACACCTCACTTACACCAATGGACAGATCATCCAAACAAAATTAATAAGGAAACACAAGCTTTAAATGACACAACAGGCCAGATAGATTTAACTGAATATTTGATATTCCATCCAAAAACAGCAGATTACACTTCTCAAGTGTGCATGGAACATTCTCCAGGATAGATCACATCTTGGGTCACAAATCAAGACTCAGTACATTTAAGAAAATTGAAATCATATCAAGCATCTTTTCTGACCACAACGCTATGAGATTACAAATCAGTTACAGGGAAAAAAAACGTAAAAAACACAAACTCCTGGAGGCTAAACAATACGTTACTAAATAACCAAGAGTTCACTGAAGAAATCAAAGAGGAAATCAAGAAATACCTAGAAACAAATAACAATGAAAATACGACGATCCAAAACCTATGGGATGCAGCAAAAGCAATTCTAAGCGGGACGTTTATAGCTATACAAGCCTACCTCAAGAAACAAGAAAAATATCAAATAAACAATCTAACCTTACACCTAAAGGAACTAGAGAAATAAGAATGAACAAAACCCAAAGTTAGCAGAAGGAAAGAAATCATAAAGATCAGAGCAGAAATAAATGAAATAGAAGCAAACAAAAAAAACAATAGCAAAGATCAATAAAACTAAAAACTGGTTCTTTGAAAAGATAAACAAAATTGATAAACCATTAGCCAGACTCATCAAGAAAAAGAGGGAGAGGGCTCAAATCAATAAAATTAGAAATGAAAACGGAGAAGTTACAACAGAGACCACAGAAATGCAAAGCATCCTAAGAGGCTACTGCGAGCAACTGTATGCCAATAAAATGGCCAACCTGGAAGAAATGGACAAATTCTTAGAAAGGTATAACCTTCCAAGACTGAACCAGGAAGAAATAGAAAATATGAACAGACCGATCGCAAGGAAAGAAATCGAAACTGTGATTAAAAATCTTCCAACAAACACAAGTCCAGGACCACATGGCTTCACAGGTGAATACTATCAAACATTTAGAGAAGAGCTAACACCCATCCTTCTCAAACTCTTCCAAAAAATTGCAGAGGAAGGAACACTCCCAAACTCATTATATGAGGCCACCATCACCCTGATACCAAAACCAGACAAAGATACTACAAAAAAAGATAATTACAGACCAATATCACCTATGAATATAGATGCAAAAATCCTCAACAAAATACTAGCTAACAGAATCCAACAACACATTAAAAGGATCATACACCATGATCAAGTGAGATTTATCCCAGGGGTGCAAAGATTCTTCAATATATGCAAATCAATCAATGTGATATACCATATTAACACATTGAAGAAGAAAAACCACATGATCATCTCAATAGATGCAGAAAAAGCTTTTGACAAAATTCCACACCCATTTATGATAAAACTCTCCAGAAAGTGGGCATAGAGGGAACCTATCTCAACATAATAAAGACCATATATGACATACCCACAGCAAACATCATTCTCAGTGGTGAAAAACTGAAAGCATTTCCTCTAAGATCAGGAACAAGACAAGGATGTACACTCTCACCACTATTATTCAACATAGTTTTGGAAGTCCTACCGTGGTAATCAGAGAAGAACAAGAAATAAAAGGAATACAAATTGGAAAAGAAGAAGTAGAACTGTCACTGTTTGCGGATGACATGATATTATATATAGAGAATCCTAAAGATTTCACCAGAAAACTACTAGAGCTAATCAATGAATTTGGTAAAGTTGCAGGATACAAAATTAATGCACAGAAATTTCTTGCATTCCTATATACTAATGATGAAAAATCTGAAAGAGAAATTAAGGAAACACTCCCATTTACCATTGCAACAAAAAGAATAAAATACCTAGGAATAAACCTACCTAGGGAGACAAAAGACCTGTATGCAGAAAAGTATGAGACACCGATGAAAGAAATTAAAGATGATACCAACAGATGGAGAGATATACCATGTTTTTGGATTGGAAGAATCAATATTGTGAAAATGACTATACTACCCAAATCAATGTACAGATTCAATGCAATCCGTACCAAAATACCAATGGCATTTTTACAGAACTAGAACAGAAAATCTTAAACTTTGTATGGAGACACAAAAGACCCCGAATAGCCAAAGCAGTCTTGAGGGAAAAAAGCGGAGCTGGAGGAATCAGACTTCCTGACTTCAGACTATACTACAGTATATACTACACTATATACTACAGTATATACTACAGTAATCAAGACATGGTACTGGCACAAAAACAGAAATATAGATCAATGGAACAAGATAGAAAGCCCAGAGATAAACCCACGCACCTATGAGCAACTAATCTATGACAAAGGAGGCAAGGATATACAATGGAGAAAAGACAGTCTCTTCAGTAAGTGGTGCTGGGAAAACTGGACAGCTACATGTAAGAGAATGAAATTAGAACACTCTGTAACACCATACACAAAAATAAACTCAAAATGGATTAGAGACCTAAATGTAAGACTGGACACTACAAAACTCTTAGAGGAAAACATAGGAAGAACACTCTTTGACATAAATCACAGCAAGATCTCTTTTGATCCACCTCCTAGAGTAATGGAAGTAAAAACAAAAATAAACAAATGGGACCTAATGAAACTGAAAAGCTTTTGCACGGCAAAGGAAACCATAAACAAGACGAAAAGACAACCCTCAGAATGGGAGAAAATATTTGCAAACGAATCAACAGACAAAGGATTAATCTCCAAAATATATAAACAGCTCATGCAGTTCAATATTAAAAAAACAAACAACCTGGGCTTTCCTGGTGGCGCAGTGGTTGGGAGTCCGCCTGCTGATGCAGGGGACACGGGTTCGTGCCCTGGTCTGGGAAGATCCCACATGCCACGGAGGGGCTGGGCCCATGAGCCATGGCCGCTGAGCCTGCACGTCCGGAGCCTGTGCTCTGCAACGGGAGAGGCCACAACAGTGAGAGGCCCACATACCGCAAAAAACAAATCAAAAAAAAACAACCCAATCCAAAAATGGGCAGAAGACCTAAATAGACATTTCTCCAAAGAAGCCATACAGATGGCCAAGAAGCACATGAAAAGGTGCTCAACATCACTAATTATTAGAGAAATGCAAATCAAAACTACAATGAGGTATCACCTCACACCAGTTAGAATGGGCATCATCAGAAAATCTACAAACTACAAATGCTGAAGAGGGTGTGGAGAAAAGGGAACCCTCTTGTACTGTTGGTGGCAATGTAAATTGATACAGCCACTATGGAGAACAGTATAGAGGTTCCTTAAAAAACTAAAACTAGAACTACCATACAACCCAGCAATCCCACTACTGGGCATATACCCAGAGAAAACCATAATTCAAAAAGACACATGCACCCCAATGTTCATTGCAGCACTATTTACAATAGCCAGGACATGGAAGCAACCTAAATGCACATAGACAGACGAATGGATAAAGAAGATGTGGTACATATATACAATGCAATATTACTCAGCCATGAAAAGGAACGAAATTGAGTCATTTGTTGAGATGTGGATGGATCTAGAGACCATCATACAGAGTGAAGTAAGTTAGAAAGAGAAAAACAGATGTCGTATATTAACGCATATATGTGGAACCTAGAAAAATGGTACAGATGAACCTGTTTGCAGGGCAGAAATTGAGACACAGATGTAAAGAACAAACGTATGGACACCAAGGGGGGAAAGCGGTGGGGGGTGGGGGGTGGGGGTGGGGGTGTGATGAATTGGGTGATTGGGATTGACATGTATACACTGATGTGTATAAAATGGATGACTAATAAGAACCTGCTGTATAAAAAATAAAATTAAATTAAAAAATTTTTTTAAAAAAAGAAATGTATTTATGTATCCCATACAAAAGTATACTATATAAAGAAGATCAATGATTCTCCTGAAAAAGTGCCAGGGAATACAGCTAATTTTAAATAAAATATTTTCTTCCGTTATCCCCAGTCCATGTTGGTCTCATCAGCCTCCTCACTGTCTTCCAAATGGCTAGTGCTTCTTGAAATGTTTGCCCTCCTCCTGCACACTGAGGCAGACACTACCATCTGTCAAGACCTGGTACAGGCCCCATTTGGTGTCCCTTTATGCTGTATGGGAGAAAGCTCTGAAACCAATTGGTCTCAGAGTCAGATTCACGCTTCAGTATTCAGTTGTTATGTGATTACAGAGCGATTGAGAAATATGACTACCTCCTTTCTGTGTCTTTGTTTTTACATAGATTAAATGGGGATAATGCCTGTCTCAGAGATTTGTTTCGATGGTTAATTTGGAAAAAAAAAAGAACGTGATATTCCTTGAACTTAGTTATTTCTTCCTTCTTTTCCTTCCTTCAGTATTTTACCTGAAGAACCTAGTGCACTGTGCTTCTTTACTAGCTTGTGTTTGAACATGATTCATTAAACATTTGCCTTGAACTCTGAAAAAAAAAAAATCTCTGGTCTCATATTAGTTAGAACCACAAAGCTTAGTACACAATTGGTTTCTATCTTTTCATACAAGTGAATTTTGTTTCTTTCTGAGAAATTCATTCTAGACTGAGAAAACCGCATGAAGGCAGGGAATATTTCCTGTCTCTTTGTATTCCCTATAGAACTTAGAAGAACACTGAGTCCATAGTAGCAGACTTAGAAAATAGTTGCTTGTTGACAGAAGGAATAAATTGAAATTTACCTAATTAATTATTCTTCTCTTGCTCAACTTTTGGTGGAGATTATAACTAGCAGAGGAGACCACGAAACTAGGCAAAAGAAAAGAGCCTGGATAATTAGACCTTCTTCCATCATTGGATTCCTATACCCAAGTCTCACTAACAAGGAGAAAAATAAACAAAAGGGGAGGGGGTCAAATATATGCCCATAGTTTCTGATACTAAATTTTCTAGGAGAAAGTCAAATTTCTTATTCACCAAGTTCGACTTTACAGGTGAGAATTTGAATGATTTCTTTCCTTTGGAAAATATTGTTACAGGCACAGGTTTCCTAAGTACAAAGAGAGCCTCTCTGTATCACCTCTCTACCCACAGAGATTAGCAGAGGTCCCGAAACAAGGGAAGCTTCAAGGGAATGTTGCAGATTGATAACTGAATGAATGAATAAATTAATGATGCACGAACAACTCTATAAGCCCAGAGACCAATGCTTACCCCCCATTGCAGGTTCTGATGTCTCCTTCTCAATGCTGCCTAGCCCAGGAATGCACAATTGCAGGCAGTGGCTGTGCCCCCCGGGGAGTCCAGTAGAGAAAGCAGCTGCTCTGAGATATACTTAACCTCTGTCAACAGAGCAACCTGTTGCCTGCAACCTCCAAAGCTGGAGTCCCTTGGGAGGCTGAGCTAGGCCAAGATTGGCCCAGGGTAGAAATGTAAGCAGCAATTATGTTCCCAGTATTCTGTCCCCTTCATTCTATGATTCTGTGCCTTTCCTCCACTTCCCGCCTCTGGCTTCTATAGCACTAAGCCCTACACCCATGTGAAAATTAACATTCTGTACTCCCCTATAAAAGAAAGAAGTGGAGATAATGTTAGTGCATTAAAAGCAGTGAAATAGGATGGGAAGTAGGGAAAGGGGTAGGAGAGAGAAAAGAAGAATAAAGGAGAGTAACATCTATCTTAGACAATGTAGGAAACTTTATGCTGAGCACTTTTTATACATTGCATTCAGTCCCGCCAATAACACTAGGGGGTCAATATTATTATACCAGAGAGGTTAAGTAATTTGCAGAAGCTTATATGACTAGGAACATAACACAGACCTTAAATTCAGGTGTGTCTCATTCTAAAGCCAATGTCTCTCCATGACATTATGGCCAAGTAAATCATTTGATTAGTTTTCCACACAGTGTTGGAAAGCTGTATATTACTAGCTTAAAATGCAGAGTGACCATAAAATCTAGTGACACAGATAAAGTACTTTTTTACAGATTGAACCCAGTTGGTTACTTCTTCTGGGGCACAATAAGGAAACAGGTTTTTTCAGTGCAAATCAGAGACACAAATAAGGCAATATATCACACATATGCATGTACAGAGATAGAAATGCTGAATTAATAAATTGTGTTTCTTGCAGTTTTGCACAATGCATTGAGATACGGCTCTTTAACAAGGGACAACACAGTGAGCACATTATGTAATGTCATTGAACATATTCTGTCTTTTTATAACAATTATCCATTTATCATTTATCTTGTGTCATTACCTATATTTCCAGACTTTTTGGCCATCCTGTATAATCTAGGAGTCAAATAAGTAATACTACCTTGAACCCAAAGGAATAACTGCATAATGGTTTTCAATGTGAAGGAGAAGTAGGATAGATATTTTTGCAATAGTAATGACTCCTAGACTCACAATGTGTGAGTGATCTTCTGTTCTTCCCCTAAGATGGGATTGATTCTGGGCTCATTTTTCACCTTATGTTACTCCAGTGGTCTGACTATATTGCCATATCATGCTGAATCTCCAAACTTATCTTCAAGAAGAGAACCTTAGGACTTCTCTGGTGACACAGTGGTTAAGAATCCGCCTGCCAATGCAGGAGACACGGGTTAGAGCCCTGGTCTGGGAGGATCCCACATGCCACGGAGCAACTAAGCTGTGTGCCACAGCTACTGAGCCTGTGCTCTAGAGCCTGCGAGCCACAACTACTGAAGCATGCATGCCTAGAGCCCGTGCTCCGCAACAAGAGAAGCCACCACAATGAGAAGCCTGCACACTGCAACAAAGAGTAGCCCCCGCTCGCCGCAACTAGAGAAAGCCCGCATGCAGCAACGAAGACCCAACACAGCTAAAAATTAATTAATTTAAAAAAAAAAAGAACCTTAGAAATCAATGATTCCATTACTCAAAGTTCTGGAATCCCAGCCCATCAGAAAATGGTCATCCTTGTATTCTTGTTATTGACCAGTCTGGAATGATCTAATGTTCTGTGCTTGGATCACCTCCCTCCCTTCACCACCACTCCTCCAGTTCAGCACTCGATAAAATAAAAGATGGCAGAGACTGATGAAAATAGGAATGAAGGAGTTAATTCAGCTGTGGCCTTTACCACAAGTCTATAACATTGATCTTACTGAATCTCGATAAATACTTAAAACTCATCACTACTGACTGTAATTAGACACTTATTGCTTATGTAATTCTGAGTTAATGGCATAGCAACAAGATTTATATCTCACATATTTGTTACACCTCAGCAGTCTTCACTTTAATAATCAATTGATATTTAGTTAACATACATTAACTATCCTATTAAAACTAAATTAAATGCTATTCTGATTTGATTTTATTAAATAAATGCTGGCAACACTAATGAGGTGCAGCCCATTTGAATCCATGACAGAACAGCCAAATTCACCCCCTCTGTTAAGTGAAGTAATTTCAGAGTGAAAAAAAAAAATGAGCAGATGTGATCCTTGAGTTGACAATTTCATAAATACTGCACAACTCAGTCATGATGGGTTCCTGACCAGCATCTCAGAAGACTGAAAGAAAATTCCATAATGTACTTCATTTCTAATAAGGCTGTACTAAATATGTCATAGAGAAAAAAACACTTTCCCCTTGGCCTCCATTATAAGGTCACTGATTTTGAGAAGAGCAAGATAGTGTTGCTCCATGAGAGGAATTCAGTTTAGCTCCAACTTTTCAGATAAAAGTACTTCTGAAACAAACTAAACTGGACTTCCTCAAGCATTTGAGTATTTCTCTTTGGGTGGGGAACTGGATATTGTTTTACCAAGAAAAAAGAACTGAAGAAATCAATTACACAATAAATATCCACTCATTTAACAATGATCAAGTACCTGCAAAGTCCCAAACGAAATCGAATATGATCCTACCTCATAGGAACAAATATTCTTAAGTTTCTTCCACTCACTGTGCCAGGTTCTGTGAGAAATATAAAGAATGAGGGATGGGCTGTGCCCCCAAGTCTAAAATATAGTCAGGGAGAAAAGTCACTGACACGTAAAATTTACCTGGAGCTCATGCATCCGGGGTCTGAACACACTGCTTATAAGTAAGGTCCCCATCATAGCCCAAGTGTCATGTAAAACATTCTTAATAAATATTTGTTGAGCAAGTGAAAGCTTCTATAACAAAATAGACATGTGATTCTCTTGATACAAGTCCTCATCCAAAAGCATACCATTTGAAGTTTATTCTTCCACAGTTGCTAATTCCTAGTCATAAAAACCAAAAGAAAAGTAGAATAGCTGGCAATGGTATCTAGGTGCCAGCAACAATAGTCAAAAAAGCATATTCGACCCTGTATCTTGGCAAAACATTGTACTGGCAACTCCTCACTTGTGTGCTGCAAACCTACAACTGACACATAGAGCTTGTTTTTCTACAACTGAGAATTCATACTGTTCCAGCAAAGTCTGTAATTGGGACCTTAAGCTGAGCAGGTGGCTCAGGTAGGGAATCACATCCTGGTTTGCACAGGACAGTGTCTGTTTTTAACCTGTTTTTTTTGATGTGATTATTAATAGTACCAACTTTCACTCTCAAGGGTGTGCCAATTCAGATGATAAATTATATAATCACCATGAGTGCAGGATAAATAAAGTCTGCTGAGCCAGGGATATGCGGCAGGACTTCTGGTTAAGAGGTAGATTACACACACTTTGACCTCACTTTTGCCAACTGTGTTCTTTTCATGTGGTTAAGGTTTTCAGCACTTCCATTTTTTAGAAATTTTATTAGAGTATAGTTGATTTACAGTGTTGTGTTTAATTTCAGCTGTACAGCAAAGCGACAGTTATACATGTGTATATTCTTTTCCATTATGGGTTATCACAGGATATTGAATATATTAGTTCCCTGTGCTGTACAATAAGACCTTGTTGTTTATCTACCCTATATATACTAGTTTGCATCTGCTAATCCCAAACTCCCAATCCTTCCCTCCCCCACGCCTCTTACCCCTTGGCAACCACAAGTCTGTTCTCTATATTTGTGAGTCTGTTTTTGTTTTGTAGGTATGTTCATTTGTGTTGTACTTTAGATTCCACATATAAGTGATATCATATGGTATTTCTTTCTCTCTCTGACTTACTTTGCTTAGTATGATAATCTCTAGGTCCATCCATGTTGCTGCAAATGGCATTATGTCATTCTTTTTAATGGCTGAGTAATATTCCATTGTATATATATACACATCCTCTTTATCCATTCATCTTGGCGCTTCCATTTTATAGCGTTTAACTTTATTTATCTTCTGAGCTTTGTCTACTTGTTGACTCTAAAATTAAGAGTAATTGTGGTAAGTTATATTACTGATTATTAAATATTCTGATTTTCCTTCCTGTGAGATGAATATATATCCCTGCCTGTTGAAGTCAAAAGCAGTCATATTACTTGCTTTGACCAGTGTGGGTAGAAATGATATGTGCCATTTCCAGACAAAAGTTTTAAGTGCTAACACATGGATCACTGCCTCTTTTCCCTCTCCCATGAAATCATAAATGTTCAACTAGCAGCTGCCCCATCAGCATTGGGCCTAGAATGAAAGTGACATAAAGTAGAGCTGTGGTCACCCCCACAATAGACATGTAATGAAAGTAAGAAATAGACTTTTGTTGTTGGAAGCCATGAATTTTGGAGCCATTTGTTACCTTGGCATAAGTTAGCCCATCCTGACTATTCTTAATGGACACTAGGTGCTGTTGTAACAACAACAACAGCAAAAGTAAGTTTCACTGACTCCAGGGCTCATTAGTGGAAAGCAAGGATATTGTTATTGGAGGTGGAACGATAATGGTCCATCTCCTTAATAAATTTGTAGTTTTAGGAGAAGACATGGGCAACCAGCATGTTAGCAGCTTCAGTTGGCTGCTTTTGTATGCATCTGACAGGAAAGAAATGAGCTCAAAAAGAATTGGTCGGGCTTCCCTGGTGGCGCAGTGGTTGAGAGTCCGCCTGCCGATGCAGGGGACACGGGTTCGTGCCCCGGTCCGGGAAGATCCCACATGCCATGGAGCGGCTGGGCCCATGAGCCATGGCCGCTGAGCCTGCACGTCCAGAGCCTGTGCTCTGCAATGGGAGAGGCCACAGCAGTGAGAGGCCCGCGTACCGCAAAAATAAATAAATAAATAAAAATAAAAATAATTGGTCATTTTGGAAACAGAGAAAAAAGATAGCATCCAGAAACTTGGGGAATTTTTATGGTTTGGAAAACACAACTGATTCTCATTTCCACTAAGTAAAACACTGACAAAGAATATCTTTGAACAACAAAGTCCTACTAAAACTTAGCTTTGTGTCAAGGACCAAATCAAGGGGTTGTTGCATGTCATTTACTGAAACTTTTTAACCTATTAAGATGGCATCCAGTAAATCCTTTGAAACAGACCAAAAGGCTCAAGGGGAAGAGATTAAGGCCTGGGTCTCCTAGGGAAATCTGATAGATACAAGGTACTAGCAATTAAATATGTCTATAGAGGCGTATTTCAAAACAGGATAGGAAATAGATAAGAAGCTAAAAGTTGAAAGCATTGTACCACCAAGAGAACCACTAGCCTACATTGAAAGATATTGTTCAAGACTTAAAACAACCCTTGCCTTTCCCTCATCCTTCCTGCTTGAGCTGGAAGAAGGGGGAGAAAGTTTTCAGCCTCCAGAAGATCATGTTCTGCAGTTCTTTCTTGAAATGCAGTCAAAGAGAATAGTGGAAAAGAAAGTCTTCCCCCAAAATAGGTACAAGGATTAGGGAGGAAAATGTCTAGGAGCTATTCCCAGGGAGTCGATTCAAGGACTAATCAAGAAATACATCCTTCTCCCAGACAACAGCTGTCCAAGGGGATTTTAGAATATGTAGAAACTGGTGACATCTGTATGTCTCCCATTTTTCACTTTTCCAAATAAGAGTGTTTATTATGGTTTCCCTTTCCCTGTTCCATCACTGCATATTGGGTATGTGAGGGGCAGATAGGTTCTCCTTTGTTCCTACAGCCTTGGATCAAAAGGAGCTATATCCAGACCTGATACAGAGACTGTCTGCATCAGGAGATACTGGCCTTTACCTTAGAAGTAAAGGTGAAGACTGAGTTACTGTTTGGGACTTCTAGTTGTCTCTCTTAGAGAAGGGGTGAGTGTGTTCAGCATATGGGAAAAGGAGGATACTGTACTTAATAGTGGAATACCAGTAATGTGGCCTGTGAGAGTTTGTGGTTACCAAGTATTTTGGTTTCCATCCTGTGGTGCTTCTCCCTGTGGGAAGATTATACACACCCCTTGTGTTGAACTCAAGAGTGGCTTTGGCCAGTTAAATGTGGGTGAAAGTGATGAATGTCATTCCTAAGCATAGTGTTAAGAGACATGGATCACATGTCTCTTTTTTGTCTGCCATGAAATTGATAATGTTCCAAACAAAGTCCGGGTTCCAAAATGAAGATAACATACATCTGAGCCTCAGCTGATCTATGACAGACATCTAATGTTAGCAAGAAGTAATTTTCTTTCTTTATTTTATTGTTGGAAGCATCTGAGACTTGAGGTCATTTGCAGTATAACCTAGCTCATTCTGACTGCTGCAGCAATAAAATATCCTAACAATATCATGATTGTATAAAAATTATTCACCATAGTCCCAAGAATGTGACTGGACCTATACAGAAAAAAGATAAAATTTCACATACCTAAAGGAGAAAGCTTCCATCATACAGTGGCACAAAATCTTGCTACTCTTACTTTCTTATAGCATTTATTTTTTTCCTGGACTTTCTAGTTGCCTTTCTATTTTTGCTCTGGAAAATTTGGGGATCTTTGTTTTAGCCTTCGAACTCTGAAATTTCACCAGAATATTTATAAGACGTGAGTCTCTTTTCATTTATTTTGCTTAATGTTCTTTTTTCTTAATACAGTCCCCTTTTCTCTACTGCCTCATCTTAAAAACCTATCTCAGGCTTTCATTTATTATTTAGCTCTTACCACCTTATGTACCCAGTTGCAGTTTTCTTAGAATTACATTAGGTGTTTTCTCTTCCACTAGACTGTGAGCCACTTGGGTACAAGGACTGAGTCTTGCTCCTCTTTCTGCCCCTCATGGAGCGTGGTAACCAGGGCAGCGAATAAACTTAATAGCAAGATGGTGAATTTTTCACTGCCTATATGCTTCCTGGTGACAAAAGTAATCATAATATGTTAAATTGGATTTTAATAGACAACTATCTTCGCTTTTCAGTAATGAATGATGGACATTGTCCACTAATATCTTCAAGGCAGGACAGGAAAGGTGAATGTGTTCCAATGTACAGATGCCCTAACAGAAGGAAGAAGTGCATGGTATTTCTCTGCTTCCTGAAATCCAGACTGGGCTAAGAGACAGCATTCATGACCTAGAACAAGGGTGATTCAATTATGGGAATAATTCCCATCAAGCTCTTAGCACAGTTTGACATCTGATTTTACTTCCTTGACTATCTGACTTCTGCATTCTAGCTTTTCTCCAGAGCTTAGGTGGAGGAGGAACTAGAGAAGTGTGTATTTAGGCTCCCTAGCACAAGATCTTAGTTGATCTTAATGGCTTCTTTGACCTCAGGTGTCAGAACAATATGTTTCTCTAGATCTAACCAGAACTATGACCTTAGTTGGGGCCTTATGCACTGAGCGACCAGTGCTTTGAGAGCTTCAAGAAAGTTTCTCAAAGAAACTTGCAGAGCTTTGAGAAAGTTTCTCATCACTCCAAAATATCTCTCCAATTTTTGGCCATACCCCAAATTAAGCTTTCAATTCTTTAGCTTAGAATTTTAAAAAACAAACTTTTTTGTAATACATTGAAGGTAATACTATACAGAAGCCAGTTGTGGCATACCTTCCTCTTAAATCAGGCTTTGTGGAAACTCTATGGAACTTAGATGGTTCTGAGGAACAGAGTTTGAAAACCACTGAATAACTCAAGGTTATACCTCCCTAGAGATATTTGTATAAAAATAATTAAAATATGTTACCAGTCAGTGACTCGTCAAGGCAGAGGAATTTGAAGTTCTTTCCTAAGAGAAGATTTTTCTCCTGAGTGAAAACACACAATAGACACTGGTCTGTAGGGCATAGAGACTCTTTCTACCCCCTACCCCACAGAAAATAGGTGTGGGACAGGTAAACTAAAGGTTCTTCAATGTGCCTCTGCACAACTTCTCAGAGGGCAGTCCCTGATCTTGGCTACCTCCTTATACTGTGCTAATATCCCTCAGACGCAGAAGCTTCTATAAGACCCATCTGAGTTTTAAGAGAGGCTCCATAAATACAAATTGAATTGAAGTTTTAGGCAGCTAAGAGTCTGCTAGCTTTCTGGAAGATTCCAGTCCAGCCCCCACACTACCTAGCTGCCTGCACCTGACTGGCCTTTTGGATAATTGATCACAGCTGGTGGCTTAACTGGGCCTGTCACAGGAAGGCCAGCTCCTTCTAGATGCAAGGTTTCATCCTGCCATGGTGCCCTCGGGGCCAGTGAACTCACTGGGAGGAAATGTGACTCCCACGTGTGCAAGTGAACAACTTGGGGCATTTCCTAGATGGGGCCCCATGCCAGGAATCTGGCCTAAGCTTGGTGGGCTTGAGAGGAGAGTGCAAGTTCCCTCCCTTCTACTCTGAGTCTTCTCATCTCTCTCTAGTTTTGTATAATTTGCTTTTTAAGGTTGTATGAGGTAGGGGTGGTTTTCTTTATTATCAGTTCATTGTAGGGCAGTCTGAATTAGTGAAAAATGACAATTATAGGCATTTTAAAATTTCTTATTATTGGATTTGAGTCATCCCAATAGCAAAGCCTCTGGCCCCTTTGATTGACCACTTGTCCATTTTGAAGAGTTAAGAGATGTGACAAACTTTTTGCCTTCATGGCTGAGAGAGGAGAATGGAGCTGATCATGGTCCAGAGCAAGGCCACATCTTGCCAGAGGGGCCGTGAGGGCTCTATGAAGGGCAGAGGGCCAGCCGTGGAGCTCTGACTATGCTGAAGTGTGTTCTTACCAGGATGTAGACTGACATGCATTGTCCAAAGGGACACTGATTACTTGAGGCTGAGAAAGCAGATAAGGAGGGTTGGAATGGAAATAGTTAATGGGTAAACTGGTGCTATTGCACTGTGATCTCCATGGGGCAGGGCTGATTCCTCCTCTTCCTTGATGGTTATGTCAATTTAGGGGAAATATGTTCAGTTTTGAAATTGTCTGAGATTCCTGTAGGATAGCCAAATAAAGACTGCCACCAACGGGACTTCCCTGGTGGTCCAGTGGCTAAGACTCTGTGCTCCCAATGCAGGGGGCCCGGGGTTCTATCCCTAGTTGGGGAAATAGATCCTGCATGCATGCTGCAACTAAGAAGTCCACATGCCGCAGCTAAAGATCCCGCTTGCCACAACTAAGACCCAGCGCAGCCAAAATGAATAAATAAATATTTTTCTCAAAAAAAGGCTGCCATCAAGAAGTTGAATTCTCTCTCCCTCTCTCCCTGTCTCTGTCTCTCCCTCCCTCCCTCCCTCTCTCCCTCAAAATCCCTCTCTGTTACACCACACAGACACACACACACACACACACACACACACACAGAGAGAGAGAGAGAGAGAGAGAGAAAATGGCAAATAGCATGACTTTTCATGCCAAATTAACTAAGGCTGTAGAAACACATTAAGGCAAAACAAAATAGTTTAGGGGAATAAATAAATAAACAAACTGACATTTGAGCAATTCCATCCAGATATTGAAAGCAAACTAACTGCGATGGAGACATTTATTGTCAACCGAATGCCTTTTTTCCAGGCAAGAATACCCTGATTTTTGTGTCCGAGTAGTCATATCCTTCAAGGAAAGTAGCCTCCAGCCCATGATCATGGGATTCTCATTCCACACCCTAATGATTGGTTAAGCATGGACATGTGACATAATTCTGGCCAATGAGACATGAGAAGACTTCTGGCAACTTCTGGGAAAGCTCTTTGCTTGTTCTTGAAAAGGGACATGTAGTGGGGGAGGGGAGCTCCCTTTTCTGACTCTGTCTCTCAATATTGTCATGTCAGTGTGTGATTCCTGGAACAGTGATAGAGCCTGAGGATACAAGGCTGAGGACAAAAGCCAACATGCTAAGGATGCCTATCCCTTAAGCACTGGCGTTCCAAAGATAGGAAGAAACTTGACTCTTGGTGCTATCAACAAGCCGTTGAACTACCAACCTTAAAAACCTCCTTCAGAACTTCCTGTTACAGGAGATGATAAATGTCTGTATTGTCTAAGTTCCTTTTTGTTTGGTTTCTGCTATTGAATTTTTAAATTTTTATTTATTTATTTTTGGCTGCATTGGGTCTTCGTTGCTGTGCGCGGGCTTTCTCTAGTTGCGGCGAGCGGGGGCTACTATTCGTTGTTGTGTGCAGGCTTCTCATTGCAGTGGCTTCTCTTGTTGTGGAGCACAGGCTCTAGGCACGCGGGCTTCAGTAGTTGTGGCTTGCAGGCTCTAGAGCACAGGCTCAGTAGTTGTGGCGCACAGGCTTAGTTGCTCCGCAGCGTGTGGGATCTTCCTGGACCAGGACTCGAACCCGTGTCTCCTGCATTGGCAGGCGGTTTCTTAACCACTGTGCCACCAGGGAAGCCCTCTGCTATTGCATTTTGAAAGCATCCTAACTGAAACACTAACAAAGCCACAGTGGGACAACTTATGGGTGACTTAATAAATTAACACAGCCCTTACTATTTGCCTGGCATGGTTCTAAGAGCTTTAGCCCGTTTAATCTTTGTAACAACTATAAAAAAGAGATACTATTGTTTTCTTCATTTTCTGGATGAGGAACTTGGTTACAGAGAGATTAAATCACTTGTTCAGTGTCACACGATTAACAAGTGGCAGAACTAGTAGTACAGATAGGCAGTCTAGCCCCCAAATTCAAGCTCTTAACCAGGATGTTAGACTACCTCTCAGATTAACAAATAGGAGCTAGGTTACTCCTATTCAAAGTCAATTACTGGGAACCATTAAGAATAGCAAAAGAGAAGTCAGACCAACAGACTTTTCACTTCTTCTTTAGTGAAATTCTTTCTATTTTCACTCTCCCCAGCATCACCCAGGTTTCTTACTATCTCCCAACTCTGCCTCCCAAGCAAAATCTTCACTCAGATCCTGCTTCACCCGAAAAGTGTAAATGGCTAAATAACAGGACTGTTTGGATATTAACAGCAATCAGAGCCTTGAACCAACTTGAATTTCATGCATCAGCCTGCCTGAACTTAACCAGTGAACTAGTTCATTAAACTCAGATTTATTTAGAGCTGAGATTACACAGAAGGAAGCAATATTCCTTCCCCCAAGGGGCCTGTGGTCAATGAGAGGAAATGAGGAACTGAACGAGGGATGATCATGAAACTTAGAATATAAACTACACATAATGGTAGATGCCTCTTGGAAGGGCACTTGGAGGGAATGGGAGGTGGGGCGCTGTAGGGAACCAGCTGAGGAGCATGCAGTGTCCATTCTAAGTCTGTTTTATGCTGTTCTATACGCTAAGAATTCTTTTCCCATATGCATGTACTACCTATTCAAAACCAATCAGAAAAGTTTAAAACTTCATAAAATGTGATAAATCTCTTCTAGAAAAGAGTATAGGAAGAATACTTTAAGAGTACAAAGAAGTGAAAAAGGAAGGGAAAATGCATTAGTTTCCTAGGGCTGCTGTAACAAAGTACCACAAACTTGGTGGCTTAAACAACAGAAATTTATTGTCTCACAGTTCTGGAGGTCAAAGGTCTAAGATCAAGGAGTTAGCAGGGGCATGTTCTCTCTGAAAACGCTAGGGTAGGATCCATTTCAGGCATCTCTCCTAGACTGTGGTGGCCTCAGGCATTCTTTGGCCTTATAGATGGCCATCTTCTCTCTGTGTCTCTTCATATCATCTTCCTAGTCTATGCATGTCTGTCTCTGTGTCTGAATTTCCCCTCTTTATAAGGATACCCGTCATATTGGATTAGGACCCATTCTTATGACTTCATTTTAACATGATTACCTCTATAATATAATATATTTAATTATATTAAATATATTATAATTACCTATAATTACCCTATAATATAATTACCTTATTTACCCTATCTCCAAATAAGGTCACATTCTGAGGTACTGGGTGTTAGGATTTCAGCATATAAATTTGGGGGTTGGGGGCACAATTCAACATACAACAGAAAGGTATAGGAATGCTTTCTGGAGAAGGTCTGTTCTTTTCACGTAGAAATGACAGGAGACATTTTGAAGTTTCTTCTCTTAGACTAATAACTTTTCTCAAGTTCTCATAATAAAACAACCCCTTAACATTTTAATACAGTGAGATAAGGCCGTATGGACTCAGTTTGGAGGGGCACAACTTGGAAAATGGTAAATGTAATATATGACAGGCACAAGTTGAATCAGGAAACCTAGTATTTAAGTAACAGGCCATTTGTAATGCTGTGCACCCCAGCTCTGGCTCACTTCCCCCATGTAACTATAAAATCAGAAAAGACATATTGTTGAAGCTTGAACACTTACAGGCAATTTCTGTTCTTATGCTACTGATATTGCATTTGTGGAAACATAAGGAGTCCCTGGAGGCTGATTCAACATGTACCAATTTCTAGAATTTTACTTTATAACCAAATAATGTATCCCGCTGAAGAGAGTGTTGCTTCGTGCAGAGACAAGGTAATTTAAAAATCATGTTCAAGTTATGTTTACAATAAAAATTCAAGATAAAGTAATGTTTCTCTCTGGTTGATGTTAAGAGTGCGACTTGTAGGTTGGAATGCCAAAGAATGCAAGAAGCTAGAGACGAATCATGAGCATTACTGTATGTCCATAGACAATGGGAGTATACAGTGGGTAGGCAAGATACTGCAAAAGTAAGCCTGTGATCAGAAATTAATATGAATATAGGCAATCTGAATTTGTAAAATTAGTATTGTGATTATCATTACCATTAATAAGTAAATTAAACTTAATTATTTAAATTTATGTATATGTTAATTTAATAAGTTTTATAAACATGGACACCAGTCAAAATTAGAAAATACAAATCAATCAATCTAGAAATCCATTAATCTTTGTTTTTAGTAAATTGATGTTACATGAAAATTGACTAAATCTGGCATTTCAAATCATCATGGGAAAAATACATTATCTATTTGATCCCTACCTCAAACTATAAGTCAAAATCAATACCAGATATATTAATAGAAAAGTTTTTAAAGTAAAACATGTATTTCTGCATGAAAAATCTGAGTCCATTAAGAAAATCAACCTACAGATAAAAGTATATAAAAATTTAAAACTTTTCTATATTAATGAATTATAAAACTTAAAAGGCAAAGAAGAAACCAGATAAAATCAGCAACACATAAGAAAATAGTGAATTTTAAAACTTGAGCACTGCAACAGAAAGATGGTCAAAGTAAATGAAGGGCGATGCACACACACGAAAAGAAATACTAATTATACCAATAAATAAATGAAAAAAAAAAACTTTAACTGCAACACTGATCAAGAACGTGCAAATAGGGTAACTTCTATACTAACAACTTGACTGCAATGTTGGTTGCAGCACAGAAGGTGTGTATAAATTGGTACAACACTTCTGTAGGCCAATCTGGCAATCAAAATTTATCATATCATAGAATTTTATTTATCCTATGTTTATCCAGAAGGAAATCATCATGGATATATGCTAGCAAATGTTGCCAGTGCCCATCCATATCCCTCTGTGCGTGCAACCTGGTTTCCAACCACCAACACTGGCAACTCTCTGCCTGGGATCTTTTCTGGGTAAGGAAGCATGCCAGGTCACACATGAGACTGTCTGGAAGTTCCAAGGAGTTAACACCTCTGGGAGCAGTCCTCAGCCAATGACGGACAGAAGTTAAGGATTCCTCACTTCAGTGGGGACAACTATGAGATGAGTTCAATACAGACTCCCAAAGGTCACAGTGGAATTGAGCGCTCGGTTGCCCATGAATAGTTGCTCATTAACACACCCTCTATTGACTTTCTTCCCTTCCCTTTCTCACTTCCCTTACTGATGTTTCCTGGATCACTCCCAAATAAGCTACTGATGCTCAGTTCCTTATTTCCAGATCAGCATCTTGGGGAGCCTAACCAAAGATTTATCAAACATTTATCAAAAAAGATCCTTACCACAGTGTCATTTATACTACTGGAAAACTGGAAATATCATAAATTAATGATGATAATAGGTTCATCATAATATGATACAGTATTACCCATTGAAATGTGATAGAAAGGAGAGTGGGGAGGGATAAATAGGCAGAGGACAGAGGGCAGTGAAAATTCTCTGCATATCATAATGATGGATACGTCATTATACACTTGTCCAAACCTATAGAATGTATAAGAGTGAACTCTAAGGTAAACTATGGGCTATGAGTGATTGTGATGTGTCAGTGTAGGTTCATCAAGTGTAACAGTCTTGGTGGGGGATGATGATAACTGGGGAGGCTATGCATGTGTGGCTGCAGGAGGTGTATGGGAAATATCTGTACTTTTCCCTCAGTTCTTCTCTGAACCTTAAACTGCTCTAAAAAATAGTCCTAAAAAAATATGATAGAAGAATATTTAATGTCTTGAGAAGGAAAGCAGTATAGTGTAATGTAAGATAACAGGTTCTGGAATGAAACATCATTTCAAGTTCTAGCTCCACCAATTACTAGCTCTGTGACTTTAGGCAGTTACCAAACCTCATTAAGTGTCTGTTTCCTAACATGTAAATGAGAGGGTTACTGTGAAGATTAAATGAGATAGTTCCCATGAAGTGATTAGCCTGGTGCCTGGCACATAGTAACAACAATCATCACTATCATTGTTAGTGTTAAAATATGAAGTTTAAAATACAAGTTTAGGGCTTCCCTGGTGGCGCAGTGGTTGAGAGTCCGCCTGCCGATGCAGGGGACGCAGGTTTGTGCCCCCATCCGGGGGGATCCCGCATGCCGCGGAGCGGCTGGGCCCGTGAGCCACGGCCGCTGAGCCTGTGCATCCGGAGCCTGTGCTCCGCAAAGGGAGAGGCCACAGCAGTGAGAGGCCCGCGTACCGCAAAAAAAAAAAAAAAAAAAAATACAGTTTATAAGAATATAAAAAATTCTCACATATATATTTATAGAAGCATAGGAAAAATAGGGAATATTTGCAAAAAAATTAACTGTACCTGTCTGTGTGCTAAGATGGTGTATATTTTTCCATGTGCTTTTCTGTATTTTCCTAATTTTTATGATTATTTTATATTCATATGATAAAAGTTACTTTTAGTGAATTTTATGAATAATTTTAAAGTGACTCAAAAAGAATACTTAGCCAAATGTCTTCACATAAAAACATACAGTTTTTGGCCTAGGGCTAGTCAATCCTTGATTGGTGAAATACTATTTTTCAGCCAGTTCAATCTTCTTGAGAACTGTGGGTACATTCAGTCATTGACCATTGCAATTCTGACACTAGGTTTATATTGTTGGTGATGGGTCTCAGTGTCAGTGAAGTAGAATGTATTGTCACAGAGCCATGCAAATGCAAACATAACCCAAAAGTTGAGCACAAGTAGCTTTAGAAACTGAGAGACACTGATATGACAGATACTTGATTATTCAGGAGCCTTCCGTGTTTAAGCATCAAAAGCAAGCAAAGAAGCTTAAAGCGTGATTCATAGCATCAAAATGAATGAATTGCTTCTGAAAGTGTGATTTCCTTTTCTCAGTTCTGTACTGCTTTAGAATTACTGATTCCATTAAATTCAGGCCAGGTCACAGTGGAAAATAAGCCCAGCTTCTCTTTGGGGACTAAAGACTGGTTTCTTCAGGATACTCATTAATTCCTAGAAGTCCTTGATCTAAATTTGGTAAATACCCTCAACAACTTTCTGCTACTCAGTCATCTAACTGGTTAAAATAATCTAATCTTCACAGTCAACTTCTGCATCTTCATAATAACCCATAAATTGCCAAATGTTAAGGGCATTAGAACAAAGAAAATCCACAGTTTTGATCACTTACAGCATTGAATCACGCAGTGAATTAATTTGAAAGTGTTATGGTTTGAATTCTGATGAATCATACAACAAAAGAAGAAAACACCAAACTTCTCTTTGGATTTAGGAAAAATCCCATAAAAACATATTTCTTTTTTCACTACAAGTGCCCTATATATGGCAAATTAATTCCACTTTTTTTTTTCAGGTTTAGAGCAAAGTTTTTAGATTATTTTACTTGCAGTAAATTGTATGCTCAATGGTAGGAAAATCTTTTTTCTCGTGAAAAGTCTCAGCCAGGCCAGACCCCTGTCAGGTTAGCCACTCAAGTAACCTTTGAGAAAAGGTTGAAGATTAAGAAAGAAAGTAAAAATACAGGATACACTGAGTGCAATGAGCAGGCTGGGCTACAACCAAGAAGCAGAAGATCTAGACCATGTGCTGAACATGCCACCAAATTAATTATGTGACCCTGACAATTAATGACTGCTCTTCTGATTGCAGCTATGTTATCTCTGACATCATGATCCTCCTACACCCCAGCTCTAAAATCATGACATTTCACTAGGACATGAACAATCCAGAGTTTGTATAAGAAAGCAGGAAAATGAATACATCTGTCAAATGCCAGTGAAATAGAGAAGAAGGGAGGAAAAAGCTACAATCAATTATTTGACTGGTTCTGTGTGCAGACTTGGTTAAAAGCATTACCTCAGTCCTCCCACCAACCTTGGGAGACAGATCAACCATCCATTCACTCAACAGCTATTCACTGAACATCTGCTATGAGTTAGGCTATGTACCAGGAGTTTGGAATGCCACAGTAAACAGGATCAACATCCCTTACCTCCATGGAGCTTATATTCCAGCAGTGGAGACAGATTATACAGAAAGTGATTTCATTTTGTTCGTCTTATGTGTTGTGAAGAAGTAGGACAGGGTGCTTAAAGTTGGTGACCATGTAACTGGGGCCTTAAATAATATGGAGATCATGTCAGGAAAGCTTTTTTGAAAAAGAAAATCATATTTACAATGAGATATTATGCATTAATAAAAATTGGCTAGACAGGGACATTAGACCCAAAGCAGAAAAGAACTTGATAGGTCCCAAAGGTATTGTAATCTTTACCCTACAGACTGGGCTTAGATGTATATTTGTCTTTTAAGTCACCTGATTATCTCTTTGGTATTTAGCAGCTGGAGGGTGAGGTTTAATATTCGGTCTATTTGAGTTCAGAGACTTTTATTTTTCCTGATAAAGCATTCCTGGTTCCTCTTTGATGACTTGATGACTCCATCTACATCTTATTGGAATCAGGGTTTTGAGTTGGCCCCCAAATGCACACAGTTGAGCCTCCCATCTGCTGGAAGAAGACTTGTTGGTAGTAGATCATCCAGACGCATCCTTGAAAGGTTTGTGCAGAGCTGAGCAAGTTCATCTGCTGAGAATCCACAGCAGGGAGGATTGGTGAAGAGCTAGTGAAAGGCCTTTATCTTCCTTGTTCCCCAAAGATAGACTGAGAAAGTCTTCTTGCATTTTGCAAAACCTAAAAGAACACTGGGCATTATGTTTACATTGAGCAAAAGATCACCATTATGACTTATCTACCATATTTAAAGTTTCTAGTTACTGACTAACAACACTTCTAACCAACTGTTAACGTACCAAGTTGATTATAGTTATTATTAAACTGAAAGTTAAGAAATTGCTCACAAGAAACCAGCATCCTGTCATATACCAAAGCCGCACATATTTGTCCCAGTTCTTTCTCTCTAAGCGCAGATAAACATTTCCCCTTGTCAGGAGTCTTTTCAACATTTCAATGGCCTAGTGGGACGCTCTTTTGAGCCCAGAGGGCAATTACTAAAACTTAAGGTAAGTGGGGAAGGGAACAGAAAACATGATTGCCAGTCCAAACAAGTGAAGTCCAGGGGACGGCTTAAGTTGTGCATTAAGTATAATCTTTTGGCTTTGACAAGAAGGTGAGGTGACCAGTTATTAGCCATTCAAGTTGAACCCCAAGCAGCATGATTGGGATGGGAAGTAGGCGGCAGCCCAGCCCACAGTTTCTGGCATTTGAGAGCTTTGCAGGCAGGAACTTATCTTGAGCCTAGTAAAATGATTTGCTAGAGTGAAGTTGTTTGTTGGTTTGTTTTTGAATATGTGCATTTTTATTTTTTCCTCCCAAAATATTGCCAGAGTTTGATTAGGGCACTGGCTAATTGATCCACAACAAGGCCTCAGAAAGACTGAGAAACTGGTGTAGTTCATCTCCTCCTGCTGACTTTCCTGCACCTTTCCTCCCTCCATAGCTCAGCCCATGGTGCATAGCCATCCCAAGCTGGCAGAGATGGATCCCTAGCAGCTGTCAGGGAATCCTTCCCATCAGCAAGGTATTCAACAGATATTCAAAATAGGTGTAAATCTCCGTCTATAAATTCATGTGTTCAAGAAACATGATTTCCTTACATTCTGAGTAACCAGCCCACCAGGCTAGCAGGAATTTTAATGCAGCCATGCTTGGGCTGCTCCCAGGCTTCACACACAAGGTTTCTACAGAAGTGTGGGTCTAACAGAGTGCAGGGTTTTGTATGGTGTAGAGGTATTGGGAAGACTCCTCCAGTATTTTGTCATCTGTCTACACTGGTTAGCACTCTCTCTGTGGCCCACTCAGGTTCCACCTCTGCTGCTTCCAGGCCAAGTATGGGGTGCGAATCTCTGGCAAAGTGAGCAGACCTGCAGCTGGGGTCTAGCCTACCTTGGTGCACACATAGCTTTCTCCTCCACAGGGCACAGTTACAGGGAGAAACACCCTACTCGCAGGAGCCACAAGCTGTGTTCCTGTCTCAGCCAAGGATAGCAGCTTTTTTCTTTCCTCATCCTTTCAAAAGCAGGCTGTCTCCTTCCTTACATTAAGCAAGAAATAACAAGCCTAACTACCTGTGTGAAATGAAAAGTGTAAAACATATAGAAAGCAAATACAATTGAGTTCCCCAGAGTAAGCTTCTAGCCGTGTGTGTGTGTGTGTGTGTGTGTGTGTGTGTGTGCGCGCGCACACGTGCACACACAGGAGGGGAAGTGGGGGCTATATCTAACTGGCTATCAGTTGAGGATCTCATTTACTCAATCCCCTTTGTATATTGGTTGGTGGTTGGATCCAACCCTGTACAAAATATTCCCCTGCACACTGGAGTTTGAGAATCACTGAGTTAAATCAAAGGAAGGAACAAGAAGAAAGTCTATTTACAAATGTCTAAAATCCTTACTAGTAAAAAGAAAATGGGTGGAGAATACGAAAATAGTCCAGTACTCCTGTTTGCCTGCGTTTTGGCCTCGTTGGGTCTTCGTTGCTGCACACGGGCTTTCTCTAGTTGAGGTAAGCGGGGGCTACTCTTCGTTGCGGCATGTGGGCTTCTCATTGCGGTAGCTTCTCTTGTTGCAGAGCACAGGCTCTAGGCGCGCAGGCTTCAGTAGTTGCAGCACATGGGCTCTAGGGCACACGGGCCTCAGTAGTTGTGGCACGCGGCCTCAGTAGTAGTGGCTCGCGGGCTTTAGAGCGCAGGCTCAGTAGTTGTGGCGCACGGGCTTAGTTGCTCTGTGGCATGTGGGATCTTCCCGGACCAGGGGTGGAACCCGTGTCCCCTGCCTTGGCAGGCGGTTTCTTAACCACTGCGCCACCAGGGAAGTCCTGAATTATCCCACATGCCGCGGAGCAACTAAGCCCGTGCGCCACAACTACTGAGCCTGCGCTCTAGAGCCCGCGAGCTACAACTACTGAGGCCCGCGCACCTAGAGCTTGCGCTCCTCAATGGGAGAAGCCACCACAATGAGAAGCCCGTGCACCATAACGACAAGTAGCCCCCACTTACTGCAACTAAAGAAAGACTGTGCACAGCAAAGAAGACACAATGCAGCCCTAAATAAATAAATAAATTTATGAAATACATTGATGGGTTTGCTTATTATTGAAAGGATTAAAGGAGAGAATTTAGCTATTTTTCACAGGGATTAGATTCTAATTTAATTTTTTTGTTAAGTTTTTTTTCCCCTTTTCTGTTCTATAGTTTTGCTATGTATGGATTTATTATTTTCTCTTTAATCCTATTTGGTACTTGTAGAGCACATTCAATCCTAGGATTGTCTTTCTTCATTTCTGGAAAATTCAGCTGCTAATTTAATCAGAACTAATGTGATTTTACTGTGTTTCAATAAGTTATTCTTAAGGAGCAGTTACATGTGAGGCAGTGTATTTACTGGAATGGAATGGAGTGGGGTGGGGGGTGACTAAATCCTAGCATGCCAAGGGGAAAAGCTCGGAGTAGAACTGTGGCATGATAAGAAATATATCTGGTTTTTGTCTCTGGTTCCTGGTGCAGAGTTCCTAAGACCCTCGGAATTTCCTAAGTGATGGGAGTGTCTTTGGTTATTCATACAAGCCCTTTCAGCACACCTGAGTTTATGCAAATGAGGTGACTTAGGGTGGGGCCCCTTGACAGCCTCGGGATGGAGCTGGTCACAGAAAGACCAAGGGATTAGAGGGCTGGAGATTGAACTTTATAAAAACTCTTGAACAAGGAGATTTGATGAGCTTCCAGGTTGGTGAATATGTGGAGGTGCTGGAAGGGGTTGCACACCTGGAGAGAGCATAGAAGCTCCACGCTCCTTTTCCCATACCTTGTCCCATGCATGTCTCCTATCCTGTTGTTCCTGACTTGTGTTCTTAAATCAGTAAATGTTCCCCTGAGTTCTGTGACCCATTCTAGCAAGTGATCAAACCAGAGGAGGGGGTCATAGGAGCCCTGACTTATAACCGTTCGGTCAGAAGTACAGGTGACAACCTGTACTTGCGGTTGGCATGTAAAGTAGGGGCAGTCTTGTGGGACTGAGCTGTTAACCTGTGGGATCTGACGCTCTCTCCAGGAAGATAGTGTCAGAGTTGAGTTAAACTTGTGGACACGCAGTCAGTCTCTGCTAAGAATTGTAGAACTGTTTAGTGTGGGAAAAACACCCACATATTTGGTGACCAGAAATGAAGTGTTCTGAGTGTGAGTGTAGTGAATAAAGGAGAAACAGAAGAGTTTTTCCTAGAAGGATGATTGTAAGGAAAGCAGAGGCAGGGCATCACACCCAAGTCCTTCTTTAAAGAAGTACAATGGAGTTTCCTCACCTGCCATCATAACAATGTTCAGAAGTCACTCTCTCTTCAGAAAAGATCTTACTCAGGATCTTTGAAACAGCTGCCTGGCTGAAGCAGTGCTCCTCTTTTCCCTCTGTCTGGGGATAGCCCTGGAATTCCAGGAGCACCCAGGAACGCTGAGAGACTCAGCCAGCTCTACCAGTTCTTCCACTGCTGGGTTTGTGGCCCACAGGTGATAGAATGCCCTGCAGAAGCTAATTAAACTGACTTTTAAAGAATCCCATCATCCCAGTAGAAAAGTGTATTTGCTTTTGAAGCCTACTCTATGTCACAGTTCTGGGAGAGTCAGCTCTAAAAGATTCTGTTAGTTATGCAGACATGATTGTGTCTGTGAAGGAAAGTGTGGGTCTCTCTCTGGTGTGAAGAAGATAGTTGAGTCTGAACTTAGAGGCATAGGGGAGCCTTTGGATGACAGAAAAGATGTGTAGACAATGACTTGAATTACCTGACTTTGAATTTTTTAATATGAAATTGAAAGCCTTTCAGTGGGGCATGGCCCTCAGTTTGTGACAAGTTCCACCACTCCCGATTGCTTTGTACTTGGCTGGATTCACGCATTTATGATGACTGCCTGGCCTCCTTAGCATTTGAGTTCACGGACCCTTGGCCTACATGTAAAGCCAGCACTGTCTCTGGATTTATCCAAATCAATGAGGCAGAGAATCCTCCCCACACATTCTGTCTTCTCCTTTGACCATTCAGTCTTCTCTGATTTGTACTCCTTTCTGCCACCCCCAGCTTCAGAATTAATCTCTATTATCCCTGTCAGCAGTATTTGTACCTCTCTTACAGCATAATACGGTCTGCCTCATATTACCATTTTGTATATATATATACCTATTACTTGTTAAACCATATCTCTGCAGAGACTTGGACAATGCCATGTCTTCATGAAGTGCCAAATAATTATTCTTTGACTTGTTCTCAGCTTGGATTGGCTCTGCCCCCTGTGGTGTCCAGAAGAACATAACCATTGTCACAGCTTCCAACACCACTACTGCCTACCTCCATTTATATAAACCAGCCCCCTCCCCGCCCGGGGAGAACAAGACCAGGGTCAGATCACTCAGATCAAGTGATATTTGATTAAGTGAAACATCATGTGAGAAAAGAAAAGTATAGAATGTAATGGACTCTTATTTTTAAAAGGGAAATAGGCTTCCTCCTTGCTGCTGATGGATTGGGAGTAGGGGACCGTGAGCAATGAGTGTTTACATACAAAAACCAATTGCTTGTTCCATTCCTTTCAGTCTCTTAGAGTTCTGATTGGTTGCCGGTTATTTTAACAACAAAGCTCAAGCCACCCAACCAGGTGATGGCTCTCTCACCATCCCAGATCACTTTGGAACACTAGGCAAGGTTCATTAGTGCCTTTTCAGCTATGAAATAGGAATAAGTGTATCACTGTCATGAATGGAGCTAGGAGAATGAATAGATCAAAACAAAACCACAAGCAGTGCTATGCTACATTCATTTAAATAAAGAGAGCCACCATACTTTCCCAGGCAAGAAACAGAAATTGCATTAATGTGCTGTTAATTGCAAGCAGGACTATATCACTTTGACTTTTTATTCAGTTCAAATTTTTGTTACCCCATATTAAAAATCATATACTTCTCTGCATTTCCCTAAGTATTTTAATTGGTACATTTTAGTCTGGATGTGTGTACATTCTCTGTTACCTCCCATCTGGGTGTAATTTTCCATAGTCTCCCCTGATGATCTGCATTTTCTCCTTCAAGTCCCGCCTCTAAACCCACTTCTGTGGATCTTGCCTTCACATTATGCCATTAAAAGCTCCAGCTGGAAGGAAGTGCCTCTGAATGGAGTCCAAGAGAAGAAACAAAGAAGATGGAAACCAGATGCCTTGAAGTCATCCCTGTGTGAGTCATCATTTTCTCCTGGAAAGTGTCTATCTCAATGCTGTGCCTCTCTTCAATTTGAAGCCCAGTAGAGAGAAACCCTCCCTCAATCTATGTGTGTTTTAGCCGTCCTCAGTAGACTGATATATTCTGAATGCTATTGGCATACAGTAAATATATACGTAGTACTAGCAATAACAAATAAATATTTGTTAGGTTTTAGATCCAACATAAGATAGTCATTTCCTTCATGGGTCATTCCCAGAGTAACTTTGAGAAATAACTTTTAAAACTCTTCAAGAATGGTATTCAGTTAAGCCAGTGGTTAAAAAAAATGTAATTGGCAACATCTAAACTTGTTTAAATATAAATATATCTGTTCAGGACTGAACACATGACTTTACGTATGCTCCCATTCAAAATTCTGCTGAAGAGTCAGTAAAGGGAATAAATTGATAACCATGCTGAAGATTAAAAAAAGAACTATCAGCAGAGGTTTTGACAATTTTCTGGAAGATAGAAAGGAAGTGAACAGTACTGGTGGATAAAACAGAGCAAAGGAAGCAGCATCCCAGATTTTCTCAGGAGAAGGCTGTGGAAAGGGTGGAAATGTTCTTTCCAAAGAAGCCTTGGAGAATCTCCACATTGGGCATTAGCATGCTCAGAACTCAGGACTGGAAGAGGAGCCAAAAGCAAGGTTACCCAGAGAAGGGCTGTATCATGTGGTCTTTCTCATCCTTCCGCACCTTTCTCATACATGCAGATGAAGTGCAGATTTGGAAACCCTCACCTCCTCCCCAGATCTGCTCTTTTAAGAAGATAAGATTGCTGCCTGGACAGAACTAAGGCTCCTTGTATGGGATTTGGCATTCCACAGTGAAGCCCTCCGTTCTGGGTGTTTTGTGGGGAAAAGAATACCATTTGCATGATCCCATATGCTTGCACCCTAAAGGGAAGTTTGTCAGTTGACCTGTCCCACCCATATATGCAGCCAGTACCCATCTTCAGAGGGAAATGCCCACCAAGGAAACCTACCTATCCAGTGGCAGAGAAGAGACTGCACCAGACACACCCAGCCACCTTTGTTAAGTACCCAGTCCTTCCTTCATAAATATAAACAAACAGCTTGAATGATCAAGCTGACAGAAGTGGGAAATGTGGGGGTGAAAGGGAATTCATGAATATGATGTCAGAGGATACTATCTGAAACCAAAGTCTCAAGAAACAGAAATTTAAGTACAGGTATCCCCTGCTTTTCAGAAGTTTGCTTTACACCCCTTCACTTTTACGAAACACCTACATTAATACCTGTTTTCACTAACCGAAAGAAATCTGAAGAGAATTTTTGCTTGTACAAAAAAAGGTGAAAAGCGAAAGTAGAATAGCATTCAGTGTTTGTTTTGCAGAGAGCCGTGGTAGAGGCAGTGCACCCTGAGCAGTGAGAGTGGCATTGTCAAACTCCTTTCCTGGAACTACACTCAGCATCTCAGCGTCAAGCCACCAGAGCTTTGAACTGTGTCTGTGCTTTATCTCAGTTTATTTTGTGTATCCGTTAGCAAGATGCATCCTAAGCTTTCTCCACTTTACACCATTTCAGCTTGCAAAAGATTTCTTAGGAATGCTCTGCTTTCAAATAGTGGGGGAACCTTGTATATTGTTTAAAGTTATAATTGTCATTGTGGTTTGCCATCTCATATCCATTTCCTCTTCATGTGGCCAACAGAACTCTTATCTTAGTTTGGGGTAACTGTTCCTCTTCCACTCTTAGTCTCCATGGTTTGGGTGAATCTGAATGTAACCTCTGTTCCCAGGATGGAATATAGGACCTAGGCCAAGGCCAGAGTGTGAGATCCATGCCCTTGGCCACAATCACTGGTTTTGAATTGAGCAAGCCAAGCTCATCTGCTTGGAAATACTCCTTTCCTCCTTCTCAATTCCATGGGAGGAGCATACGTCTACATTTTATTGATTTGGGGTACAGTCATTTGACTTTCTTTGGCTAATGGTATATGCTTGTGCATCTGGTCTTGTGCTCTTGCACCTTCATCATCACCATGAGAACATGCTTGGGGTAGGTCATTTGTCCCAGGAGGAAGATGAGAGACACAAGGAACACCATTGAGCTATCCTAGACCAGAGTTGTAAGCAGTCCCAACCAAGATCAGCAAAGCTACCCAGCCATGTCCAACATAGATCAGCTGACTTCAGCCAACCCACACATATATGAGTTAAATACTTACCATTGTACACCACTGAGATTGTGTGTGTATGTTTTAACTCAACATTATTGTGGCCACAGTTAAATAGCACACAATAAAGACACATGCTAGTCTGGAATCTAAGACAGTATGACCCTATGGCTCCTGCAGCTTTGCCCACCACATAGAATTTAAGGATGAAGCTTACAGACTGCAGAGAGCTGAGCTGAAATCGAGTTCTGCTCACATTGTTTGAACTCTGAATTCAGCCTTCCTAATGCCTCTGATGTTCTTGTTTATATGAGCCAATAAAATCCCTTTTTATTGCTCAAATCAGATTGATTTGGCTTTTCTTCCACTTGCAATCAGAAGAATCTTAAGTGATACAAAAATTAATTCCTCATCTTGTATGGCAGGGGTCCCCAAGCCCCAGGCCACAGACCACTATGGGTCTGTGGCCTGTTAGGAACCAGGCCGCACAGCAGGAGGTGAAGGGCGGGCGAGGGAGCAAAGCTTCATCTGGGGCTCCCCATTGCTCGCATCACCACCTGAACCATCCCCCGCCCCACCCCCATCCATGGAAAAATTATCTTCCATGAAACTGGTCCCTGGTGTCAGAAAGGTTGGGGACCGCTTTTGTATGGCAGAGTCAATCCAGTGTTTAAAGTAGGTAAATCAAGAGATTAAATTATAGGCATATTTTCTGGACCTAATAGAGATAAATATGGGAAAGGATTGAAGTCAGAAATAAACAAACATGGTTACATATGATTACTGGAGAGGGAGTATGACAAAGCAATGAGGTACTCGTTTTTTTTAATCTTCTATAGGTCTGTGCTGTCCAATGCACAGCCATTAGCCACCGGTGGCTATTCAAATTTAAATTAGTTAAAATTAAATAAAATTTCAAATGCAGTTCCTCATTCACAGTAGCAGCATTTCTAGTGCTCTATAACTACACATAGCTAGTAGCTACCATACTGGATAGTGCAGATACAGAATATGTCCATCACTGCAGGAAGTTCAGTTGGACAACACTGTAGTAGCAGAATGTCAAAGAGTCACTGTGTAAAGTCAATTAATTAAAAACAGAAGTTAAATATACCACTCAAAATTGTACTTTAGGGGTTTAAGGGTACAGGCCCTGGAGATAAACTGCTTGGGTTCAAATCCCAGCTCTGACACTTACACATTATAGAACATTGAGCAATTTACTGATCTTTCTATCCTTCAACTCTCTTACCTAGAAATGGCAAAATACACACAGACCTATCTCACAGGGTTGTTTTGAGGATTGAATAAGCTAATATATATGTTATTATATATTTTGTGCTTCCAAGAATGTCTAGCATTTGGTAAACACTCAGTAATTATTATTATTTTAATTTTCTATCCTTCTGTAAGTCAGACTTTACCATGTACACGTTTTAAATTATATGTATATATTTGAGACATATATCAGTATTTATATATAATATGTCATATTTAATATTTTATATGTGATATATAAACACACATGTATCTCAGCTCCAGTTCATAGGATATAAATACTTCATTTTCTTCTTTATACATTTCTACATCTTCTAAATTTCTATACCAATTGTGTATTGTCTTTATGATCAGAAAAAACAAAGTTTTTATTTTTAAAGACACCAACATATTTGAAATGAATGATGTGCTACATCTGGATCATTTGCTTTTGCTGATTTGGTCCACAGAGGCCCATTATATAATCTTTGTCATTAGTCATTTGGGGCTTCGTGACCTCTTCTTACACTATTACAAAATCCTCCTGGCTAGTCCCCTGCCCTGTGCAGCTCTGCTCCAGCCTCCAAGTCTAGTCTCCACAGTGCTGCCAGAGTGATCTTTCTACAGCACAACACTTATAACACTCCCCTACTTAAAACCTGTCAATGTTTTCCCATCCTTTACAAGTTGAGTGTCCAGTCGAGGGCATGACCCATGAAAGCCTTCCCATTCTAATCTGGCCTACCTTTCCAGTCTCCTACCACTGCCCTCCCCGCAACCCCCATAGCCATCCAAGCCTCTACACACAGGCTGAAAGGAGGAACATTCTTCTACACCTTTTCCATCTAGGGAAGTCCCGTTTATTCTGCAAGACTCACCTAACACCTGCCTTCTGTGAAGGGTTTCTTATCTCCAAAGCAGAGTTCAGAGCTCCCAATCCAGCCTCTGACTCAGAGCCTTTTCTACCACACAGCAATCGTTTGTTTACATTCTCCACTCACCCTCAACTATGTGCTCCTTGAGGGTGTGGCATCTTTGCCTTCCTGTATCAAGCCCAGAAATTGACCCCATGTAATGTTCAATAAATGGTTATTGCACAAATTCAGGAAGAAATTATTTTTAAAATAACTTTTATTGTCTTACTAAAACAATAAGGTTCACAGTAGAATTAAAAAGTTCAGATAAATCAGAAGCAGAAAATGTAAAGCACACAAATCCCACTTCTCAGTAACATTTAACATCTGGGTAAATTCCATAGGCTACTTTAAAAGTTTCACACTTTCTTCATTCATGGAACCCTCAATGTTTCAGTAATTTTTTCTGGTACTTTAAACCAATATAAATTACGTTTATTATGTAGTTAGGTCCAAACCACTTAATAGTAGTAGTTCCCACAGTGTCCAGGGGTGTTGCTGTGTTTCTCTTGAAATTTTAAAATATCCTGGGGGCCTCCTGTGAGTTCACTGCAGTGCCCCAGGATGCCTTGGCACACAGTTTGGGAACCACTAGTCTAAACTATCTAAAAGAACCTTTTTTTTCACTTTCTTTTTTATTGATGTATAGTTGATGTACAATATTATATGTTACAGGTGTATAATATAGTGATTTACAATTTTTTTTGTCAATCCCAAAGTCTCTAAAAGAGCCTTTTAAAAGAAAATATGGGCTTCCCTGATGGCGCAGTGGTTGAGAGTCCACCTGCCGATGCAGGGGACACAGGTGCCCCGGTCCAGGAAGATCCCACATGCTGCGGAGCGGCTGGGTCCGTGAGCCATGGCCGCTGAGCCTGCGCGTCCGGAGCCTGTTCTCCGCAACGGGAGAGGCCACAACAGTGAGAGGCCCGCGTACTGCCAAAAAATATATATATATATATACCATTATATTATACGAACTATTTTGTTAACCTGTAATTTCTAGTTAATAATAAGTGAAAAAAAAAACTTCCCTTCTTGGTAACTGCTTATCTAACAATACCTAATATTTGATGAGTACTTAATATGTTCCTTGTAAGGAAAGTATAATACTATATCATTATTCTCATGGAACTGAGGCACTGAGAATTTAACAAACTTGTTCAAAGTCCCACAGCTAGTTAATGGCACAACCTGATTATAAACCGTGGAAATCAGATTCTAGAATCCCTACTTTTAACTACTTCACTCTAATGCCTTTTAACATTCACAGCATTATTTCTATGGGGGAGTCAAGATACAGTGGTATTCTATTGTAAAGATATAATTTATTTCACCAAATCCCAAATATTAGACATTTAAATTGTTTCCAATTTTTCACTGTTCTCAAGAACCTCGAATTGAACATCTTTGTAACTAAATCAATCCCTGCATGCTTTTCTGTATATTTCCTTGGGGAAAATTTTGTAGAGGTAGAATTATTTTGTCAAAGGGTAATACATGCAAAATCTAAGGGTTTGGGGACATATTTTCAAGTTATTCTACCAGATAAGTTGGATAAATTTCTATTTCACTGTTTTTTCTCATCCTCACTAATACTGAATATTTTCATTAGTTAAAAAAATCATTACCAATAAATTAAGGAATAAAGATTGTAGCTTATTGCCCTGTTAATTTGCACTGCTTGATATTTAATAAGGTTGAGCATAGTTATCTTAATAACCAGAATTTATATTTTACTTTGGAAGAAAGAGGCAAAGCCTTAGAAGCAAGATGACAGCTGAAACATGATTGGAAGAGCCCCTTGCTGGACCTTCCTAGGTTGCATTCACACTCAACTCAAGCTACTCAACAGCCCGTGTCCCATGTTGCTTTGGCGATGAGAATGATGCTCATTATAACACAGTCTCCATTCTCCAATATGCCATCATTTCTGCCTCCTAGTTTTCCTAAGGCAGGAAAATATACTCTCGTTTTAGAAACACTTTCATTACAAAGAATGGATTTGTGGAATAATGGAGAAAATGGTAAACAAGGATTCAGGCGACTTTGAGTGCAGGCCTGCTGTGACCATAGGAGAATCATTTAAATTCTCTTAGTTTCAACTTGTCTACCAAAATGGCCAGTGCTTCTCAGACTTTTCACAGAAACCATCCAAAGATACAAGAGAATGAAAATTTATTCCTAAGGTTAGTACCTGGGATGTATTAACCCAAAGAGACCCATTGCAGGTGTGCAGCTTTTCTCTTTGTTAAAATTCAGGCCAAAACTGCCTTCTTTCCCTTAAAATGTTGGTATTTTTAATCGATAAACATGTTTTGTTTGCTCTTTTTGTTTGCTGTTTTTTCTCAAATAGAGTTGGTGCTCTGGGAAGATGTACCATAATTTAATATGTATCTTCAGGGACCCTGACACACTGCCATGTATTCCACTTTGAGAAACAAGAAATTCTTTCCAAGATTTTTTCAATCTTGGTCAGTGTAAGAGTCTAGAGAACACGATTTGCTCTTTAGTTAACCATAAAATTTGAGGTCATTATTCTGAGGGTGATTAATTTTCCTGGGGGTGTAGGCAGGAGGGTCAGCATTTTTCCTTCCCGTCAAGTCCTTTGGTCCCTGATGCAGAGATGACCCTCCAGTCAGCCCAGACTATACCTGACCATCACCGAATAGGATGACAATTTAGGTCCACATGCTAAAATCACAGATCATCATCATCATCATCCTACCTTCACCCCGAAAGCTACATGCAGCTTCCTTCTTTCTACTCTGAATTTGTTTAATGATAGAAGTGATGTGATGCAGTAATGGAGAAATTCTGTTCTTGGCATAGAAAGATCTAAGCTGACTTATTAGATCTTGGGCAAATCACAGCTTTTCTGAAACTCAGTTTCTGCACTAGCAAAATAGGAATAATAGTGGTTCTTACCCTCCCTACCTAACAGGTGTATGGTGAGGAACATATAAGCAAACCTTGGGGCTGGGAGTAGGTATTATTTTTATTACTTAGGAATCCATCCTTAATCCAGAATGAACAAAACATTAGTTATCATGACAGTCCTTCAGTTTGGAATGTTGGTTGTTGGGAACTGCATTCCAGCTGTGAGAAGGCTGAGCCCTTAGCTGGATATTGTTTCAGACCTGCCTGTACAAGTGCTCACCTGACACAGGAGGAAACCCTTTTGGAAACAATGATGCGCATTGTTGAACTGGATGGGGCAAGAAGGGGAATGTCAGTAACAATACATGAACCCTAGCCAGGCCCCTGTGCAGTAAGAAAAGCTCTTTCTCCTGTGATTCCATTTTCTGATTAAGAAGTAACACTAAGCTGTAAGATTTAGAACTCCTGAGGCATCTAAGCCTCAAAGCTCTCCAGGGACAGGCAGTAAATGCCTCAGCAGGTCACAGAGAATGAAGACTGGAGCCTCTGGACCAGCTTCCACCTCTTTGCTGCCACCAGTCCTCACCCTTGTCCTCCACTGAACAAGTCGTACCAGGGAGAAGTAGGAGCCAAGCTTCATCTCACTGCCAAGCGATGAGGGACCCTTGAGGCTAAATTAGACAAGCTATTAACTAGCAACTCAAATTGAGCAACTCCAGTGAAGAGACAAGCACAGACGGAGGTCACAAGCAAAACAAGGACAAAAATCACAATAAGATGGCAAACATAGCCGTCACAGCAATCAGAGGGAAAAGGGAGTTTCAAGACCCAAATCAGAACAAGCAGGAAATATAGTGATCACAGGAAAAAGAAGTGACCAAACCCCTCCCCATTATCTTACATGGATAGAAGACACTCACAGTGTAGCTTTCCCCAGTGTGTAGCCGTTATTTTCCAGGTGCTTTCTGTACCTAAGCTTCATTTGGCACAGGCTTAAGATTATAAGCCTGAAAGCTGGGCAATGAGAAGCTGTCCTCAGTTGGGAAAAACAGTGAGCAAATTCACAGATTTTTCTCAGATTTGCTGAGTTCACCCCTCTTGTTCCCCCAAATTAACAGTTTGTTTCAGAAAAAATTTCTTGCCTTTAGACATATGATGAACATAGAAAAATGAACTTAACGTCATGGGAGTGTATGCATTTCCTAAGGTAGAACAAGTCTCAAATATTAATTTCATTTACCAAGAATAATATCCAGGAAATGTTAATTTAAGTACAAGTCACACATTTTAAAATTATTCTTCTCAGATTAGTTTCTTACTATCTTTAGTTATATGCATATGCCATGTCAGTTACTATTTTTTTATTTGTTCATTTCTTTCTTCATTTGGGGTGTTTTTGGTTTTTTGTTTGTTTGTTTTGTTTCTTTGTTTTTCCTTCTCCTAGCTTCATTTAGAGGGGGATAAGCAGCAGAATAGAATAGTGCTTAACAGCACAGCCTCTGGGGTCAAATGTCCAACTCTACCCCACAGGGCATAATTTGCCAGGCCCAGTATAAAATGAAAATTCAGGTCCCCTTGTGTAAAATTATTAAGAATTTCAAGACAGTGACCTCAGAGCATTAAACCAAATACAAAGATGATCACAGGGCCCTGTGCAACTGACTGCCCAGGTCTCGTGTCCATGAAGTCGGCCCTGCTGTTTCATACTAACTGAGCCGTCACAAGCCTCCGTCTTCCTTTTTCTTTAATTAGAAACAATAATAGTACTTATTTCACAGAGTTGTGGATTTATTAAATCAGCTGATACTGTAAAGTGCTTTGCACATGCCTGGCACATATCAAGTGCTTAAACATTATTAACTGTTGCTATCACCAATTACCTGCTTATATCAGAATGCTCTTAAGAACCTCAATTAAAACAACAATAAGGATAAACAACAAAGTCCAAAGTATAGCACAGGGAACTATATTCAATATCCTGTAATAAACTGCAATAGAAAAGAAAAAAAACAAAATACGATACCACTATACACCTACTATAATGGCCAAAATCCAGAACACCGACAACACCAAATGTTGAAAAGATGTGGAGCAACAGGAACTCTTATTCATTGTTCATGGCAGTGCAGAATAGTACAGTCACTTTGGAAGACAGTTTGGCAGTTTCTTACAAAACTGAACATACTCTTACTATATGATCCAGCAGATTCAGCAACTGCAACTCCCTACCCAAAGGAGTTGAATCATCATCATCATCATCTTGTCTTCACCCTGAAAGCTGCACAAAAATTTGCACACAGATGTTTATAGCAGCTTTATTCATAGCTGCCAAAACTTGGAAGCAACCAGGATGTCCTTCAGTAGGTGAATGATAAATAAACTGTGGTACACCCAGACAATAGAACATTATTCAACACTAAAAAAGAAATAAGCTATAAAGCTGTGAAAAGACATGGAGGAACCTTAAATGCATATTACTAAGTGATAGAAACCAATCTGAAAAGGCTGCCTACGGTGTGATTCCAACTATGTGACATTCTGGAAAAGGCAAAGCTATGGAGACAGTAAAAAGATCAGTGATTGCCAGGGGTTGAGGGAGGTGGAGGGAGGGATGAATAGATGGAGCACAGAGGATTTGGGGGGCAGTGAAAGTACCGTGTATGATACCATAATGATGGACACATGTCATTATACATCTGTCCAACCCCACAGCATGTACCTCACCAGAAGTGAACCATAATGTAAACTATGGATTTGGGGTGATTCTGATGTGTCAATGTAGGTTCATCCGTGGCAACAAATGTACTACGCTAGTGAGTGATGTTGGTAATGGGGAGGGCTATGCATGTGTGGGAACAAGAAATATACAGGAAATCTCTCTTCCTTCCCCTCAATATTGCTATGAGCCTAAAACTGCTCTTAAAAAAAATTGTCTTTAAAAAGAGAAAAGAACCTCAATAACCGAACAAAATGAGGAACTGCGGAAATAATTACATGAAGCAGGACAATCACCACTGCGCTATTTTCTCTGCTTCTCTTTGAATTATCTGAATAAGAAAGCTTTAACATAAATTTCCCAAATAATTGCTTTAACTATTCTCATTCACTTTGGCAATGTGTAGATCTGGTCAGATAAAATCTAATATGCACTTGTAAGAATATATAGGAAAGGTCAGATGTTCTACATAAAATGAATCAGGCTAAGATTCACACAAAAGAGCTGAAGAACTTGAAGAGCTAATTTGAGGGGACAGTGCAAAGGAAGAAGGTGCTAGTGACAGTTTTGGGATGACTGTCACTGTCACTTTCAACAGGCCTCAGAAATGTAAGAATTGTGTCCTTTCAAAGTGGTGTTGGAGGTTAAGGAGTAAATTTTTTAAATTATGAAATATTCTGATGATACAGAATAACAATGAATATAATGAAATAAGCACTAATAGTATACCCACCTTAGAGCTTTATCAAATCTTAACATCTTTACGTATTCACTTCAGATTTTAAGACATTTATTGTAAAATATAAAACACAAAACCAGAAACCCCACAGAACAAATGCATAGCTTAATGTAGGGTGAGCACACTTGTAACCATCATTCAGGTCAAGAGAACAGAACTTGGATACATATTCTGAAAACCCTCCATGAGTCCCTTTCTTTTCACAAGCCCTTCCCTTCCCCAAAAGTAACCACTCTTCTAACTTTTATAGAAATCACCAAGGAAAAACTTTGTACTTAGTTTGAGACAAATAGAGAAAAAGAAATCAATTCTGACCATAAAATACCAGAATAACACAACTGATAAATAGTATCATATGTTAGAACAACAACAACAAAACACCCAAAAAAGAAATTTCTCTTGGGCAATAAAATACTTCCTTTACTCCCCCTCGGATGATTGAGAGTCTTCCTCTCTTTTCCCTTCTCTCGCACATGGACTCAACATTTTCCAGATTGGACCCATTTTGGCATTTTGCAACCTATTCCACCTCTAACAGTGAAAACACACAGTTTCTGTTTCTGTGATTATTTAGCTAAAGCCACAAAAACTGGGTAATGTTCAAAGTTAGAAAGAATAATTAGCAAGTTCACTAGGGCCCTGCTTCTAATATCGATAACTATATTTTTGATATCAAGGTTATCACGTCATGCTTTTGCTTTTTTTCATTTGTTAATGATTCTGCTTTGAATAAAGTTGCTAGCGCCTGTGCAAAACTGTCCCTTGATACCACAAACAAGGGATCAACAACTAGAACCTAGCTAAGGCCAACACTTTCAATTTACTAGAACCACAGTCTCTTAGATTTTTTAGAAACCTTATACTTTCTTAATCTCTCCCAACTTGGTCCTGATACCTGCAGTAGACACATAAAACCTTGTTTAAAATTAAAGGGGACAGTTTACATATATTGTCAGGACTAGATGCAAGTAAAAGAAAAACAACTCAAAATAGTTTAGGCAAATACAAGAATTTATCAGCTCATGTAACCAAACTGCAAAAAAAAAAAAAAAAGGCAGAAATGACTACAATACTTTCACAGTTGTTTTTATCTCTTAGCTCTGCCTCCATATTGGTATGTCAGCTTCCCCTAGCTGGCTTTAAGAATCTGAAGCCGGAGTAATAACTGCCCCACTCTAGGCTCACATCTTTGAGCCTCACTTTCCAAAGAGGAAAGAAGCTTTCTCTCCACTTCTGATGAAAATAAATCCTGAGTGTATACATTTGTCAAAGCGCTGCAAATGTACAACATATGAACATTTTATTGTATATGATTTTTATATCAAAAAAAACCCATAAACCAATATTGAACCCTACTTAATACTTTCTGAAATACTTAGAAGTATGCTAAGAGCTACAACCTACTTTGAAATGTACCAAAAATAATTTGAATTAATAGCTGGATAGGTGGATAGATAGGTGATAATTCAGATGTAGTAAAATGTTAATGGTAGAGTTTAGGTGGTGGGTATTCACTGTAAAATTCTTTTAGCTTTGTTGTATGTTTGAGAATTTTCATAATAATGTGTTAGGAGCAGGGGGAATAAATCCTGAGGAAGGACTCTGGTGAGACCAGCTTGGGTCCCTGACCCAAAGTGAGGTGTGAGGCACTGGCTACTTAGTTTAGCGCAGCTGCCTACCATTAAACCATCCACTGTGGCCAGCAAGGCTTTGTTACACAGCTTCTGTCCAGGATACATGATAGAGCAGGGAGTGGAAAGATGAGAACTTGGAAAGAAAAGTCATTCCCCCCAAAGAAAGGGGATGGCACAGACATGGCTATCAGAACGTATCAAAAGGCAGGCAGTCACCCCGATGTGACTCCCCAGTCAGGACAACGGAGGTGGTGATGTGTTATAATTGAGTCCTTGCACTATAACTGTATGTTTCCTTGCTATTCACAAATCAAAACTAGCCGTAGAATATCTGGCTTTTCTTAGCTGGTGACTTTTAAACACATGCCACAAGAAGTGGGAAAAATTAGCAGAATATGCCAGAGAGTGTATGTGACTGGTATTTCACAGTAAAGACATACTTGTCTAAGGAAAGGCTAGCTTTCAACCTTTTGTTAGACATTGATTTCAGAATGAATCAGTTTATGTCATTCAATATCTGGCTTCTATAAAGCCCAGATCTACACTGGAAAAACAAACAAACAAACAAACATTGAAACAAGCGTTCTTAAGCTGGAGACTACAGGTGTTGTCTGGGTTAGGTTAGGTTAGATTAGGAAAAGGTGAGGATTCGGTGAGGAAAAGGGGCTGGCTAGCCTTTTCCTCCCAGTTAAGGGAGGACTTAAGGAGTTGTTCTTTAGGGTATAATTATGCACTACTATATTTTTTGTGCTTAATTATTAAAAGGGCTAGATTTTTTTCTCTCTCTCTCTCTTGCTGTCCAACTTTTGGAGATTGGATTTTATCAGGAATTTTAATGGTCAGCATTAGGAGGTAATACACGCTTGCCTAGAAAATTCAAAACACATTTGCATAGTTTTTAATTGACATGAACATGAGGTCAGATTTACTAAATGAAGCTGTGTGTCCTCAAGTTGGCTGAGAATGGACATACAGGAGCCAAGGCCATCTAGGCATTTGGGCTTTTCTGTTTGATTTAGGAGTATTCTCAATGCTTCTCTGCTCTTCCCTTCACTACCACCTCCCACCCATCAAACCCTGTAACTTGGGCTGTTGTGTCAGTCCAGTCCAGAGCAGGGGAAGCTCAGTTCCAGATCCAGCCAGGCCTTCTACCCAGGCAGGTGCTGAAGCCCAGAACTATACAAAATGACTAGGAACTAGGGAGTCAGCCACACTGGCTTGTTTGAATGGATCTTTTTTAACTCCAGATTTTATAGCCATTAATATTTACAAGATCTACAACAGTAGCTCTCAAATTTTATTGTGATTTTTTAAAACCCCTGGAAACTCTATCTGAAACTGTTGCTATGTTTCCTTCTGCCTAGTCCTCCAAAGTTACAAATATAAATGTAATTAGCACTAATGATACAGCATCAGCTAGCACTTAGTTAGAACTTACTGTACACCAGGCACCGTGCTACTTACTCCCTTTATATGTGATAGTCAGATAGCTCATTTTATCTCCCCAACAACCCAATGATGTGGTTTCCATTGATATTTCCATTCTACAGGTGAAAAACTTGAGGCATACAGAAGTAAAGCAACTTGCCCTGAGTAACATGGCCAGGAAGTGGCAGAACTATGATTCAAACCCAGAGATGTGCTTTTAACTACTATGCTATGAAATCAGAGAAATCAAAGAAATTGAAAAGGTAGGTGTCTTGCCCAAGATACACAGGAACAGAGTCTAAAAACCTGAATTTTTTCCTCAAAAGTCTGGGTCCTTTTCTGGTACGGGTCAAATAGAACTGTGGGGCTTCTGAGGAATTTCTCAGAAGAAGGAACAGAGGAGAGAGCCACACCAGAGTGTAGTGACTTGGACTCTCTAATTCCATACTTACAGAATTTGGCTAAAGGTCACAAACTATGTCTGTGTGAGTGGGAACTGTTTGGGAATCACCAAGGAATTTGGCCAGATCTGGTCAACCCCAATCTATAAAGGAATCTGTGTGGTAGGGACTGGAGGTCCTGGGTCTCTGGTACCTAGGACTACAGTAAATGGAAGATGCTGGATCTCTTTGTCTCATCTCAGTTGTTTACACAGATGGAATAATGAGATTAGCAAAACAAATTTCAGATCTCTACTTTGAATCACTGGTTCTCAACTTAGAACCTTGCATACCTAATTCTTTTTTATGAAAATACACAGAAGTAGAGAAAATGGCATAATGAACCCCAGGTGCCCATCACCCAACTTGAACAATTACCACTGTTTTGCACAGAAGTAGAGAAAATGGCATAATGAACCCCAGGTCCCCGTCACCCAACTTGAACAATTATCACTATTTTGCCATTCTTGTTCCATGGGTCTTTTTTAAAAGGAGAAATTATAGGGCCTCACCCCCAGAAGAGTTTCATTTAATAGGTGGGGTTCAGAAATCTCCTGAGCTGCCAGGTTGAGATTGCCTAACCTCTGGTCCTGGGACTGGAGACTGTACCTGCCTAAAGGAGATAAGGCGGCTTCCCTGGTGCTGATGGCATGATGCTCCATGCCCTACAGAGGAGAACTGAACATCCAGAGGTTTATCTGTCAGGGCCCAGGCAGGAAAGAATTTATTCCAGATGATTTTAATGAAGAGGGTATAATGATAGGACAGAGATGAAGGCAGTATTAAGGAAAAGTTAGTTTGGTTGAGGCACCCAGAGGTTTAATGATAGGAGGCCATTACCAGCAAGGCCCAGGGCAGAAGGTAGAGTTCCTAGAGCCAAACAAGAACTGGAACCCTAGATTAGGGGCTGCTTGGCAGGAGCTTGAATTAATTGGGTTCTAGAGACATGCTGCAGAAGCACAGGGCTTGGAAGATATACACTGACCTCTCTCCCTTCCCACCCTCTCACCTGGGCCTCTCATTGGCTAAATGGAACTGGAAGCCAGCTGGCAAGCCAGGAGATGCACCTGCAGAGGCCAGCCTCCTGGACCGGGAGCAGGGCAGATGAAGTCAGGGAGCACATCCTGGGAGCAGAACAAGGTGGAAAGTGGGAGCAGAGAACAATCAGTCAGGAGAACAAATCATTCCTTCTGAATCCTTCTGAATCTGAAGTAAGAGAAATGGTCAGCTCTTCCTGGAGTTAGTCTGATGCTTTCAGCCCTAAAAGAAGCCAAGTCTAAGAGCAGAAGAATTGCCTGATCCTTGGTAATACCAGCTGCAAGCCCTTGTCAGGGCTGGCAGTGAGTGTGCTTTGGGGTAACAGCCTGGCCCCAAGTTCATGTGCCCCTTCCCTCAAAGTCAAGCTGTACCTGGGGGCTAAGTTAACATTTACTGGTCAGAAGGACATTAGTTCTCAGTGAAATGCAGTTAGAGGTGATTACTTTCTGGTTACCATTTATTCTCAGTTTACCAACTAAAAGGACAATGTAGGGGTTCCTGTCACAGAATTTTTATGGAGCCTGTTTTCCCCTTGAAATCTTGAACTCTGTTATTTGCAAGTTGTTCAAAAGCTAGCATTTCAGTTTTCAAAGCAACAATCGCATTTATTTTTCTGGTTAAAAAGCAGGAGAAGAAAAACAACTCCCCAGGTTGAAGCTAATGTTTTTAGCTCCTTCTCCCCAAGGGACATATACATATGCAAGTCTGCACCTCTAGAGTCTAGAAACATGTCAAGCAATGTAACTCCACAGATGTAGGCAACTGTAAGAAGCCCTGACCATCCAACACAGGCAGAAGAGCCCAGGAAGTAAGGTGAAATGTGAGCAGTCTCCTTTGAATGGGTCATTGACCAATGGGAGCACATACAAAGGAAGGGGTGACCAGAATGCCAATGTGCTTTGAGGGATCTGATTGTCTTTAAGTTTCCAAAGGAATACAATAGCTGATTATATAGTTTCAGTGGGCAGAATTAGAGCTGGTCATTATAGGAGAACCACTTTTAACCCTTAAGGAAGAAGTTGATAATTGTCTGATTGATTCACTGTTCCAGTGCCCAGCTCAGAGCTTGACACATAAAGTGCATCCAATAATATCTGTTAAATGAATGGTAATCCCTGGCACTGGTCAGTGGTGAAACTTGCCACTGTCAAGCTAGAGGGAGTCCTATAACTGATTAAGGTCCAGATGAGCAGTTGTAGGGAACACTGGAGAGGGTATCCCTATATCAGATAGAAAATGAGTCTGTACTACTCTGGGACTGATCATTTCTAAGGCTAATGCATTGAGTTGGTCTAGGACTTGGTTGAGGGTGGAGGCTAAGAAGGTTATCGGGGAGAGTGTACCCTATTCTCGGGGACAGTTAGGAGTAGAAGATAAATCTTATAAATCCCCCCAACCTGGGGGATTGAGAACAGAGAAATAAAAACTCAATGTGACTCAACAGTAAGAAAACTAATAACCCAATTAAAAAATGGACCAAAGACCTTAACAGACACCTCACCAAAAAAGCTATACAGATGCAAATAAGCATATGAAAAGATGCTCCACATCGTATGTCATCAGGAAAATGAAAATTAAAACAACGATGAGATACCACTACACACCTATTACAATGGCCGGAAATCCAAAACACTGACCACGCCAAATGCTGGTGAGGATGTGGACAACAGGAGCTCTCATTCATTGCTGATGGCAGTGCAGGATAATGCAGTCACTTTGAGAGACATTTGGAAAGTTTCTTACAAAACTGAACATACCTTTCCATATGATCCAGCAGATCCAGCAATCATGCTCCTTGGTATTTACCCAAAGGAGTTGAAAACTTATGTCCACACATGAATGTTTATAGCAGCTTTATTTATAGTTGCCAAAACCTGGAAGCAATCAAGATGTCCTTCAGTAGGTGAATGGATAAATAAACTGGTACATCTAGACAATGGAATATTATTCAACACCAAAAAGGAAATAAAAGCTATCAAGCCATGAAAAGACATGGAGGCACCTTAACTGCATATTACTAAGTGATAGGAACCAATCACATGCTGTGTGATTTTCAACTATGTGACTTTCTGGAAAAGGCAAAACCATGGAGACAGTAAAACGATCACTGGTTTCCAGGGGTTGAGAGATTGGGGAAGGGATGAATAGGTGGATCACAGAGGGTTTTTGGAGCAGTGAAAATACTGTGTATGATACCGTAATGATGGATACATGTCATTATACATTTGTCCAACCCCATAGCATGAACAACACCAAGAGTGAACCATAGCGTAAACTATGGACCTTGGGTGATTGTGATGTGTCAGTGAAGGCTCATCAATTATAATAAATATACCACACTGGTGGAAGATTTTAATAATGAGGAGGCATGTGTAGGGGCAGGGGGTATATGGGAAATTTTTGTACCTTTTCCTCACTTCGTGAACTTAAATCTGCTCTAAAAATGTAAAATCTTAATTTTAAACAACAACAACAACAACACTGTGGGCGTTCCCTGAGAAAGCATCTGAATATTTTCATTTGATAGAAAATAGGGAATCAGGAGTTGAGTCCACTACAGCCTGTCCTGGGAGTCATATTACGTGAGGCAGAGAAAAAGGTGTTTTTGCAAGGTTAAGGCACAAGAAGGCTAGGAGGATTATTTAGAAGTTGATCTTTAGGAGCCCAAAACAAAATCAATCCTCTGAATCTTTAAGGGTAATAAAAAATAAATAAATAAAAGAAAGAATCCATCATTTCATCACCAGAAATCATAGCATACGCCAGTATCTCCCTCCACCCCATCTACCACCAAGTGAACACCTTTAAATATCCTTCTGATTTTGCACACAGATAATTAAAGAATGCAATTTGATTGCTCATCTCATCTGTTCTATAGTTGTGAGTCAATGTATAGAATTTACACTCCGGCTGTGGTTCATCTCTGAGCATTCATTTTGGCAGGGAAATTTTCCTTTTCTCTTTCTTCTTGGGGTACTAGCTCTTTAAATTCTATCCTTATTGGCAGGCTGTTGTCATGGAGAAAAATAACTTTAAGTAGCTCTTTGAAAAGCTTTGAGTTGCTGTTCCCTGCTATTTAAAGATCCCCCAGTAAAGTGAAAAGTGCACTCTGCTTCCATATAAGGCTCTGCCACTCCAAGGCAAGAGTGTCACCAGGGCTTGGTTCCATGTGTTCAGAGCAGAACAAGACATGTCCTGAGCATCCGGGGATCACATTTACTCAGCATGTCTACCCAGCTTAGGAAGACAAAAGAAAGTCAGGACTCTGCTATCCGAAATCTTTGGGCAACTAGGCTTCCAAGTCATTATGAGCTGAAGCAAATGAAACAAGCCACATTTTATAATTATCACCTATTTTGCCTCCCACCTGGAATGTTTGCTCTACATGGCCTTGAACCTAATTGCCATAATTCATTTCCCTGCCACCTCCTAATCAAATATTCAGTATCTAAAACTTTCTTCATTTTGCTTCACAAGCATTTGCTAGGCACTTAAAATATGTCTAGCTCCTTCCTAGCTAGACACTGTAAGGAATACTGAAGTATATAACAAGGTCTCCAAAGAGTAATATTTGAGAGATAAGACAAACAGATGAAATAGATGAAACATTAAACACAGATGAAACACCAAGTGATATAGAATATTCGTGATTCCCAACTTTGCCTGATGATTGGACCCAATCATGGAGCTATTTTTTTTAATAAATTTATTTATTTGTTTGTTTATTTTTGGTTGCATTGGGTCTTCGTTGCTGCATGCGGGCTTTCTCTAGTTGCGGCGAGCAGGGGCTACTCTTTGTTGTGGTGCACAGGCTTCTCATTGCCGTGGTATCTCTTGTTGCGGAGCACGGGCTCTAGGCGCGCGGGCTTCAGTAGTTGTGGCACGCGGGCTCAGTAGTTGTGGCTTGCGGGCTCTAGAGCACAGGCTCAGTAGTTGTGGCGCACGGGCTTAGTTGCTTCATGGCATGTGGGATCTTCCCGCACCAAGGCTCGAACCCGTGTCCCCTGCACTGGCAGGCGGATTCTTAACCACTGCGCCACCAGGGAAGCCCCATGGAGCTATTTTTAAAACACATATTCCCAGGCCCTTGCACTTGACCTACTGAATCAGAAACTCTAGGAAGGGGCCCCAGAATCATCAAAGTTCTGCCCTATGTGCATGACTGAGTTCTGTGAGACCTCTGACAGGAACAGCCTCTTTCTGAGCCTCAATTTTCTTGTCTATAAAAGAAGAGAGGTGATCAAGATGGCCTGTGAAGTCATTTCTCTGACACTCTATGATTTTGTTATTTAAAGTACCAATATGTATGGTTTAAATAATAATCAGTTTTAAAAGAGGGCTTCAGGACTTCCCTGGTGGTCCAGTGGTTAAGACTCCACGCTTCCACTGCAGGGGGCGCAGGTTCAATCCCTGCTTGGGGAACTAAGTTCCCACATGGCACACAGTGTGGCAAATAAATAAATAAATAGATAGATAGAGGGCTTCATGAACCGTGGACTTGGAGGTGCAAAAACAATTCCAATGAGTGCATAATGGCTCCAAGCATGGACTTTAGAATCAGACATCCTTGGATATGAATCTCAGTTCTGCAAACATACTGTCTGGATGACCTTAGCCAAGTAATTTAATCTCTTTGATTATCCATTACTTACCTATAAAATGAAGATAATTATAGGACCTATTTCTTGGAGTTGTTGTGAGGATTAAAGGAAACAATGTATGTAGTTACCACATAGTTACCATATAGTTACCACTAGATTATTAGGAGCTTTAGCCTCCTTATTATTGGGAAGACGAGTGTAAGAAAGTAAGGTATTCCAGCTGGGGCAAAAGATCTTGGGCAAGACCATGGAGATTGTAAGGAACATGGGATGTTGCGCCAAGAAGAAAAAACTGGCTTGACTCTGTTAAGAGGAGAGAGATAAGTTTGGATAGCTAGGGTGGGGTTAGATCATCCAATTTGTTGTGCAAACTACTTGGCTAAAGAAGATCTCTTCACTCCCTCCAAACAGATGCTTCCTCACTTCTTTGAAACCACACACTGTTAAAACAGATTCCCCAACATCAGCTATTCAAGCAAGAGCTTTCTCACTTCCTGCATAGAAAGAATCCAGATGGTGCCTCTTTATACAGTTGATCTGGTTATCCCAGGATAGGTCGTATGTAGCATAACCCTATTTCTCTATCTCAGCAAAGCAGGAAAGCACAAATCCCTGTATCCATAGCTTTGAAAGAATTGGGGCTGTGTCTGTCATGGAGATGATTCAGCTTTCCACTTGGGTTGAAGAGGTGGGAACAGCCAGATTACACTTCGAAGAGGAATCTGTGCTTACCATTTTGTTCTCTATAGACATATTCTACCCCTGTCTAGAAAATGAGCTCATTCTTCAATGAACCAGTGCCAAATCAAGTTACGCCCAGGTTCTGAGGAGGAGTACATTGGGGAAAGTGTCAGAGAAGTAGACAGGAATATTTAAGGGGTTGGGGACCTAGAATGTTTTGACTTCATTTCTAAGTGCCCAAGTATTTTATTTTTTAAATTTTATTTATTTTTGTCTGCATTGGGTCTTCATTGCTGCGTGTGGGCTTTATCTAGTTGTGATGAATGGGGGTTACTCATCGCTGCAGTGCGCAGGCTTCTCACTGAGGTGGCTTCTCTTGTTGCGGAGCACGGGCTCTAGGCATGCGGGCTTCAGCAGCTGTGGCGCACGGGCTCAGTAGTTGTGGCTCGCAGGCTCAGTAGTGGTGGCTTGCGGGCTCTAGAGTGCAGGCTCAGTAGTTGTGGTGCACGGGCTTAGTTGCTCCGTGGCATGTGGGATCTTCCTGGACCAGGGCTTGAACCCGTGTCCCCTGCACTGGCAGGCAGATTCTTAACCACTGCACCACCAGGGAAGTTCCCCAAGTATTTTAAAAGAAATCTTATTCTTGCTTTGAAGTTATTTATATTTGAGACCAAGTGTATCATTTAATAGTTTGTCATGTTGGTTGTAAAAATATTTTGCCCACTTGCAAAAGGGACTTTTCTACTTTTTAAATGAAATATTCTGTCTCATCAAATAAATATTAGGTTTTAAAAGAATGACTTTAGAGACTATATCTGAGTTTGAGAGATTGTTCTATCTTTACATCATTCATTTATTCATTCTATTATTCACTGAATGTCTAGCATATACAAAATACCTTGCTAGGCACTAGAGCAATGATTTGCAAGTGAGCAAAATCACGGATTCCTGGATCTACCTTCAGAGATTTTTCTCTCTCAAGTTCTGGAGTGGGGCCCAGGAATGTGAATTCTAGCAAAGCTCCAGTCGGTTCTGAATAATCAGACTATACTTTCAGAGATACTAGTGTAGAAGATGCAAAGATGAATAAGGCAATATTTCTGGTTCAATGAATTTACAGTTATCTATCTCATACTCTTCAAGTAGCCAAATGCATTTTCCTGCTTCTAATTTTCTTCCCTCCTCTCTTCCCCAACTTACTCACCCATTGTCCATATACTCTCTGCAAGGCACAGGGCTGGCATTGGTATATATAAAGATGAAAAAGAAAGACCTCTGCCCTCTAAAAGCATGCATTTATGAAGTTCACAATCATTGAAATTTGCCATGGCAAAGTGAACATAAGCTACATCATGACATATATGCATCTTCTGTAACAGACCCATGTAGGGAAAGTTCCTTATTCCAATTCAGCAGTCTTTTAAATAAGAATCTGCAATTAATTTTCAAGAAGTTCTTTGGTGGGGGAGGAAGTGGTGAGAAAACAAAGAAAAAAACATGTAGATTGCATGTATTTATTTAGCTACTTCTTTGTATTACGCACTGGACCAAGTTCTCAGGAGTATCAAAATTAAAAGTGAGATGATGTTTCTGAGGGATTTTAATATTCATACTGTGTTTAGAGTCCCTTTGGCTCCCAGGAACAGTATACCAAATTAATAATGATGTAAATAATAAAGGCATTAAATTAAATTATATAATAAGAAGCTGGAGGATGGTCATTCCAGACCTAGTTCAGCAGCTCCACATTGTTAAGAGCACTGGGTTGGCAACTCCAAGAGTCTCTTGGGCTTCCCACTTTGTTCACAAGATGGTTCTGCAAATCCAGATATTACATCCTTCATAACCTCATCCAAAGGAAGGGCAATAGAAGAGCCAAGGCCACAAGAGAGCCTCCACGTATATCTTTTACCTTTTGACATGGAGAATATATCTTTCTCGTAGGGTACCAGTATATTTCCCCTTACATCTCATTGGCTAGAACTGGGTCACATGTCTCATTCCTAGCTGCAAAGGAGGCTGGCAAAGGAAGGGATCAACATTTTTTTTTCAACATAGAATGATTGAAAATAATGATTATAATAATCATTATAATAATTATTATAATAATATAATAATTATTATTATAATCATAATAATCCTAAGAATACATTATTTAATCAATTGCTCAATTACATTAGTGCTTCTGGAATAAACAAAAGGAAGGAATACACGTGGTATGCAGGGATATTTAAAGAGAGAGACAGATACAGACTCATTAGAAGGTGGAAGATGAGGTAGACTTAAATTGATAGAGAATAAAGGGGGAAGACCTTTCAAGTAAGAAAAGAAATTTCAAAATAGGAAGTGACACTAGATGGTCTGTAATGACTAGAAAACATGTGCAAAAATATCAATAGCAGTAAGGTGATATTCTTAACCAATATTTATATCAACATTAGGACAATTTTCTCACTTTCCATGCTACATGACTTTAACTTTACATTAACAATATCTTTTGTGTGAAGCGTGTATATCTGTGTGTGTGTGTGTGTGTGTGTGTGTGTGTGAGTGATATTTCTTAAGAAGTGTTCCAACTATTTAGACAGAATGGATGCAAGCTAGTCAGTTACAGAAGTTTCCATTCTGTAATGCAGAATAGAAAGGAGACAGGCATATTGTTTCCATTTGATGACTCTCCTAAGGAAGCTTTCTAAGTATCTGGGAAAGATGTACTGATAGTGCTAGAGATCAACCATCAGTGATACTTCAAGCTTCCAAGGCACCAAAATGCTGAGTTATGAGAATTTTGCCAGAATATATGCAAGTGGAAAACAACCAAAGTAGGGCATGATGTGTCTCTGAAATCTGCTGGTTGTGTGAGAATAGCAAAGCCTTAGATAGAGTAATACTTGATCTAATGTGGTATCTCTTCTCTAGCTCCAGTTAGTCTGTATCTCACCCTCACGTTGCTTTCCTTTATAGGTCTTGTTAAGGCTCACAGTTATCTTATGGATGTGTTTGTTTACCTGGTTTTTGTCATCTTTCCCCCTACAATAAAACCTCCATGAGGACAGATGTTATATTCTCGTTCACCATCGTATCCCCAGTGCCTGTCACAGGGCTTGTGAACTCTCAATATTTATCATATGAATGCATGAATAAATAAATATTCCTATTTGTTAACTAATTTTGCAGACATTTATTTGAAATCTACAAAGCTGTCCAGCACTAGCTGTCCTTCCATCAGACCCATGATGTGTACGACAAAAGGTGTGATACTGGGTGTGGAGCATGTTCAGCAAAGAATGCATCAAACCAAACATCACCAGGCAATCAGTAAAGAAGAAACATTATTGGAACACCTATAGAACAAAGCCAATAGCTTGTCTCACATTAAGAAAAGCTGATTCATTATCAGCTGTCACCCCCTAGTGGTAAAGAATGTACTTGTCAGGGCTCCACATTTCTGGTTAATTTCAAAAGAAAGGAAAGAAGCCAGAGGCCTTTTGCAGAACAGGGCTTTTGCTATCAATCTCACAACCTTTGAAATATATATAATACATACACACACATACATATATGTAAATTTAGAATGAAAAAGGTTTATGAGTTACACCTTGCCTTAATAATCTGGCTGTTCGTTAACTTATTGGAAAACATAGCTAGAGATGAAAATAACTTGCTTAAAATTCCCTTTGAACCTTGTCTGCTTCTATAATTTCACTTGCTTATGGAACCCGTTCCCAAGAAAGACTTAAAATAGCTATTTATTCACAAAGCCTCTTCAAGTGGAATCTTGTTTCCCTGTTTAAAATTTGACATTTACTCTATGACATTAATAGGTCTTCCAGAAAGCAAGAAAACCATGACAGAGTTACCCTAAAGCTTGATATAGATCAACTTTTTTGGATGAATTTCAGCAAACTACATTTTTTTTTTAAAAACGGTTAAATTCAAGCCAAACCGGTACTTACAAATCATTAGTTGCAAAACAGCAAGTTGCTTAAGTGAATTCAGCATTTCCCTGCCTCCATTCAATCCTAGCCCCCAAAACACCCACAGACACCTATATTTGTATCCATGGGTATAGACTTGAGGAAGGCTTTTACAAAATAAAGCATCCAAAATGATCTCTAATTCTGAAAGCACTAAGAGAGCAGAGAACACGCTTTTCATCCATACAATTCAGTTTGGCATTTGATTCTCTCACTTAGCTAGAGAGAGTTTATAAGAGAGTTTGAAGTGAGAAGATCATCTGCTTGTAGGTCTTGTTTGAAATGCTTGGGACGTGTGTGTGTGTGTGTGTGTGTGTGTGTGTGTGTGTGTGTGTGTACTAGCAACATTTTTTTTGAGCATCCATTATATAGCATTCATTGAACTCAGCACGTAACCTTCCTAACTAACCTATGAAATAGACACTACTATTATCACCATTTCACAAATCAGCCTACTCAGATATACTAAATTCCTGGCAGAAGATGACCAACTGTGGGATTAGATCTTACTGGATTCCAATTAGCTATTTTTTCAGCAATGATTGGTACTACTTAGCAGGTGGGAACTGAGTAAGTACAACGGTGTTGGTCATCAAGGGTGCTAGGCAGAATTCAAAAGGCTTCAGGAAATATTTATCTCCTAATGACTAAAAACTGATTGATGAAAATCATTCTGTCTTAAGAAGCAGTGAAACTAATTAATGGCTAAAGTCTTGTAGGGCATCAAAATTATTCTTCTTAATGTTACATTTTAAGTGCCATTATTGATAACCTGAACATATTCTAGAATTTTCTCATTTAACCAAATCTCAATTATTAGTTATTTTGTTGCCAGTTACTTTTTTCCCCCTAAATACAAACCACCCTGTGGTTTCTTTTCGAATCACCAAAATAATAATTTAATTAAGGATTTTAGTTACTTTAGTATCAGTTAACTAAGATTTTGTTCTACTAAATTTGTATGGCCATTGGAACTTTCCCATCTATCTAGAAGAAAATTCCCAAGATCTGGAAAATTGGCTGCTGGCCTGGTAGAATTGACAAGAACATGCTAATTGTAGTATCTTCTGTGATACACCAGATGGCGATGGCTCCTTTATATGTATACAAGTGAACCTCAAAGATGTTCAGACTAGTGTGTCAATTAGGCTGGTAAAGAAAGAAAAGTTACAGTCTTAAAGTATTACACTATACGAAATCAACCACCAAAGAAGTAATAATTGGGCTTCCCTGGTGGCGCAGTGGTTGAGAGTCCGCCTGCCGATGCAGGGGACATGGGTTCGTGCCCCGGTCCAGGAAGATACCACATGCCGTGGAGCGGCTGGGCCCGTGAGCCTGCGCGTCCGGAGCCTGTGCTCCACAACGGGAGAGGCCACAACAGTGAGAGGCCCGTGTACCGCAAAAAAATAAAAATAAAAAAAGAAGTAATAATTTCCATGAGCCTCAGATATAAAATCTTACATTCTAAGTATCAAGGAAAAAGAAGTACAAGATGACATAGGACTGTTAGAATGGGTAGCTTGTCTTGTCTAATGCTGAAAAATCACTTTTGATACAACTAATCTTTTTGGTAAATATTTCAAAAACAGCATCATATTTGAGCATAGCATTCATCCACTTGGCTTATGGGAAACAGGACAGAGTAGACTGAGTCACTATGTTTGAAAAGAAATGAGTTTCTTTGTTTTCTTGTTGTGGAAGGATTCAAGCATTGCCAGGCGTCTGGATGGAAATGTGACTGTAAAGGTCCATGGTAAAAAAAATAACTTCCATACTAGTTAACCAAATGGATGAGAATTGGGACTGCTTTCATTTCTGGTGATTAAACTATTCCAGATCTTCCTTGATTGGAAACAAACCATTTTCTCAGAGTCTTTGTCAGGTGAGGGAGGTTAAAATTCTATACCTCAGTATTATTGGCTTCCTGTTGTCCCTTAATCTTTTGAAAATGGGCTAAGATTCCTCAGCACTTAGGATGGAGATCTTCACACTGCTCCAGATCTCTAAACCTATTTCAGCACTTAAACCCCAGCAAGCAATAAATATAAAAGGACTCAGAGAAATATATCTAAGGTATCTGTGAGGCAAAAATAAAACCTCTTCATTGGGGGTATCATTCAGAAAAACAAGTTTATTAGAAGAAAGTTACCTCCAAACACTAGGAACCTGGGCTCTAGTCTCACCATTCCCTTAGTCCTTTGTTCTCTCTGGACCTCTGTTATTTCACCCACCAGAAACAGAGACATATACTCGTCTGGGGGTGGGTAAAAGTCATGTCTAATAGTCCTTCCCAAATCTCCTTAGCAAGGCCTACAGAGCAGGCTCCATACTTCACCCCTACAATCACTCTTTAAGACCACTTATCTGTTGTGTTTCCATCGTAACACTTATCATCCTCTAAAATGGTCTTATTTATTTGTTCACTTATTTATTGTCTATGTCCTCTTTGTAAGAGAGGGAAAAGAAACTCTTCCTCTACCCTCTTAGATTGTCCCTGGGGCCCTGGAAATTAAACTGACAAAAGACAGATTAACAAGAGAAGGAGGTTTATTTCATATGTATATGGGGGGCCTCAAGAAATGAAGTAAAAATCCCAAAGAAGCAGTTAGATCCAGGGGCTTATATACCATTTTAACAAAACAATAAATTTGTGGGAAAATGACAAAACAAAGGAAAAGGGGGTTAGGTGTTTAGGAGCAGTAAATTGTGAGATATATGGGGGAAACTAATGGAAGATACGAATTATTTCAGAAAGGTTCGTTTGTGCAGGTTCGTCTTGGCGCTGTCTCCATCTCAGGTGATTAAGGCTGTTTTTCTCCTCCTGGTATGGGAGAGGGGGGAGGGGACATCTTCACAAAGGGAATTTTATACTCTGCCTTTAGACAGATGGGGAGGGATAGAGAGCTTTTATCTGCATCTGCTGTTTCTTAATTCAGCACAAAATAATCTTTATGCCAAAGTGGCATATTTTGGGGTAGCGTATTCTGATCCCCTTCACCTTCTAGAATACAAGCTCTGGAACATCTAGAATACACTCAGGAACCCATCTTGTTCGCTGCTGTATTGGGAGGACATAGAACAGTGCCTGGTGCATGGGAGAACTCAATAAGTAATGTGGAATACATGAATAAATGAATTTCCTCAATAAATAACGTTTACTACATGAAGGAATGAACATATGACTTATGAACTTTTGCTCTTCTAAACAAGTTTGTTCCAGCGTCTCTTGTTAGCTGATGGGTTCCTGAAGAGATTAAAGTTGCTCAAGGAGGCTGTCCAGAGTTTGTGTTCTGCAATGGAGACACAAATTTTGTTCTGATTCCTAGTTATACTTCCTTGTGGGTGAGTAATGTCTTATTCCACCATGCTTGAACTGATGCAGACTCTCCTGCTTCGTGTGGAAACAGTTCAGTACAGTTTCTGAGTAGGTAAGGTCAGTGCCTGATTTCAGTGCTTGCCCTGCTTGCTGAGATTCTTGATGCTTCCATTCCATTGGCTTCAGATCTTACTAATATATCAGACAGAAAACTCAAGGAGGCTCTTGAGCTATTTAAACTCCAGGGTGAATGAATCGATCAGGCTCTTCCTGAGAGGAGGCATTAATTTAGAGAGGAACAACATGCAGTTGATGAGTATCTAATGCTGACTGTACCCAAAACATCTTCCTATGCATTATAGTTTAGTGGCAGACCAGCCTCACCAATACCTCTCTACCTACAACGTACCTTGATTTGTTTTACATTTGATTCTTACTTCCCCAGTTTTGAGAGAGGAAAAAAAAAGTTTGGTGTTTTGAAAGATCCTTTGAGCAATCTTGGAGCTGAAATATATCTTACTGATCAACTAATACAGTGTTTGCCAAACTTGTCCAAACATAAGAATCACCAAGGAGCTGGTTAAAATGTTAATTCTCAGGCCTCACCCTGCTGATTCAGATTCAATAGGCTTGGGTGAGGCAAGGGAATATCCGTAGTTTTAAAAAGTGCCCCAGGTGATCCTCATGTTCAAGCAAGTTTGGGAAACACAAATCTAACATACCCTTGCACTTATCAGATGAAGAAACTGAGGCTTAGAAAGGCCTGGCTGTTCATTTGGGTCACATGGCTCAAGAATCTTCACGTTCCTTGACCTGGATTCTTTGTCTTATGCCAAGCTGCCTCCACTAAATCACATCCTCCTAAAAAATCACAAAACAAGCAAACAAAAAACTCTTAAAACACATGCAACAGGAGAACTGAGCACCCAAAAATGTCCTCAGTGTTTCCGATGAAAATGTTAGCTGACTTCTTTAAACATTCCCTCATTGTGAAACATCTTTTTTTTCCAAAAGCTCTCTACTTATAATGTGTGTGTGGTCCAGATTAACATTCAGACTTTAAAAGCAAACCCTGCAAATGACATCTCAAGATGTTCTCTGAACCAGTTTTATGGCTCTTTGGAGTCAGCCATCAGTCTCTTAAATCCTTATCTGGTTTCTCATCACCTATCACTTGGTTTATCTGGTGAGTAAAGAATGTAGCAAGGTAGGTGTTCAGAGCAGGTTTTTTGGGGTTTTTTATTCCTTTTTTTTTATCATCAGGAACTTAAAAACAATTACTAATCTGCTTTTACTAATGCAGTCCATCTGTGCATGAGAAATTTATGTGGTTTTTCCTAATAAGGACATCATATTCTCCATATATTTAAATGCTTAATATTCGCAATCAAAGAGACAGAAATATCCAACCAGACCCAATTCTTAAAAAACAGAGTTGAAAGCAGATGATTCAGCTGACTTTAGATGACTCAGCCCGCCTTGATAGCCAAAGTTGGTGAGTCATCTGTCTACTGTCTGAGGGAATTCATTTTAGGAATCCAAATTCCAGCAAACTCCAAAAGCTCATTAAGCTCATTAGTAACTCATTGGTTCTGTTTGAACTATCCTAGTCTTTTCCTTCACCCTGTTTTTATCCCTCCTCCGAGAAATCCAAGCTGAACTTAGCAATATCAAACAGTAGGTCCTACAAGGAACATCCCACATCTAGGGTGAACTTGTACTTTCTTCTGGTTTAATTTCTCTGGTGACCTGGGCTTTCAGGGGAAGCCCAAAGTGTGAAGTGGTTTTGCTGGGGACAGATCCTTAGATTTGCTAAACCTCATGATGAATGAAAAGTAAGTAGAAATAAATGCCTAGTTTAGGGGTACTGTGAGAGGGCTCAATGTAAACTTTAGAACTAATAATAAAATCTTCTGGGAACTGATTTTTTTTAATACTATTTGAGATAAAGAAGTTAAGTTTTCTAATTAGATTCTCTTCACTCTTACTGATATATTGGAAAGTCCTTCAGGCCTTGAACCTTATATTGATTCACTATTGCAAAGTTGCTCAGCTTCTGTCACTATAATAGTAATAGTTACTATTGTTTCTTGAGCATTCACTTTTTACCTAGCATTGCACTAAGTTGAAAATATGGAAGTACTGATTTACTCACAGTGATCTAAAAAGACAGTGGTCTTTAAGGAATTTTAAAATATTAATTATTTGTTTAAGTGGGGGATTTAGAAAGAGAATCCAGAGAATGTCAATGGTCAGTCTTTCTATGCTAGGTTTGTAAATACCAAGGCACCCATTCAGTGAAATACTTTCTGAATATCAGACTCCAAGGTGAAAAAGACCAAAGTTGTTCAAAATATAGGAGCAACACTGACATTCTATCATCCCTAAGATTGTTTTTTACTATGGAAGATTCTGAGGGCTAAGTCAAGGAGAGTATTGGCTCAAATTCCTCCCGGAGCTGATGAACATATGTCTTGGGCCAAATCACAAAGGCAATGTGGAAAACATGAAAACTGTTCTCCTAAAATATCTTCTATTTGCCTCTCAGCATCCAGCAGTGCTAATCTGGGCAAAGGCTTACCTCCTCGTCAACAGAGCCCATGTTCAAAGGGCCATGACTTCCAGACTTGACTAGCATCTGCTCATGAACAATACTACTAGAAGCCTAATTGGCAGCAAATCACATATAACCATTCTAAAAGATAGTTTAAAGATCTTCCAACACTTTACAGACAGGAAAGCTGAGATCTCAAAGGTGATTTGTCCAAGATCACAATGTCGTTTGTGACCAACTGTAACATAACCTTGGGTCTCCTGTTCTTTCCTCTACATCAAATCTTCTTTTTTTTTAAGTGTCATTTTTGGATCTCAATATCATTATTGGAGTCTCTGTTTGCACAGGGTACTAAGAAAAAAAAGAAGCAACAACAAAAAAAAAACAAATGCACTTAAGCATTTGTTAAAATGGCAGAATGGCAGAATGGAAAATTTATCAGATGGTTCTTTTTGTGAAACCCTCTTTAAAATATTACCCATTCTTTATTCTTATATCCAGAAGCTCTTTCTCTGTTATGCTTTGTCCTTATCATTGAAAGATTATTTTGTGACACATACCCTTAGACCTATAAATTCATCATAAACATACACTCCAAAAAGTATCCTGGGATCTACAGTGGGGCAATGATTGAAACCATCAAAAACAGGATATATCCATCAGTAGGGGACCAATTTTTAAAATTACATTAGAGATATACATAGACTATGTTGCTGTTAAAAAAAAAAAAAAAGGAAAGGAAAGAAAAGAGAGGTTCAGGACATATTGTAAAGTGAACTAAGAACAGTATGCATGTATGTAGTCTGGATCCATGTGGGTTTGTTTTTAAGTGTTCATATACATACATATATCTTTGTTTCTGCGTAGAATATTCAGGAAGGATACCTAAGAGCAGTAGTGTTTTCTATTAGTAATACTATTAGCATCATTACTTGATAATAATTTCACAAGTAATAAGAAAGAGCAGGCAGGGGGAAGGCCATTGTGTTTTTCAAAATCTGGGGATGTTGGTCAAAATCAATAGATTTGTTGACCTATTTGTAAAAAGTTAGTCCTCCCGGGCAGGGCTGCTGAAACTGCAACCAGGGAACATAATAGAGGCAGACAGTGAAACACTTGACTTTTACCAACAGCTTTGGTTTTCCCCCTTGGCCAAACACATTAAGAGCCATTTAAAAAGGAAACACTATAATTACACCCTACATGATAAATAAAAACAGCAGCAAAATGATAGGATTAGACTCTTAATCCTTATTACCACCTACTTAGAAGACGGGTGTGACAGCCACTCATTCGGGAATACACCTAAGGCCACACCTTATTTGTCATATTACATCTTGTTTGTCAGATAGCTTATGCTTGGTGTTCCAGCACAAAGGAACGTAACCAGAGAAATTCCACCCAGCAAGCTCTCCAGCTTAGCTGAGTATCTGCATAGCCCCAGAAGCTTTGCTGGCGCCTCTTCTTCCTTCCCATTTGGCAGCTTGCACTTCGGTGGTGAGTGATGCAGGATTGTGATGCAAGAACACTTCCTGTTCTCTCCAGAGCATTAGCTTTATGGCACATAACACTTAAAAGATATGAACTTCGCAAGGGTCCATTCCATTCTATTTATATTATATTAGTTATACTATATTATATATCTTAAAATAAGAAGGGCTTTCACCCTTGTTTTCTTGGGAGAATCTCATGGAAATACAATCTTTGAAAACCTTTTTCAAAAGCAATTTCAGGTCTGTAAAACAAGAACCTTAAAACTGTCTTTACTTTTTTATCTAACAATTTTACGTCTATAATTCCATCTCGATCAAATCATCCAAGAGATAGACAAGATTTAGGTACAAGGATGTTCTTTAACTTTTTATTATCACAGTGAAATCATTCTTATGTTGAAGAGTAAGAGTTAAATCAGCTACAGTAATTCATAGGATAGAATAATATAGTGTCATGAAGAATATTAATGACAAGATTCATATAAACTATGCACACACAATATCAGTCTAATTTTTTTATTTATAATGTTAACTGTTGCTCTTTCTGAGATTTGGCATGATTTTATGCTTTCCTGTACTTTGTAAGTTTCCTTCAATGACTATTTCTTTCATTACCAGAAAAACAAATGTAAAAATGTCACTGATCTTCATAAGAGTTTGCTCAGTTATTACCACCTGCCCTTTGAGAACTGGTGATTGGCTCCAGTCAGCCCTCACCTAGGAGTTGGCCCACACTCACCATAACCTTAGCGTCACCTCATTCTAAGCATGCCGGCAGAACTGAGCTGGAACCTGAGTAAGCCTCAGTGGTAAGCAGTGCTAGTGTAAAAACACCAGCACTTTACCTTTTCCCCAGTTCCAATTATGACTCCTAGTAGTAGGCAAAACATCCAGCTTCAAACTTTCTTAGTTTCTGATAGGCAAAAGAGAGACAACAGCCCCAAACCCATCGATAGAGAAGAAGTTCATTTCTCCCCCGACGTTATAAGCCAGGTATTGAAACTTTCAGAAAGGTTAGAAGAATGGCACATTTGATGTTACAATGTCCCCAATAAATTGAACTGTGGAAAGCTAAGATATGGATAACCAGGGAGTCACACACACATAAACACACACACACACACACACACACACACACACAGTTGAAGAGTAATAAATTGACTCCCAACTTGTCATTTATCTAACCAACAGTTAGATAAATTTGTTCATCTTCTAGTTTATTAAAAAGGTCAAAAGCTAGTTCTATTTGTTGTTTAGAGTAGATCCTCATTTAAGCATTTTGTAAAAGGACATCAGAAGGACTCAGAAATCCCTAAGGAAGTTTATCTTAAACAATTTATTTAAATGGCAAATATGCTTATAAGGTGTTACGGAAAGACCCGAACAAATTTTTTGCCCAACCCAATAATTCGGTTTTTAACACAAGCCACTTTGAGATCCTCAAGGCTAGGTGCTTGACGATCAGTATTTAATAGCAATCAGTATTTATTTAGTCAACACTAGCAATGTGTGAAACAGTATTTCTCAAGTGGGCCAAGGCTGAGATTGGGGCATACACTATTGGACATGCACAATAGGCAACATGATGACAAGCACTCCCACTTCTCACTCTGTGCATCCACAGGTTTACATGGAGGCTGGGGAGATTCCTGGGAGAACTCAGTGTCCATAACTAGAGCTGACACACAGAGGCATTTCTGGTTGGAGACAGAACCAATTGCACAGAGAGACAGAGAATGCAGAAACGTGCTAGAGCCAGTTCCTATCAGTTAAAGAGAGCCCAGTGTGGGCCTCTCTTCCCAGCTCCCCATTCAGTGACTGTGCGTTGGTAGTCATGAAATTGGCCATGGTGTGAGCATTTACACCAAGGAGAATGGCAAGTGCTATAAATTGGGGCCTTCCTCACCCCTACCCCCCAAGCCAGTTATAAAACATTTACTAGCACACCACTGGGAGAGCCTCTGAAAGAGAACACGTCTAGGGAAGGAGATTCTGGAGTGACAAGCCACATTCAGCATTACTCGAATGAGTTTCAGCCCCACCGAGCCTGGAGACCACTGTGTGCTCTGGGAGGGCCCCTCTATGGGCCCTTCTAATGTTGGGCTGGAAGGAAAGGGCATGAGACCCAGCATCTTTGAGTACATGTCTACATCCCATGGGTCTTTTAAAAATCTAATATTTCCAGTCTGTCAATAGTACTATCAGTGTTCTCACTAAAGAGCTGGGGTAGAAGAGGCCACATAAGGTGAATATCATAGTATCCATGTCTCAACATGTTTCCTGCTAGGTCCTGTCTCTGGAAAGACCAAGGGAATTAATCACATAGGATCAATCACAGAGCAAGCCTGGTGAGGGACAGTGTAAAAACTGGTTCTCTGCCTTAACCTGTGGTGGAAGCTACAGAGTTCCTGTACCACCCTTGATTTTCCATCACACTGACCTCTGTGATGTTCAAATAAAGTGAATGCAGAAATTTTTCATAAGTTTAAGTCTTCCATGGCTGATTTTTCAGCAACTCTGAAGACTGTTCTGCAAGAGGGAGGCTCTGATCTATAGCACTGGTACCTACCACAGCAACAGAGCCAAGGAGCTGCCTCCTAGCATCTGTAGAGTGTTAGCAGAGAGGGACGGGAGCCATTTCCCTCCTCATTTCATAGACTGAACAGGAGCAAATGCAGGGTGATTAGTGGGGGTCAGCATTCCTCTGGGGTAACACTGTGAAGTGAAATAGCGCAGTACACAAATTACCAAGGCAGGATGTAAAAGGAAAATTACAAAGTGTTATGGGAGCACAGTGGGGAAATAGTGTTTCCTGCTGGGAGAAATCAGAAAACTTCCCAGGGGGAACTAATATTTGAACTGGGACTTAAAGGCTAAATACAATTTCAATAATAGATATGGAAAAAAGGGAATGTTTGGCAAAATGTATTGTAGGTTGTGAAAACAGCATAGACAGAGTACTACTATATTGTTTATATTGTTCATTTTCTATATACTATGATGTTTGGACATCTTACAAACCTTTCTGGCTGAGTAGAGACTGCCTCTCCTGGGGCTAACCAGCAGAGATAGCAAAAGACCCAGCTGCGAGCAGGCCTTTGACATGCAAATTTACCATTCCAGAGCCCTACCTCCTCTTCTGGCCCCTACACCCGTGGAGGCAACATTCTTCTGCTTTAATCATCTCGGGGCCAAGTGCCAGGCAACCAGGGACCACCACGAAGGCATAGAGCCTGCCAAAGTTATTCAAACTAGCCAATCCTAAACTATCTCCCCTGGCCGGCCTGGCCTTTCCCAGGGAAACCCCTTAAAGGCTCTAGTTCTGGCTTTCCTCTGGCTCCTGTCATCTGCCGGCTGACCAAAACCTGGTGTTCCTCCCATGGCCCTGCCTGGTGTGGCGTGCCTCTGTCTCTAGGATCAGTCATTATAACACACTTGCTTTTCCTGAGCTTCTCCTGTGCCCCTCTTGTGGCCATACCTGACTGACCACCTCATAAAAGAACAACGAACTACTATAAAGGAAGAAAGTTCTGGGTATGTTCAGGAGACTGGAACTTGGCCTGTGCATGTTTAGGAGGGGAGACTGAAGGGCAGTTGACTAGATCATGGAGGACCTGGACTGCTATGGCGAGGAACAGACCACGGAGGCATCTGAACGTGGAAGAGGCAGGTGCAGAGCTATATTTCTGGTTAGTGGGGCACTGGACAAGGCTGGAGATGGGAAACCAAAAACAGCTGGAGTCATCCAGATAAGCATGCATGGAGACACTGAGAGAGAGAAGGCGGGGTCAAGAACTAGACATCAGTGACATCATTAATAAAGAAAGTGAACTACATAATCAGGATTGGAGACAAAGATGAAGAGTCTGGTTCTTGAATTACAAGAATAAAACCCCTGTATAGGCTTTAGCATCAAGGGAGGGATTCATGTATTTTGATTTTGACAGGTTACCATTACAGAGTCAAAATGAAAACCTGGTTGTTTTGACCTGCACTTCTTTTATTGTAACAGACTTGAGCATATCTTTCTTCATTCATTAATTCAACAAATAATTAATTCCTACTTTGTTCCAGGTACCAGTCTGGCGTGAGGGATATAGCAGTAAGCACAAGAGACAAAGTTCCCTGAGCTTATGAACGTTGCCTTCTAATGGGGAGAAATGAACAATAACCAAATAAATAAGAAAAAAAATAGTATAACCAATAGTTGTAAGTACCAGAAGAAAAGTAAAGTGGGGAAGGGGAATAGGAAATGCTGGCAGTCAGGGGTGCAATTTTGAATAGGGGATGCCTCATAAGAAAGTGACATATAAGCAAAAGCTTCATAGGTGAAGGTGTGAATGTAAAGGATAGATATCTGGGGAAAGAGTGATTTAGGCAGATGAAACAGTAAGCATAAAGACCTTTGGCGGGACCATATTTAGCTCCCTCTTTTAAAATATAAATTGAGAATTTGTAGTTAGTACTCTGAACTGTCTGTTCATATGTATAGTTTCTCTTAGGCTGCCTGTCATTTTCTTACTGAATTCTAAGAGTTTTTTGCCTGTTAAAGAAATTATCCCTTGCCTAGCATATATATTACAAATATTTTCCTCTTTTATATGGTGAGTATATAGCCATATGTACATGTATGAGCGTGTGTCATATTTAGACACAATTGCTGCACAGAAGTATTAAATTTTATGTAATAAATTTATCAACCCTTTATTGCTTATAGATTTTTTGTCTTATGTAGGAAGGCCATCTCCACTCCAAAAATTTTTTAAACTATTCTTTTTTTTCTTCATTTAATTTTAAGGATTAAAAAATAAACATTTAGAACTTTGATCCATCTGAAATTTATTTTGTAATAAGTAAGGTAGGGTAAGTTTAAAAAACAAAGGACTCTTGAAATTGAGAAACTTCCAAGACCCAAAAGGATGGATTTCTAAATGTAATATAGCAAGAAGGTTGGGTTGAAATTAGTTGGAAAAGATTCTACTAAAGTCAACCTTCACAGACGCCACCAGCTATTCTCTACCATCTCACTTCCCAAAGTGCTTCTGTGGCACTCTAGTACCACAAGATGACTACAGGTATCCAGCAAAAAAGTTTTCCATGTTAAAATAAGTTTTATAAACTTGGGATAATTATTTTTTAACTATGAACAGGAGCACTTTGGGCCACAGAACCCTTGTTTCATAAGGCATCTTGGTAACCAATGTTTATATCTGCAGCAGTGGTTCCTAGACTTGGTTACATCAGAAATACCTACAGGAATATTTATAACCTGCTATTGAATCTATTCCTGATCAACTGAATCAGAATATGTAGGAATTTTTTAAGCTTTCATTGACTGGTATTTTAGAATCAGTAGTCCAGAGCAGCCCCTATCAAACTAGGTTCCACTAGAGAATTAGCCCGAAAGAGTATTATTTGAATGACCATTTCCTCAGTGATTCCAAGGATGGGACATAGCTAGCTGTGTTCTTGATGCTCTTGATGCATAGGAGGGAAGTTAATTCATTGTGCACAATGGATTTCTGAGGGCATTACAGTTTAATTCTCTCCCAAAATCCAGGTTGGGAGGAGCTGGTCTACAATATTATGTAATAGGTGCAATAGAGCTAGATATGGTGCTTGCAAAACAAACAAACAAACCCTACCCCCTTATACTTTACTACCTCTTCATCTCGTTTCCCTTACAAACAGAACATTAAATGTTGAATTTGATAGTAAGAATGGGATCAAAATTAAACTTGGATATAGGCAGACTCACTCCTGGGCTTCTCAAATTAATAGAGTTCTCAGAAATTTGGCTTGATCGATCATTTTTTTTGTTGTTCTTTCTACACATAATAATGTTGATATGGTCTATTATTAAAGCTCATTAATAACAAAAAGTCATTTGTAAATAGATCTCATTTATTTCTTTATCCTAACATGTCCTTATCTTGTTTACAATGCCTTCCACCAGTGTCTCAAAAGAAAGTGTAATATACTGCTGACTCCCTGAACTTCAATGCAAAATTAGGTACATTCAGTTTTGACAGTAAGAATGATTTTAATAATCTGAATAGCCTAATGTGTAATCATAGTGCAAATATCATGCTTATTATCATATTTTTTCTCTTTCTAAATCAATGGTTTGGAAGCTCAAAGACTGCATTTCATTATATCCTAATTGGATTCACAGAGCTGTGATCTCCTTATAACCCTAATCCCTATTACAAAATGGAAAAATCATCACTAAACTTGATTTACCTCCTTTTAGGTAATGTCACCTACATTACCCTCATGGCAAGGGTTTTCTATTAAAATTTCTTTCTGAACTACGAAGTCTAGTCCTTTAGAATAACCAGGAAGAGCATATCTTACATTCTAGTGATTAGTATAAAAATTTAACACTTTCATTCCTGGCTAGCAAAACTAACATTCTGTCAAAGTCTAAATTATTAAAAATCACAATCCCCACGGTAGATTTTGTAAAGCACTATTCCTGTGAAATGCTCTGCAAAGAAGGGTTCTTAAGGTCAAATAAGTTTAGGAAATGCTGAAATTCAAAATGTATCTCGGTATCTTATCTCCTTGAGAATTTCTGCAGTTTTTTTTTTTTAAGTTTCTATTCAAAAATCTTCAAAATTATTAGACCAGAAATTCTTTTTGAGTATCTTATTTAGTGACATCCTACAGAATATAGTTTGGAAATTGCTGAGCTAGACTAACATTTATGGAACATCTACTATATATGTTAGTTCTCAAAAGTTCATTTAACATTGTAATAAGTCTCTTCCTAGCTAACATGTTGTGTGAGACCATCCGTGAGCAAGGCCCAGATAACTAGTCATAGGGAACTCCTTCTTCAGTCAGTCATAGGGAACTCTTTAAAAGACCAGAGGTATGAGTTGAGCCAGAGGTGGCAACGACAGGAACAGGTGCCCTGGGAGCTTGAGCCTGCTGCTCACACAACTTAGTTTAGTCTTCAACATCTGCTGACCGTCAGTCTCAGAGATAGCTCTTTCTCTTCCCTGTGATCATGGAGTGCTCTACGAACATCCGGTTTTATGGTTCGATGGATGAGGTAGTACCTAAGTCATGATGGACTACTTAAGTTGCATGTTCATATGGTGATTTGTTTCAGCATTCAGCCTCTTCTAGGTCCCAGTAGAAAGCTAAGAATTATTTCATAAATGCAGAATGATTATATTCAGAAGAGGGCATGGCTTGGCTCTCAAATCCTAAGGATATGCACTCTGATTCTCCTAGAGCATATCTCAAAGCTCCCTACAGCATCTCCAGCTGCTGGCTCTGCTGGGTCATAACACTCGAAGCGCACAACAGCTTGCACAGCAGTCTAGACCAGCTGCAGAGCTTCTTTTATTCTAAGCGCATTCAAAGCGGGCAAACTTACAGGTCATCACCTGTACTGTGTCAGAACAGCACATTCAAATGTGGTGTATGTTGCCTTTAAAATCCAAGGAAACCCATCAAGCCTTCCTAGTGATAAGAGTATAAGGTATAGCAATTTGTCTTCCTTTTTTTAGGAGATAACCACATTTCCCAAGCCACTCAACTAGAAGTTTCACCAAGATGGCATACCTTGAATTTTCATGGGGTGTTTCTCCCACCTCCAGCTTGCAAGTATTTTACCAAGGCACCTAAAGTACCTGTTACTTCCTACTTACCTGGTCCAATCAGCATAAGTCATCCATGTAATGGACTAACACACTGTACTATAGAATGGTGAGACACCTTTGGTTTCTGTGGACTAGTTTTATTGCAAAAACCCAGAATGTTGACATAGCTCCAAATGAAGATGATGGAAGTATAGTGCTACCCCTGACAGATGAAAGCAAACTGCTTCTGGTGTTTTTTGCTATTCAGAATAGAGGGGGGAAATCATTATCCAGATCAATAGCTAATACCAGCTATTGTTCCCGCAAGGAGTCCACACCTGTAACATCTGCAGTAGTAATTGCAATAATCCACTGTCATTATTCCAGATTCATCTGTATTCTGCATGGACCAAACAGATGAGTTAATGTTGATGTGAAATGAATCAATGGCCCTGCAGCTTTCGAGATTTGATAGTGGCAGTGATCTTTGCAATTACCTCAGGGATGTAGTATTAATTATTGTATACTATTTGGGGGAAGCAAATCTATGGACTTCTACTGGGCCTCTCCTATCACAAAAGCTTTACTGCGAAGGTGAGGATGCCAACGTGGGGATGTTTCCAGTAGCTGATTAAATCTATTTCAATCATATTTTCAAAGATTAGCACAGTATGGCTTTGCAGACCTCCTAGGCCAACTGCCATGTGGATTTAGGTTAAAATTCCATTTTTCACCTCAACTCCAAAGCCCCTACTTTTACTGATAAAACTCAAGGGCCTTTTGGGTCCTTGGGGTTGTGTATCAGCTCAGAGCTCTGAGAAGTAAAAGAGACTTATTCAGAGAAGTCAGTCCTGAAGAATCTGGGTATTTTACTTTGCCTACTGTGGATTAACTCTGGTAAACAGCCACAGATTCCTGTGGGAAAGGCTAATAACAGATTTACAGTACATAATTGTGCCAGTGTTGCAGGATCCTTGATCAAGTTGACTAGATTCCCCTCCATTCACAGGGCCCTGTGAGCTGGCTCAGGTTGGAAATTGGGATGAGAACATGGTTGTCAATGACTTAGATCTCTGGTACCAAACAAAATGGCTGCCCATCTATTTCAGTCCAAGGGACATCAATAAGGTGCTACCAAAGGTGTCTGTGGGTAAAACCATTCTGATTACAGTAACCACATATACTTTGTCTCTGGAAGTTAAGTCATCACACTCATTACTAAATTGTATTATTTTTGTCATTTGACACTAGTAATAGCAAAAAACTGAAATCAGTCCAAATGCTCATCAATAGTAGAGTGAATTTTTAAAATAGTTGTGGTGCATTCATGTAATAGAGCATCTTACAACCATGAAACTGAGTGAAATGCAGCAAGTATGAATCCTAAATAAAGAAATGTTGAGAAAAGATTAATCACAAAAGATACAGTAAAACCTCATTTTTTAAAAATTTCTAAAACAAAACTAAAGAAAGTATTATTTGCAAGGACTTGAAAATTCCTTATAAATGTTCTGTATCTTGAGCTGGGTAGGAGTACCTGAGTGTTCATTTTATTATTTAAAAAAATTATTCCCATATATTATATATACTCTTTTGTATGTATAATGTAGTTAACATTTTTAATATAAAATCTATTTATTTTTTAGTTATTTTTACTTGTTGAAGCAGTGTTTCTTTAAATAATTGCTAAAATTTATTCAGCTCTCACTATATACCTGAGATTGTGCTAAATTCTTTACGTGGATTATCTACATTAATCTTCACAGCAAGTCCTTAAGGTAGGAACCATCACTATTTGCACTTTATATATATGCAAATGAAAGCATAGAGAAATTAACTAATTTGCCCAAGGTGACATGAGTAGTAGATAGTGGATCTGAATTTAATCTGCCTGTACAGCCCAAATCAGAACTAGTACATACCATCTTTAAGAATGACACAGTCTGAGATTGGCCATGAAACATATATTACACAATTTTTGAGGATAAATAGACTGCATCAAAGCAGAATACATACATTTGCTGCTGGCTTTCCTTTCATTAGAAATATTCATCAGCATTGAGTCTTTCATCGTTATGTTTGAATATCACCACTGGAAAGTAGACCACTAAAAATCATTCCTAACTGTAATTATGTTGGTTTCTACTTTTCATTCCTTTAGTTATTTGTGAATTTTTGTCATTACTTTCAGTTTTACATGTTTAAATTGGTTTTTTATTATGCAAAACATTTACATGATTCCAAAATCAAAATCATAAAACAAAGTAATTCAGAGAAGTCTTCATTGTATCCCTCTCCCCTCCTTCCTGTTCTCTCCCTCCCCTAAGAAAGGGAACTAATTTTTTAGTTTTTAGTTTATCTTTCCATTGTTTCCTTTTACAAATATATATTTCCTATTATTTCCTTTTTCTATTTGCACAAAGGTAGCATACAACACACAATATAAATCCTGAATCTGATTTAGGTATTTTTTTATAGAGAGATGCACTGTAAGAGAAAAGTAAGTTTCTGAAGAAAAGTAAATTTTTTACTTGCTCTCAAGGAGCTTCAAGTTTAAGAAAATTAAGAGACTCAGATTGTCCTTCTTTCTCTGCTACTCTCTAGGTGATTCTCAGAAAGTCATGATATCAATCCATATCTCAGTTTCCCCAAGTATAAAATAGGAAGGAGACTAAAGATCTCTAAAGTCCTGTCCATCTTTAAGGCAAAAATGCCACAACAATGTCTGAGTTGTGGATGATGAAGCACATCTAGCTTAAGTTAGGTAAATAGTGTAGGGGTTCAGAATATGTCACCCCAATCTATATGCCACTTTGACATATTGATTATTTTGAGTAAAAGTACTTGAGAAACAGCTGGTGCAAAAAGGATTCTCCTACCCTTTTGTCCCCCTTAAAGATAAATCTTCCACATCAAAGTTACACTCCCTGGGCTTCCCTGGTGGCGCAGTGGTTGAGAGTCCGCCTGCTGATGCAGGGGACACAGGTTCACGCCCTGGTCCGGGAAGATCCCACATGCCGCGGAGCGGCTGGGCCCGTGAACCATGGCCGCTGAGCCTGCGCGTCTGGAGCCTGTGCTCCAAAGCGGGAGAGGCCACAACTGTGAGAGGCCCGCGTACCGCAAAAAAAAAAAAAAGAAAGTAAGTTACACTCCCTATACCAGGAGGGTAAGAGGCATCATTGTCACCAGAGTCAGGGAATTTACGGCCAACAAGGCTGTATTAAACAAACCTTGTTACTTCCTCATCATTTTACTACCCCTAGCCCAAAACCCATTGTCTTGTCAGTTCTCCACAAATTTATTGTTTCTTTGTGTGCTTTGGTCACTTCTTTGAGTCGCATATCTTTGTGGGGCTCTCATATCTATACGTAGCTGTATATGTATTTAAAATTGTTTTCCTCTTGTTAATCTGTCTTTTATTACAGGGGAGTCTCAGCCAAGAACCTAGAAGGGTAGAGGGAAAATGATTTTCCTCCCCTGCAATAGCTCTGAAGAATATTAGCAAATGTCTCAAGGTTTTGATTGACATGAGATGATTTTAATTTTCTCTCACTTTCTATGCCAACCCTTTAAGGTAAAGGCTGCAGGAAATATCTTTAGTTGAATGAAACATGGCATTAGCAAAGAAATGAGATGGACATTTTGTTCATGTTTAGAGCAGTTTCTATTTATGAAAGACTAATGAATGTTTTATCCACTGGAATCATTACTAGTAATTTTTAAATGACTGCTATGGCACAAAGTACTAAAACAATTTACTCCAAGCTCTTCAGACAGGATGCACAGTAATAATCAGCATTAGGCTGATGTATGAATAAACATTATAATGACACAAAATGAGGAGAAAGAATAGTATGTTTACCTCAAGTAGATTAAAGGAGTTGATGACCAATGTTGGAAATTTTTTTTTTTTTTTTTTTTTTTTTTTTTTTTGCCGTACGCGGGCCTCTCCCGCTGCGGAGCACAGGCTCCGGACGCGCAGGCTCAGCGGCCATGGCTCATGGGCCCAGCCGCTCCACGGCATGCGGAATCCTCCCGGACCGGGGCACGAACCCGCGTTCCCTGCATCGTCAGGCGGACCCTCAACCACTGCGCCACCAGGGAAGCCCCCCAATGTTGGAAATTTTGAGGAACAATTTAAGTGGTCATTTGGTAAACAAAGTAAGTACATTTATTGAGGTTGATTCTCTTGAGTAGAAATACATATTTTAGGGCTTCCCTGGTGGCGCAGTTGTTAAGCATCTGCCTGCCAATGCAGGGGACACGGGTTCAAGCCCTGGTCCAGGAAGATCCCTCATGCCATGGAGCAACTAAGCCTGTGCACCACAACTACTGAGCCTGCACTCTAGAGCCCACTGAGCCACAACTACTGAAGCCCGCGCCTAGAGCCCGTGCTCCGCAACAAGAGAAGCTACCACAATGAGAAGCCTGCGCACCGCAACGAAGAGCAGCCCCCTCTGGCCGCAACTAGAGAAAGCCTGCGTGCAGCAATGAAGACCCAACTCAGCCAGAAAAAAAAATAAAAAAGAAATACACATTTTAGTATTATTTCTAATAACTATTCTGCTAATAAAATAGGTCTATTAAAAAAATAGGTCTATTAGATCTCAGATCATCTGAAATTCTCTGGATTACTGAGCTACAGAGGGACCTTGCCTTCAAGGGTTCATATAACTGGTTTGAAGAAGCACATCAGACCAGTAATAACCTCATACTGTGTGATTACTGCACATGTCTGTTCAACTTCCTTTTCTCTCTCTCCCCTTCTCTCTCTTATAAGATTTCAATGTGAATAGGAAAAGTTTATTTTGAGCTGTAAGTTGCCATCTAATATTTCAGGATCCGAGGCCTCTCAAAAATCTTTAATCCATTATTTTTCCTATTTTCTGTCATCAAGGGATTGGAAGTAATTGGCTCTATTTTCAAGATATTAGACGTTTGCTTTTTGGATTCAGTATTAGGAAAGCATGGTAATATTTCAGATGAAAAGCATTCTTTAAATAGTGAATATCTAGAGGAAATACTTCCTTTTCTTTTGTTAGGTGAACATTACTTATGGATACAAAAATCATTCTTCCACCAAAAGTGATTTCTTACATTTGGCTCACTCTGTGTTCAGCTTATACTGTTTTAATTTCATAATAGTGTTTTCCTGGTAATCTTCCATCTGATCAGGTGGTAGCCTAAAACACTTGATCTGTGTTGGGAGCCTCTGCTGGGGGAGGGATTGAGAGATAAGCATGGCTCAGAGCTGAGGGTGATCCAAGAAATAGCATCCAGAGTGAAACCAAAATGAAAAGCCAGAGAAATTATGTGATCAAAGTGTCAACCCAAAAGGCAAGATAAGAATATTCAGTTCTGAGGGACTTTCCTGGTGGCACAGCAGTTAAGAATCCACCTGACAATGTAGGGGACATGGGTTCAATCTCTGGTCTGGGAAGATCCCACATGCCACGGAGCATCTAAGCCCATGTACCACAACTACTGAGCCTGCACTCTAGAGCCCGCAAGACACAACTACTGAGCCTGCGCTCTAGAGCCTGCGAGCCACAACTACTGAGCCCACACCACAACTACTGAAGCCTGCGTGCCTAGAGCCCGTGCTCCACAACAAGAGAAGCCACCGCAACGAGAAGCCCGCACACCGCAACGAAGCATAGCCCCCGCTCGCCACAACTAGAGAAAGCCAGCGCACAGCAGTGAAGACCCAACACAGCCAAAAATAAAATAAATAAATTTCATTTTTTTTTAAATGGCTAAATTCTCAAGAGGAGAGAACTTCAGTTCTCTGGCATCTGCAGTCACTTTTTCCCTTGGGGCATATGCAAATTATAAGAGATTGTCAATCTGAGATTTTTCCAGACTGCTGTGAGGAAGAAAAACCAGCAGAGATTTGAATGGTCTTGTGGGGCTACAGAGGTATAATTAAAGGCTTAAGGGACCTCAAACACAAAACCCTCAATACACCTGACATTTGCAAATTTCTGAAGTTGTGAGGGCAGGTGATTAAAAAGATAAGCAGAAAACTTCTGAAACACTAACATGTTTTTCATAGACTTATGGTACTGGGGAAACAAAGAGTAGACTTCAGGACTTGCAAGCTATGTCAAAAACTTCTGAAAATCAGAAAGAAATTTTCTGCTGTTTCATAATGCTAAAGAGACACAAACTAGACCTGCCAGGAGAAGGGAGACCAGTGAACACACCAGACATTTACTGATAGTTGAGAAAATCCTGAAGGACAACATCTTAGTAACACAAACAAGTCAGAGGCAGACTGAACCTTACCAAAACTAAAAGTCAGCCTCAACGCAGTTCATTCCCTGATTGGTTTAAGATGATCAATTTCAATTTCATCTGCCTAGCAGAGGAAAGGATAAACCCACCATGAAGAAATAAAAAGTCATTTGGAACTATATAATTTTTACACACAATGACCAGCATTCAATAAAAAAAATTCTAGACATACTGTGATTCAGGACCATATTACTAAAAACCACAAGAAAAAACATTCAATAGGAATAGAACCACAGGTGACATACACATTGGAGTTAGCAGATAAGGACTTTAACTATGATTAATATGTTCAAGAAAATAGAACTTTAAAATGTCTATGTCTAATATGTTCAAGAAAATTGAGAAAATCAATTTTAAAATGGAGAATTTTTCAGAGAATTATAATCTCTAAATAGAATCAAATGGAGATTTTAGAATTTAAAAATATAATATATGATATTATGGGTTTAATAGAGCTTAGGAACAGAAGACAGGGGACTTCCCTGGTGGTCCAGTGGCGAAGACTCTGCGCTCCCAATGCAGGGGCCCAGGTTCGATCCCTGGTCAGGGAACTAGATCCCCCATGCCGTAACTAAGAGTTCACATGCCACAACTAAAAGATCCCACATGCCTCAACTAAGATCCGACACAGTCAAATAAATAAATATGGGAAAAAAAAAAAAAGAAACAGAAGACAGGATTAATGAACAGCAAAAATGATCAATAGAAAACGCCTAAATTGAAGCACAAAGAAAATAGGAATGGAAAACATAGGATAAAGCACAAAAGATATGTAGGACACACTGAAGATGTGTAATACACATGAGCCCCAGAAGGACAGGAGAGGATGATGCAAAAGGAATATTTGAAGATATAATGGCCAAGAATTTTCCAAATGAAGAACGATAGCAACACACAAATTTATGAAACTCTGCCACAGATTCAAGAAGCAACCATCAGCAAAACAGATACAAAGAAAACCACACTGAGGCACATCATGATAATACTGGCTGCAAATCAAAAGGCAAGGCAAAGGAGAGAATCTAGGTTTACAGCAAAAGGCCAGAAATTGGAGAAAGGCCAGAGAACCAGAAAAAAAGAAGCTGGATTACTTGGATGATCCACAGAGTGGTACAGTTGACAAAGTATTTCAGAGATAGAGGTGAAAGCTCTCAAGAATAAAGAGACAGACTAACTTTGAGTTTTACTTTTAGTTCACTTGTGCTAAGAAGCCTAAGAACAATAATGAAATCCCACGCAGTTTTTACACTAATTAATTTGAGTCACAACCAAGTTTTTTCTCTCTCTATTATATCCAAATAAGTTCATTTATATAATTTATTGTTTTCTAAACACTTTAAATTTCAGGAAGGGTTTGCTTCTTGCTGGGTTTCCTGAATCTGTGAGGACTGCTGTCCCCGACTCTCTCAGTCAGGAGCCCAGGCTTGGAAAAACAGAGCCAAAGAAAGGAAGATCCAAGAGAGTATATCAGTACCAAGGGGGACTTTTCCCCCTTCTCTCCTTTTCCAAGAGTGAATCAGAAATTCTAAGAGGGGATGATGAGGAAAGGGCCAGTAATTGCATATTGAATGGCTCCCCATGTATTTCTGTCTGCCTCCTCCCCACCCTTGCCCTCATTAAGAACCACTTCTCTATATTGGTTCGAATGAATCCCCCAGAGATCCTATTAAAATGCAGATTCCAACTCAGTAGCTCTGGTGTGGGGGGAGGGGATCTGGGATCCTGCATTTCTAACAAACTCCCAAGTGATGCAGGAGATTGCTTCACAGACTACTTTGAAAAGCAAGGTTTTAGGTGACCCCAAAATCATCTAAAATTGGCCACTCTGGCTGTTAAATGTGTACTGCCTTAAGATAGATCTAAAGTTCTCCCAAGAAGGTGGCTGGGGGTGGCAGCGGGGAGGCCAGCAGTCAGTGATTGCAATTTTGAAATGTTTACCAAAGTATATTCTGAACACTAACTACAGTAGTTGCAGAAGATGTTAATACATGTTCCTGAGAGGAAATAGTTCCATGGCCAAATAAGTTTAGGAAGCATAGTACACTTTTCCCCCTCTGAGAGATTCACGATGCATATTTGCATTTTAATGATTCTGAACCATCTGCAGTAGGGAAACATTTAATCTGATAATTTATTTAATTAACCATTAACACTCTGAGAACTAGTGTTCCATGGAATAAATTTCGGGATATGCAGCCATACAGAGCAGTAGCTGTCAAACTTTGGTGTGTATCGGAATTAGCTAGAGAGCTAATAGAGAACACAGGTGCTGTTACTGAACCAAACTTGGGTCCACTCACCCACCAAGCAGCAAAGCCAATTTACTGACACTGGGTTGTGGTAAATACAGTATTTATTGTGGGCACGAAGCAAGGAGAACAGGCAGCTCATGTTCAAAAGACCCAAACTCCCTGATGGCCTTCAGGGAAGGGTTTTTAAAGGCAACATTTGGAGTGAGGGCTGCAGGGTGCATGACTGTCTTCTGATTGGTTGGTAGTGAGGTAACAGGGTGGTGTTTTAAGAGTTTTAATCATCAACCTTCTGGTTCCAACCAGTCTGGGGTCTGTGTGCTTGCAGTCACCCTCCTCTACCAGGGCGGGGGTCTTAGTTTCTGCAGAACAACTCAAAGATATATATTAGATTGTTATGTATATTCCTTGAGGAGGAACTAGGATTCTGTCTTATCATTGAACTATTATCATTACTTATCTTGCTTAATTGCTTTTCCTTTGTTTCTGCATTCCCTCACTTCCCTAATTAGTAACTGCTTGTGTTTGGCTCTTTGGAACTCAGGGAAGGCCTAGGAAACAAAGCCTTTTTCTACAAACAAGAAATGGGGGACACGGGCCCCACAGGGTCCTGCTCAATTTCATTGCTTGGTGAAGTTGGATACATCCTAGACCTTTGTATTTTCACCAAATTCTCCAAGTGATTATTAGTCCCACCAAAGTTTTAGAATGACTGCTATAGTCATCTCAGAGGAGTTTCTGTTACCAGCTGGAGAGGTAGGGTTGCCTGTTAGCCCAACTTCCCTTTTGCAGGAGCCTATGTTATCCCTGGGAGGACCAGCATTGGCTGCAAACTGCCTTCATCTAAGGAAGAAGAACATTTAGACCAGGTGGGGCACCCCAAAGATTCCTCTCTATGTTCTGTTGTACATACTGCAGGGATTCCTCCAAGTCTTTTCACTGTAACCTCCCAGTCATCAGTGGCTATCCATTAGCCTTGCTCCAAATCAGAGCTCAGGAGAAGGACTTTCTCTCTAGAACCAATTCACTGATTCACTGAACAAATTTTCATCAGTCAGAATTTTGGCAGTATTCAATGAATAAGATGGACAGGCACTCCTACGAGGCAGCGGTAGGGAACAGACAATAAACAAGTAAATGAATAATTTCAGATAGTAATCAATGCTGTGAAGAAAATAATGTCACATGTTGGGAAGCGGAGATATTGAATAATATCATCTGAACTAAGATGGAACTCTGTGACTGAAAAACGAAGCAGGCAACTCCATGAAGTGCAATTATGAAGTTTATTGTGGGTAACTTACATTCAGGCAGGCAGGATCAGGCAGAGAGATGATTCAGAGGCACTCGCAGCTGCACTCCGCACTGCCAAGGGGTACAGGGGGATGTAAAGGGGCTAAGGATAAAAATAGAATCTGACTACCAAGTAAGAAGCACGTCCACACCAACTGGAACTGGGGGCTTTTCCTTCCCCCCGGGCGGGGGCAGGTGTCTCATGACCATTAACCATCTGCGTCAGCAAAAAGCATTCTTCAAGTTTTCATATCAGTTGAAGGTAAGGGTAAAAGTTGATAGGGAACTCCTCTGGTTTGGTGCATTCCTTGTGAGTTAGGCTAAAGCTCAGTCACTCAGAAAAAGATGGGGTAGGACTGTGGGCCTAAGATGGAGCTGACAAGATGGTGCCAGTGTGGTTCAGCCACAGATCATGGGACGGAGAATGACTGAGTCAGGGATTCCATTTAGATACTGTAGTCCTGTAAGACTGCAAAAGTCCTAGGGCCAGTCCGGGTAATGTAGATCCCATTCCAGAAAGGCCAACAGTGACTGGGATTGGCCTTAATGGCTCAGAAAACTTCACCAGCTACCCCAAATATATCTGGTTAGGAGGCAGCCTATATCCCTTGTACCTACTACAGTGACTGACTCATAAAGGGCCCCCAGTGAATACTGGTGAATGGTTGGCTGGCTGGCTGGATGGATGGATGGATAAGTGGATTGTTGGATGTGTAGTGAGTTCCAGTGATTTTGACAAGATCTCTTTGGTGAGAACTTAAAGCGGGACTTGCTGAAGCTATTGGGCCAAACTGGGCATTCACTTTGAACAGCTCCCTTCTAAATGATAAGGCAATGGTGAGATATGCTATACCTGACCCTGAACATATGTGGTGTTCTAAGAGTTATGAGGCTGCCTTGGGGAAGTGACGACTTGAAATCTGAAGGCTGAGTAGAAATTAACCAGGAGGAGAAGAAAGAAAAAGGCATTTCAGGCAGAAGGCGTAACCCAGCATAACTGTGGTGCAGCGGGAGAGCAGGATACTGGTGAGGCTCCGGAAGGAAGCTGGTCTGGAGAGGGGTGAGGAGAGGTGTGGGGCTAGAGGAGGTGGGAGAGGTAGGCCAGAGCCAGAGCCTGCAGGCAAGCTCAGGACTTTGTTCTGAGTCCCAGTAACTAACTGTGTGTCCACTCATTTGCCTTTACCCCCCTGTAAGATCCTTTGTGTTTATGCTAGGGTGTCCCTCACCTAATAAGAAACCCAGTTCCTTCTACCAGCCCTGTGTTTAGGATTATATTAGTATAAGAAATTTCAGCTGTGGTGTCAAGTTACAGGCAGACTTAAGTAGGGATAAAAATAAAGTGGTACATTCTTGAGAATAAGGGAAATGGATGCTCCCCCTTGAACAAAGAGGAGGGATTGAGACATATAATCAGCTCTTTCTCTATGATATATCTGACCAAGGTAAATGCAGTGCCCCTCTCATCAGTCAGCAAACTACCAATTTGAAGTATCCAAAAATGTGTGCACTAAACTCTAACACACTTAGATCTGAAACTCTGGAATTCTTTGGCAATTTGGGGTGGCTCTGTTATAAAGCAGGGGCTGTGTAGAAATTACGGAGTGGTGATATTTATATCCTCCACAGTGGCTTGCATTAAGTAGGTGCAATAATTGATAATAAACACTAAGCTGAATTTTAGGACATTGAGAGCCACTGTATAATCAACAAATGCATGCATTTAGGACCGTTATCTGGGACTCTTGTCAAGGAAGAGGCACAATGTTTTGAAAGAGCCCTGGCCGAGATTCATGAAGACAATATTCTGATTCTTGCTCTGGCTCTGTCATGAAGGAGCTCGTGGCCCCTGGACAACTCTTTCAAACCACCATAAGCCCCACCTTCATTGTAAAATACGGTGAAGTCATAAGTATTGTTACAAGAATGGCAAAAGTTAAGTATCATCAAAATTATCTGAAAACTGTGTGAGGAAGAAAGTGCCTGAGGAAGGCGCAATCCTGCAACCTGACACACCCCACCACCTCTTAGTAGGTCCAGCATTGCCTATTTCTCCCCCAGTGTTGGAAACAATTGCTGTTGACTCAACTGAACACCAGATGAAGTGGTTGGCTTGCACTGAGGAGCCATGTTGTAACAAAAAATGTACCTTCTCTTTAAACACTAAAGCTACATTTCAGTGAGGTGTGATGCTTCCTGGGAAGCACCTGGTTCTGACTGAGGTAACACTGCCCACATGTATCTCTCTCATCTCCCCAGCTGCTGTTTCTGCATCTGTTAAGAGAAGAAAGTGATACCTCCTTGTCCCTACCTACCTCAAATGCATTTTATGAGGATAACTGTGGATACGTGTATAAAGTCCAAGTCAATAGGAAAAATCTCCAAAATCAATTTGTCACGTCAGCGCTGTTTTATGCAGCCAACATTTACAATAATGCAGTATCACACATGACAGAATCCCAGGGCTACAAGTGTTCTTCGAAGGATCCTCACTTTTCAACAAGGTGACCTACTCTGTGTTGCACTTAGACATTTTTCCTTTAATAACTTACCATCTGCTTCTTTAGAAATTTCACTCACTGTCTTAGTAATGTCTTTTGCAGCCATAAAAAATAAGTATTCTTGCCTGTGACAGCACTTCAGATTTTCAAGGAAAGCAGCTGTGTCTCCTCTTCTCACAGGACATGAGTACCAAAGCTTTCATTCACCATCCCAGATATATACAAAATTTATTTACCAACGTCCCTATCACAGGGCAGACAGGAGAGCCGGGCCTGCCTATGTGTGAGGTTCCTTGAGTGGAAAAAACTCATTTCTGGTTTGGAATAATGGCTGCAAACCCAGAGTAAATGTATCATAGGGCAGGTTGAAGATCCCTTTCTTAAATGAAAATTTCAGATTTGTGCAGTTTACTGATACCAAACATGGACAAAAAAAGAAAAAGAAGAAAAAAAGAAAAAAATTCACCACCTTAATTCACCAAAAGGAATCCAATTTCTGAAGTCCGCCATCTTTTAAATATTTGAAATGTTTCCAGGGATTGTGTTTAGGTCATGCATGCATGCCATCTTTGGAATTCATTTTTCAAGGATCCAGGTTGAACAGAATTGAGATATGGGGATTTATTTATGTTTTCTAATGCCCAGAGATAATCAAGAATGCCACAGTTATTTCTCAAGAACAATATGACCTGGTGAACCCATTAACCTTTTTTTTTTTTTTTTTTAAATATGGAACGCTTCACAAATTTGCGTGTCATCCTTGCACAGGGGCCATGCTAATCTTCTCTGTATCGTTCCAATTTTAGTGTATGTGCTGCCGAAGCGAGCACCCCATTAACTTTAACAAGAGTAGGCATGAGAACAGACTGAGGTCATCTCCCTAACAACTCTAACAGCTTCTGAACAAATGGAATCCCATAAATTTTCCTAATTCCGTGGTTCTTAAAAGACCAATGGCTGAGTAATTGTACCAATGATATAATTCTGTTAACTATCCCAGATATATACAAGGCTCACTTTCTGAGCCTTGTAATGACTAGAATGTATAGCACATATAGTCTGGGATATACACTGTGAAATCTGTTCATGGTTTTTGCTAAAAGTTGATAAGTTTAAAAATACAGTGTAGGAAAATTACTTATGGTTGTGGAGGAAGATGGGAGAAAAGTGCCAAATGAGCTTTTAATGAGGACTTCTGAGTGTGAACATATGTAAAAAGAACCTTTAGACAGAAGTATTATGATAAACAAAAAAGATCAAGCTAAGTTCTCAAGAAAATTTATAGGTACAAGATCATCGTGTTTATATGTACAATGAACAACTTATTCATGAAGAACTATTTTGTTCACTGTTAATAGACAAGCACACTTGGTTCCCTGGAAACACTTCAACTAGACAAAACATACCAACATGTTAGTCATAAATATAGCTTTATTATTATTTCATAATCTAAAAACTTTCTTTTTAAATCTGGGAACAGAATATTCCTACTTCCATACAACAGAATGACCCTGAAGAATACCGGAAAACAGTGTCTAAGTTATCTGAACTTTGCATTTAAGAATCTGTAACCTAGTTTGGGAAAAGAGAATGAAAGAAGGTTTGAAATAAAGATTTCTTCCTTACAAAGCAAATGATAAAATTAGATCCATTCTTCAGTTTAAACTTGAACATGTTTTCCCAGAAACTTTGGTGATTTCTTCAAAAAAGCAATTCTAAGGTTGACTGCCTATTAAGACACAGAAAATATTTAAAAATAAGACCCAAGTTGGACATGGCACAAGACTCAGGCCAAGGCATGTAAATGGGATATCCCTTAGCATGAGGTGGCTCCCATGTCTCAAAAGCAAATTTATGCCTCTAAGGAAGCACAGTATACATAATGCATCTCCTTATGTAAGAGTCAGAATTTAGTTAGAACTTAAAAAAATTTTAAACCTTAAAATCATTTCTCTTGTGTAATGTACATAGAGTAGATATGACATTATGGTGCTTTCTTAAGGTCACTGGGTACCACTGTCAAAGAGAGCTGTCATGCCCTCTAGGCATATTAAATGAAATTGAAAATGTAAGTTACATTAAATAAAATGGGGAAAAAATCTGGCTTCTATCACCTTTAAAAGCAAACTGTTGTCATTGCACATACACATTATGGGACAAAGAGCATGCAATACAACAAACAAGTCAAGTTTTTAGTATGTAAAAGGCTAAAGTGCAATCATGGTATAAACATCAATAATAAATAACCTTGAAGGAGATTAATTCTCCAAATAAATAATTATTATAACGTTACAGTTTTTAGTGTTAGCCTAAACAGTGATATTCACAGCAATGTATTTTCCCACTTAATAGTTGCCTATACGCCACGTGAAAAGCCCACCCCCATGAGCCAAAAGTCAAGGTGAAGATTCAAAAATTAACATTTTCACTACGATAGGTTCAAAGCATTTGTATAAGTTACACTTTTCAATTTACTGGCATTTTAAGTAATTGCTTTGTTACCTATTTTTAATGCATTGCTAATCTGATGCTTATTGCAATAACAATCATAATTCTACTAATGTTAATTAGGTTACAGCTTTAATTTTTAAAATAAGAGAATTCAATTTACATGAAAATACGTAGTTTAAAAACCACCCACCACAAACACACGCCTTTTTCATGAGTATTTAAAAATAAATTATTAATATACTTGACATATATATTTTGTATGTGTTATGTGCTGTACATTTATACAAATAAATGTATGTATTTGTGGACATAATTGTTCTTATTTCCAGAAGAATGTCAGCACTTGTAAACTCTGCAGGAGACCTGATGATATTGCTAATTAAAAAAAAAAAAAGTAACACGGAAATTCATTCTTGAAGAAAATTGTAAAGCAGGAGGTTCGTAACAGATGGTTCTTTATGGAAACCAAGGCCATTTTAGGGAGGCAGGGCGGGGAGGACAATCTCAGATCCTGAATCCCACATGCAATGTTTATTTCAGAAATTACTTTAGAAGGCCATATACAGCAAATACATCAGATACTTGGTTGAAAGGTAAGAACATGTATTTTAGTTATAAAAGGGCACAGAAGCAGCAGGAGGTGGAAAAAGTTAGGCCAGCAAGGAGAAAGTCATGCCTACAGCTAACAGAGAGGATGCTGACACCCCCCGGGAAGCAGGTCTTAGGAAAGGGCTGAGTAACATCTGTGGTGTCTCCGGGATGGCTCACAATGCACTAAATGTGCAATCCACTGGCATCCAACCATTCAGACCCTGAACTGGTGATGGGTGCCGATCAAACGTGTTTTACTATCCTCCCCAACCATAGCAGTAGAAGCAGCTATTAAGATAGAGGCTGGCAGCTTGGTCTTAGGGTGCAGAATACTCAGCCAAAGAAGAGAACAGAGGTGCATCAAAGTAAGAATAAACATGCATCCAGGGAAACAAAAACCTGAATGAAACAAACTAGAAAACAGTCTGTCGAAATGACAACTGAAGTCTGACAGAACGAGTCCTTGAAGCAGCCCAAACACTGAAATCTTGATTAATCAGAATACTCAGGGAAACAGCCTTATTTTGGAAGCTCCCAAAGTAATTGAGGGTAAGGTTAAAAACAAACAAAAATATGTTTATTTCACTACTATTAACAGGACTTTACATTCCCATTCCTTGCCTCACAACTCACAGAGCAGGGGGCACAGGTTGAGTTTTTTTCCAGTGCCTGACATCTTTTTTGGCCTTGGGCCTGAGAATTAACCACTGCACAGAACTCCAGATGTGGAAACGGCTGGAGACGGGCTAACCATCTTAGAAGCTGGAGCTTCATTTTACTAAAAGTTTGGAATAAGACTGCTTGCATTTTTAAAAAATTCTTTCTGTAATTTGCCTCTTGCTTCCAAAAGGGACTTGTAAAAAATTCTGGTTCACCGAGATTTCCGTTTGTTAAATTCTGGTTAATCCAGGTGCCTGTATGGACATGAAATGTGTTTTATGATGGCTTGTGTCTAAAAGAACATTACTGACCCCTAGAACAACATTCCCAAAGCCCAGTGGTGGTTGTCCAGAGCCATCCATCCTTTCAGATGATGTTCACAATCGCTGTTGGCTTTTTTTTGGCCATTTTGGGCCTTATGTTGCCTTTCCGGGTAAATCCTAGAGGCTCCCCTTTCTTTGCTGGTCTGCAGAGTTCTCTTGCGGACTCGGCCTGTTCGTGCATGGACTTATTAGCAGGCTGCATGCTGGCTCTGTCATCCTTGGCTTTTTTCAGGTAGCTCCTTCCCTTTGGATGGAAATGGGTCTTGAGATCAGGGTGGTTACACACAGAATGTGGGTGCCCTCGGCTTCTACAAATGGTTGGGGGCGGGGAGGGAGATGAGCAGAAAGAAAGATTTCTTTAAATCCTTAAAAGAATAAAAACTACTCATGGAACAATCACTCCTGCATGCTAAGGTGGCAATAATGCTGCCAGTAAAACAAATAATATATATTGATATTTTTCTTCCAAAAATTTCTATGGCCTTCATGAAGTGATCTCATGATACTAAATTCCCAGGGAGATATTACTAGTCTTATTTACCAGTGATAAAAACTGAGGTAGAGAAAACTTAAATGACTATCCAGGGTAATACATACAGTGGTCTATGGAGAAGATGGGACCAGAACGCTTATCTCTTGACTCTTTAAGTGACTTCTCGGGGATTCAAACATCTGTAGTACAGCTATCATAAAGTATATGATTCACAGTATAAATGTATATATATATAAATTAGTGTGCACACTACATTAATAGTGCTACAGAGATATTACGACTACACTATAGCACAATAAGAGAAAGTTATATTATACAATATTTTAAAAAGACTCCTGCATTACTATCATACTGCCGTATACTCACAGACTATTAGCAGAGTTAAAAGTCACATCCACATTTTAGAAAGTTAGGTACACAAGGAGGTAAATTTTCTCCTGAAACTCTCCAATCCACTTATATTATAGATATCATATAAAGTGCAACAGGAACACATATTATGCAAACAATATCAAATAGCCTAAGTATAAAAAGATATACATACAGGCATTTGGATTTCCTATTTGAGGAGATATCTGTAAGCTGAAGGAAAACAAATAAGACAAAACATTACTTCACTTAAAGGCTGGATTCGGCTTTTAAAATCCTCGTTGCTTATATTTTTAAGAAACTGTATTCCCATTAAAGAAGCCGGTAACTGGTATCGGGATCACTGCCCATGGCACCATCCATCACCGCGGAGAACAAGAATGTTTCATGCTCAGCTCTGCTTACTCAGGAAGCCTCTGTGGCTCCCTGTTCTGAGATTTCCAAGAAGCCAGTATCAGCAGATCTCAAAAATTTCAAAAAGTTAAACAGCCCCTCAAGAGAACAACACTTGAAGAAACATGTTTTTAAAAACGGGAATGATGTGCCATTATTTCTTGATTGATTCAGGCTGTATTTGCAGCTAATTTACTACAGCTATGTCTGGTCACAGTGTATCAACTACGGGGAAAATTGGCATCAAATGTTTATTGCCTAAAATACATCATTTCTAAAATGAGAGCATACGAAGACCAACTTCACAAATGTCCTGAGGCCATCTATCTTTGAGGTTATTTTCCACTCTCAATAAAATATCTGCATGCACTTTTGTGGCTGGGCTCAGAATATCATTTGCAGAATAAATGATAATTATCATTTTGTGTTCCACATGTCACCAGACACTTTATAGGCAAGTGTATTTATAGCATATTCCCAACCTCCCTCATGCAGCCTTTACTGAAAGAAGTGGTGTCACATCCGCAAGCAGACTGACGGAAGAAGAGGACGACAAAGAGAATGTGGAGAAAGGGCCATCCTGGCGCAGCGTGGCCAAGACATGCATCCCTGCTATACTCAAATCACCGGAGAAACCAAGCTCAGCATAACAGGATCTTCCTCCAGGTCTTCTGTGTGAAGCTTGAACTTTAGTCAGGAGCAAATCAGAAAGCAGCTTTCTTCAGCAGACTTCTGAGGGTCACGTGCCTAGGAAGGTAAGATGGGACTCCTGCCTTCTGCCTTGGGACACAACTGAAAGTCCGCATTATTGCTGACCCTGTCCACGCTGGCTGGGTTTGGCATGAGAGTAGTAAACGTGAACAGAAAAAGGCACATTCCCTGCGTGAGGGTCATGAGGTCTTGCAATATACAAAGAAGGAGGAACAGATGGCTCCGGCAAACACCAGACTGGTAGTTTCCGGGAACCCCAAAGGCATCAGCATTTCTACCCTCTTTCTCCCAGTCCGCCTGCCCCCGCTCCCCATCAGCTGGGCTCCTTGAATGGGTTTTAGTGTGTATATAAACTCTAAAAACTTACAGGGTTTTCCTTCCTTTTAAATACTTTCCCACTTAAAAAAAATTATTATTATTCAGGCATGACAAAATATGTTCAACTTTATGTATGTATGCAAGCATATAGTGTGATGATGTATTGCATATGGGTACATAATTCCCTTTGGAATTTTATGCAAAAGTTGTGTGTGTGTGTGTGCTTCTCTCACAGGGAAAAGGCCAACAGTGATCTGCTAGATTATGAGTCTTGGGGTGGAGGTGGGGCCGATATCACAGGCACCAAAGAATTTCATGTGCTCTCCTCCCTGTGAACACAAGAGGCCTCCACAGCCTCAGGCAGATGGAGATGCTCTTCCCACTTAGCCCAACTACCTACCTCCATTTTCTCCTGGTCCAGCTACTTTGTCTTCTTTTTATTTAGGGAGAGGAGGGTATGAAGATGGGGATCAAGAGAGTCCTTGGTCAAGGTTTCAGGTTGAAAAAATATAAATAACCTTGCACTGAGAGCCAATTTAAGTACTTAAAAGACAAATATGGTGTCTCAGGTTATGATAGGTTTTGGGAAACTGGACACCTAGCCCTCCTCCAACTTCCCCTCTGTATATACTCAATTTTTGAGGCCAAAACCTTGGACTCATTTTTGACTGCTCACTTTCCCTCGCCAGCTAAATCTAATCCTTCAGCAAGGCCAGCTGGTCTTGTCAATTTTCCTCCAAGAACATATCCGATACCCTTCACCTCTCTCAACTCGGTTCTACCCAAGCTGCCATCCCCCCTCATCTGCCACAAGAGAAGAGCTTTCTAACTTGTCGCTCATTTTTGCACCCCTCCAGTCAATTCCCCACAGAGCAGCAGAGTGATTTTGCTAAAACACAGATCACCTCCTACTTAAAACCTTCCAATGGCTTCCCCGTGTGCAGTGGAACATATGCAAACTCCTTATATGACCAAGAAGCCCCTGCCTGATCTGGATCCTTCCTACCTCTCTGACTTATCACCCACCACTCAAACATGCCAAGCTTGTTCCCTCCTGAGGCAGCTGCATTTCCTATTCCTTTGCCTAGAATATTCCACTTCCAAATTCTCACAGAGCTGCGTCCTTGTTATTCAGGTCACAGTGCAAATGTTGCCTCTTCAGCAAGGCTTTTTTTGAAAGCTTTTTGCTAAAGCTAAAGTGGCCATCTCAAACATATCATCTTACTTTTTTCTTTATAGTAGGATCTTCACTATACGAAATTATCTTCATTATCTGTTTGCTTATTGTGTGCCCCTCCTCCCTGAGACCAGGGACCTCATCGATCTCGTTCACAGCAGTTTCCTCAGCACCCAGTAAGCACTGCATCCCCAGTAAATATGTTAAATGAATTACTGCTAGTCCTAATTTAGCAACCTGCAGGAAATAAATGCAATGCTTAAAATAAGATTATCCAAGCTATTTCATGACCTTCCATTTGAGCAGTTCTGTGAGTGATTTTGGCAGATGAGATATTAGGTCACTTTGTGTCTAATTCGACAGCATGTTTCTGAGCATACAGACAAATTACCTGAGTAAGCATATTACATTTTTAGAAATCAGCCAGGTGAAAAAGAACATAAATGCTCAAGAGGATTAAGGGAAAGATACATATGCCGAAACATTATTTCAGAAAAGGCACTAAACATGAGGGGGAAGGAAATTCTTCTAGAGCACAAAAGAATCTTAAAGCTAGAAGACATCTTAGAAAGAAGCAATTTAACATGTCAATCTAGAAATGTCACTACTCTCTGGAGGTGGTAATGAGAAAAAGAGGGAAGAGGACAGAGGGAGGGAACTGGGGGCTGGAAAAGAAGGGAGATGACAAGGCCGCACTGTTTCTGTACAGCAGCCTTGTTGGAGATGGCAAGAGCCAGCCAGGCTCCTGACAGCATTCCCCACTGTTCTGGAGGAGGGAGCGGAGGTGGGGGGAGTCAGTCAGAAAGTTCTACTCCATCCTGGGGTGCACTGTGGCAAGGAGCTCTCCTGGGCGGGGCTGAGGCTCCAGAAGCCTAGGCTTCTTGGTGCCCTGCACCTTCATTCAGCTGGGTCAAACTGGTTACTAAAGATACGATTCAAAGGTTTTCCTGCTAAAAGAATCCAAGTTCTTCCATGTATCCATAGCCACAGATACCAGAGAGGCCAGACTGAGTAGTTTAATTACATCAAAGACGTGGTGAATGTATTTTATTATGATGAAACAGACTAAGTAAAAAGGTAAAATGGTCTTAGGGTTTGTAGACTGTCTCATAACGTGGTACGCTATGGTCCAAAATAGAGTTTAGAGGACTATACATGAAAACAGGGGAAACCACATCTGCCCATACTTTCAGAAATCAAACATCTCATTCTTGGTCTTCTCAGGGCAATGTGTTCTCCCTCCAAAAGTCAGCTGACCTCACTACAGCCTGATCATGCCCTACTCACAGACAGCTCTCACTTCTAAATTCCCTGCTACAATCTTAACTGCACTTTATTTGATCTGAATTAGTCAACTCTTCCTTATGTAGATCAAATCTGAAGAAGGCAGATGATGTCAGGTTTTGGGACATAGAGAACAGAAACAAATATTTATTAATTAAATATCCTACCGTATTTGTATGTACATGTATATGTGTGTGTGTGTGTGTGTGTGTATGTATATACACATACTTATGTGTGCGTGTGTGTATATATATGTTATGTGTACACATACACACACATAATTTTATATCTATACATCTGACTAGAAGAGCTGAGATGCTGTTCAACTTTTGATTACATGATACAGCAGGATGAGAAGTAAGGACTGGCCATGTCTTTTAAAAGGTGTTCAGTTTCCAAGCTGGAAAAGTAAAGTCAGCAGAAGAAGTGAGCACAGAAATATAAATAAAGGCGAGAACTAATGGGCTTCCTTTCTTTCTCATTGCCTTCCATTTTCTCTGAGACCTTCTTAGCTCTGGGTTACTAATAATTTATACATTTCTTAGTTCTGGGTTACTAATAAGACTAAATACTGAAAATATCATGGCTACATTTTAATTTTAGAATTCCTAATCACCAAAGTCAGGTGATGATCACAGAATTTAAGAGGCCAAAAGCCCTTATACAGCATCTAGTCCAACTGCTTCATTTTATAGAAGAATGATAGGCCCAGGAAGACAAACTGTCTCATCCAGTCAGAAGCAGGGTGGGAATGATCTAGAAGCCAGGCCCTCTCACCTCACATCTGGGCTCGGTGACCTCATGCCACAACCCTCCCCTGAGAGATGGCAAGGTGGAAGAAGGAGGCAGGAAAGGGCTCAGAGTGTCCCTCCAGCCGAGACTGCACTCTTGCATTTCCCAAGGAGGTGACAGGGGAATCGAGGAGGGGAATAAACGTTCCTTCTCAGGAGACCACAGACACCCACCTGGAAAATAATAAATACGTCACGTAGCTGAAACTGTTTTGATGACAGTTACTGAAACCTCACAAGCATGACACATTTACTTCCTTCCAGTCTACTTTGTTCCTGACTGGGAAGTTCTGGCGCTTGCCCAACTGTACGGCTCGAAGGCTGAGGGAACGTTACTACAGTAGGCACTGTGTAAGATTCTTCATTTCTTTCCTTCCTCCATGTCTCTGTTCTTTCCTGCTGTCTCTCTCCCTCCGGTCTTCCTTCTTTATCCACATGCCTTTCATTTCATTCCTTCTTCGATTATTTAATCATTATTCTGTTAATCTTGGCTTCCAGACTGCTCAACCTAAACTTTTCAATCAACCAGTAGCAACCTTCCTAACCTTTTGGTTAGCATAAATGTTCCCTATTTTTCTTTTCCTCATATATATAGTCCATTTGGGGGTTAGTAAAAGAATCATCTTTAAATCTTCTGGGAAGGTGGTAAGCATAAATAAAATTCAATGGATAATGAAAATGTTATAAATAAACCACTTTAGGTTTTCAAAAATCCATTCTTTGGCTTTGTTGTTTATACCACCAAGGAAATTGTATAGAGGGCAAATATGGCCATCCACCTCTGACACCTACAGCATGGTTATTTGTAAACACCCCACCCTCTGAAGAGACCAGGTAATCTTGATCAAGCCACTTATGAGGGCCTTCCCTGGTGGCGCAATGGTTAAGAATCCACCTGCCAATGCAGGGGACATGGGTTCAATCCACGTCCAGGAAGATCCCACGTGCCGTGGAGCAACTAAGCCCGTGTGCGCCACAACTGCTGAGCCCATGTGCTACAACTAGTGAAGCCCGCGCACCTAGAGCCCATGCTCTGCAACAAGAGAAGCCACCGCAACGAGAAGCCCGTGCACCACAACAAAGAGTAGCCCCCGCTCGCCACAGCTAGAGAAAGCCCTCGCGCAGCACCGAAGACCCAATGCAGCCAAAAAAAAAAGCCACTTATGAGAGTCTGGACCTTCATCCATATTCAGGGTTCTCATTTGGGCTCTAGGCGTTTTTTAAGTCCCTGAAACCATATGTAAAATTGTATGCAAAAATGTATTATAGCATATCACCTGTGAATTTTTCTTAGCCTTTTTGAAAATCTACTTAAAGAATGTTTCACCAATAGAGACTACCAAATAGTGTTTTCCTTCCTATTAAAGAAAAAATGTGGTTAAATTTTGCTAACTAAGAAGCATGGAAGTTTTCAGAAGATTCCTTGAAGAGCTCCAAAACAGGATAATAACTTCCAATATACTTGACACCAAGGTAGGGACAGATGATTTCTTTGTATACTTCAAACTGTCATTCTACAATATAAAAATATTTCTACCAACTCAGCTTGGTGTGGAGCTGGAGAGTGAAGAAATGGAGACTGTGCATCCAGGATGTTACTTCCAAGTGTCTTGAACTCACCTGTATCACTTCCCTGACACAGGCATGGCCAGGGCAGTGCTTTCAAATGATGTCTAGAAAATTCCTGCAAATCATTCTCCAGTTCCCGTTTCTTCCGTCCTTGACCCCACCTGATATATCACAGCCCTCACACCTGGTGTGGGGCCTGCGTGACTCACCACGTGCTCACTGGTGTCCCGGCAGAGGCCAGCGGCCTGCTGGCTGTGATAGTACTCCAACTGCTTTTCCGCCAGTTCTACCCGGTGCAGCAGGTTCTCAATAAAGTCCTGGAGCCGAGCTTTCCCTTGAACCTCCTTCTCAGCGGCTGCTTCCAGGAAATGGTTGAATGTAACCACTTCTCTGCAAGGCAAAAACATCAGAACACAAAATGGAGAAGCGAGACAGGAATTCATTCATTCAATACATATTTACTGAGTGCCTACTATGTGTCAGGTACTGCCCTAGGCAGTATGGCCACAGCATGATAAAAGAGATAAAATTACATTTTAAGTGATACATTTAGAGACTACATTTTAGTAGAAGACAGTCACTATAAAATATACAAATAAACATATATGTCATATGGTGATAAGTGCTAAGGAGAAACAGGGCAAGGGGACAGCAAATGATGGAGGAAGGGAAGGAGTAAGTGAAACTATAGAAAGCAAAGTCAGGACAACCTTTTGGATGGGGCAGCATTTGAACAGACACCAGGAAGCAAGGAACAGCCATGCAGATAGCTGGGAAGAGCAAGCCAGGTGCTTGGTGGGAATGTGCAGAATGGCCTGAGGTACAGCAAGGAGCCCTGCAAGGACAAAGCAGAGTGGGGAGGGGAGGACAGCCAGAGCAGGGAGCCAGGCGGGGCCTCACAGGTCAGTGTGCCAGATGTTATTATGAGATGGGAAACCACTGGCCACTTTTGAGAAAAGTTCTGACTTACATTTGAAAAGTCTGGCTATTGGGGAAGAAAAGACTACAGGGAAGGAAGTATGGAAGCAAGAGGCCACACTGAGCACCAAAGCATATAAAAGGAGTCACCATGTCCAATAGTATATATATATATATATATATATATATATTTTTTTTTTTTTTTTTTTTTTTGCATTATTTGGGCCTCTCACTGTTGTGGCCTCTCCCGTTGCAGAGCACAGGCTCCGGACGCGCAGGCTCAGCAGCCATGGCTCACGGGCCCAGCCGCTCCGCGGCATGTGGGATCTTCCTGGACCGGGGCACAAACCTGCGTCCCCTGCATTGGCAGGCGGACTCTCAACCACTGCGCCACCAGGGAAGCCCCAATAGTATATTTCTGAGCTAAGAATGAAACAGTCCAAGAACTGCCATCTTGAGGTAGATCCAAGGTCTGTTGGGGAAGCTACTTTAGCTGACATAGGAGAAGCAATGTTCAGGTTGCCCTTCCCTAAAAAGTTGAGCAAAATACCTTTACCTACATAATTCATTGTGATTCAGAGATCCAGAAAAATTTTAATAACTATATTACTATTTTATATCTTTTTATTTCTAATGCAAGTATGAAAATAATACTTTACTGAATTATAACTAAATAAGTTCTTTATAAAAAATTCAAACACATTAAAATATAATGAAGAAAATATCACCTGAAACCCCATTATCCTAAGACCACCACTGTGTACATTTTGGTAACCATCCTCACAAACATCTCTACAAATACACACACACACACACACACACACACACACACACACACACACACACACACACACACACACACACACACACACACACACACACACACACACACACACACACACACACACACACACACCAGTACTACCAGGTATACAGTATCACAATTCTCTCATTTGCTTTGCCTCACTTAATAAGAAATCATGAAGATCTTTTTGGCCATCCCCTTTGTCTGTTTTGTCACACTCACTGGAGCTACTGATTTCCATAATTTCACTACCTGTTGGATATAGTATTTCCTTTATGTGTCTTTGAACTCGCAACCTTCAGAGAGCGGTCCCTCATGTTTCTGGCCATGTTCTACTCACGCAGAACCAAGATTCTAAGGACTCTGATCATTGTTCCCCTAAACTTCATTCATTTTAGATTAAAAAATCTAAATGTTTTCTTAAATCTAACCTCATGCAGTTGTTCTAGAGAGTTCATTAAATTCACTGCCTTCTCTGAATCTTCTCAACCTCCACTTGATTTTTATTTTCTGCTAAGCTCCATAATTTCTTGAGAGTAGAACTTCAGGGATGTTCAGCTCAGGAAGTCATAGTTTCAAAGAAGGTCTTTGCAAAACAGTTGGTGGTGGCTTCCAGATCCTTTATTCTGTACAACTGGTCAGGGAGCCACTTTTACAATTAGTCATGACTTTTCTCTCATAAATATATTACATCACACTTGGCCATACTGAAACTTTTCTGACACTTCCTACAGAGTCAAACGTCTCTGTAAAATGTTATATTATATATTTATAAAATTCTATGTTTATAAAAACAGAAAAGAGACTGGTTCTAACAATGATTCACTCCAAAAATTGCTCATCATACCAGTCCCCTTTTTTCTAGTTTCCTATCCAGATCAAACATAAACCCAGAGCCCATAATAATTCCATTATCTTTCAGGAGCTAAGAAGTAGTCACATATAGGAAATAAGAGTCCTTTTGGAAAGTTCTCTTTCATCATTAAGTTTCAAGTTTATTTCCAGATGTTTCCGTATGAGCCCTGCATAGAAGATGTGCACTTTCCAAGCTGTTCAAGCCACGGACACAAGCCAGTTTTCAAGCTCTGCCGTCATTTGGCTCTGACCTGCCTCCTAGGTAAGTCACAAACCCCAACCAGCAGCAAAACAGTGGAGGGTCCATCCAGGTGCCACATCCAGCCCTGTCATGGTTCTTAGTTACAACTGAGAACGCTTGGATGGGATATCTTCACACAGCTCAAAAGCACCACCGAAAACAAAGCCCAGGAAATGGCTGCTCCTTCCTCTTTCCAATATCAAGGCTTCAATTCATTTGGAGTCAAGTGATGTTTACTGGTGATGTTTGGTGACGTTTAGGATAACTGACTCATAAACCAGTCTCCAAATTGGTACTTACAGGGGAAACAACCAAAAACCCACAACCCTCTCGCCCACCAAAACCAAAAACATAGCAAAAAGAGCCAGTATATTTTTTCAATTCATTTTGGTTTATAATATTTACTATATTTATCTCATTACAGAAATATTTCATGTTTATTATGGGAAATACAAAAAGTGACCTATGGAAGATCTAACTGAGCAGGGACTGAATCAGCTTTTTGTTCTTTGCTGTAAGCCCATCACTCAGTACAATACATGACACATAATATTCAAAAATATTTGTTGTAGTCAATGTTTAAAAAGGACAGGGAAGAAACAAAAAATGACCCATAATCCTACCACCCAGAGGTAACTACTGTGAACATTCTGGTGTATTTTTTCCAGTCTTTTTTTTTCTCTGTGCATATTTACTATTCTTGAGCTCTCAGGCTGTTACAGTTTAGAATATAAGACAGCAATATTTGACAGCTTAATCCCACAGAATTAACATCTCAAAAGCAAGAAAACAAATCTGAATGCAATACAGCTTATGATTGTGGCTACATTTTTAAATCATGTGATGTTTTATTACCGGTTCCATATAAAAATTTTTAAAACGTTAATGCCACTAGTTGATTGTGGAGTGTTATGTTGTAAAAATGAAGCATCTTTTTCTAACCTCCCTCATTCAATTATCTTGTCCCCTAAAGCTAAGAAGTTAATACCCTTTTTTCCAAACAACCTGGCACCAATGCTAACCTAATTTCTGCTTATGGATGTTTCACATCAACTAAGAAAAAAAAAAAAAAAAGACATTTAAAACAGTGATGATTTAATTTTAAAAGAGAAGTTACACGAGACAAGGGCTGGAGAAGTTCATACTGAGATTGTGTTTGGGTATCTGTATTAGGTAAAAACAGGAACAGAAACTAGTGATTAATTGTGGAATAGCACATGTACACAACTTCAAATCCCCCTCTCACATCCTGTTCAGTCTGGATTAACAATATCCAGAAACACGTCTTATTTTCCCAAGGAATCTTGTGAATTTCCTGAATGAAAAAGACAGAGATTTAACTACTTTATATTTGTACTTTCTTTAATCATTATACTCCAAACAGTAAAATATCCATTCAAAGTGCAAGACAGACCAATGGATTTCAATGGAGGGGAGAAGGGAGTGTTCGTTCACTGATGTGGTTTCAGATTCCACATTGCAGTTAACCTTTGAGAAGCTACCAACTGTCAAGCTCTGGCATAATATCAAAGCAGAATATCCACTATTCTCTCAAAAGGCTGTTAACATACCTCTCCATTTTCCTACTACATATCTGTGTGAGACTGGATTTCCTTCATCTGCTTCAACCAAAACAACAAATTTGCAACACATTGAAGGCAGAACTAAGTTTCAGCTGCCTCCTATTAAATAAGCCAGGCATTAAAAGTATTCGCAAAACTTTGAAAACAATACCACCCTTTTCACTAAATTGTTTTTGGGAAAATTGTTCTTTTTCACAAAAATATGTTAACAAGTAATGGATTGAATATCATTATTTTTATATGCATTAGTGTTTTTACTTTCTAAATTTTAATTTTTAATACAGTAAATATTGATAGATAAAACCCACACAGAGAAAAGCTTCTTGGGGTCCTCAGATTTTTTTAAGAGCGTAAGGGGAAGCGAGGCCAAAAAGTTTGAGAACTGCTGCCATGCCGTGTACAGGGTGATCCTAAACCTCAGAGCTCTGGTAAGGGTGGACGACGTGGGCTAGAACTCTAGTACGATGCAGCCACAATCCATACATTTATTTACTCCATTATTCAGGAACTCAACAAACATCTACTGAATGCTACAAGGTACTGGGCTTAGTGCGAGGGCATTCATGAACCGGTGGCTGTCCTCATGAAGCTTACTGTCTAACCAGGGGTCAGCCAACTTTTTCTGTAAAGGGCCAGAGAGTAAATAGTTTAGGCTCTGCAGTCCATACGGTCTCTGTTGCAACTACTCAAGTCTGCCTAGCACAAAAGAGCCACAGAGGCTGTGTAACAATAAAACTTAACTTATGGACACTGAAATTTGAATTTCATATAATTTTCATATATCATGAATTATTATTTCTCTTTTGAATTTTTTTCAAGCATTTAGAAATATAAAAACTATTCTTAGCGCGGGGCTCCACAAAAACAGGTGGCAGGCTGGATCCGGCTGTCTTGCACAGACCCCTCACATAGTGGGGGAAGCAGACATTAAAAGAAACAAATACTGAAATAAATACAAAATTACAAAGCTGGGCTGAATGTGACTAAGAAAAAGAATAACACATGCTATCAGACAGCAGAGTAAAAGACCTGTGTGGTTTTATTTTAAGTTCTCAACCCTAACTCAGAATACAGTGTAAAGCTGGAAGGCCAGATGAGAAGATAAGGGCAAACGTGAAATTCAGTCCAGGTATGGGTGCAGACCAGCTCTGGGGAAATTAACTGATTCTAGGCTGCTTCCAGCCCTATCTTTGACTTCTTATTTATTTTTTTTAAAAAGGTTAAAAATGACTGAAATTCAGGTTTTAAGCTTCGATGGAAAATATGCTTATTTAAAGCAATATCTGATACTAAAGAAAAAGATACCAGAATACCACTATAGTATAAGAAACTGGCCTGAAGTTCGTTATCATGCTGAATGATTTGCAGACCTAGAAATCTTTCAGTATCCTGAGATTCACAGGCATTCAGAAACAAACACATTAGAAGGAAGCACTGAGTGAAAAAGCCCCTTCAGTACAATCAAAGTTTTATTGAGAAAAAAATATTTGTTCACTCATGCACTCATTTATTTACAGGATGGTTATAAAGGTCTAAAACATAGATAATATTTTATTTTTTACAGATTGAACCCCTTCAATTCCTTCTTCTGAAGTGGGTTAAAGATGGGTTAATTTCAAAAAAAAATCGAAGATATACTATCATGTGAACAACACACTCTAGAAGCAGGTGTAGAGATAGAGGGAAATGCACGTTAACGCACCGTGGTGTTCATTGCGATTTTACATTGGCATTGAACTATGCATTGCTTTTGTTTATTTGTTTGTTTTAAATATTTACTTATTTATTTTGGCTGCGAAGGGTTTTATTTGCGGCATGCTGGATCTTCGTTGCAGCATGTGGGATCTTTAGTTGCGTCATGTGGACTTCTTAGTTGTGGCATGCAGACTCCCAGTTGCGGCATGTAGGATCTAGTTCCCTGACCAGGGATGGAACCCGGGCCCCCTGCATTGGCAGCACGGAGTCCTACCCACTGGACCACTACACCAGGGAAGTCCCAAACTATGCATTGTTAATGAGGGACGACACACTGATCATATCACTCACTGTAATCTACTATCCACAAACCATTTATCATGTCTAACTCCCTACGTTTCCACCTTTCATGGACATCCTTTAGCCTTACAATCCCCTTGGGTCTCATCACTGCACATCACCTCCTTTCTGCTCCAGCATCAGTGAACTCCACTCAGCCTACAAGCCAGATGCTTTCTTCTGCAGATGCTGTTCCCTCCCCCAGGGTCCCTTCCCAAGCCCCCACTCTAATGATCCCTCTAACCTGAGGGCTCCACTCGCCTAAATGTGGGCTGGGTGACCTGCTGTATTCTCCCGCAGACCATGCAGCCTATCACAGCACACACTGCAGGGACTCGTCGTGCCACTGACGCCGTCAATCACAAAATCAGCGAGTTCAGGGCCCTGGCCTGCTCCTACACTGTGATTCCCACATCACCTAATGTTGAGCCCAGCACACAACAGAGACTCCACAAATTTCTGCTGAATGCATGAGATGTCTAACTACATCTCTAGACAAAAATCTTTAGCTGACTAAAAGATACTTAGGTTTCCTTGTCTCTTTTTCCAGACAAGTATTGGGGCATAAAACCAGTAAGTAACCTACAACACAGGTAACTGCTTCAGAAATGAAGGTGGGATCTAAAATTGATGCCTCTCTCCTGTTCTTTTTTTTTTTTTAAACATCCAGCGCTTTTTTTTTTTTTTTTTAGATGTTGGGAGTAGGAGTCTTAGTAATTTATTTATTTATTTTTGCTGTGTTGGGTCTTCGTTTCAGTGCAAGGGCTTTCTCTAGTTGTGGCAAGCAGGGGCCACTCTTCATCGCGGCACACGGGCCTCTCACTATCGCAGCCTCTCTTGTTGCAGAGCACAAGCTCCAGGCGCGCACGCTCAATAGTTGTGGCTCACGGGTCTAGTTGCTCCGCAGCATATGGGATCTTCCCAGACCAGGGCTCGAACCCATGTCCCCTGCATTGGCAGGCAGATTCTCAACCACTGCGCCACCAGGGAAGCCCTCTCTCTCCTGTTCTTAAACAACACCTTTAACAGCTTCTTATCCCAAGGGCAAAGTTCTACCAAGTTATTTAAATTTCATTTTGCATTACTGATTTATGAACCTCTTCAGAGGTATATGAAACAGTAAAAATACCCCTGGCTAAAAATAGCCTAGCTACTGATCACAGAACACCTCAGACCGACTGTAATGTCAGCCACGAGGCAAATCATAAAGCTGGAGCCAATCACCTCCAAGCACTGGAAGCCAGGCTGCACACTCAGAGCTCGGGGTCAGCTCCTGTATCCCTGGCGGGGCCCACAGGGTGGAACCCACACCTGCCCCACATCGGGAGCCATGTCACATTTCTACTCTTGTCAGCCCTTTGCCTCATCTCTCCTTTTTAACTTCCTGGAACACACCAAAGAGTGTAATATATGGTTCTAATTAAGAACTTAAATAACTCTAAGGAGAAAGTCAAATTATTCTTATAAATAGATCAAAACCACATTCTAAGCCCCTCAGTCCAGACAGAAAGGGTAGTTTGGGGAGGGAGGGACAGACATGAGAGAGACAAATAGAAATTTTTTTGGGGGGGTCTCCAAATTTTACCAGATGCCATCTCTAAGAGGGAATATTTGACATCCAGTTTTTCCTACATTGGTTCGTAAGTCTGCATGGAACACAGCCTGGATAGAGAGGCCCCATTTACATAAATGCAGTAAAATGTGGAGCAAACAGACACCTCCCTGTCCCACTGAACTCTACATCTGACATGATTTTTCTCGGCCTGCTTCCTAGCTATGGATCAGTCTGGAGACCACACTGTCCACGCACTGCTTTAGCTGATCAAAACTGGGAAAGACGTAATTAAGTGGCAAGAGGGTTTAGCTGTGCAAAGCAAGTTACCAAGTCAAACTTGTCCTTCAAAGGACAGCATTCTACAGCCAGCTTTGGATAGAAACCTAAATGGACATTCCTGGTTCAAGCCACCCCTCGATGTCTCTTTTAACATACCCCTAATGACGTTTAATGTCTAATTTATCTGCTTGTCTACTCCTGTCATGAAAGCAGGAACTGGACTCATTTGGTTATCACTGTATGACCAGAACCTAGAATAGTACCTGGCACTCAGCAAGCACTCAGTAAAGATTTGTCTTCTGGCTGACACCAGGCTGGGAACAAGTCAAATGATGAAGGAAGAAGGGAGAGATTCTATCTGTCATAGCTCGCAAGGGAGCAGGATGGAAATTAGAGATGGAATTACAAAGAGGTCCCTCACTGCCATCAAAGGCTGGTAGTGGCATGTACTCTACCCTGACGGAGAACAGACATCCAGAGGATCAAGTTAAAAGCCGTTGTTGGAAGTTACAAGTCCCGGGTTGGTGTTCCAGAAGCTCAATATCAACTATACTGATGACGCCACCATTTCCCCACTTCCCAACACCTTTGATGCCACCTGACATTTTCTTTAATCTCATCAGAAAAATAAATGATGTCACCATGGCAGCCCTCTCAACACAGCAGAGAAGCAAGCCATTCCAAAATGGGCCAGATTTGGTATTACCTAAGTCTTGATGCTCTGGGCAAATAGCGTATTTTCAAAAGTCTGGCTGAAGCACAGTGAATTAATGGAAAAAGCACTCAGCAGAGAGATAAGGAACTTGGTTCCTGTTTCAGCTTTGCTACTGAATTTTTGTCCTTGTCATTCTACTGTTCTGGGCTTTATTTTCCAAATCTGTAAAATGAAGGTGGGTACCTTCCAGAACTAAAATTACACAGTCCCCTCAGGGTTCGTTTACAACAGTCACCTCTCTGATGTCCTTCAATGTCACTGTCCTCCAGCTACCAATGCAAATCCCGCCTTTCCTCCTCACTCCTTCAGTTTGGCCTCACCATATGGGGAAAATGCGTTCTCTAATGTTCATCAACTTGAAACTGTGGCTTGTATGTAAGCACTTTTTCAAACTACCCTGAGTTTGAACATGGGTATGTTTTATTCTTCCTATGTAGCGTGTAAGTTCCTTAGGGAAAAAGACCAAGAATTTCATGTCCCCCAAACACACCTAGCACAGTGCTGGGCACATCACAGGTGCTCAGTCAGGGCCTTCCAACCTTACCAACAGATGAGTGTGCAAGTAAATGTAGGATTACTGCTATTACACTGATGTTCTCCAAAGCCCAGGTCACCAACTCAGCCAGGAATCAGCTACAATCTGTCCTTTCTTGTTAAGGGACACCTTACTGCAAGGTTGGCTGGGACTGATTTACCTGATCATGGGCAGTGCTACCCTGCAAGCTCTGAATACTCCTGAACAAGTAAATACAAGTACCTGTTTCCATAGGACTTTTAAAGTTGCACAAACTTTGTGAAGACAATGAGCAGTTTCTTTCTTGGATTTGCACTCCAAAAACATACAGACACCTCTCTGTGGAGGTACAATGAGACTCAGGACAAAAGTACAAAACACTGCCAGTTCAAACAGCCTCCTCTGTTACAGAGCATATATATGACTTCTGTAATCCGAGTTGATTCAGCCTATAGATGGCCTCAAGGCAGAATCAGCCCTCAAGTCTTTTTTTTTTTTCAGTATGAAAGAAAGAATTTTAAAGTTATGGGGATAATCCATAAGCAAGAGAGCCTCATGTGAATGTCAAATACTAGGTGTTTGCTTTTTTTTAAACCAAAGCTACTATCTGTGTCTTAAAGGGTCCCCAGAGTTTAAGTCAATTTCAAATGGGACTGTAACAACCTACTTCTTCTCACAAATGGGACTTGAGAGCTCGTTTGGAGGGGTTTAACAGGAGAGCACAACTCCTGGTGTGTTCGTTGGCCAAGCAGGTCTTCCATATATGAAAGGCCATCTCTTTGGTGGAAGGCTTAGCACTGTGAGGGAGTGGTGGAAGGAAGGAGCGTGGCCCAGCCAGGCAGATGTAGTCAAATCACCCTGGTTTTAGTAGTGTGACAGATGGGCAGCTGGCTTGCTCTGCTCCCCATTTTGGGGTGGGGGATTTAGACACTGTAGCCACTGAGGCTGTTGGCCACAGTTGCTCTCTCAGACCAAGAGCTCCACTGTCCTTCCTGGAAAGAAGACTCTTTCAGTTCTATTTTATGTACAGAAAGAGTGATTATTTGAGGCTTGAATACAGAAATTAATGGCAAAGGCCAAATGAAGGCTTAACAAAATGAAGACTTTGTTTATTTTATGTTTAAAAGTTTAAGGCAGTTTCACTGAATTTAAGGTGTTTTTTTAAATGTCATTGCTTTTTTTCCCCTGGTAGTTCAAAAATGTCATACTAAAAATCAACTCATAATGTACCCTCAGGTATACACCTAAAAACATGAATGAAGATATATGTACAAGGACGTTAACTGAGACATTATTTTTAACATCAGGTAAAATGGAACAAAACCATGTATTCATCAGTAACAAACTGATTAGAATAGTATGTGTCATGATTCCACTTGGGAAAACACAGTAACTCTGTATGTGCATAAAAAGTACATGATTGTATGGACACAGGAAAGGTCTAGAAGGACAGTCACTGAACTAAACAGTGGCTGTCTCCAGAGGATGGGGTGCGGGATGTTTGGTGAGGAGGGAGGACTTTTAACACATACAATTTTACCCCATTAAATTTTTTTTTTTTAACAAGTATATTTAATTTTTTAACTGGTCCTCAGGTAAGAGCACTGGATTAACCATATATAACATATTATCAGTATGGATTCATGCATGGCCCACTTTTACTAAAGTTAGTTAACCAGTTATTTTTAATAATAAAGCACACTTTGGGCTTCCCTCGTGGTGCAGTGGTTGAGAGTCCGCCTGCCAATGCAGGGGACACGGGTTCGTGCCCCGGTCCGGGAAGATCCCACACGCCGCGGAGCGGCTGGGCCCGTGAGCCGTGGCCGCTGGGCCTGCGCATCCGGAGCTTGTGCTCCGCAACGGGAGAGGCCACAACAGTGAGAGGCCCACGTACCGCAAAAAAAAAAAAAAATAATAATAATAAAGCACCCTTGAACACACCACCCAAAATAAAAGGTACATCCTTGACAATAACCTACATCTAACCATATGCTCCTCCCTACCGTCACATTGTTCTCCCATACTCCAGGCAGCCGCCACCACCCCAAATCCCATGTCCATTATTACCTGTGTACTTAATAAATAAAACATGACAAACAAATAAATGAACACAATTAATTTGGTTGCCTTTTAAATTCAGTGCTCGTCAATCACACAGAAATATCACTAATTTAATTCTAGGCTTTTCTCTGCACATAGAGCAACCCCATGTGCCATTTTTTCAGTGGTGCAGTGTTAGTCACCCTGGGTGCTACAGCAGGTCAAGGCACTAGCTTCCCACCAGGGAACGTCAAGAACCAAGAGAGAAACATTTTTCGATGGAGATCATCTCCCTAGGAGCAGAGTATCAATAAATCAATGGCTGATTCAAATCCATCCTCACTACATGATTTTAAAATCATCTAGTTGAGCAGAGCAGGCTTTCCCTCTAGGTAGGCAGTAAGCATTTAGTAATAGCAAGTGATGATCTCTTTAATATATAGAGTTTCTCAGCCTCTTACCAAGTAGAGAAGCTTTAATTTACTACATTTTAAGAGAGAACACAAAATAGAAGAGTGCCACAGGGCAAAGAAAGCATGAAATTAAGACAATCCGTATAATAGAACTCAACTTATTTGAAAACCTGCCTTTTAGGCTGTTTCAGTCAATCAATTTTTACATCCTTTGGTTCTGTGAATTCTGAGCCTCCATTTAAAATTAAATCCAGGGCTTCCCTGGTGGCGCAGTGGTTGAGAGTCCGCCTGCCGATGCAGGGGACACGGGTTCGTGCCCTGGCCCGGGAAGATCCCACATGCCGCGGAGCGGCTGGGCCCGTGAGCCATGGCCGCTGAGCCTGCGCGTCCGGAGCCTGTGCTCCGCAACGGGAGGGGCCCCAACAGTGAGAGGCCCGCGTACCGCCAAAAAAAAAAAAAAAAGAAAAGAAAAAGAAAAAAATAAAATTAAATCCAACATTAAGCATTTGGGAAATAACACTGCATTGTTACATATACTTTTCTAGTTTGGGTTGAATCCATACTCATTGATAAGGAAATGCTTTTCCAAGTGTGATAATTTTTAAAGTAATAGCTTCTCTGATCACCTATAACTTGTAAAAACCCGTGTGAACTCTTTGCAAGCAGGCATGACTTAGTCTAGTATTTTACAGAAAGAAAATTCTCAAACTTAACTCAGAAGAGTATGGAAATCTCAGAAGCTTCCTCTGGGTATCCTAATGTCTGCTTCTTCAAAATAAAAATTATAATTAACAGATTCTCTGCTACTGACGTGTAATTAATATGGACAGGTAATCCAAAATGGCAAAGAAGCCAGAATTATTTATATTTAGAGTATACTTGAACAAGACAGCCTCTCATATTCTTGATTTTATTGCCTGGAGACCGTCAGTGAGACGGAAAGGGTCCCCTAGTACTCCCTTTCTGCCTTCCCTCTCAGCTCCCTCCCACCCACCCTCCCCACCCCACCCACGACCACGGCCAGGAAAGGGTCCCATGAACAGACTGCACTACTCCTCTCTCTAAAAAAATTATTTGTGGTGGTTTGCAGTTTCCAAAGTGAGAAGGAATTCGATATTTCGACTTTCATGTTGCTGAGCTGGAGACCACAGTGGAGAGGGTAAATAGTATTAAAAGCCTTATGCCTCCTACATTCAACTATATCAATGGGAGATGTAGCCAAGGTACCTGCAAATGATTAAAACCAAACCTTGCTTAACATTCGAGTATAACTTGTGAGGGGGTGGGAAGGGCCTAAAGCAACGGGGTTAGCATCCTGTTTCAACGCCACTTACTCTTCTTTCCTGAGAAGCTCCTCTTCGGATTCCATCAGGCGTTGCCTCAGCGCTGCGATCATCTCCACGGCCACATCCACCTGTCTATTCAGGGCCCGCTCTCGTCTCTGCACTTCCTGCTTTTTCTGAGTAAGCTGCACAAAAGCTGCCCGAACTTCCAACAGTTCAGCCGTTTTCTGGGCCAGCTCTTTGGTGAGTTTATCGATTCTCTTCTCAATGGTCCTGTCCACAGCCTCGACCATCCGATTGAATTTTTCTCTGACATGTGCCTCGAAAGCTGCTTTGGTGTCTGAGGTGGGAAGGCCAGGACTCGACCTCGGGCCATCCAGCGAGTCTGCACGTAGGTCTACCGTAGTGTAGGTCTGCACATAGGACACAGGCCTCTCTGCCACCACCTCAAATGGCTTCCTGTCCTTGCCGTGTTCATGCGAAATGCTACACAAGTTAACATAGCTCGGTTTCTGCTTCACTATGTTGCCACAGCTCTGCAATTTTCCCTGTTTCAGGGGTTCTGAGGAACTGACTAGGTCTGTGTCTTTGAGGGACGGAAAGAGGCTGCATTTTGTCAAGAGGGTTCTTTCCTGGTAGCTGTGACTGAATTCCAGATGGGCCCTCAATGAGGACAGGCTTCTAAATCTGGTATGGTCCCCACACCTCGGGCAGCGGAATGGCAGGCACACAGCGACATTCTCAAAGGACTCCTGCCAGGGGTATCTGCTTTCCTCAAAAGCCTTCTGTTGCATTACTCTCAAAGTCCTGGGCAGGGGAGAATAAAACAGGTAATTGGCACGTCTGTTTAAAAAATGCTACTGAAATGATTGTTGCTGATCATCTCCATGAGGACAGAGGCTTTTAAATTCCAAATTACTTTTGCATTTAATATCTTATTACTAAAATTAAAAACCTACAATCCATGGGCCAAATCCAGCCACATTCCACTCATTTGCATATTGTCTACTGCTGCTTTTGCACTAAACGATAGAGGTGAGTAGTTGAGACAGAGGCTCTACAGCAGGCTAAGTCAAAACTACTTACTACTTGGCCTTTATAGACAAATTTTGCCAAACTCTGCTTAGGATAAAAAAGGTGGGTAACATTCCCTTTCCACAGATGAGAAGACTGGAGCAAGGAGGTAAAGTAATTAATCCAAGGTCAAATGGACAGTGTCAGATTCCGACGTGGAATTCAAGTTTCCTGCCCTCCTGAATTTAGTACAGTAACTGCAAAAAAGTGTCCTATTTTACTGATGACACTGATAAGCATGAATACAAAAAAAAAAATGAGAAAAACTCACATGAATTGCCAAAACAGGTCCTAAGACAGCAAGCTCAGCAGTCTTTCCTCAAGTATAGGAAAGGTTATCACTCAAACTAGGTGCAGTGGCATTAAGCACACAATCAGCTGCAAAATTTTCAACCTGAGATTTTTGCCCTTAATTTTGTTTTTAAATTATTGCCATGATGATTTAACTCAAAGTGTTATCATAATAATGATGCCCCCCCAATACTCCAGATTTACTGAAATCTGGAAACCCAATATGTCAAATACTATTGGACGTTAAGTGGGGCCACAGACAAGATTTTATTAAAACAGAGTGTCCTGGTTGGATTTGTCCTGTCTGTTTTAACACGAAAACCTCTAGGATGGCAAAAGTTTGAACCAGGTGGGTATCAGCATAACTCTTTTAATAACGGGAAGTTCTTATTTCCTTGCAGACATTTATTATCTTAGCCCTAGCAACAGATGACTGCTAGCAACCCGATTCCACAAGCAGCGCCTATCTATTCCCTCCAGGAAGGGCTTCTTCTTAAATGTAACAAGCGCTGGGCCCCAAACAGAGGTCTAGACTGAGAAGTGTTGTTCCTAGGCCCCTCAGCCTCTTCAGAAGTAGAGGCGCCAACGGTCCCCACACAGCTAGGCAAAGCTTCCAGGTTAATAAGCCTCTGGCCCCCAAAGAGGGGACCCTCTTCCTGTGCTACACCGGGCTGTTGGACCACGGGTTTTCTGGAGATAGGATGCCAACCCTGGCCGGAAACTCAGGCCAGAGGTGAAGAAGGGGAACTCGGGATTCTAGGGAGCAAGGGGAAGGGGTGGAATCCCTGCATGGGGAAATGGGTAATCACGCACTCCGGGAGTACGCAAGGTTTCAATGGCCCAGAGGAAGCTCCAGTTCACAGGGTGGGCGGACAAGCCCTAATCTCCTCTGCCTACGCAGGGCAAGCTGGAAATCACTGTGCCTCGGGGGTCCCGGCTCTCCCCGCCCCTGCCCCGCAGCGTGCCAGCCCGTCGGTGCCAGAGTGGATACATGCGCACACGAGTTCCCGCAGGCGGGGGCCGAGAAGCCCAACTCCCCGCCGTGGTACGGGGACGGGACCTACTGCCTAGCCCGGACGGCCCCCTCTGCCGCGCCCCCTGGGCCGGGCCGCGGGCGCAGATGCCCACTTACCCGACTTGTTGCTGCCCCTGCAGCTGCTGCTGCCGCTGCCGCCGCGACGCTTCTACTGCTGCGGGTGCGAAGCGGTTTTCAGCAGAGCCGTAAATCAGGCTGAGCTGGTCCGCTCCCACCCCCCGCGCACCCCCGCTCCGGGACGAGCGGCGTCCAGGGCGGAGCGTGGCGCGGGCCAGCGGGGGCGGCGTGCGCGGTCGCCGGGGTCCCGCGCGCTGAGAGAGCTTATGCCCTGGGGGTCCCGGACTGCCGTGGTCTCGCAGGGGACACCCCTGCTCTGCTCAGCTGCCGAGAGCACCGTCCGCCCTCCCCCAGCCGTGGAGCGGGATCCGGCTCAGGATTCCACTGACATCACCGGGAGCGGTGCTGGGATCGCTCCCCTGGAGAGGAAGGAGGAAAGCGTGCCAGCCTCGGAAGCGCTGCGCTTTCCGCAGGCCCTGGCAGGGTTTTTTCGCACTTTACAGTTATTGGGGAGCGGAAGAGTGTGCATCAGGATGAAGCACGGCTGGGCATCTTCTTTGAAAATCTGCCAGCAGGAAGATCCGGGTGTATATGTTAGGACCTCTTCATCCTAACATCCCCAAATAACTAATCTAGAGAGTCTACCCTAACCTTCCTGGCGAGTGTCCTCCTGCTAAGTTAACTGGCAGAACTAAATCTAGAAAAGTACAGGGTTGTGAATAAAGAAATGAGACCCGCACCATTCGCACCCCCATCTCTGAGGGGCACCCTCCCCCCCAGCAAAAGTGAAGATTTATCACCCTAAAGGGAGGTTTCTTTCCTTCTAAAGGACACTGATGACTCAGCTTTTTTTTTTTTTAAACCTCTTGGAATATTCCTAGTCTAACTGTTGAAATATGAAACCAGAATAAAAGTTACCATTGGGTTTTCTTGTCAAAAGGAGAGGTTTTGTTCATCTGCGGACACTTGCTCTAATGAATCTTCTTGACTCCATAGGGTGTCTCTCTTCTAAGAGCTTACTCATTTCAACCTTGATTTTATTTTAACTGTAAATATCTCAGTAATTGTCTTATTTTGTTTGTTTGTTTTTTGGTTTGTTTTGTTTTGCAAATGAATCATCACATCAGTGTAATTAAGAGTCCAAACTCTGGAGTTAGGCTTGATTCAAATCCTAGTTCTAGAATTGAAATGTATTTTACAATATATTAAATATGGTGATTACATTAACCAAAAATTGACCTTAGAAGAACTGAACAGGAACCTTCTCAGATGTGAATACGCTCCTGAGAAGGGAACCCAGATCAGTTCCTATACCTTCTCCATGTCTGCAACACTCATGTGTGTGCAGAGTCCCCTGCGTTGCAGAGCCCATAAGTGGCCTGAAGATCAGAGGCAGTCCTTTGGAATCAGACAAATCATTTCACACACCGAGTGTCAGGTAATTATGAAAATCCAAAGAGGTTATGAATGAACTTGCTCCAGACTGACTGTAAGGATTAAGTAGCATCTGCTGCTACATCTTCATCTCCCTAATGCAACTAATTGCATTCATGTTTTCTGTTTTTCAACCAGTGTAATTGTGTACCTACCATCTACCAGTACTAATCACTTGCATCATTTAAGCTTCAGAGTCAGAGCTGTAATCTGGCTTTCAAGCCTCCACCAGAATAATCTACTAGAAAACTCTATTTCTGTTAAATTTCGTTGGCATGGCAACCACCACGCAACACCATGCCTTAAATCCCACAGCAGTCTGTTAGCCAGAGTGAGTCTGCAGAGAGCAGGCCGTATACAGAGGCTAAAAATAGACAATTTTACAGCGCGGTTTCCCCTCTCCCACTAGGAGGAGTGTGACTTACTTGCTCCCTTTGGTGGGGTCAAACATGAGCCAGTTGAGAGAATGGGCTAATCTTCCAGTTTACAGATTTCTCCACCCCAGTGCCTGGACTAGGAATGTGGAGACCCAAGGTCTAATACCAGCTTCACTCCCTAATTAGCTGTGTGAGATTCAGTGCAAGAGGGGCAACATCTCTGGGCTTCAGTGCCATCATCTGTAAAAGGCAGGAGCTGGAATGGACTAAGGATTTTCCAGTGCCACAGTCCTAGCTGCTAGTTCAGTTAATGTGTTTGTCATTTCCCTGCTAGTGTGGATGGGGTGGCTCGTAGAGAGGACATGGCAGGCAGGCGTGGTGCTGGTGAAGTTTGTCGTTTGTCAACAAGTGATTTGGCAAAAATCATTAGGTGTGATCTCTGGTAATTATAGCTGACGTACAGAGTGCTTATCACATGCCAAGGACGGTGCTAAGTGATTTTCACATAATATGCCATTTAACTTTCCTAACAAGGCCGAGAGAGAGATTACTAGTATCCCTATTTCATAAATGAGTAAACTGAGTCATAAAAATAGTAGAATTAATAGATCGTTTTTACATAGGTAGTAAATTATATAGCTGAAATTTGAACCCAGGCTACCTAAATTCAGAACCTGTATGCTTGACCATTATTCCATTGTATCTCCAGTGCCCAGATCATTGCCTGCTCCCCTAAGGGCCCTCAAAAACTAATTGTTGAATGTGCAGTGAATGACCACCATGCTAGAAGTTTCTCAGTGCATATTATTCACAAAGCTTCAAAGCCCTTTCCTTTCTTAGTAGTTTATAATGTGAAGAGAAACCTTTGAGACATCCGCCCTAAGCTAAATGGTTGTAGGGGAGGTAGAAAACTCGTTACTCTGGAATAAAATGTACAGAAAAAGATACAGTTAAAATACGAGTATTGGTAGGTAATGAGTCTGAATTATGTAATTATGTGAAAAATGAATTGTGGAACTGATGCTCTGTCAAAATAGGGCCTGTTTTCTAGGACCTAGAATACATAGGCAATTTTCTCCTACTATTTTAGGCAAAAGTTATATTTGTTTTTAGAAGCAGAGAGGAAAAAGAGGGCACTTAGGACTATGGGCAAGTGAGAACTGAACTTGCAAATAACATATAGGCTATAGAAATAAATCTGATTGGGAAGAAGGATTCCCACCACCTCCCCTGTCTCAGCCTCCCACAGCAGGTCCTAGGTTCTGCTAAGACCATAAGATGAGTTGAAAAGATAACTTCTTTGGAACAGTAGTATTATAAGGTGAAAATTAGTAGTGTTCTTCAGTCTCTACCTTCTAGTCTAACGTCTCGCTAAAAATGAGTTGTTAGTGTACTTTAAACTTTTTATTGGAGACGAATATACCTATACTAGTTTTTCATATCGTAAGGGAAAGCCCTAATGAATTTTCACAACTGGAAGCATTCGTGTGAGCAGCATCCAGATCATGAGACAGCAGTTCCCTGCCTCAGAATACTCCTTGGTGTTCCTAGCAAGCACCTGTGCCCTCCTCCACGAGGGCAACCATCATCCCGACCTCTAACAGCACGCCTGCCTCTGTATGCTTCATGTCAATGAAATCCTATTAGGGCTTCCCTGGTGGCGCAGTGGTTGAGAGTCTGCCTGCCGATGCAGGGGACACGGGTTCGCGCTCCGGTCCGGGAGGATCCCATATGCCGCGGAGCGGCTGGGCCCGTGAGCCACGGCTGCTGAGCCTGCGCGTCCGGAGCCTGTGCTCCGCAACGGGAGAGGCCACAACAGTGAGAGGCCCGCGTACCGCAAAAAAAAAAACAGAAACAAAAAATAGTGTCTGGGTGCATTTTAGGTCATGGTTTCTTCATATAAAGTTTTAAATGGAGAATATCCTATCAATATCTTTGACATCTCCACATTATTGGATCTTCCAGTCTTTTAATATAGTGTAAATCTCTAATTTGTCTTTACACCTTTTATTTAGTTTTAGTTTTTTCTCCTTAAAGGAGTTGCTTTTGGGGGGGTTAGTTTTATGCCTAGGAACCTTATATTTTAGAATAACTTTTTTGGTAAATTTTCATACATGTACAGAAAGGGTATGTCATAAATTTGTGGCTTGATGAATTTACACAAAGTGAATATACTCATGTAAATACTAACCAAATCAAGAATAGAACATTACCAGGCCCATCCCTTAAGAAGTTTCCTTTGTATTCCTTCTACGTCACTACCTCTACCCTCTTCCCAAAAGAAACTACTCATTTAATTTGTCATTTTAATGTAGTTCAGTTTTACAATGTTTCCCTTATAATTAGTGCTTTTTGTTTCCAGTTTAAGAAATCTCCTTCCTAAGTTTATTAAAGTATTCTCCCTTGTTATACTCCAGATGCTTCCACTGTGACATCTTTGGCTCAGAAGTTATGTAACTGTATGTGATTGATCTCCAGCAGTTGGAGTTATTTTCTACTTTTCTTTTTATTATTGATTTCTAGTTTAATCCCAACATGATCAAAGAGCATATTCTGTATGTTTTGAGTCTTGTCAAATTTGTAGAGGCTTGCTTTATTGCCCAGCATGTGATTAATTAAGGTTTGTTCCATGTACACCTGGAAGAATGTGAATTCTTTCACTGTTGGGGAGAGTGTTCTGCATATGTCATTTATGTCAAGTCTGTTAATCCTCTTATTCAAATCTTCTTTACCTTTAATGATATTTTCACCTTAAAAAAAATTTTTTTTTTTGGTGAGAATGCTGAAGATCTACACTCTTAGCAAATTTCAAGTATATAATACAGTGTTGTTAACTATAGTCACTATGCTGTGTATTAGATCCTCAGAATTTATCTTATAACTGAACATTTGTACCCTTTGATTAACATCTCCTCATTTCCCCCACCCCCAGCTCCTGGCGACCACCATTCTACTCTCTGTCTCTGTAAGTTTGATTTTTTTAGATTCCACATATAAAGTGATACCATATATTATTTGTCTTCCTCTGTCTGGCTTATTTCACTTAGCAAAATGCTGTCCAGACTCATCCAGGTTATCACAAATGGTAGGATTTCCTCCTTTCTCATGGATGAATAATATTCTGTTGTATATATATACATCTTCTTTATCCATTCATTCATTGATGGACACTTAGGTTGTTTTCATATCTTGGCTATTGTGAGTAATGCTGCAATGAACATGGAAGTGCAGGTATCTCTTGTGATTTCATTTCTTTTGAATATATACTCAAGAGTGGAATTGCTGGATCATTTGGTAGTTCTATTATTAATTCTTTGAGGAACTATTTTCCATCATGGCTGTAGCAATTTATATTCCCACCAACATTATCAAGGATGAATTTTTGACTGCTTGTTTTATCACCTAGTGAAAAAGTATGTAAATTCTCCCACTATTCTTATAGACTTGGATATTCCTATTTTTAGGTCTTAAGTTTTGCTTTATATATTTAAGAGACTTATAGCCAAATATAATATGCAGAACTTGTTTGTAATATGATTGAAAAATGTATTTTAAGACACCAGGGACATTTGAACATAGGCTGTACATTGGATGATATTTAGGAATCATTGCTAAATTTGTTAGATGTGGTGATATCTACTAGAGATAGAGACTAAAAGGTTTATGGGATAAATTTTACAACATTTTATAGAATTTGCTCACAGAGTAAATTGAAAAGATTAAGAAATATATTTCCTTTAATATTTTTATACCAAATGCCTCTTCCTACACACAAAGATATTATAGAGAAATGATTGATAAAGATATGATTTATCACATGCTAAATAAATAAAGCTGCCTCATTTCCCATGGAAAGCTGGCTTGGAATTTTGTGAGAGGCCTTGGTCAACCATAGACAAATACTCCATTTTTTTAAACCACTAATAGATGATTCTTCTTTCTTTTTCTAAATGTGAGCAAAAGATATTTTGGGAAAAAAATAATATAGTATATGCAGTTGTGGATGGCTGGGAATACTTTCAGAGTGAAATCAGAAAACTCATGTGATTGTTAATTTTATGTGTCAACCTGACTGGGTTGAGATGCCCACGTAGCTGGTAAAACATTATCCCTGAGTGTGTCTGTGAAGGTGTTTCTGGAAGAGATTAGCATTCGATTCAGTAGACTGAGTACAGAAGATCTACCCTCACCAATTGTGGATGGCCATCATCCAATCCATTGAGGGCATGACTAGAACAAAATGGAGGAGGATAAATGAATTCCCTCTTTCTCTTCTTGAGCTTGGACATCCATATATCCTGCTCTTGGACATCAGAGCTCCTGGTTCTCTGGCCTTTGGAGTCTGAGACTTACACCAGTGGCCCTCTGGTTTTCAGGCCTTCAGCTTTGGACTGGGAGTTACACCATGGGCTCCCCTGGTTCTCAGGTTTTCTGACCTGGACTGAATTATACCTGCAACTTTTCTGGTTCTCCAGCTTGCAGGTGGCAGATTGTGGGATGTCTTGGCCTCCATAACTGCATAAGCCAATTCCTATTACAAATTTCCTCATATATGTGCATATGTATCCTATTGGCTCTGTTTCTCTAGAGGATCCTGACTAATAAAACCCATAAGAAAAAATTGTATTTAAAAAAATATTTCTTAAACATGGTCTAAGGGGAGATTTTGAACTAAGATAAGTTCGCTAAGATGTACACTGTCATTAGTACCCAGATATGTGAGCCAGTAGTCTTCAACACAGGAATCGACTCACAAGGCTGTGAGCAACAAAATAAGGGAATACCATTTGGAAGGTATTCAACTAGAATGGTCTTTTGTAGGCTGATTATGAAGTGGATTTAATGGAAACTAGTATTTTTTTCCTTTATGAGTTGGAAATCACCTGTAAGTAGCTCTTAGGAAATTTGTGCAGATATTAAAAATACAATTTGCTGACTGCCTGAGCTCATCTCTCTGTAGCCCATATAATGGGTACTAATTTTTCTTGTTTTCAGATGTAGAAACTAAAGTTGAGACTTAGATCCAGACAGCTTGCATATAGTGTAACAACAGCAGCAACGCTTACCGAGCAAATACTGTGGCACAGGCAGTATGCCATGTATTTTACCAACATAATTTTCCTTGTCAGGAAGGTATGATTATATTCATTTGATGAATGTGAAAACTGAGTTTCTAAAAGTGAAAGTGACCTTCCCAAAGCTCTACTCTAAGTACTGGGTAGCTGGAATTTAATCCTGGATTTGTCTGGCTCCAAACCCTGTATTCTTTCTTGTGTATCATAAAACTATTGACCGCCATGTGCTTCAGATTAAAATGATCATTTAACTACATTATATGGGATTGTTTTAGAACACATTACTTAAAATTTTTCTTTTTCCTTTTCCTTGCCAGTTATTTTATTTCTTCACCATTTAATTCGTTTTTAAAAGTTATGAAAGTATGCTCGCTTGTGTTTTTTTTTAAAGATCAAATAATGAGAAGGTATAGTTAATTCCCCTGTTTACATCCCATGCCCTTCCTATAGATGACCACTGTTAAATTTCTTACATAGTCCTTTTCAGAAATTTTCTGTCTATTCAAACACATACACACACATTTTTTTACTTAGATGAATGTATATTTTATTTTGCATATTGTTCTGTACCTTTCTTTTTTCACTTAACATATCTTGCACATCTTTCCACAGAAATATATAGAGAGAGCTCTACATTTTCATTTTAATGGCTATGTATACTGGCATTCCATTGTATGGATGTACATCATCCAGGTAAGCAGTTCCTATTAGGATTACTTCCCTTTTTTTAATTGCAAACCGTACTGCAATGATCAGTCCTATATGGATATCTTTGCATACTTATGTGAGTATCTGTCAGATTGAATTAGGTGCTTGAAAACCAAGGATTACCTTCTAAGCAAGTTCTAATTTTGGTTCTAATAAGTAATGGGGCATAAATTTCAAGGGACCCAAGAGACCCAGAAGCCAGCTAAAAAGAGTTATTATATAGCACCTTTATTCTCTACTCAAAGCAACTTTATTCAATATTCAGATACTGCCACATTGGCTTCCTTCTGCTGCTGGTGAGCAGAATTCTTTCAAATATCTGAGCTGTCTGCACTCTCTGTGTTTTACCAGGATGATCATGGAAGGTTCTGCCTACAGGTGAATGACATCTTCAAAAGGCAAATTAGTTTTGATTCTTTCAGTTACCTTCCTTGAGGTAGAAATCCACTGGGACGTGCCAAGCCTCTCTTCCTAATTGTTAAAGTAATATTACACAGCATTCTGGATCAGTTTATTGAACAGACATTTTCCATAAACTCTGCAATCTTTACACATCCAATTTGTGGCAATAATGTGAAGCTGGTTTTACTAAGAAAAGAGCATTCCCATCCTGACACATCTTACTTGTGAACAATTGTTATCTCTCAATTTGATATTTCTTTTTCTTCAAAAGACAAAAAGGTCATTAAATATATGGAGTGTGTTAAGAGAGGGATTTGACTAAGGATTTATTGGAATGAGGATAAATTCCTATAAGTAGAAATACTGACTTAAATGGCATGGTTTTTAAATTTTGATAAATATTGTTAAAATGCCATTCAAAATTGTTTAAATGTATATTCTCACAAGCTTACAGTACTCTGAACCCCTACCCATCTCCACACACACATTTTCATCTTGGAAATTGCTAATGTTCTAATCATGGAAAATACTATTTGTAAAACATGTTATCTTGTTCTTCAATTGCATCTTTAAATTATGAATGCATTTTAGCATCACATATTTCTTTTACTTATGACTGAACTGCCCAGCTAGAATTTATTTTAAGCATCTCAAAGAAAAGTGGGGAAATCATCTCATGATGGGTAAATATGAAGGGAGACACGTCCAGATTCCCTTAGGAAAACTGCTTGTCTTCTGCAGGCTTGCTGAGATTCTTTAGTACAGTCATGGCCACTGTGATTCTCTAAGAGAAAGGGTGGAAGAGGGGTTTGAAGGAGAATCATTGCACACTCCTCCCCACCCCCAGCCTTTCTTGCCACAGCAGTTCTGATGACGCCACCTCTGGCTCCTAAATACTGTGGAAATTTTATGTACGAGTATATATTTCTGCATGTAAAAACTGTAAAGTAAAAGTTTATTTGTTGTTATTCATTATTCAGTTCTGTCATATACTTATTTTCAAGAATGTCTTATGTAACGATCAAAAAAGGGGTTAGATAGTATAATAGATCATCTGCAAAGATAACTGTGCCTCCCATCAAGCAGTGAAAACTGTTTTCCCTCCCCTTGACTCCAGTTGGTCTTGTGTCTTGCTATGACCTATAGAATGTGATAGAAGCATTGTTGGGCAAGTTTTAGGCCCTGCCCTTCAGAGGTCTGGCAGCTTCTGCTTTCACCTGTTTATAGAGTAAAACAAGAGTTGAACAATAATTGTAAGAGAGAGAATGAGAGACCAGCCAGCTCCCAGCCATTCCATCACCCTTGCAGAGATGCCCGGCATGTAGATGAAATCATCTTTGACATTCCAGGTTCATGTGAAGTGTCCAGCTGACTGCAGTCACGCAAGAGATTCTAGTGAAGAGGAAGAACCATGTGAAGAGGAAGAACCACCAACTGAGCCTGGCTAACTCTCAGAATCATGGAAATAAATAACTGAAACACTAAGGTAGGTACTAAAATAGTACCTAGGGAGAAAATCTTGTGAAATATAGAATAAAAACCAGTTGTCAAGACAAAGGAGATCAGTGTAGATGGATAGAGAAGGCCCCAGACAAACAGGAGAGTACAAAATTCTTATCTTGAGTTAGGGTTCAATGGCTGGGACAAGTATTCTAGACCTGTGTTTCCAGTATAACTTTTTTTGATGATGGAAATATTCACCTGTGACTATTGAGAACTTGAAATGTGACTAGTGCATGTGTGGAGCTGAGTTTTAATTTTTATTGAATTTTAATTAATTACATTTAAATTTAAATAGCTCCATGTGGCTAGTGACCACCATATTGGACAGTGTAGCCACTATATCACATGTCACACTTCATCCTGATGAAGGGATAAAAATCAACAACTCAACCCCAAATTGTGTCTTTTCACCTGTACTCCTCCTTAGAATTCTGAGAGGAACTTCATTATACTCAGACCTTCATCTGCTTTAGAGTCTCAGCTGAGAATAACCATATCATCTGTCAACTTCTGCATTTGGAGAACCAAGAGTTAGAAGTGAGCTCCCCCTTGTTATGGTCTCTGAGTAAATAGAGAATAAATAGGGGCTGAGAATAACTTTTTTAAAAAAAATCTGTCTTTACCTTTTATTCTATGTCTATAAATAGTCTTGAAGTAAAAGCACTTGTTATAAAGGAAATTGTTAAGAGCTTTAATTAGGGTATTGAATGCAAACCCAAACATATATAGGTATGTGGTGTTTCCCAAACTTCCTTCAATATAGAAATATTTTGTGTGTGACCTCTATTAATCTCTTACAGCAGCAATAGGACACATTTGGGGAATGCTCTCCTACAAAACTGCAGAATTTTTATTAAACTGGGTTAAATGTCATAATGAAATATTGAACACTTCAACCATGAATACTACATGGTAACTTTCCAAAATCAATTCCATTTCCTTAATTAGAAAATTAATCATTTGAGATTATTAAACAAATATGAGGCAAGATTAAAATGATGATTTTCATTTCCTTATGGGTTAATTTTTAAATATTTAACAAAAACAGAATAATACTTTTCTCAGAGAGGGCAAGATTATAGCTGAGATTTCATTATATGGTAACTAGACTCCAAAATTTTCAAACACTATTTTTAACATTCCTACCTCCTAAAGGCAATATTGACATTCACATGAATAAAATCATTCCTCTTCTATACCCATCTGGCAGTAAACCATCATTTTCCAAAGAGCCAAGGACAAATAATTATTCCAAGGACTCTTTTTTTGCTGGAAAGACATTCTTACTTTCTTAGGAGAATGTAATTCGTTCTGCTTCATTGTTGGATTTAACCCCAGTGAAATTGAAAATATATTATTCCTACTGCCTGTGAGTCCTCAAAAGACTCTCCTACCCTCCAGAGTTTGTTCCAACCGGTTTGTCAAATTAAGGTAAACAAGCAAATTATTCCAGTCGCTTAAAGATCTGGTTAAAATGTGAGAAAATATCTCTTCTCCCCAAATTCCTCTTCATGGAATTTTATGGTTGATAGCAATCCTCAAAGGTCATCTTCCTCCACCTTCTCGTGTTGGCTGCATATTAGGATGAGGTGGGGGTGCTTTTAATAATGCAGGTCCCTGGGCCCCACTCCAGACTATCTCAGCAGGGGAACGGGAAGCAGGCACAGACATCCTTAAAGCCACTTTGGAGACTCTAATGCCAGTTATGCCTTTGAGCCAGTCCATCCTGCTCACTTTACAGACGTGTAGACTGAGGATCAGCCGGCTAAGTGTGTCACCATTTTGCTTCTTATTTATGAGGCCATCAAAACTAGAACAGTCTGAACAAGTGGTGGTTTTCCAGCTCGTACACAGTCACTAGGATTACAAGTGTGTGTGTGTGTGTGTGTGTGTGTGTGTGGAGGGGGGTGTCTCTAGGACCACCTCAGGGTGAAAGGGGACAGTGAGGAAGGGAGAGACTCTAATCTCCCATCAGAACACCCCACCTAGCTGTTTGTATTTCGAGGTACTACATATTTCATTTGAAGAGAGGGTTCCACTGCTAAAAGTCTGCCAAGTCTGAAGAATAACAAGGTGAACATCACGAGTCGATTTCTGAGATGTCTATCCAAGTATCTCAGGAGCCAGACACTGGTTCAACTATTCATGAAATGTAAAAACATTTAAAAGAACAGAGGAGTGTTTATTCTTAAATCACATGTTTTTTTTCCAGGTGTTTGATGAGCTCCAAGGGACTATCTAAGCTCAAATATTTGCACCTATGAAAAGTATGTGTAGCAAGTAAGAATCTCAGGCCACAAGTGCAAGCTTTTAAAATGTATTTCATTTTTCTTCAACTGACTTAATTTCTATTTTTATGTTCTATTACCCTGATATCTGATGTACTTTGACTCAGGGTATGTAGGTTATTGCAAGGCATCAGGGTGGGTCTCTGCTCCCTAATCCTGTCTGCCCTCAGTGGCATCCTCTGAAATACCCTCTTTCCCACCTGGCCTCAGGTCATGGGTACATATGGATCCTGTTTACTCCTGACCACAAAGTCTCTTAAGTCCTCTCTATTGGAGGCTTGCGCCCATCGCTTGGTCTCTCAGGAAAACATTCAGCTGCTTCCAGCCCACCTGGGTTTGGGGGACCATGTGAGGGTGTCTCAGGCTCCCCTGGGCAGACAGTCCTCCACCATATCTATTGCTTCCTCACCATGCTGCTGAGGGGAGGCCCATAAAGCTTGCTGTCTCTCCCAGTTCCACTCAGGAAGTGAGGCACAGCTCTTCTTTGTCACTGGAGCCCCAAAACTTTTCAAGGGCATGCCCCAGCAGTGGGCACCAAGGCAGAGGACCCTCTCCAGAAAACAGTATCTGAGTGTGCTCTGATTCTTCTCTCTTATGGATATCATAGTTGAGAGGATGGGGAAACTGTCTTGAACTGAGAATATTTTCTTCAAAAACCATTATTCTGTTCTAAAGCCTTCAGAATCCAGGCTCTTGCAACTCAGAACACCTTTTATCTCAAGACAGTTGTTTCTGCTATCATTCCAAAGGCCTATTTTAATACTCAGAGAATTGCCTATTTATCTTCCCAAAAGCGACCCCAGTGGAGGTAAGGAAATTGATAAGAGACAAAGGTGGACAGGGGGGAAAATGCATCAGTTAATACATCAGTATCATATCTTTCTACACAAGCATAAGGGGAAATACCGATCAGGTTCTGATCAATTTCTTGACATCTCTTCAATGCTCATCACTGTTTCATCCCTTTCTCCTTGTTATATATATTCTCTAACCAGGACCATCTACATAATTTGAGGAGCCCAGCACAAAATAAAAATGCAAGGCCCCTTGTTCAGAAATTACTGCTAATTTCAAGACAGCTATAGCAGAACATTAAACCAAGCACAGGGCCCTTTTGAACTCAATGGCCTGGGTCACACCCATGAAGCCAGCCCTGTTTCTAACCCTCAAAGCACCTCTTTCTTTGATTTTTAGTGGAGTGTTGTTTGTATTGTCAAAAGAAAAGTCAGAGAACTTTACTTGATATGAATAATTTATTGAATGAGAAACAAGAACAGGGAGATTTCAAACCCAAAACTGGTGTAAAGTTCAGAGGCATGGCATTACAGGATAGCTTCTAAAGTGAAAAGGAGGATGTTGTTTAGCCTTTACAATGATTAGTTATTACATTGGGGGTTTCCAGACTGCAGGAGGTTGGTGAAAAGTGATTATCTTATACCATTTGGGGAAGATGACTTAAGTTTTATGATTATCAAAGACATTGACAAGAAATAACCTAAATTACATTTCACTTACCTTCCTGAAATGAACCACTTAGTTTTGCCTAAGTGGCTTAAATGGTTTTTGTCAGCTTGAGGGATTTTTAAACCTGGCTTCATTTCATTTTATTTTAAAAGAATTATCAAAATAGCTTAAGACAATCTAAATGTCCAGTAATAGGAATTCATAATATAAATTACAGAATTTCCATATGATAGATGACTATGAAGTTATTTATAATCATGTGGGAATATTAAACAACATGGAAAAATGTTACCATGATTCTGTATATTGGAAATGTTAACACACCTGCCCTGACCACACCCCATTGTGAGGGAAACAGCCCCACCCATTCCTCTTGTAGCCAGGCAGGGGGGCCTTGCTTTACCATGTTTCCTCCTTCCACTATTGTTGATTGGCTCAGGAGAGTAACAGATCCAAGGGTAGCCAATTAGTTGACTTGCCAGCAACCTATTGTCTGTATGTGCTGGATGAAACACAGCAGGGCAAAGTTTGAAATTTGTACTAAAAACCCAGAAATCATGAGACAATAAGAGTGAGAGCTCAGTTAAAAGGCAATAAGGTAGATTAAAGATTGAGAAACTGCTGTAAGAAGTAGTAAACTGAAACTATGAGGGAACAAAAATTAAGAATAGTAGACAGAGCAATTGAAGGCAGGGCAAACAGGCAGATGGAGGGCAGCCAACCATGCTGTCAACGCAGCTCTGCAGCAGGGACTCCAGCTCCTGCTGTGGGGTTCTTGGCAGATGCCTGGGCTCCAGATCCAGACTCCAGCCCTTTGCACAGGAACCTGCCCTAACCTGGCCCCTGTTCTTAGATTTCCAAGACAATTTCCTTGTCATTCTTTGTAAATCCTTTCAGGACTGGTCTCAGTGGATCTCTGTCTTGCAACTGTTACAAGGGTGTGTAGACAGCCCAATTTTATTTTTAATGTTCGCTTACATGTATCTATGGATATGAGGTAGAGTCGCCAACTTACTAACAAAATGCTTAAATGTACCGAGATTACGTTGCTTCTTTATTTCTCCATTAACTGATCTGATCCCCTAAAAGATACTTCTCACTGGGTGCCTGGGACAATCAGACTTGGCAATGTTCCAATCTTCTGTGGCATAAATGTTTCCATCCACTTAACACATTTATTTAAATTTCAACTCGCTCGGTTTTTGTTAAAGATATACCTGCATGTAGACAAAATAACATATTTGTAAGGCTATTCATTGCAGCATTGCTTATAATAGCAAAATTTTATGAATGTTCATCAATAAGGAAAGAGTTGAATAAATTATGAAGTATCCTTACACTACTCTCCAAAAAGCAAACAAAAGAATGGGTACACTATATACTGTCCTGATACAGAAATCCCAGTGATACATTTTAAATGGGAAAAAGGGCCAAAAATAGTTATGCTACCTTTTCTTTAAGAAAATGAAAAAATAAGATTAGAAATATGTATTAACATTTCTAGTAATAGCATAAAGAAACTCTGGAAAGATACACAAGAAGCCAATTAAAATTGTGTTCTTTGAGAGGAATGCTATTGGGGGATTAGGAATGGGGTGGATGGGAAAGCAAGAGTTTCTTCTGTACATTGTATAAATCTATGGACCGTGTCAATATTTTACTATAAAAATGAAGCATATTTTTAAAGCAATAACATTCAATCCATAGTTTCAAATAGTATCTTTTGTGTGACTGAGTAAAGTGATCCATCCCTCAGACTTACCCTAATGCTCTACGAATAGCATCTGATTAGGGTAGATTAAGCCATCTAATGGTGGTAGAATGTGGTGGGAGGGACTGGGACCCTTGCTAGCCATCTCTCTTTTTTGCCTGGTCATGCCTTCCCTCTGGCACTGCAGCTGAAGTTGGCAACTGGTGTCCTTTACCGTCTGATCTTAATGTGGTCTGGCCCAGTGGTGCTACCAGGCTGACTTGGTCTTATCTTAGCACTTGATGGTGCTCAGGACCTCCCGGGTCTCTCCCGTAGCCCCCAGCTGGCTCTGCTTTGAGTCTGATCCCACAGCCTCTACTATAAGATCATCCTTCCCAGGCCTGCTGACTTCCACAGGGTAATCTTCTGATTTGACCCCCAGCCCCCCACCCCATTCCCCACCTCCTCTATCAGGAAACCCTGGACCCAATCAGTGGCATACACAAATTAGAAGAGCACTGGAAAGCTAAACCTTCTTCCTGCATATATCTCCCAGAGAGAGAACTTCCCAGTTCACACTGATATGGCCAACTTCCATGTTGGTATGTGGGAAACTTACAAGGCTATCTTCCCAAGAGACCCAGGAAGAGATCCTGGGCAAAGGCCCCTGCCCTTAGCATCCTGTCCACTTTTCTTACACACTTGGCTTCGGTCTAGAGGGGGATTTTGTTTTATAAGTTTTACTTTTAAAAGGAGCAAGTATTTTTTAAATGTTAATTTTCTGTTGTAACTGGTGAGGACATGAGAGTTTGATGTATTGTCCTTTGTACTTTTCTGATTTTTTTCTCGATTATGATTTTTTTTAATTTAAAGACAAAAATTCAATCAAGCCATTTTTGATAGGGCCATTTTTAGAACTATTTTGGGGGAACAAGCTGGGATTTGATTCAGTATCATGATTGGTTTGTGAGCTGCACAAAAAGTGAGGTGGGGAGGGGTTTAGAAAATTAAAAATGGAAGATACCCCCACACACACATATACAAACACACAATACCCCAGTCAATGTTTATTTCTCTTCCACTATCCCGATAGTTGTTGGAGATGACTAGTTTATTTGGCTAGTTCAGACTCAGACTAAGAAACAGATAAAGGGAGATAACTTATGTGGTTCTCCCATAACTCTCTTTTCTCAAGTGAGAAAATTTGGTCTTTGATGTCCATCCTATTTGATCAAGAGAATGCTGACCTTCTTCCTTAGTTATAGCAGATTTTATTCAAGGTAAAAATGTACTCGGAAAAATACTACCTCTTTGGAAATCTCTTATGTAAAAAATAACTCTTGTGTTTTTAAGCTACTGTAGTTGGGTTTCTTTTAATATCAACCTGACTTAATTCCTAACTGATGTAATCATGGGTGGCGAATTTATTCATTCATTCAACAGATTATTATTGAAAATCCAGGTTCCAGGCACTGTGCTAAGTGTTGAGGATGCTGGTACTAGATATTGGAATAATGGGAAAAAAATAGTTATAATTATGGTTATGCTGAGTCCCTTTTCCATTTGCCCCTCCAAGTCCACTCTCCATGCACCCTGCTTTGTACCCCTGGGAGGCTGACCCATATGGATGTCATCAGTGAGCTCCCTTACTCTTTGGCTCCAGTTGGATTTATTCCCCCGGCTCCCTCCTGTGGGATTGCTACACACTGGCTTCATCCATCTACTGAAAGTCCCAGCTCCTCTTGGGCATCCCTTTCCAACTATTCTCTGTCTCCAGGTTCTGGTAAATACCCCCTTTTCTTATTTATTAAGGCCTCAGGTGAATAGTACAGTTGTACTAAGCTTGGGGTTTCACCACATCCTTCCCAGGCCTTTATAAAGAGTTCCTTTACAAAATGCTCCTCAAGTTAGTCAGCTGGATGGGCTCTTTGTTTCTAATGACACAACTATCATTTTATCAAGAACTCCTTTTGTGTTAAGATGTTGCCAGGTGTGTCATTTCATTGAATCTTTATAATCTTGTTAACCCTTTACCCAGTAAGGCTGAAGAATAGAGATTAAGTTAACCATAACCAAGTTGTTAACTAGGTTATTTTATATTCCTAACCAGGAAACTTACAGAGATAGGCACACCCTTATACAAAACAGCACGATCAGCATTTTTCATGGGTGTACCCCTCCACGTTGCTTCTCACCCTAGCTTTCCTTTCTGTGCGTCTGGCTCACAGCATCCCAGTGCTGCCTCCTGAGGTGCGGGGTTCCCTTCCTGATGCCTCTCTCTGGTCAGCCATCCCAGCAGTTCTCCTGGCTCTAGCCACAGTTACTTTCTCTGTGCCTCAAGCTTTCAGAACACTGCCCTCCCTTCCCTTCAGTTATGGCAAGTTATCTAAATAATAATACTGCAGCACCTGTCAATGATTATTATTACCTTTCTGAGGGATAGCAAGAACTCTAGTTGACCCATTACCTTCATTTAAACAAAGGGCTTGACCTGTACTGTTAATTTTAGAGACAACTGTGATGATTAGGAGAGACATTTTGGTATTTATGTCCTTATCGACTGCAGATCCACTTGGTATAAAGCGGTCTTGTGCAAGACACTAAGAAAATCTCTCATATTTCTTGGTTCTTAAAACTAACTCTCACATTAGTTTTGTGAAACAATTCTGTGGCAATTTTCCACCAATGTAATTTGATTCCTGAAATTATTTTCCATTATGTGTCTTTAAAAATTTTGAGTTATATATTCCACGTTAGGAGAAGAATTCTCCAGGCAACGTGTAGAGTTAACAGAGGTTAAAAAAAAAAAGATCATTTTTGATAGTGAAACAGTACTCCCTGTTACCTTTCATTTGTGTAGAAAAAGTCCAGCCAAGTCCTTTTATCAGTACAAAGGAAAATAAGAAATTTAGCCTCCTAAACACTTTCACATTCCCTTTCCACTCTATGAGACATTTTTAAGAAAAGAATTGTGTCCAAAAGTGCATTCAGTATGTTTCCCCAGACAACATACATTCTATGGCTTCAACTTATTTGTTTCTAATATTACTGGGAGGCAGGAAAAAAATATCCAAATGGTTCTAGTTGCATAACAAAACCTACATGCCAGGAACTCTTAGAATCGCAATTCTAGAAGCAGCCCTCCAAATGTGCATGTGCTGTTTCCATTATCCAAACAATGGTTGAGTGGATTAGTATGTCCTAACTAGAGAAGCCTTGTTTATAGTGAATGATACCAATGGCAAAGAATTCTGCCAAAACATTCTGTTGCACAGGTCTGAGGCTTGTCTGAAGCATGGAACTCAAGAAACCCAGTAGTCATTTGCTTGGCGTGGTACCTTTAATTCCAACATGAAATTTTCGAGAAAGTGTGGAATCCCTTGTAATATTCTTCTCCTAAGACTGTGGAGAGAAATATATTACTCACACCTACCAATTTTCCTTTACTTCTGCAGTAATAAGACAGAGACTGAAGAGTAGAATAACTCTGGTAGTTTTAAAACATGGCTGCAAACTCTTTGACACTCCTCCCACTGAGAGGTGGGGTCTTAGCCCCTCCCCTAGAATCTGACAAGCTTGTGACAGCTTTCAGACGTACAGTACCGGCACAGGGATGCTCTGTGATTTCCAAAGCTGGGTCACAGAAGGCCACCTAGCTTATGCCTTGTTTGCTGGCACATTCGTCTTAGAGCCTTGAGCATGTAAAAGTCTGCCTGCCGTGAATCTGCCATGCTGGAAAGGCCTGGAGTAGGCACTCTACTTGACAGTCCCAGCTGAGTCCAGGCTCCCAGCAATCCATTCCTGTCAAGGAGATAGAAATGTGAATGAAACTGACTTGGACCCTCCAGACCAGCCCAAATTTTCCAGCTGAATACCATCAAACAAACAAAATTTGGGGAAGTTTGTTTTGTAGCAATAGGTAACCAGAACAATTACCTCCTAGGTTAGCTGGTCATTGATCAGCATACCACTCTTGAGCAGCATCGTCTGCTTGATAGATACGAAAATGAACCACAAAGTTACACAGTAATGCAGGGCTAGAGCTTGATTTCAGCTGTTATTGAGAACTGTGTGTTCTTTGTTCACTATGACATCTTTTCATGCTGGTCGTAACATTTTCAAACTAGAATATTAAAAATAACTAAGTCATTGGCTATTGGTTATTGAAATTCATTGATCAAACTGTATTCTCTGGAGCCTTAGGGTTCCAGAAAAGATGACCCAAGGCTCATCCTGGGAGAGGAAGCAATAGGGGTAGAATGGCCAAGCAGGGGAGGTTCTGGCCCTGTTTGAAACCAAATTTGTTCTGCCTTTAGTAGCTGTATAAAGTGTGTTGATATTCCACTTACAATATGTTTTTAAAAATATGTTTCATTACTAAAACAAAACTAACAAAAAAGTTTTCAGAGGAGTGATGTCGTCCAAAATCCTCATTTTAAAATTAAAAATCCATGTCCTGACAAACAAAGCATTGTTTCTTGCCCAGAGTTATATCTAGTTATTGGTCAATCAAGTTCCCTGATTCCTATTACAGTGATTTTATCATGATTATGCAATTAGCCTGTGTCATGCATATTAGCAACACCCAAGACAAAGCTGAGTTTATTTATCCAATTAGTTTATTTATCCAATTAGTATCTACTGAACATCTATCAGGTACCAGCTCCCATACCAGGTCCTGGAGATGTGGTGTTGAACATGATGGGCAAGGTCATCGCTCTTATCAGGGTTACCACTCAACAGGAAACCATTATCAACCAGTCATCCGTGAGCTTCGTTTCCATAAATGGCTTTGTCTTCTGTCTCCATCTTATTCATAACGAGAACTATCTATAAAGAAAACGTTAAAAGTCGTATCATTTAGTTTCTTGCTGAGGACAAAAGGGGAAAAGGAAGGAAGCAGGGAACTATAATGATCTAAAACAGGAATAATTAGGTTCCAATTAAGCAGAGTAGGGCCATTATATAAAAAACAAGGCAATCTAGAGTTTTTAAATTCCTATAAAGTTGCCAGAATGAATTTTCAAGAAGTCTTATCCACTTCTTTGTGTTGTTTATTCAGTTTTGTTGAGAACATCTCAATTATTCCAGGAAGGTTTTAAGTGCTCCATGTTTCAGGTAGCATTTATATAGCATATTTTATAAAGATTAAACTAAACACAGGTAGGAATGTGAGATGGTTTTCAAAAAGAAGTAGGCTACTTAAGAGAGAATGTGGACGTGGGCGATTTCTGAGCCTCCTTCTGAGGACGTGGGTGTAGAGCTAACAAATAAAGTACCTCATCAGTCCAGTCTTAAAATTCAATCTCTTCAGGTCAACCAGTTGTAGAACCTGCGAACCTAATAACTCTTAATGACTGAGTTAACACCCCGGACTCTTTATTTTTGAAGATTCAAAAGGAATAGTTTACACTTTCTATTTTAATTTAAAATTAGATAGATAAGGCTCTGCTTAAACTGTTGAGAAAGTTTAGCTGTAGGAACAATCTTTCTAACTCATTCTCTTCTTTAAAAGACTTCAGTTTTGGCACAGTCATTTTCAATTCATCCACAAATCCTTTACTCTGCACAGTCCGTAATTTCAAGCCAAAAGCCTTTTTCTTTGTTAATAGACAGAGCTCATTTATCTGGCACTGTCATCATGAAGTAGTAGTGTGTTATGGCAAGCTAAAATTCCAGAGAGTGACCATTTTTACTACATATGAATGACTAATTTTCACATCTATAAAAACAAACCAGAATATCACACCCAACTGTGTACTGATGATTTAACTTTTGGTGGTTCAAATGGCACAACAAAGATTGAGCCTCAGCATCGCATCTTAAACATTTAGTCCCACTGACTACAATAATAGATGTAAATGACGACAAATATTGGGCTGGGTCTCCACTAATATGAGAACAAAACTTTGAAGTCTTTTAAAATGAAACTTTTATATGAGCTTTTACTTCCATTTGTCTAGAAAGCATTCTTCAAAAGAAAAAAATGAACTTCATACACACACACAAATACACACATATAGTTACATATATTTATCTATCTCCCCACATTAGAGATGAAACCTGTGATTACAGCCTGTATCTTGAAGCTTTATATATCAAGCTCCTAGCACAGAAGCACAACCCAAAGATGGTACTCAATGAATGTTTGTCAAGAGAATAGAAAATAAATAATATTTTATCACATTTCACTTACATCGATTAATTTTGTTTTGTTTTACAACAATCTTATGACTGAAAAAGGTTGACTACAAAAATGAGGCTTAGAATATTTATCACTATTACAGCTATAGTATTATTATGTAATGGGCCCAGAACTGGATTTTTCTGACCAAATCCTGAATGACACACTGGTCTAGAGTCTCATGATTCACCCTTAGGCCCGAAGTAGAAACCTATCCTTCCTAAGACCAGGGATCTCCCCTCTTTAACTGAGCAAGTCTGTCCCCTAGCAAGGTGGAAAAGGCTGCTGAGTAGGTAACAGTGAGTATCTGCCACAATGTTCTTACATAGGAAATTGAAAGCCTTCTGTTGCTTCCACCCAGTTAAAAAAAAAAAAAGTATCTAGAACCCTTCCTGGCCACCAGTATTATTACGTTCCTACCTTTTCATCTTTGTCCCATCCCTTCCACAGGGCTAATGCCTTCAGTCCTCTCCCCTTCTGAGTTGGACAGCCCTTCTGGGTGCACCATCACTTCTTAGCTGTCCATCTTCTCTGCATTGACCCCTGACAGCTTCCAATTCCAAGGGCTGCCCTATGGGCAGCTCCTTTTTCACACTCCAGGCCCCCCTACTGTGGAAAATAGGACCTAAACAAATTAAACACTCTTCTATGTGTCTTAAATGTGAATTCCTAAGAAAAAAATTATCAGTAAGTCCTAATGACTACATCAGTCAAAATTGAAACAAAATATATTAGATCCATTGAAACAAAGTATATTAGAAGGCACAGTTTAATAGTGAAATAATTTCAGAATTATTTAAGTAGAATTCCTAAAAGATAAATTCTGACTCTACTGACATGAATCAAGATTTCAGTCCTTGGTCAGCAGTCACCACTGGACATGTAATTAGATTCAAAATAACATTCTAAATTGGTCTCTTAACTCTCGCAAATTGTTTTCTGCCCCTCAGCTTTACCCCTCAGCCTCTACTTCTCCCTTGATTGTTCCAGACTTGTATCAGGATTTCACCTCTATTATTAGCCTAAACTTGTTTTTTAGCAAAATGACGATCAAATGTCAGGAAATTGGTAGCGTGCTGCCTGATTCTGTGTTGCGCAGTTTGGAGAGTGGATGTGGCCACAGTGTGGCGAGCAGTCAGTGGGGCTGTAGGAGGGAGACGAGAGAAAGCAGGACAGATTCCCCTGTCCCTGGCGTGCATGGAACATCTGTTCCTGTATATTAAATGGAGAATCAGACTCACCACAGCGCCATAAACCAACTTCTGAGGCATAATTGGGTAGTTAACATTCAAAAGAAATAGTAGGCTCTGTAAAAACAAACAATTTTCTCTTGGCAAGTGGGAAATTACTATTGAAATTTTGTATAACATTAAATAATCTCTTATCACCATTTCAACAGTGGATTTCAAAACAAACCTAAAAGTGTTCTGTCTTATTTCATTTGGTCTTACAATGATAAACAGACTGGTGGTCCTCTCCTCTCCACCTCCCTGCACGTAGGGACATGTGTGGTGTACATACATTCATTAAACAGATAGAAATTGACCATCTATTATGGGCTGGACACTGTAGGTAGAGATGATAGTGTTCAAGACCAACAAAATGCCTGCTTTCAGGGAGGTTACATTCTGGTGGGATGTGACTATAAATAACCATCATACAATAAATGAATAAGCTATATATGTATATATATGTATATACATATATATGAATGCTGTGTACTGTATTATATATGAAAACATGATGGATGAAATGAAAACTATATACATATTAAAATATATATATTATATATCTAATTAAAGCAGATTTGAGAGCTACTTTAGATTGGGTGGTAAGAAGCCATCTCTAAAGAGGTGTCATTTAAGATGAAATCTAAGAAGCAGCCAGCCACAGAAAGGTCAGGAGATCTTCATTCCAGGAAGCGAGAACACCTAGGCCAAAGGCTCTAAGGGAGAATAAGGGACACACTTGAAGAACAGGAAGGTCAATGGCTAAAGCAGAAAGCAAGAGGGGGATGAAGTTGGTGAGGTGGGCAGGGCCAGGACCTTGTAAGCTGAGGTAAGGTATCTAGGCTTTATTCTACTCCTTGCCATACAGGATTCATTTTATTTATCCATTTGATTGTTGAGAGGCATTGAGGTGTTTCTGATGCTATGATAAAGGATTTTATAATGAAGGGGTATATCTACACCTTCCTATCTCCTTTGGAAACCCGTACCCTGCTAACACCTAACACACTCTTTGTTTAGATAATAAGAAAGTATATCTAGGACTTAATAGCACGTTTTTACATTTTAAAAGTAATATATGAAATAACATAACTATGAAAGGAAATGTGGAGGAAGAAACAAAAAAAGAAAATAATCATTTCTAGTATCCTATCACCTGATGTCCTAGATACACTCCCTTTGTCTCTGAAAATCCATTTTCCACCCTACTTTGAGCTCTGGAAGCCTGATCTGCATAGGCTGCATTAACCAGCCCCCTTTGGCTTCTGGACTCCTATTAGATTTGGCTAATGGGAAGCACCAGCCAGAGACTGGAAGGATGGAAAACAGAGAAATTGAGGCATTTATTCTCCTTGTTCACTTCCTGCTAGATCTCCATGGATTGGGTGTATCTTTCTATAAAAGGCCTCAGCTTCTGTTAGACGGCCCTCTCCACATAGCCACTTTCTGGGTTCTAACAACTATTCTCTTTAAATCCTTTCTACATCTTTGTAAATGGTCCCTTTATTAAATTCTCCTCAAAATACCTGCTCTGAGTGTGCCAATCGTAACTGTCAGGAACCTGACTGATAGACCAGAGATAATATTTTCTGTATTTATTCCAATATATTTCCAATAACTAACGCATAGTTTGGATCATTCTCCTGTCTCAATATTTTCCCATATTATTAACTATTATTTGAAAATATTACTTGCATGGTAATATTTTTCCATTTGTGATTTAAGCATTCAGTAATTATTGAACACTTAAATTATTTCCAATTTCTTGCTATCATGATGTGATGAAAAATATCAGTATTCCTACCTTTCTGATTAAAAAGCTCTTTCCTGGGCTTCCCTGATGGTGCCGTGGTTAAGAATCCACCTGCCAATGCAGGGGACAGGGGTCCAGGAAGATCCCACATGCCTCGGAGCAACTAAGCCCGTGCACCACAACTACTGAGCCTGCGCTCTAGAGCCCACGAGCCACAACTACTGAGCCCACATGCCACAACTACTAAAGCCCGCATGCCTAGAGCCTGTGCTCCGCAACAAGAGAAGCCACCGCAATGAGAAGCCCGTGCACCGCAACAAAGAGTAGCCCCCGCTCACCACAACTAGAGAAAGCCCGCATGCAGCAACGAAGACCCAACGCAGCCAAAAATTAATTAATTAATTAAAAAAAAAATAAAAAGCTCTTTCCTTACTCTGAGGTTATTAAAATATTCTCCTATATTATCATCTAAAGCTTTATTGTTTTGCCTCATATTTAGATCTACAATATAACTATAGTGGAATTTTCTTTCAGGACACCCAAGCTGTCCCAACACCATTGATTTGAGTGACCATCCTTTCTCCCTTGGATATGCAGGGCCACCGTTTTCATAAGTTATATGTCCATATATACGTAGGTTTATTTCTAGGCTTTAGTCTGTTCCATTGGTTTATTTATTCTTGTGTCAATAATACTATATTGTTTGAATTAACATGACTTCATAATAAGTCTTGATATCTAGTACAGTAAGTCCTTGTACCTCTTCTTCTAAATTGTCTTGGCTATTCTTTTTTTTTTTTTTTTTTGGCTATTCTTTTATTTTTAGGAAGAGGAGAGGTGCTGAAGGATTTCCTGTTTTGTTTTTAATTTTATTTTTTAAATGAACATACAATAACGTTGAATTTTTTGAGGGATACAGTTTTATGAATGTTAACACAACTATAGATTCATTTTATTACCACCCAAGTCCGGATATAGATGGCTTCATGACCCCAGAACTCTCTCATGCTGTTCCTTGGCAGCCACCTTCTTTCCCACCCCAGCCCCTGGCAATCACCGATCTCTTCTCTATTGGTAGCATTTTTCTTTTTCGAGAAATTCGTCTAAATGGAATCATACAGTATGTAACCTTTTGAAACTGCCTTCTTTCACTCAGGACAATGTCTTTGATATTTATCCAAGTTGTTGCATGTTCCTTTTTATTGCTGAGCAGTATTCCATTGTTTGGATGTGCCAAAGTTTGTTTAAATATTCGCCCTTTGGAAGACATTTTGGTTGTTTCCAGTTTTTACTGATTATGAAGAAAGCTGCTATAAACATTTGTGTATGGGTTTTTGTGTGAACATAGATGTTCATTTCATTAGGGTAAATATGTAGGAGTGCGACTGAGGGATAAGAACTGTATGTTAACCTTTGTAAGAAACTGTGAAACTGTTTGCCAGGGTGCTTCTACCATTTGGTATTCCCATTAGCAATGCTTGATGGTTCCAGTGGCAGAACACTTGACATTGTCTTTTCTTTTAAGCCACTCTAATAGTTTGAAGTGATGTGTCATTGTGGTTTTAATTGGCATTTCCAAGTGACTAATGATGTTGAACATCTTTTTATGTATATATTTGCCTTCTTCTCTTTGGTGAAGTGTCTATTCAAGTCTTCTGCTTTATTTATTTATTTTTTTGATTCACAGAGTTTATTTTCTTATTGTTGAGTTTAAGAAATTCTCCCTATATATTGGATACAAGTCTTTTTTGTAGGATATGTGATTTGAAAGTATGTCACGCTCATCTGTAACTTGTCTTTTCATCCTCTTAACTGTATCCTTCACAGAGCAAAAGTTTTTAATTTGAGAGAGAACTTGATGCTGGTGGTGCGCCAAAGATGACTGAAGCAATAGTTGTGGTAAAAATTCCTTGATGGCCTCAGGGCGATGTGGTGCCCGGGGTGTCTGTGATGGTGGTTGTAGGGGTCAGAAAAGGAAGGCCTGTGTGACCTTAAGTGGTCACCATCACGGTCTTGCCCTCCAGGTGCAGCCAAGCATGTGAATAGCAAGTAGTAGCAGCCAAGGTGGTGAGAGAAGAACAGATTAGAACAATACTGTCTGGGGTTTGCTGAGTGACATCTTAACAGACTTCCCTTAATGGAATTCAGAGGAGGGGGAGGTCCCTTTTGTGCAGAGTGGTAAATTAAAATGAGTTCTTTGATCCCAACACATATTAAATGGTAGTAATTTCTCCTTTTCCTGTCCTGGGTGTTCCACTTCACCAGCTGCAGCAAGTTGAGTATCCCATTAGCTTAGCACAACCGAAGAACACTCTGTCTTCCAAACTAATTACCTTGGGTTCATCTACAAAAGGCTGAAACTTTCCAATAAAAGTAAACACAAAGATATGCTTTAAACAAGCTGTGTGCGCCCTCTCGTAGTTTCCTGTCAGATTCCCAGAGAAAGTCCATTATTCCTCCAGATGAGTTTTTTGATCACTTAAACAAATAGAGCATTCCATTCCTCTCATGATTTGTCATAATGAATATTTTCAAATTAATGTATCACACAGTTAATAAGTATGGCATTATTGTTTTCTTATAAATTTGCTATCAAACTTTGGAATAAACAGGCCCATGGCAGCAGAATAGATCTATACAGTTTCGAATAGTTTCAAAGCTTATTTCTATTCCTACCATTCTAATTTCTGAAAGAATAACAGAAGCATAATAAATTCCTCCTTTCTTGAACATAATTTTTCGAAGCTAATGAGAAATATGACACTAAAAATGTTAAGGCTCAAAACTGAAATCTTTCAATATTTGTCCAACAAACATTAGCTTTTGTCCCATGTAATAGACAGTGGGATTTTCCATTGCTGTTCATGTTTTAGAGTAGTGAAAAGAAGGTGGGAAAGAGATGAGAATCTTCTTTATTTCTATAGAGGAAGATGTTTTCTATGATGAATTTAGATTGTATATAAATATAGGTCTATTCCAAGTTAATATTAACATTAAGACACATTTTAGAATAACATAAGTTTAAAAGGGGGGCTTGGGACTTCCCTGGAGTTCCAGTGGTTAAGACTCTGCGCTTCCACTGCAGGGGGCACAGGTTCAAAGATCCCGCATGCTGTGTGGTGTAGCCAAAAAAAAAACGGGGCGGGGGGGGTTATTTTGCAAAAGTCCTTCTTTGATAACATGGTCAAAGTTAATAGTCAAGATGAAGAATAAATCCGTATTTATTTTTTAATGATTTAAAAAAATTTTTAATTTATTTTTTGATTGCATTGGGTCTTCGTTGCTGCACGCGGGCTTTCTCTAGTTGTGGTGAGCGGGGGCTACTCTTCGTTGGCAGTGCGCGGGCTTCTCATTGCGGTGGCTTCTCTTGTCGCAGAGCACGGGCTCCAGGCGCACGGGCTTCAGTAGTTGTGGCTCACGGGCTCTAGAGCCCAGGCTCAGTAGTTGTGGCGCACGGGCTTAGTTGCTCCGCGGCATGTGGGGTCTTCCATACTAGGGATTGAACCCGTGTCCCCTCTATTGGCAGGAGAATTCCTAACCACTGCGCCACCAGGGAAGTTCCTAAATCCATATTTATTAAACAAAAGGTATTAAGAGATGAAATGCTCTCTCTCTTTTTTCCCTCTTTCTTTTTAAAGAATAAATAGGTGATAAATTCAGGATGATCAGTAATCTGACTGAGGTATTCTTAACCTGTCACCATAGGATCTGTCCCAGAAGAACTTTTCTTTCCTCAACTTTAACCTCCTTACGTTATTTCTGCTTCCTTACTTTCTCCTCTTCACTTTCTGAACTTTACTGTACTGCGCGGTGATGGTGCAATAGGGGCTTAGTAATTCAGCTTTTCACAGTAAGTATAGTAAACAGTTTCCAGCATGTAGGTAAATGAGTGTGAATGGATCCTTGAAGCCTCAAAGGAAAGCCAAGAGAATTTTAGCTTTCAGAATATGTACTATCAAAACAAAACAACTCAGGAAAGCACCAAATGAACTTTTGACTTTAACAACATAGCTTCTTGGAGAACTCACTTGAGAGAAAAACAGTAAAATGTATCCCTGGGAAATTAGTTGTTAACTATAAGGCAGTTAATTTTAGGGGAACATTTTCCAAATGTGATCATTTTAATTATGTTATTCAGTGTTTAAGTCTTTTTTTCTAGCAATAATTAGAAAACTGGGTAAGTTGTCATTTCATTTCATGATTGATCAAAATCAGTAATTCTTTGTTTTTAGGTCTTTATTGTATCAATTGGAGATATTTGTAACAAGAAGTTATAATAGAATAATCAGATTCTGAATCTGTAAAGAACCTTGGAAAAGTCCTATCCACCCTTTCCCTACTTCCCAGCCCACCCCCTGTTAATTTCCTGATGTGAATACAGAGAGGCTAGAACACTTGTCCAAGGCCACTGGCAGAGTTGGAAGTAGCCTAGAATTAGCCAAATGCATCAAGAGTTTAACTGCCCCTCTGACTTAGCTCATGGTGTTCTCATCATCTCAATTTTTTAAAACTTGGTTTTCATCTCACCCACTCTTGGAAAGTTTTTTGGCAGAAACCGATGCCTCTCCTTTGCCGTTCTCTTGTAAAACCATGACACGCAGAGCACATGGCATTTATCTTCTATGTTGTAATCACGGATTTCCCTTTATCTATCTCCCTCACTAGACTGGGATGACAGGTATTGTGTTCTGAAATTCTGTATCCTCAGCACCTATGTAATATCCTGGATTGTTCTAGGAAAGGATATAGAACTCAAGTCAGATTCATCTGACTAATCCTAGGACTGCTTTCAGAACTCTTTTGAAGGAAGTTATCCTTAGGCTGAAACCATAGCAGTAAATATGATGTTAGTCTGAACCTGCCTGGGGCCACTACCTGGAGCCTGATAATGAAGCCAACACTGAGGAAAACAAGAGTTGTGAAAAGAACAGATAAATATTTGTTAATATCCCTCAAGCTTCTGAACACTGCGATGCTTGAAATCAGCAGTATCAACTAGGATGCTTTTGGCTATAAATAAAGCATTCCATTACAATGAGCATTTCTTTTCCACATATAACAAAGAGTTCAGGTGTAGATTGTTCTAGCAATGACTCAATAGATCAAACTAGGGCTCTGGGCCCACACATCTTGTCCAATCACTGCAGCATCACATCTTCACACAACCATGTCCAAAGACAAGAAGGAAAAGTGGATTCTCCTTAAGGACTTCCTCTTTTTATAAAGAAGGAAAGTTTTTTAAGGGCCCTAAGTTGGCTTCTCCTTATGTCTCACTGGCCAGGATTGGGTCACATGCTCATATCTAGGTCAAGGGAGGCTGGGTAAGGGCAGATCTGTCATTTTTCACCTCCACAGTGAGAGACAGGCTCTTCCAGCAAGCAAAAAAAATGGTAGTAGGGGGAGGTAGACCACTAGCAGGGTCTAAAACACTGATTCTCCACGGGTTTTTCAGGTACATGAGGAAAAATATTTAATTTATTTAAGACTCTTTGAGTCAGTTTCTGTCCCTTACAACAAATCATGTATAACAAAATATTTCATTTTACACATTTATCTTTTTATTATAAATTTCTTAATATTTAAGATAAATTTCTTATAAATTATATACCATTTCCAAAGAAATAAAAAATTATGAAGATTATAAAGGCTATTTTTTTTTTGCTGTCCATATTTTCAGGAGACCCAAACATTCATGTATGTTAAGTAGAGCATTCATGCACTTACTGAGAAGATAATTGAGCTATTATCTCACAAATAGGGTTTTGGTACAATTTCAACATAAAATCAGTTAATATTTTATAGGATTACTCACTGTTATCTTGTTTTCAATCTCTGAGATTAGAATTTAAGATTAGTGTGCTCTTTTATCCACCACACATTCTGCAAATGCATGTCATTCCATTGCTCACTGTTTAAATTCACAGAAGAAGAACATAGAGTGTAAAGACATAAAAGCTGTACTCAGTTGACTGGCAGAATTGGGGCTCAGAAGTTTTCTGTACTTCACAAGAAAAAAAAAAAAAACTTGGCCACTTCCAGTAAAAAATATATTTCTTTAGTGTATTTTTCAGTGACTAACTTTTAAAGACTTGAACCATTTGTAAATTAGATATTCTTTCCAATTTTTTTCTTAATGATGTTGCTTTATTTTTTTCAAAAGCCAGGACAGATGGCTTTTTTATTTTCAAATTTAATTATAGCTGTACATATGAGAAGCAAACTTGTCACTGCCTTTTGCATGAATTTTCTCAAAATTTTGCAGACAATTTTATACATACTAAATTTTCTCAGGTTTCATAATGGGTTCAGAAAATAGATATCAGCAGGACAGCTGGACAAATTTGGAATGAGTAGTATTAAAAAATGTGCCTTGTACCCCAATCACAATTATATTGAGATATCGAACTCTTATGAGTATAATTATATTTTAGTGAATAAAAATATAATCTGATCAGGGAAGCAAGGTGAATGCTAATCCTAATTGCAGTTTTTTTTTTCCAAGAAACTTAATTTAATGGATGGACTATTTGTTTAGCTTCAAAACATGTTCATTTGGTTTGAGGCACACCCTGACAACAAAAAGAGTGGGTGATCATTTTTACCGAGGAGCTCTGAGAAATGGAAGAAAAAGAGACATCTAAAAGTCTATACACATAGACTTAATATAACTTGAAGCAGAATGACACTTCATGGGAAAAATCTGAGCTTTTTTTACCAGCTTCCATGAACCTTCAGGAGACCATGGCATGCAAATAATTGCAGTTTTGAACTCTCTTTAAAGTCATTCAAAATTTTTAAAAATCTATGGTATATCTCAAATCATGTTAAAAATCATTAAAATTGGGCTTCCCTGGTGGCGCAGTGGTTTAGAGTCCGCCTGCCGATGCAGGGGACACGGGTTCGTGCCCCGGTCTGGGAGGATCCCACATGCCGCGGAGTGGCTGGGCCCGTGAGCCATGGCCACAGAGCCTGCGCGTCCAGAGCCTGTGCTCCGCAACGGGAGAGGCCACAACAGTGAGAGGCCCGCGTACAGCAAAAAAAAAAAAAAAAAAAAAAAAAAAAAAAAATCATTAAAATTGATGTAATTAATGCCAACAATTACTGCCTAAAATGTGAAGACGATAAAAATATTTAGACAAACTGGAAAAAGTTGGGGAAAAAAAAATCAAGCTTGAACTTGACTGGGCCTCTAGAGTTTCTCAACCTTGGCACTATTGGCACTTTGAGCTAGATAATTCTTATTGGGGCAGGGGGCCTTTCCCATGTATTGTAGGATAGTTAGTAGTATCCCAGGTCTCTTCCCACTAGGTGCCAATAGCACTCACTTCCAGTGTGACAACAAAAATGTCTCCAGGCATTGACAAATGTCCCCTGGGGGCAAAATTGTCCCCCCTACCCCCGACTGAGTACCACTACTGTGGATCCAACTACCAATTTACAAGAAGTTCAGAGGACAGAGGAACAGGAGATGGAATCAACAAAATTTACTCTGTGGGAAATTCTGCAGATCAAATGACCTTGTTTTTTCTACAAATAAATTGCAAGAAAGAAAGAAAAAGAGGTTAAAAGAGACTTAAGAGGCATCAGCCAATTGCAATGTATGGAACGTATTTTTACCCTGATTCCTACAAAGTATAAAAATATTGTGCAACAATAAGAGAAGTAGGAACACACTGAATGGATATTTGATAATAGTATGGAATTACTGTAATTGTGAGATTGTGGCTATGTCCCTAAAAAAAGATTTTATCTTTTAGAGAGCCTACTGAAATACTTTCAGAAGACATGATATGGAATTTGGGATTTGCTTCAAGGTTGATCCAGGAGGGCTGGGGTTGGGAGGAGGGAGCAACTTAAATAAAACAAGACTGATTATGAGTTGATAGTGTTGAAGTCAGGTGATGGGTTCATGAGAATTCACTTAATTAGTTTCTTTTACTTCGGATTATGTTTAATATTTGCTATAATAAATAATTTAAAAATATTTAGACATGTGTTTTCGAATAGTTTTAGCCTCATACACTGTCCCTATAGTAACAGCTTAATTTTTGTACTGAGTTATTAATTAATAAGTTAATTGGCCAGAGAAAAACACAGTGCATTTGCTTTAATCTATATTGGTTGGCTCTATTGATCAACTTAAAATTATTGGTAAATCACTGTCTTATATTAGGTAGACAGAACAAAATCTGACACAATGCTCAGTATAGTAGTTTTCAGGTAATGCCCCCCTCAACCCTGGGGCCCCACAGAAGTACTTTCAGAAATATTTGATTCAAATTTCACTTTTTAAACACTTTTTCCAATTATTTTTTTTAAACTGTCATTTAAAATAATCCAACTTGGAGATTTACCTATCTGTTAGCATATAAGTAAAGTTAACTTGATTTTCCTGACACTGAAGAGTGAAGTTACGTCTGCCATCACTGTTTAATTGAGTAAAGAACATACTGCAATTGCAAGGTGAGTGGTTGAAAAGTAGTACAATTTCCATGACTAGTCTGTGTGAATTCAAAATTTCTCAGCGTTTTGTAACCCTCCCCAAATGCAAATATTTAAAGTACCTTATGACTGCAACTTGCAATACTAATATCCAAATATTAATTTTTTGTTATCCTTGATCATTGTATAATACTATAGAAATGTTTTCAATTATACTAAAATCATTGTGTGCCAATCAAATGCTGTATCATTTACTTTATACATTTGAAAAAATAATGCTAGAGCAAGAAGTTTGAATATCAATGTCCATGTGGAGAGAAAATCAGGAGACCTAGTGAGGCCTGGACATCAGGTTTGAGCAAACATACCAGATGCATCTGAGGCAGAACCACATTTCAAGAAATGAGGCCTTACATGTTAGAAATTTCATTCCAGTTAGAAGCCCCATAAGGTCAGGAATCACATCTGGGTTATTCACAACTGTATGCCCAAGCCATTACCAACAAATGGCTTGTGAGAGCTTTATTTCCCACCTGAATCTCCATTAGTTCCCACCAAGACACGCTAAATTCCAAATTAATTATTTGCAAAGTCTCTAATTCATAGTTTATATAAGTTTCTCGAAATGATTAAGTTATTATCTAAGCAAACAGACTCCAATTCCATTTTTAAATGTGGTAAATATTTAGAAAATGTAGAAAACACTTAGAAAAATGGCATGCTTTCCTAAGCATACCATTTATTCAGCATACTAAGGTCCATAGATACAATTTAAGAGTAGAAAAATAAGCCATGAAATCAAAGCCATTAGGAAAATATGTGCTACTTTTAGGTAATGTAGGTGAGAAAGGAATTGGCCCCAATTAACTTAAATGATAAACTTAACATTAAGAATAATTGGTTGGGGGACTTTCCTGGTGGCACAGTGGTTAAGAATCTGCCTGCCAATGCAGGGAATTGGCAGGCAACTCCATTCAAGCCCTGGTCCGGGAATATCCCACATGCCTCGGAGCAACTAAGCCCGAGCGCCACAACTACTGAGCCTGTGCTCTAGAGCCTGTGCTCCGCAACAAGAGAAGCCACTGCAGTGAGAAGCCCGTGCACTACAACCAAGAGTAGCCCCCGCTTGCCGCAGCTAGAGAAACCCCATGCCGGCAATGAAGACCCAATGCAGCCAAAAATAAATAAATTAATTAAAAAAAAAAAGAATAATTGGTTAGTAGAATTTTCAAAAAAGAATTGTGTTTTCAGGTTAATGATTCTGCTTATCTTTATCCTGCAATTATTTTCACAATTTTTTCCATTTTATTATTCATCTGTAACTTAGCAATTGCTAAATGAAGTGGTAAATTCTATAAGTACATAAAGGGAATGAACTTTCTCAAATATAGAAACTATGAAAGAGCTTAAGCCTCTGTCAAAAACCCAGCATTTCTTCAACATGCCTAAGATTCACAGGTTTAATTCTTATTCAACATTTCAGGTCTATATTATTTACTATAGCTTGTTAGATAATATGACTCTTGCTAGTATTATATCCTCTGCTAAAAGAAAATTCAAAGAGTTTGATCCTTAATCTCTTGGACTCTAGCCTAAATTAATGACAGATTTGTGTACCAAACATGAAGTCATAAAAATCCAAACCAGAGTACAAAATAATTTAAAAATTAAGGATGTTAATGTCCCCTTTTATACTTTTAGCTAAATATCTTGAAAATAAGTTTCCCCTAATCAATAGTGTAATAATGAGAATGATGTTTGTACTCTGAAGTCAAATATGATTAATTTTAGAGTAAATCAATTTTACAAAATTTATTAGAAGTAGAACTAATAAAATTACTGTGGTATTATCATATTAGTATATGATAATTAAAGAGAAAATGAGCATATCAAATTTAAAGGATCAAAACATGATTTATAATATCCATAAGGATTAATAACTTACAAGAGAATCACTCATTTCTTTAAACAGCTTTGGTTTATTAAAAACTAAAAGTGTGAAATGACTAGCACTCATTTCATGTTGACCTATTTTAGAAAAAAAGCAAGTTGATTATTAGGAAAGCAAATGAGAGCCAAGAGAAATAATCTATCCTAATTGATCATTAATTAATTTTGACTGGTTGTTCTTGCTAGACATTTGTATGAAATTATTAACATTGAAAGTACTTCAATAATTTAGCCAAGTATTTGACACAAGTTATTTTAATGATACATGAAAGACATCTTGTTAACATTCTGGAGTGAATAATGTTATTCATACAATCATAAATATGATGATCATAATAATAGATTCAGATTTGTAGTCTCATTTTTTAAATTGATTACCATGGCATCAGACCGACATTTTATCTAGTTTTGTATAAGCATTTGATATGAACCTTGTTAATTTGGGGTTTATAGCCACAGAAATAAATAATAATGATCCCGAGGAATTATTTAATTCCACATACAGAATTTTATAAAGTATATGGGAGAATTGAGACTGAGGGTGTAGGTGGCAAGGCTTTTTCTTATACTTTTCATCTGAAAAATCAACATAAAATTAAGGAGGTAAAATCCTATGTTGGTTATACTTCCAACAGAAACCTTTCTCTAATAAAACCTGAAAATGAATTCAACAACACTAAGGCTGACTCTTGACTTTAGAGAGAGATGTGACTACTGATCAAGAGCTCTATCTTAAAAGCTAGATTATGCTTTATTTTTCAAAAGAAAAATTGCTGCTACTGCTAGGAAGAAAAAAATTACTTTCTCAGTGGACAAATGAATATATTTGTTTTTTGGTTAGTGCAGCTGTACCATAGTGCAGTCAAGGAAGCGTTTTATTTAAAAGACATTACAGCTGTCACGACCCCTGAGCTCCTGGTGATTAATGAATCTTACATAAACTATGACAATTGGATATGGAAGACTGGAAAACAAGTGGCACAGCAGGATCTTCAATACTAGGCATCTTTTCCTTCTCACTCTTTTCTTTCCATTTAACTGTTTACATGTCCAGTAGGACATATAAACTTTTAGGCTCACAGCCTGAAAGAGAAACCATAGCAGGAGCCTTTCATATATTTCTGTTGATGTTGATGAACATGAGGAGATGGCCATTGGGGAAATCATAAATTGCTACCTGGGTGAAACCTTTACCAATACTGTAAGCAGTCATTTTAAAGTGATGGAAAAATATTGTGGTAGCCAACCATTAACAACCAATTCATGTCCTTCAGTAAATGTTATCATCAAAAAGGCCACATCAGAAAACCACTTTATGAAATGTTCTTTTGTCAGATATAGGAACTGCACCTTAAGATGCCTTATAGTATATATCAGTGTTTATACAAATACATAATAAATGAAAGCTAGCAATTTATCATATTACTAAAGATCTTTAGGAAGAGATTGCCAGTATGCCTCAGTAGCATATTAAAGGTATTTAATAAGAAGTAAATTCTTTGTTATTTTTATAACATTTTACAATCATTACATTGTTTCTATCCTCTTTTATAAAATTGTGGAATAGAACTAGATAGATAATCTCTAAGGCTTGTTCTAATTTCTAAAATTCTGTGATTGAATCTTTTTTGCTCTGAAAGTCCTATAGTACATTTTAGTAATAGTCACAAAAATTCTGACCTGATAAGCCATAAAGAATTGACATCAACCCAGATCTTTTTTTGCTAACATTGTCACACAATACATTTTATTCTATACCTTAGAAAAACATAGTATAGCACCTATCTTGTTCATCTGGTGATAATTAATAACCCATTCTCATATTCAAAATATGTATTGTAAGATCTTCTATTTATTTAATAAATTTAATCTGTTATTCTATTAAGATGAATTTTCTGGGACAACCTACATTTTTTCAGGGGGAAATATTTTGTTTGAATAATAAAAGGTGATTGACATTATCAGTTTGAATTAAAAAGGTGATTAACATGCTTAGTCAACAATTAGTTTGTTTCCCCTATTAATGAATTAAGGCATAGAAAAAAAAGATACACTAAGGGCTTTTAAGAATTCTTTTTTTTTTTTTTTTTTTTGCGGTACGCGGGCCTCTCACTGTTGTGGCCACTCCTGTTGCGGAGCACAGGCTCCGGACGCGCAGGCTCAGCGGCCATGGCTCACGGGCCCAGCCGCTCCGCGGCATGTGGGATTTTCCTGGACCGGGGCACGAACCTGTGTCCCCTGCATCGGCAGGCGGACTCTCAACCACTGCGCCACCAGGGAAGCACCAAGAATTTTGAAAATTCTACAGACATCTTCAACTTATAAAACTTATATTTGTTAAAACTGCAGTATGTTAAAAAGTAACTTATAGTAATCCCAATTTTGTTAACCATTATTTTAATTTTTTTAATTTTATGAATTTGAAACACAGTTAACAAAGGCAAATTTAGTTTCAGTAAATAAATATAATGTTCAAAAGAGGAAACTAATTTCACATTAGGTAATAAAATACATATCATTTTGTATGTAATTTCTATAATTAGCTTGAACATAAGAAACTATTAAGCAAAGATGCGAAGTAGAACTCAATTAAATAAAAACTATGCAGAAAAATAAGGTATTAGGCATTGGGAAGAAAATTCTTTCAACAGGGAAACTACCTCATCTTTTCTATTTAGTATAAATAGCCTTTCTCAGTACAGCAACATTTAAAAGAATATTTTGGTTAGATACTTTTCAAGTAAAAATCAAGTGTATGATTAGTACATAGAATTCTTCAAAGTATTTAGAGCTACACATTAAACCTGCATGTAAAATCTCGGGTTTTATTAATACTATGCTAGGGAGAAAGAGTGACATTGTTATACTAACATCTACAAAGCAACAAAATGAAACTCCAAAAGATGAAGATATTGTTAGGACATAAAAAATACAGATGTACATCTAATGACTATATGCTTTGGCATGCACAAATGTCCTTTCAAGAACTCAGAACCACATTATTTGAGTTACAAGTGACAAGTTTCTTGTTGATGCTATACTATATACTATTCTATATTTTACTTATTTCAACTAAAGAGTTTAGTGCATGTTTTACAAAATGAATATTTTTCTGTAAGTAGCAGAGAAATGATTTGAAGAAGTAACTCAGCATTTCATGTATAATTATTCATCACACATCATCATCATTACTGTGATAGCACCAGACAACCAAGCACTTTATAGAATTAGCATGGAGCCCCACCCTACCTGCCTGGCCATTCATAACACAGCAAATGGCAAGCCAAAAATAACATTCCCATAAGACCCAGAATTCTCTCTCACGGACAGCTCTAGTGAACAGTTTACGGTCGTCGTTAACCAATGAAGAAGAGCTCAACAGGCTCACACACTTTGCAAAGTGGTCAAAGGATTCTCCTGCCTCTAGGTTTTCAGAAAATAATAGAAACAGCATTTTTACAAGACTCTGTGATTCATTCTTTCCAATGTGAGGATCTCAATGGAAGACAGGGGTCAAGCCCTTGGAACTCAGAATGCGGGGGTGAAGGAAAGGCAGATGGAGTTTGAAAACAAAACAGTTTAATAAGCTTGACTCTGCAATTTGTGGTAAACAAGCCAACTCAGTGCTCACGTTGACATCACACAAAACAAAAATGTAATATTTTCTAAGGTCAAAATAAACTTTTTTCTTCTAAAATTACCTTTGGTTTTACTTTTGTTAGTCACAACTTTTTAACTTACAATAAAATTTCAAAAGCATTAAAGACTCTTTAAAGAAGTTTATGGTTGTAAAAGAAGGTGTGCATAGTTATTTAGCTACTTTAGATGGAAATATTACTACTTCATGCTGAAATTATCAAGTCATTCATTCCACTGTTATCTGATTTAAATCTAGAGTTTTCATAATTTCCCTAATGTTTTCTTCTTGGGATTAGGATTATATAGGGGAGAATAAACCAATTCAGTGTTGTTAATGATACTACTGGCATATATTTGCACATGCTTTACATTTTTCAAACATTTTCACAAATACTGGATACCAAAAAAAAAAAAAAAATCCAGTGACAAGGGAAGAATGATTAATCCTATATCACAAGTGATGAAACTTACACTTACAGATGTCAAGTGACTTGGTGCATAGATATTTGGTGGCAGGGCTAAGACTATAGTTTAAATACCATCTCTTAGTTTGGTACTTGTATCAATCAGGATGGGCTAGGTAATGCTGTAGTGACAAACAATCCCCAGATCCAGAGGCTCAAAACAACAAAGATATATTTCTTGCTCCTAATATATGTCCATCAATAGATGTCTGTGGGTTCTCCAGTTCTCTCACTCTGAAGCCCAGGATTTTGCACCATCCACTACCTGTAAGGTTGCCTGTCACTGGGACAGGGGGAAAGAAAATTATAGCAAATCACATACTTGCTCTTAAAGCTGCCGCACAGACACTTCTGCTCACGGTTCATCAGCCAAAGCATGGCTCATAGGCACAGTCAACTGCAAACAGGCAAACTTAGGAGCAAGGGAACCAAACCAAAACTATTTTGTGAATGTCACTGATTACAATAGTCAGTCCTATTAGGCACTAAACATTCAATTCACTCTTCTTCCTATAGGCAATATGTACTCACCTGTCCCTGAAGGAGAAAACCCAGAAGTGTCTTTCAATGAGAACATCAAGTTCAAAGAGCAGAATCTATGGGTGGTACAGTGTAGTCCCTACATCAGGAAGAAACATGCTTCATGTCTGAGTGTGGCTCTGCTTGATCCAAAAAACTTCTGAACTAAAAAGGCAAGTCATCAGTTCCCTAAACATCCAGTATACACTGGTAAACTTGTGTTCAGGGTAACCTCAATAACTATTCCCTGGAGAAAAATAGGAGACACAGCAGTTGCTGGTGTGTAGCAGGTGTGAAATCCCAGTAGGCAGATATTGTAAGGATCCTTTATCCCGAGACGAGAGAAATGTTCCTTGATTAGACCCGGATGGGGCTTCCCAGTCCAGTTATTCTCCATGGGTCTCTGTTCTAACCTTTGAAAAATGCTGTCTTTTCCATTTTCCTTTTTGGACACATTCAAAGTGAGCATCAGAATATGACCTTGTTAGGACACAGAGCAGCTTCTTCAGTGGCTACATGTGCAGAAGGAGAAAAGCAAAGATAATATGGTGAGTTTTCCTTAAAATCAAATATGTGCAATTTGACTGCTTTTTATTCTGTAATTATTTACTTCTTATATTTGTGGTGATCAAATACCCTTTCTTGTGGACTTTTATATCAGCAGCATGGTGGACTTCATGAATAATGGTTCCTCTCACTATTGAGTAATTTTGCATGAAACATAAATTTTGCATAAAATATAACTTTTGTAGCATTGCTGAGATCTCCAGAAAGAAGAAAAATCTCTAAGGGACTAAAATTAGAATAACAACAAAAATAACCAACCAAACAAAAAAACCTTGAGTTGAAACCAGAGCTGTAAGCTATATGTGCACACATGCATATGCACTCACACACAAAGCATTTTGCTTTGTCACTGGCAAGTAGGAGGATCTGTACCTGAGAACCTTATATTAAACTTAAGAATCTGGCCTGACTGGTCTTAGGTACCTAGAGCCTTTTGGCTCCAAGCAGAAGCATAGGCAAATTCTCTCTGGAAAAAAGTCGAGATTAGCTGAATTTGAACACAATAAATAAGACGATAGAATAAGGTTTAACCTCTGTCTAATTGTAGTCCCTGAATAACAGAATAGAGAGAACAGAGGAAAGGCAATTTTTGAAGAGTTAATGCTTAAGAATGGAGAAAATAAATCCAAAGTTACTAGGTGATCAATGTATATACTTAGTGAGATAAAGAGTTAAACATTAGAAACATTTCCTTTAAAATCGTGAAGAAAACAAATATACCCACTATCACCACATCATTTAACACTATAATGGCTGCCTGTCTCAGCCACTGCACTAAGTGAGATAAAAAGAATAAGGAAAATTAGAAAAGAAAGAAACAAAATTGTTATTATTCACACTGAGTCATTTACATAGAATACTCCCCCCCAAAACCTACAGACAATTTATTGGAAATAATAAGAGAATATAGCAAGGCATCTGGATATAAAACCAGCAGACGAAAATCGGTTTTATTTCTATATACTAACCACAAATCGAAGACATATTTTTAAAGCATTATTTCCAATAGCAAGAAGAGATACATGGAATCCAAAAATGGAACAAAAGATATGCGAGGCCTATGTGGAAAAAACTGTAAAACTTTAAAGACATTAAATAATCTAAATTTGCAACATATGTGATGTTCACGGATAGGAACGCCCAATAACCTAAATATATCATTTCCTTCTAAATTCAGTGCAATTCTAATAAAAATTCCAGTAGGCTTCTTTTTTATTTCTTTGGAACTTGAAAAGCTGATTCAAAATGTTATGTGAGAGTGCACAGGCCTAGTATGTTGGCTGGATACTCTTGAGACGGAGAAAACAATGGTGCATATCCATAAAGAGAACCTTAAAAGAACCAAAGCAGGAAGAGAAGGGTCTGTTTTTAGCCTAACTGATGGCATTAATGCGCCTAAAGAAAAAAGTTACCTAGAGAAGGAGCTGGGTTTGTCTTGGAAACGAGGGGTGCATATGAGAGGCTGTGAGGGAAGATGGGGAGTGGAAGAAGCAGAATTAGAAAAATTTGAGGAGGTGAGTCTGCAGGTATGCCCTCTGTTAAACATAGATGGGTCTGAGTATTGTAGCGTGATGCTATTAGATATGTAAGTCAGCGGTTTTCAAACATTTTCGTGCAAAACACCTAAAAGAATTTTTTTAAACTTTTTACCCCTTACATATTTTTAAGGCGGCATCTGTTATGTTTTAGCATACATCTAAATAGTTACAAAGGATGTAATTGCTGATGTATTAAAAAAATATAATTTAAAATTTAAAACATTTATTTAGTGTATCCAATGGAATCCAAAATGTCAAAGACCCAGCCACCATTTAAATATATGAACAACTTAATCTATAAGTTGGAAATTTTAGTGTTCCTTTTCCTACTTGAACTTGTATTTTTATTCCACTTCCTCCACAGAATTTTATGCTCATATAAAATATTTTTATGCTTGAGAGGTCTTTATTGCTCATCCTATCATGTTTCTCTGCAGCAAACATATGCATGTTAATTGGAATTTTATATTTAACTGTCAAGAGTTTTCTTTTGGGTTGCATTATTAAAATCATTAGTAGTACACAATTGATAAAAACAAAATAAGTATATTACAAATTATAATGGATCAATATTAAACATCAAAAGTGAAATTTTCCTGGCAATGAACCTCATAATGAGATGGATGAGCCCCTTCTTCCCTGCAATTAGTTTATGTATCCATGGGTGAATATTAAATAATGCTAGAATGAGCCAGCTTTCAACATCAAGTCCACATCTGGTTTTCATTTTTATAAATGTAAGCCCTAAGCTTGTGGTTCATTGCTTATAGCAACATCAATACCAATAAATTTAATTGTCCCTTTGGCTCCCAGATGGCTTTTATACCCTGGGGCATGCAGTAGGAATGGGTAAAAGTGATGCCTTTCTTTTGTCAAGTGGGAACAGGTGGCTGTGAAAAGGGGCCTTATGTGAAGCCTAGAGAGCAGGCAGGTCATAGGATGGGGAATATAAGTTGAAGATCATGATGATGATTCCTTTAAAACTGCCCAAGCCTATATAAACCCTGACAAGGTCTTTGTGTGCTATAGTTTGTGGCTCATTGATTCAAGTCCTAAAACCAATTCCTCTGGCTGATTTGCTTGCTCAGTATGGAGCCCTCTGATTTTAACGCCATTCGAATGTCCTTAGGCCTGTGTGTAATATGCATGGCACGTTAACAGTAATAACTCAAACTGCACTTAATTTCGTCCCCACCTGCTGACAGAACCTCTCATCCTTTGCAAATTCCACCCACCCAACCCCCCACCCAAGCTCCTAAACAGCGACTCTTAAGTGTTCACAGATAAACCCACATGGCCAGTTCTTGTCTCTCACTGGGCATGGGCACCAATGCATTACGGTTGTACTTTTAACTTTCACATAGTATAAAATGTACTGGAAATGAATTAAATGTAAATTAAATTTTGTAAGCCAAAAAATATGCTGTTATTTTGTCAAGTAAGTATCTGTTAAAATACCATACATTATTACCATTGTTTAACTTGTACAAGAATATTTTAAATGTTTTAGAAATATTTCTTATTATGAAATGTTTAAGACACACAAAAGAATATATGTAATATTTAGGTAAGTTACCAGGTAAACATTAAAATGAATACATGTGAACCCATCACCCAACATAAGAATTAAAGCATTACCATTACTAAAGCATGCCGGTTCCATCCCATCCCACTGCTTTTCTCCCAGAGAGTCACTATCCTGAGTTTTGTTTTTAGCACTCTCTTCCTTTTTAAATATAAACTTGTAAATACATATATAAGTATATGTATGTATTCCTAAGCAATGTATTGTTTAGATTCTCTTATTCATCTTTATAAAAATTATATATTTTATGTACTCTTCTTCAACTTGCTTTCTTCATTCAGTATTTCTAAGACTCAGGCATGATGTTACATGTATCTATGGTTCATTCATTTTTGTTGATATATAATATTCCATTGGGTAAATCACCACAATTTTTTTGCCCATTCTCCTGAAATGAACATTCGGATTGTCTTAATATTTTTGTTATTACAAGCAGTGTTGCTGGTGCACATTTGCAAGAGTTTATCTAAGGATATATAGATCTAAGAGTGGAATTGCTGGGTATTCCCATTTTCAACTCTGTTAAGATAGTTCTGATTTTTTTTCCAAAGTGATTGAACAAAGTTACATCCCCTCTACCAGTGTATAATATTTTCTTGATTTTCACTTTCACCAATCCTTAGTATTATCAAACTTATTGTTACCAATCTAGTGACTATAAAATATTATCTCAATTTTACAGGTTAAAGCTAATGATAAATTTGAACAACTTTTCACATTTTATTTGCCATTTGGATTTACTGTCCTGTAATATGTGCCTACCATAACTTTTGATCATTTTCCACTGGGACTTTTTTTGATTTGTAGGAATTCTCCCTATATAATCTAGGTATTATTTTTCAGTGGTGGGTAATATATCTTGAATATATCCAACCCTATTCACATAAGCTTTTCTCATTCAGTTCTCAGTGTTCCTCAGGTCCTGTACGTTAGCTCATAGGCACTGGTGTTTTCTTCCTGCAGTAGCAATGCCTCATGTTTATGTGGGATAGCCAGTTTACAAAGCACTCTCACAAATCTTATCTCATTTGAGTCTCTCAACAACTTCTAAAAGAGAAGTTGGGTATTATTATACTTGTTTTATAGATAAGGACACTGAGTGGCTTGCCCAAGGTCACAGGGCTAATAAGTCCTCAGACTCCGTATTCCATATCCCCCTTATGATTATATGACGCTTCGGCTGTTTATAGATGATGGCTTATTCATTTAAGCAAATGCTGCACTTCTGCTTAGCATCTTTACTTCAGTTCCTTCTTTTTTATGTTTATAATTCAAGATACAGCTCTAGTCTATGAAGTTCATTCTAAATTCATTACCGACAAGATAATGTAAGTATCCAGATGAGTAAAGGAAGCTCCAATATGATTATTTAATAAGGTTTTTAAAAAAAGAATGTCCAGGGCTTCCCTGGTGGCGCAGTGGTTGAGAGTCCACCTGCCGATACAGCAGACACGGGTTCGTGCCCCAGTCCGGGAAGATCCCACATGCCGCAGAGCGGCTGGGCCTGTGAGCCATGGCCACTGAGCCTGCGCGTCCGGAGCCTGTGCTCCGCAAACGGGAGAGGCCACAACAGTGAGAGGCCCGCGTACCGCAAAAAAAAAAAAAAAGAGAGAAAAAAAAAGAATGTCCAGGAGGATACCAGAAACCACAACAGTTACCTGTTCTGGGGCAAATCACATTTTTGAAAGTAATGGGTCTATTATGTAAGAAAGCTGATTTCAAATTCAGTATTTTTCTTTCTTTTGGCCTTTTAGAGAGTTAAAAAGAGGAATACGGTGAATAAAGAGAAGAAAAATGTACTTTAATATTTATTAGTATTATCTAAATTGGCTGTTCTATTTATGTCAAATACTGATTTTCTATTTATTTATTAATTACTAAATATTATTTATTTGTTGTATTAGCTATAATTAATACTTATAATTAGTATTAAATGTTGAACTTATAATGGGAAGTGATATTGATAGGACAGTAATTCCATCACTCAACCTCTGGCTGAAGCTCCTACACCTGGGCAGTTGAGTGAGAAACCACCTACTGTGCGAGCCCAAGTGGGTGGGCTGTTAGCTCTCAAATGAGAGATGCCCAAGTGTCACCTGTCAAGCATTTGAGACGGTGAAATGTAGTACTTCTTACTTTCTGGGAGTTGTTAAATTCGCTCATTCATTCACCCTCAAGCTGATCAAACCACTGCATGTGAAACCTTTAATCATTTGATAGTTTTCATAGATTATTCACTTTTTATGTACATCACATACACCAGAGAAAACTATGTTTGATGAAATTAGCAGTAATAAGAAAGGACCTGAGTATAAATAAAGAAATAGCATTCCTACTCTGAGGTATTTTAATCACCATAATAGTTGTGTCTTAAGCACTTCCTGGGTACATCCCTTGATGAGTAATAAAGAGATAGAACCTCATTGTATCTTCTTCTCCAAAGAGAAAAGTTTTAATAGCAACTGTCTGTTCTACAGATAATTACTAAATATGACCTTTCCTAGGTCTCTTTTTTCTAGTATAAATGCATCTCCAATTATATACCTAGTATTTACTCATCAAATATTCCTACATCAGTGTCCAATTTAAAATTTGTTGGCTTGCTATTTTATTTTTGATTAGTGGCATTTTGCTACTTTAATTAGGGTACTGAACATCACTGTCAGTACTAAGGTTTTTGTTTTTGTTTTTCTTGGGTCTTGCTTTTTTGGCACGTGGAATTTTGTTTCGTATAAAACAAAATGACTTTCTCGTGGTCTCTGATGATGGTCTCCTTTAAAATTAAAGGAGCATCTGGTTTTGGTGTGGGGATGATCCACGATTACGTTGTGACTGATCTATATTAGTTACTTGTACATTCTTTTTTTTTTTTTTTTGGAATTTCACAAGGGGAAAACTACAAGTAACGAGTTTTATATAATTAAATTTGTTACAGATTTTCATGTTCAGGATAAACGATTTTTCAACCTTGGGTGAAAAAACTTGCATCAGTTTAAGGTGACTGTGTTTTACCTTAGGACAACTGTTGCATGCCAATTTGCGCCTGCGCACACGCCTGTGTGTGTGTGTGTGTGTGTGTTTAAACAGTTAAAACTGAGTTAAAAGATGTAAATTTAAAATTGGTTGTGTATCTAATCTGCCCCAGGTTCAGTATATAAACAATTCTTTAAAAACAAACAAACAAAAAAATGGTTGGCTTGGTCCTATTTCCATGAAGTGATGGTTTCTCTCAGTATTTTGTTCTGAGTCTGAGAGCTGTGTATATGAGAAATAATATATGGCTGATAACGAGTACCCTGTGTGTATTTCTGAGTCAGGTACTATACTAGGCTCATAAGGCTCACTTTGAATAGGGGATAATTATACCACAAAGTGGTAAGCATGAGAGAGAGGTGTGCATAAGGGGAGAAGGGTACCTAATGACTCTAGAATTCAGATCTGTGTTTGGAGAGAATGAGTTGAACTCTGTATTGGTAGTTTTGAACTCTACATATTTCATAGTTGTGTGTAAGGATATGGGTCATCCCTAATGACCCATACATTCCTAATGTAAGGGGAGAGCCATTCTTAGATGGGCAGCTTCTAGTGTCACTTGGTCCAGGGCCTTGAAGAGGCAAACTACCCTTTTGAGAGAAAGGGCTTTCTTTACATTTTCACAAATTCATCTCCAAACTAACTGGTTTAAAAAAGTCTTGTGGATAATGTGACCACATAACTTAATATCCACTTTGCCTAGGACAAGACAAGATTTGTGGGACATTGGGACGACAGACCCAAACAAGGACTGTCTCAGGCAAATAAACAGTCACTTTATATATGGAATGAAAAGTGACCTAGGCCTTTAGGAGGTGAGCTGGGATGGTTGATTTGATAGATTCTACCCTCAGGAGAAAAAATTGTCAGAAGCCAGAGACTTCTGTTGCCTTTTCAAGGGAAGGACTGTGGATATTTTTTGTTGTTGTTTTTAATAGATTTGTTTATTTATTTATTTTTGGCTGTGTGGGTCTTTGTTGCTGTGCACAGGCTTTTTCTAGTTGTGGCGAGTGGGGGCTACTATTTGGTGTGGTGCGCAGTCTTCTCATTGCAGTGGCTTGTCTTGCGGAGCACAGGCTCCAGGCGTGTGGGCTTCAGTAGTTGTGGCACATGGGCTCAGTAGTTGTGGCTCATGGGCTCTAGAACACAGGCTCAGCAGTTGTGGCGCACAGTGTAGTTCCTCTGCAGCATGTGGGATCTTCCCCAACCAGGGCTCAAACCCATGTCCCCTGCATTGGCAGGCAGATTCTTAACCACTGCACCACCAGGGAAGTCCAGGACTGTGGATTTTTAAAGAGTTTACAAAGGCCTGAAATCTTTGGCACTTCAATTTTGATTTTTAAAGATTCCATGCTTTGCCATTATATTTAATTCCCAATAATTAGTTTCCCAATATGATTAAAAGGGTCTTTATATTGGTCTTTAGTGACAGCAAGAAATGGGACTCTGGGGAAATGATACCTCATTCAGCTGTCACTTTGGATGTTGGTGGGGAAAGAGTAATGAAAGAGGTTTTTTGCAAGAAATAACAGACTACTCGGCTGGGGGGGAGGGGCATCTGGAATTACAAAGAAACACTGTGGACACAAGAAAAGGGCTTGTGAAATGCCTGACACGGTGTCTCACCAGCCTGATTAATAAGGCCATGATCTCTAAGTGACCCCGGGTGACAATCTGCGCTGTGTGTGAGTGATCGCTGGGGGCCGTGTCATTTGGTTCTCTGGGAGTGAGACCACGGGTTGTCTGTGGGAGTCCAGGGACTGCAGCCTTGGGTCAGCCCACCCCGAGCGCTTTGGAGGGCCTACGGTGGGATGCAGGCCGAAAGCTCCCTGCGCAAAAGGCTGGCCTTGAAAACCAGCAGCCGAAATCGTGCACCAGGTCAGGTGCTCTCATTGACCAGTGCTTTCCCCACGATCCCGCCTACTCCTGTCTCAGGCCCGCCCACACCCCAAGCATTGCCTTAAGTCGGCCCACCGCTCCCTATTGTCCAGCGGGCACTGAGAACTCGGGTCTCCGCAACGTTCAGGCGTGGGCGGCGCGGGGCGCGCCCACTGCGCGTGCGCGCGCCGGCTCGCAGGCCCCCTCGCCCCCTCTACGCCGGGACTTGGTACGGCCGGGACGTCCCGGCGGTTGGCGTCCTCCGCTGCTCCAGTCAGGGGCGGGCTTTTCAAATCTTACCTTTGGAAGAGTGGCGGCGGCCCAGGCTGTGGCGCTGGTGATGGAGGGGCAGATCCTGAGGGGACCCGAGCTCCGCCCGGCGGGGCTTCCCGCTCAGCAGGTGAGTGAGGAAGGGAGCCGGCTTCAGGTCCTCAAGCGGTCGTTTTGCCTGGACGACGGGAAATTCCCCCCCCCCCCCCGGCCCCTTCGCGTCTCGTATTCCGCCGTGGCCAGGAACAAAGAACTAGGCGACTGCACTTTTGAGGCCTTAATGGAGCTTGGAAATCTCCCCGTTCCCGTCTCCCCACCCTCTCCCCCAATTTTCTTAGGGAGGAAACAGGCCCGGAATGGGGAAGCGACGCCGGAGTCTTGAAGCGCGTTTTGGGGCGCACCTGTCCGCTGCCCCTCCTCCCAGGATTGGGACGCTTGTCTTTTTGCAAGGGTGGGTGACGCAGGGGGAATGGGAGCCCCGGGATATCCCGGGAGCCCACCCGAGGCCCGTGGAGGACACTTGGCTTATTACTAGATTTGACGCAAAGCACAATCACTGCAGGAGCTTTGTCTACACACAGTATAAACTTGGTGGAGAGGGTGGAGAAGTAAACTGCAACCGCTGAACTCGAGAAAAAGTTGGTCTGATAGTGGATTCTTTTTGAATTGGATAGGAGAGAAGTTTGGTGTTCGGTATTTATCCATGTAAAATGTGTGTTAGGAACCTTTCTACTTAATATAGTCCAACATTATTTCTTGGCAGTTATTAAAAGTTTATACTTTCCACTCTTAACCTTTAAAGAGAACTTAAAAGATGGGACTTAGAACTCTGATGTCTTTGAGCTGGATCTCCACTTCCAGTTTACTCTCCACCGTGTTTTCCCTATTTTTAAAGTAGATTAAACCATATGAAATTCCGAGTTTTGTAGGTCAAAATTGGTAGAATATTAACAATTTTGTATGATCCCACCTATTACCTTTGCTTAGCAACGCATTTTCTTTTCTGTAAACCTTAGAACCCTCAGCAGATAGAAAATTGTTAGGAAGTCTCCATAATGCTGTGAAAAGGAAAGCAAGACCTTGAGTCGTTATGCAAAGAGGGCAGTAACTTTATCAGTAATTTATGCTGTGTTATGCCAGCATTTCCAAAAATTTCAAACATTTCGATGCAGAGTGTTTCTTTTCTGTTCTATCCTGTTATGTACTTTTGTTACCGAAATTGGGGCCCGGCTGCTGGCTGCTCAAAAGCCAATAAAGAGGCAAGATCGGTGGAAAGGAGTTTGCTTTGTTTTGGATGCCGGCAAAGGCCGGGGTCGGGTGGTGGGGTGCAGTGTTGGACGCCTGTCCAAAGGCTGACTCTGCCCCGCTGACAACCTCTGGACATGAGCTTCTGTAGACAGAGGGAGGGGCCACATGTGGAAACGGCACAGCCAGCTCTGACAGCCTTCTTGAAATTGGTCTTGCAGTGGTCTGACCAGTGTCGTCGTGATTATTTTAAGCACAGTTAACCTTCAGTTCCAGGGTTGGTTTGTTCCCATTTCTTTGAGGCTAGTTCTCGGATTCTGGCAGCTTATGTCTCGGCGCAGTCTGGTCGCCATGTAGTTAACGTCCACCTGCTGGGGGTTTCAGTACCTATCAGACAGCTCCCAGGATGTGGCTCAGAATATTACCTATAGCCCTTGAGAAGGAACTGAAGGCCCTCGACTTGGCTTACTGACTGAATTATTATTGTTTTGTCCCATTTGACTGCTTTTCTTTGCTTCTGCATATTCTCACTTCTCTGATTAAACTTATCGTTTGACTCAAGTTTTTCCACGGGCAAAAAGGCAGGCTGAGGACATGGGGGGCAAGGACCACAGGGTCCTGCTCCGTTTCCCTTTGATTGTACTAATTATTTTTTTAAATTTGATTTCTAGTGAATTGGTGATCTTGAGGTTCTTGCACTTACCATGTAGGTGTGGGTGAGGCCGATCAAGTATATTTCTTGAGCTGTGTGCACCAGTAAATGTTTTTGTATGGTACAAAAGAGATAAGAGGATAAGGTCATAAAAGAAGTTTAGCTACATGGAATGAAAAGAAATATTTAAATATACGTAACGGCTGGATTATTTACATGTAGGAAAGTACATTACTTAAAGATTCTTAGGCAGCAACAAATTAAAATAATTGAGTTGTGGAATTCCTTCTGTTTGGATCTTGGAGAAAAATTGCAAAATAGTAATAGGTTTTAACCTAACAGGAATATTGAGGGTCAGTAAGAGAATTTTATACTTGACTAACACTGTCTCTGTGTTTCCTTTGATCCTAATGAACCTGCCGTCAGATAGGGATAGCACCAAAGATTTTGAGATGGTCACTCACTAGTGTAACACCTCTACTCAAACCTTGGAGTCATCTGTGACTACTCACAGCATAGAATATTGGCTTTGGAGTCAGATTAAGGTAAAATCCAACTCTGTTTGTTGTGCAGCCTTGAATAAGTTACCTGTCTTTTCTAAGTTGCAGTTTCTGCAGTTGTAGAATGGTAAACTGCTTATCACAGAAATTTGTTGGAATTTGAGAACCTCTTTAAAGTACTTGCCACAGTACCTAGCACTCATACATGCTTGAGAGATGACTTATTTTTGTTATTATCTTTTGTCCCATTCATCTGAATAGTTGGCATAGCCACCTACTTTTTCTTACAAATGTTTAAGCTTTTGAAATTTTTATAAAAATAAAATTTGAGAAATAATATTTTCTCATTGCAGAAAAGTAAACATAGACAGAAACATGAATTTAAGAATTCTTTCTCCAATTCCATTCCCCAGAATGAGCACTGTTAACAACTTCTAGACTTTTCTCTGTATGTAAACAACTCTTAAAATACACAAAATTTCTTTTGGAAAGAATGTATACTGTATATACTCTTCTGCAATCTTTTTCATCTTGCTCTCTTAGCTAACATGGTTTAACTATACCCATTAGGTGGGTGATAGTTTCTATCTGGATTACTACAGTTTTCTTACCAGCAGCCCAACTTCGTTTGTTTTTTTACTTTTTTTTAGTCAGTGCCTAATTCCAACACTAAAGTCATTTTCTTTGTACTTCCTTTGTGCCCTTCTAGCTCTTAAAATCTAGTATATTTCCATTTTCTACATTATCTAAGTTTGCACATTTAAATCATCTGTTTCATTCTTAGCCTTGCCCTATCCATTTATTTTTACCTGCCTGACTTTAAATACCTACGAGATAAGGCTTCTCTTTGACCTGACAGCAAGCCCTTATTTAGAAAATTGAAGAAGAAATAACAAAAGGAAGGCTCTCTCCCCATTCTCCGCTCTTCTTGGAGGCTTGAATTCACACACTTCTAAGAGGGATGCATACAGGGAAACATGCTTTTGTCATGGGCCCTAGTCAGTCTTGACTCTGCCATTATGGTTGAGGCAGTGATGATTTTCGCTCCCTACTCTTCCTCTTTGAGGTCAGTAAGCATCATCATTGAATGCCACCCTCATTTCCTGATCATTGTTCTCTCTGTGGTTCGCACTAGACATCACTCCTAGCCTAGGAGCACTTTGTACCCCTTTTTAACTTAAAACAAATCCTTTGACTCCATTATGTTTTTCTTGGCTAGAGTAGTTTGCTTGACCAGAGATGTTTTCTCTGCATGTAAAGTATAGATGTGTACTATGTATTATAGTATATACTATACTAAAAGAACTTGTATGGAGAACACAAAACTGGCTAATACAATGGTCCTTTTTTTCACCCTGAATGTGTTAAAAAAAGAAACTAGCACAACATTTTAAATCAACTATGCTCCAATAAAAAAAATGCATACACTTAATTTATCCGTCTCTGTCAGCCCTCCCAGATCCACATCCACTCACTGTAGAGCAGGGGAGGTAAGGTCATAGTTTACTAAGTATGTTCATTTGGCTGGGTTAGGGATCAGCAAACCACTTCTGTAAAAGGACAAATAGTAAATATTTTCAGCTTTGTGGGCCACACAGTCTCTTTTGAAATTATTCAGCTCTGCCTTTGTAGCTTGAAAGTAGCCATAGACAACACAAACGGGCATGACTGTGCTCCAGTACAACTTTATTTACAAAAACAGGTACTGGCCAGGCTATAGTTTGCTGCCCACTGCTCTAAAGGACAGAATTCTAATATAATATCTGCTAGCTATATCTCATTTCCTTACTGAATATTTAATCTTAAAAATACTGTAATTTTTTTTAAACCCTGACTTTACATTTCCTTTCTCCACTATATCCCATGCCTCTCTACTTTTATGAAGTCTTTATCAATAAGTGAAGAAAGACAATCTTCATTTACCAGATGGAAACCTTTAGAAGTCCGAACTGATTCCTTAGTGTTGTCTCTGGCCACCTACTGGTTTCTAAAGGTTGTTGCAACTTTCCAGATGGCTGGGGAATTTCAAGTAGTGCAGCCCTGGTTCTCTGCCGTGACTGTGCACTGAATCACCAGAGGAGCTTTAAATAAAAGAGCAGGTTCCACCTCCAGAGATCCTAATTGTTTGGGGGTAGGTCATAAGCTTAGGTACTTTTGTAAGGCCCTTCCTCTCTGCCTGAGGTGATTCTAATGTGCAGCCAGCTTTAAGAAGGACTGTGCTAGTCCTTCAACTGGCTGCCTGACTGTAGTATTTAAACTGGCTGCCTGACTGTAGTATTTAAACTGGCTGCCTGACTGTAGTATTTAAAAAGCAAACTTGAATTTAATGGCACCAGATGGTATTCGTTTATATTTGAGTTGTGGGGTAAAGTTATTCATCCCACTTTCAAGTTTCTCCCTAAGTAGACTCTCTAATGCTAACCCGCCTGCCAGAGTTTATTTCTATAGACATATGGGTCACATAGATAATTCTTATAATTGATTACTAATTACATTAAAGAAGAATTTACTTTGGGACTGACAAGTCATAAAAAGATGAGATGGAGTTGTTGAAATTCAGTCATGTGTAAAGAAGGAAAAGCAGCAAATGACTACATTTATATAGTACATCAGTTTTGAGTTATACTACAAAAGAAGGTTTTTATGTGGCGATTACATGATGTAATTACAGGAGGTAATTAAACAGATCTGTTTTCTGCGTGTGAATAGCACATTTGATTGATTTGGATAATCAAGTTAAATCATCTGCAGTTTTTCTTTTTGGGTAATCATAGACTATTGCTCTAACTTTCAGCTTTTCTTTTTGAAAAGATTGTCCTTTCAATATCTGGAAATTTTGTTATTAGATTCATTCAGATTTTTGATATAAATTTTATTCCAGTTAAAAGGTAAACTATAGCATTCATTTTTTGTTTTTTTTAACTGCAGAAGCTAGGATGATCTCTTCATTTTTAGAAATAGACATACTGAAGCATTATTACATGTTTGTAGTATATTAAAGAGTATCTGGTGATTTATAGTTTTTAAAAAGTCACTGAATTTAAATCAGAAAAATACATTTCAGTTTATAGAATTTTGATGTTACATATGAAACTTGTTTATAGAGCCAGGCCATTTTAAGATCATTGTATAGAATGAAAGACTTTCAGAACTAAAATGATTTAGTAGTTTCATGGTGACTCTTAAAGCTAAAATAAATATATCCAAAAACTGTGTTCTAAATCTCTGTTCCAGGTAGCTAAAGCTTCTGACATTTTCTTAGCATAGTTCTTTCACTCTCTTGCTTCTGAGAGTTTATTTACATTGCTTACCCTAACAAATAGCCTGTTACCTCTCTGCTGTTAAACCTTAGTTCCTTTATTCAGCATCTGTTCTTTTAGAAAGTTTTTCCTTGGTTAATTTAGTGTCATCAGTTATATCTTGCCATCTCACAGTGCAACTTACATAATACATGCACGTGCTGTATTGTTCACATTGGTTATTATATTCTTGTATTGGTTTCCTGAGGCTGCCATAACAAATTACCAAAACTGAGTGGCTTAAAACAACAGAAATTTGTTCTCTCAGAGTTTTGGAGTCCAGAAGTCTGAAAGCAGGGTACCTGCAGGGCCATGTTCCTGCTGAAGGGACTAGAGAAGAATCTGTCCTTGCCTTTTCCAGCTTCTGGTGGTTGCTGGCAATACTTGGTGTTCCGTGGCTTGTAGACTCATTACTCCAGTCTCTGCCTTCATCTTCACATGGAGTTCTCTATGTATCCCTCTGTGTCTTCACTTGGCTTTCCTATGAGGCCAACAGTCATTGGATTTAGGGCCCACACTAATCCAGTATGACCTCATCTTAACTAATTACATCTGCAAAAGTATGTCCAAATAAGGTTACATTCTAAGGTTCTAGGAGGACAGGAATATGTGGGGGACACTGTTCAACCTTGTACAGTTACAGTAAGAATATATATTATTTCTCACCTTTGTTTCTGTTCTGTTTATCCAGTAGATTGTAAAGACTTCCTAATAAAGCAAGAAATTAAGATTTTGCACAGAGCCTTTAAAAGATTTTATACTATCATACACTAAAACTTTGTTACTTTCCCAATGTATTATAAAATTATAATACTAGATAGTACATTTTCCATCTATTAGGGGTAAAAAGAAATGTTATAATTTTGGGTTTTGCTACCTTTTAAAAATGCTTTTTCTCTCTCTTTTTTTTAAGGACTGCAGCATTCAAGAAAAAATACATTTAGAGATGCGAATACGAGAAGGGGTATGGAAACTCCTTTCTCTGAGCACTCAGAAAGACCAGATTTTGCATGCAGTTAAGAATCTCATGGTGTGCAATGCTCGAATAATGGCTTACACATTGGAGCTGCAGAAATTAGAAGAGCAGATTGCAAATCAAACTGGAAGATGGTTAGTGACATTGTTTACCTATGGCTTTTAATGTACTTAAGTATTTACATTAAAAACCATATAGGGCTTGCCTGGTGGCGCAGTGGTTGAGAGTCCGCCTGCCAATGCAGGGGACACGGGTTCGTGCCCCGGTCCGGGAAGATCCCACATGCCGCGGAGCAGCTGGGCCCATGAACCATGGCCACTGAGCCTGCGCGTCCGGAGCCTGTGTTCCGCAAGGGGAGAGGCCACAATAGTGAGAGACCTGCATATCGCAAAAAAAACCCCCAAAAAACGAAAAAAACAACACCATATAATTTAACCTGAAATGTCAAATCATCAAAGCTTTTAAAAATTACACTGAAGTAGCCTCTGATATCATAAACATTTTTAAGTAGGGCTCAGAGTAAACTTACTATTAAGGCAGCAGTTTTTACTGGCCAGTTTTGTTGTGTTCAGTACTTCCAGATTGTAAAATGAAGTGGTTAAGAAGCAAGGAGTGAGGAAATATTTTAAGAAGAAGGACTAAGACTGATATCTGAGTGTATAGAAATGTAAATTAAAAAAAAAAAACTAATTGCTTAAAAATAAACTGATAAAAAGATACTAGCTGAGAGTAATGGAAACTTAGAAATTGAAATGAGTGGGCAGCAAAATTAAAGATATAAATGGAATTAAAGCTATGAATGGGATTAAAGCTATGAATAGACTTAAAGATATGAATGGAAGGGAACTTAAAAATCTGGTAACACATTCCTTTCATATGTTGAGTGTAAGTTCCAGAGAGGCAAGTGACTTACTCAAGGACACTTGAGTGACACTAGTGACGCTAGAACACTAGTGAGTGTTCTAACTAGTGACAGAAGCTAATGAGAGGTTACTTATCATTTGCTAAGTTACTTCTGGTCCTTGTTCTCTCTGTCACTACATGCTGCCTTTTTGGGTCAGGTCTAGAGTTTGTGTATGAAATTTACATCCTATCCTATTTACAATGCCAAGCCTTATTTGGACCTTAGGATTGACTCGATTTAGTGGCTAGATATTGGTTTCCTTTTTTTTTTTTTTTGTGGTACACGGGCCTCTCACTGTTGTGGCCTCTCCCGTTGCGGAGCACAGGCTCCGGACGCGCGGCTCAGCAGCCATGGCTCATGGGCCCAGCCGCTCCGCGGCATGTGGGATCTTCCCGGACCGGGGCACGAACCCGCGTCCCCTGCATCGGCAGGCGGACTCTCAACCACTGCGCCACCAGGGAAGCCCTGGTTTCCTTTTTAATATAAATGGTTTCACATTATTCATTGTTGATCAGTCTTAAAGCTGTAACACTAATTAAAAGTTTCTTTTTCGACATTAGTGGCCATTGATTGGGCTGTTCATGGTACACCTCCATGAAATTCTTGAAAAGTAAGGTAAAAACACAGGTCAGAGAAAGAGATTTTTGTAAAAATAGAATATTGATGAAATCGTATAATAAACACTTACGTACGAAGTGGCTAATATTTATTAGCTTTATTCCCTTGGGATAGCTATTTAATCTCTTTGTGCCTTATTTCCTTCATTACAGTTGACATAATAATATTTACATTTTGAAAATTAAGATGATATATATTAAAAACCTAATAATACCTTTTATGTAATTAGTACTCAATGTATGTCAAACAATTTTCACTATTATTTATCCCTGGCATTATAAAATGAAATTATTCCAGTATCATAATCCAGGAAAATACTTTTCAGATACACATACACTGGACTAAGTCAGTGCTTCACCAGCTGTGTCAAATATATTACTTAGAGTAGATGATTTTGTATCACAAGATATGCAAAGCCAAAGAATAAATATGGCGTATCTTTTTATAGCATGAATTTTTAAGATAAAGCATTAGGAATTTAGGATTGTGGCATGGTTTTGGATTATGCTGCTCATCGGGATACATGTTCCTTCTCCCAGCCTTTATAACAATATGTTGTCAAGGGGCGGGACTGTTTAAGTGGAAGAATTTTAGAAGCACTGGTTTAAGTACAGTGTGGGACTAAACACTCAGTATTATATCATTTCTCACAGTTACATGGAATGTTCCTCCGGGAATCATGTCTACCCTTCATATTCATGTTCTTTAAGTATAACGAATTGTGAACTGGCCATTTTCTTTAACAACTTTCCTGAAGTTGCTGATTTGGAAAAATGTTAAATAAGCTTAATTCCTGTTGGATTTATATAACAAAGATAAGAAAAAATATCTGGGACTCTCAACTGAAGGTGTGTACAATTTTCAGTTTCTTTACTGATTATCTTTGATAGATGAAAATAGCTTTGATGCTATATTTGTTTTATATTTGAACATTTATATTTGTTCATCACTCCTTGCCTCCATTAATTATTGAATTATTTCTTTAAAAAATTTGAATATTCTATATGAATTATTTTGTTTACAACTTCATTTTGTTATGTGCAGATATAACCTGAGGTTACTGATCAAATGTAACTGGAAATTATAGTACTTTCCTTCTTACTACATAAAAATGATCTAAAGATAAAAGAGAATCCCATGATAGTTTTTTTAGTTCCTTGAAGAAAGTTATGTAAATTATGCCATTTGATTAGTCAATCCAATATTTATTGACTATCTACTACTTGTAGAACACTTATTTAGTATTGTGCTACTGTATCCAAATTCAAAGAACAGAATTTGTCGAAATGTGAGTATGTTTGTATATTCAGCAGTCAAATACCTTACCTTTAGAGACTCGGTGGTCTGTTCCTTAGCTTGGTTTTGATGGTCTTTAAGATAGAAAAGTGCTCCACTTTTACTTTGCTACCAGAATTAAAATAGCATTTTAACGAGCCTCCTGCCTACCACTAGTCTACCTTCTCTAAAATTTTATGATAAAATGTAAAAAAAATTAATACAGACAATACATCTAGACTCTTTCAAAGAAGAATCACATCAGTAAGAAATGGTAGACTCGAGGAAGGTCTAATGGAAGAATTGGGTCTGAATCTTCCAGATCATAAAGGATGGGTAGAGTTTGGTTTGTTGAGTAGAAAGAAAGCAGATTAAAAGTAAGAAAAATAGCAAAACAAAAGCTTAGGGTAAAAAATGAGCATGAATTCAAGAACATTGAAGAGATGTGTTTGGTTGAGGCTGAAGATCAAGCCAAAGTTGAAAAGGAGGTGGGTAGCAAAATTCAAGAAAGTTTACAATGACATCAGGTTAACTGGTATTGACTGACAGCCTTTCCAGGTGCCAGATACTGTGCTAGGGTTTCACAAATACCACATCACAAACTGAGAGAGGTATAAACCTCTTTATTAAAGATTTGGGAACAGGAACTTGGAAAATATTAGATAACTGTTTCAAAGGGCACACAGTGACTCTGTGACTAGGATGTGAACCCAAACGACTTAAAAGCCTGAGCCTCGCTTAACCCTCTCCAGAGAAGCCCATGTATTTTGTACTACCCCAAGTTGCCCTGTTAAGTTGTTATAGGACTTTACATTTATTTCATTGTTTATCTTTTACCATTTTATTTTCAGTGAGAAAGAGGCATGATAAAATGGGTGTTTAAGAAGTTATCTGGCAGTAGAGTATTGAAAAGGATGGTGAGACAAAATAATTGAAATAATAAATTTTTAGGGAAAATATTTAAGAACAGGCAGATAGAGAAGTGATCAAATAAGTAACTTTTGATGAGATAAATGAGATAAAAACTAGTGCATGAGTTTTGGGTTATTTTAATAGATATTTACTCAAGGTCCTCTTGATACAGTAACAACCATTCTGCAAACAGTTTCACTTATTTCTCAATTTATTATGAGTTTATTAAAGTAAGCAAATAGTCTTACTTCATTTTACAGCCTGTTTAAACTGGGGTTCCAGGAAAGAGTTAAGCCCTAATGCCCCAAGACATGCATTGTATACAATAACTTAACTTCCGTGTATTTAGAATACTACTAGTTTGGTACCATTCTTGGGAGAATTGAGAAAATAGTCATTCTCTGGTTTAGTTGAGGAACCCCACTTGAGAAATCAGGGATATAGTCATATCATTTATTCTTTTTTTTAACCACCTATCTGAGAATATTGGTAATTGGTTAAATGTTCCATTACCATACTGTTCTAATAATGTAACAGAAGCTTTGTTCTCCTTAAATGTATGTAATTATGAAACACCTTCTGGTATACTATCTATTTTTTACATCTAAATATGCGAACGATACCCAGGTTTGTGTAAAATTCATAATAGAGTCAGGGTGACTCAAAAAAAAAGTAGAATATGGAAAGTTTTCTAGGTTGAGTAGACAGTAGCTAGTGAGGGTATGGAGTGGAGCACGGACAGCTGACTGCCTTATTAGTTCAAAGGGTAGGATTACTTGGTTACAGCAGTCTGTCAGTATGCTAGTCTTTTAAGTGGTAAATGAGACTATCTCCCTGCCTTTTCCCTGCATGTTATAGCCATATATACCTACTTAAAAGACTTGCTTATATTGGTCCACTTCTTAAAAAACAGCTAATGGTTTCCATTTACTAAAATTCCTTAGGTAGGCATCGCATTCCAGGATCTTCGTGGTCTGATCTCAAACTACTTTCATAGTAGTTTACAAATTAGTTCTTAACTTTCTACTTTACGGAGTTATTTCAGCCAAATGCTTGATCTGTATCCCCAAAACAGTTCTTGAATTTTTCTGTCTCCAGTGCTTTTGCTTATACCGAAGTGCCCTATCTTCCATTCCCATTTCATAAGACCTCTTTTGCTCTGCAATACCCTACTTGCATCATCAAAGTTTCCTTTGAAATTGTATTCAGAAAAAGATCATTTCTTCCTTTATGCTCATAGTAAGGACTCAAAAAATGATTATTTGCCTCCTTTTAGTTCTAGTAGCATCTGAACCATGAATATCTCACTGTAGTATACTATATTCTAATATTCTATATTCCATTTATGAGCATGTATTATCAATTAAATTATAAACTTTTAGGGGCAGGGACAATGTTGGTTCTTACTTATTAGATGAAGAAGTAGAGATGATATCACCGCTCATTTCATACGGTCATTTTCGAGGATTTAGTGGCTGGAGCTTGGAGGCAACTCAACTAATGTTGATTCTTTTCTCTTTCTTCTTTGTATCCCCAGAACACCTAACAGTGCTATATAACTATTTAAGAACAATTTAATTTGTGCTTCATAACGTTTTGCCTCCTCCTCCCTTCCATGTGTATGATGAGCAAATAGGGCTTATAATTTAATAACAGTTAATTATATGGCAGTTACTCATTTTTCTTCTTGTTACTTTCTTCCATGTTCTTAGGTTCTTCCTGTTTTTGTTGGCCTCTGTGCTTGACATGTTCCAGTTTATCATTTACTATTTTCTACTTCGTTCACTTTTTTAAAACCAACTTTTTATTATGAAATTTCATATGTAAAAAGTTTAAGAATAGTATAGACGTCATGTATATTCTCCACCTGGAAGGACCAGTTAATAGTTTGCCATATATGTTCATCCATTCTCCTTCTCTATCTTGGTACTCATACACACAGACACATGCTCACACACATATGCATGCATGCATGCATGTACACATATACACATTTTTCTTTTTCTGTGTTGAACCATTTGAAAATAAGTTGCAGACAACATGGCATGTATATCTCAGTAGTTCAGCGTATATCTTCTAAAAACAAGAACATTCTCCTATATAACCAAAATATGGTTATCATATATAAAATATTGACAGTAATTGCATAATCATCCACTAATATTCAGTCCATATTCAATTTTACCTAGTTGTCAAAAGAAAATTCTTTATAGTTCCTTTTCCAAAACCAGAATTCAGTCAAGATTCATTTGGTTATGTTTCTTTAATCATTTTACCTTTATCTAAAAACTCCTTGCCATTGATGCTTTGAAGAGTCTAGACTTTAAAAAATATCCTTTAAAAATATTCTGCACTGTATATTTGTCTATTTAGGGGAGGGAAGAATTTCTGCTCTACCCCTCTTGGTTCTTTTGACTGGTGTAATAATTAAATAGGTACAAGACAGATTAATAGGAGAAAAACAAATTTAATTTCGTACATATGGTGGTCCCATAGGTATAAGACTCAAGAGGTGACCAAAGCATGTTGTTTATACACCTTTTTAGACAAAGAGTAAATTATTTGTGAAGATTTGACAAAACAAAAGGGTTTGGGCTTGCAGTAGCAAATTAATGAAGAAGTAATAAAGTTTGTTTATACAGCTTCCTCTGCCCCAAACTCTGTATCTCTGGTAATAAGGATGCCCTCCATCCGCCAGCATAGGGAGGATATCTTCCCATGGGAGCTTTGTTTCCTGCTTTCAGGGGAACAAAGGAGGGTTAGTGTGTTCTTCTTGCATGGGCTGTTTCTCAAGTGACTTGATTTCATTTTATTTTTAATAAATTTATTTATTTATTTATTTTTGGCTGTGTTGGGTCTTTGTTGCTGCACGCGGGCTTTCTCTAGTTGCGGCAAGCAGGGGCTGTTCTTCATTGTGGTTCACAGGCTTCTCATTGCGGTGGCTTCTCTTGTTGCGGAGCACAGGCTGCAGGCACGTGGGCTTCAGTAGTTGTGGCACGCGGGCTCAGTAGTTGTGGCTCACGGGCTTAGTTGCACCACGGCATGTGGGATCTTCCCGCACCAGGGCTCGAGCCCGTGTCCCCTACATTGGCAGGAGGATTCTTTACCACTGCACCACCAGGAAAGTCCTCTCAAGTGACTTTAATTCAAAATAGTCAACATTCCACTTTGGCATATTTTGGGGTAGCCTCCCACAAACCCCATCATCTAATTGTTTCTTTTGGTATTATTGAACCTTTTCTCACATTCCCTGTTTTTGCTGTAACTGGAAGTTGGATCAGACTTAATCAGACTCAGGTTAAACATTTTTTTTCCTAGAATTTTTCTTGGTTAGGTTGGGTACTATATATGCTGCCAGTGTGGTACAATGTGATGTTTGTTTTTACCGCTCTAAATGATGCTGAGTTTGATCCCTTGGTTTAGATGGCAGTTGCCACATTTCTCCTCTGTGATATAATGGTTTTCCCTTTGCAATTCATAAGTAACCTTTGGGCTATTATATTGGGGCTGGGAGAATATTCTGTTATCCAACAAGCTTTCACTTAATGACTGTATCCATTTATGATCCTTGCCTAAATTATTAGGGCTTTACAAGACAGTGATTATCTAATTCTATTATTTTTTCTATACTTTTTAGCTAATATTCTTCTGTAAGGAAGGCCATTCCTCTTCTTTCTCTCTCCACAGATTTGTGGATTTTTATTTATTCAGTGTTTTATCATTTATAGTCATTAATAATTTTGATAGATTAAATTTTCCTAATTTTGTTCAATGGAAGTTCCGTCAAACTGGCTTCTTTTTTCTTTTGACCTGCTTCTATATAAGTCTTTAAGAACTTTCTTACTTTCCGGCCCAAAAGGTGACCCAGGGTTGCCTTGTATTTTCTGTGCCTTAGACCTAGAGTCGGCCATTTCTCTAATGACTCCTGATTCCCTTTAATGGTGAAGAGTACTTTGAAACCAAGATGTGGGCACTAGGTGTGCTCATTGTTATTGGGGATCACTTCTTTTAGGCCTTGAAAAGGACATAGCTATGGGAAAGACTTTTTTAAAAATCATGAGTTTATATTGATATTTATAGGCTTTGTTTTCTTGAATTACTTTATATTTGTATCTCTTTTTCTTATGCTGAAAATCTTAATTGCTAACCAACAGTAATATATTTCCTTATTTGTTTTATATGTTTCTTATTTGTTTTATACTATGATTATATAAAATAGTTTCATAATTATAGTACCAATATGATTGCTGACATAAACCCACCTGGGCAAGTTCAAGATGTCCTTGTAGTTCTTTCCCAATGTACAGAAATTATGGAAACTTTCCAATATACAGAAAAGTTAAAAGAATTGTACAGTGAAGACTGATATATCCATCACCTAGAGTCTGCAGTTAATATTTTACTATATTTACTTTATCCTGTATCCTTTTATTTATCTGTCAATTCATCTTATTTTTTATGATGCAGTTCAAAGAAAGTTCCTTTTTGTGAGTGTGTATGTGTGTATACATACAAATATACATACATTCTTGTGGATAAAGGGTTAGGAGACTATGTTTAAAAGTTACTTAAAATGATCTTTTTCTCTCTGTATGGTTATGTTATCAGTTTCATAAACAGTCATTTGTTACTTGTGTCAGTTTGGGGTTGCCTTTTTTTCCCTCTTTGAATAAATCATGCTTTCTGGATATGTTGTATTTCTTTTTCCCCAAAGCTGGATTAGTAGTACCTGCCTCTGTCCCCACTTCAAGAGGCAGCCACTGTTCTGCTTTTTTTTTCCCCACCGTATGTTTTGCCTGTTCTAGAACTTAATACAAATGGAATTGTCCAGTGTGTACCCTATCCTTTTCATCAGCATAATACTTTTGAGATTCTTCAGGTAGCTAGCATGTATCAGTGATTTGTTCCTCTTTATTGGTAAGTAATATTTCACTGTATGAATATACCATGGTGCCATTTCTTTCCTCTGGGGTTGACTTTTCTCTAATTTCTTCCTGGTTTTGGTTGCTTGCCAGTCCCTTCAGGTAGTTGTTTTTTAATAGTTTTTCCATATTTTATATTGTTTTCTATGGGAGAATTTCTCTGATACAAGCTATTCCAACATTACCAGAAGATAAATTCATTTTGTTGCATCTTGAGCAAATAAATTTTTAGTTTTTTCTACTTTATGAAATATTTTGAAATTTTCTTTCTGACTTAATATGGTCAGTTTTCATGACTGTCATGGGCTTTTGAAGTTATATTTCATTTTTCAGAGTACGAAGTTCGATATGTATATATATATATTTATATATATGCAAAAGATTTATGTTATTGATTATGTTTTTATCTTTTGACCACTTGAACTATCTTGGACTGAAAGAGATAGGTTAAGATTTTTGTTATTAAGGTTTTGCTGTCTTACCCTTGTATATCCTGTACTTACTGTTTTATGAAACATTTGGTACTTTAGTACTTGTTATATATTTATTGCCAATTGCAGCCTTTAGCATTATAAAAGTGTCCTTTTGTTGTTGTTGTCCTATAATGCTTTTGGATCTGAGTTCTACAGTTTCCTGATAACAAGATCATATACCCTGATTTCTTATTGTTTGCATTTGTTTGGTGTATCTTTGCCCATCTCTTTAGTTTATTAGCCTTTATGAATTGTTTGGTTGAAGGTGTGTTTCTTGTATTCATCCCAGAGTTTGGTTTTACATTATGAGCCTATCTGAAAATCCTTTTACTAGAGGAGTTAAGCATACTTACATATATATTACTGATATATTTGGTTTCAGCTTTGTCATATGTTCTTTTATGTTATGTTAACTTACGTGTATTATAATTATAGCTTGTCTTTTACCCTGTGGTCTGTTTTCTTTTTTTTAAATATTAATTTATTTATTTTTGGCTGCGTTGGGTCTTCGTTGCTGTGCGTGGGCTTTCTGTAGTTGCGGCGAGCGGGGGTACTCTTTGTTGCGGTGCATGGGCTCCTCATTGCAGTGGCTTCTCTTGTTGCGGAGCATGGGCCCTATCTAGGCACATGGGCTTCAGTACGTGTGGCTCGCAGGCTCTAGGGCGCAGGCTCAGTAGCTGTGACACATGGGCTTAGTTGCTCCGCGACATGTGGGGTCTTCGCGGACCAGGGCTTGAACCTGTGTCCCCTGCATTGGCAGACGGATTCTTAACCACTGTGCAACCAGGGAAGCCTGGTCTGTTTTCTTTATTTAATTTAAGAAGAGTTTTATTGGTCATAGAAGTTACTAGAACTTTATATTTATAAACTATATACTGATAACTTTATAATGACCTTAGTTCTTTTTTTCTTAGGCTTTTCCTATTTTGTTTTTCTGCTTTAAACGATATCATTTTGTTTCCACTTAATATTTTCTGTGTAGAAATCAATGAACTTACTCTATTTTCCCATGTCTTTCTTCTCTACCTTTCTTTTTTTTTTTAGGGTTGTATTTCTCCTTTGGTAGGTGGATAGTGTTTACATACTAATCTTGTACTTGTAACTTCACCTTTGTTTTAGTCTTTGATCTGCAATTAAATATATATAATGTTCACTACCTGTCCTTTTGTTGTACTTTCCAAAATTATCTCTTGTTTAGAGGAAACTCATGAGCTAGTAGATTCCACAACCTGAGTGCAGTTTTCTTCACATTCTTGCATGTTTCAAGTGCTTTTCTTTAGTGTTGGTACCTAAAGTGCAGCTTGGCTAGATACAAAATCCTTGGCCAACACTTTCTTTCCTTGAGCTTCTTGAATACCTTGCTCCATTGTTGTCGTGTTATCAACAAATCTAATGTCTAATTTTTTTTTCCTTTGTGGACTGATTTTTTTCCCTGTAAATGACTTGGTCTTTTTATCTGGAAGCTGAAAGATGTTTTCTTTATCTTAAAGGCTGGTAATTTTACTGGAATGTGACTACGGCTGAGCATTTTAGCTCATTTAGTGCCTTTTAAATATGTAGATTCAGTTCTTTTATTTTCAGGTTTTCCTGGAATTAAAGCCTCCAGAAAACATTAATTCTGTCCTATCTCATTATTTTATTTTTCTTATGTAAGGACTCCAGTTGCACACAAGTTGGATCTTCTTTGCCTGTCTTCTATGTCTTTCACTTTTTCTTTGATGTTTTTAAACTCTTTATTTTATTTTTGTTCTTTTGATTCTTTGGGTTCTCATCCACTGTGTCCCTTAGTGTACTTTCAGTTTTATATTTTTGTCCTTGGGCACCTTGTATTTACTCTTCATTTTAGAGATGATTTAATTTTTTCCAGCTTCTTTCCTTGTTCTCTTATTTTTTTTCTTCTTTTTGCATTATTTACCTGCTCTTTATCCTTTACTAATGTGAGGTGTTAGATTTCAGATTCATGGTTTCTCTCATATTTGCAATAGCTTACTTAGCTACACTTAATTTATTTTGGAGTATCGTGTTACCTTGTTTGTTATTCTATATTTTTTGGAAAGTTTTTGATGGGGTATTTTTATCAGCTGAAGCATTCTGATTGTTTCTACTTTCACTTTATAATAGCTTTCTATGGGTGTTTGGATCCTTTTTTGTTGTTGTTCCTAATGAAACAAAATGAAATACGTAGGATATAGCATTTTCCTGGGCCAAGTGATGGTGGTGGGGAAGGGGTTGGGTAAAAAGGCTTACTTGGTTTCTTAGTTCAAGAGTGTTTTCTATTATTGGAACTATGAAAAGTAGTTTCTTTAATAAATGGTTCCTTTTGGGATGTTGGTTGGTTGGTTTTCTGATACTTTGATACTGGTTTGTTTCTTAGGGTTTTTAACTTAAGCTGCTTTCTCCTTCTTCTCCTCTTCCTCCTCCCCCTCCCTGTCCCTCTCCCCTCCTCCTCCTCCCTTTTTTTTTTCATGGCCCAGTCTTCAAAGGATACCTCCCCTATTGCATGTCTGTCTTCTCCACAAGACTAACAACTTCTGAACCAGAATTATTTTGGAGCCCCTACCAGTGCTGTGGTAGCACTGGTTTTATATCCATTCTCTTTTCTTATGATCTTCTAGAGGAGATCATAAGTTGATCTTATTTGCGTTTTGCAATACCAGACTCTTTACTTGTGTAAGGCCTCCAGGAACTGGTTTTGATGTTTTCAGTTGTCAGTTTCCTCTCTTACATGTAAATTGAAGTTTGTGATAGTCTCTTTTCTAGTTATGCTGTCGGTGTGGGCTGTAGATGATTTTGCTTTCCTTGTTGACGTGAAACCTTTTGTAGGATTTCCTGGAGAGATTCCAGGTTAGGTGGCTACCATTATTTTACACAAACTGGAAAGTCATACTCTGATCACTTTAACAAATGATTTAGTGCCTCTTCCACATAAGCTCCAAGTTTATACTGAAGCCAAAAATACAAACACTCACAAAGTAATCCTAGTATTTGTGTAGCATTTCTAAGAATGATTCAGAATACATTAAAAATATTGCATTCAGTAGCTGTGAGGTAAGTAGATACTTCCTGCATTTTACAGATGAGGTTGCTGAGGCTAAGAGATTAACAGCAACTCATTAACCAGTTATTGATGGATAAGAGTCACACCTAAGACTTTAGTCTAAATCTACTGCTTGCTCTACCAAAAAGACATATCCTATTTTACTTCATTTAGTATTCACTAAGTCTTTACTGAATGCCTTAGAATGTACTGAGCTGTATACCAGGCACTGGTGATTGAGCAGTGAACAGAATAGACAAAAAAATCCCTATTCTTGCAGAGCTTACATTTTAGCAATAATATTCTCCTCTGCCCCAACCCACTAGTCTATCTCTTGCCTTAACTTCTTAAAACTGTATTTGGCTTTGTGAAAATAATACTAGTCAAAGACATTTATAGTACCTAATTTTAGGTATCATTCACCATAATTCTGATTTTAATAATGCCACAAAAACTAGTTTCTCATACTCCAATTGCCTAGTTTAATTGCTTATATACTACAATATAAACAAAAATAAAAATGTGGGTTGCCAGTGAAAATTATGTACTCCTGGTATTTCTACAATAAAACATGGTATAGTTAAGACATTAATTATTTTATTTTTTTAAACTTTATATTGTTTGGTATCTGTTGAAAAGAGGTTGTTGTCTCAAGGTTTGAAGTAGAAAACTCATCTTCCCAGCTTAACATAGTTATGAAGGTATTAATTTTATACCACATAGTTTTAGGATGGTTTAAAAGTCCACATTAAGCATTTCTGTGTGTTTTAGTTTTCACTTATTTGCACAAGAGGTGAAGAATTTTATAACCTGCTTTGAAATAATAGAATAGTATTTAGAATTCTTCTAAATGCTTTGTTAATATAAAATTCTTTCATCATTGTGTTATTTCTCATTGTATCTTGTTAATTCTGGAAAAGAAATGCTATTTTAAATTCCCATATGGAACAATATAAAATAGGATAATATGTATTTACTTGGCCAATTTTAATACAGATTTTTGAGCAACAAAGTGGCTGATTGGCACCCTCTGTTGGTCATTTTATTTACCTACAGGCAGAAATATAAGTTAATAAAACAAAGTTAAAAGTTTGTCTTATATATTTTTATCTCTATCTTTTAAATTACAAGTCTTACCAAAATAATGCTCTAAACTGGGTTCATAAGAATAAGGTACAAAAAAAAAAGAATAAGGTACACTATTATTTAGCTGTGCTTTTGTTTGAATGATTTTGTGGTTATTTGCTTTTTCCTCAGACTGGCTCTCTAACTGTAGCATTTAGAATTGACATTAACATTGCAGATTTTAAAACAACTATTGATTTAACTGTAGCAAACTGTTAGCTACAGTAGCACATTATTAAACAGATAATGTTTAACAATTTATTGTCAATTTGGATTAATTAGAAAAACATCACATTTTAGCACCCTAAATAGCAGTTGAGTTATTTGAAATGAAAATAATTCAAGCTTCTGAAACATGAGTCTGGATTACTTTAGTTCATCTCTCAATTTTTTAAAGAAAGAATCATTCTGTAAGATTATATGGTTAATTGGATTTATATTATAATTTGATAATATTTGTATATAATAAGTTTGTTGACAGGTCCTGAAAATGCCTATGCAAGTAATTTTATACTTATAGGGGAGAAAGCTATACTCTGCCAGGTGGTTGAATAGTTTGGAGGGGAAAAATTTTTTTGGTAAATGTTCAGCAAGTTTGCTTTTGGTGATTCTAGTATTTTAGAATTTCACTTGTCTGCCAAAGCCTCAAGTTTAATCCAATTTAATAATGCCTAATGGATTTCAATTTTAACATAATTTATGACCTATTCCATAATACTCAAGTTACTCACTGTATTAGAGCTTCCTTGTATTTTTTCACTGAAATAAATATTTTAAGAATTTATATTATGCATTGCTCATATAGAACGTGTTTTTAGAAGTATTACAAATGCCAACCAACTGTATTTATATTGTATTTCTTGTACCAATTTGAGGAAATTGAGATTTGTGTTTGGTTTCTAGTGGGCCTTTCAGTATATTATTTTCACCACAACATAGTAGACTATTCAATTGAATTTTTCACTCTGATGAATTAATAAGCCAGCTAAAATTCTCCAACGTGACAAACTGAACTTGAGTATAAAATACCGAACTTGACTCTTTTTAAAATTTATGATTCAACAAAACATTATTTTGAAATAATGAGTACTTTTATTTTTCACTGAGTGAATTTCCTTTTAACTTAAATACCAGTGTGACCATATGGTAATTAGATAGGATCCTGAAAATTTATGGCTGTAAGTCCACAACATTACTTTAGTTACACCTAGTGCTTGATTCTGTAAATACCGTATAAATGTCCCATATAAGCTTATCGACTTCAATACATCAGTAAATTCTTTTTGCTCCTTTGGAATATATTTCACCTGTAATACTTATGTGCTTAATCCACTAAGAGAGTAAAAAATGATGGGATGATGTATTTTGTTTTCAAATTTGGATGCATGATAATGAATATATATGCAATCTTTTTAACAAGGCTACTGAAATGTGTTAAGGTGTGTCACTCTCCTGAAACTTAGTTAGATACACTTCAAACTCCCACCCAATCTTTCTCCAAAAGCCCTTTTAGAATCAAAGCAGTATTCAAATGAAAAGTTTCTATCTTACCACGTATTTGAAGTACCTAGTTAAATTAACTGGCAGTTAATTGGCTAACCAAATTAAATAGAGGCCAGAAAAAAGTGCAAAGAAGAATACTCCTGGATACATTGCTCTAGAAATGGAATGCTAATCTCTAAATGCAGGTTATTAGGAAATAGGATATTGGATAACTATTCAGAGATGGGATTGATTTGGTCTAATAGAAGATAACTATTTTGAAAAAAATTTTTTTTTAATATTTAAGTATTTATTTATTTGGTTGTGTCGGGTCTTAGTTGCAGCTCGTGGGCTCCTTAGTTGCAGCTCATGGGCTCCTTTGTTGTGGCTCACCAGCTTCTTAGTTGTGGTACGTGGGCTCCTTAGTTGTGGCATGCAAACTCTTAGTTGTGGCATGCACGTGGGATCCAGTTCCCATACCAGGGATCGAACCCAGGCCCCCTGCATTGGGAGCATGGAGTGTTAACCACTGCACCACCAGGGAAGTCCCTGAAAAAAATTTTTATGATAATAATATAGTCTACAGTCAGAACTGGAAGTGTCTTATATCCCAAGAATTTCCTTTGAGACCTTTTCTATTGTCATGATAATGTTTTCCTCTCCACATTTTATTCTCTCTAGAGGGCTACTCCCTTCCTTTGCCAACTTAGTTCATTTATTGTTTCAGTGTATGCTTAGCTTTTTAGAACTTCAAGGAAATGAAATATGATATTACCACACATGAATATGTAGCAGAGAGTAATTTTTTAAATATTTGTTAGATTTTATAAGGATAAGATACTCTTTGGCAGCATGTTCATGGTTGGGAAGTTCATTAACTTTTTCAGGCAACTATAATCTGGTAAGCTAGAAATATAATTTATGAAATGGTGATGCAAGGTATTATACTTCCTAGGACCTGTACAAATATTGCACATCTTGTTTTTAAATGTAAGAGGTCACAAAAGCCTTTCATTATATAATCATCAGGGAATGTAAAGCTTGTATGAAAAAAATCAAAGATAATGGCTCTATATATTTCTTTTAAAGCCAGCTACTGTTGACTAAACATCATAAAGTTTAAGTGAAATAGTTTATGTTAACTGGAAGTCATTATTATTCAAAGATGTGTTTATTTTTAATATTTAGGCATTTGTGAAAGTTCGTTAAAACAATTGCTTATTAGAGAAGATCCTTTTTTTCATTAGGGTTTTTTTTCTTTTGACAGTGATGTGAATTTTGAAAGTAAAGCACGAACAGCATGTAAGGGAAAGATTGCCATATCAGGTATGCTATATTGGATCATTTTTCTATTGCTGAATAAATTCTATAAAGTAACTTCCTAGAGTTAGTGGGGCTTTTTAATTCCCTATGTCCATTTTCTCTTTTCATTTTATTTTGCATACCTCTATCAGAATATTTGTTCTAAAACACTGTTTTCATCATTATGCTCTACATTTGTGTAGAATTTTACAATTTGAGAACACTGTTTCATGTATATTACATATATTATGAAGTTTTCTCCTTACTGCAACACTGTGTAATAGGTAGGGTAGTTCCCTTTTTCTATAGACTCAGAGGTTAAATGACTTTGGTTGAGCTGGGCTGCAAACTCAAGTCTTTTGACTCCCCATTCCGTTTTTGCTCAGAAGTTTCAATACTGTGTTTAACATTTGTCTACTCCAGAATTTCCATGAGGGTTGGAACCTTGTTTGCTTTGTTCATCACTATATACCCAGGAGCTAACACAGTGCTTGTACGTAGTTATCACTCAGTGAATATTGATTGGATGGATGACTACACTCCATTGCCCATAGGATAGAGACTAGACTTCCCCCTAGAGTTTTCTATTCCCAAATATTTTTCTAGTCATATCTTCCACTACTCCTATACATAAGCTGTCTGCTTTAGCGAGACATTTCTCTCCCTGTTCTGTCAACACACCCCATGTTCCTAATACCCAGTTAGCTCTTGAAATAACTATATTATCTTCAGGATCTATTTGCTCATCTATAAAGCCTTCCCTGTTCCCTGCTAGAAATGTTTTTCCCTTCTGTAATTCTTAATGCAGTTTGGAGACACTTTACCACTAGATGGCACTTATGCTGTGTTGTCTCAGTTTCTCCAAAGTGTTAAGGAAGCTAAAGACAATGGCTTGGAGATGCCACAGATTGAAGTGAATAAATACATGGCTGACTCATGTGTATACTAGTTAGATAATGTACCTTTTATAAATATTATCTCATTGGTACGTTTTGGAAACAACAGACCTCCAACGGTCCTTAAATAATAACTACTTTGTTTCATTGGCTAAAAGCCTCAGGGAGGCTGCTGCTGTATTTCAGGCCCTCTTATCCAAGGAACTGTTTGGTTGTTTTGTTTTTTTTTTTCCCAAGGAACTGTTTTTAAAAATGTCTTCATGTTAAAAATTCTCCTACAGGAAGGATATACCTGAATTTTACATATGAAATAATTGTCCTAAATCAGAGGAATTACCCTCAGCAAAAATTCTTCAGAAAAATATCTGAGCTATATATAAAAATCCATTGCTTGTTTTATAGTTATTTATGTTTTCATCTTTCCAATTATGAATGGAATAAAACATGTTTTATATCTTATTTATCCTTTTGATGCCAAGCATAGCACTTTTACATATTAGTTGTTCACTATGTTCAATACATTTTAATGTGAAAAAACAAAATATTATAGATCTTTAAAGGGGGTTTTCTAAAAATACTTAAACATAATCCTCCATTCCTTGCTTCTGGTGTAGTGCCACTCAGTACACAAATGAGAGGTGTTAAATTGCTGTTGAAGACTGAATGCCATGATAAAGTTAGCCTCTACTGTCATTTCATAATAGTTTATTGACTGCAGCAATCATGAAATTAGCATTAACTCTCCATTTAGAAGAGTGTTTAAATAAAAACATTTAAAGTAGAGAAAAAACTATTTTCTTGACCATGAATACTCAAGTATAGAAATTAAACTTATTTCTGCATGTGTTTCTTCTTTTTAAAAGATCATTTTAAATTAAATTAAGGAGCCAAAAGTCTCAGAAAATGGGATACATATGTAATTTGTTTACATCTTTGCTGAGGCTTAATTATATCTTGTCTGTATATTTGTGAAAGATAAAAACAAAGAACATTAAAAACTAATTCACCTTTGTAAATTCATTTTCTTTTGACATGGGAATGAAAATGTGACTTTTGTTTTGATCAAAATGAATATTTGCAACAAAGTTTCATAATGTTTCTGAGATTACATTGATTTCCAGGAGATACCGGGAATTTCTGTTTCTAGCTTCACCACTCACTGGCCAGATCTTTATAAAAGTAAAAAGAATAATTGAGGTTTATCCCGATTGTTTCTGCTCAACACCAAATAATTGCATATGGTAATTGTCTCAGCCTATTCACTAACTACTAATTCGATGACTAAAGCCAAATCAGTTCACAAAGTACCTCGGTTTTCACTTTTGAAAACGATAGACTTCTAGGACCTGATAGCATCAAGTTAGCGATCCTATTATGGCTCTTTCACTTTACCATTAAAGTGTCAATTAAGACATTAAAAAAAAGACAAAGGTAAGAGTACTGTAAATTAAAACTGAGTCAACCATTTGCAAGAAGCTGGAAGGAATTTCTACTCTTCGAGACTGAATTTTAAAATGTAGCTAATGAGTTACACATCTTTTGCCATCTGAACAGTACGTGACCACCTGGGAAATAGATAAGAAATGTCCACCTTCTCCTCTTGAGGATCTGACATAGCTAGGCATGGGAAAGGGCAAGACTGACCAATAGGCCATGGTTGTACAGCAAAGTAAGTAAGGGTCCATGTTCCTTCCAAGATAGTGTAAATAGTTAATACCACCCTACTAGAAAAAGAATAGCTGTGAAAAAGAACAGTTGTGAACTGCAGTGAGTCAGCAATTCTGGTCAAGCAAGAAGCAGGCCCTTTGACAGGACACCAGCCAAGTCATAATTATAAAACAATAAAGGTGAGCCCATTAAAATCAAGAACAAAATAGCAATGTCTATTATATTAATATTACAACAGAGTTTTAGAAATTTTAGCTAAAATAGTAAGAATGAAAGATGAAACTACTGAAAATAAATAGATAAATTGAGTACTATTTGAAGATAATAGATTGCAGACCTAGAAAATATAAGGAAATTTACTGAAACATTGTTTGAATTAATAAAGAATTCAGTAAAAGTGGCTAGATTCAAGATATATACATAAAAAGTTGTAGCTGCTCTCAACACCAGCAAGAACGAGTTACAATAAAAGCAGCAAAAAACAAAAACATTAAATACCGCATGAATAACCTTAATAAAAATATGAGGGTAACTGTATTATGCTACTCTATGTAAATAGCATATTGTAAAGTTAACAGTTCCCAAGTTACTTTGGATACTAGAATTCTAATAAAACATTGGAGGGGGAATTTTGACACATTATTTCTAAGATTTACTTAAAGAAATTAGCAAGAGAGAATAAAATGTTTTTGGAAGGACATATTTCTGACAGATGGTAAAGTATATTATAATGTTTCAATGGTTATGATGGTATGGTATTGGTATCAGGATAGATAACGATTCAATTAGATCTATAAAGCATATAGCCAAGGAAAGAACACTTACTCAGAACGGCATATATGATAAAGATGGCATCATTCAATCAGTGAAGAAGAGAAGGCCTATTAAATATATAAATGGAGCTAGAACTGTTTTTATAAGAAGAATATTTATATGTTTACCTCACATACTCAAAAATCTTATAAATATTAAATAATTTTTTAAGATTCTTTCATTCATTCATTTATTTGGGCTGCATTGGGTCTTCATTGCCACGTGGGCTTTCTTTAGTTGCGGCAAGGGGGGGTTATTTGTTGTTGCCGTGCATGGGCTTTTCATTGTGATGGCTTCTCTTGTTGTGGAGCACGGGCTCTAGGCTCACGGGCTTCAGTAGTTGTGGCACACAGGCTCAGTAGTTGTGGCTCACAGGCTCTAGAGCACGGGCTCAGTAGTTGTGGCTTGCAGGCTCTAGAGCACAGGCTCAGTAGTTGTGGCGCCTGGGCTTAGTTGCTCTGCGGCATGTGGGATCTTCCTAGACCAGGGCTCGAACCCGTGTCCCCTGCCTCGGCAGGCAGATTCTGAATCACTGCGCCACCAGGGAAGTCCCTAAATAATTAACTTTTAAAAGTACAAACCATAAATATATTTTAAAAAAGAACAAGAAAAATGGGCCATGGATACAAACATATTCACTGAACTGACCAGTAAGTTTATTAACATTTTTCTTAGTCAAGAAAATGCAAATGTCCAGTGGCTAAGACTCCATGTTCCCAATACCTGCCTTCAATCCCTTGTCAGGGAACTAGATCCCACATGCCACAACTAGAGATCCCACATGCAGCAATGAAGATCCTGCGTGCTGCAACTAAGATCCGGTGCAGCCAAATAAATAAATAAATATTTTTAAAAAGAAAAGAAAACGTAAACAATTAAATCCTGTCACTTGACTATTAAATTAGTAAATATATGTATATTTAATTGAAGTACAGTCAGTTTACAATGTTGTGTTACTTTCTGGCATACAGCAAAGTGATTCCGTTATACATATATGTGTGTGTATATATATATATTCTGTTTCATATTCTTCTCTATTATAGGTTATTACAAGATATGAATATAGTTCCCTGTGCTAAACAGTAGGACCTGTTGTTTATTTTATATATAGTAGTTTGTATCTGCTAATCCCAAACTCCTAATTTATCCCTCGCCCACCCTCTTTCCCCTTTGGTAACTGTAAATTTGTTCTCTGTGTCTGTGAGTCTATTTCTGTTTTGTAAATAAGTTCGTGTTGTATTTTAGATCCAAAATATAAATGATACCATATGGTGTTTGTCTTTCTCTTTTTGACTTGCCTCACAGTATGCTAATATCTAGGTCCATTCATATTGCTGCAAATGGCATTATTTCATTCTTTTTTATGGCTGAGTAGTATTCCATTGTATTTATGTACCACATCTTTTTTATTCATTCATCTCTCAATGGACATTTGAGTTGCTTCCATGTCTTGGCTGTTGTAAATAGTGCTGCTATGAACATTGGTGTGCATGTATTTTTTCAAATTATAGTTTTGTCCGGATATATGCCCGGGCTGGGATTGCTGGATCACATGGCAACTCTATTTTTAGTTTTTTGAGGAACTTCCATACTGTTTTCCATAGTGGCTGCACCAATTTACATTCCCACGAACAGTGTAGGAGGGTTCCCTTTTTTCCATACCCGCTCCAGCATTTGTTACTTGTAGACTTTTTCATGATGGCCATCCTGACCAGCATGAGATGGTACCTCACTGGTCAGGTAATTTTTGTAGTTTTGATTTGCATTTCTCTAAAAAATAGTGATGTTGAGCATCTTTATGTGCCTGTTGGCCATCTGTAGGTCTTCTTTGGAGAAATGTCTATTTAGGATTTCTGCCCATTTTTTGATTGACTTGTTTGTTTTTTTTATTACTGAGTTGTATGAGTTGTTTATGTGTTTTGGAAATTAAGGCCTCATGGATCGCATCATTTACAAATATCAATACTTTCTCCCAGTCCGTAGATTGTCTTTTCGCTTCGTTTATGATTTCCTTTGCTGTGCAAAAGCTTTTAAGTTTGATTAGGTCCCATTTGTTTGTTTTTGCTTTTATTTCTATTGCCTTGGGAGACTGACCTAAGAAAACATTGGTATGATTTATGTCAGAGAATGTTTTGTTTATGGTCTCTTCTAGGAGTTTTATGGTATCCTGTTTTATATTTAAGTCTTTAAGCCATTTTGAGTTTTTGTGTATGGTGTTGAGGGAGTGTTCTAACTTCATTGATTTACATGTAGCTGTCCAGCTTTCCCAACATCACTTGCCAAAGAGATTGTCTTTTTTCCATTGTATATTCTTGCCTCCTTTGTTGAAAATTAATTGACTATTGGTGTGTGGGTTTATTTCTGGGCTCTCTTTTCTGTTCTGTTGATCCATATGTCTGTTTTTGTGCCAGTCCATGCTGTTTTGATTACTGTAGCTTTGAGGTATTGTCTGAAGTCTGGGAGAATTATGCCTCTAGCTTTGTTCTTTTTCCTCAGGATTGCTTTGACAATTCTGGGTCTTTTATTGTTCTGTATAAATTTTACGATTATTCAAGTTTGGTATAAAGTGACAGGGGTTAATGTGACAGGGATTGCATTAATTCTGTAGATTGCTTTGGGTAGTATGGCTATTTTAACAATATTAATTCTTCCAATCCAAGAGCATGGTATATCTTTCCATTTCTTTAAATCATCTTTAATTTCCCTTATCAGTGTTTTTATAGTTCTCAGCATATGTCACCTCCTTGGTCAGGTTTATTCCTAAATATTTTATTTTTTTGATGTGATTTTAAAAGTGATTTTTTTTTTAACTTTCCCTTTCTGGTATTTCATTGTTATCGTAAATAAATGCAACAGATTTCTGTATGTTAATCTTGTATCCTGCTACCTTGCTGAATTTGTTTATCAGTTCTAATAGTTTTTGTATGGAGTCTTTAGGGTTCTTTCTATGTACTATCATGTCATCTGCATATAATGACAATGTAACCTATTGCCTTCCAATTTGGATATATTTTATTTATTTTTTTCTTGTCTGATTGCTGTGGCTAGACTTCCAATGCTATGTTGAATAGAAGTGGTGAAGGAATTCCCTGGTGGTCCAGTGGTTAAGACTTTGTGCTTTCACTGCTGTGGGCCCGGGTTCAGTCCCTGGTTGGGGAACTAAGATCCCACAAACTATGAGGTGCGACCAAAAAAAAAAAAAAAAAGTGGTTAGATTGGGCATCCTTGTCTTGTTCCAGAATTTAGTGAGAAGGCTTTCAACTTCTCACCATTGAGTATTATGTCAGCTGTAGGTTTGCCATAAATAGCTTTTATTATGTTGAGATATGTTTCCTCTATACTCACTTTGGTAAGAGTTTTTATCATGAATGGATGTTGAATTTTATCAAGTGCTGTTTTTGCATCTATCGAGATAATCATGTGGTTTTTGTCCTTTCTTTTGTTGATGTGGTGTATCACATTGATTGATTTGCATATGTTGAACCATCCTTGTGACCCTGGGATAAATCCAACTTGATCGTGGCATATGGTCTTTTTTATGTGTTGTTGGATTTGGTTTGCTAATATTTTGTTGAGAATTTCTGCATCTGTATTCATCAAAGATATTGGCCTATAATTTTCTTTTTTGATAGTGCTTTTGTCTGATTTTGGTATCAGGGTGATGGTGGCTTCATAGAATGACTTTGGGAGTGTTCCCTCCTCTTCAGTGTTTTGGTATAGTTTGAGAAGGATTGGTCTGAGTTCTTTGTATGTTTGGTAGAATTCCACAGTGAAGTCATCCAGTCCTGGACTTTGTTTTTCAGGGAGTTTTTGTTTTTTGTCTGTTTGTTTAATTAATTATTTTTTTGTTAAATTTTTGGCTGTGTTGGGTCTTCGTTGCGGTGCACGGGCTTCTCATTGTGGTGGCTTCTCTTGTCACAGAACACGGGCTCTAGGTGTGTGGGCTTCAGTAGTTGTGGCACGTGGGCTCAGTAGTTGTGGCTTGTGGGCTCTAGAGCACAGGTTCAGTAGTTGTGGCGCATGGGCTTAGTTGCTCCACAGCATGTTGGATCTTCCCGGACCAGGGCTTGAACCCATGTCCCCTGCGTTGGCAGGCGGATTCTCAACCACTGCACCACGAGGGAAGCCCCTGGAGTTTTTGGTTTTGGTTTTTTTGGAGATTCTATTTCACTTCTAGTGATTGGTCTGTTCAAATTATCCATTTCTTCTTGATTCTTGATTCAATTTTGGTGGGCTCTGTGTTTTTAGAAACTTGTCCATTTCTTCTAGGTTGTTCAGTTTGTTGGCATATAATTGTTCATAGTGTTCTCTTATGGTTTTTTGTATTTCTGAAATATCCATTCTTTCTTCTCCTCTTTCATTTCTTATTTTGTTTATTTGGGTCCTCCCTCTTCTTGGTGAGCCTGACTAGAGGTTTGTCCATTTTGTTTACCCTTTCAAAAAAACAGCTCTTGTTTTTATTGTTTTTTTCCTATAGTTTTTAAATCTCTATTTTATTTATTTCCTCTTTGATCTTTATTGTTTTCTTCCTTCTGCTGACTTTAGGTTTAGTTTGTTCTTTTTTTTTCTAATTCTTTCAGGTGGTAGGTTAGGTTATTTATTTGAGATTTTTCTTGTTTTTTGAGGAAGGCCTGTATTGCTATGAACTTCCATCTCAGGACTGCCTTTGCTGCATGCCACAGATTTTGAATGGTTGTGTTTTTACAGTCATTTAAACTTAATTGATATTTTCAGGACATTATATCCAAAAAAATCCAGAATATACATTCTTTGCAAGTGCACATGGAACACTCTCTAGGATAGACCCACATACTAGGACACAAAACAAGCCTCAGCAAATTTAAGAGGATAGAAAGTTTTTCAAGCATCTTTTCCATGTACAACGGCATGAAACTGAAAATAAACCACACAAAGAGAAACAAGAAAAAACAATTACATGGAGACTAAACAACATGGTACTAAAAACCCAGTGGGTCAGTGATGAAATTGAAGAGGGAATTAAAAAATACTTTGAGACAAATGACAATGAAAACACAACCATAAATTAGTAAATATATTTTAAAAATTATTGTTGGATGAAATGTATGTAAAGTGTTTAGCCAAACTTTCTACCTGGTTGGGCAGAATAGGGATGGAGTAATACAAAGATGTTCTAGAAAGGAAATTGGAAATAGGCACTAAGAACCTTAGAATGCTAAACAAATAAAAATGTAGACAAAAGATCATGGGATCTAAAAGTGAAGCACATCATAAAGGTAGCCAAATAGCTTATGTTCAGAAAGATTTATAATTATTTGAAAGTGGCATAATTAATAGGTATGAAAAATATGCAAATAAACTTCCTAAGTGTAATAAGGAAATGTCTTAAACAGAAAATTTCCAGAAAGGTTCGATATCGTTTTTGTACTGAGTACAAAATTAAAAATTAAAACTAACTTCACTTTATCATTGAGATTTCTACTGTGCTGTGTTATGCTGTAATCACACATCTTAATCTATTTGGTAATACCTTAATTCTCTAACTTTGAAACTATGCAGATAGCATAAGAATGTCAGAGGAAAATTGTTACTACATAATGTTAACCTAGTATTAAAAGTAAAGGGAAGAATGGAGAAAACTAGGAAGGCAAAATTTTGACTGTGTCAAAGCTCTAGATTAATTTCCGGAATAAAGATTGTTAACACAGTCACTTTGGAGTTTGAAGAACGTGTGAATGAGAGAAATATGTTTAGCTCACTTTTAGAACGTACGCCCTTTTCTTGGCCTGAAAGAAGTAATACATTCCTCTTTTTAGTTTTCTTAAGGAAAATGCTACAGTTTGTAACATGAATCTACAAAGATCTGCAAATTCTTTTGTAGACAAGTTAAATCTTCTTAATGGAGAGATCTTGGATTTGTTTGTTAAGAGCTGGGTCTCTCCCAGAAACCAATGATCTTAGACAAGTCAATCTTAGACAACTTAATTTTCTTCATCTTTAAAGTTTGCATAGTGGACAAAAGTTCTAAAGTCATTTCTACCTCTACTATTCTATGATTTTGAAATATATTTAACTACATTTGCTGCTACTGCTTACCCAAAATAGAAATTGAACACTAGGTTACCCAAATTTCACCTATTTCAAAAACATAAATCATGAAAAGAAAATTTTATGGCATAAGCTTATTACAGACCTTTCTTAATCAATTAATTTCTTGCATAGTAGTTGGTGGGTTTTTTTAGTAAAATAAATATAACAGATTTTATATTCCTAGTCTAAGCTGTTTTTAAGAGAAAACATTATTGTGTTTGAATATTTAAATAATAAATAAATATTGGCTTTAATGGTCAGAATCCATTGTGGAATTCAGAGGTTTATTTCACTCTTAAGAAATGAAATTTACCAAAATTATTACTTGTCATTTCTTTTCCCCTTCCTCTATAGATATTCGTATACCACTAATGTGGAAAGACTCTGATCACTTCAGCAGTAAAGAACGTATGTATGATTTTAATTGTAATTGAAATATCTTCTGTAATATGTAGTAAATTTGAGATTATTAGGAGAAAAAACTGCTTCTCCAGTGAAATAAATGGATGTCATTTGACAGAATAAGCAGAATCTTGTTGATAGGAACCTGTGCAAGGATGGTGAGTAACAGGTAATAGAGAAGGGAATTGTGCAATGGAAGGAAATGTTTGAGTCATGGTAAAGGCAACATTATTTGACCAAGATCTTGGAGATCTTTCTGCCTTGTTTTCTTACTTCAGATTATTTAACAGGATGTAAGAGGAAAAGATTTTTAGCTTGATCTGATTGTTTTCCCCTTCAGCATTTTATGGCTTCATATAGTCTTAACAAATCCATGCATTGTGGGTCATGGAAATTAACCTCAAATGATTTTTAGCTGTTAGAGGCAAAGCAGAAAAGATGATAATCCTTTATCTTTCTTGTCTATTGTGATAGCTTTGTTCCTCATACTTTAAAATCTGAATCACATTGAGCACAATTAGTTTTATATGAAAAATCCAGAATCAGATTAGTACATTTGTTATTCAATTAGGAAATATAAATTACTTTACAAAGGAATACATGCAGGTATTAAGTACATCTTCCTGATTGCAGTAGAGAGTTAAGTTTTTCTGAAGAGGTACATTTTCTCAGTAATGAGGTTTCAGTCCTTTAATCACCTAATACTTCTTAAAAACATCATCAAATTAGAAGGCCCAGCAGCTATGGTTTTTGTGTTCACATGTCTACTTTTTATTGTTTTTGTGGTTTCCTCCCTTTCAGTTTGGTGGAAAATGTTTTGCTGTTAATGTGCTTGCTCCTAACCTCTCATAATAGAAAACTTATTTTTCTTAAAATATACTTGGAAACCAAATGACAGGGGTAATAGTATGTACATAAAATAATAAATTTGCTATTAATTAAAGCTTAAAGAGTTTTCTAGGAATAAAATTTGTGAGTTTGGTGGGTACTTTTAGGGTGCTGAGAGGCCTCTATTTTTAACTTTATTTTTTGATACTCCCTACTTTAATTGTTGTGCCTTAGTTGGGCAAGCTATTAATATATATTGGCAAAACAGTCTCTATAAAAAGTTAAAGGATTACAGTGTACAATGTATGAAAATAAGAATCTATTAGCAAATATTTAGACTAATTATTTTCATTTTCAAGCAGATTTTAACATAATATAGGCATGATTCATCACATGAATCATTGTGTTATGTTGTTTTTCTTCTCTAGGATCACAGCGCTATGCCATTTTTTGTTTATTCAAAATGGGAGCTGAAGTTTTTGATACTGACATGGTGATTGTGGATAAAACAATCACAGATATATGTTTTGAAAATGTGACCATATTGTAAGTATTTTTTAATCTTCATTGAATGAAAAGAATCTAAAATTCTACCTTTTTCAAAGGAAGGCAAATTTATTGGATTATTTCTGAAGCATTAAAATCTTTAAATTGATTTTGAACATTGCATTGTTCAAAATAAGCCCATCTCTGCATTTGAGATTTTTCCAGTGTAAAATAAAGTGGAAATCATGTAATATTAGTAGTAACACTATGAATACAATGGAATCTCATTATAACATTATTTTATGTAGAGTGAATTTGGGCATAAAAGAGGTTCTTACATCTCATATAGGAGATTTGGTTACAGAAATACCAAAATAGTATAACAACTTTATGAGATAGTTCTGAAATATGTACCATAGGCAAAGTACTTTGGTAAAATTTTGAGATATTTTTTTTCTTATGGTGCACTTCCATGTTTTCACTCCAAAACAATAAAAAGTTGGGTGATCCTCAGGGCTGTTTTTATTGCCCCTGCTCTTTTACAGGCTCATTTTATTGTGGTCATAATATAGAATCAGAAAGAACTCCTCAGGTAGCCATAGAAATCATTTTTAACTAACATAAGTTTTTCCTGGCCTTTTTTTCTATTGGCCTAAATCAGTATGTGATTTTTATTTCTTACAGGATTTCAAAGACAGTATCTTTGCATCCAAATATTAATAACTACTTAACTATTAAAATCAATATACATGTTTTTTCCATCTTTAGCTATGGAGCTATATACAGTTGAGATTGAAAGTACTAGTTTTGCCACTCATGTAGCATTAAAAAAATGATTGCAAACCATGTTTTGTGGCTTTGGTTCAGTGTCCCATAAGGAATTGTACAGCACAGAAAAATATAATACATTTTTCTGAGTTATCAGCAGTAGTGCAGGCCATCTTATAAGCTCTGTTGAACCAAAGAAATTTACTTAGGATGCCCCAAATATTGCCAAATGTTTACATAACTGAGACTTAAAAATAAATATTTATTATTTACCTAAATATACTTATTTCCATTATCAACTATTACTAGTGCATCTTTTCCTGCCAAAATCATCCTGTTAATGGACTCTTTTCTTCACATCACTTTGCTATTGTTTGTTTTTACCACAAAGACAAAAATCATAATTTTTTTCACAGAAAGAACAATGCAAGTTACTTGGGAAGACAACTCATGATTTATAATTTTTTTTTAATTCTGTAAATATTTTAAATTGTTCTAAAAATAACTGCTCACAGATGTTCTAAATGTTATTTTAAAATGTGCTTTTTGTTATGATTGTTTTAATAAGTATTCAATATTTATGAATCTCTGGTTTTTCTCTAAATATTGACATTTGTTAGTCATTACCAGGAATACTGTATGTTTCAGAGTTGCCAAATAATAAACTATAAAAATATTTGGAAGTTATTCCTTGGATTTATTCAAACTATAGTTTGGCTATTTAAATCTTAAAAAGTCTATGCTGTGTTTTTAAAATCTCTGAGGCTGATGGATTGTCCTCTACAGACAACATCTACTGCTGATGGACCTCCTTTGCGATTTGAAGTATATTTTACTGTTACTAACATCACCACAATCGTTTATAGTAAAGATAGTTCACTGTGTCTGAGAAAGAGCAAAGCCAATCTTGGCATTGCAGATTTTCTGCATATTGGTTTAATAAATACATACTGAATATCTTTTATGCTAGATTAAGAATACAAAGATTACCAAGACATCACTCCCCCTCAAGGAGTTCATGCCTTGAAATATATCTCTTTATATTCATTTTTTTGTTTGTTTTCTCCTGTACAACTAAATAGTGAAATGTTATTTCAGAGTTATTAAGTACAAAGGTGGAGCGGGGAGGAGGGGCGCGGTGTTGAGTGGACTGTATGACTCTTTATGAAAAAGGCGTGAAAACTAAAGGTTTCAGCAGAAGAAAGCTTTTGTTTCTTTTAATTTTCTTTGTGTTCTTTGTTTTCAAATCTTTTTCCTTTGGAGGAATCGTGATTTCAGGAAATCATACATATAATGTAAATACCTTAAAAACAGCTATATTATAGGAATGAAAAGGAGAAATAGCATTGGCAACGAAATGACCAGGGCATTTTATTCTTTTCCTTTAAATAATTTGCCTGTAAATATTGGTTAAATTGAGTTAAGATTGCCCTACTTTAGAAGCTGGTAGCTCTCGAAGTTGTAGTGACTCTCTCAGGTCATTTAGATACTAAATAAACACTGGGATTTCTATCTCATTAACATATATTAACATAAACCTGTTCCAAATGCTGCTTTTAAATGTTATGAAAACATCACAGGATGTTATTTTATTTTCTACTGAGTTAAATTTCTAACATTATGATTGTCCTTGTTTTTAGTAATGAAGCAGGGCCAGACTTTCAAATAAAGGTGGAAGTATATAGTTGCTGTACAGAAGACTCTTCTATAACCAACACACCAAAAAAATTAGCTAAGAAACTGAAGACATCTATAAGCAAAGCTACAGGGAAGAAAATAAGTTCAGTGCTTCAAGAAGATCATGAAATGTGCTCGTCCTTCAGTTCTGCTATTTAGTAAGTTTTCTAATACAATATTTACAGCGATACAGTATAATTATGTATTTGTGACATTTTAAAGTATTGTATATGGAGAATATCTTTACATTTTAAATGGGAAAAAACATCCTGAGGCAGGAATATAACTTGGTTGTCTGACATTTACCCAGCTGAGTTATCCTTAATACCTTCCTTTGAAAGTAGAAAGTTGGAGCTTCCCTGGTGGCACAGTGGTTAAGAATCTGCCTGCCAATGCAGGAGACACGGGTTCGAGCTCTGGTCCCGGGAAGATCCCACATGCCGCGGAGCAGCTAAGCCCGTGTGCCATAACTACTGAGCCTGCGCTTTAGAGCCCACAAGCCAAAACTTCTGAAGCCCGCGCACCTAGAACCTGTGCTCTGAAGCAAGAGAAGCCACCGCAATGAGAAGCCCGCGCACCGCAACAAAGAGTAGCCCCTGCTCGCCGCAACTAGAGAAAGCCCGCGTGCAGCAACGAAGACCCAACGCAGCCAAAAATAAATAAATTAATTAATTAAAAAAAGAAAGTAGAAAGTTGGGTGACAGTGTGCTTTCAGTGATTTTGAATTCCAGTATCTAGCAGAAAGATGAATTATTTTTCTTGAAAAGGGACTATCTACATGTTAAGTTGTTTGCTACATATCAGTCTACTAATTGGATTTCTGCATATGTCATGCATTAGTCTTAAAGATTTTAAAAAATATTTTATTTCTTTATAACAAAACCACATTACCATTATCACATCTAACAAAATAAAAAATAAGTTCTGAATATCATCTGATGTCCAGTCTGTGTTCAAATTGCCCCAATTCTGAGGAAGTTCTCTTCTGATCTATGCAAGTCAAGATGCAAACAAGGTCTACAACATTGCATTTAGGTGAGTCTTTTAATCTTTAACAATTTCCCATCTACTTTTTTCCTTGCCATTATTTATCGAAGAAGCCAGATCTTATAGATTTCCCATATTTTGAATTTATCTGATTCCATCTTTGTGGTCTTTTTAAACATCTTTTTCTATCCCCTGTGTTTCCTACAACTTGTAGTCAGATCTAGAGGACTGATTAGTTTCAGGTTCTCTTTTAGGACAATGTACTTTCTACTGTATCCCATTTGGAGGTCTTGTCTCACTTTTACTCACGTTAAACCTGACCAGTGGGTTCAGGTGTTGTCAGCCTGATCCATCCATTATAAAGTTCCCTATCAATCTTTTATCTAATGGTGTTAGCAGCTATTGCAGGTCATTCATTATTTCATTAGGGGTTATAATTTGGTGACTTTCTAAATTTGTCCTTTATTTATTTATATTTTATCTTGATTCTTTTCTCTCTTTTTTAAAAAAATTATTTATTTATTATTGGCTGCGCTGGGTCTTTGTTGCTGCATGCGGGCTTTCTCTAGTTGCAGAGAGCAGGGGCTACTCTTCGTTGCGGTGCACAGGCTTCTCATTGTGGTGGCTTCTCTTGTTGCAGAGCACGGGTTCTAGGTGCGCGCACGCGCTTCAGTAGTTGTGGCTTGTGGGCTCTAGAGCACAGACTCAGTAGTTGTGGCGCGTGGGCTTAGTTGCTCCATGGCATGTGGGATCTTCCCGGACCAGGGCTCTAACCCATGTCTCCTGCATTGGCAGGCGGATTCTTAACCACTGCGCCACCAGGGAAGTTCTGCATTTATTTTTAAACCTAGAATTCTCTCAAAGAAGAACTTTCTTTTGTTAACTCTCTGGATATAAATGCAAAAAAATTGGTAGAGGAGAAGGAGGAAAAAAATACTCGGTTCCTTCATTTTAGAATAATAAGTTGATGTTCTACCATGGAGGTGATCAATGTTTTGTTTTATTTGAACTCTTGTATTTTTATATATTTGTGTTTCAGTCTATTACAGTTATTCTCTTTGAAGCCAATTTGTCCCATCTTTGATCAGTGGGGAACCTTTAAGCTGACTCTGCGTCCTTTTGACACAACCTAATCTCTGATTAGCTTCTTTGCTCTCTGGCCAGGGAACATGTTCCATGTTCATCTTCTGTTTTTCTGCCCACAGTTGGAATCACCATCTCTTCAAGAAGCCCTGGTTTCTTTCAGATACTTTCTTTAAACATTGTGTTTGCTTCTTTACAAGTATTTTTATCTTTTATGTTTCTTGGGAAAACTGTTGTACAGGCTGCATTCCTAGAATTTCTTTGCATGTCTTGGTAGGATTGGCTCTTCAGCATGTAAGTAATTTTACTGTAATTACAAAAAGCAAAATATTTTGGGTGTAGATCCTGGAACTATCAATCATCAAAATGTAACTAAATAACTCTTTTCATATCAGATATATTACATGTGAAAGTGACTTGGGACCCTAGCATTGTGGCTTTCAGTTTATTTTGATTGAGAGCCACAGTAAGAAATACATTTTACATTATTACTGAATGCACAGTAACATAAGCAGACAGATTTCGTGAAGCAATACTTAGCCCTTGCTATTTATAGTATAGTCACTTGACTTTTTTTATTCTAGTTATTTTCAGTTTCTTTTAATTCAGTTTATGAATCATTAAATTGATTTCATGATTGTTGAATGGGTCCCATCCACTGAAAAAAAGAAGGCATAGAAGATGTAAATCTTTGCTAATATAAATGTCATTAAAAAGGAGGGAGGGATACCCTTTCATTTTCTTCCTTTAGAATTAAGGCCGTCTTAAAACTTTTGTAGATTAAGGTGATAATCAAGTATTTGCTGGAAAATGCTTTAATTCAACTATAAGGTAATGGAACTCTGTCTTTTTGATGATTGAATGAACAATTGTATTTCTAGTTTGAAGCATAGATTTTAGAACTGAAAGAGATAATCACCAAGTTAGTAGTTTTAAAACGTTTTTAAGCAGCAAAATTCTTTATTTAAAAAAAAAAAAAAACAGGACCAACATAGGCAGAACACTCTATGACATAAATCACAGCAAGATCCTTTTTGACCCACCTCCTAGAGAAATGGAAACAAAAACAACAGTAAACAAATGGGACCTAATGAAACTTCAAAGCTTTTGCACAGCAAAGGAAAACATAAACAAGATGAAAAGATAACCCTCAGAATGGGAGAAAATATTTGCAAATGAAGCAACTGACAAAGGATTAATCTCCAGAATTTACAAGCAGCTCATGCAGCTCAATATCAAAAAACAAACAACCCAATCCAAAAATGGGCAGAAGACCTAAATAGACATTTCTCCAAAGAAGATATACAGACTGCCAACAAACACATGAAAGGATGCTCAACATCACTAATCATTAGAGAAATACAAGTCAAAACTACAATGAGGTATCACTTCACACTGATCATCGAAATATCTGCAAACAATAAATGCTGGAGAGGGTGTGGAGAAGAGGGAACCCTCTTGCACTGTTGGTGGGAATGTAAATTGATAACAGCCACTATGGAGAACAGTATGGAGGTTCCTTAAAAAACTAAAAATAGAACTACCATACGACCCAGCAATCCCACTATTGGGCATATACCCTAAGAAGGAGTCATGTACCACAATGTTCATTGCAGCTCTATTTACAGTAGCCAGTACGTGGAAGCAACCTAAGTGTCCATCGACAGGTGAATGGATGAAGAAGATGTGGCACATATATACAAGGGAATATTGCTCAGCCATAAAAAGAAATGAAATTGAGTTATTTGTAGTGAGGTGGATGGACCTACAGTCTGTCATACAGAGTGAAGTAAGTCAGAAAGAGAAAAACAAATACCGTATGCTAACACATATATATGGAATCTAAAAAAAAAAAAAAATGGTTCTGAAGAACCTAGGGGCAGAACAGGAATAAAGATGCAGATGTAGAGAATGGACTTGAGGACACGGGAGGGGGAAGGGTAAGCTGGGACGAAGTGAGAGAGTGGCATCGACATTTATACACTACCAAATGTAAAATAGCTAGTGGAAAGCAGCCACATAGCACAGGGAGATCAGCTCGGTGCTTTGTGACCACCTAGAGGGGTGGGATAGGGAGGGTGGGAGGGAGACACAAGAGGGAGGTGATATGGGGATATATGTATATGTATAGCTGATTCACTTTGTTATAAAGCAGAAACTAACACACCATTGTAAAGCAATTATATACCAATAAAGATGTTAAAAAAAAAAAAAACAGGACCAGTAGTGTCCTGAACAAGTTACATTATTTCCTGGGCCTCAGTTTTCTCATGAAAGGTAAGGATGCTTAGACATAATCATCTATTTTTAGAAGGCTCCTTAGAGACATTTTAGGGTTTCATATACCTTTCAAGCATGTAAAAACAATGACTGGGCTTCTCAAACAGTTTAAAATTTCATTGTTTGGCAGGGAATACTTGATTTTTCTATCCTGTCATTTATTATTTGTGTGACCCAAGACGGATTAATTTACTCTGGGTTTTTATTTTTCCCTCTGTAAAATGGGAATAATAAAAATGTAATAATATCGAACGCCATTGGATTATTATGAGACTCAAAAAGGTAATTCATGAGCTTGGTATGTAGTAAGCATTTAATAAATGTAGCTGTTACTATTATTGTTACTATTTTTACTGTTCTGAGACCAGTGCTTTTTCTGAAATTTTTTTTCAAATTCATGCTGAAGCACTTCAGTTTAGAAACCTTCATAGGATTATAAAATGTAGACAGATATTTTAAAATTGAAAAACCAATGTTTATCATTTCATAGAAGATAGTCTAAGTGATGTTGGAACTTGTGTTTAACCTATACTCCTCTTCAAAGCCTAGAGGTGTATTTGAGAGTAACATTATTGCTATTAAGCTCTTTGTAATAGGGACTGCCATATTTGTCTTGAAGTGTTCATTCTCCTCTTCAGATTTGTCATTCTATTTGGTTTATTTCGTGAATCCAGACACCAATTTTCCTTATCAACATTTCCCATGAAACTTGCATGCCATTTGCTTATTTATACCATTAAAGCTGATAAAAAGATAGGGTAAAGCCTTTTATAACATATCACCAAATTATATTCTTCTAATACCAGCATTCTTTTGAGCTTCTGGTGTGAATGCCAAGTATACTAGGTTAAACTCATAGCCCAGAACTACTCTTACCTGATACTTCCTTAAGTGACCACTTCAGCACCCTGATAGGAGTTTGAGAATAGCATTAGTAATCAGAATGCATAAGAGGATCAATTTTTATTTCTTTAATAGTGATCTAGTTCAATGAGAAGATTCCTAATATAGCTTTTAATTTTTAACCAAAATGGGCAAACTATATCTTCTCTAATTATATGGCATGTGCCCAAATATAGCTGTTCTTCCTAACAAAAGAGTGCATTTTTTTCAGACTACCGTTTAAGGTAGTCATTTATTTTTTCATAACATTTTTGGAAACCCCGCTCCATCAAATGTTACAACAATTGGCCTATTTGCTTTTTTAAAAAAATGTAGCTGATTAAACTTTTGGGAACTCAATATTAGGGTTGGCTAAAAAGAATGAGAGTAATGTTTTAGTAAGAAAACGTTATCCTGACAAGAATGTTTTAAAACTGAGATCATTGTTGATTTTGGAAGCATTGACATTGTAATTAGTCATGGTTTAAAAATGAAGTAACTTGAAATATCATCATAAAGTATTGTTTGATCTGAAAGAAGACAGTGAACATTTTTGGTAATTTTTAGCATGCTCCCTGGTGTGATTCATTTACTCATTTTATTTGTGGAATTTAGCTTACTGAAATTCCTGTAGCTAGATTTTCCCAGTGTTTCTAATAGCTGAATTAACTATTTTATGCTCCTTGAGAACCATTTAGTACATTATTCTTCATTGTATAAATTGTAATTTTAAAGAATTGTGAAAACTAGTAAAATTGAGAGTGATTATTTACTGGACAAAAATGTGTATTAAAAAAAAATAAGCCCCAATACTACATTTTAAATTGGATTGAAGTTACAAAACAAATATCCTTGGGCAGAATAAGTGGATTATTTATGTTTTGAGGAACAGTGGTGTTAATGGTTTGGTAGTGTGAAAGATAATGCAGTGTTCAAAAATAACTAAGGAATTACTCACCTGTTGGGTATAATTTTGTTTATTCATTCATTTAATCATCTTAGAAATTATAATTCAGCAGTTATGTCACATGGTACTTTGGATCTAAACGTTAGTAAGTCATGTTTCCTGCACTCAAAATTCGTAAGAAAGTATGAAGGTAGTAAGTAAAGTATAGTGGGATTCTGTTTCCAGTGTACCACTTGCTAGTTATAGGCAAGTCAATTACATTCTCTGAACTTCAGTTTCATCATTTGAAAATATGGACCGAAATATCTGCCCTGCCTACCTTAAGTAGCTATTGTGAACTCTTAAAGATATTGCATGTTAAAGTGCCTTAAACTGCACATAGGTAGATGTAGTATTACAAAGCTTTGCATGTCTCTGATTTTGGGGGGAGGTTTTCATCCTACCACCACTTCACAAATCCTATGGCATTTATTATTTCATTACAAAAGTAATATAAACTTGAGAAATAGAATCTAGAAGAGAAAAAAATGTATTCATAGTTCACCCTAAATCAAATACTTTTTATAATTTTGAACTGATATTTTTCCTCCAGGTTTTAAAATTCCTAGCCTTGGGGATAGATATTCATAATTATACTACACATTCATATACATGCATGTATATACACACACACATTTTCTTCTTGAGTTATTACAGACTCTTCACATGATCATTTTAATGACCACTATCAACCGTCTCTCTCATAGCTTATTCTTAGGGGAGGTTATCAATAATGTTTTTTGTATTGTTATTTTAAGATGTGTAATTCATTGGAAATAGAGGCAAATGTATTACATGTTTACCTTAAAGTAGTTGAGGAAAAGGTGTCTTAGTTACAATTACTTTTTAAGGCCTGAGAAAAAAATTAAACATATACTTGGGTCATCACATAATTTTAGCCTCTTTTGTCACACAGGTTGTCACCTCTCCAGCGCACTCAGTGCAAATGAGCTTTATTAAAAGTTATATTAGCTACTTCCTGTGCGCACTAAAAGCAGTATTTCGTACTGCACTGTGTATGGAAATGATGCTATTCCTGAAGTGACGCATACTCTAATGTTTTTAGTGGTCAGCGAGAATAAATTACATCACTCCTAAAAATAAAACGCAAAGTATCTTCATTCTCTTTCTCTCCCAGTCTCTGCCTCTCACTATTTCAGGTATTTTTCTTGTTGGATTTAAAATACATACAGACTGTCCATCTAATACTTTGACCTCTAAGTTTGATGACCTCTTTGCCTCCAGTGATCTTGTTCTCATGCCTATTTTAGCCATCCACCCCACAATTGTACCCTAGGTCTTATCTGGTCTCTGTAGTAGTGTCCCACACTATCTACCACCTCCCACGTTTCCAGCTTTCTCCTTTCAGTACTCTGACTCCAACTTAGCTCAAGTTCTATGATTTACCATTTTGTTCTTTCCTAGCATTTCTCTCCTTTTGTCATACTTACCTTGGAAAAAATTCAACCTTGGTTAAATCCTGCCTTTAGCTCTTCTGCACCTGCACTCATGAGGAATAGATGAGGAACCTGGAGAAAACAGTCATACGGACTGGTCTCACTTTAGAGGGATCACTAACCTTAAGTGAGTTCCAGTATGTGCAGTCCTACTAAGTGTCCGTAGCCCTCCACTTTACCTCTCGTCAGAGTATTTCACATTGTGTCACTCTCTCTTATGAAACCTCCAATACCCACTCCTCTCCACTCCTTATTCAAAGCTGATGACTTCATTTCCTATATCATTGATGCTGCTGAAGTAATCAGAAGAGAACTTGCATATCCTCCATCAACCAAATCTATCAGCCTACCTGCATCTGTATATTTATTTGCTGCTTTCCTTCCTTGTAACTGCCTTTGCTCCATCTGAGGCCACCCACCTGTACACTAGATCCCATCTTCTCAAGTACACAGAAGTAGGCTCCTGCACATGTCCCCCACTTCTACTACATCTTCAGTGTTTCTTTTCCTGCATCATTTCCAAAAACATACAAACATGCTGAAATACCTCACATTTCCTCTGCCCCATTTAACAGCTATCCTTTACAGAAAAGTTTTTTATATTCTCTATCTCCACTTTTTGTCCTCCCATTCTCTCTTGAACCATTTCAGCCAAGTTTCATCCATCGTTCAGAAACTGCTCTTGTCAAGGTCAGCAGTGATCTACATGTTGCCAAATACCATGGTCATTTATCATTATTCCTTCTCCTGGACCTTTCAGCATTATTCAACACAACTGATCACTCTCCTGAAACACTTTTTGAACTTGACTTCCAGGATACCACTTTCGGGGTGTCTCTTCTGCCTCAGTGACAGTCCCTTGCCTGTCTCCTTTGTTCATTGCTCTTCAACTTAATCTGAAATGATGGAGTACTTGTGTCCCAATATTCAGTTCGCACATTTTATTTAACTAACTTTCATTGAATTTCATCTATATACTGTTAACTCCCAAATTTAATTTCTTGAATAGTTTTTCCTCTCCTAACTGCAGATTCATATATCCACCTGCCTACCCTACAACCCATTCTCAAACTTAATCTGTTCAAAACTAAATTCTTACTTCCCATATCCATTCTTTCAGTCAGCCTCCTTGCAGTTAATGACAATTCGCTTTTTCTGGTTGCTCAGGCCAAAAGCCTTGGAGTTGTCCTTGACTCTGTCCTTTCTTTTACATCCCATGACCACATTGGGTCAACTTTAAGACTATATCAGGCATCTTAGCACTTCTCACTACCCCATCAACTACCACCCTGTTCCAGGCCTGCACCAGTTCTGGACTGGTGAGGTGCAGTAACTTTCTAGTTGGCATTACCATTTTCAATCTTGGCCTCTGTGGTCTGTTCTCAACATGGCAGCCAGAGAGATCATTTAAAAATACAAGTCATATCATAGCATATGCCTCTGCTCCACATCTACCACTTGCTTCCCATCTCACTCAGAATAAAATCCAGGATCCTTATCATGCTCTACAGGGCATGCCCTACTGCAGTGTAGAGTGTCTGCCCCTTCTTACCTTTTAGACATCTTGTCTCACTCTCCCTCACTGTACTCCAGCCACACGGCCGTCTTGTTGTTTGTCAGATACACGCAGCATCACTTATCCACTTACTGTCAGTAATCTGTTCCTGAAAATAACATGTTTTGCACTAAAATGCTGATAGGGAGTCTATTTACCATTATTGTAAGTAGGAACAATTGTAATGTAGTTGCATAAAACCTATGTTATCAGTTGACAAATTATCATGTTGAGATCATGTTTAACACATTGTGCCCTGATCACCAAACAACTCATATGATTGTTAATAGGCAGTTTTGTGTGTAGTAATATTTACTCTTCATTCTAATTGCTGTTCTCAATTGCTCCTATTCTTTCTCCACAGTTTTTAAGAATACTTCCTCCACTTTGGGGGGGCACTTTTTATGTAACAGTAGGGAAAAATAAGAGCTAATTATGGAAGGCACTACAGAAATTTGTTCAGGATAAGTGAAAATAGCAGAGAATGGCCCACACTGAGAATGAGGCTAGTGCCTCTTAGCTTTAGAAACAGTGGAGATTTGTTGATACTTAGTGGACTTTCCCAGTAATCTACACAGGAGTCTGAATTATACCAGTCATATTCAGAATGTAACTTAAAATTCTACTCGTGCATTGTTTTGTTAAAATTTTTTTGTTGAGTTTTGGAGAAAGAAACATAAATTTTCCTGTGTAAACACTGACAAAAACATTGGCTGGTGAGAGATACCTCTGGTCTATATTGGTTGTATATTAAAAACCAAGATATATCAAACCAATAAATCAAATGCTTTAAGCCTTAAATTTATACAGTAATGTATGGCAATTATTTCTCAATAAAACTGAAAAAAATACCCAAAACCAAGAGGCATTCTCCCAGGGAACAACATTCCGTGCGGTATGCCATTGTTTATTAAAGAAGTGCATGCATGCATTGCATTCTTGCTACATGTATATATATATATTTGTGATAGAGATTTTATTACATATTTAGTAAGAGACAAAGAAGGTTTATGAAACATATCACCTGGCCCAATTAATAAAAATTCTCATCAGACTTTATATGGTAATTCTATTTTTAATTTTTTGAAGAATGACCACACTGTTTTCCATAGTGGTTGTACCATTTTATGTTTCCATCAGCAGTGCACAGTGGTTCCAGTTTGACCACATCCTGGCCAACACTCGTTGCTTTGTTTCTTTTTATTTATTTATTTTAGTAATGGCCATTCTAATGGGTGTGAAGTGGTTTCTCATTATGGTTTTGATTTGTGTTTTCCTAAGGATTAATGATCTTGAGTATCTCTTCATGTTTTTATTGGCCATTTGTATATTTTCTTTGGAGAAATGTCTGTTTAAGACCTTTGCCCGTTTTTTAATCGGGTTGTTTATTTTGTTGTTGTTGAACATCTAAATATTTTATGTAGTGGAAAATATACTAAAATACTTAAAACATGTCTTTTTTCTCACTATTAGTGGTGCAAAGTACAGTTTGCTAGCTCATACTACCCTGAGCTTGGAAAGTGCTGAGAATAGCTTCAAGACCCATAATCTGTCTATTAATGGGGATGGTAAGTACAGTCTATATTTTACTTATTATACATGTTATGTCAATATATGTGTGGTGACAGTAATAATTTTTAATTTTAATATGTTCCCCTGAAGTGATTATTGGCTTAAATAATGTAGTCACGAGTAACTCTGTGGATTCTTGAAAATATGTCTGTCCCTTTTCCCCCAAAGCAGAAAGTTTATTTTTCTCTTTCTACTGTTTGCTAGAGATTTGTCTGTGAGGCTTGCTTGGTGAGAACAGAAAGGTTTTGCATATTCTGAATCCTTGTCTTTGACTTGAAATTGGTGACTTTACCACTCTTCTAGTTGTCAAAGATGTATCTTATTTTTAAATTTGAAATTGAGGAAGCCAGTAAAAGCATGAAGAGCCATCTATCTTTACAACAAAAGGTATAAGGAAGGTAGTATATAATTTTATATATTATACTTCAAAAAATGAAAAAGAATAAGTAACCCAAATCATATTTCCAAACTACTTTCCCAACATTACTCTATATTTTTCATCATAGGTAAAAATAATCTTGGAGCGTGGACAGTGCTCCTGCTGTTTTACAAATCTTCTAATCACTTACCTCCCTTCTTCACCTTGCTATATATTTCTTTTTAATAAACTATAACTACAAATTATCATCTAGAGAAGAAGGTTTAAGATTAATTTAGCCCTACCTTCCCATATATCCCCTGCTTGCTACCAACAGAAGGTAGGCATGAGTGGTTCTGCGGATCACTCATTACGTCAGTGTATGTTATGTCAATGTATGTGTAAACACTGACAAAAGCATTGGCTAGTGAGAGATATCTCTGGTCTATGATGGTTGTATATTAAAAACCAAGATAAATCAAACCAGTATTTTACATTCAGTATCAAATGGTTTATAACCCATATTATATGATATTAAGTATTTGAGTTTAAATCTACCATCATATTCTGTGTTTTCTGTTTGTCTTACTTATTCCATGGTGGTTTTCTCTTTCTTGCATCTTTAAGGATTGATAGTTTTATCATTTCAGGTTTTCCTTGTTCTAATTAAAGTTATAATTCTTTTTCTCATCTTTTAGACATTACCTCTAGAAATTTTATTAATCATACTTAAGTCTAAAATTAAAAGATAATTTTACCTTTTTCTCAGATCCTGCAAGGACTTTAGAATAAACTCCATTTCTTTGACCTATGTGCTGTTGTTATACATTATAATTCTGTTTGGTTTTTAAATTTCACAAGATGTTTTATACACTTAATATTTATTTAGATTTGCCTGCATGTTTCCATGTACTGCTTGTGTCTTATACCTTACATCTGGTATTATTTTCCTGCTGCTTGAAGTGTAATCCTTAGAATTTATTTCAGTTTGTTCTGCTAATATCATACTTTTTAGTTCTTTGTGTATGTCTGAAGATGACTTTGTTTAGCTTCATTCTTGAAAGATATTTTTTACATGATGTAGAAACTTTAATATTTTACTTTGTGAATATTAAAGATATAATTCCAGTACCTTCTGGCATCTCGTACTGGCTGTCGAAAATCATTTGTCAGTGTGTTGCTTCTGTGAAGGTAACTTTTAATTTTCTCTTTGTCTTTGGTTTTCTGAAGCTTCACCGTGCTATAGGTGTAAAATTGAATTTTATTTATGCTGCTTTTGGACATCCTTGATCTTCTTTAAATTGATGGATGTCTTTCATTATTTCTGGACAAAATCTTACTTGTCTATTCAGGCAGCCTCTGATCCATTCTATTGCCTTTCTCCCTGTAGCATTCCTAGTAAACCTATGTTAGTCTTTCTGACTGTATCCTCTATGTTTAGTACCCTTTATGATGTATTCCTCATCTTTTTGTCTGTCTTTGCTGCTTTTCTGGATTTTTAATGCACTATCTTCTGTTTCCTTTATTCTCTTTGCAGCTCTGTCTGATCTGCTGATAAATCTATATACCAAGTTCTTCATTTCACTTATTGTACTTCTTATTTCTAGAAGTTCTGTTTGACTTTTTCAAATCTGCTATGCCACTTCTCACTTTTTATTCTCTGCATATATTGTTAATATTATCTTTTAGGTTTTTATTAAAAGAGTAGGCATAGCTGTTTTATAGTCTATGGCTAATGATTCAGATATATAAAGTCCTTCTTGATCAGTTTCTCTCTTTTTTTTTTTTAACTGGTTCTCAGTCATGATGTCTCAATTTGTTGCACGTCTAGTTATCTTCATGTGCTTGTCATTGTAATTGAAAGTCTACATAGAGGAATAAATTAATGCTCGGTGTCTCTTTTTGCATCTCGCAGGCACCTGGTGAGACTATCATTCTGGCCTCACTTTATGCAAAGACCATGTCTGAGTTTCTCTGCATCCCTTCATCCCTACCTCCGGGCAGTGGGAATCCTGGGCAGTTAGGTTGGTTTACTCATGGTTCACCACTGTTGGTGATTCCTTTGGGATATCAGTTTAATATGAGGAGAATCGTCCCATTAATCTGCCTACATTGTTCAGGTCCCAGACTGTGATTTCTGTTCTGCTTCCCTCGTCTTGCAGGATCATTAAGTCATAAATTGAGATTTTCTGGGATTGGCAAATGCTCTCAGGACAAACACAGCTTCTGTGCTCATTTAACTCACTGGTTCTTATTTATCAGATTTGTACTGGAAGTTTATTATAGTTTTGTTACCTCTTTCTTGCTCTGGGGAAAAGTTTTAAAATATTTTGGTTCAGCATTTTTAGTAGTTTTCAGTGGGAAGATTGGTCTGAACAATCTAATTAAGCCTTCTATCACCCAAAACTTGAAGTTTGCAATAGTATTAGCATTGTCAATTTTATCAGAAAACTTGGCAAATTAAGTTTGTTTAATTCCATTTGTGTTAGTTCTCTAGAATTACCAATATTATCACCATATGTTGAGTGCCTATTATGTGCCAGACATTGTTCATTGAAATATTATTCAACCTTGAAAAAGGAAATTCTGCAATATGTGACAACATGAATGATCCTTGAGGACACTATGCTAACTGAAACAACCAGTCACAGAAGGACAAATACTACCTGATTCCACTTATATGAGGTATCTAAAATAGACAAACTATTAGAAGCAGAGAGTCGAATGGCAGTTCCTAGGGGCTAGGAGAAGGAGAAAGGAGGAGCTGCTAATAAACAGATCTAAAGCTTCAGTTATACAAGATGAATAAGTTCTAGAGATCTGCTGTACAACATTATAACATTTGTTAACTCTACTGTATTGTACACTAAAAATCTGTTAAGAGAGTACATCTCCTATTACATGTTCGTACCACAATAAAATATAAATAAATAAATGAACACTGTTAAAGCAGTTTTTATTCTTAGTCTCTGTGAGACGTAGTTATAAGGGAGCATCACAGTGAAGTGATTAATAGTGGAGACTGGAGCCATCAGCCTTAGGTTCGTATTCTAGTTCTAGCACTGGCTAGCTGTGTGCTTTCACAAGTTCCTCATTTTGTTATCATTTATATTTTACAAATGAGTAAAATACAGCTTAGAGAATGTAACATGCCAGATTATGTAGCTAGCCAGTGGTCGAGCCAGACTTCAAGTAATCTAGGAAAGGCTGTGCTCTTTCTGCTATGCATTCCGGTTAGGCATGATTACTGATAAAGCACCTAAAGACTCAAAATACTATTGATGTGTGAATAATGGAATTGGTGATGAAAGGTCCCATTCTTTCAACCAAGTCACCTGAAAGGTTGTGGAAGGGAATAAAATTCACAAAGAAATCATCGATTTTAGCAGTGTCACGTCTTCAGTGTTCTATAAGATATTACTAGATTCTCCTTTAATAAAATGCTCCTGAGCAAATAAGCATGGGAACTATGTGGTATACTTCTTTCTTTGAGAAACACAATAAAGACTAGCGTTAAAGACTGTGAAAAGACCTGTGCTTACAGCAATAATACCCAACCCCTGTTGACATTGGAACTTGTAGATTCCACAGAAAAAAATTTCAAGAACACTAACCTATATGCCTAACCCTTTTGATGTGATAGGTATATCTCTAGAAATGTGTGTAAATTAAAATCTTGTAAATCAATTATATTTTGAAAAAAAAAGAAAGCTTGTAATTAAAAAGAAACAAAATTTTATACAGAAAAAAGCCACCCTCGGATTTATTCATTAATAAATCTATGTTTAATAGGGTTTCCTAAATAAATTTATGTCAGTGTCTACCAAATACTATAAAATAAAGAGGAAATACAAGATTTTTGAAATTTATAACTCAACTTTATTACTTGTGCTAGTTTAAGGAAAAAGCCAAAATGATATCCTAAGGCTTATATTTGTCATCAAGAAATTTTTATACTTTTTACAAAACAATGAAACCACATTGTAAAGATTGACTCACATGGAACTGAGATGTTATCGATTCTTTCTCTTGCCTATGTTTTGTTTTTGTTGTTGCTGTTGTTTTTAAACTCCATTTTGCTCCCCATCTGAAACTACAGATGAATTAGATAAAATCTTTAAGTAATGAAAAGTCAAACTGCTCTTTCACTTCCTGTTTCATTTCATCTTGTCCTAATACCACCTTTGGTTAGAAAAGAAGAATTAAGTATTTTGATTAATGTGTTGCACAAGGGCAGAAAGACAGCATTGAGAAATGGAAAGGATATGGTTTGGGGAGTGGGAGTGCCCTGGATATGAAATTATGAGAAACATCTTTTACATGCCAGACACAGTGATAAATGTCATGCACACATTATCTTATGTGATTTCACAGCAACCCTAGTACTTAATAGGTAGTATTTTAAGAATGAGAAATTGATACTCGGGCAAGTTAAGTGAATAGCCTAGATGCTGTATTTCTTGTCAGAAGTAGGGAGAAAAAGCTGTGACTGTGCTTTATTCCACAATGGTCATGAGCTGTAGAGAAACCTATGTAGGAAGTAAGAGGTGATTGCAGTGTATGTGGCACGTGATCTGTAGAGCAAAGAATTTTACATCCAGTATATCTTTTCAAGGTCTGCAGTGAGGAAGGAATTATTTTTCTTGGTGTGCCATGAAATCTGAACTTATTTCACTAGAGAAGCACACTGTTACATGTGGTATTTAGGTTCCAGATACATTATTGATTGTGACTGGTCTGAAAAACTAATCATTTATGATTCTGTTTCTTTAGGAGGTGGATCCTAACTTAAAAACAAGCCTTTCATAAATCTGGGTTTGCTATGTAAAGAAATTCGCTTTTGGGGCTTCCCTCGTGGCGCAGTGGTTGAGAGTCTGCCTGCCGATGCGGGGGACGTGGGTTTGTGCCCCGGTCCAGGAGGATCCCACATCCCGTGGAGCGGCTGGGCCCGTGAGCCATGGCTGCTGAGCCTGTGTGTCTGGAGCCTGTGCTCCACAACGGGAGAGGCCACAACAGTGAGAGGCCTGCGTACCGCAAAAATAAATAAATAAATAAATAAATAAATTCCCTTTCAAACTTTAAACTCATAAATCACAAGGGTGATTTCAATTGTATTACGTAGATGCATGCTTTTATAGAATTTTTATTTCATTTCCTGCCTATTTTACAAAAGGAGATTCTCATTTATGTATTTATGTCTGCATTTTTAAATCATTGACTTTATTGTATTTATACACTTATTTCTCTCAGATCAAACCCTTTGTTTCTAAAAGACAGCAGCTTTAACAAAGAGTTGAATAGTCCCAGACAATTTGTGGTGTGCTATTCTTTAGTAGAATGTTGAGCAGGTAAATTGTTAAAAAACTGTTTTTGTGTTAACTTTGTGCTCTTCATTTATGCTGGTCTTTTTCATTTAACTGATGTGTCAAGCCTTGGCTACACTGCCTCTATATATTAAATAATTGTATTTTTACAAAAAATGTTTTATTTTCCGGACTTACTAAGACCTTTTGGTCAATGATAGTAACAGCCAATGGTTAGTCATTTAATAGGCAGTTACCAACATGGGTGCAGTGAAAACTTTACAGATATTTTTTATGTGGTCCAGTGTGAACATAGGACCGTATGTTGCATTTTTATTTATACCCCAATACACAGAATAAATTATGCAGTGCTTTCCTTCCATACAGTTATAAAGGTTGTATACCTGCCTGCACACTACATTAAAGGACTATCTTAATGTTTTTTGAAAGAACTTTTTTAAACAATTGCAGACTTACAGAACAGTTAAAAGTTGAATATCAAGATTTTTTTCCCCAAAAAATATATGAGAACAAGTTGCTTACCTGATGCTTCATTACTCCCAAATATGTTAATACCTGTTCCTACTAAAAGACATCTGGCTACATCACTACAGCTATTCAAGTCAGCATTAATACATTACTATTATTTCTACTAATACAGACACCATTCAAATGTTACTCCAATAATGTCCCTTATGACAAAAGGATCCAGTGCAGATTCACGCATTGCATTTAATCATCATGCTTCTTTAGTTTCTTTCAATTTAGATCAGTTCTCCAGTCATTCCTTGGCTTTCATAACCTTGACATTTTTAAACATCATAGTTATTTTGTAGAAGTTCCCTCAGTTTGGGTTCGTCTGATGTTTTCTTGGACTGAGACTCAGGATATGTGTCTTTGGCAGAAATATCGCAGAGGTGATGCTGCGTTCTCATTGCATTCTGTCAGGTGGCATCTTTTGATTCATCCCATTACTGATGATGTTCACTTGATTAGGGTGGTGTCTGTTAAGCTTCTCTACTGTTAAGTTACTCTTTTTGTTTTCCTCTTTGTAATTAATACATATTTTATGTGTGGGAGGGGGATACTTTGAAACTAAGTATATTTATTAGACTTTCAACTTATTCATTGATTTATTTATATCAACATGGACTCATGTTTTACAGTTTTATTCAGTGCCTTATAATCTGCTAATATCTTGTTTAAGATTCAGATTGTCTCCATTTTGGCCAATGGGAGCACATTCAAGATGGCTTCTGTGTCTTTTTACATGTCCTCCTCATTCATTGAGTACTTCCTTACGTAAGGCATAACAAGATATTTCAGGCTCATCATGTACTTTCCCTGCCTCAGTCCTGGAGTCATCCGTTTCTCCAAGGAAGACTGGTTCTTTTTAATAGAAATAATATTTAGAAGACATGATCTGAGCTATAGGTATATTCATTGCTATTAGACTGTCACTATTAGGTGTCACTTTTCCTAGGCCCTCTCAGTGGACGTACATGTATATATATTTTGTCATGCATTTCTTTTTTAAAATTTATTTATTTATTTTTGGCTGTGTTGGGTCTTCATTGCAGTGCGCAGGTTTTTCATTGTGGTGGCTTCTCTTGTTGCAGAGCACGGGCTCTAGGTGCACGGGCTTCAGTAGCTGTGGCATGTAGGCTCAGTAGTTGTGGCTTATAGGCTCCAGAGCTCAGGCTCAGTAGTTGTGGTGCACGGGCTTAGTTGCTCCACAGCATGTGGGATCTTCCCGGACCAGGGCTCGAATCCATGTCCCCTGCATCGGCAGGCGGATTCTTAACCACTGCACCACCAGGGAAGTCCTGTCATGCATTTGTTCTTTTTTTTTTTTAACATCTTTATTGGAGTATAATTGCTTTACAGTGGTGTGTTAGTTTCTGCTGTAAAACAAAGTGAATCAGCTATACATACACATATATCCCCATATCCCCTCCTTCTTGCGTCTCCCTCCCACCCTCCCTATCCCACCCCTCTAGGTGGTCACAAAGCACCGAGCTGATCTCCCTGTGCTATGTGTCTGCTTCCCACTAGCTATCTAGTTTACATTTGGTAGTGTATATAAGTCCATGCCACTCTCTCACTTCGTCCCAGCCTACCCTTCCCCCTCCCCGTGTCCTCAAGTCCATTCTCTACGTCTGCATCTTTATTCCTGTCCTGACCCTAGGTTCTTCAGAACCATCTTTCTTTTTTCAGATTCCATATATGTGTGTTAGCATACGGTATTTGTTTTTCTCTTTCTGACTCACTTCACTCTGTATGTCATGCATTTCTTAATCTCTGTATGTTGAAAACCGTGAGTTCACACGAGTATGTCTGGTTCTAATCCAATACCAAAGAGTTCATTCTGCACATTTGTAATTCCTTCCTCTGACAGTGAGAAACCTGTCTTCTATTATCTTTAATGCTTTTTATTCTTTGGTCAGTCTCCTTAAAAGCAACCATTTTCCATCTTTCTCACATAACTGCTTCTCTCTCCTGCCGGGGCTCTGACTCCCCTTCTGGGCTGCCCCTGGCCCCACAGGGATACTCCTTACCTTGCTCAGGCTCACACAGCGCCCCCAGGGCTGCCCTCCTCAGCCCATGTGAACACCGTCCTCAGCCTGCTGTGCTCTGACACCCCATACCCGGCTGTCTCTCTGCTTGCATTTCCATCTCCCCAGGCTCTGACACACTGGTCTGGGTCACCAAATGTGTGAATGGTCCCCTCGTTACTCTCAAACTGACTCCCGTGGTTGGACCGCCCCCCGCACTCTTCTTAATTTCCCTGGATTCGGACACCTCACTTGGGCAGCACCGCACACAGATACCCTCCTTACTCTACCTGGGCCCCTCCTCCCCACGCCAGGCCGGCCACTGAGCAGAGACCCCTTTTGGGTTCTATATTCCCCATGTGATCCGTCCTCCTCAGCCCCTTCAGGCTCTGATTCCTCATGCCAGGCAGCTCTCCCACTCACCTTCCTTACCCTGACTGGCCCCAGCACCCAGCTCTGGCACACTACTGCTTCCCGCCCGCCCCCTGCCCAACTCCTGGCACAGATACCCATTGTGGTGGACTCCACATAATGGCTTACACCTGAGTTGTTCAGTAAGGGAAGGGACAAGGGGAAAGGTCAAAAGGGTTATTATTAAATTCTTATCATAAAGTTGTGCCCTGAAGTGTTTTATTCAGAGCATCACTTTGCTAATTATTATAATGAAAATCAGAGCAAAAAGTAGAATTTGACAAACAAAAATCACTTTATTAGGATGTTTTTTAAAATACATGAGTTTACTTATATGCCCTGAACTACCTCCATTGATTAATTACTTTAAGATCAAACAAGAGATCAAGAGACTAAACGTTCCATGTCTACTCCAGGTGATAGCATGCTGTAAACTATCAGTTTAATACCATCCTGTCCTGACTGCTTTCTTTTATTTGATTTTGTCATTGAATACAGTCATTTGAGCAGGATGAACCTTTACATATGTTCTTATATAAAGCAAAAAAAAAATTGTAAAAATAATCAAAATGTATAATAATGACCTGAAATAAACATATATTTATAACTTGATTTTTTTCTCATTTAAATAGAAGAGTCCTCGTTTTGGCTTCCCTTATATGGTAACATGTGCTGCCGATTAGTCGCCCAACCAGCTTGTATGGCTGAGGATGCGTTTGCAGGATTTCTTAATCAGCAGGTTAGAGAACTTTAAATATCCTGCAACAATTATAGCTCTAATTTTGATCTTAATATCCTGGCAGTTGTTTGGCATTCTGATATTGTGAAGTATTTTTTTTTTAATAAAGTCTTCTCTTAAATGACAGTTTTCTCCTTGTTAGACATCAAATGTGGGGGGAGGGTGCAGCTGGGAGTGAGAAGGTAGGGAAGGGGAGGGGTCTGATGCAGTTTTGATGGCTAAGGGGCTACCTCTTCCAGGTTCCTCTGCTTCATTAATAGCAGTAACAGGGTAATCAGTACCAGAGGACTCCTTGTGGAAACTGATGAGGACTGCTCAACACCTTTCACATGAAGGCCTTTCTGGCAGACAGCTCTTGGCACAGTTTAGGCCTCTGGGCTTCCAAAGCTGCCTCTGTGCCACCTACTCCTAATTTATTTATAACCATAGTTATTTGTATTCAGTAAATAATTAATTATGGGCCTCAATGAATCAATAGCTTTTTAAAAAAGATTCCATTAAGAGGAAAGAAAATTTGCATTCTTACAGGGAAGTCAACATTTTCCAGTGTTCTTAGAACAGTAAGGGAATATTTTGAATATTCAATTATTTTGAATATTCAGTTATTTTTATACTTTTCCTGAGTCAGTACGTGAATTGCTGTGGAATTCCAGTCACTAATTTTTAATAGACTAGCTTCTCTAAAACTGCATTGATTTATGATTTTATGTATATAAAAGTTATGTGATAATTATTACCTCTATTTTGCTTAAAACTTTTGAGAATTCCACACCTTTCTTCTCTGATACAAACTTACTTTTTTACTTTGGGCTATTGACTTATTGTATCGTAAATTAATGGGTAACTCTATCACATTAAAACATTTCAAAAAACTAACTTTGCTAATTCAAGTATTTTGTTGAATTTAGAGTTAAGATGATAAATAATGATATAAAGTTGAGAGTTTCTTGATTTTTCTTTTTCAGCAAATGGTAGAAGGTCTGATTAGTTGGAGAAGGTTGTATTGTGTTTTAAGAGGGGGTAAACTCTATTGTTTTTACACTCCAGAAGAAATCGAAGGTAAAGTGGAACCAGCTTTGGTAGTGTCCATTAACAAGGTAAATAAAATGCTATTTTGAAAATAAAGGTATAACATTTTATGAAGTTTGTTCTTTTCTATTACAATTCACACTGTTGTCATCTTATTTACAAAAAGGGAAGGACTGCTAAAACTAGGTTAGTTCGTAAAGATATTCTTATTTTTCTTTCCATTTATAGAGCTTATCTGGTAAAGGAAATACTATATATTTCCTACGAAAACATAGTAATTGGAATCTATACTAGCAAATAGATTTTAAAGCAGAGAATGTAACTCCACATTAACAGGGTATTTAAATTTTTTAGGAATTTATTTAATTAAGAGATTATAAAAACATAAATTGTTAGCTCATGTTAACGATGATGCTCTTTCTAGTTAATACTTAAATGAACCCATTAAAAAGAAATTCCTGAGTATACTTTCTGATTTCTTATGGGGCTAATGGGCAGTTGTTCAACCTTCTGCCAGGACAAGAAAGCCTCACATTCTGTTGAGAATACCACATACACATAAATATACTGGTTTGATACAAAGGAAATTATAAAATTTTAGTTAGAAAGTTTTCACTCAAAAATCTGTAGGAAAAGTTTTCAGTCTAAGGCAGGCTTATTTTCTTTATCTCACAATCTTAATTTGTTTTCATCTATCATCCAAGTCTAGTGTTTATTAGAGGGTTTTTTCCCCTCTTTTTATAGCATTCCTACTCTAGAGTTAAAATGGCATTTCTAGAGTAGAATGTCATGTTTTCTGCCTATGGACTGCAATTAATTGTCTTAGTTTTTTTACTTTGCTTACCTGCAGAGTGGTTAAAGTGAAGTATATGATAAAATATGAGCCATCACATCTGTTAACTGTAAGATACATGTTCTACTTGCCTTTAAGTTATCTTTTGAGGAAAAATGTAAAGTTATATGTCCTGAAAAAACATGTAGATACTGGTCTGCTAGTGTATAAGGATTTAGTTAATTTCTGTGATCTTTGCAATAGTAACATTTGATCTGTTTCTATCCTGCTTTTAGAAATGACACTACCTTTTGCTCAAAGGAAATCCTTCAGTGAGACCTTTTTACTATGTAATTAAGTCCACTTAATTTGTCTGTTTTGTGTATAAGAAAGATTAATGTTGCTCTTAAATAATATACCTCAGTATTATAACATAGTGAATTTATTTTCATTTAGAAAATTAGGTTAATGAAAGTATAATTTTATTATTGGAAAATTGATACAATTTTTTCATTGTTTTGTTTTGTTTATGCAGTGTTCATTCCCCCCCATAGTCTTTTGAAAATTTCAAATGTACAGAAAAGTTGAAAGAAGAGAAAAGTAAAACCTGATACCCATCACCTAGATTCTTCAGCTATTAACATTTTGCCACATTTGCTTTCTCTCTAGATAGTTAAAAAAAAATTTTTTCCGAACCACTTGAAAGTAAGCAGCATACAGCATAACATTTCTTTCCTAGAATATGTCAGCATATTTCTCCTGAAAACAAGGACATTTCTTTCATAACCATAATATTATTATCACACTCAATAAATTTATTGTTGATAAAATAATATTATCTAAGACACAGAGCAAATTGCCCCAGTTATTCCCAAAATATTCTTTCTTATTTTTATTTTTTGTTTTATCCAAGACCCCATCAAGGGTCACAGATTGCATCTGATCACTATGTCTTTTGTTTCCCTTTTACCTAAATTGTGCCCTTCTCTTGCCTTTTTTTTTTTTGGTTTTTATGACACTAACATTTTTGAAAAGTCCAGGCAAGTCCCCAAATCTGTTTTTGACTAATTGTTTCGCTAGATTCATGTTAAGTATTTTTGGCTGGAGTTCTACATAGATGATTTTGTCTAACCTTATTTTCACTAGGTAGTAAAAATGGAATCCTACCAATTTTTTTCTTACATGATGCACAATGGAATATGGATAGCTATAAACCAAATTAAAATGTAATCTAAGCAAATGAGATTTTAAAAGTTTGATCTGAAAACAGTCTTCAAAGTATTCATTTTACCTATCTCAACCCTTTAAGGGAGGCAGAGCATGTAGGTCAGCCCTGATTTACAGGTATCTTATTTCTGTTTTACAAGTGACAAAACATACTCAGAGATCAGATAGAACTTGTTTAGCTAGTAAGTAGAATTATATGGCTTACTCTTTCCTAATGGGTAGAAAAAAATAGATAAAAATTCATGGATTGTTTATCTGTTTCTTCATAGACATACTGCAAGACAAGATTTGGAAGGCAAAATTAGACTTTTCCCTATCTCCATATCCACTTTGTATCAGTTTTGAAAGTAAAAAGTAACTCTGAAATGAAGTTCTGAGTCCAAAGCCAAGTTACCTGTAGGCAATGACTTAGGCATGTATTGAATCTTTACCATTCAAATTTAAGAGGACAATTATAATAGAACTCCTCTGTTATTGTAGTCAGTGCATCTGTATTTTCTTATTTGATGACAAGAGTCTAATTCCAGAAAAGTAGTTAACAGTATCTACATGGTCTGACTAAATTGACCTTTTTCAATTGACTCATTTTTCCTTGTGGTAATAAAGGTGATGGCCTGGCAACCGATGGGATTCTGTAGTCAATCGACTCCATTATTAAGATGACTGAAATCAGCGTACCTAGAAATCCCAGTGGTGGCTCCACTATTGAGCTTTACAGATTCACAGGAAAATGGTTTGTCTAGTAATTTGTATAGACTCGACCTTAGACTTGGCGGGACAGCGTGGGCTGTATTTGACCCTGAGGACTGATGACATAAATATCTCTTCCATCAAATATGACTTTTGTCTAAACTACCAAAAAGAATTTTAATATTAAACCATGAGGTAAGGTTAAGGTTGGGAAGAATAATATAATTTAGTTGCTTATCTCAAAGATTAAACTGATGACAAAGTGTTACATTCTGTAGCTTTGCGATATTTCCGTCTTAATTTTCTCCAGTGCCGGTTCCAGCACTGATTCCTGCCCTTTCTCTTTAGAAACTTTTCCCTTTGCATTTCCTACTTCTTTTTTTTTTTTTTTTAATTTTTATTGGAGTATAGTTGATTCACAATGTTGTGTTAGTTTCTGCTGTACAGCAAAGTGAGTCAGTTATACATACACATATATCCATTATTTTCAGATTCTTTTCCCGTATAGGTCATTACAGAGTATTGAGTAGAGTCACCTGTGCTATACAGTACGTCCTTATTAGTTATCTGTTTTATATATAGTAGTGTGTATATGTCAATCCCAATCTCTCAATTTATTCCTCCCCCTCTTTCGTCCCTGGTAACCATAAGATTGTTTTCTACCTCTGTGACTCTATTTCTGTTTTGTAAATAAGTTCATTTGTACCATTTTTTAAGATTCCACATATAAGCAGTATCATGATATTTGTGTTTCTCTGTCTGACTTACTTCACTTAGTATGATAACCTCTGGGTCCATCCATGTTGCTGCAAATAGCATTATTTCATTCTTTTTTATGGCTGAGTAATATTCCATTGTATATATGTACCACATCTTCTTTATCCATTCAAATGTCAATAGACATTTATGTTGCTTCTGTGTCCTGGTTATTGTAAATAGTGCTGCAGTGAACATTGGGGTGCTTGTATCTTTTTGAATTATGGTTTTCTCTGGGTATATGCCCAGGAGTGGGATTGCTGGATCATATGGTAGCTCTGTTTTTAGTTTTTTTAGGGAACCTCCATACCATTCTGCATAGTGGTTGTACCAATTTATATTCCCACCAACAGTGTAGAAGGGTTCCCTTTTCTCCACACCCTCTCCAGCATTTACTGTTAGTAAATGTTTTTGATGTTGGCCATTCTGACCATTGTGAGATGATACCTCATTGTAGTTTTGATGTACATTTCTCTAATAGTGATGTTGAGCATCTTTTCATCTTTTTTGGCCATCTTTGTCTTTGGAGAAATGTCTATTTAGATCTTCTGCCCATTTTTTGATTGGATTTTTTGTTGTTGTTGTTATTGAGCCGCATGAGCTATTTGTATATTTTGGAGTTTAATACTTGGTCAGTCATGTTGTTTGCAAATATTTTCTCCCATTCTGTAGGTTGTCTTTTTGTTTACGGTTTCCTTTGCTATGCAAAAGCTTTTAAGTTTCATTAGGTCCCATTCGTTTATTTTTATTTTCATTACTCTAGGAGGTTGTTCAAAAAAGATCTTGCTTTGATTCATGTCAGAGAGTGTTCTGTCTATGTTTTCCTCTAAGAGTTTTATAGTATCTAGCCTTACATTTAGGTCTTTAATCCGTTTTGAGTTTGGTTTTGTATATGGTTTAGGGAGTGTTCTAATTTCATTCTTTTACATGTAGCTGTCCAGTTTTCCCAGCACCACTTATTGAAGAGACTTTCCTTTCACCATTGTATATCCTTGCCTGTTTTGTCATAGATTAGTTCACCATAGGTGTGTGGGTTTATCTCTGGACTTTCTATCCTGTTCCATTGCTGTATATTTCTGGTTTGGGGCCAGTACCGTGCTCTTTTGATGACTGTAGCTTTGTAGTATAGTCTGAAGTCAGGGAACCTGATTCCTCCAGCTCCATTTTTATTTCTCAAGATTTCTTTGGCTAGTCAGGCTTTTTGTGTTTCCATACAAATTGTACAATTTTTTTGTTCTAATTCTGTGAAAAATGCCATTGGTAATTTGGTAGGGATTACACTGAATCTGTAGATTGCTTTGGGTAGTATAGTCATTTTGATAATGTTGATTCTTCCAATCCAAGAACATGGTATATCATCCATCTGTTTGTGTGTCATCTTTGATTTCTTTCATCAGTATCTTATAGTTTTCTGAGTACAGGTCTTTTGCCTCCTTAGGTAGGTTTATTCCGGTATTTTATTCTTTTTGATGCAGTGGTCATTGGGATTGTTTCCTTATTTCTCTTTCTGATCTTTTGTTGTTAGTGTATAGGAATGCAAGAGATTTCTGTGTGTTAATTTTATATCCTGCAACTTTACCACATTCATTGATGAGCTCTAGTAGTTTTCTGGTAACATCTTTAGGATTTTCTATGTAGAGTATCATGTCGTCTGCAAACTGTGACAGTTTTAACTCTTCTTTTCCAACTTGGATTCCTTTTATTTCTTTTCTTCTCTTATTGCCATGGTTAGAACTTCCAAAACTGTGTTGGATAAAAGTGGCGAGCGTGGACATCCTTGTCTTGTTCGTGATCTTAGAGGAAATGCTTTCAGTTTTTCACTGTTGAGGGTGATGTTTGCTGTGGGTTTGTCATATATGGCCCTTATTATGTTGAGGTAGGTTCCCTCTATGCCCACTTTCTGGAGAGCTTTTTTTAATCATAAATGGGTGCTGAATTTTGTCAAAATCTTTTTCCACATCTACTGAGATGATCGTATGGTATTCTTCAATTTGTTAATGTGGTGTATCACATTGATTGATTTGTGTATATTGAAGAATCCTTGCATCCCTCAGATAAATCCCACTTAATCATAGTGTATGATCCTTTTAATGTGTTGTTGGAGCATTTCCTACTTTTATCTCAGGTTTCCTTTGAGCCCTTCCATTCACCTGAAAACTTCACTCTTAATAGTAAATGCCACTGGTCTCGTTATTTAACTATGTCAAACACCATCTCAGTCAAGAAATCTATTTGTTACTTCTAAAAACATGACTGTTATCTAATTATATCTTATATTAAAGTAATTTTTACTTATTTTTCTCAGCTTATAAGATTATTCAAATTTATAGAAAAGTTGAAAAAAATACTACAGTGAACACTTGTATACCACCCAGATTTAACCGTTAACATTTTGTCATATTTGCTTTATCTATTTTTCTTTTTTTGGGGAGGAGTTTAAGCACTTTATACGTTATTTAATTTTTTAATCAGCTGTTATGGTGGTATGGTTTACATAAAATAAAATTCACCAGTTTTAAGGGTACAGTTTGATAACTTTGACAAATAATATACAGTTGTGTAATCATTACTATAATCATTATTGGATTATAGTTTTTTAAATCTTTTTTTTGTTTTGTTTTGTTTTGTTTTTTTGCGGTACGCAGGCCTCTCACTCTTGTGGCCTCTCCCGTTGTGGAGCACAGGCTCCGGACGCGCAGGCTCAGCGGCCATGGCTCACGGGCCTAGCTGCTCCACGGCATGTGGGATCTTCCCGGACCGGGGCACAAACCCGTGTCACCTGCATCGGCAGGCGGACTCTCAACCACTGCACCACCAGGGAAGCCCTAAATCTTTTTTATGAGAACATTAAGTCTACTCTCTTAGAAAATGTCACTTATTCAATAGTGTTATCAACTATAGTCACCATGTTTTACGTTAGATCTTTGGACCTTATTTATCTTATAGCTGAAAGTTTTGTTTTGTTTAGCTGCAAGTTTATAAAGTCTCTTATCTATATTTCTTGCTGAGCCATTTGAACATAAGTCTCCAACATTGATAATTCATCCCTGAATACTTCAACATCTTCCTTTTAGAAATAGGAGCCTCTCAAATTATATAAATTTATATATATATATAAAATTATGTATATGCGTATATATATATAATTACAATACCATTATCACAGCTAAGCAAATTAACAGTAATTCTCTTATATCATCTAATATCCAGTCCATAGTCAAGTTTCCCCGTTGTCTCCAAAATGTCCTTTTAGCTCTTGTTTTCAATCTAGGACTATTCGAAGCTTGTGCATCCTTTGTACTTCTTCTAAACTGTAAATTAGGTCTAGGGGCTTGATTAAATTCATTTTAAACATTATTATGAGAATATTTCATGGATAATAACAAATACTTTATGAAGAATTCTGTTCAGAGGCATATGATGTCAAGTGTCTTACTATTGGCAATGCCAGGTTTAATGACTTGGTTAAGGTGGTTACCACTAGCTCTCTCCACTATAAAGGTAAATTTTTGTCTTTACAATTAGCAAGTAGTCAATGAAGTGATGCTTAGACACAGTGTGACTATCTTTATTGTTCAGCAATCTTTCACATAAGGGTTTTAGTGAACTGATTGCCCTTACCTGAATCGGTCATTACATTGGAGATTGCACACGTTCTTCTACTACTGTCCTTCCTTCTGTATGTGTTAGCTGGCATTCTTTTGTAAAGGACTTTTTCTTATCAACTAGGAATGAATTACAGTCTTTCCTGAAAAGGCTGGGTAAATGTTTAATGTTAATGACCAATTTTCAGAGTAAGGAGTTGTGTTATTACATGTTGACATTGTATTGTTATTGGCAATATGTATTGGAGTGGAGTTACCCCCTGCAGAAGTAGCACATGAGTGTCGTTTCTGTTGTCCCACACCACCTCCAATATTATGATAAACTCATAGATTTTAAACTATTCAATCTACTCAGTGTTTTAAATTACTTGGGTTTTAAATATAAGGTAGATGTTTTAATTATTTTGCTTACTTTGTAAATTTCTAAGGGACATGTACTATTAGAGTATTCTTAAATAAAGGGGATCATTGATAAATGCCAACTTGGTTGGATAGTGTTTTTGTTTCAGTTTTTAGTGTATTTCCAGTGCTGGGTCTCTAAGATCTTTTTATGCTTAATAATGTTAAATATTAAATACAAAGTTTCTTTCTTTTGGCTGTCTTTCTCCTCTCATGATTTAGAAAATAATAATTTTGCTTAATGCTGCTTTAAAAATTATGTGAAAACATGAATTTTACAGTTGCTAAGGTATATAAATAATAGTTCTGCTATTTTGATCACGGGATCTGTTCTCTGACTATAATTCTTGTCCTTCTAAATGGCATTTCCTGTAAGGCTAAGTCAGTTCATTAATTTTCAGAGGGAGCCATCTGTGGAAATAGTCACATTAAGGAAAGAAAAGCCTAAAAGCTATCCCCCTCCTCTTTTCAATCCAAATTTGAAAGGATGATTTACTTCAAAGTGATTGCTTCAACTTCAAAAAACTTCCCTATGAATGTTGTTGAGCTAGACATTCTCAATAAGGGGTACTTAACTGGAGCCACTGAATCTCCTGTACGTTGTAGAAAGCATTTTATTAGCCAAAGTTTTATCCATTGCCAGTGGGGTGGGGATTGGAATGGAGAAGAAATGTGAGTCTTTGAGATCAATAGTCTTTTCTTGATCTAAATAGTATGCATCACTTCATTTTAATGAATCATAAAATCTGTACCAAACAAGTCAATAACACTAGTTGGTGTAATAGTCCTTTGTTAAATTGTCTTGAAATTGTTTTTAACCATTACATTTATCATGGACCCTAGCAAGTAAAATTACCATGAAGCACATGGGATTTTCTTCATATTATGTTAGTCCTCTTAATGCATGTATCACCTATTCAGATTGTCCCTTATTAAATACAGCAAAAAGAATTTTTTAAGCAGTCTTTTCCTTTAAGAGTTTACATCTGATTTCATTGACATAAATTGAAAATAACTATATCACTAATACTAATCAGACCTAATGCTTGGTTTAATTTATGGCTATGCTTTATATACTTCAAACATTCCTTGTCATATATTGTAGAAGGTATGCTTTCTTTGTCATTAGAATACATATAAGGTCTAAAGCTTGTTTTTAGCCATCAACAATTTTGTCTTCATCCCTGGTTAACAAGACTTTAGACCAGACACCTTTCAAAGAACTCATTTATCTTTACAACATGTTTGTGAGGAAGGTGTGAGTGAAATATTATCTCTGCATTATAGATAAGAAAGCAGGCTCTTAGTTTTTTGTACTTGTATTTTATTTTTTAATTGTTTTTTTGAAAAATTTCAAGATAATCTATAGAAAGAATAGTATAAATGAACCCGTCTGTACCCTCACACATTTCCTCCACCATTGGATTATTTTGAAGCAGATCCTAGCAATCATATCATTTTACTTGTAAATATTACAACTGCCGTACTGAAAATTTATAGCCGTACATGAAGTCAATATATCATCAAAAATCCAGACAGTGTTCAAATGTCTCAGTCTTGTAATTTTTTAAACAACTTTTTGAATCAGGATCCAAATAAGGACCATACATTGCATTGATTGATTAGTTCTCTTAAATCTCTTAGTCTGTTGGCTTTTATTCTACCCCTCTCTTTATCTCGCTCTCTCTTTCCCCTACACATATACACACACAATTTGTTTGTTGAAGAAATTTGGTCATTTATCCTACAGAGTTTTTCAGAGTCTAGAATTTGCTGATTGCATCTTCAAGTTGTCTTTTTTCTTCTATTTCTGAATCAGATTTAGGTTTGTTTGTTGGTTGATTAAGTAAGGATATGTCTTAGTACTTTTATCAGGAGGCATATAATAACGTCTGGGTCTTCCACTCACGTTAACATCCACTGATGAACGTTGCTTAGATTCTTTATTTCATTAGGGATTGCAAACTGCTGCTATTTTAACATTCTTTCTTCATTTATTAGCTGGGACACCTCTACTTCATCAGCTGTTAGGTTGAAGGACAGTTTTTACAAGATACCCAAGATAAAGGTTTGATTTTTTGCATTTATATACTAGTTACCAAATCTATGAGGCGGTTCCCTAGCATCCTTCAGAGGTGACCAATGAGTTAGTTTTTAAATATCATTATGAATTTGTGGATTTAAAGACTTTTCATGCATCAGTCCATTACCATTGTAATTCTTATTGATGCTCAGATTGTCCCATCCTTGGCTACTGGAAGCCTCTTCAAGTTTACTTTTGAGTCCTTTTGGTACAACCCTAGTAATCTTTGATTTCTGGTAGGACAAGATGTTCCAGGCCCATCCTATATATTTCCTGGCCCAGGCTGGGGATAAGCCATTTCTCTAAAGAGTTCTGATTCCTTTTATTAGGAAAGAGTATTTAGAAACTATAATCTGGGTATGTAGTAGACATTTTTAAAGTCATATAGTCAAAAGTAAAGTAGGAAACAATTTATAAATCTAGTTCTGATCTGGTAATTTTCCATTACTACAGAAATGGAGAGGTTGAAGTACAGTTTTAATTCAAAAATAATGAAAAACCTAAAAGAAACTTTCCTTTGACTTCAGAGTTAATTATATTTTGTTACAAAATTGACTTCTCAGATTGTACCTTTCTTGACTTCACTTGGCCTTCTTGGGGTAACCATCGTCTCATGCAGTGGAAAGTTGTAGTTCAATATGTGCCGATTGACAAAAGTAGAGCCAGCCAAGGATGAAAATTTCATCGTGAATAATCTCAAATCTATCTACGTATCAATAGGAGTTGGTTTTAAAGCCTCCCAAATCAAATAAAAAGGTTTGGAATTAGCAAAAACAAAACAAGAAACTGACCTTGCAGAGAACGCTTATCTCAGAACATGTTTCCTCATCTATAAATTAAAGAGCAGATTATCTCTAGGATCTGAGTCTATCAATGTAAAACTTTTTAGCATTATCTGAGTTATTCTTTTGTTATTCATTTATTCATCAAATATTTTTCAATCACTTAGTGGGTACCAGGCAGTATTTTAGTTGATGTAAATAATGGGGGCAAGAATACCAAGTTGCTTGCTTTCATACCCTGCTGAGAGGAGATACTTATCTATACATTGTGTGAGCCCATAATGATAACAGTCCTAAAATTCATCTTGTGTTTTCTAATCCATTCCTTGTTTGGGAAGTGAAGTCCTGAGCACTATTATTGATACTTTAGCCATAGTGAAAAAAAAAATTGCACGAACTTTCTGACATTATCAGAAACTTTGTTTACTCACTTTTTCTTTGACATACAGTTTTTTTGGTTGAAAAAATTTCCCATTAGTTAAATTATTTTGGATGATAAAATATAGAGGTTAATTCAGATGATCTGTGTTTCATTTGCACCTTTTAGAAACCTCTCGTGTTGTAAAAATTTAGCGGTATTTATGGTTACCAGTGTTAACGGAGTGTACAGTATTTATATACTATTGTATTATTTTCTATTAGAAGGATATACATGACCCAGCTTGTCAGATTTTCTACATAGCTATTTTTGTTTGAAATGGTATCCTGGTATTATTAATAATTGTACCTATTCATCTGTAAAAATTTCAACTTATTTAAAAGTTGAATCCATTTTAATTCTATATACAAAAGGTAGTCAGAAATTTGTATTAAAATGGATTTGGGTGGAGAGAATCACAATTTCAGCAACAAGAATACTTCATATTTTATCATTCAGGTTTTTTTTTTTAATACAGCAATAGAGGGTTGTCCCCCCAGCCCTCCATCTGAGTCAGCTTTCATTTAGTCTGAAAGAAGCATATCAAAGATTCTTCTGAGAGCTTAAGTCATTCTCTGCTAGTGATAATAAACTTTATATTTAAAGAGGTTGATTACATGTTATCAGGCTCCAAAGATGCCATTTAGGCAGCATTTTTAAATACTGTGTAAGTAATTACTTTAAAAAGTTAATTCACAAAGTTTATTACCAAGGAGTATAAAGTATAAAGGAGTATAAAAAGACCCTATTATGATAAAATTACAGTGTCGGCCATAAGTGTTAACAATCCTCTGAAGACACTCGCATTCCTGCTTTTTAAAAAATGACAGGATAGACTGTCTCTAAGTTATCAATCCTTATATTTTGGGATACTTGAAAATTTCAAAGTTATGTTGCTACTTTATATAGCATACTTTTTCTCAAGTGATTTTTGAATAGGAGTTCCTTCCTTCAGAAAAGAACTTCTTATGTAGCCTGTATGGTGTTCACCTGCCCATATTTACCTGTTTTTCAGGGAGTGAACAGCTTTTCTTCCAAACTCTTTCCAACTTCTATAATGTCCACATAGACATCATTAAATGTGTATTTTGGTGTGTGACTCTGCACACAGACTTTCTTCACTCTAAACTCAATGAAGTGAAGAATTTCTTCCCACTCTGAATCAGCTCTTGTAACTGCTAGCCAAGTATTCTTCTGCACGCATTACAGTAAGCTTAACCATACTGCTGTAGAGCTGCTCTAGCCGATACAGTAGCCACTAGCCACCAGTGGCTGTTAGGCACTTAGGATGTGGCCAGTCCAAGTTGAGATATGTTGTAAGTATAAAATACAGACTGGATTTTGGCGGCGTAGTGTGAAAAAAGAATGTAAAGTATCTCAAATTTCTCTTATCAATTACATGTTAAAATAATACTTTGAATATATGGGTTACAAAAAATACATTATTTTAAAATAATATATTAATTAATTATTACATAATTATTTCCACCAGTTTCATTTTACCCTTTTTAATGCGGTTACTAGAAAATCTTAAGTTACTTACATGGCTCACATTATATTTCTAACGAACAGCATTGCTGTAGAAAATGTCATGTCAATCATTATCCAGGCAGCCAAATCACTATCTTTGCTTAATAGATAGGTCTATTCCAGACTTTCTTTTCCACGATTCCTTGGAAACTACATGTAGTTGCTCGCTTATCATGTGACTTAGCAGTGCCTGTGTGTGACTTGGGAATAGTCTCTTCTACACATAGACACAAGAAGGATCACACAATGTCATACCTAGTACCACTCAGAAAAAAGGTTTAGACTATCAACGTGTATGAAACCATTGCCTTTGTTGTAAAATGTTGCATTCATCATTTAAAAAAATAATTTTTACCATTATAAAGGTTATATTACTTTATGGATCTTTACCTATGAGCTTTGTAAATGAATGTTACATATGAAATAAGTGTTAATGATGAAAGCCTAATTGTTTACTGTAGTAAACATTAAGTTATGGTTTTACTGCTTTAACTGATAACACTGTATACTATGCATGAGTATTAGAATAAGAAACATACTTTACTGATTCTTCTATTTTATTACTGTTGAAAACACAGTTAACATAACTCAGAGTTATAACCTACTGTACTTGTTTTATTGCAAATTTTAAGACGTATATAAAAGACAGCAAACTCCTACTTAAACTAAGAGATAGACACAGAGATTATGTTTTAATCTCATGTAATTTAACATAAGTGCTATATGTAGTATACTTTGAAATATTACTCAGTATTTTTAATATCAAGCATTTTTAAAATAACCTTCTAGATATGAGCTTGAATATTGAAAATTCTCAAAATTACATATTTTAAATTTCAGACGATCAGCAATAAGATTGTAATTGCATCTGGTATAAATATGGTAGCTAAGCAATAAAACATTTATTCGATCATTACAGAAATAGTCTCTTGTAAAACAACAGTTTTGTCTTAATATTTAGGAAACCAGAATTCGGGCAATGGATAAGGATAAAAAGAAAAGAATCCATAATTTCTCTGTCATCAACCCTGTTGCTGGACAGGCTACAACTCATATTTTTGCAGCTGACAACAGAGAAGATCTTCAGAAGTGGATGGAAGCCTTCTGGCAGCATCTCTTTGATCTTAGTAAGTTGACATTTGGATTTTCTAGTAGTATATTCGTGTCGCATGAGGGCTGTACATAGCAATCTAAATATTAAGATTATATTATAATTGTATAGCTTGTATCAAGAATTTGTTATGCTCTTGAATAAAATGGTAGTATATCATCAGTGCATTGATGCTTTTTTCTCTCCGTCTTTCCCCAGTGCATGACTGATTATAGTATAGTATACCTTTGAATTCCTAGTATACTTACCTGTTACTTTTAAGTTCTGGTCTCTAAAACAACTAGACCACATTTTTTCAAAATATTCGGTCAAACTACCTAAGGCAGTGTGTTTGATCAAAGGAATAATAAACTACATGAGGAGTAAAAAACTTCTCTAGGGTAGTGATGATCATAAAATATTGAAATGTTCAAAAGGAGATTCATTTTTATGTAGGCTTCTGTTAACTCTCAATTCATTATTATATCATTTTGGACATCATCCAAAGAGATTTTTTTTTTTAACTGCACATATGGTTTTTCAGTTTCAATAATACAGTTCAATGGCATGGATTATAAAAACAATGTGATAGTAATGTAATAGAGTCCTAGTATGTAAAATATGTGAAGTTCTAATATTCTCAATTTAAGGAGGAATTTTATCAACAGGAAAATACTAAAATTGTATATTGAAGATGTAGACTATTGATAATGGCTGTTTCTAAGCAAACTAAGCCTACTGTAGATTCAATCAGAATTTTATGTCTTTAGAATACTTTTCTACAGAACTGAAAAGTAGAGCCATTTCCAAACAATAGAAAGTTATTTCTGCAACTCCTAGAAATAATCCTGGAGATATTTTAGGACATTTTAGGAGCTGTTACCGAGAACTCTAAAAACAGTTAATATCTGCAGTCCTCAGATTAATTTTTATAAGCCTTCTCTGATCCATGGCCTGGTCAGTTATTACACTGATGGTTGAGGAGGGGGAAGAAAAGGGATCTAAATTTATTGATTACCTTCCACATACCATATGGCTTCATTTATTTTTCATAACAACCCAGTGAGGTAGAAATTTTTTCCCACTGCTCTAAAGATGAGAAAATTGAGGCCTGAAAAGGTTACAGGTTTATTGCAGGGAACCAGAGGACTCTCTGCATGGCTTTCTTGGATTCTTTATAACTTGTTTTCCTTAAATACTGTCCTTTGACACTCAGTAGATATTTAAATATTTCTTCCAGGCTTATTAGCATGCGCTACATTTCTTTATTTTAAAATTTCAGCTGATCTTAGGTGTGTAACTTAAAAGACAGCAACTTCCTTTCATTTGCTGATCACAGCTAAAATTTTAACCGCTTTCCTAAATGCTCTGATTTAGAGAGTCTGTCTTATAAAAAAGACTGTGTTACTTTTAGAAATGATTCTGGCATTTTATAATTTTTATGTAGACAAAAACAGGAAGGAGGAGTAAAGGAAAGTAAAAATGCCAGAATATTATAGTCTGGATATCAACTACTATTAGATGATCTCATGTTTTCATTCCCCAAATTATGTAAAATAATTTATCATGCTAAAAGAGGGACTTAGAGGGATAAGAATCTCATGACATTTTTATAGTGTCAAAGTAATAAGAAAGTGATGACGACTAGGTTCTCAGGTCTGGCTACTTTTTTAGTATTTAATGCTTTGGGGATAAAATCTGCCAATCTGTCTAATTTTTAAAGTATAAATTCTATTACATTTGCTGTTTAGAATTCATTGTGTAAGATATGAAGGTATGAAGCAAAGATGGAAGGGTTTATACTATCCTGAAGATTGACTTGTACTTTAAAATTTTTACCCTCCTAGTGATAAGTGTAACCTCTTGTGATCTTAGGTGAAATATGATGTGTAGAACAAAGTAGAGGATAGATATCCAGGGCAGAATAGAGTAACAGTAATTTAGTACTTAGAACAAATTTCAATTACTTGACTTAGCTTAAGAGTATAAAATCGTGAGGGTGAGATAACTGTAAATCATGGGAAAACACTAATGGAACTCGGTGTGTTTAGCCTGTGGAAGAACAGCCTAAGGAGTGAAGGTTAGGAGGCAAGGGGGAGGTAATAGCTAATTTTTAATATTGGAGAGCTAACAAACATGTAAAAGAGGAATGACACTTGCTTTGGATGATCAAATAGGGTAGAGCTAGGAATGGTGAGTCAAAGATAAATTTTTTCAAATATTTAATAATATAAATACTGAGTTAAATAAGCAGCTTAACTTGACTGGGAACATTGTAACAATAAATATGGTGGGAAACATCTTCAATATACAGATTTTATGTGAACAAAATGTATCCATTTAATATTTCATATTGGGCCTTTATTTTTATGTTAGCATATTAGTATTACGTTTAACTGTGCATGGTAAAATTTATTTACTGGTAAAGTAAATGTTTAATTGTAACATCTTGACCAGTGAACATACCACATTTATACCTATGACTCTGTAATACATGGGATAATGTGGCTTTATATTCCAGTTTTCAACATGATTAGTATTCTGCTATCAGTTTAACAATGAAGAGCTTTCATCTATCAATATAGAAAAAAATACTGCACTACATAACTTGTCTAAGGTTTGACAGAGAATTGTTTGCTGGTTTAAAGTGTTTCATTACTTTCCCAGTAGATAAGGCCTTTTTTTCCTGCCCCCAAGAAGGAAAGGCTGGCTTTTACATATTCATCTAAAAAAGTAGAAAGGTGGAATAAGTTATCGGATCTCAGATCCTACTAGATTTAAATTCTACAGGGCAACCTCTGAAGCCTCAAACTCAAGATTTTATTCCCTTTATAAACTGCTGTGTGAGTTATTTTGAAATTTTTACCATATTCTATACTTAGCATTGTAATAAAACATACTGAAAGGTTTTTTTCATGCTTCTTAACTATTTTTTATGTTTCTAAGCATACTGAAAGGTTTTTTTATGTTTCTTAACTATTAGGTGGTGGATTTTAAGTTTATGCATATATTACCTTATTAACATGACAGTAAATTAGACTTAAATCAACAAAAATAGATAATTTGACTAAACATGAAGTGTCTTTAATTTTTAAGCCATGGAAAATAAGTTGGATATTGAATATGGAGGTTGAGAATTAATAAGAGAAATATAGATCATAAATCATTATAAAAAGGCACGTGTATATTACATTTACTTTTCTGCTAATGTAAGATAGAATATAAGAATGGTAAACCTCCATAACTTACTTTTATAATGAATATATAGACACATAGTTTCTAGCACAGCTGTTACCCAGCGTGCAGGTCCACAATAAAGACGGAAAGGTTACATTTCTTTTACACCCACTCAGGAGAAATAAATCTGAGAATTTTATTTTGAGATGAACATAGTAAAACATAATTACAAGAAAAATTAATGTTGTCCACACTTTTGAATTTTAACTTAATTGAAACAACTTATTCAAGAGTATTTTTATTATTATTCTGAATGCCTAATGGCTTTATTTAACGTGTCCGTCCTAAAACAGATTAGATCCAGTTAGAATTTTGAGTGATCTGTCTTTATGCTAACAGGTTTTTATATATCCTAACTAAAATGAAAATACAGCATTTTTCTAGTTTCCTGATTTTTGAAAGGGCATGATAATCATCTTAAGAGATCATTTTTATATAAGCAACTCTTATTTCTTAATTAAAATTTTCAAAGTTAAAATCATTTTTGAGAAGCACTACTCCTTACGTTTTTTTCTACTTCCTGCTAGGTAATTATATTTCAGTTAATTTTTACCTTTCAACTGTATTAAATACTGGATGTTTTTATTTAATATTTAAAATGAGAGAATTTATACAAACCTTTGCTGTAAATAGAGATTTCAGTTATTGACCATCTAGTGAAGTAGTATAGTATTTAATAGCCTACAGATCTTAGCTTAATATCTGTTCATAGAGATTTATATTTAAACTAGAGTACTTTTATGCCTAGACTTAGACTTTGAAATCATGGGAAGTACTAGGATTTTATAGCTTCTTTAAGATAATGCTTTATAAATTCACTTACTTTTCAAATCAAAAAATGTGTTAATATCTGTTGAAAATTAAATATACATCTTCACATTTATGTTTTAAACTAGCGTGCCTTTTTCTGTCTTTCTTAGGCCAATGGAAGCATTGTTGTGAAGAACTTATGAAAATTGAGAGTATGTCACCACGGAAACCACCTTTGTTCTTGACAAAAGAGGCAACCTCAGTCTACCATGATATGAGTAAGTGGGGTTTGTCTTTTCTAAGCTGCAGGGTAACAAAAACAACATTGTCCTTACTCAAGCAGCTTATTCTGTTGACATTAAAATGCTAAAATTTTCAGGGCACAGTCAAAATGAATGAAAAAAGACTATGATTATAGTCTAAGGAACTCATGTTTAATAGATGAATTAATACAAAATTAATGAATACACATTTTTCATAGTTTGAATGCTTAAGATCAAACAAAAATGTTAAGGCTTCAAAATGAATAAGGGTGTACTGAAAATAAATATTAGCTAAGTAGCTGATGAAAATTCTGAAATGTAAACTTGAGATTCTAAAATATAATTATGTTCAGTAATTTTTTTCCATATTTTATTAAATTTGTTTTAAAGTAGCATTGATAAATGAATATTAATAAATGGACCCTTTAATCTCAGGCCAAAAAATTGGTTAAGTTTAATACTTTGGAAAATTTAAAATTTCTAGACTCATTAATATTCCATTTTCCCACACTTTGAAGGTTATTTGTCTTTGTGGGATTGCCTCAGTGAATAGTGTTGTGAATAAGCACAAGTCAGAGCTAAATTCTGGTGTATTTTTCCACCAGTGTCCCTGCACTTACATATACCTTAAAATGTTGGATTTAAAATGAAACATTTGAGTTTACACATTTGAATATGTCATGTAATAGACGTTTATCTGTGTTCTATTTTTCCCAAGGATCATAACCAAAGTGGTATTAAGGCTTCACTCTGTTTCCATGGGTTTTTTGTTTTGGATTTTTCCCCTATTACAGAGACCGCTGGTCTACAGGAAAGAATACTAATCCAGTTACATTTTCCCAGTTTACATATCAGGGTTTTATAAAAGGGAATCCACTCTTACCTAGAAGTCAGAATAGATTTTAAATCCAACAAAAGATATTTTATAAATACTTAACCTGTAGAATTCAAAAAAATTCTGATGTAGCTCCACTCCTTTGAAAGCTGGATTTTACACATTTGTTTAGGAATATCTTTAAGTGTGTGTGTGTGTGTGTGTGTGTGTGTGTGTGTGTGTGCGCGCGCGCGCAGTGCACAGTACATGATTTCCTTATTTTTTTATTTTTTTTTTGCGGTACGCGGGCCTGTCACTGTTGTGGCCTCTCCCACTGCGGAGCACAGCCTCCGGACGCGCAGGCTCAGCGGCCATGGCTCACGGGCCCAGCCGCTCTGCGGCATGTGGGATCCTCCCGGACCGGCGCACAAACCCGTGTCCCCTGCATCGGCAGGCGGACTCTCAACCACTGTGCCACCAGGGAAGCCCGATCTCCTTATTTTTTGGTTCCATTAGTTCGGTTATTTTTACAAGTAAACACATTAAAAAAAAAAACACTTGCTTATCCTAGTCTGTTTTTGATAACTATTTTTAGATAACATATTGTAATAACTTTCTTGGGCAAAGCATATACTGCTTTTGAATTTTTTTCCATGTATTTTTTCTTAAAATTATTACAGGCATTGATTCACCTATAAAACTTGAAAGTTTAACTGATATAATACAAAAAAAAATTGAACAGACAAATGGAGAGTTCCTTATTGGTCAGCATGAAGAATCCTCACCACCTCCTTGGGCCACACTCTTTGATGGTAATCACCAAGTTGTCATCAAGAAAAAGGTATTATCTCCTGCAAGCAAGCAGTTACATGATGGGAAAGGGAAAAAGAGACGAGCTCCCCTTCCTCCTTCTGGTAAAGCTGCATTCAGCTTAAAAACACAGAGCAACACAGATCAATTGGTTAAGGACAACTGGGAAAAGACAAGTGTATCTCAGACCTCACCTTTGGATACCAAATTATCGACCCTAATGCATCACTTACAGAAACCAATGGCTGCTCCTCGAAAACTTCTTCCTGCCAGGAAAAATAGTTTAACTGATGGTGAGCACACAGACACTAAAACCAATTTTGAAGCCAAGCCAGTGCCAGCTCCACGGCAGAAATCTATCAAAGACATTTTGGACCCTAGATCATGGTTGCAGGCACACGTGTAGAAAACCCTTAACGTCTAAGACATTTAACAAAATCTGTAACTGTGTGGCTTAATTCAGAAGCACTATAGATGTAGTAATATGTAATTATGTAGGTAAATATGACAGTGATTTACATCAATAATTAATAAGCTATTAGTTGTAAAAAAATGTTTTATAATGAAGAAATGGATTTCTCTAGCAGAGTGCAGGAGGCAGTTTCTAGACAATATCCCAATTATTGGAAGGGTTAATTTATTCCTAAGTTAGTACCAGGCAGTGAACAAGCACTAGGCAGAAGAAAGCATTAAAATTTCTTCGGGGAGGGATTGTCTAGTAATTTAAAATGTGTTAAATAAGAGCCATATTCTCACTGTGAGGATTTTAATACTAATGGAATGTTTCAAAAGTTTTATTCAAACCACAAATTATAAAATCCACCCAAGAAAATTTCTTCTTAGCATTCTGGAATTCTCATCTAATGGTCCACTGGCTCTCATCTATTGTTTAACTCACTACTTAACTCAGTGACCTTTCAGATTCCTGAGATACATTTTTGAATATTAAATTCTTCATTTTTAAAGGGAATATGTAATGTGCTGTTCAAAGTTGTTTCCTTGATGAGCCCTGAAATCCTGTTGACATTAACTCTCATAAGTAAAGCAAAACATTTTTTAGTTTAAGAAACAGGTAGATGAAATATACTTTACTTCCACTTTTCTACGCATGGTACTAATTTCTATTGTGACATTGGCATTTGGGGAAGTGAGTAGCTGATTAACACCTTAAGATTCATTCAGTACTTATTTAAAAAGCAGATGGCCGATTCAAAATATCAGAAAAGTTGGCCATGATAATAATTTTCAGAATTAATCCATCTAAAAAATTTTAATTAGATTTCCCTTTTCTAGTAAGGGTTCATGTCTGCTACTGATATTTGTCATTAAAAGTCATACTCTTTCAATAATGACATTGGAATCATTTCCATAGGAGGTAATTTCCATAGCAACTAATCATAGTGACACAAACAAGATTATGAAATCAAGTGATGAATAAATAGCAACAGAATGAATACCTCAAAGGAACAAAAAAATCCATTTTCTTAATAATTATGTTTCTTATAAACAACAGCTAGACAATCTTAAAAAATCTAATCAGAATTTCCAAGTAAAATAAAACAGTTTCCTTAAGGTGTCAGCAACAGCACTAAAAATCTCAATTCACACTGAACCCTAAATGTCATTGCAACAAATGAAAATATAAGAATTAAATTACTGCCCTGTGTGTAATCTCTAGAGATCTTTTTAAAGCTTGTAAGAACTCTATTTGGATCAGAACTACATTATTTTAAAGTAAAATGAACACTTGACAAAAAATAACATTAATTTAAATGGAGCCTTTCATTATTTTTAGATAGCAGAGTCTTTTTTCATTTATGTAGAATGATGTAACTGCCAGGTTACTTTTGTGTTTACCCAGGACTCCTAGTAAGAATTGGGACTCAAGGGAGTAATGATACAAAAGGTCTCTTGTGACTGGCGACACCAGGATAGACATAGCATTTGATGAGAAGGAAATCCTATATGCTTGCCTGATAGAATTTAGAGACAATCAAGTGTATGAAAACCTAAAAAGGTAGGATTAATTTGTTTTTTCTAACTAGAAGGGTCTCGTAAATCTCAGTTGTGATTGCCGATTCAGTAAATGACATTAAAAATCTAATGGATATTATTTTTGTTTATTTTTTAAACCACACTGCTGTTTTTGACAGCATTTTAACTGTCGTTGCCACTAAATTATTGAGCTAGAAGATGCTGCAGGAAAAATTGTTTCTGAAACTGGCATCTAAGCATTCTTGTATTTTTGGGGTTTTTTAGTTAAAGCCTTCCTTAGAACAAACCAGTGTTAAAACTTCTAAATTATATGCTTGTCATTTCTCCTTATGCGTATTATATCAAGAAGGATTTAAGTTGTACAGGAAACAGAATTTGTTCTTAGAGAAATTACCTAGCAGTTGTGCCCTTAGGGGGCACTTTGAAACAAGTCTGAAGCCCATCTTCCTAGAAACATTTAGGCGAAGTCTGACCAAGGACCACCTCCCCCCAAAATTATTTAGGCTGTTTCTGGGGTCCCATCTTAACTGTATGTTACAAAGCCTTTAAAATCCGACTGTAGTCTTCAGCTGTACTTCTTTTGACATGGTACTCATTAGATGTTAGTTCTCCCCACTCTCCACTCCCCTCGAAAGGTATAATAAAAAGTTAAGGATCCTTCCCTCCTTCCTTCCCTCCCTCTCCCTTCCTTCCACAGTTAAACAAAAATCTAAAAATACAGAGTTAAACACTTTGTCGAGGAGTTTGTCAAAAGAACTATTTGTTTTCTCATTTCCTAAACCGGAAGTTTATGACAGAGAAAAATATACCATGTAATAAAAACATTTCAGCTTTTTATGAGCTGGCTTTTTACATTCCTTGTTTGTCCTTTTCATTTGTTTCTTGATATATGAAGACTAATAAACTTGAAACAAGGAGTTAGCTGTCAGATCTTGATAATAATGTTATAATTGGAGATACATAATAGAAAGAATAGGTATTTTATTATAATTCAGATGATCTGATAATAATAGCTTAAAAAATTACATTTCAAGCTCTGGGATATAAATTACTTAAAACATCATTAAGATAGTATTTTAATTGCTACAAAGTAATGAGCTTTTTATTTAAACATCTTGCAAGGACAAAGAAAGCATTTTGTTACTATAAATGCACACCTCCTAAGGTAAACAGTCTTTAAAAATATCAGACATGCCAACTCGTGTTTAGTTTTGTTAAATCCTCCCTAATTGTCTGCAGTGCCCCCCTGACTTCTTTTAAATGGACGTGCATATATGTGGAAAATTAAATCCATTTATTATAAATGCCTTATCTTTACCCTTTAGGTTCCTACTAAATGTATTTTACCGGGTACTGTTTATTAAAATGGAAGCTTCCTTGATTTAGAGACAGTGCATGTAAGGTAGGTAAGCAGTCAAGTATTTCTTTAGGCTTATGTTCAGCTCCTCAGCCACCTACTGAGAAGTTAATTAATTCAGTACAAAATGAAATTATAGGGCAGTTTGGTGCAGTTTATGTTAAATGCCATTTGAATGTAATCACCTGTGTTACCTTGAACGAGGAACAACCATACTAGATAGAGATAGAATGCTGCACCATGAGCAAGAGAAGTGCTTTGGCAGGAAAAATATCTGTCCCTGTGGTTAGAATTTATCAAAACTCATTGTCTTTTTAAAGAGTGAATTATTGAGCAGTAATTAAACTTTAACTGATGACCATTTATATTCTCATAATTCTCTTTGGTGTTCTATTAGTCTTAAACTATAATGTAGATAGAGTTGACTTTTTGCATTTACATTTCAAAGACATTACTATTTGTAAATGTTTACATGTTTATGTGTAACTGCTTCATTGCTAATAATAGTTATAATAAAAATGGTTTATTCTGTATCATGCATATTCTAAGTTAATACTAGAAAAGTGTTACCTTTGTTTTTTTTTGTTTTTGTTTTTGTTTTTTTTGCAGTACACGGGCCCCTCACTGCTGTGGCCCTTCCTGTTGCGGAGCACAGGCTCCGGACGCACAGGCTCAGCGGCCATGGCTCACGGGCCCAGCCGCTCCGCGGCATGTGGGATCTTCCCGGACCGGGGCACAAACCCGTGTCCCCTGCATCGGCAGGCGGACTCTCAACCACTGCGCCACCAGGGAAGCCCCTTTGAATTTTTAAGAGACGAGACTTCAGTTGAAAATATGGTCAGATATGTTATTTTCTATGACATACTTATATCATTGGCATTGTTTATAATTTTTATTTTTTAATTAAATGCGGGTCAAGCTTCTGGATTAGAAAATATTATATCATGGATACATATATATATATATTTTTAAGTATTAGAGATTGATAAGGAAGCCAAGGTCATGTGATTAAAACTTCTATATTTTAGAAGAAGTGATTCATGAAAGCATTTTCTAGATTTTTCCTTTAGGTACCCCCTCTGGGCTATAGACTGGTAGAAGTAAACAGTGTTGTGAAATCAGGTTAAACAGAGAAAGACATACTACCCAGCAGCTGGTGCTAATTATTGTAAAACTAATATTCACAAGCCTTGGTATAACTTACATTTATTACAGTGTTGTACATAATCCTCTTACACTGTATTCTTCTGAAAATCCATTGAAGTATCCTTGGTTTTTAGGTTAGTGGTGCATAATTTCCCCAGAGCTTAAGTTACTCTGATAATAAATTAGGGACCTAGGATACTCAGTTGCTGTTAGCCACAAGGAGACTCATTTTAATGCACCTCCCTCAGTACTTAATTTATTCCCATGGAGCACCTCAGGGAAGAGGGAGAGAAATGAGCAATCCTGGCTCAAATATATTATTTCAGCATTTTACTTCTAAATCTGTAGTGTGACCAGAAATATTTAGCATTCCTTTTTAGAAGAAACATCCCTTTCTGTAAGGAGAGAGGACTGCTAATCAATGTGCTCACAGAAGCAAAATACCTTAAGTTTCCAATAACATAAATTTAACTATTAAAGAAATATTAACATTTTTATTTACCTCAAGATAGGAAAAAATACCAATCCTGGCATGTTTGATAGGCAAAGTCATTCCAAATCTTGGTAAAATTGTGTTTTAAATTGCAGCCATTTGCTTTGAGAGATGTGGTAATCTCTTAATGTAACTACTAAAGGAGAGATAGAGTGAAAAGATCTTATATATACATAATTATGCTATATCATAAACATGTTGCAAGATATCCAAATAGATCATTTTGCTGAAAATGAAAACTTTTCTGAGTGTTGTATCAAGATATATTTTATTTTTGTTTACTCAAAAGAAGACAAATTTTTTGTGTGTGTGAATGGATATATTTTTGTTGAATTTAGCCAACTGAGAAACATATTTTCAACTTAATTAGTTGCAGCAATTTTAATTTTACCTTAAAGGGGAGAAAAAGTATCAAGAGTTATCCATCTATTCACCTTAAGTATTAAAACATATGTTTTATATTTATTACATATAAAAGTAGAAGTGTATACATACATATACATACATGTACCCTGTCAAATCTTCAATCCAGATATTTTCAATTAATTTTAAAAGATTCCTTTAAAATGTGCTGCCAGTGCTAGCAGAGTCAAAGTCCAAACCTCTTTCCACAGTTCACAGGAAACATCACAACTCAGCTTCAACTGCCATACCCTTCTAGGCGCTTTCCTCTTATGGCTCTCATCTTTTGGACGTTGCCTCAACAATCTGTGCTGTTTCTACTTGCTCTTCATTTCTTATGCTGTCCTCTCTTTGCCTAGAATATCTTTTCTGCTCCTCTTCTTCATGCATTCTCCTCTCAACCCACAGTCAACAAATTTTATTCATTCTTCAAAATGGTAGCACCACTAAATTCACAAAGACTTTGTACCCTCCTCAACCTCTCCATCTAGGTGAAGTTATACTCCTTCCTCGTGCTTTATATGTACCTCTATTTATAGCCTGAAGTCCTTGTTTGTATTTTTGTATTCCCCTATGTATTAATTTTATGAATTTGTTGCTCCTGCGTAACAAATTACCATCAACTTAGAACAACACCCTTTCATTATCTCACATTTCTTTGGAATAGAAGTCTGGATGGGCTTCAATGGGTTCTCTGCTTAGGATCCCACAAGGCTTATATCACGGTGTCAGCCAGGCTAGGCTCTAATCTGGAGGCTCTGGGAAAATCCGCTTCCAGTCTTTTTTAGGTTGTCAGCAAAATTCAGTTTCTCATGCTTGTTGATTGGCCAAGGGTCACTCTCCTAGAGACCACCCTCCAGTCCTTGTACGTGGCCCCCTCAATCTTCAAAGCCAGTAATAGCTCATTAAACCTGACACATCCAAATTCTCCTTAAGGAGGATTTGAATCTGTCTGACTTTTCTATCCACAATCAACTGGAGAAAACTGCCTTTTAAGGGCTCATGTGATTAGATGTAGCCCACCAGGATAATCTCCCTTTTGATTAATTCCAGGTCCACTGATTAGTAACCTTAATTACATCTGGAAAAATCTCTTTTGACTATAATGTAACATAGTCATAGGCATGATATCATATTCATAGGACAGGAGATCTTGGGGGCCATTTAAAAATTCTGCCACCTACCGCAAGTTAGATTTTTCAAGGGCAGGGAGCGTGTGTTATTTGACTTTTAACCCTGTCATAATAGTAATGAGGGAGGATTATTGTGTATTTATTATATGTAAGGTATTGTGCTAAACACATGAATTAACTCATTTAATCCTTAAAATAGTCCTCCTAGTAACCCCACTAAACAAATGTAATGTAGGAGACTTGCCCTGGGTCACACTGCGTGGTAGTTAAGAGTGTGATTTCTGGAATTAGACCTTGATTAAATTCTAGCTCTGCCATGACGTAGCTGTGTGATGGTGCTGTTTTTTTTTTTTTAACCTCATCTAAGTTTGGGGGTTTTTTTTGGTGTTTTTTTTTTTTACATCTTTAAGCTAAAAATAGTACTTACCTCATAGGATAGTTGTGATTACTCAAAAAGATAACGCATGTAACACATAGCCCAGGGCCTTCAATTGTTTTTATGACCCGACATGTAGCATGAAACAAATGTGTGGTATGTGTATATACATACATATATATCCTTAAAAGAAATTATAACCCTTGTCCCATTTTTATTTTTTGCTTGATGAGAACATACTGGAATTACAGTACATAAGAATTTAAGAGATACTTAAGATATGTCCATATACTCACTGTCCTAATATAAGAACCCTATGTTATGCACTCCTGGGGTTTATAAGATTAAGAAGAATACTTGGGCTTCCCTGGTGGCGCAGTGGTTGAGAGTCCGCCTGCCGATGCAGAGGACACAGTTTCGTGCCCCGGTCCAGGAGGATCCCACGTGCCGCGAAGCGGCTGGGCCCGTGAGCCATGGCCGCTGAGCCTGCGCGTCCGGAGCCTGTGCTCCTCAACGGGAGAGGCCACAACAGTGAGAGGCCCGCGTACCGCAAAAAAAAGAAGAAGAAGAATACTTATTCCGGAGAAGTTCACATTGTAGTTGGTGGGATCAACTGTATTAGAGAATATTGATATGGATTACTGCTTAAACTTGACTCCTGTATATATAACATAGATGTATCTGTATACAGACATTTAAAACAATCCCTACCTACCATCAGTGAACTTAAAAAATTAGTTGAAAAGGTTAAATAATACATAAAATAACAGTGGGCAATATAAAAAAACAGTCAGTGTAACACAATTAAGCATCTGATTTTAAGTGCTATGAGAGATCTGTGAGGGGCATGAGAACTTTTACACAGCAATTTTTCGACAAGAGCAAAAGGCCTTGTATCTTTTTACTACTAAAATGATGAATTAAGCAGTGCAAAATTATATACTATGAATATCTTTGCTGTGAGAACAAGTCATATTAGGAAGATTTTTCAAATCTAGGGGAAATAAGTGAAATAGAATTCAATTTATCCAACAGGCTCCTGGAGGAGTTTAATTTTATACCATTCAAATTTAAGGGAGATTAGTTGTCATGGAAGTCTGTGGAAAGGAATGGATTGGATAGGCAGTTAGCCTATTGTTAAGAATCAACAAGAAGATTAGCATGGCTGAAGTAAAAGTGGCAGTAGGGGAAAGGTAGGGTATGTTGGACCACATGCAAGACCTTAATGCCAGTTCAGAAACATAAGTTAAACTAAGTACGAGTAGTTGACAACAGGACTAGAGTTGGCAGAGTTAGTGGAAAGAGCACGCAGCTTATGAATTGGGAGAATTGGATTCTAGTCCCTGGTTTACAATTAACTAGCCATCTTGCCTTGGGTAAGCTATTATTTACCAGTTCAACTTCATTATCAGTAGAACCACTGAAATGGCTGTTGGTGTTTGTCTCGAACTCATCTAGAGAGCCCTAGGTTCCTGAGTTGATGCCCTTAGAGTCTGCAACCAGTGGGGGTGATGCCAAGTGAGTGAGTCTCTGGGGCTCCCTCTCCTAAACCTCCTGAATCAGGTAGAGCAGCTCCAAGTTGATCTGTTTAATTTTAAACCCCATGAGGTAGTATTATACTAGCCACCGTTTTACAGATGAGCAGTTTGAGGCACAGAACAGTTAAGTAACTTGCCCGAGGTCTCATGGTGAATGAGACAGGATTTGAAAGTAATCAGTCATCATCCAAAGTGAGTGATCAACCTCCTCATTGTACTACAACCTCTAATAAACGTGAAATAACAAAAAAACATTGAGAGCAAGTTTTGCCAGCCTAACCTGAAAACTGTTTTTCCCTAGTGATGTGATCACTGGAGTATCTCTTTGTATTAAAGCCCCCCATGAAAATCGGTTTCATTCACAGTTACATCCAGCCTGTACTATTCTGGGCATCATGTCTGGCCCTGGGAGGTATTTGGGAGGGGAGGTTTGGGTATATGTAAACCTGACTCTACTAGCAGGCCGTGGAGAGCATTATAATAGAAATATGAAAGGGAGGAAAAGATAAATTCCATCCAGGAACATCTGGGAGGATGGGTATTTGAGCCAGGCTTGAAGTATGAGTTGGTTTTTATTAATTACATTTCTTTTTGGTAAAAAAGCAACAGGTGATAACTTAAGCAAAAGCAACAATAGCAAAACTGGTGGGGGACTTTATTGAAAGGCTATTAGAATCATCCAGAGGAATGAAGGGGGCCTAAGGAAGGTTGGACAGGACAAGTCAGGGTCCTCAGCAACATAAAGATTGAAAGAGTAAAGTTTTATTCTCCTAGAGTAGTGACTACATCAACATATTAAAACTTTTTAATATTGGGGTGAAAACATGAATCACAGAACTTAACATCTAGAACTGTGGTTCTAAATCAGGAGTAATTTGTGTTCACCATGGAATATTTGGCAGTGTCTGGAGACATTTTTGATTGCCCCGACGGAGGTTCAGAGTGCTGCTTGAATCTGGTAGGAAGAGACCAGGGATGCTGCTAAGTCTTGTAGGATTGGGCTCTGCAGATATGGGAAAGGGCATTCCGAACAGGGAACAGAAAGAACAGTGGAGCAGGAGGATCACCGTGGTTTAAAATATGTCCACAGATTCTTTCACACTTCTTCAAACGTAGAACGTAATTCTCCTCCCGTTGAATTTGGACTTAGGGATTCACTTCTAATGAATAGAGTATGGTGGAAATGATGTCGTGTGACTTGTGAGGCTAAGATATGAAGGAGAGTTTATACCTAAGCACTCTGTCTTGGATCACTGACTTTGAGGGAAGCCAGCAACTACACTCCCATCAGTCCTGGAAGAGACCCATGTGGAGAGAAACTGACACCTCTGCCCCACAACCAGCACCAACTTTCGAATGAGCACTCAGAAGCGGATCCACAAACCTAGGCATGATGGCAGCCTCTGGAGAAATTCCAAGCCAGAACCACCAAGCTAAGCACCTCCTAAATTCTTGACCTGCAGAAATTGATAATAAGATAATAAATATTTATTATTGTTATTTTTAACATCTTTATTGGAGTATAATTGCTTTACAATGGTGTGTTAGTTTCTGCTTTATAACAAAGTGAATCAGCTATACATATGCATACATCCCAATGTCTCCTCCCTCTTGCATCTCCCTCCCACCCTCCCTATCCCACCCCTCTAGGTGGTCACAAACCAGTGAGCTGATCTCCCTGTGACATGCGGCTGCTTCCCACTAGCTATCTGTTTTACATTTGGTAGTGTGTATATGTCCAAGCCACTCTCTCACTTCATCCCAGCTTCCCCTTCCCCTTCCCCGTGTCCTCAAGTCCATTCTCTACATCTGCGTCTTTATTCCTGTCCTGCCCTTACGTTCTCCGGAACCTTTTTTTTTTTCTGTTAGATTCCATATATATGTGTGTTAGCATATGGTATTTGTTTTTCTCTTTCTGACTTACTTCACTCTGTATAACAGACTCTAGGTCCATCCACCTCACTACAAATAACTCAATTTCGTTTCTTTTTATGGCTGAGTAAAAATAGTCCATTGTATATATGTGCCACATCTTCTTTATCCATTCATCCGATGATGGACACTTAGGTTGCTTCCGTGTCTTGCCTATTGTAAATAGAACTGCAATGAACACTGTGGTACATGACTCTTTTTGAATTATGGTTTTCTCAGGGTATAAGCCCGGTAGTGGGATTGCTGGGTCGTATGGTAGTTCTATTTTTAGATTTTTAAGGAACCTCCATAGTGGCTGTATCAATTTACATTCCCACCAACAGTGCAAGAGGGTTCCCTTTTCTCCACACCCTCTCCAGCATTTATTGTTTGTAGATTTTTGATGATGGCCATTCTGACGGATGTGAGGTGATACCTAATTGTAGTTTTGATTTGCATTTCTCTAATGATTAGTGATGTTGAGCATCCTTTCATGTGTTTGTTGGCAATCTGTATATCTTCTTTGGAGAAATGTCTATTTAGGTCTTCTGCCCATTTTTGGATTGGGTTTGTTTTTTTGATACTGAGCTTCATGAGCTGCTTGTAAATTTAGGAGATTAATCCTTTGTCAGGTGCTTCATTTGCAAATATTTTCTCCCATTCTGAGGGTTGTCTTTTCGTCTTGTTTATGTTTTCCTTTGCTGTGCAAAAGCTTTGAAGTTTCATTAGGTCCCATTTGTTTATTTTTGCTTTTATTTCCATTTCTCTAGGAGGTGGATCAAAAAGGATCTTGCTGTGATTTATGTCATAGAGTGTTCTGCCTATGTTTTCCTCTAAGAGTTTTATAGTGTCTGGCTTTACATTTAGGTCTTTAATCCATTTTGAGTTTATTTTTGTGTATGGTGTTAGGGAGTGTTCTAATTTCATTCTTTTACATGTAGCTGTCCAGTTTTCCCAGCACCACTTATTGAAGAGGGTGTCTTTTCTCCATTGTGTATTCTCGCCTTCTTTATCAAAAATAACGTGACCATAGGTGCGTGGGTTTATCTCTGGGCTTTCTATCCTGTTCCATTGATCTCTATTTCTGTTTTTGTGCCAGTACCATACAGTCTGGTTTACTGTAGCTTTGTAGTATAGTCTGAAGTCTGGGAGCCTGATTCCTCCATCTCCGTTTTTCTTTCTCAAGATTGCTTTGGCTATTTGGGGTCTTTTGTGTTTCCATAGAAATTGTGAAATTTTTTGTTCTAGTTCTGTGAAAAATGCCATTGTTTGATAGGGATTGCATTGAATCTGTAGATTTCTTTGGGTAGTATAGTCATTTTCACAATGTTGATTCTTCCAATCCAAGAACATGGTATATCTCTCCATTTGTTTGTATCATCTGTAATTTCTTTCATCACTTTCTTACAGTTTTCTACATACAGGTCTTTTCTCTCCTTAGGTAGGTTTATTCCTAGGTATTTGATCTTTTTGTTGCAATGGTAAATGAGAGTGTTTCCTTAATTTCTCTTAGATTTTTCATCATTAGTGTATAGGAATGCCAGAGATTTCTGTGCATTAATTTTGTATCCTGCTACTTTACCAAATTCATTGATTAGCTCTAGTAGTTTTCTGGTAGCATCTTTAGGATTCTCTACGTATAGTATCATGTCATTTGCAGACAGAGACAGCTTTACTTCTTCTTTTCTGATTAGGATTCCTTTTATTTCTTTTTCTTCTCTGATTGCTGTTGCTAAAACTTCCAAAACTATGTTGAATAATAGTTGTGAGAGTTGACAACCTTGTCTTGTTCCTGATCTTAGAGGAAATGGTTTCAGTTTTTCACAATTGAGAACAATGTAGGCTGTGGGTTTGTCATATATGGCCTTTATTATGCTGTGGTAAGTTCCCTCTATGCCTACTTTCTGGAGGGTTTTTATCATAAATGGGTGTTGAACTTTGTCAAAAGCGTTTTCTTCATCTACTGATATGATCATATGTTTTTTCTCCTTCAGTTTGTTAATATGTTGTATCACAGTGATTGATTTGCGTATATTGAAGAATCCTTGCATTCCTGGGATAAACCCCACTTGATCCTGGTGCTGTTGGATTCTGTTTGCTAGTATTTTGTTGAGGATTTTTGCATCTATGTTCATCAGTGATACTGGCCTGTAGTTTTCTTTGTGACGTCTTTGTTTGGTTTTGGTATCAGGGTGATGGTGGCCTCGTAGAATGAGTTTGGGAGTGTTCCTCCCTCTGCTCTATTTTGGAAGAGTTTGAGAAGGATGGGTGTTAGCTCTTCTCTAAATGTTTGATAGAATTCGCCTGTGAAGCCATCTGGTCCTGAGCTTTTGTTTGTTGTAAGATTTTGAATCACAGTTGTAATTTCAGTGCTTGTGATTGGTCTGTTTATATTTTTTATTTCTTCCTGGTTCAGTTGTGGAAGGTTGTGCTTTTCTAAGAATTTGTTCATTTCTTCCAGGTTGTCCATTTTATTGGCATATAGTTGCTTGTAGTAATCTCTCATGATCTGGCTAATGGTTTATCAATTTTGTTTATCTTCTCAAAGAACCAGCTTTTAGTTTTATTGATCTTTGCTATTGTTTTCTTCATTTCTTTTTCATTTATTTCTGATTTGATCTTTATGGTTTCTTTCCTTCTGCTAACTTTGGGGTTCTTTTGTTCTTCTTTCTCTAATTGCTTTAGGTGTAATGTTAGGTTGTTTATTTGAGATGTTTCTTGTTTCTTGAGGTAGGATTGTATTGCTATAAACTTCCCTCTGAGAACTGCTTTTGGTGAGTCCCATAGGTTTTGGGTCATCGTGTTTTCATTGTCATTTGTTTCTAGGCATTTTTTGATTCCCTCTTTGATTTTTTCAGTGATCTCTTGGTTATTTAGTAGCATATTGTTTAGCCTCCATATGTTTGTATGTTTTACAGATTTTTTCCTGTAATTGATATCTAGTCTCATAGCATTGTGGTCAGAAAAGATACTTGATATGATTTCAATTTTCTTAAATTTACCAAGGCTTTATTTGTGACCCAAGATATGATCTATTCTGGAGAATGTTCCATGAGCACTTGAGAAGTGTATTCTGTTATTTTTGGATGTAATGTCCTATAAATATCAATTAAGTCCATCTTGTTTAATGTATCATTTAAAGCTTGTGTTTCCTTATTTATTTTCATTTTGGATGATCTGTCCATTGGTGAAAGTGGGGTGTTAAAGTCCCCTACTATGATTGTGTTACTATTGATTTCCCCTTTTATGACTGTTAGCATTTGCCTTATGTATTGAGGTGCTCCTATGTTGGATGCATAAATATTTACAATTGTTATATCTTCTTCTTGGATTGATCCCTTGATCATTATGTAGTGTCCTTCTTTGTCTCTTGTAATAGTCTTTATTTTAAAGTCTATTTCGTCTGCTATGAGAATTACTACTCCAGCTTTCTTTTGATTTCCATTTGCATGGAATATCTTTTTCCATCCCCTCACTTTCAATCTGTATGCGTCCCTATGTCTGAAGTGGGTCTCCTGTAGACAGCATATATATGGGTCTTGTTTTTGTATCCATTCAGCCAGTCTATGTCTCTTGGTTGGAGCATTTAATCCATTTACATTTAAGGTAGTTATTGATATGTGTGTTTCTATTACCATTTTCTTAATTGTTTTGGGTTTGTTATTATAGGTCTTTTCCTTCTCTTGTGTTTCCTGCCTTGAGAAGTTCCTTTAGCATTTGTTGTAAAGCTGGTTTGGTGGTGCTGAATTCTCTTAGCTTTTGCTTGTCTGTAAAGGTTTTGATTTCTCTGTCGAATCTGACTGAGATCCTTTCTGGGTAGAGTAATCTTGGTTGTAGGTTTTTCCCTTTCATCACTTTAAGTATGTCCTGCCACTCCCTTCTGGCTTGCAGAGTTTCTGCTGAGAGATCAGCTGTTATCCTTATGGGGATTCCCTTGTATGATATTTAATTTTTGATAGTTTGATTAATATGTGTCTTGGCATGTTTCTCCTTGGATTTATCCTGTATGGGACCCTGTGCACTTCCTGGACTTGATTGACTGTTTCCTTTCCTGTGTTAGGGAAGTTTTCTACTATAATCTCTTCAAATATTTTCTCAGACCCTTTCTTTTTCTCTTCTTCTGGGACCCCTACAATTCTAATGTTGGTGCATTTAATGTTGTCCCAGAGGTCTCTGAGACTGTCCTCAATTCTTTTCATTCTTTTTTCTTTATTCTGCTCTGTGGTAGTTATTTCCACTATTTAATCTTCCAGGTCACTCATCTGTTCTTCTGCCTCAGTTATTCTGCTATTGATTCCTTCTAGAGAATTTTTAATTTCATTTATTGTGTTGTTCATCATTGTTTGTTTGCTCTTTAGTTCTTCTAGGTCCTTGTTAAACGTTTCTTGTATTTCCTCCATTCTATTTCCAAGATTTTAGATCACGTTTACTATCATTACTCTGAATTCGTTTTCAGGTAGACTGCCTATTTCCTCTTCATTTGTTAGGTCTGTTGGGTTATTACCTTGCTTCTTCATCTGCTGTGTGTTTCTCTGTCTTCTCATTTTCTTAACTTACTGTGTTTGGGGTCTCCTTTTCACAGGCTCTAAGTTCATAGTTCCCGTTGTTTTTGGTGTCTGCCCCCAGTGGGTGAGGTTGGTTCAGTGGGTTGTGTAGGCTTCCTGGTGGAGGGGACTGGTGCCTGTGTTCTGGTGGATGAGGCTGGATCTTGTCTTTCTCGTGAGCAGGACCATGTCCCTTGGTGTTTTGGGGGTGTCTGTGACCTTATTATGAATTGAGGCAGCCTCTCTGCTAGTGGGTGGGGTTGTGTTCCTGTCTTGCTCATTGTTTGGCATAGGGTGTCCAGCACTGTAGCTTGCTGGTTGTTGAGTTGAGCTGGATTTAGCGTTGAGATGGAGATCTCTGAGAGAGCTTTCACCGTTTGATATTACGTGGAGCCGGGAGGTCTCTGGTGGACCAGTGTCCTGAACTCAGCTCTCCCACCTCAGAGGCACAGGCCTGACACCGAAGTGGGGCACCAAGACCCTGTCAGCCACACGGCTCAGCAGAAAAGGGAGGAAGGAGGGAGGAAGGAAGCAAGGAAGGAAGGAAGGAAGGAAAAATTAATAAAATAAAAAAGGGCTTCCCTGGTGGCACAGTGGTTGAGAGTCTGCCTGCCGATGCAGGGGATGCGGGTTCGTGCCCCGGTCCGGGAGGATCCCACATGCCACGGAGCGGCTGGGCCCGTGAGCCACGGCCGCTGAGCCTGCACGTCCGGAGCCTGTGCTCCACAATGGGAGAGGCCACAACAGTGAGAGGCCTGCGTACCACAAAAAAAAATAAATAAATTAAAAAAAAAATAATAAATTATTAAAAATTAAAAAAAATTGAAAAGTAATTTAAAGAAAAGAAAGAAGAGATCAACCAAACCAAAGAAACAAATCCACCAGTGATAACAAGCGCTAAAAAACTATACCAGAAAAACAGGCGGAGCCCTAGGAGAAATGGTAAAAGCAAAGCTATACAGACAAAATCACAAGAAAGTCCATCGCCTCAATTTGGGATGATTCGTTGTCTATTCATGTATTCCACAGATGCAGGGTACATCAAGTTGATTGTGGAGATTTAATCCGCTGCTCCTGAGGCCACTGGGAGAGATTTCTGTTTCTCTTCTTTGTTCGCACAGCTCCAGGGGTTCGGCTTTGGATTGGCCCCGCCTCTGCGTGTAGGTCGCCTGAGGGCATCTGTTCCCGCTCAGACAGGACGGGGTTAAAGGAGCAGCTGATTTGGGGGCTCTGGCTCACTCAGGCCAGGGGGAGGGAGGGGTACAGAAGAATGTGGGGTGAGCCTGCGGCAGCAGAGGCCAGCATAATGTTGCAACAGCCTGTGGCGCGCCATGTGTTCTCCTGGGGAAGTTGTCCCTAGATCACGGGACCCTGGCAGTGGTGGGCGGCACAGGCTCCCCGGAAGCAGGGTGTGGATAGTGACCTGTGCTCGCACACAGGCTTCCTGGTGGCTGTAGCAGCAGGCACCTTAGCGTTTCATGCCGGTGTCTGGTGTCCGCGCTCACAGCCACGGCTCGTGCCCGTCTCTGGAGCTCCTTTAAGCAGCGCTCTTAATCCCCTCTCCTCGCGCACCAGGAAACAAAGAGGGAAGAAAAAGTCTCTTGCCTCTTCGGCAGCTCCAGACTTTTTCCCGGACGCCCTCCCGGCTAGCTGTGGTGCACTAACCCCTGCAGGCTGTGTTCACGCCGCCAGTCCTCTCCCTGCGCTCCGACCGAAGCCCGAGCCTCAGCTCCCAGCCCCGCCTGCCCCGGTGGGTGAGCAGACAAGCCTCTTGGGCTGGTGAGTGCTGGTAAGCGCCAATCCTCTTTGCGGCAATCTCTCCGCTGTTCCCTCCGCACCCCTGTTGCTGCGCTCTCCTCCGCAGCTCCGAAGCTTCCCCCCACTCCCACCACCACCGCCCCCCCCCCCCGTCTCCGCCAGTGAAGGGGCTTCCTAGTGTGTGGAAACCTTTCCTCCTTCACAGCTCCCTCCCACTGGTGCAGGTCCCGTCCCTATTCTTTTGTCTCTGTTTATTCTGTTTTCTTTTGCCCTACCCAGGTACGTGGGGAAGTTTCTTGCCTTTTGGGAAGTCTGAGGTCTTCTGACAGCCTTCAGTAGGTGTTCTGTAGGAGTTGTTCCACGTGTAGATGTATTTCTGATGTATTTGTGGGGAGGAAGGTGATCTCCGCATGTTACTTTTCCGCCATCTTGAAAGTCTCTCAAATGTTTATTATTTTAACCAGTAGGTTTTGGGCTATTGGTTTCCATGGCAGTATATATTTTTAAAAAGCATAAAAATATAGGGTATGCCAAGGGCTTGAAATGGTTTAATTGTGTATGGTTGGGAATTAGTGAGAAATAAGGTTGACTAGGCAGGTGAACTCAGGTCATGGAAGGCCTTGAATGTCAGGCTGAAGAATTTACCTTTTGTTTGGTAGCTGAAGAAATCTGCCATATGGGCGTAGTATATCCAGATCACATCTGGCTTATTCTCTGTTAGAGTAGCAAGGGAAGAAGTAACTACAGTTAGTATTGGGGTTCATGCACATCATTAAATTGTCTCTAGAAGAAAAACAACCTATAAATGTCAGCACTACATGTTAAGTTCATGGAGGGCAGGGGCCATTTTATCTGTCATGCTTTGTCAGTATAAAGGTACTGAGAAGATCAAGTCTCCCCTGGCTTTATAAAAAATTTTTTGAAGAAGAGAGAAACCTCTCACAGGTGTCCAGGTCACTAATGTGACACCATTGAGTTGATTTTTCTTACCTGCCAGCCTTTTTGCAAGGGTAGGGTGACACATTAAATTGCTTCCACCTGCAGCATCTTAGCATGACTGGGTTTATCAAGTTCTCTTTTCAGTAGGCAAGAAGGAAGGAGAGGCCTGAAGGGCTGTGAAGAGTGACACAGAGGGGTGAACAGATTGAAGGGAGGAAACATTCAGGGGCCCAGAGCAAACCTCATCGGCATGCGTCCACACCAAGGGGTTTGAGTGGATTCCATGATTCCTCCTCCCTGCTGGGGGAAATTCAGCTGTGTATTTGGTTTGGTTTGGGTGGGGTTTTGTTTGCTTGTTTTTATCATTTGTAATACCAAAAGTGTTTTTTAAATAGTCAGTTATGAGAGCGGAGCTGTTGTCATCCCAAAATCAATCACTCAGGGTTTCTCAGGGACATTAGAATAGCATGCCCGGTGTACTTCAACACCTTTACTATGTCATGTAGCAAACATCCCAAGAAATTAAATTCAGTAAAAATTTGGAGATATGATTACACTTGAGATGGATTTCAACCCAAATCAATTGCTAAAATAAAAAACTGAGACTGGAGAACTCAGAAAGTATAGGACTAAATGTACCACAAGTCTTATCAACTCCAGTGTAAATAGTCTGTTTAATTTTCTGCCGTGAACTTCCTGGGAAGCAGTTGATAACTTGTTCTTCACTGAAATTTTGGTGCCCTCTTCCCTCCACCCTATATAATTAAAAACAATACTATACCAACCCATAAAATATAAATATTATACTTGTGATGGAATTAATATAGTTTCTTTTTTCTTCTGTGTGTGTGTGTGTGTGTGTGTGTGTGTGTGTTGTGTTGCTACTGAGTAATCCAGTACTGAGCAGTCAAAATGTAAGGTTCTAAAAGGCCAATTAACTGCAAAAAGAAAGAAGAGTTAATCTATAGCTCATCAGCTTCTAAACTGAATGTCCAGCAATACTCATTATGTAGGCCTTTTAATACATAAAACAGGTCAAAGTGGAACTAGTCTGGAGTGGGAAGGGAGTGAGGAGCCCTTGGCTTCCTATCCTACCTCGTCACCCATTTCACCTCCTAGCAGTCTCTGTAGGACCTTGGGGTTTCCCAGAACAGTTTGAAAACTGCTGATCTAGTGCATTGCTTGAGTCTTGGTGAAGTATTGCTGGACATTCAGTTTAGAAGCTGATGAGCTATAGATTAACTCTTCTTTCTTTTTGCAGTTAATTGGCCTTTTAGAACCTTACATTTTGACTGCTCAGTACTGGATTACTCAGTAGGCAAAAATAAGCAATGCTCAATCCAACAACACACACACACACACACACACACACACACACAGAAGAAAGAGACCAGACTTTTTAATAAGAAAAAAAGAAACTATATTAATTCCATCACAAGTATAATATTTATATTTTATGGGTTGGTATAGTATTGTTTTTTAATTATATAGGGTGGAGGGAAGAGGGCACCAAAATTTTCAGTGCTTGAAGTCTTCCAAAGGCTTCCTTCCCCACTCAGTAGCCGTCAACTGATTCCCGGGGCCATGAATCAAGGAGAGAACATAGCTCCTTAAACCACACAGGTCCTTCTCTGTCAGGGCTGGTAGCCACATTCCCTGTTGTACCAATGCCCATTCCAGTTAGCAGACAGAAGAATGCAAAGATGTTCACTGTGCCCTGTCTGCCTCCATGGTTGCAAAGTCTCCATATTTGTCCCCTTCAAGTCAAGAACAGTTTCCCTCATCAATTCTGTTTCTCGTAAATCACTCACTTAACTTGTCCTTTAAGCAAAACTTTACATGGATTTGTAGAGAGGAACCTTTTGGGGAACTTCTCAATATCTAGATGCATTAAGTAGAAACTTTCACTGAATTATAAAATATTTCCCCAATGTAAAATAAAACAAGCACAAAATAAAAGTTTATATGTTAAGAATAGGTGAGCGTGAGATCCCCTAGGCAGGGCAGTCAGGCATGGAGGGGAGAAAAGCAAAGGTGTGATGGCCCAGCTCCCTCCTGTGGTTAGTCACGTTTTACAGTCTCCTTCCATTGCAGTGCTAAAAGTGCACCACCCTGGGTTCCAGTCCCAAAGGTGCTGCCTTCACCGACCCGCTTTAGGTCAATACCTAACTCTGCTAAGCCTCAGACCGTGTAAAATGGTAATAATAGAACCTTCCTCAGAGTGTTGTTGCAAGCATTCAATGAGAAATTGTAAAGCTATCTGTAAAGTTCCAGGAAAATAGTAAGTGTCCAATAAATGTTAGCTACTAAGGCTATTAGTATGGCAGCCACTGAGGTGGTGCTGAGCGCGAACAATACCTGATACACTGTTTAGGAAACAACACAGCTTGGGGTGGCTGCAAGGTGAGGAGCCACTGGTCAGGTACCATGGCTTCTCTTGTTAGGTTCACCTGGACTCCTCCTTGAAAACCAGCCCAAGAGCTCGTCCTTTGAAGTCTCACTACAGTTTGAAAGTGAGGCAAGTCTTTACCAAAAGCATTTTTTTTTAATTGAAGTATAGTTGATTTACAATGTTGTATTAATTTCTGCTATATAGCAAAGTGATTCATTTATAAACATATAAATTCGTTGTTATATTCTTTTCCATTATGGTTTATCCTGGGATATTGAATATAGTTCCCTGTGCTCTACTGTAAGACCTTGTTGTTTATCTATTCTATATATAATAGTTTGTATCTGCTAATCCCAAACTCCCAATTCATCCCTCCTCCACCCTCTCTCCCCCATGGCCACCACAAGTCTGTTCTCTGTGTCTGTGAGTCTGTTCCTGTTTCGTAGATAGTTTCATTTGTGTCATGTTTTAGATTCCACATATAAGTGATATCATATGGCATTTGTCTTTCTCTTTCTGACTTATTTCACTTAGTATGATCACCTCTGGGTCCATCCATGTTGCTGCAAATGGCAGTATTTCATTATTTTTTATGGCTGAGTAGTATTCCATTGTATATATGTACCACCTCTTCTTTATCCATTCATCCATTGATGGACATTTAGGTGGTTTCCATGTCTTGGCTGTTGTGAATAGTGCTTCTATGAACGTAGGGGTGCATGTATCTTATTGAGTTATAGTTTTGTTTGGATATATGCCCAGGAGTGGGATTGCTGGGTCACATGGCAACTCTATTTTTAGGTTTTTGGGGACCTGCCATACTGTTTTCCATAGTGGCTGCACCAATTTACATTTCCACCAACAGTGTAGGAGGGTTCCCTTTTCTCCACACCCTCTCCAGCATTTGTTATTTGTACACTTTTTAATAATGGCCATTCTGATGAATGTGAGGTGATACCTCATTGTTGTTTTGATTTGCATTTCTCTAACAGCAATTTGAAGCATCTTTTCATGTGCCTGTTGGCCATCTGTATGTCTTCTTTGGAGAAATGTCTGTTTATGTCTTCTGCCCGTTTTTTGATTGGGTTGTTTGTCTTTTGTTATTGTTGAGTTGTATAAGCTGTTTGTATATTTTGGAAATTAAGCCCTCGTTGGTCGCATCATTTGCAAATATTTTCTCCCAGTCCGTAGGTTGTCTTTTCGTTTTGTTTATGTTATGTTTCCTTTGCTGTACAAAAGCTTGTAAGTTTGATTAGGTCCCATTAGTTTATTTTTGCTCCAAAAGCAGTGTTGGAATCAGAGGTGGAGGAACTGATGGAATCAAATGCTTATTAGCTTAGGACTCAGTGCCTAAGTCAACTTGGAGAGGCTGCCACTCAAAAATGTGAGTTTTTATTTTTACTGTGGAGGTCATATTTATGATAACTTCTAGAAGCAAGAAATGGCAAGTTAAATTATCATAAGACAAAACAAGAGTCATCTGAAGTTGACACTTAAATCAGATATGTCGGTGGCAAAATTAATTAGAACATGGAGGCAAAAGCAATGGGAAAGATTTTAGCAAGATTTCTGGGGAGTTGGGGATGGTGATGGTGGGGGAGCCTGGACTGACCATTGACCAGCGGTTTACCTATTAAATCTGACAGGCGTTTGGCCAGTGAATGGTAATATTCATTATGAGGCAAGAGAATATCTGGTAAAACCTATACTTTTATTCTCTCTTCAGTAATTAACAAGGCCTGTTTGTTTTCTTTACTCATCTCTGGTTTGAGATCATCATTAAATAATTATAAAATATAAACAGAGTGCTAGCATCTTGGGTGTCTTTGGTTTTTGAGAAATCTTTCTCTAGGGAATATATAACTTCACAATCGCTGTACTTATTTTAAGTTCTTTAGGCTGGAAAGGAACCTCAAAGGCAATCTACTCCAACTTCCTTCCCAAGGCAGAAGCACTCCCCTAACCCATAATATCCATGTGTGCCAGCTTCTAGTTGACATGATTTTTTTTGTTTTTTACTTTTTAGATTGTTTGTGTTTAGAATATTCAGACTGATTTCTTGTAAGTTCCAGTTCTAAGAAAGGTCCTCTTACATATTTTGATGGCTCATTTTTCTTGAAACTTGCAGCTTTCCTCTGACTCCCCTTTGTGATTCTGACTGGCAGTGACTTTCTAGTTTTCTTCTCACCTTTATGGGAGTAAAGGTGATTTTTTCCAAAATATTAATAATGAACTACATAATCTCCAGAAACAGATACTGCCAGCAGTCTTCAAATTCCTCTTCACATAGTATCTCAAATACTATATTAAAACAGCTGCACAAAATTTAAAATACAATATGGCATTTCTCTGGCAGAATATAAGCTTCATAAGGGAAAAGACATGTGTTTTCTTCTTGTATTCTTAGCACCTAATACAGTACCTGACACATAATAATGGCTTTAGAACAATTCTTAAGAGGCATTGAATGAACGTTCTGTAGAGCTGTCGCTGTTTATTATTTTCCATTCAGCATTTACAGGTACCTTTCTTTTAAAGACGTCTGCTGTTTACATAGCCACTTCATTGTTCATTAGTACATGACTCTGGTAAGCGTATCTCCTGTGAAGAGAAATATTATAACAAATTATTACGGCATTCAGTACTGGTATTTCAGTTACTCAACTAATCCACCCACTGATAGAGTGAACTGAATTAAATACTTTGAAGAATAAACTCAGGTAAATCTTGATAAAAATCAAAGGCTGAGGAAATCTTGTTTGACAGAAGTCATGAACAAAAATGCTAAAATGAATACTGTTTAGGAAGAAATCCTCATTCTACAGCAGACTAAATGAAGAGTAGTAGTTCAAGAGTATCAAAATGCCTATGTGATCAAAAGGCAGAAACAGCTTCTTTTTACTATGTCTCTTAATATTCCAGGACTCATAATATCCTGCCTGCATGAGCACCTGTCTTTGTGGTAATTCAGAGTATTTGAACACCTTATCTAATCCAACCTCAAATTTCCTGTGAGGTAGGTAAGCACTGAGGGCTCTTGGTACTGTTTTCAAGATGAGGCAAGTGAATTAGAGAGACTGTTTACACACTCCAAATTTCACAGAAACTTAAGGAGGAAGTGAGGGTAAGAATTAGCAGTTAATTCCCAGTCATAGAAATCAATATCAGAGCTTGAAAGGACATTGTTGATAACCTGGCCCAACATGGGCTTTCCTGATGATACTTACTTGTGGTGACTTGATTCATTTCACCAACCACACAAATTTTGTGTAATTTTTAAATCATAAAAATAATATAGAACATAGTTTTATGTGTGTGTGTGTGTATATATATATATATATATATATAAATACACGGTATAGAAGGGTATTAAATTTTAAAAACAAACAAAAGATATGTATTACTCCCTCCTTTCACATCTCAGTGCCACTTTTGAAGATTCTCATTACCCAGATGTAGCTATTAACAGTTTTTAATATATATTTCAAAAAAATTTTCTAAGCATTTTAAAGTATGTGTGTGTATACATGTACACACACACACATGCAACTGTATGTTCCACTTTCTATTAAATAGCTATCCTTGGAAATGTAATAGTCATTCCAAACTTAACATGACCTTCTGCTGTTCTCTCCCAACCTGATGTTCCCAGTTTTCTCCATCTGGTGAATATCAAATTCATCTTTCCAGTTGCCCAGGTCAAAAATCATGAAATCATCTTCAGCTTCTCTCTTTCCTCCCTACTCTATGTCCAGTCCATCAACAAATCTTATTGAGTATATGTTAAAAATATATCCAGAATCCAACCAGTTATCACCATCCCTGTTGCTTCCACCCTAGTTCAAACCACCATCATCTGTTGCCTGAGTTGTTGCAATAGTCTTCTAACTGTTCTCCCCACTTCTCTTTAGCTTCCTGTTGTCTATACTCAGCATAGCAGGCGGGCATCCTGTGAAAACACAATTCAGTTATATCTCTTCCATATTCAAAAACCATCCATGGACTTTCCCTGGTGGCACAGTGGTTAAGAATCCGCCTGCCAATGCAGGGGACGTGGGTTTGAGCCCTGGTCCGGGAAGATCCCATGTGCCACAACTACTGAAGCCCGCGTGCCTAGAACCCCTGCTCTGTAGCAAGAGAAGCCACCGCAAGGAGAAGCCCATGCACCGCAATGAAGAGTAGCCCTTGCTTGTCGCAACTAGAGAAAGCCCTCCTGCAGCAACAAAGACCCAGCGCAGCCAAAAATAAATATAAATAAATAAATAAGTTTATTTAAAAAAAAAAAAAACATCCAAAGGCTCTCCATTCAATTCAGAGTAAAAGCCAAATGACCTGTAAGACTCTACATGATATCTTGACCCCTTACCTCTCTTACTTTATCTCCTGCTCTTCTTGAGACGCCTCACTCTCTTTGCTTTAGACATACTGGCCTTTTTGCTGTCTTGAACATTCCAAGCATGTTCCTGCCTCAGAGCCTTTTGCACTTGCTGTTTCTTTTGCCTGGAATGTTCTTGCCCGACTTATCCTCCCTTCCTTCAAGTCTTAATTTAAATGTGACTTTCTTAATGAGTCCTTCCCTAGCCACCCTACTTATAATTGTTACTCTGTTCCCAAGCTCATACTTTCTACACCCTTCCTTGCTTCAGTTTTCTCCTTAGAATTCATTTTTACTTATTTGTCTTACTAGTTATCAATCCCTCTGAGATAGATGGCTTCCAAATGTAACCACATTAACTTCCATCCCACATACTCTTTTCTGATGTGACATTGCTGCTCCCCCCCACCTTCAAGAGATGGAGTCTGTTTCCCCTCCACTTGATTCTGGGCTTCCGTCTTCTATGTTTGGAATGCTTCCACTGGAGGCCAGTGGCCACATAAGAAAACCAACTACCCTGAGACCACCAAGCTTTAAGGAAGGCCAAGCTAGTGGAGAGAAGCCACATATGGATGAGTACCCCAAGGCTCCAGACATGGGTAAAGTCTTACTCTAGACTGAGCAAAGGCTTCTTGAACTTTCTAGCCCATCATAGCCATCAGCTGAACGGAGTCAAGTGATTGACCCATCATCCGACACGATATGAACAGAACTGTCAAGCCAGGCCCTAAATTCCTAAATCATAGAATTGTGAGGAAATAAAAAGTTTGCTTGAAGACACTATGTTTTGGGGTAGTGTATTAAGCAACAATAGATATGTGAAACATTCCCATACTAGAATGTAAGCTCCATGAGGACAAGGATATTTACTGGTTTTGTTGACTGCTGTATCCCCAGTGTATCCAGTAGTACTTGGAACAAGTTAGGTGCTCAGTAAACATCTGTTGAGTGAACGAATAAGTAAATCAAAGAGAGAGAGAACATCATGAAGGGAACATTACTAGCAGATCAGTATTTCTTTCTAATGCCATAAAACAGTAGGATATGGGTCCTAACTATGGCCATGATGCTGCCCACAGGGCCAACTTCCCAGGCTGGCCAGGACACAGAGGGTGCTCAGCACTGCATCTCAGGAAAACCAGGTTCACAGACATTGTCTTCAAACTTTTTATTTGAGATATTAAATCAAACTTTTAATTAACCAAATAAACTTTTAAGATGAAGTTTGTCTTTCTAAATATAAAAGGAACACAGATACATGGCAAAAATTTTAAACATCACAGGAAGTTTGTGCCATGAAAAGTGAGTTTCATTTTTCTCCCCGTGTTAACAGTTCCTTTGGTAATAGTCTAGAAAATGTCTCGGCACAAGTGAGGCCTAAAGATTATCCCATTCTGTTCCTTGCTTTTTTCACTCTACACAGTATATTAAAGAAGGTTCCCTAAATGTACCAAAAACAGCATTTAGCCCCCATTTACCGAATACCTACTATAGCCACCATCCAATGGCCCATTTAATCCTCACAACAACCCAGTAAGGTAGATAATATCATTTTATAGATGGAGGAGTTGAGGCTTGAATAAGTGACATAACTTGTCCAAAGTTAAACACTTTGGAAATGATAGATTCAAGGTCTAACTCCAGAGCTATGCTTAACTTCCTTCCTCTACCGCCTGTGTAGCAGAGATGGAACTCATCGAGTTCTGCATTGTTATATTCCATTGACACAACCTTTTGGGCATTTTAGGCTTGAGCAAATGACTAAATATATTGAAGGTAATGGGAGCCAGGTTTCCCACTATTGGGGAAGGGAGTTTTAAGTATGGAAAGGGAAAGAGTAGAATATACCCCTTCATGTTAGATTGGAATTGGAAGTATCACTATGAACTCATTTTTATTACATATCTATATCTTAGCTCTGTCCACTGGGAAGGCCTAGATATAAAGACATACCAGTAGCAATGAATGTGCTCAGATCTTGCTTCTAAATACTATTCTCCACTAAAAGGAACCAGAGTTCCTTGGAGAAATGAGTGAGTCTGTTGCTGGCACAGGGACAGCACAAGATAAGTCTGGAACATTTTAACGCACCAGAAAGTAAGAAAGTGCTCCCAGTAGTCAAGCTGGAACCATTTGAGCAACCAAATAAAGTAGTCTTGGATTATAACACACAGTATAAAATAACTATTCATGAATTCATACTGACAAAAATAAAAGAATGAGTAAATAACAAAGGAGAAGAATTCCAATATACCTTTATATATGTTATATTTATACATTTATAATTTACATAGATACCCCTTTCTCAAGGAAGTGGGGCATAACTCCCCACTCCATGAACTGGGGCTACACATAGTGACCTCCTTCCAAAGAGCACAGTATGGAAAGAAGGAAGAAAAGTGTGGTGAGATGTGATAAACACTACCTCATCTAGGTGAGCTCTTTCACTTGGCCCAGTATTCCTTTGACATACCTCATACATTGCATTTTTGTTTGAGTACTTCCTCGTTTTCTGGTACTACAGAATTCTCCAGGCTCATCTGTGTATTTCCAGCCCCAATCCTAGAATCACCGATTTCTCCAAGGAGCCCTGGTTCCTTTTACTGGGGAATGGTTTTAGAAACCAAGATCTGATTGCTCACTGTGCTCATTGTTACTGACGTATCCTTGCTTCTAGCTCTCTCTGCTGACAGAATAAGAAAATGTATGTGTATATACTAACATATGTATGTGTTTTTCAAAGAATTTGTGCATTTCATCTAAGTGGTCAAATTTATTGCCATAACACTGATAATTTCTTATTTTTTCTGATCGGTTTGGCTAGAGATTTATTAATTTTTTTATTTTTTCTGATCAGTATGGCTAGAGATTTATTAATTTTTTTTTAAGAAGATGTTGGGGGTAGGAGTTTATTAATTAATTAATTTATTTTTCCTGTGTTGGGTCTTCATTTCTGTGTGACGACTTTCTCTAGTTTTGGCAAGCGGGGACCACTCTTCATCGCGGTGCGTGGGCCTCTCACTATCATGTCTCCTCTTGTTGTGGAGCACAGGCTCCAGACGCACAGGCTCAGTAGTTGTGGCTCACGGGCCTTGTTGCTCCACGGCATGTGGGATCCTCCCAGACCAGGGCTCGAACCCGTGTCCCCTGCATTAGCAGGCAGATTCTCAACCACTGCACCACCAGGGAAGCCCTATTAATTTTATTGATCTAAAAAAATCAGCTCCAGGCTTCCCTGGTGGCACAGTGGTTAGGAATCCGCCTGCCGGTGCAGGGGACATGGGTTTAAGCCCTGGTTCAGGAAGATCCCACATGCTGTGGAGCAACTAAGCCCATGTGCCACAGCTACTGAGCCTGCACTCTAGAGACTGTGTGCCACAACTACTGAAGCCTGTGCGCCTAGAGCCCATGCTCCACAACAAGAGAAGCCACTGCAGTAAGAAGCCCGCGCACCACAAGGAAGAGTAGCCCCGCATGCAGCAACCAGAGGAAGCCTGCACACAGCAACAAAGACCCAATGCAGCCAAAAATAAATAAATTTATAAAAAATTTTAAAATCAGCCTTTATTGATTTTTTTAATTGCTTCTTTGTTTTCAAGGTCATCAATTTCCACTTAATTCTGTATTATTTTTCTTCTTCTCCTTTGGATTTCATTTGCTCTTCATTTTCTACTTTCTTAAGGTGGAAGCTAAGGTCACTAATTTGAGACTGCTTTTCTTTTTTTTTTTTTAACTACAGGCACTTATTGCATGAATTTCCCTCTAAGTACAGCTTTACCAGCATCTTACAAATGTTGATAATGCTGTGTTTTCATTTCATTCAGTTCAAAATACTTTTAATTTTCCTTTTTTATTTCTTTTTTGATCATAGGTTATTTAGAAGAGTATTATTTAGTTTCTAAACATTTTAAGATTTTCTGCAGATCTTTCTGGTATTGATTTTTAGTTTAATAGCACTGTGTCAGAGAACATGCTTTGTATAGCCTGAATTCTCTTAAACATGTTGAGTTTTGTTTTATGGCCCAGAATGTGGTGTCTCTGGATGAGTGTTCCATGTACATACACTTAAAAAGAATGTATATTCTACCGTCATTGGGTGGAGTGTTCTATAAATGTCAATTAAGTCCTGTTGTGTTGTTTAACTCTTCTATGTACCTGTTATCCACCTTTTGTCTACCTGTTTAGTCAGTTATTGAGAGAGGGATATTGAAATCCCTAACTATAATTGTGGATGTATTTATTTCTCCTTGCAGTTTTATCAGTTTTTACTCATGTATTTTAAAAATCTGTTATCGGTTTCATAAAAGTTTAGGATTTTCATGTCCTCCTGATGAACTAACTGATCCCTTTATCTTTGAGAAATGACCTTTTTTCTTCTTATTACTATCTTTGCTCTGTAATTACTTCATCTGATATTAACATAGCCACTCTTACTTCCTTTTGATTAATGTTAGCTTGGTACCTCTCATTTCAGCCTTTTACATCATTTTACATTTAACCCCATTTGTTCTTTATGTTTTAAGTGAGTTTCTTATAGGATTAGACAGTTAAGCGCTTGCTTTTTAATCCAATCTGACAATCTCTGCTTTTTAATTAGGATGTTTATTTAGGTCATTTACATTTAAGATGATTATTTATATGATAAAGTGTAAATTTTTCATTTTGCTATTGTTTTCTTTTTTTAAATATTTACTTGGCTGCGTTGGGTTTTCATTGCAGCATGTGGGATCTTCGTTGCAGCACGCAGGATCTTTCAGTGTGGCGTGCAGGAGTTGTGGTGCACGGGCTCAGTTGTTGCGACATGCAGGCTCAGTAGTTGCAGCATGCAGGCACAGTTGTCCTGCGGCATGTGGGATCTTAGTTCCCCGACCAGGGATCAAACCCATGTCCCCTGCATTGGGAGGTGGGTTCTTAACCACTGGACCATCAGGAAGTCCCTGCTATTGTTTTCTGTTTAAGCCATACATCATTTCATTGTTCCTCTCTTCTTTTTTTTTTTTTTTTTTTGCCTTCTTTTAGATTAACAGAGTATTATTATTATTATTACATTTTATCACCTTTGTTGGCTTATTTTTATTATTATTACATTTTGTCACCTTTGTTGGCTTACTAACTCTTAGTAACTCTTGTCGTTTTAATGGTTCTTTTATACTGTAATAAAGACCGACTTGTTAGATTAGCAGTTGAATTTCTCTTTTATATTACTGCCTAACTTTTAAAACAGAAATAACATTTTTGAGTATCTACTATGTGCCAGGTACTGTTCAGCACTTGTAATATCTTGTAATTAGCTCATGTAATACAAGAAGACTGTGAGGTATGCACTGTTGCTTTCATTTTACAAAACAGGCCTGAGAGGTTCACTTGCTCAAGGTTACACAGCGAGTAAATTGTTGAGTCTGGATTAACCTACCCTCTCCTTAGCCCTGTATCTCTGAGTCTTAGTAAATTCACAGTGGTGATCTCAAATCAATACTGTCTGATTTGAGATCACCACTGCTTCCTTTGAAAATTTAGTTTTATATGATTATTTTTATTCTTTATTATTTTAACTCACAAATCTATTTGTGGTAGCTTAACAGTTAAGGGTTTCCTTGCATTTTTAATTTTATGTGATTTGGGAAATTTTCATACCACGCGGCTCCGGCCATGGCCTTCTCAGTTCCTGCAAAGTAATCCATCAAACAGAAACCAGAGCATTTATTGTTGTAAGTATTCTTCCACTGGAGGTTATACTGAACTCCATAATTTCTGAGGTTGTTTACCAACTTTACCAGTCTGCATTTAAAAATGCTCCCAAGAACTAATTACTTAAAAATCATAACTTGTTTATAATTTTTTAAATTTGGTGTTTTCCCATTTAATATGGATGTACATTTTCTTGTTGCCAAGAAGATGTTATACCAAAAGAATAAGATTCCATTACTGAATGATTTCAGCCAATATGAATGTATGTTTAGCAGGTTGGTATATAACTGATTTTCTGAGTATGTGCCAAGGTCCGCAAATCCTTGGCAGTAGTGGTAATAGGGGTATCTCTGAGACCCCTTCAGCAATATGAGAAAACGAAACAATTTTCATAATAACACTAAAAAGATAATTTGCCTTGTTGACTTTGTTGACATTTACACTGATGGTAAAAAAAAAAAGAAAAGAGCACTAATGGATAAAACTGCTGGCACCTTAGAGGGAATAACAGACTATACTTAGTAGTCATGTTTTCTTCACCACCATGTGGGAGAAAAAAGACAGTTTTGTTAAATGTCCTTGATGGATCAGTTAAAAATTATTAATTTTACTAAACACTGATGCTTGGTTACATGTGTTTTTAGTGTTCTGTCTGATGAAATAGGAATTATGAATATTCCTATATTTCATAATTAGGAATATGAATAAAGCACTTCTCTGTACCAAAGTATGACAGTTGTCTCGAGGAAAAGCACTTACGTGGTTGCTTGGGTTGTGAGCTCAACTAGACTTTTTTCATGGAACATTTTTACTTAAAAGAACAAGTGACAGGCAAATTATGGTTATTTAGACTTGGTTATTTGGCAGACATTTTCTCAAAAACGGATGAAGTCAGTCTGTTTCTACAAGACATGCAATTGACAGGATTTTTTTCCAATGCTGAAATTTAAGCTTTCAAGTGAAAATTAGAATTTTGGAAAACTAGTATCTGTTACCATGAATGTGACAGTTTCCCAATACTTAAAAACTTTTCTGAAGAGATTGGTAGTGATATTAGAAGCTGTGATTTTTGTATATTGTATAATGAAATTCATCAACATTTGGAATATCTACATAACTCTGTCAGCCAATATTTTCCAAATGACCCATGCATGATGTTACAAAATCCTGCACAGGTAAAATTGCAAGATAAACCAATGGATACTATTGTAATAGAGTACAAAATTTCCATTGATATAATTTCAGATTCTAGATTGCATCTGTCTCTTGTCAGATTTTAGCATAGTATCAAAAAAGATCTACGATTATATTAAAAGGCTAAAATACTCCTTTTTTTTTTTTTTTAACTATGTACATATCTATGTGAGGCCAGTTTTCTACATACACTTTAGCCGAAATAACATAGATTAAATGCAAAAGCAGGTATGAGAATCAGGCTGTTTCTTATCAAGCCAGACATTAAAGAGACTTGTAAAAATGTAAAATAATGCTACTTTCCTCACTAATTTTTTATTTTTTTAAATATAGTTATTTTTCATAAAAATTTTAATGATGTTAACATATAATGGGTTTTTTAAATGAATTAGAAATTAAATATTTTTATATTTCTCAGTTTTAATTTCTAATAGTAAATATTTATAGCTACAGTGCACATAAACACTGTTGGGGTCTTGGAATAATTTTTACGACTCTAAAGGGATTCTGAGACCAAAGCATTTGAGAACTGACAGTATAGATCTTCCAGCTCACACTGAGCCTGCCTCTCTGACAACTGACCCTCCCTCTATCCACAGCAGTTGTTTATTTACCTAAGCTACAATTCTTCCCCTCCTCCCCCCTCCTCTCTAGTGTACTGGGGGCCAGGAGGAAATGGGGAGACTGAATGGATACCTGACTCCAGCAAGGCCTGTCTTGTTCTCTTACAGTTCAGGTGGGGCTAAAAGAGTGTTGGTGTCTCTCCAGTGCCTGATTCCATAATACATGATGTCAGTTACCACACAGGGCCCAACTTTCCACCTAGTGGAGGAAATAAGAGCAGAAATTGGTTTGCAGACCGAGAAGTGAATGAAGCAGATAGACAAAGAGAAGTCGAGATGAGAGGCAGAGCAAAAACATAAATTCCTAGGGTTTCCCACAGACCTCCAGCTTGGTTCCAGTTTATGGCTGAGTACTGGCTTGGGTTCTATGAAAGAGCCCAGTATCATAGTAATAAATAATATCTTTTCCTTTAGCCGGCTTGAGTGGGTTTCTCTTACTTGAAACCACATGAATCATTTATAGCTAATAAAGTAGGAGTCGTGATCCGTTATCAAACTTTATAAAGTTTATGATCTGGTATACATTTCAGAGTATATTAGGCTAGAAACACAAAGCCAGTTTCCTGGAAATGCAAATGTACTATTTTTATATTGGAATTAAAAGGAATAATTAGCATAGGCTACATATGGATTAATTCCTACCTTCAAAGAATTAGGACTCTATCAAACATTCTTACCACAAAATTACGCTGAACAAAATTTAGTCTTTCTGTGATTCAAAAGAATTTAGAATCTTTTAATGCTCCAGGGACATTACCATTTTATAAATTGCACAAAAAATTCTCATTATTTCAGCTTTCTGGTAGTTTGGATTCAGAATAAATGGGAATTTACTGCAATACTTTGAATTATTAAGTTCTGAGGAGCTCAAAGTACTTCAAATTCACATGAATTATATCATTTATCTTTCTCAACAGTAGAATGAAATTTACAAATGGAAACAGCAATGGGTGGATTCAGGCTACAAAGTCATGTTTCTCAATGTTCAAATGAGTATTTCTTCTCTTGGGCTATTCTGAATGGATACTGGCTTCTTTTTCCACTTCAAAATATGATTTTTTTCAGCTAATGATCAAATAGGACTAAGGCCAGCAGCAAAGAATTTGGGCTATAATTTTATTTTATTGTTAAGTACATAGTGATTTGATTATGGGTATCGGCTCATAAATTTTCTGATGAACCTTTATTTTCATGAAAAAGGAAAACTCAAACGTAATGGTGAAAAATCAAATGCATCTACATATACTTCTGGCTTTCACCAGGGCTAAAAATATGCTTTAAGATGTACAGGAAATAAAGTGTTTTAATTTTAAAAACTTTTGCTGTAGTGTGCAGCTTTGGCCATAGTATACTAGAGTTTGATTTTCTATTTATGGATTATCTATGACCAAATACAATATTTAATATATAAATGACCCTCTTGCCATCCAAGCTCCCTCTGAACACCTCTCTCCCTTAAAATGTAATTAGTTTCTTTCTGCTGCTAAAAAATTTAACGCTTTCTGAAGCCAAAGCTTATTTCTATATCACCTGCTGTTTTGGAGTATCTGTACCTTTCCTCCTTCCTGCCAGTTAGCATGGATAATCAGAAGCGAACCGTAAGGAGAAATCTTCCATTTAGAACACATCAATTTGTACTAAGTCTAATCTAAAAGATTAATATGGAGCATGTGGTACATTCAACAGGAAAATGGCATTTAAATATTAATACTAGACAAATACATTCTTGCTGCTATCTTTGATAATTTATAAGTCATACACTTCTAGAAGGAAGTAGATCACTTTTTTCTTTTATGCTGTTACTCAGTAACATTATACAGCAACATGTAAAACAAGGCACCATTTTCCTAGTCAGATTTGACAAGGGAAAGTGAAAAATTTGGGTCCAATTTCAACCTCATTTCCTTACAGCCTAGATTTGTGTCACATGCTTGATCCTAACTGGTGCTTTCCAAATTAAATGTATATTTCTCAAACCAATATCTTAAGTGGTAATGTTCCAACAGTCCAAATGTCGATTACCAAAACAAACATTTGTTTCTCTAGCGAGTGTTTTCACACAAAAGCATTTGATTCACGTACTGCAGCAAACAAACATTTGCTTTAGGCAGTTGAGGCAGCCAAAAGTTCTTACAGAAACATTTCACAGGCTGGCTGGCATCCCTCCCTGGAGCAGGGCTTGCTGATGTCCGAGAATGCTTGTGAAGCCGGTTGCTGACCAAGAGAATCCTTTGCAAGACATTTAGGCCATGAAGAGGCACAAGCATTTTCAAAACAAATCTTATGAGAAAATGTGCTTCTAATTATGATGTTTCTATTAGAAAATTTCTTCATGTCTTCACAAAGCTACATTTGCTGATATAAATTCAGCCTTTGATGTAATCACAAAACCAAATTCTTATGAAAGTTCACAAAGGCAGATTTCACATAAAAACTCATACAGTTCAGGAATCATTATTTATGCAAGAGCCCATGAGAGTTTCATTACATAAATAGTCCTATTACTACATTAAAGGCTATTTTCTCTCTGAACAAGATGTAGATTATATGCGTAAATATGTTTTTCTTAAGTGCGTGTCTACTTCACTGTAAAGATGCAGCTTCCACATAAAAACCTCTTATTTTCCATATTATTTGAATGCTATTAGAATGAATCAGTATTTCTGAGGAAGTCATTTACTTAACTATATGTTCTTTAAGGCATGGGGAAATTGATTCTTAACTTCTGCACCAAAGACAGAGTTTCCTAGCAACAGGGTGAAGACTGATTCTTTGAATAGTTCTAAGCTGAGAATAGTTACTAGCTGGTTTAAAAGCAAACTAAGAGAGGTTATTCTTAGATGAATGAATGATTGAAAACACACACAAAGTGTCACTTGGAGTATATTTGATAGAACACATGAGAAGTTGGATTGCTAAGCTAATCAACTTGCAAGAAGAGTTTACTGATTACTTTCTATGGATTTGATTCTATTTTGACATTGCTGCGATGGGGCAGATATGATGCAGGTATGCAACCATAATCATTATAGTAACAATTGACTTAGCATGTATTATGGGCCAGTGCATACAGGTGAAATAACTTAAAAAATAGGTAGAGAATGGCTGATCAAGGTCCAACCCAGGTCTGTCTGATATTAAAACCTTGTAAACTGTACTGCCTTTACATGGGAAGCCCAAAGTATTTCTTGTCTTCCAGAAACTTTCAAGCTCATTGTAAAGAAAACACGCCCAAAAGATTTAGGGACTCGCCTAAGAGAGTAGTTGTTTAAGGATTAATAATATTAAAGTAACAAAAGCTTGCTTTTATTGAGCCTTACTTGGTGTCAGGGACTGTGCTAAGGACCTGACATCATTAAGGAGATGGAGCTTGGGCTTGGCCTCAAAACGGGTGGGCAAAGATAGAAGCCAGGTCCTTTGAGAGGATGAAACAGCATGGGGGAGGGGGTGCTATGTGGCATCTGTCAGGCTTGGGGTGACAGGTTGGTGTGAGGAGTGGCACTGAATGGGTAGGTGGCCCCAATTATGGAGGACCTTGCAAACCAGACTCTAATGCAGACATTTGACCCAGGAGAGACATGTGGACTCATTCCATGTTCTTAAACATTGGAGACATGATCGTTCCCCCCTGTAATTACTAGGATAAAGGGAATACAGTTATGCCCCGCTTCTCAGAAGTTCACTTTACACCACTTTGCTTTAGCAAAACACCTACACTAACACCTGTTTCTGAAAGCCAAAAGAAATCCAAAGAGTATTTTCACTTTTACAAAAAAAAGGGGGAAAGTGCAGATAGCATTCAGTATGTGTTTTGCAGTGAGCCATTATAGAGGCAGCTCACAGCGCACCCCAAGCAGTGAGAATAGCAGTGAGAACAGCACCGCCAAGCTCCTTCCCGGGGACTACACTCAGCATCTCAGCATGAAGCTGGCATAACTTGAACTGAGTCCATGAGCATCTGTGCTTTATCTTGATTTATTTTGTGCATTTGTTAGCAGAATGTGTCCTAAGGTAATTGCTGCTCCACTCTACGCCATTTCTGCTTATGAAAGGTTTCACAGGAGCACTCTACTTTCAGATAGTGGGGGGAACCTGTATGGATTTTCTGTTGAAGTAGCTACTGCCAATGTTCTCTCTGAAAGGCTTGCCAATTACTCTACCACCAATATGCCAACAGGATTTTAGAGTTTTCCATCTGCCATATTTTCAAACACTTTAATATTTGCTAATTTTTTCTTTAAAAGTGATATCCCATATTTTTTGTTTTGCACATCTTTGGCTTTGGATGTGATTGTGCACCTATTTATATATAAAGTTAATTTACAGTAACTGGCCATTTACATTTATTTTTCTGTGAATTCATGTTTGTATTTCTTTTCTTATCCTAGTGGGTAGGTTTTTTTCTTGTTGATTTGTGGAAACTCTTTATATATTATGTTTTCTGTCTCTTTGTTTATCATATATGTTCAGTATTGTCTCAGGGTATTGTTTTTCTTCCAACTTGGATTATAGTATATTTTTTCCATATACATTACTATTTATGTAGCTAAAGGTAAAAATCTTTTAAATACAGATACTAGGCTTCATATGCCTAGAAGGAAATGCCAACATTATAAAAAATATTCCAGTATTTTCTCCTAGAACTTAAATTTTTTGATACATTTACATTTCTACACATTGGATACATTTGATCCATCTGGAATATAATTTGGTTTAGGTGTGAAGTAGAAATTTATTTTCATTTTTGCTACTGATTTGAAATGTCTGATTATCATATGTTAATTTTCTATACATGGGTCTGTTTCAGATTTCTGTTCTATTTCCTTACTCTATGATGAAATGACACCATATTGGTTTAATTACTATCATTTTATTAAAATGTCCTGTTACAGTATAGCACAGTGGTTAGGAGCCTAGTAGAGAAGAGCGCAGACTCTGGCACTGAGACAAGTTGCTCAGTCTCTCTGTTCCTCAGTTCCCTATCTTTAAAACAAGGATAATAGGGTGGTCATGAGGATTTTATAAGTTTCTATATATAAAGTACTTAAAACAGTGCCTGGCATGTAGTAAGTATTTGTAAAGGTGTTGACTGTTATTATTTGTCATAATTTCTCAGCAAAATTTTCTTGCTTGTATTCTGCATCTCCTGGATGATTTTTAGAATCAATCCCTAAGAGGGCTTATCAAGAGATTCTCAAAAGACCATTCCCTTCTTACGAGGAACTCTGATGCCACCTGTTAAGGTAATTTCATTTTCCCCTTGGCACATAATAAGCATGTAATAAGTGGCAATAACTTCATTGTTAAAGTTATTATTTTGGAAGGAACAGCAATAGTGCAGAAGTGAATACATTTTCCTCAGATGTGTCATTTTCCTCCACCTGCTTGTAACGGAATCTATGTAGAGAAGGGAGAGAAAGCTGGGGAGTGGGGGATGGAGGGACGGTGCCCAAGGAGCAGCTTCTCTTACATTCCTTTGCAGGAATTTGTAAGTAGATCTCTTTCTTGCTCCCTCAGCATTCTTCTGTGGCCCTTGCCTTTAAAGAACTTTTGTGGAAATCAGAAAGGGCTGTATTTCAGCCCCTTCCTCCCCAGCAGGCATGTTGGATCCTCAGAGATCCGGGGGAGATGAAAACTCCCAGAAACTGCACTTGGGGATTAACATAGGCTTTAGCAGAGAGATACTCAGTTGTTTAGCTAAAGCAGAAATCAGACTGAAATGCCTACAGGTGCCAGCAGCCAATGCAAATCAAAGGTAGTCAAACTATTCTCTCATGAACCTCCTGAAAAATTTTCGGAAAACCATGTACCCTTATCAGATTTTAGGTTAACATCTAAAATTCTTAATAGTGAGCTTAATAGTTAGTTTTACAAGGTAATTAGTGGTGCACTGTAAACGGTGACATTTTAAAATAAAAGCCTTATATCACTCTGATAGAAGTTAAACCCCACTGCAATTTGATAACCACCATCAACCATAAAAAGGTACACCAACAAATTTTATTTGACAAACAAATTTTACTTCCTTTTTCTCCTTGAACTTATTTTTTAATTTCTCTTCTCCCACAAAATTTTATTTGAATATAATGTTTGATTTAAAGTGTTTTATTCATCACACTTTCAGACTTCTCTGCCACATAAATTAAAATACAAATTGAGAGTTTATTTCCTGTGACCGTAAAGAGCATATGTGTTAAAATCTTTTCTTCTGGAAAAATTGATTAAAACAGCCTGAATATACTTATAAAGTTGTTATGAATACCTGTTAAACATAAAATTTTATTTGAAATGCATACCTGTATGAGATAGGTGGGTTTTATTTTTTCCAATTAGTTCGTATATGCGTAGGTGAACATTACTTAATGCTAGAATGAGATCGGGTTCAGCACCAAATCTGTTCCTGTGTTTGGTGTTTATAGATGTAAGGGCTGAGAAACCTCGTTTATAAAAACAGGTAAACGGGAACAGGAAGCATTTTGTTACAGCAACGTCAAGATCAATATTTGGAATTGTCTCATCGTCACCCAGGGAGTTGTAACGCCCCGAGGCAATGCACCACGGTAGGATTTGAGATGGGTAGAATGTGTGCGTTTGTTCTGCCTGGCGGGTTGGGTTCTCCGGAGGCAGATGCTGAGACAGAAGGTGAGGGCAAGCGTTCTGGACTGGAGAGAACTTGGTGAGCACGTGGCCAGCCCAGGAGGCAGCTCTGAAGCAATTATTGCCCATTAAAGGTGTGCTGGTGACAGGCTGAGGTGGCGGGCCCCGATGCCGCCACACGCTCAGTCACCCAGGTAGGGTGGGCCTTTAGTGGACGAGGCCAACCCTGAAGGAGCTTGCCCAGGGGGCCAGTGTAGTCATTTCCTGGGGTTGCCATAACCAATTGCCACAAACTGGGTGGCTTAAAAGTGACAACTTTATCCTCTCAGTTCTGGAGGCCAGAAGTCCAAAGGCAAGGTGTTGACGGGCAGTTCCTTCTGGAGGCTCTGAAGGAGGCTGCTCCGTGCTTCTCTCCCAGCTTCTGCAGGCTCCTGGCGCTCCTGGGCATTCCCTGGCTCAGATCTCTGCCTCTGTCTTCACGTGGCCTTCCCCTCTGTGTTTCTGTGGTTCCCTACTTTTCAGTTCCTTCTAAAAAAACACTCCTCATTGGATTTAGGGCCCTCCCCCCATAATGTAGGATGATCTGAAGACCCTTACCTTAATTATATCTACAAAGACCTTTATTCCGTGTAAGGCAACAATCTGAGGCTCCAGATGGCTGTATCTTTTGGAGGTCACCATTTGACCCACTACAGGCAGCTAGTGCTTTGTTGAAGGGGGTGTTGAGCAGTGTATCTTGGTATCTCCCACATTTTGCAACGTGAGAAAAAGGTGATTGTAAAGGGAAGCTGAGAAAAAGAGGGCAACTCTGAGGCTCAGAAGGCAAGCAGTTTGCCAATCAGATCGGCCTTAGAAATGAGAGCATATGGAAGCTGAGTGTCTAGAAATTGATACTCCTTGGAAAGCCTTTGTGTACCCCAGGGTGACAAGTAACCCAATTTGAGGATTTAGTTCCAGCTGACTGTTTCCTTGCAGGAATACAGGCCTCAGGTTCCTAGATCTCCAGTTATTTAAGAGAATGAGGAATTCACACTTTAAGTGGTATCTCCTTATTTTTAAATGTTGTCAACTAATTCAAAACAAACAAACAAATAAAACCTGTAGAAACCCAAGGAAAAAAATGTTGTGAGCTGAATACATAGCCACTGAGATAACCTGTGCTCTATGTTTCTATCCCTACTCCTCCCATAGTAAGTAAAAGAAATATCAGTGCATCTTCTTTGATGGCCACCAATTTACCATCTCACCTGGAGAGCTGCATCAGTCAGGGTTCTCCAGAGAAAGAGAACCAATAAAATATGTGTGTATGTATGTGTGCGTGTGTATATATATATTTATTTATTTATTTATTTATTTATTTATTTATTTATTTATTTATTTTAAGAAATTGGCTCATACGATTGCGGGGGCTGGCAAGCCTGGAATCCGTAGGGCAGTTTGGCAAGCTGGAAACTCAGGCAGGAATTAATGCTGTGGTCTTGAGGCAGAATTGTTTTCTTCTCCAGGAAAGCTCAGTTTTTGCTGTTAAGAACTTCTGGTTAATTGGATGAGGCCCGCTCACATTACCGAGGGTAATCTCATTCACTTAAAGTCCACTGGTTTTATTTTATTTTATTTATTTTTTTAATTTTTATTTTATATTGGAGTATAGTTGATTAACAATGCTGTGTTAGTTTCAGGTGTACAGCAAAGCAAATCAGTTATACATGAATCTATTCTTTTTCAAATTCTTTTCCCATTTAACTTATTACAGAGTATTGAGCAGAGTTCCCTGTGCTATACAGTAGGTCCTTGTTGGTTGTCTATTTTAAATATAGCAGTGTGTACGAGTCAATCCCAAACTCCTAATCTATCCCTCCCCCCAACCCTTCCTTCCTGGTAACCATAAATTCATTCTCTAAGTCTACGAGTCTGTTTCTGTTTTGTAAATAAGTTCATTTGTATCCTTTTTTCTTTTAAGATTCCACATATAAATGATATCATATGGTATTTTTCTTCCTCTCTCTGACTTACTTCACTTAGTAGTATGATAATCTCCAGGTCCATCCATGTTGCTGCAAATGGCATTATTTCATTCTTTTTTATGGCTGAGTAATATTCCACTGTATATATATACCACATCGTCTTTATCCATTCATCTGTCAATGGACATTTAGGTTGCTTTCATGTCTTGGCTATTGTAAACAGCACTGCAATGAACATTGGGTTGCATATATCCTTTTGAACCATGTTTTTCTCCAGATATATGCCCAGGAGGGGGATTGCTGGATCATATGGTAGCTTTATTTTTAGTTTCTTAAGGAACCTCCATGCTGTTTTCTAGAGTGGCTATACCGGTGTACATTCCCACCAACAGTGTAGGAGGGTTCCCTTTTCTCCACACCCTCTCCAGCATTTATTGTTTGTAGATGCAAAAATCCTCAACAAAATACTAGCAAACTGAATCCAACAGTACATTAAAAGGATCATACCCCTTGAACAAGTGGGATTTATCCTAGGGATGCAAGGATTTTTCAATATCCGCAAATTAATCATTCTGATACACCACATGAACCAATTGAATAATAAAAATCATATGATCTTCTCAACAGATGCAGAAAAAGCTTTTGACAAAATTCAATACCGATCTATGATTAAAAAAAAAAAAAACTCTCCAGAAAGTGGGCATAGAGGGAACATACCTCAATATAATAAAGGTCATATATGACAAACCTACAGCTCATATCATACTCAACAGTGAAAAGCTGAAAGCATTTCCTCTAAGATCAGGACCAAGACAGGATGTCCACTCTCGCCATTTTTATTCAACATAGTTTTGGAAGTCCTGCCACGGCAGTCAAGAGAAGATAAAGTCAACTGATTTTAGATGTTAGCTGTATCTGGAAAATCACCGTCACAGCAACACCTGGGTTAGTGTTTAATTAAATAAGTGGGTACTATAGCTTTGCCAAGTCTACTCATAGAAGTAAATTATAAGAGCCATTACCTACTGTGTTGAATTGAACCCGAGATGTAGAAGGGATCATACAAGTCACCTGGTTCAGTAGCACCTCATAGTACAGAGGAGGAAAATGAGGCGCCGGAAGATGAAGCGACTTGTCCAGGATCACACAGCTGGCCTGGGAATGCAAACTCAAAGCAACGCTCTGGCCTCTGAGCACAGTGCTCTTACCACTGTTTTACCTTCATGTGCCTCAATGTCTCAAGGCCAAAATCATGGCATTTCAGACGGACAGAAAGTCCCTCAGAGGTTATATGGTACACACCTCTCATTTTATAATGAGGTCTATAGCCATTATGCTTATAGCCTCAGTACAAAATGAGAATTTTGATTCCTAGTGAAAGGCATTTTATACCACACTGCATAGCCTTTCACACTAGGCAGAGATGATTGTACTTAAACTCGTCTCTGTTAAGTTTTTCTTTCAAAACATCCTCTCTAATAGAAGCTAGTTTGCTTGTCATTGACTTCCCGTGAGTGTGTAATGGTCAACAAAACAAAACAAAGATGGTACCAGTCTGATTAATTTAAAAGTTGTATTGGTTGGATGCCAGTCAATATTTTTCCTGAAATTTTTGTGGATATTGACTATATTTCTAGAACTGCAAGACCAAGAATTCAGCAGTTCCCTTATGGATAATCCTTTACGGATAATAACCCCCACCTTTTCTGCTTGTACCAGTTATTCTCCCAAAAGCCCATAGGACTGGCTCCGTTTTATTAGCTCATAACAAAATAAATTTAACTCTAATCAATTTTATATCGCATTACAGTCATTTCTCTGGCTTAGATCATAAGTTATATTTCTGAATCACCTTTGAGGGGGATAAGAATTCCCCCCCACCAAAATACACCAATTTGGTATAAAGGTTATTTTGAGCTGAAGGCATTGAGGAAAATGGCAGACACATTAAGAGCTCTCTGCCCTCCCCAAGTCTGCCTAAGAGTGGGGTATAAATTCTCCTTTGTGAAGGTGTACCCCTCCCATATCCCATACCAGGAAGGGGAGAACAGGCCTTGTCACTGGAAACAGAGATGACACTGTCATGAGTCTGCATAAGTAAACCTTACTAAATAACCCTTATCTACCATTAGTTTCCCTCATATGTTTACCTTCCCACAAATGTACTTGCCCTTAGAAGCCCAAACCCCTCTTTCCTTTGTTTAGTCACTTCTCCACAATCTATTGCCCTTTGTTAAAATAGTACCTAAGCTCCCAAGTCTAATCACTTCTTCAGGAATTCACTTCTTTTCTGTGAAGATTCCACACATGTAAAATTTTCTCTTGTTAATCTGATTTTTTGTTAGTTTAATTCACAGGCCCCTGTGACTGAACGTAAGAGGATGAAGGAAAGGTGTTTTTCCTCCCCTACATCTTCTCCATTAAATGACCCCACTTCAGCTGGTCCCAGCCATAGGATGAGGAAGAATGGCCTCTATGATGATGTTTTCCCATTTTCCAAGTACGGTTATCATTCACCCTAACGTGCACATTTGTAATCCCAACATGGTTAGAGCTGGTCAAGGGCACCTTAGGTGATAAAGGGAGGCCAGTGTGAGGCTTTCTAAGAGGCCAAAGCCAGAGTCGTTTCTGATTTCTGAGGTCTAGCTGAGAGAGGGAAGTGATATCTAAATGGGTGCTGGTGAGCAAGCTCTTCCTCTTCTTACCTCCTCCATGATAAAGCTCTGACTTTCATTTCCAACAGGGTCTTGATATTTCTAATATATTTCGTTTATTATTTTAAGAAGGTCTGAAATCAGAGATTTTGCTTGTGTGTTTGAGAGAGGGGCAAAAAAAAATCTATTCACAAGGCTTAGCTGAAGAAAATGAAAATTCCTAAAACTACATAATCTCTTCTACCTCGCTGTCTCTTCCCCATTAAAAAAAAGAAAGGAAGATGGAAGAATGAATATAATTTTACAGTAGCGTGGATTTCACTGTTTCTCTAGGCAGCGAGGGGAAGAATCACGTCTCTGGATACCACATGTCCTCTGAAATAACAGTGAAAGAAAAATAATTCAGCAAATTCTATTTATTTTCACAGCCAAAGTCACAATTCTCTTCCCAGAGAGCCAAGGTCTAGAATCCTGTTATCAAATTTAACAGTATCAAATTCTTTGTTTTCCAGGATAAACAGGTTTGAGAAATGGCCAGTGGAATTTTCCAGTTCAGTTAGCCACAGTGGGGAGTTTATATTATTATACAACTGCAGTGAAGTTTAGTAATGGGCATCACAATGGAAAATTAATAAAGGCTCAGTGTAGCCCAGCCCATTCAAGTAATTGTCAATTAAGGCTACAATCAATACCGAGGTAATAGCTCATGGACAAGGATAGTTGGGTACTTACTTCATTAACATTGCAAATCGATGTCAACCATTTGGGAGTTAGTGCAGAGAAATGAGCTCATATATTGGAGGAAATCATAGCTGGGGAATTTGCTGGCTGGCTGGAGATTTAGGGATCAGAAGCTACAACAGGCAAATGCCAGGGAATGGCCCCATCTGGTTAACAGAGTGTTCTGGTTACTAAAAGGCGAAACCTTCTTTGTTCCAACCCTTGATGCTGAAATCCTTTGAAAGGACCTTCATCTCTTTTCCTATACTTTGGGCACTGATCGATTTGCGTTTATGTCCTTCTTATTCTTCTTGAGTCTCCTACAGATCTCCCATTAAAAAATGGCTATAAATATATTTTTTCGGTAGTCCTGTGTAGCACCAGGCAGCCCCCCCTGAGTAAGGTATGTTCATTCAGCAGGTGGACCTTCAGTTGATATTTGCTTAGGGAATAATCTCTTTAGGGTCAGCATCGGTTGACACTATCTTTGCCCTCCCCCCACCCTCTATCCCCTCTTCCCCTTCCCTCGCAATAGCACCTAAAACAAATCTTCACGTAATATGAAGTCAGAATGTATTCCTAAACCTGAAATAATTATTGAATTATATGCCTGATGGGAGGAGCCTGATCACATAGCGAGTACCCTAAACAGTGTGTGGTTGTTGACTCTCCATCCTAAGCTGCAAACAGTACAAATCCAGCACTGCAGTCATGCCAGTGAATTCCCCTTATTGTCGTGCAAAGAATTTATTTTCCTGACCTTATTGTCTGAGAATTTATGAATGTCTTTCCTGCTTCATATTCCTCACCAGAATGTACAGCCCGTGGCACTGAAATCTCCCTGGTCCCTTGGTTCAGATGTGAGCACTCAGAAAACCTCTTGGTATTGGTCATGTTGTGTGGAAAAGAGAGACACGATGACAGGACTAGGGTTCCAGACAAGCCTGGGTCAGAAGGCTAGGAGGGGATTCTAATGCCAGCCTTGTGATCTGAGGCTCGGCGAACTTCCACAGCCTTTGTTGGTTTCTGAGGTCTTTATGTTTAGAGCATTTCCACTTGGGACTCATGGAAAAGCAGATATCTGTGCAAAGTGGGACTAGCAGATAAGACCATGGAAGCAGCTGCACTCATAGCCCTCAACCTAAGAGTATCCCTTTAGTAGCAAAGTGGAGAAAAAGGTAAGGGGTGGGGAAATGAAGAATTGCTGGGCTCCTGTTGCCCCATCGACGTCCTCTCATGTAAAGAGCTCTCAGCTGAGTTTAGAAGCTGGGAATTTAGGAGCCACCTGTGTGGCCTTGGAAATGGCACTTAACCTTTGTGGAGGCCCCACTTTCCCATCTACAAGCGGTGACAAAGAACTTTGCAAGAGGTAAAGCTTTCCTTTCAAGTGCCCGACATCATCAGAGCATAACATAGGTTATGTCTGCACACACAGATCTGGTGGAAAATCCAGTGAGTTTAAACCATGCTTACAGTCATTCAAAAAGAACAATATTTTTCAAGGAGACGTTTTTCTATTTTGAATTCACCATGATTTTCTTTTCGAAACCAAATGTTCTCTTCCACGAAGAAGCCACTGAGAGTCTATGCTTATGCAATAGCAGTATCTGCCCTTACTGATTCCAGGGGAGCTGTAAAGTGCGGCACACACACGCAGCCAAAGGAAACCATTTCCTTGCCTGTCACCTCATATGTCAGCCATCAGTCAGGACCACGTTTTTACGGCCCAGGAAGTGGGGGACCCTGATGGAGCTGCACGCAGGCCTTGGACGACCCGTCCACTAACTGCGCACGTTCTGTGAGCTTGTCTGCCAGGAGATGTTTTCTTCACAGAGTTGAAATACGAGGTGTTTACTATAGCACTTCATGAAGTGATTCCCCCCTCCGCAAGTCTCTCCTCTGCGTAGGCCTCCCTCTCCTTCACTTTGTTCCAGGAGGGCAGAAAGCTACTCCACGCAGGGTGTAAGTGGGGAGGTATCTCCTGTATTCTGAGTTACTCCGTTCCAGAGGCGTGCAAGATGTATGCATGTGCCTGGCTCCATCAAGCTCCAGCGTGCTTGGGTCCCAGCCACCTCGATCCTCGGCTTCCCAGCCCGCATCTGTCCCTCTGGTACCCAACCTTGGTCACCAGAGAGGTGCCTGCTCTGCCTCTTCCCAGTCACCTTGATCGAATTGGGCCCAGCTATGCCTGGATAATGCTCCCGGGATTTTCCAGAAACGGCCATTTGAAACTCACAACTGTATTGTTTTAGGGATGTTGTTATATACTACCTCACAGAAAATCACTTTATGAAGACCCATAAAAATTTCTCTTTGACTCAACACAAGAAAAGAACTGGACTTTTCCTGAGCCACTGCCTTCTTGTTCTTGTTCTTAATTTTGTATCTGTGAATCTAGCAACTGACCTTGGTCTCTTTTCTCTGGCTGCTAACAAGACTTTATAATTCACCTCTGTTCAAAGCTACTTGCTAAGGATTTTCAACCGTAATGTATTTCCCTACCTTCACATTTCCTTCCTCTAATTTTCTCATTTATTTTGTGTTTTAATAATATATGTAGCTCTGCATACAATTTCATAACTTTTTGTAACTGGATGGAGGATAAATACCCAAAAAGCAGACCATCTGTTCCAACATTTGTTGAGCAACTTTATTGAGCTCCTACTCTCTCCCAGGTACTAAGCTTGGTCCTGAGGCATGTAGGTAAAAATAACGAGCTGGCTGCTCCTGGGGAGTCCACAGCCCGAGTTTGCTGTAACCTCCTGTGGACCTTAGAGCCTGGAAGTTACCATCAAGCAAACTGCACTTACATCGGACCCTGGAGGGATGGGAGGCAGAGCCATGACAAGGAAGGGCCACTCGCTTTCTGGTCGCCGTCTCCTTCTCACACCTCCTGCAACGTACAGACGTTGGTCTTCTGCACGCTGGCTACTTGTGTCTGTCTTTTCTCTAGAAAGCTAAATCTCCAGCGCAGTTCATGCCCACGAACACCAGGCAAGAGAAGCGTCTCAAGTAACGTTCATTGACCGGAAGGATGGTTGAAAGAATGTCGTTTTTCTGCTTAAATCTTCCAGGTTTTTTTTTTTTTTTTTTTTTTTTTTGAGTCACACTTAGCGTAAAATTAAAACTCCTTACATTGGCCTGCAATGAGCTACATCATCTGGCATCCATCTATTGATACCTTCCACCTCTCTGAACTCCTTTGCTCTACTGTCAACCTTCCTTTCATTATTGCTGGTGCCTGGAAGGTTTTGCCCCAGGATACGGCAAGGCCAGATCCTTCTCCTCATTCAGGTCTCAGCTCAAATGTTACCACTTTTGAGAGGCTTTCATCTCAACCCCCACTGCCAGCCCCATCTCCAGCGCTATGGATTGAGTGGCCCTGCTTCTTGTACTTCACACCACTCATGTTGACTGCTGATTCCTACACAGACTCCTGAAATGGCCTGCTGATTGCACAAAGCCAAACGTATTGCTTAGTGCAGTAAGGGATATCATTACTTTGATGGAATCATAGAAGCTTTTTAGAAGGGAGAGGTCAGGGTGGAATATTAAGATTTTGAGGTTCTAGTTTAACGTGAGTCTTTCACTGTGGAGTCCTGGTTGGAATTGTGCAGTTTGTGATATAATAGTTTAGGACGGATGAACACAGCAAGGTGAGGGCTTTGCAGGGGACCTTGAAGAGTACATAAACAAGTTGGGTTGTTCTGAGAAAGGGGCAACCACCCTGATCCCCATTAGTTGAAGAGTTTGTTGTTCAGATAAATGGGTTTTCAGGAAGTTCCTAAAACAAACAGTACCACTGTTTGCAACTCCATCTTTTTGGACTAGAATTTTCTAGAATGTTGCTGTCATGTTAACGCTGAGTGTCAAATAGTTGAATCATGTTAGCATGGACAGTAAGCCTTGTGGCTGCAGTGGTTTCGGGCCTCATTTATTACTAATGTATGAAATTATATTTATTTACTCTCTTATTATCTGTCTCCCCACCACACACACACACACACACACACACACACACACACACACACACACACACATACAATTTCACACGAATGTGATTGCTCTAGCCTGTTTGTTTCTGTGTCCATAGCACTTACTACGGGGCCTGGCACTGATACTATTTGTGAAATTTAAAGCAAAATCAGGACTTTGCGTATGTTCAACACCAGGGGCCACAAGGCTGTGCTCTAAATTACCAGCTCCCTGCTGAAGGACCCGTACAATGGAAATGTGGGTATTGTGTTTGGGCTAGTGTGCTCCCAGGGTCTACAGGCGTTCATTCACTTACTTACTCATTTAATCAAAAGCATTTCTGGAATCCCTCCTGTGGGTCCGGCATGGTGCAGGGTGTTTGCCACATTAAGCATCTGATGGCTAACTGCTGTCTGCCAAAATGGAGGGCTCTGAGATCCGTTCCTCTCATTCCCCTACATGCCCGAGCTGGGAATTAGAGTCAGCATTTGTCAGCCATTAAAAGACCTGGTGATGAAAGGTATTTGAAGACATAGGAAAATATATAGCAGTAAATATATACAATGATATATGAAATAAAGCACGTTATACATACATATAATGTTATAGGGAAAAACATAATATAAAACTGAATATTTGGATGTTTGGTGTAATCCAAATTTTATAAATATGTAAGTGACAATAAATCACACACACACAGGTGTGTGTGTGTGTGTGTGTGTGTGTGTGTGTGTGTGTAGACAAGGAATAGACCAAAATAATAACAACTCTGGGTGGTAAAATTATTACTGGTTTTAATTTAATGTTTCATATTTTTCTGCACTTTTGACAGTGAATGTATGTTTTTTTTTTAGAATGGTATTTGAAAATGTCACTTTCCTGTTTGAGGGTGGAGAGGGTGGGAGAGTTGCCAGATAAAATACATAATGCCCAGTCGGATTTGAATCTCAGATAAACAACAATTTTTTTTAGTATAAGTGTGTCTTTAGTATCACATAGGACATACTTATAGTAGAAAGTATTCACTGTTTATCTGAAAGTCCCATGAAACTGGGTGTCCTGTTTTTTATTTGCTAAATCTAGCAACCCTAGCGGGTGAGGGCAACTCATCAGAACCATGTGGGGAGCTTTTTCAAACCTGTCCTCTGGCTCCCACCCCCAACCAGATTCTGATGTGCCTACCTAACCTTACCCGCCAACATTCAGAGTTTGAAATCTCCCAAGGTTACCCCTGCAGTGAGGCGGTGAGGGCAGCGTTGCAGTGGGGTGCTGTGGTTTGACAAGCCTGCAAGGGGGTTTCAGTCACGTCTCTCCTTTTCTCCCTGGTGGAACTCACTGAATTCCACACTGTGAGGACGACTCTTCACAGTGTCTGGACCCTCCCGACTGTGTTGTGATTGGGCTGTTTACATAATTCTAGTCCTCAAGGAGGAATGAGTGGGCCCTGGACAGTGGTGGAGCTGCTTTGCAGGAAAGAGGGAGCTCTCGAGGTTACTTGAGGTCTCTGACCTTGAAGATTCTCCTCTGGATCACTGGGTCCCCCGCAGACCCAGGGACTGAGACAGAGCGAGAGCTGTCTCCCCAGAGCACGAGTGTCTGGCAAGTCACCCACTAAAGGCCAGGAAGCCAACAGAACTGTTCCAGCCTCTGTGAGACTCTCTCCTCCAGCTTCACCACCGTGGGCATGGAAAAATGCTTTTCTGCCAGAAGACAAATATGTCCAGAGAACAGCCCTCTCTCAGGAAGGAAGTATCTGGGACCGAGGGCCAGTGACCATGCACCAGCTTGGCACCTCTGGAGAGCTGTGAAGAATTCACAGCATTGTCCTTTTGGGAGACCTGTGCAGAAGACCTGAAATAACTCTGTGGGGCAGCACCTCACAAAATAGTACTGGAGATGCAAAGAGCTAAACATTAGCCAGGACTTGTAAACACAGACTTCAAAAAGGTGATAATTAACAAGGTACAGGGCAAAGAGCAATAGAGGAGAAACAGTAGGCTTTGAACAAGGCCCCTGAACCCTCTAGGCCTCAATTTCATCATCCGTAAAATGGATGGTTTGAACAAGATGATAGAAAAGTACCTTCTAATTTTGATGTTCTGGAAGGTTAATTTTGGGAGTTAACTGGGGGTCAGTTTCTGAACCACGGAAGCAGAATGATGACTCATAAGCACAGCATCATTTACTGAACGCTGCCGTATGGGGGGTGATGGGGAAGAGGGATTCATATTCTTCAGGTGTATATTTGGTACTAGCCATTTTGGTACATGTTTGATCTCATTTCTATGCTTTATAACAGTTCTTGGAGCGTAGTATCATTGTCTTCATTTTATATCCAGGGAATTGGAGCCACAGAGAGATTAAGTGACTTTTTTGAGGTCACACAGGGGCACGTGCAAAGCCAGGATTTTTAACCAGGGCTGTTTTCTGCGGAACTCGATGCCTCGGCCACCACACCATGTAGACTTCCCCTGGCCACCTCTGTTGCTGAGCTGAAGCTGAAGTTACCTGTTCCTGAGCTCTCAGCAGCACCAGGTGAGGTACAGAGATGGGGGGCAGAGGGAGGTCCATCTAGAGAGAGCTACTCCCCTTTCAACTGTGATTAATCTATCAACTCTGTAAATAAGGAATTGCCTACAACTGACTTTTGCTTACCAGGGACAGATGCCAGGGGCTATCTTTAAGGGCCCCTGTGCTCCAAAATTCTCCTCATGTCAATTGTCTGATCTCTGAAATACCTTGAACAACATCCAGAGCTTTTTATTATGTAGGGAAAGGGTATATTTTAAATACCCGAACGCTCTCCACCCCATCCATCACCGAGAGAAGAAAAGTAGAAACTGCATTTCAGCCACTGACTGGTTTAATCATTTCTCATGAACAGATTTTGACTGGGCAAGTTGGAAAAGATATAGGGGCGTTTTTGCCTGAATGAGGGCACTGGGAGAGAAAAAGAGAGGACAGGAAAGGAGTCAAAGTCTTAACTGTAGTGGTCACCAGTGGGGAGAGGGCAGTGGGGGGCCGAGATCGGGGCGGGGGATTAAGAGATACAAACTACTATGTATAAACTAAGTCCGCAACAAGGGTGTATTGTACAGCACAGGGGAATATAGCCATTATTTTATAATAACTTTAAACGGAGTATAATCCGCAAAAAAGATTGAATCATTACGCTGTACACCCGAAACTAATATGATGTTGTAAATCAACTAAACTTAAATTAAAAAATGCAAATTAAAACCATGATGAGATACCATTACACAACTATTAAATTAAATTACAATTAAATTGAAATCATAAAGACTGACCGTACCAAGATTTGGTGAAAATGCAGAGGAACTGAAACTTTCATATGTTGCTGCTGAGAGTATAAAACGATATAACCACTTTGGAAAGTGTTTTTGCAGTTTCTTAAGAAATTAGACATATACCAACAATATGATCCAAGTATTTCATGTGTAATCATTCACGCAAGAGAACAAAGAAAGTACGTGTTCATACAAAGACGTGTGAATGAATGTTCATAGCAACTTTATTTGTAATAGCCCCAGACTGGAAACAACCCAAGTATCCTGACAGGTGAACCTATCAACATTGCGGTATATCCATGCAATGGAATGCTGCTTAACAATTAAATGGAATGAACTTCAATCCATGCACCAACACGGATGAAACCCAAAATAATTATGCTGAGTGTAAAACTCCAACAGCTACAAAAAAAGAGTACATAGTATACAATTCTATTTATATAAAGTTTTAGAAAATGCAAACTAATCTATCAGGACAGAAAGCAGGTTAATGGCTGCTTGGGAGAGGGGCGAAAGGAGTGGAAGGGAGACACCGTAAAGGGATGTGGGGAAACTTTTGGAGGTGAAGCATATGTTCACAGTCTTGACTGTAGTAGTGGATTCACGGGTTTATGCATACGTCAAAACTTATCAAATTGTATACTTTAAATATGTGCAGCTTATTGTATGTCAGTTATGCCTCAATGAAGCTGTTGAACATCCTTAAAAGAGGAAGTCTTAACTGATTTTAGAGTAAATATTCAAGCAAGCTTCCGTGAATACAGTGGTGGTTGATCCAATGAATTATTTGGCTACTGTGGGCCCTGACCTTTTCAGACCTCTAAGGGCACAAGAAGACATGTTAAGTAAAAAGATTGGAAATCACCAATAGCAAAGAATGTGGGTGGGCGGGAACAGAAAAATTTGTTTATTTGTATGAGCAGCTGGCATTTAAATGTCAGCCACTTCACTTGGAGGAAGCAAATCGCTTTGGAGTCGATTAAGGGGAAAATGTAAGACCAGAAGGCATTCAGCACCTTGAAACTTTTGGTTGGTGTCTTCAGTTGAGTTCCCCAGGCGCAGACTCTGAGATGAAAGCCACGAGGAAATGGTTGATGAGGGAAGTGCCTCCAGGGTAGACAGGTGAGGACGTGGAGGAAGCAGGACAAGGAAAGGAAGGAAACCAAGCAAGGATATGAGGTAGCTCCACCCTGATCCCACAGGGGAACCTGGGAGCGTTAATTACACGTCACAGTTGTCCAGTCGGAGGCAAGAGAACTGGGTTTTCTCTGTTGGTAAACGGCCACTTTTTGTGGGGCGTGCTGTGTGCAAATCCCCGGACACTTCTAGCTCTGTGCAAATGCAAGCCAGCATCAGGGCAGGCCTCTGAAGAGGCACAGGTGCCTTAAGGATGCCGCCTCTCTTTATACTTCTTGGAATGCAGAACTAGTCTCTGGACAGCAAGTGAGCAAATCAAATGGATCCAGACCTGATCCCTTCCCTTTTGAAGATGTGATGAACTGAAGTGGTCCTGAGTGAGCTTACTTATAGGAAAGGAAGCTCAAGTGAGAGGGAATTCACCATGAAGACAGGGGGATGTGGGTTTGTAGATGCCCCTATAAAATGATCTATGCTAGCATGGCTGTTTCATTTTGGGGCTTTGGCTGAATGTATGGGAAGGGCAGTTATAACCTCAGGGACCCAAGGGTGGAGCACACATAGACAAACGTGCCAGTGAGGTAATAGGACCATCACAGTGTTATGGTAGTAGAAGGCAGTGATACGTTGGCCTCGGAGAGCCAGGTCTTTTCAGTGGTGACACAGTCTACAATAGTCATTGTAGTAATCTTAGAAACAAGGAATAAAAAGGGAAATCTGTTAGTGGATTGATTAGATTTTATAGTTCCTCCTTGTGGGATATTTGAAAGCTCAACTAGCTAGACTATATGCTGAGATTCTAGGATATTACAGCCAGGGGTTCCAAGATAAAGACATACTACTTCCTGCTAATATGGACATATAGTGGCTCAATACCTTTTTAAAAAATAATAATAATAAATTTATTTATTTATTTTTGGCTGCATTGGGTCTTTGTTGCTGTGTGCAGGCTTTCTCTGGTTGCTGCGAGCGGGGCTACTCTTCGTTGCGGTGCGCGGGCTTCTCACTGCAGTGGCTTCTCATTGCGGAGCACGGGCTCTAGGCGCACAGGCTTCAGTAGTTGTGGCTCGCGGGCTCTAGAGCACAGGCTCAGTAGTCGTGGCGCACGGGCTTAGGTGCTCTGCAGCGTGTGGGATCTTCCCAGACCAGGGCTCGAACCCGTGTCCCCTGCACTGGTAGGCAGATTCTTAACCATTGCACCTCCAGGGAAGCCCAGTGGCTCAATATCTTAATTTAAGTTTCAAAAGCAGACCTTGTGGACTTCTGTTTTCTGGTCTAAAACTTCTGGAAGTTGTCACTCCTGTCCTTATGACAATATAAAAGCTGAACCAAGTGAAAATCGACAACTCTTTCTAGATCCATCAGAGAATTGCGGTCACAGGAGAAATTGCTGTCCTGAAAGCTGGAGCAACAGACAAGTGGATACAGAGAGCCACAGCTCATAGAGCCGAAATCCTTCACTGCAGCCAATATTGGTAGGAATATTTTAAACTGTAATTGATGAATTGCTCCAGGCTCAGTACAGACAAGCGTGACAGTTAAAAACTCTGAGGAAGCCCAGTTTTAGGGAGGCCTCCACACATTTGTAAGTTTTATCCCCAGGAGTTCTATAAGTTTGTCACTGTGAAGACTGGAGAAAAATGCCCTCACGCTTCCAACAGGGAGAGGGGAGAAGTAACCATTTTGAAATATATCCAGAGCTGTCTATTCTCAGCAAGGCCTACCCTTAAGGCAAACTAATTTACAAATGTCTAATCTACTGAGGCTTTACCAAAGCCTAACCACCCTGGGGAAAGGGAAATACCCAACTCATGTTCACTAAAAGGCTGAAATCTGATTACAGGACTATAGACAACTTTCCCCCCCCCACACACCATACTACCACGTCAATCCACCTTCTGTGTAATAGTAGATGATTACAGCTAAAAGAACTGCAGCCCTCAGACCCTGTTTAAGAAGTCTCTAGGAAAACCCCAAACAATGGGGGAGACAAAAATAAGGATACTAGCAAAAATTTTAGTCTCTGACACCACAGTTACAGCCAACTGTGAACACCACCTAACTCCTAGTCAGATAGACATAAAACTTCACACTAAGGGCCTATCTAAATCAGTTTCTTTTACCCAGTACATCATCTCTGCTTTCAATTTTAAAAAGTTAGAAGGAAAGCTAAGGGAAAAAAAAAACCCAAAAAACAAAACCTGACAGTCTGAAGAGATAAAGCAAATATCAGAACCAGACACAGACATGGCAGAGATTTTGGAATTAAAATAACTATGATTAATATGTGAAGGGCTTTAGTAGAAAAGTGGACATTGCACAAAAACAGGTGGGTTATATAAGCAGAGGTATTGACACCCTAAGAATCAAAAGGGAATACAGGTAGTCAAAGACTCTAAAATAAATGGAGAATGCCTTTGTTGGGCTTATTAGCAGACTAGACATGGTCATGGAAAATATCAGTGAGCTTATCAATAAAACTGTCAATAAAACTTTAAAAACTGAAATGCAAGGAGAAAAAAGAAAAAAGATGGAACAGAATCTAAGGACTATGGAACTTTTGCAAAAGGTATAATAACGTACAATTCAATGGGAATACCAGATGGAGAAACACAAGAGAAAAGGACAGAAGACACATTTGAAGTAGTGATGACTGGGAATTTTCCAAATTAATGGCAGACACAAAGCCACAGATCCAGGAAGCTCAGAGAACGCCAAGCATGATAAATACCAAAAAAAATGTACCTAAGCATATCATATTCAAACTATAGAAAATCAAAGACAAAGAGAAAATCTTGAAAGAAGTGAGAAGCAAAAACAGAGGAATAAAGATAAAAATTACATCAGACTTCTTTTCAGAAACCATACAAGCAAGATTATAGTGGAGTGAAATGTTTTAAACTTGGGGGTGGGGGGAAGCCTACAAACCTAGAATTCTGTATCCAGTGAAATCATCCTTCAAAAGTGAAGGAGGAATAAAAACTTTCTCAGACAAACAAAAGTTAAGGGCGTTTATTGCCAGTAGTCCTGTCCTGAAAGAACTATTAAAAGTTCTTCAGAGAGAAGGAAAATGACATAGGTCAGAAACTCAGATCTACTTTAAAAAAGAAAAGAGCATTAGAAGAGGAATAAATGAAGGTAAAATAAAATCTTTAATCTTTCTTATCCTTAATTCATCTAACAGATAACAGTTTGTTCAAAATAATAATAATAGCAACAATGTATTGGGTGATTATATCTTAGGGATAAGTGGAATGAATGACACCAATATTAAAAGGAACAGGAGGGAAGAAATGGGAATATGCTGTTTCAGGGTACTTACACTACCTGTAAGTAATCATTCTAACTGTCAATGGTCTAAATATACCAATTAAGAGACAGAGATTTCAGAGAGGATTTAACAGAAAAACAACACCCAACTATATGCTGTCAACAAGAAACCCAGACAAAGATTAGAAGTAAAGGAATAGAGAAAGACAGAGCGTGCTAACACTAATCAAAAGAAATCTGGAGTGGCCATATTGATTTCAGACAAAGCTGACTTCATAACAAGGGAAATTATCAGTGATAAAGAGGTACTGTGTAATGATAAAGGGCTCGATTCTCTAAAAAGACAAAACGATCCTTAACGTGCATGTGCCTGCAATGCAGTTCTGACGTTGACTACCCAGAGTTAGTGCAGACTTCACAGATTAAGGGCTCCATTCTCCACAAAACTCCCCTCACTTCAGACACCAGCTGCAAGCTCCAGGGTTTCCAGGCCACCCACACTGCTTATCAACTGGATACAAATTTAGGGGTTCCCACTATCCTCCTAGGTTTCATAATTTGATAGAATGACAAACATCACTCAGGAAAGTGCTTTACTTTTTATTACAGTTTTATTGTGAAGGATACAAATAAGGACCAGCCAAATGAAGAGACCTATGGTGAGGTCTAGGAGGGTCCCAAACGTGAAGCTTTCTTATCCTTAGGGCACATCACACAAAATAGGGAAGTATGATTGCCAGCCAAGGAGGTTCACCCAAGCCTCGGTGTCCAGAGTCTTTATCAGGGTTTCATTATGTAGGCATGAATGATTGAATCATTAGTCACAAGGCTGAATTCAGTCTCTAGCCCCCCTCACTTCCTGGAATATTATATAAAGTTACAGTAATTAAGACAATGTGTTGGTGGCACAAGCATAGACAAATGAATTGATGTAACTGATTGGGGCCATAAGTAGACCTATGCATATACAGTCATGTGATTCATGGAAAAGGCCCTTCTTTACTTCAGTGGAGAACAGTTAGCTCTTTCAATAAATACTGGAATACATATCTGTATCTTTTAAAAAAGAACCTTAATCATTATTCACACCAGCTACAAAAATTAATGCAAAATGGATATAGACTTAAAGCTGAAATTTTCTAGAAGAAAAAATGTTTGTCCATGCTAATGATCTTGGGATAGGTAAAGATTTTTTAAACAGGATGCAAAAAGCACTAATCATAAGTTAATAAATTGGAATTGATCAAGATTAACAACTTCTGTTCATCAAAAGACTTCATTAAGAAAGCAAATAGGCGGGCTTCCCTGGTGGTGCAGTGGTTGAGAGTCCACCTGCCAATGCAGGGGACACGGATTCGTGCCCCAGTCTGGGAAGATCCCACATGCCGTGGAGCGGCTGGGCCCGTGAGCCATGGCCACTGAGCCTATGCGTCCGGAGCCTGTGCTCCGCAACGGGAGGGGCCACAGCGGTGAGAGGCCCACATAGCGCAAAAAAAAAAAAAAAAAAAAAAGAAAGCAAATAGGCAAGGATTTGAATCTAGAATATATAAGGAACTCCTACAAATAAATTTTAAAAAGACAAAAAATTTACAGTTAAAAACTAGCAAAAGACTTCAACAAGCAATTCATAAAGGAGCATATCCGAATGATTAATAAGCATGTGGAAATAGGACTAAGCAGTATTATTCATCAGAGAAATGAAAACAACAGTAAAATAGTAGTCTATACTCATTAGAATGACTAAAATTGTAAAAACTGGAAATACCAAGTATTTTTGAGGATATGGAGCAACTGGAACTTTTATACATTGCTTATGGGAATGTAAATTAATTTAAATACTTTGTAAAACAGTTGAGTAGTAACCACTAAAGGTACATATACACCTACTCTGTGACCCAGAAATTCCATTTCTAGGTGGAATTCGGTTCCAAAAGGACCAAGTAAATAGGTCCACAAATAGTCATATACGAGAATGTTTGTAGCACCTTTATCCATCATAGCTCAAACATGAAAAGCACCAAATGTCCCTCAGCTGTGCTGATGAATAAATCTATCATGGTATATTCACTCAATGGAATATCTCAGCAATAAGAAAAGAACAAACTATGGATACATGCAACAACATGGATGAATATCAAAGAATTACGTGAATGAAAGAAGAAAGACACAAAGTAATACATATGCTTTGATTTCTTATATGAAATTCAACAACAGGCGAAACTACTCAATGAAGATAGAAGTCAGAATAGTAATTACCTCTGGGTGAGGGAAGGAGACTTGGACAGGACTTCAAGAGAAATTCCAGGTGATAACAATGTTCTATATCTATATTTGTGTTGTGTTTCGAGTATATAGACACATGCAAAAATTCATCAATCTGTACACGTAAAATTTGTTCACTGTGCTATATGTAAGTTATACTTCAGTTTTTACGAAGAAGAAAAAAGTTAGACCTGAGTATTTGTAACTCAGGCTAGTGAAGCTGTTCACGCCAGTTATAAAGTCACATGTCAGGGGCTTCCCTGGTGGCGCAATGGTTAAGAATCCGCCTGCCAGTGCAGGGGGACACGGGTTCGAGCTCTGGTCCGGGAAGATCCCACATGCTGTGGAGCAACTAAGCCCGTGCGCCACAACTACTGAGCCTGTGCTCTAGAACCTGCAAGTCACAACTACTGAAGTGCGCGTGCCTAGAGCCCGTGCTCTGCAACAAGAGAAGCCACTACGATGAGAAGCCCGTGCACTGCAACGAAGAGTAGCTCCTGCTCGCCGCCAAGTAGAGAAAGGCCACGCACAGCAACTAAGACCCAACGCAGCCAAAAATAAATAAATAAATAAATTTATTTATTTTTAAAAAAAGAAAAAAGAAAGTCTGGCAGGGCTCCTGGGTTATGCCCATCATTTCAAGAGCTAAGTGAACAAAGATTAGCAAGATGTCATTCCAATTTTACAAGTTATATCTTTTTTTTTTTTTTTTTTTTTTTTGCGGTATGCGGGCCCCTCACTGTTGTGGCCTCTTCCCGTTGCGGAGCACAGGCTCCGGACGCGCAGGCTCAGCGGCCATGGCTCACAGGCCCAGCCGCTCCACAGCATGTGGGATCTTCCCGGACCGGGGCACGAACCCGTGTCCCCTGCATCGGCAGGCGGACTCTCAACCACTGCGCCACCAGGGAAGCCCCCACAAGTTATATCTTTATTCGATGTATTTTATTTTATTTATTTATTTTAGCTGCGTTGGGTCTTCGGTGCCGCGTGTGGGCTTTTCTCTAGTTGGGGCAAGCAGGGGCTACACTTCATTGTGGTGCGCGAGCTTGTCATTACGGTGGCTTCTCTTGTTGCAGAGCACGGGCTCTAGGTGTGCGGGCTTCAGTAGTTGCAGCATGTGGGCTCAGTAGTTGCAGCATGTGGGCCCTAGAGCGCATGGGCCTCAGTAGTTGTGGTACGTGGGCTCAGTAGTTGTGGCACACAGGCTCTAGGGCGCGCAGGCTCAGTAGTCGTGGCTCATGGGCTTAGTTGTTCCACGGCCTGTGGGATCTTCCTGGCCCAGAGATTGAACCCGTGTCCCCTTCATTGGCAGGTGGATTCTCAACCACTGTGCCACCAGGGAAATCCTTGATGTATTATTGTCATCCACAGATTTTTTTAATAAAAATGTAAAAATTAAAAGACCCCCCTAACTAAACTGAAGGAACATTCATATATATCATCTTGTCTCATCCTCACAACACTCCTGTGAGATGTATGTTCTTACTCCCTCCCTCCCACGTTTTGCATATGAGAAAATGAGTCTCAGTAAGCTGGGTAGCTTGCCCTAAGTGCTGAAGCTAAAACTCTAATCCAGGTTTTTATTTCAGAACCCATGATCATCTGTTGAGAGTTCTGATTAACAGATATACCATAAACTGTCAGGGCTTCCCACTTCAGTGCAAGTCTGCCCAGCTTCCAGCTACCAGCATCTGCCTCTCTTTGCTTGAGGGCTTTCACTTGCTGCTGGAGGAGCTAACCCTCAACCAATGATGGGTTGTATAAATATCCCAACTCCTTGCCTCTGGGGGTGAGGGTAACTGAAACACAGTTTACACTGACTCACAGGGTTCCCCAGTAGGATCAAGCTCCAGCCACCCCTGGTGATTTGTTTGATAATGCGCACTTCACTGGCTGCCTTCCCTTCCCTGACTCACTTTCCTGCTCCCCTGCTGGTATTTCCTTCACCTCCCAAATAGACTATTTGCACATAAATCTTTGTTTTAGGATCCGTTTCTGGGGAAACTCAAACTTAGACAATTGAGTTTCTCAGAAACAATATTTTAAAAATTTCCTGGCCCTCATTACCATGGCTGGTTTAGTCATTGGGCACGATCTTAGTAGTGGTCTTCCTGATCCGTGGTAGAAATGAGAACAAAATCCCTTTCCCTGACAAAAACATAAATTTTTTAAAAAATAGACAATTTTTTGCTCTTTTAGTTTTTATTAATGTTGCATAGGAATTATTTTTACAACTGACCTTTTTTATTGAGATATGATTCAGATAGCTGTAAAATTCACCAATTTAAAAGGTATGATTCAGTGACCTTTAGTATATTCAGAGAGTTATGTAACCATTACCACTATGTAATCCCAGAGCATTTTCACACAATAAAGAAAAACCATAGCTGTTAGCAATCACTCCCCATTTCCCCTGACCCTTAGCAACCACTGACCTAATTTTTGTCTCAATGGATTTTCCTGCCCCTGACATTTCATATAAATGAAATCATCCAATATGTGACCTTTTGTATCAGGCTTCTTTCACTTAGCATACTGTTTTCAAGGTTCTTGAATATTGTAGCACAAATCAGTACTTCACTCCTTTCATGGCTGAATAATATTCTATTGTATATACGTACCACACATTTATCTGTTTATCAGTCAATGCACATTTGGGTTGTTTCCATTTCTTGGCAATTGTGAATAGTGCTGCTGTGAACAGTCATGTACAAGTTTTTGTTTGAAAATTTGTTTTCAATTTCCTTGGGTATATATCTAGGCATGGAATTGCTGGGTTATATGGTAAAACTCTGTTTAACATTTTGAGGACTTGTCAGGCTGTTTTCCAAACTGGCTACACCAGTAGACATTGTCACCAGTAGTGTATGAGGATTCCAATGTTTTCACATCCTTGCCAATACTTATTTTCCTTTTTTCTTTTTAAAAAAGGTATCTCATTGTGGTTTTGATTTACATTTTCCCGAATAATTAATGATGTTAAGCATTTTTTTCAAGTGCTTATTGTCGATTTGTATATCTTCTTTGAAGAAATGTTTATTCAAATTCTTTGTCATTTTTAAAAATATTTATTTATTTTACTTATTTATTTTTGGCTGCGTTGGGTCTTCATTGCTGCACGCGGGCTTTCTCTAGTTGCGGTGAGCGGGGGCTCCTCTTTGTTGCAGTGCGCAGGCTTCTCATTGCGGTGGCTTCTCTTGTTGCAGAGCATGGGCTCTAGGCATGCGGGCTTCAGTAGTTGTGGGACTCGGGCTCAGTAGTTGTGGCTCGTGGGCTGTAGAGCCCAGGCTCAGTAGTTGTAGCGCCCAGGCTTAGTTGCTCTGTGGCCTGTGGGATCTTCCCGGACCAGGGATTGAACCCGTGTCCCCTGCATTGGCAGGCGGATTCTTAACCACTGTGCCACCAGGGAAGCCCTCTTTGTCATTTTTTAATTGGGTTATTTATCTCTTTATTGCTGAGTTATAAGAGTTCTTTATGTATTCTGGATACTAGACCCTTATCAGATATTTTGATTTGCAAATATTTTCTTCCATCATATGAGTTGTCCTTTCACTTTTAAAAATTTTTTTATTTTATTTAATTAATTAATTTATTTTATTATTTTTGGCTGCTTTGGGTCTTCATTGTTGCGCACGGGCCTTCTCTAGTTATGGCAAGCAGGGGCTACTCTTTGTTGCAGTGCACAGGCTTCTCATTGCGGTGGCTTCTCTTGTTGCAGAGCACAGGCTCTAGGTGCGTGGGCTTCAGTAGTTGCAGCACGCGGGCTCAGTGGTTGCAACATGTGGGCCCTAGAGCGCGCGGGCTTCAGTAGCTGCGGCGTGTGGGCACAGTAGTTGTGGTGCACGGGCTCTAGGGCACGTGAGCTTCAGTAGTTGTGGCTTGTGGGCTCAGTAGTTGTGGCTCGCGGGCTCAGTAGTTGTGGCTCATGAACTCTAGAGCGCAGGCTCAGTAGTTGTGGCGCAGGGGTTTAGTTGCTATGCGGCATGTGGGATCTTCCCAGCCCAGGGATTGAACCCGTGTCCCCTGCATTGGCAGGCAGATTCTCAACCACTGAGCCACCAGGGAAGTCCTGTCCATTCACTTTTTTGATAGTGTTATGAGTTTTATCGTTTTATTCTTACATTTAGATCTGTGATCCATTTTGAATTAATTTTTGTATATAGTATGAGGTAGGAGTCCAAGTTCATTCTTCTGCATGTGGATATTCAGTTGTCCTACTATTATTAGTTGAAAAAACTACTTTTTCCCTGTTAAATAGTTTTGGTACCCTGTCAAAAATCAATTGACCACATAGATATATGGGTTTATTTCTGAACTTTCAATTCTATTCCCTTCATCTATATGTCTGTCTTCATGCCAATACCATAACCTCTTAATTACTGTAGCTTTGTAGGAAGTTTTAAAGTCAACAAGTGTGAATCCTCCAACTTTGTTCTTTTTCAGGATTGTTTTGACCAAGTCACTTGCATTTCCATTTGAATTTTAGGATCAATTTGTTCATTTCTGCAAAAAGAGAGTTGGAATTTTGACAGGGATTGCATTGTACCTATAAATCAATTTGGGGAATATTGCCGTCTTAACAATATTAAGTCTTCCAGTACGTAAGTACAAGGTGTCTTCCTACGTATTTAGGTCTTCTTTAATTTCTTTCAGTAATGTTTTATAGTTCTCAGTGTACATCTTGCACTTCTTTGATTAAATTTATTACTACTGTTTTATTTTTTTGCTATCATAAATGGAATTGTTTTCTGAATCCCATTTTAAGATTTTTTCATTGCTTGTGCACAGAAATACAATAGATTTTTTATATTGATCTTTTATCCTGCAACCTTGCTGAACTCATTTATTAGCTCTAATATTTTTTTTGTCTGGATTCTTTAAGCTTTTGCTATGTAGTATCATGTCATATGCAAATAGAGGTAGTTTTATTCCTTTTTTCCAACTGGATGCCTCTTACTTCTTTCTCTTGCCTAATTTCACTTGCTAGAACTTCCAGTACAATGTTGAATAGAAGTTGTAAGAGCAGCCCTCCTTGTGTCTTTCCTGATCTTAAGAAGGAAACTTTTAGTCTCTTACCATTAAATGTGATATAAGCTGTGGGTTTCTGTAGATATCCCCATATCACGTTGAGGCAGTTCCCTTCTACTTCTAACAAATGACCTTTTGGGGGGAAAAACGATCTCTACTTTTCTAAATAGGGGAAAATGACTATCAAGGTAAAAACATTGGCTAGAAGACACATTTCTTAGGATTTTCATGTCCAGAAGGCCCAGGGAAACATGTTATGGCCTCTCTGCTCTTCCAGCAGACTTCAGCAGGAAGTGAGTTGGCTATTTCTAAGCTAACATGGACATCATAGCTGTTTCACTTGCCTGGACTTCAGTTTTTCACTCAGTGACTATATCTAGTTCATTTAAAGAGTGAGAAAGATTACCAAAGCAATGCTTCAGGGATTTAAGTTTCCTGTGACTCCGGTGGAAATATTGATACCTAGTAAGCATTCAGTAAACATTTGTGAACGAACGAATTAACAAACTTCAGATGGTATTTAGGATTTTCAGAATGTGGATTAGAAATCCTTGAAAGCTTCTCCTAACTTTAATACCCTCACTTTATCCAGCATACTGAAGTCAGAGTGACTCCGAAGCTTTCCCACCTGTGAGTCAGAGACAGGGCCAGGGTACAGCTGGAGTGCCTCAGTTTCTCCTGCAGGACTCTGCGGCATATACCGTCCTATCCAGGAAAGCCCGAGTCTGCACATCTTCTAGGAGCAGGCCTTGTAATTAGGTGGCTCCACTGCCGAAAACTCCATTGTTAGAGTTTTATTTGTTTAAATCAGAGACTCCTAAAAGACGGCAGGAGCACGTCAGGCCGGGGCACGGAGGGAGTCCAGGCAAGAACCCTGCTGAACGGTTAGGAGGCAGCCTCATTATAGGCACAGCCTTCAGCTGAGGACACAGCTGAGCCTGAGTCCCAGTTCTGTCCCATGCCGTTGTGTGACTTTGGGTTAGATACTTAACTTCTTTGAAGTTCAGTTTCTTCGTCTGTAAAATGGAGATAATAATAATACCTCCTTCACAGAATTATTAAGATGATGAATAGGATCCCTTATTTAAAACGCTCAGCAGAGTAGGAGAAGGGAGACCTTGAATTGTCTTTTTTAGACCTACTCCCCTGTCGCAGATCTTCAGGCTCCTGGTGGGACCCAGGAGTGTACCAGGAGCCCACCCACCCCAGGGCCTGTCTAGAGCCAGGGAAACTGTAGGCAGAGCCGGAGGCAGAGGTGGGCAAAAGAAAAGGAGGAGAGCTTCTTTCGAAACAGTCAAGAGGAATGCAGAGAAGGGCAAAGGTGCTGTGGCCTTCAGAACCAGATGGGAGGAAAAAGAGAAGCTAGTAGCTCTTCTGAAGATGGAAGTTCCGTAAGGAGTCTTCCGCCTTCTGAGTTCTTCTAAACCAAGAAAAATATTAGCAAAGAAGGCCCACATCAACACACAGCAGGCTCTCTGTTTTTCTTCCTTAATTCCTACATTACATAATTTTATGCACACTGCAGGGGGAAAACCAAGTTAATGTTGATTTTGACTTATATCTTCATTTATCCGCAGGCACTTGCCTGGCGCTGGAGGCTTGCTGAAGGAGCTGGCTCATGGCTGAGCCTGGCTCTGGATTCCTGCGAGGCCGCATACCACCGTGTACTCACGGAACATAGTAGTACTCCCCCCTCCTGCTCTAGCAGGCCACAGCTCTTAATACCAAACCGCGCCTTGGATTTGATGCGAGTGCCTGCAAGCCCTGAGGGAGGTCCCCTGTACCTAGTGATGGCAAATTACATTTGCCTCATGCTGACACCCATTTACCAGTATTGCAGTTACAGAGATGTGTTGAGAAGGATTCTGAATCTGCATCGGGTCTCAGCGGGAACAATCTGTGATTGATTTGCAATATTGGCTTTAGGCATAGTAGTAAGGGGTTACAAATTTAGGTCATGGTTGGCCAGCCTTGGACTGCAAGAAGAATGCTTACAGAATCAATAAATGTACATGCCTTTTGTGCCATTTAGAAGAGGAGAGACACAAAGCTTTAGACTCATTTAATCCTCGGGTTCCAAGCAACAGGTGCTCAGAGTGAACCCAACCAATTCCTGGGAGAAGGACTTTGGGGCGAGAGGTCACAGGGCCATGTTCTCTCTGACCTGGAAGAACATCCCTCTCATCTTCTATTTCATTTCTAAACATGTTTAGTGAAAATACAAGTTGTTTCTCTGTAATTTTTTGAATTTTGAAAAGTCTATCACCTTTTTTTTTTTTATTGTGATAAAATATACATAACGTAAAATTTACCATTTTAACCATTTTTCAGTGTACAGTTCGGTGGTATTCAGTACATTCACAGCGTTGTGAACCATCCTCACCCTCTATCTCCAGAACGTTTTCCGTCTTACTCAACTGAAATCCATACGCATTAAATGGTAACCGCCTGTTTCCTCTCCGACCAGCCACCGGCGACCTCTGTTTTACTTTCTGTTTCTATGAACTTGGCTACTCTAGGTACCTCATAGAAATGGAATGTGTCCTTTCGTGACTGACTTATTTCATTCAGCATGTCTTTAGGGTTCATCCATGTTGAGGCACGTGTCAGAACGTCCTTCCTTTTTAAGGCTGAATAAGTCCACTGTACATACGTGCCACATTTTGCTTGTTCGTTATCTGTCGATGGGCATTTGGATTGCTTCCACTTTTCAGCTGTTATGAATAATGGGTGTACAAACATCTATTCAAATTCTTGCTTTCAGCCCTTCTGGGTATACACCCAGAAGTAGAATTGCTGGATCATTTGGTAATTCTGTTGTAATTTTTTTGAGGAACTACCATACTGTTGTTGTCCCCAGTGACTGTACCGTTTTACGTTCCCACCAGCAGTGCTCAAGTTTCCAATTTCTCACCAATACTTGTTATTTTCTATTTTTTAAAACAATAGCCATCCTAATGGGTCTTTTTGGGTTTTAAAGATTATGCTAGCTGGTCCCAAAGGATGTGGCAAGTTCAATGCAGTAGAAAGAATCTCTTTGTAGAGGATTTTCCTTCCCCTTAATTTTCAAGGTATCATCATTCTTTAGGTAAAACACTAGGTGGAGTAGACCACATTTAAAAAAATATGTCCTGAAAAATTCTTTTTCTTATTAGTACTGTCTGATCAGACAATTCTACCAGCTTTTGAGAACAGACATAAAGAATGACTTTGAAATAATTGCATGTGTCTCCCTTCAAAGCTCTGGAGGAAATGGGTGCCTTTGGGGTGGTTTTCTGAAGGCAGAACTGTGGGTGGTGGTTCATAGGCAGTGGGTATTGACCTCCCTCTCCGCCAGAGCAGGGACCCTGGTTTGATCATGACCCAAGTGTTCATGGAGCAGCTCCTTGTCCAAAGTACTGGCTTTTGGACAAAGATGCATAAGACGTGGTCTCTGCCCTGATGGACAGCTGCCTGTTGGATTGGATCAGAAGTCATAGGTGGACGGTGTAGTCCCAGTTGCTGGAGAGAAAGTAAACGCTTCGGGGCTCTGAAGGCTCTCCTCGGGGCTGTGGTCATCTAGGATGGCTACCGGCAGGTGATGGGACACCTCGGGGCTGGGTAGGTCTCAGGGGATGTGGCGTGAGAGGGAGTGAGGGACACTCCTGGGAGGAGGAAGAGGCTGAGGAAAGGGAGGAGAAAATACATCCGAGACATCCATAGCCTCATTTTAGGGTGCCGAAAAGTCACTAAGAGGATCTTCGACGTTAGCTTTTCTCCAAGGGGGAGGTTTCTGAGCGGAGGAGTGATACCATCGAACTGCTGCTTACAAGGATTGTTCTAGTAACAGGTTGTGGATCAGATAGAAAGTGGAGAGAGCGGATAGGAGGGCCCTTGTATTCTGTGATGGGAGGCTCTGAACTTCAGACGAGGCTGGCAGTAAGTAACACTAAGGGATTCCCATAAACACAACGCTTTATTTACTTTCTGTCCCAATACCTGGTGCCCTTAGGCCTCCAGCATCCAGCCAGCCCAGGCCTGTCCCCTGATGAGCCAGCGCAGCCATGTGCGGTCTGCCCTGCCTTCTCTTCACTCTGGTTTCTCCTCCTTTCCTGCGCCAGCAGACCCCTCACCAAGGCAGTGTCCGCTCCATGGCCAGCCTGGAAGAGGAGGGAAATTGGCCTTTCTAGTCTAGATGCTCCTGTAATAAGGCTTTTGGACCGACCCACAAATCCTGCCCGTGTTTTGGCTTTAGCCAGAGGGGGAAAGTCAGAAGCTATAATAACCAAAGATGAAAATAAAAATCAGCCATACTCCCTATCATCAGGAGTACAGGTTGGGTTTTGTTAAGGTAACAAATAATTAGCAGTGTCAGTGGTTTAAAACCATTGGTCTTTTTTCTCTGCAAGCTACATGATCATCGTGTCAGAAGGTTGCCTGGGGCATCTACTCCAGTGTCATCTTCCTCCTTCTGGGCCCCAGATAGGTAGAGCTGCCGCTTAACATTTGGAACATTGCCAGTTGCTGTGGCTGAGGGGAAAGAAGGGAGCAATGGAAAGTCTCACTCCACCAGTCACACACTTGACCCAGCAATGACACATGTACTTCGGTTTACAACTCAATGGCTAGGACGCTCGCATGGTCCCGCCCCACTACAATGGAGCAAGGGAGTACGCTCCTGCTATGTGTCTTCATGGTTGGGAGCCAGAAATGTTAGGTCAGGAGCACAAATGACTATTATACCAGGACCAAGTAGAGCTATAGTGCTAACGTTTTGGTGTTTATCCTCCAGAGTTTTGTTTTGTTTTTTTTAAATGCACATAGGCCTAGCTAGTCATCCACACATAAAAACAGATATTTTGTATTGATTTTTTTGTTTGTTTTGTTTTTACAAAAATGGAATCATGTTGTATGTATTATCTTGCAACCTGCTTTTGGCACTTAACGGATTATGGTTGTTTTTACTTATCACTGAACACATCTAATGGCTGCCTAGCATTCTACTACATGAAGACCATTATGTATGTAACCAGTCTCCTACTGTTGGACATCTAGGTTATTGTGCAAGTTTTACTATGTTAAATAATGCTGCAATGGACATCCACAGAAATGTCTTTGTACTCTTATACTATTATTTCCTTAGAATATATTTCCAGAAATGAAATTAGTCTCCAAAGATATGCCATGTTTTATATACATATGTATATAAAACAAATATATATATAATATATATAAAATATATATTTTTTATAAAAAATATATAAAAATATATAAATTATATATATATTTTATAAAATATATATATATTTATATAAATATACATATATTTTTTTGCATTACACGGGCCTCTCACTGTTGTGGCCTCTCCCATTGCGGAGCACAGGCTCCGGACACGCAGGCTCAGCGGCCATGGCTCACGGGCCCAGCCGCTCTGCGGCATGTGGGATCTTCCCGGACCGGGGCACGAACCCGCGTCCCCTGCATCGGCAGGCGGACTCCCAACCACTGCGCCACCAGGGGAGCCCCCATATTTTATATTTTGATAGATATGGCAAACCTGCCTTGCAATAATGGCTTGCCAAGTAACACTCTTACCAGTGGCATTTAAGATTCCTGAGAGCCTGGTTTCATCAGGAATGGCTTAGTTCTCCAGCAAGAGCTTTCTAATAACAATGATCTTAATAGCACTTACTAGACATGGCAGTGTGCAAGTATTTATTGAGCATTATTTCATTTGATTCATATAATGTTTAAGGAAGATATTATTATCTTTTTCCAGATGAAAAATCAGAAGCTAAGAGAGGTTAGTTAACTTACCCAGGTTAACCCAACCAGGAAGTAACACTGCTGGGAATGACAAAGACTTTCCTTTACCAAACTTGAGTCAGGTTCCTCTGAGGCCTCTTTGTGACTAGGCTTCACTCTTAGGCTCTGTCCTTGGCCCACTTAGTCCAGTTTTAGCTCAAATCCTGCTGGGTCATTTTAGTGACTATCCCCTGCCCTTGATATCTGATCAAATTTCTCATCCCACACCCTGGCCTGCTTTTAGCAAAAATCCTATCAAAATTGGTTTAGCCAGAATTTCCCTTACCCCCATGTTTCTTCTTAGTAGTTTCCCATCCAGTAACCCGTACTCTGCTCCTTGACTATAAATTTCTACTTGCCTTCCTGTGTTCAGAGTTGAACCTCATCTTCCTCCCCTACAGCTAAACTCCATTGCAGTAGCCCACCTTGAATAGTCTGCCTTACCGTTTTTAACAAGGGTCACGAATACTATTTTTCTTTGACAAGTATTTAAACCCAGCTGTCTCTGACTTTATAGCAAATGCTACAGTCTCCAACCTCCTTGACAGAAGATTTCTAAAAAATTTGAAGCTGAACCTCCAATAAAACCGTAATATGCTTAAAAACAAATGTTTTACATGAAGGTTACACAGTGCAATAGTTAAGAGAACTGACTATGATACTAGACTGCCCGGCTCCAAGTCCCACTCTGACACTCCTGAGCTGGGAAAGTCACTTAACTTTCTGTTCCTCTGTTTCTTCCTCTGTAAGATGGAGAGAATATTAGTATGTACCTCTTGGAGTTGTGAAGATTAGAGTCAGTATATGTGAGTACTTTGAACAATGTCAAAGTACATAGCAAGCACTATTAGGTGTTTGCTATTACTGTTATCCCAGTAATGTATCATATTTATTATAAAGAACACCCCCCCTAAAAAATGAAGAACAATGAGATCAGCTAGAAGATAAAAGAGAAGTGCAGTATCTTTTGCCTGCCTTGGGTTGGCTTGCACAGGCATCAGCTCCCTCATCCTCTCCTTTGGATACCACTAGGCTTACATGTACCCACCTTGATGATTCCAATGGGCCATGAAGGCCCACAGCCTGGGCCCATTAGGATGCCATCATGGACTTGGAGCTCACCATCGTGGAAACATATTTGCAGTGAGGACCAGTCTGCATACCCAGTCACAGAGCTGGGATGTGGGCTGGCCCCTCATTTCGGCTAAGGTTACACCTCAGAGGGGCTTATCCTGACCCATCTCTTTGCAAGTAGCTCCCTCACCCCACGTATACTCTCTTCCATTACCTAGTCCCATTTGCTTCTTCACAGCTCCTATCACTTTCTGAAATTATCCCGTTTCTTTATATTTTTGCTCATTTACTGCCTGTCTTCCTCATCAGGATATAAGACGTTGTCTGTTTTATTCACAGCGGTATTTCTGCTGGTTAAGCCAGTGCCTGGTACAGAGGAGGTGCTCAGTAGACATTTATGGGATAAATGAGCGATCAGATTTTCCTTTCTATGTCCCAAGGACTGTAAGGCATCAATAAATAGGAGAATGAACTCCAGAGCTTGACTAAGCAACTCCATCCCTCACCCCTTCCCACACACTTCCATTTTACAGATGAGGAAATTGAAGAGGTTAGGAGAACATCCATGAACACACACAGGGCAGGACAGAGGGCTCCCCATTCTTTATTTGACACACAGTGGCCACACCATCGTACTTTGTCCCACTGGGAGGAAATGGAAGAATGCAGAAGTCTTCTCTGTGGGTTCAATAGGTTAGAAGGTTGAAAAACAAGGCCCCATCATCGGCATAGCTTTATTAGCCCCATTTTATACCAAGGGAGACAGAGACCCAAAAAAGGTAAGTAATAATTTATCCTGGTAAACCACAGTACTGGAATCTGAAGCCAAATCTTTCAATTCCAGGCACTTTCCACTGTATGGGAGCTCCTGCCTCTTAAGACCAGGTGTATCAGTTAACAATGGATTTGGCTGCAAATAATAGAACATCTGATTAGTAGCAGCTTAAACAAACGGGAAGCTTATTGTTCCTCACGTAACAAAAAATCTGGATGTGGGTAATCGGAGCTGGTGCAGTGGCCCAACAGTGTCTGTGGAGACTCAGGTTCTTTATATCTTGCACTCTGCCCTTCGAAGCATTTTGGCTTTACGCGCATGCATGTCGCCACTGGTTGTAAGGTGGCTACTTCCCCTTCAGCCTCAGGGCCACGTCCCCAAATTAAGAAAAAGCGGGCAGGGGCAAAGGCCAAAGGAACACGGTGACTGGGTCTGTCCTTTTTGCAAATGTTTTTTTCTTTTAGCGCAAAGATTTCTGTTTTTACCTCTTTGCCCAAACGGTGTTACAGGGCCACCCCTTGCTGTATAGATGAAGAGGAGGTTAGCTGGTTGGGTCAGTCAACCCACAACGTTTGCTGCGTCTCAAACTCCTGCTGAAATTCTTTCTTTAGATCCCTATTTTCACGTGGCTGCCTAATTGTTTTCCGAGGCACCTCGGAAGCATCCAGTAGTTCTTTGAGTGTAGGCTCTGAGTTTACCATCTCTTGCACCCATGGGATGCCACACACACAGCTGGCCTCAGAGAGCTGCTTCAGTACAGATCGATTGGGCAGAATTGTCTTCCAAGAAGGGCATGGGCAAGGAAGAGCCTCAGAAACTGGTGATGCAGGGGAGACCCACCAGGATCACAGCACATGTTCCTGAGGTATCCAGCTGAAGCCCTGCAAGGTTAGACCACTGGGGCGTGCCGGGCCCACAGTTAGGCAGTTAGTCTGCCCAACTACGGGAGTGAGGGGGAAGAGGTATGAGGTGAGCCTGTATCTGTTCTTGTCATCTCACTGAGGTTTATCGATAGAGAGGAAATGCTTGCGCAGATCATAATGACAGTGTTTCCTAAGCCTAATTTCCTTTGGTTTACTTTAACCCTGGCGATGCTGAAGCCAAGTTCACTGATGGGCATGTATGGGAAGACCATCGTTATGCCAGGCAAGTGGGGAAATCTATGAGATGCTGGAAAGTCCCCTCTAGAAAGACCTCCTCCTGGGGCTCTAACAGTATCAGACAGGTCACCACTGAGATTTATTCCTTTGGGTCAAGACTTTACCTGTTATCTTTTTCTTTATTCCGCCACCAAACTGTTTTTTTTTTTTTAACTACAGTCATTTCAAGAAAAGAAAAAAGCTCGTTATCCCACTACTCAGGTAACCCATGTTCATATTTTAATAAATGAAAGTGGATAATCTGTATATTTTAAAACTGTAAAATGAAATGTAAAAGTCTGCACCCCTCAGTGCCATGCCTCTACCCAAAGGTAGCCACAGATAAAATACTTTTGATTGCTTTCAGAAAACGTGTTTACGCCTATACCAGTGTGCATCTCCCTTGCTCCTTTCTGCCCTCTCTCCCTCTGTCTACCTATCGTCATCATTTATCTATTATGTTTCCTTTTTGACAGAAAAAGGATGATATTATACACAGTTCTGCACCTCTTTTTTCCCCTATCCCTGTACGCACAAAACTACTTCATTCTTTTTCATACCTGCATAGGAATCATCATACGGTAGCCCTGTACTTTATATAACCCCTAATTGGTGGGTTTCTTTCCTCTTTTTTGTAATCAAATAATGCCACAACGAACACACTTTTATGCATTTCTTGACCAACATATTTAGGTACATTTACATATAGGTAAATTCCTGGCAAAGTAATTGTTAAGTTAAATGATATCTGTTTTAGTCCACTCAGGCTGCTATAACAGAACACCATAGGCTGGGTGGCTTAGAAATTTATTTCTCACAGTTCCAGAGGCTGGAAAGTCCAAGATCAAGGTGTCAGGAAATAACAGTGTCTGGTGAGGACCCTTCCTGGTTCATAGATGGCCTTCATTTTCCTGTGTCCTCACATGGTGGAAGGGGTGAGGGAACTCTCTGGGGTCTCTTTTTATAAGGGTACTAATACCATTCATGAGGGTTCCACCTGCGTGGTCTAATCACCTCCCTCTTAAATACCTCCTAATCACCTCCTAATACTATCACACTAGGGGGGTTAGGATTTAGCATATGAATTTTGGAAGGATGCAAATATTCAGTCTATAACAGTCCCTTTAAAATTGGATGGATTTTGCCAAGTTTTTTTTTTTCCCGGAAATGAACCAGTTCACCAGCCCTTGCTTTAGCTCTTGCCTGTTTGCCTCTCCATAGCCTTCTCAGAATAGGACCTCCTCACGTTAGCTTCCCACGATCTGAGTTAAAACTAGTCTCTTGTTGCTGTGTAATTTGCATGTCTTTACTTATGAGTAATGTTGAGCATATTTTCATATCTACTGACTACTTTTTTATTTCACTTTTTAGTAATTGACCACTGATTTGCATTGTTCATCATTTCTCTATTTTATTTGCATGAGCTTTTTAAGAATGAAAGAAATTAGCCCCTTTCCTGTCACATAAGTTAAAATTTTCCCAACTTGTCATTTCTCTTGACTTATAGCGTATTTTTATTTTAAATAATCATAATTTTTAATATAGTCATTTATTCTTCCAGAAGTTTTATAGTTTCTTTTTTACATTTAAATTCTTGATCCATCTGGAACTGATGCTGGTGTAATAAGTGAGGTAGAGATCTAGCTTTATTTTTTTTCTCCAATCAGCTGCAACACCATTTATTCGCAAATCACCTTTTCCCTACTGTTTTGAAGTGTTACTATTTCATATATTAAGTTCCTTTATGAATTTGGTTCTGTTTATGGATTCTTTTAAAATTTAATTTATTTAAACTAATATGTATATACACACACACACAACACAGTTTGCCTATTCCTTCCATCCCTCTACCCTCCGACTCTTGCGACCACCAATCTGTTCTCTGTATCTGTGAGCTTGTTTTTTGGTTTGCTTGTTGTTTTTCTTTAATATTCCATATGTAAGAGAGATTACATGGTACTTGTCTTTCTTTGTCTGACTTATTTCACTTATCATAATGTCCTCAAGTTTCATACATGTTGTTTGCAATGAACATAGGGTTGCATATATCTTTTCTAATTAGTGTTTTTGTTTTCTTCAGATAAATACCCAGAAGTAGAATTGCTGGACCATATGGTTCAAGTTCTCTTTTTTAATTTTTTGAGGAACCTCCATACTATTGTCCATAGTGACTGTACCAATTCACATTCCCATCAATAACAGACAAAGTCTACATCCTTGCCAAAACTTCTTATTTCTTGTTTTTTGTTAATAGCCATTCTAACAGGTGTGAGGTGATATCTCATTGTGGTTCTGATTTGCATCTCCCTAATAATGAATGATGTTGAGCATCTTTTCATGTACCTGTTGGCTGTCTGTCTCCTTTTGAAAAATGTCTATTCATATCTTCTAGTTTTTAATTGGACTTTTTTTTTTGCCATTGATTCATATGAGCTCTTTATATATTTTGAGTATTAGCCCCTTATCAGATATATTATTTGCACATATTTTCTCCCATTTAGTAGGTTGCATTTTCATTTTGTTGGTGGTTTCCTTTGATGTGTAGAAGCTTTTAAGTTTGATATTGTCCCACTTGTTTATTTTTGCTTTCGTTGCTTTTGCTTTTGGTGTCAGATTCAAAAAGTCATCACCAAGACCTGTGTCAGGGAGCTTACTGCCTATGTTTTCTTCTAGGAGTTTTATGGATTCAGGGCTTACTTTCAAGTAAGTAAGTCTTTAATCCATTTTGAGTTAATTTTTGTGTATTATGTAAGATAATGGTCCAGTTTCATTCTTTTGCATGTGTTTGTCTAATTTCCCCAACACCATTTACTGAAGGAACTGTCCTTTCCCCACTGTATATTCTTGGCTCCTTGTAGTGTGGATTTATTTCTGGTCTCTCAATATTGTTTCATTGATCTCTGTGTCTGTTTTTATGCCAGTGCCATACTGGTTTTTTTATTTATTTATTTATTTATTTTTGGCTGCATTGGGTCTTCATTGCTGTGTGCGGGCTTTCTCCAGTTGTGGCGAGTGGGGGCTACTCTTGTTGTGGTGCCTGGGCTTCTCATTGTGGTGGCTTCTCATTGCAGAGCACAGGCTCTAGTGAACAGGCTTCAGTAGTTATGGCACATGGGCTCAGTAGTTGTGGCTTGTGGGCTCTAGAGAACACGCTCAGTGGTTGTGGAGCATGGGCTTAGTTGTTCCGTGGCCTGTGGGATCTTCCCAGACCAGGGATTGAACCCGTGTCCCCTGCATTGGCAGGCGGATTCTTAACCACTGTGTGCCACCAGGGAAGTCCTGCCGTACTGTTTTAATCACAATAACTTTGTAATATAGTTTGAAATCAGAGAGCATGATGCCTCCAGCTTTGTTTTTCTTTCTCAACACTGCTTTGGCTATTTGGAGCCTTTTGTGGTTCCATACAAGTTTTAATATTGTCTGTTCTCTTTCTGTGAAAGATACCATTGAAATTTTGGTAGAGATTTCAATGAATCTGTAGATTGCTTTGGGCAATATGGACATTTTAACAATATTAATTCTTCCAGTCCATGGTTACGGAATATCTTTCCATTTATTTGTGTCTTCTTCAATTTCTTTCATTAACAGCTTATAGTTTTCAATATAGAGGTCTTTCATTGCCTTGATTAAATTTATTCCTAGGAATTTTATTCTTTTTGATGTAATTATAAATGAGATTGTTTTCTTAATTCCTCTTTCTGATAGTTTACTATTAGTGTAGAGAAATGCAACAATTTTTCGTGTATTGATTTTGTATCTGGCAACTTTGTCTCCTGGATTCATTTCTTAGTTCTAACAGTTTGTTGATGGAGTCTTTATGGTTTCCTATATATAATATCATGCCATCTGCACATAGTGACAGTTTTACTTTTTCCTTTCTGATTTGGATGCCTTTTATTTCTTTTTCTTGCCTAATTTCTCTGGCCAAGACTTAAAATACTATGTTGAATAAAAGTAGCAAAAGTGGATGTCCTTGTCTCATTCCTGATCTTAGAGGAAAAGCTTTCAGCTTTTCACGATTGAGTATGATGTTAGCTGTGGACTTGACATATATGGCCTTTAATGTTAAAGTACATTCCCTCTACACCTTCTTTGTTGAGAGTTTTTATCATAAAGGGATATGGAATTTTGTCAAACACTTTTTCTGCATCTACTGAAATGCTCATATTATTTTTATCCTTAATTTTGTTAATGTCGTGTGTCACATTGATTTGTGGATGTTGAACCATCCCTGCATCTCTGGAATAAATCCTACTTGATTGTGGTGTATGATCCTTTTAATGTATTGTCTTTATTCTTATTCAGTAATATATCTTTTCCCTAATAACAAACTTTTAAAATTATTATAGCTTTAAAATACTTTTGGTATCAGACTTGGCTAGTTCTTCTTATTGTTTTTGATTTTCAAGAAATTAATTAATCTTCTTAAGTTGTTTTACAAACTTTAATATTATTTTAAGTTTAAAAAGTGGTATTTTAACTGAGATTTGATTACCTGTATAAATTAATTTAGGAAAAATTGATATCTTTCCATCAAAGACCATAGTTTGTCTTTCAATTTCTTAAGTCATCTTTAGGTCTGTCAATAGATTATTAAAGTGTTTTTAATAAAGATCTTGCAAATTATTTGTTACATCTATCCCTAGGATTCTTCGTGGTTGATATTTTTAATGAGATCTTTTCTTTTACCACAATTTCTAACAAGTTATGGCTTAGGAAAATCCATTGGTTTTATATATTTACTTTGCAACTCATCTCTGAATTCTCTTACTGTTTCATGTTGTTTTTCAGTTGGTTCTCTCAGGTTTTATGGGCCTGGCATTTTCTTTTAGAATGTAAATTATTCCATTAGGGGTAATTTTGTTAAATCATTTATTTGCCTAATATTTGACTCTTCAAGTTTTATGGGAAGTTGTGCCACAGTTGTATGCAATAAGTCAGTGCTTTTCCTACTTTCTTATTTAGGTACTTCCCCCGCCACCCCAGCCACTGACCCCGCTGCTTTCTCAGTTCCTAGGACACCCATGCTCTGTCTTGTTTTTTGAAATTTTATGTATCTTATTTCCCCATTCATCACTTCCCAGATCACTGCTTAACAGTCACTTCCTCCAAAGAGTCTTCCCCAAATCCTAGTTGAAGTTACCACTCTCCTAGCTCTATGCTCCCACAGCTCTTTGCTCTCTTTTATAATACTCAACACACTTAGACATACTGCTTTCATAACTGTTTTTCTCACTAGACTTCAGGTTCTGGAAGAAACAGAAAGGCACTGCCCTACTCAGTGCTCGAATTGGGAGCTCTGCACTGTGCCTGGCACATAGGAGTCTCCCAATGAGCATTTGCTGGATTGCAGCCTAAAGCAGCCTGCTGCATATTTGACATTTTTTTGATGTCTTTGGTTTTATCTTAAAACTCAGAAGAATTTTGCCTTCAATTACATAATATGTCTGTGTTATTTTCAATATAAAAATAATGTTGTTTTTTAATGACACAGTAAATTAGCACAACAGGAGATGGCCTTGGTTTTTCCATGCCTTTGTAAACTGCAAGAGATTTAAACTCTCCATCTTCAGCTTAAAATAGTAATGATGATTTAGCTTTCCACTGAAGTTATTTTCTGAATGAGGATATTTTTTTCCAAAATATTTGCTTGGGGGATCATCACATGTTAGTTTGAGATGGGTGGAGGAAACTTATCGTTTACACTTTTCTGTGAGCTCCTCCATGCCAGCCACATGAGGCAGGATACAGGGGCTCAGGTTCTGATGAAGAGTGAGGCAGAAGAAATGGCACATGTGTAATGATAGGGCAAGAATATATGATGAATAAAAAATGAATTTTCCCGGAGCTGCACCTCCCAAAGTTTGGGTGGTAGACCCAGAGCAGCTGAAAAAGAGCAGTCACCAAGAGGCCAGATGGAGAGGGCCGAAGGTAGCTGTGTGCCAGCCTCACACTCACCCACGCCAAGAGCCTGGCAGCAAAGATGCAAACCCTAAGGGGTGAATTCCTGCTGCTTCAGTTCAGGGTAGAGGCTGGGCTCTGGGACGCTGGCGCCAGAGGCCATCACATGTTCACAGTCACAGCACTGACACTTACCAGCTGGGTGAATATGGGCAAGTTATTTACTCTTTATAACCCTCAGTTTCCTCATCTATAAGGTTTTAATGGAAAAACATGAAAGAATGTGCCTTAGCTTGTATTGTAACAAAGAATCACCAAACACTACACTATGAGGTCACAAAATTTAAGCTTGCAAAAAAGTCCATTTTTTCCCACCAACATATCCCCAGATCTGAGCTGCTTACTAATTTAAGAAGCACCAGCTCTGGTGAAGACCATTGCTCTTTGGTTCTTTTGCAGAATTTCCCAAATTAAAGGAAGCTTGACTTACTGTCTGAATATGACTTGGTTTGCATACATGGATGGAGCACCTTTCAGGAATCAGACGTGATACTAAAAGTGAGGGAACATGGGCAGGACCCCCGTGCTCAAGGATTAAATGAGTCAACAGCACATCTTTCTAGTACACAGCAAAACCTCGTCCCTATTAGGGCCTCCATGAAATAGAAGAGATGATGGATTAAGACATCCTCTTAGAGTAGGAAGGTCTGGCCTTGAATTATGAATGACCTAACCTCAGAGGATTGTTATAAGGAGAGTATATATGTGGAAGCACTAAGCACAGTATCTGTGTTATACACACACACACACACACACACACACACACACACAGACACTCGACACTCACAGAGGAGGAATTGTAAGTGAATCTTCCTGGCTCATGGAAACTAGTCCCATTATTTTGCACCCTCAGTTTCTCAGGAGAAAGTTTGGAGATCCACACCTCTCCTGTCCTAATCTTCCCCCCCTGGGCAGGTCTGTTTGCTGCTCCATGCACAGAGATGTACCACTATCCCCAGCCTCCTCCCACATGGAGTAGAAGCCTAGACTGGAGAGCATTCTCATCATGTTCTTGAAATGTGGAAAATTTGCTCCAAAAGAAAAGCAGAAGATAGTTCCCTGGTGGTCCAGTGATTAGGACTTGGTGCTTTCACTGCTGTGTCCCGGGGTTCAATCCCTGGTCAGGAACTAGGATCCTGCAAGCCACACGGTGCAGCCAAAAAAAAATCAAAAACAGACCGTTCAGAAAAGCAGAAAGGTCCTCTTCTTTAATCCACGGGCACCACTGTAATGACTGCTTCCCAGCCCCACTTGGTTTTGAGGCAAAGGGCCAGGCTGTTGAGGCCCTGCGTTGGGAAGGAATGAGGGGCTGAGCTAAGAAACAGATTGATGTGCTCTGTGGGGGCTTTGAGCCCTTCTAATGAGATCCCAGGCTTTCGTGTTTCTCTGCATTAGAGCAACCGGGAATAAGACCCACCTGTCCTGAAGATGGGCGGGGGAAGCTTGGTGGGGGGTGGGTGGAAGCGCGGGGGTAGATGGGAGGTGATGAGGGGTGGGTCGGACACTCGGAGGTGGGTGGGAGTCTCGGTAGCAGAGGCGAGTGTTGCGAGGTGTCTTTGCGTGAACGCTGACAAGTCTGGGCTGGGAAGTAGACGTCCAGTTATCAAGAGCAGAGTGTGCGATGCAGTCGTAAACATCAACAGTAATAATAATTTTAGCTGCGTGGAACTTCACTGCTTATTAAACGTCTTCGTATCCTGACAACAACGCCGAGAGGAGCCCAAGCAGGTGCTATTCATCTCCAGTTTACAGGTGAGTTAACTGAGTCTTGGAGGCTGCAAACCCGTGTGTCTTTACTCAGTATGCGACGTTATATGTCAGTTAGTTTATAAAGTAGAATTTCATATATACAACAATATGTCATAGTATATCACCACATTCTTTCCACTCAAATTCAGTAAATATTAACATTTGCCATCTTGCTCCAGATTTCAAAAGAAACAAATTTTACAGGCAGTTAAAGGGTTTTCTCCCTCATCTGATTCTCCTTTTCCCTCTCCTGTAAATAACCTAATGTTGATGTGTTGCTGTCTATGTCCTTACCTATCTCCTATTCGTTAAATGCAATATATTCATAAACAGTATTACCTTGTTAGTGTGTGTTTTTATTGTTTGTTTGTTTTTGCGGTACGCGGGCCTCTCACTGTTGTGGCCTCTCCCGTTGCGGAGCACAGGCTCCGGACGCGCAGGCTCAGCGGCCATGGCTCACGGGGACCAGCCGCTCCGCGGCATGTGGGATCCTCCCGGACCGGGGCACAAACCCGTGTCCCCTGCATTGGCAGGCGGGCTCTCAACCACTGCGCCACCAGGGAAGCCCGGTGTGTGGGGTTTTTTTGCGGTACGCGGGCCTTTTACTGTTGTGGCCTCTCCCGTTGCGGAGCACAGGCTCCGGACGCGCAGGCTCAGCGGCCATGGCTCACGGGCCCAGCCGCTCCGCGGCATGTGGGATCTTCCCGGACCGAGGCACGAGCCCGTGTCCCCTGCATTGGCAGGAGGACTCTCAACCACTGCGCCACCAGGGAAGCCCCAGTGTGTGTTTTTAATTCTTTTTTTTTTTTTTTTTTTTGCGTCTGTACCAGTGTCCATTTATTTATTTAAATATTTTATTGCAGTATAGTTGATTTACAGTGCTGTGTTAGTTTCTGGAGTACAGGAAAGTGATTCAGTTATGTGTGTGTGTGTGTGTGTGTGTGTGTGTGTGTGTGTGTGTATGTCTCTATATATTCTTTTTCATATTCTTTCCCATTATAGTTTGTTACATGATGTCGAATATAGTTCCCTGTGCTACACAGCAGGATCTTGTTGCTTATTTATTTTATATATAGTAGTTTGTATCTGCTAACCCCAAACTCCTAATTTATCCCCACCACCCCCGTTTCCCCTTTGGTAATGATAAGTTTGTTTTCTATGTCTGTGAGTCTGTTTCTGTTTTATAAATAAGTTCATTTGTATCATAGTTTAGATTCCACATATAAGTGATATCATATGATATTTGTCTTTCTCTTTCTGACTTACTTCACTTATTATAATAATCTCTAGGTCCATACTTGTGTTTAATTCTTATCATACTGTCTGAAACTTTTTGCAATGTTTTTCTTTTCCACTCAACATTAAGTATTTGATTGCTTCTTTACCTTGATACATAGAGATTTTAAATATTCATTTTTAACTACTTCATATTATTCCATTTATGTGTCCTTTCTTTATTGATGGACTTTTCTGTTGTTTTGTGTCTCTGTTTGTTTCTCAGTGTGATGAGAATCATGGCTGCAAAAAGAATTCCCCTACCTACTCCTTCTACCCCCTACCTACTCCTTCTACCCCCTACCTACTCCTTCTAACACAAGCGTCAGGGTTCTCAGGATATATCTAGAAGTGTTCTTTCCGAGTTTATAGTAAGCACGTCTACAACTTTACTGGAGTATGCCAAATTGCTTTTCAAATTATTTTCTTAGATTTATTCTTAGGTACCTTTTGGTTTTATTGCTACTGTGAATGGAAAAATTTTTACAGTACCATTTCAGTTGTTGCTGGTAGATAAAATGTTATGGGCTTGGGTATTTTCATCTTATGTCCAACAAATGTGTTGAGCTCTCTCATTCGTTATAATAATTATAAATTCTCTTGGATTTTTTGGATAATCATATTGTTTATGAAAATTTTCAGTTTCATTTCTTCCTTTCCAAACTTTTTGCCTTTAATTTCCTTTCCCTGTCATATTACACTGCAAAGGACCTACAGTGCTATGTTAAATAGAAGCAGTGACATGATGGTAAATATCTTTGTGCTCCCAATTTTTAAAAGAGTGCTAAAAACAAGGTAAACAAGTCTGATCATAGAAATCAGGATAGCGATTGCCTACCTGGTCAGAGTAGGTGAATCGACAAGAAAGTGGCGTGAGGAAACATGGCAAAATGGAGGTGGACTATATTTTGTCCTCGGTCATGGTCACATGGCTGTACACATTGGTCAAAGTTCCTTGAACTGTACGCTTAAGGTTTGTGCATTTTACTGTCATTTGCCCATTTTCTTCTTGATTTCTAGGAGCTCTCTAAAGAGATTAGCCCTTGGTGACTTGAAATGCAATATTTGTTACCAAAGTAAAATTTGCCTTTTGAATTTACTTATTGTTTGCATAGACATTAAATTTTTATGTAAGTAAATAAGTTTTTACAGTTTCTAAATTTTGAATCGTAGTTAGAAAGGCTTTCCCTACCATTCTCCAATGTTTTCTTCGTTGGAATTCATATCTGTTTTGTTGGAGGTGTGGATCCAACTTAATTTTTTTCAAATGGCTTTCACACGTTATTACATTAATAGAATTTCTAATGTTTCACCATCTTTATATTTCTAGGATAAATTATTCTTGGTTATGCTATAATATTTTTAATACATTTCATGTATTAAATGGTTGTCCCAGGAGATTGGATATGGTTCCCTGTGCTATGTCACTTTAGTATTTTATCTATGCATGTATATGTACACATACACATTTATGTGTGTATATGAATGTACACACATAAGTTTATAAACAAGTTTATATAAACATAAACTTAATAATTTTCTGATATTTTACCACAGACTTCTGCATCTGGTTTGTAAGTGAAATTGGGCTATATATTTTTTTTCTTTCTTTCACAGTGCTTTTTGAGTTTTGGTAATGAGGTCAAAATAAACTCATAAAATGAATTCAGTAGCTTTTCCTCTTTTTCATTTCTCTGACACAGTTCTTAAAACCATCTGGGCCTGACGCTCTTTGGTGGAGATTTGACTCCTGGTCAAATTTTAAATTTTTATTTGTTTTATATTTCTTCTTGGGAAAATTTTGTTAAGTATTATTTTGTAGAAAATACCTTCTTTTATCTAAGTTTTCCAATTTACAGGCTTAAAGTTAATGCTATTCTCTAATCATTTAAAAAGTCTCTACTGCATCTGTTTTTCTTTCCTAATACTCTTCGTGTCTTTACTTTTTTTTTTTGCTTCATTGATGTACAGACAATCTTAGGGTGCTCTGCCGACATTTTTGGCTGATCACTTGAATTTCTGGGTCAGGTTGGCAGAATAAAGGAGAGAAGAGGAACACAATGAAAACAAATTTGGGCTTCCCTGGTGGCGCAGTGGTTGAGAGTCCGCCTGCCGATGCAGGGGACGCGGGTTTGTGCTCCGGTCCGGGAAGATCCCACATGCCGCGGAGCGGGTGGGCCCGTGAGCCATGGCCGCTGAGCCTGCGCGTCCGGAGCCTGTGCTCTGCAACGGGAGGCCACAGCAGTGAGAGGCCCGCGTACCGCAAAAAAAAAAAAAAAATTTAAGGAAAGAATCTTCTGATACTACAGCGCAGGCACTGCTCCTTTTGTTTGGTCATCATAAGCTCAATTATGCCTTTTCTCCTTCAACTGTAAGGTAGGAATAAATAGAGTATCTACATTATGGGATACTGTGAGGATCAAATGAATTAATACCAAAAAACCATTTGAAGCAGTGTCTGGCATATGTGGAGTTGTCAGTCTATATCCTTAGTGTTTGTTGTTGTTGTGTAAAGGAGAAATAAAGTGACATACCCAGGTTTGAAGTATAAGGACCGCTGAAAATACGTTTGTTATGGATTCTTCCACACTTGGTGACTGGGTCCTTTCCCTACCTGGTCATCTCCTTCCTGCTAAATACTTTCCTAGTCTCCAGAGATAAATACTGAATTACCATGAAATAAAACAATGTGGCTTGAACATGGCCACATTAGCATTGCATAAACTTTCTGGAAGTTGCATTCAAGCCTCACACAGTCAGATTTAACATGAAAGGCAGGACTGGATTGCAAAATGCCGCAATTGTCTGTAGACTCCTTTTTTTTTTTATTGGAGTATAGTTGATTTACAATGTTGTGTTAGTTACAGATGTTACAGATGTACAATGTTGTGTTAGTTACAGATTCAGTTATACACATACATATATTCATTCTTTTGCAGATTCTATTCCCATATGGATTACTATAGACTACTGAGTAGAGTTCCCTGTGCTATACAGTGGATCCTTGTTGGTTATCTATTTTATAGATAGTAGTGTGTGGTGTTCATCCCAAACTCCTAATTAATCTCTCCCCCACAATTCCCCCCTGGTAACCATAAATTTGTTTTCAAAATCTGTGAGTCTGTTTCTGTTTTGTAAATAAGTTCATTTGTATCATTTTTAAAAAATTAGATTCCACATATGAGTGATATTCTATGATATTTGTCTTTCTCTGACTTACTTCACTTAGTATGATAATCTCTAGGTCTATCCATGTTGCCGCAAATGGCATTATTTCATTCTTTTTTATGGCTGAGTAATATTCCACTGTATATTGGAGTATACATGTTTTGGCTATTGTAAATAGTGTTGCAGTGAACACTGGGTGCGTGTATCTTTTTGAGTTATGATTTTCTCTAGATATATGCTTAGGAGTGGGATCGCTGGATCATTCGGTAGTTCTATTTTTAGTTTTTTAAGGAACCACCATACTGTTCTCCATAGAGGTTGAACCAATTTACATTGCCACCAACAGAGTAGGAGGGTTCCGTTTTCTCCACACTTTCTCCAGCATTTATTGTTTATAGATTTTTTGAAATTTGAATTGTAGTTGACTTACAATGTTGTGCCAGTCTCTGCTGTACAGCAAAGTGACTCAGTTGTACAGATATATACATTCTTTTATTTTTTATATTCTTTTCCATTATGGTTTATCCCAGGAGATTGGATATAGTTCCCTGTGCTATACAGCAGGACCTTGTTCTTTATCCATTCTAAATGTAATGGTTTGCATATACCAACCCCAAATTCCCCAGTCCATTCCTCTCCCTCAACCCCTCCCCCTTGGCAATCACAAGTGTGATCTCTGTGTCTGTGAATCTGTTTCTGTTTGGTAGATAGGTTCATTTGTGCTATATTTTAGAGTTCAGATATAAGTGATATCATATGGTATGTGTCTTTCTCTTTCTGACTTATTTCACTTAGTATGATTATCTCTAGTTGCTGCAAATGGCAGTATTTAATTCTTTTTATGGCTGAGTAATATTCCATTGTATATATGTACTACATCTTCTTTATCCATTCTTCTGTCAATGGACATTTAGGTTGTTTTCATGTTTTAGCTATTGTGAATAGTGCTGCTATGACCATTGGGGTGCAGGTATCTTTTTGAATTATAGTTTTGTCTGGGTGTATGCCCAGGAGTGGGATTGCTGGATCATACAGTAGTGCTATTTTTAGTTTTCTGAGGAGACTCCATACTGTTTTCCATAGTGGCTGCACCAACTTATATTCCCACCAACAGTGCAGGAGGGTTCCCTTTTCTCCACACCCTCTCCAGCATTTGTTATTTATAGACTTTTTAATGATGGCCATTCTGACTGGTGTGAGGTGGTACTTCATTGTAGTTTTGATTTGCATTTCTCTGATAATTACTGATGTTGAGCATCTTTTCATGTGCCTGTTGGCCATCTGTATGTCTTCTTTGGAGAAATGTCTATTAAGGTCTTCTGCCCATTTTTCCATTGGGTTGTTTGTTTTTTTTGTTGTTGAGATGTATGAGCTGTTTGTATATTTTGGAGATTAAGCCCTTATCTGTTGCATCATTTGCAAATATTTTCTCCCAGTCTGTAGGTTGTCTTTTCATTTTTTTTTTTTTATGGTTTCCTTTGCTGTGCAAAGCTTGATTAGGTCCCATTTGTTTTTTTTTTAAATAAATTTATTTATTTATTTTTGGCTGTGTTGGGTCTTCATTTCTGTGCGAGGGCTTTCTCTAGTTGTGGCAAGGGGGGGCTACTCTTCATCGCGGTGCGTGGGCCTCTCACTGTCGTGGCCTCTCTTGTTGCGGAGCACAGGCTCCAGATGCGCAGGCTCAGTAGTTGTGGCTCATGGGCCCAGTTGCTCTGCGGCATGTGGGATCTTCCCAGACCAGGGCTCGAACCTGTGTCCCCTGCATTGGCAGGCAGATTCTCAACCACTGGGCTGCCAGGGAAACCCCCATTTGTTTACTTTTGGTTTCATTTCTATATTGCCTTGGGAGACTGACCTAAGAGAACATTGGTACAATTTATGTCAGAAAGTTTTTGCCTATGCTCTCTTCTAGGAGGTTTATGGTGTCATGTCTTACGGTTAAGTGTTTAAGCCATTTTGAGTTTATTTTTGTGCATGGTGTGAGGGTGTGTTCTAACTGTATTGATTTACATGCAGCTGTCCAATTTTCCCAGCACCGCTTGCTAAAGAGACTGTCTGTTTCCCGTTTTATATTCTTACTTCCTGTAAGAAGGAGGTAATTGACTGTAGGTGTGTGGTTTTATTTTTGGGCTCTCTATTCTGTTCCATTGATCTGTATGTCTGTTTTTGTACCAATGCCACATTGTTTTGATTGCTGTAGCTTTGTAGTATTGTCTGAAGTCTGGGAGAGTTATGCCTCCTGCTTTGTTTCTTTTCCTCAGTACTGCTTTGGCAATTCTGGATCGTTTATGGTTCCATATACATTTTTTGATTATTTGTTCTAGTTCTTTGAAAAATTTCACTGGTGTTTTGATAAGGATCACATTAAATCTGTAGATTGCTTTGGTTAGTATGGCCATTTTAACAATATTAATTCTTCTACTCCAAGAGCGTGGGATATCTTTGCGTATCTTTAGGGATCACATTAAATCTGTAGATTTCCTTGGGTAGTATTGCCATTTAAAAAAATTTTTTTATTGGAGTATAGTTGATTTACAATGTTGTGTTAGTTTCAGGGGTACAGCAAAGTGAATCAGTTATACATATACATATATCTGCTCTTTTTTAAGATTCTTTTCCCAGGTCATTACAGAGTATTGAGTAGAGTTCCCTATGCTATACAGTAGGTCCTTATTAGTTATCTGTTTTATATATAGTAGCGTGTATATGTCAATCCCAATCTCCCAATTTATCCCTCCACCCACTTACCCCCTGGTAGCCATAATTTAGTTCTCTAAGTCCATGAGTCTGTTTCTGTTTTGTAGATAAGTTCATTTGTACCCCCCTTTTTTTTTTTGCGGTACGTGGGCCTCTCACTGTTGTGGCCTCTCCCGTTGTGGAGCACAGGCTCCGGACACGCAGGCTCAGCGGCCATGGCTCACGGGCCTAGCCGCTCCGTGGCATGTGAGATCTTCCCGGACCGGGGCACGAACCCGTGTCCCCTGCATCGGCAGGCGGACTCTCAACCACTGCACCACCAGGGAAGCCCCTGTACCCTTTTTTTGATTCCACAAGTAAGCGATATATATTTTTCTCTTTCTCTGACTTACTTCACTCCGTATGATAATCTCTAGGTCCATTCATTTGCTGCAAATGGCATTATTTCGTTCTTTCTTAAGGCTGAGTAATATTCCATTGTATATATGTACCACATCTTCTTCATCCATTTCTCTGTTGATAGACATTAGGTTGCTTCCATGTCCTGGCTATTAAATAGTAAATAGTGCTGCAATAAACATTGGGGTACATGTATCTTTTCGAATTATGGTCTTTGCTGGATATATGCCCAGGAATGTGATTGCTGGATCATATGGTAGTTCTTTTTTTAGTTTTTTAAGGAACCTCCATACTGTTCTTCATAGTGGCTCTACCAATTTACATTCCAACCAACAGTGTAGGAGGGTTCCCTTTTCTCCACACCCTCTCCACCATTTATTGTTTGTAGATTTTTTGATGATGGCCATTCACACTGGTGCGAGGGGATACCTCATTGTAGTTTTGATTTGCATTTCTCTAATAATCAGTGAGTTTGAGCATCTTTTCATATGCTTTTGGCTATCTGTATGTCTTCTTTGGAGAAATGTCTATTTATATCTTCTGCCCATTTTTTGATTGAGTTGTTTGTTTTTTTGATATAAAGCTGCATGAGAGATTTGTATATTTTGGATATTAATCCCTTGGTGGTTGCTTCATTTGCAAATATTTTCTCCCATTCTGAGGGTTGTCTTTTCATTTTGTTTATGTTTTCCTTTGCTGTGCAAAAGCTTTTAAGTTTAAATAAGTCCCATTTGTTTATTTTTGTTTTTATTTTCATTATTCTAGGAGGTGGATCAAAATGATCTTGCTGCAATTTATATCAAAGAGTGTTCTTCCTATGTTTTCCTCCAAGAGTTTTATAGTATCCGGCCTTACATTTAGGTCTTTAAACCATTTTATGTTTATTTTTGTATATGGTGTTAGGGAGTGTTCTAATTTCATTCTTCTACATGTAGCTGTCCAGTTTTCCCAGCACCACTTATTGAAGAGCCTATCTTTCCTCCATTGTATATTCTTGCTTCCTTTGTCAAATATTCAAAGATAAGGTGACCATAGGTACGTGGGTTTATCTCTGGGCTTTCTATCCTGTTCCACTGATCTATGTTTTTGTGCCAGTACCATACTGTTTTGATGACTGTAGCTTTGTAGTACAGTCTGAAGTCAGGGAGCATGATTCCTCCAGCTCCATTTTTCTTTCTCAGAATTGCTTTGGCTATTCATGGTCTTCTGTGTTTCCATACCTATTGTAAATTTTTTTGTTCTAATTCTTTGAAAAACGCCATTCGTAATTTGACGGGGATTGCATTGAATCTGTAGGCTCCTTTGGGTAGTATAGCCATTTTCACAATATTGATTCTTGTAATCCAAGAACATGGTATATCTCTCCATCTGTTTGTGGCCTCTTTTATTTCTTCAGCATTTTATAGTTTTCGGAGTACAGGTCTTTTGCCTCCGTAGGTAGGTTTATTCCTAGGTATTTTATTCTTTTTGATGCATTGGTAAATGGGATTGTTTCCTTGATTTCCCTTTCTGATCTTTTGTTGTTAGTGTATGGGAATGCAAGAGATTGCTGTTTTAATTTTGCATCCTGCAACTTTACCAGATTCTTTGATGAGCTCTATTAGTTTTCTGATAGCATCTTTAGGATTTTCTATGTAGAGTATCTTGTCATCTGCAAACAGTGACAGTTTTTACTCTTCTTTTCCAATTTGGATTCCTTTTATTTCTTTTTCTTTTCTGATTGCCAAGGCTAGGATTTCCAAAACTATGTTGAATAATAGTGACGACAGTGGATATCCTTGTGTTGTTCCTGATCTTAGAGGAAATGCTTTCACTTTTTCACCATTCCAAATGATGTTTGCTGTGAGTGGGTCACATATGGTCTTTATTATGTTGAGGTAGTTTCCCTCTGTGCCAACTTTCTGGAGAGTTTTTATCATGAATGGGTGTTGAATTTTGTCAAGAGCTTTTTCCACATCTATTGAGATGATCATATGGTTTGTATTCTTCAATTTGTTTTTGTTTTTGGCTGCATTGGGTCTTCGTTGCTGTGCATGGGCTTTCTCTAGTTGTGGCAAGTGGGGGCTATTCTTCATTTCAGTGTGTGGGCTTCTCCTTGCGATGGCTTCTCTTGTTGCAGAGCATGGGCTCTAGGCACGTGGGCTTCAGTAGTTGCAGCATGTGGGCTCAGTAGTTGTCGCTCACAGGCTCTAGAGTGAAGGCTCGGTAGTTGTGGTGCATGGGCTTAGTTGCTCCGCGGCATGTGGGATCTTCCCAGACCTGGGCTCAAACCCGTGTCCCCTGCATTGGCAGGCAGATTCTTAACCACTGTGCCACCAGGGAAGCTCCAGTTTGCTAGTATTTTGTTGAGGATTTTCATGTGTATGTTCATCAATGATATTGGCCTGTACTTTTCTTTTATTTTTTAAATTTATTTATTTATTTTTGGCTACATTGGGTCTTCATTGATGCATGTGGGCTTTCTCTAGTTGCGGTGGGTGGAGGCTACTCTTGATTGCAGTGCGCAGGCTCCTCATTGTGGTGGCTTCTCTTGTTGTTGAGCATGGGCTCTAGGTGCATGGGCTTCAGCAATTGTGGCATGCAGGCTCAGTAGTTGTGGCTTGCAGGCTCTAGAACGCAGGCTCGGTAGTTGTGGCACATGGGCTTTGTTGCTCCATGGCATTTGGGATCTTCCCAGGCCAGGGATCGAACTTGTGTCTCCTGCACTGGCAGGTGGATTCTTAACCACTGCACCACCAGGGAAGTCCCTATAATTTTCTTTTTTTGTGATATCTTTGTCTGGTTTTCGTGGTCAGGGTGGCCTTGTAGAATGAGCTTCAGAGTGTTCCTTCCTCTGCAGTTTCTTGGAAGAGTTTCCGAAAGAGGTGTTAACTCTTCTCTAAATGTTTGATAGAATTCGCCTTTGAAGCCAACTGGTCCTGGACTTTTGTTTGTTGGAAGATTTTTAATCACAGTTTCCATTTTAGTATTTTTGATTGGTCTGTTCATATTTTTTTTTTCTTCCTGGCTCAGTGCTGGAAGCTTGCATCTTTCTAATAATTTATCCATTTCTTCTAAATTCTCTGTTTTATTGGCATATAGTTGCTTGTAGTAGTCTCTTATGATCCTTTGTATTTCTGTGGTGTCCATTGTAACTTCTCCTTTTCCATTTCTAATTTTATTAATTTAGTCCTCTCCCTTTTTTCTTGTTGAGTCAGCTAAAGGTTTATCAATTTTGTTTACCTTCTCAGAGAAACAGCTTTTAGTTTCATTGATCTTTGCTATTGTTTTCTTCATCTCTATTTCATCTATTTCTGTTCTGATCTTTATGATTTCTTTCCTTCTACTAACTTTGGGTTTCGTTTGTTCTTCTTTCTCTAGTTGCTTTAGGTGTAAGATTAGGTTGTTTATTTGAGATTTTTCTTGTTTTTTTTTAATTTTTGAATTTTATTTTTTAATACAGCAGGTTCTTATTAGTCATCCATTTTATACACATCAGTGTATACATGTCAATCCCAATCGCCCAATTCATCACACCACCACCCCCACCACCCCGCCACTTTCCCCCCTTGGTGTCCATACATTTGTTCTCTACATCTGTGTCTCAATTTCTGCCCTGCAAACCGGTTCATCTGTACCATTTTTCTAGGTTCCACATATATGCGTTAATATACGATATTTGTTTTTCTCTTACTGACTTACTTAACTCTGTATGACAGTCTCTAGATTCATCCACGTCTCAACAAATGACCCAATTTCGTTCCTTTTTATGGCTGAGTAGTATTCCATTGTATATATGTACCACATCTTCTTTATTCATTCATCTGTCAATGGGCATTTAGGTTGCTTCCATGACCTGGCTATTGTAAGTAGCGCTGCAATGAACATTGGGGTGCATGTGTCTTTTTTTTTTTTTTTTTTTGCAGTACACAAGCCTCTCACTGTGTGGCCTCTCCCGTTGCGGAGCACAGGCTCCGGACACACAGGCTCAGCGGCCATGGCTCATGGGCCCAGCTGCTCCACAGCATGTGGGATCCTCCTGGACCAGGGCACGAACCTGTGTCCCCTGCATTGGCAGGAGGACTCTCAACCACTGCGCCACCAGGGAAGCCCCATGTGTCTTTTTGAATTATAGTTTTCTCTGGGTATATGCCCAGTAGTGGGATTGCTGGATCATATGGTAATTCTATTTTTAGTTTTTTAAGGAACCTCCATATTGTTCTCCATAGTGGCTGTATCAATTTACATTCCCACCAACAGTGCAAGAGGGTTCCCTTTTCTCCACACCCACTCCAGCATTTGTTTGTAGATTTTCTGATGATGCCCATTCTAACTGGCGTGAGGTTTATTTGAGATTTTTCTTATTTCTTGAGGTAAAATTGTATTGCTATAAACTTCCCTCTTAAAACTGCTTTTGCTGTGTCCCATAGGTTTTGGATCATTATGTTTTCATTGTCATTCATCTCTAGATATTTTTTTATTTCCTCTTTGATTTATTTCTGATCCATTGTTTAGTAACATATTGTTTAGCCTCGATGTGTTTGTGTTTTTTACCAATTTTTTTCCTGTAATTGATTTCTAATCTCATAACACTGTGGTCAGAAAAGATGCTTGATATGATTTCAATTTTCTTAAATTTAGTGAGGCTTGATTTGTGACCCAAGATGTGATCTGTCCTGGAGGATATTCCATGTGCACTTGAGAAGAAAATGTATTCTGCTGTTTTTGGATGGAATGTCCTATAAATATCAACTAAGTCTATCTAGTCTAATGTGTCATTTAAAGCTTGTGTTTCCTTATTAATTTTCTGTCTGGATGATCTGTCACTTGGTGTAAGTGGAGTGTTAAGGTCCCCCACTATTACTGTGTTACTGTGGATTTCCACTTTTATGTCTGTTAACATTTGCCTTATATATTGAGGTGCTCCTATGTTGGGTGCATGCATATTTACAATTGTTATATCTTCTACTTGGATTCATCCCTGGATCATTAAGTAGTGTCCTTCCTTGTCTCTTGAAACATTCTTTATTTTAAAGTCTATTTTGTCTGATATGAGTATTGCTTTTCCAGTTTTCTTTTGACTTCTATTTGCATGAAATATCTTTTTCCATCCCCTTACTTTCTGTCTGTATGTGTCCCTAGGTCTGAAGTGAGTCTCTTGTAGACAGCGTATATATGGGTCTTGTTTTTGTATCCATTCAACCAGTCTGTGTCTTTTGGTTGGAGCATTTAATCATTCACATTTAAGGTAATTATCAATATGTATGTTCCTATTACTGTGTTCTTAATTGTTTTGTGTTTGTTTTTGTAGGTCTTTTTTCTTCCCTTCCTTTTTTGTTGTCTTCTCTTGCTATTTGATGTCTGTCTTTAGTGATGTGTATATGTTTGGATTGTTTTTTCCTTTTTGTGTGTGTATCTGTTGTAGATAGATTTGGTTTGCATTTCTCATGAGGTTTTGATAAAGCAGTCTATATATATATATACAAGGTTGTTTTAAGTCGTGGTCTCTTAATTTCAAATGAAATTCCCTTTTCCTGAATTTGTACTCTCCTCTTCTCATGGTTGTTGGTTTTGATATCATATTTGTGTATGGATGATTTCTTGCTTTTACTGTATGTTGCTTTTACCAGTGAGCTTTCCCATTTATGATTTTCTTGTTTCTAATAATGGCCTCTTTTTTTTCCCCCCTGCCTAGAGAGGTTCCTTTAGCATTTGTTGGTTTGTTGGTGCTGAATTCTCTTAGCTTCTGCTTGTCTGTAAAACTTTTGATTTCTTCCTCGAATCTGAATGAGAGCCTTGCTGGGTAGAATATTTTTGTGTGTTCATTTTTTCCCTTTCATTACTTTAAATATATCATGCCACTCCATTCTGACCTGTAGAGTTTCTGCTGAAAAATCAGCTGATAACCTTAAGGGGATTCCCTTTTATGTTATTTGTTGCTTTTCCCTTGTTGCTTTTAATATTTTTTCTTTGTATTTAATTTTTGTTAGTTTGACTAATGTGTGTTTTGGTATGTTCCTCCTTGGATTTATCCTGTATGGGACTCTCTGTACTTCCCAGACTTAGGTGACTATTTCCTTTCCCATGTTAGGGAAGTGTTCAACTATAATCTCTTCAAATATTTTCTCAGGCCCTTTCTCTTTTTCTTCTTCTTCTGGGATCCCTATAATTCGAATGTTGGTGTATTTAATGTTGCCACTCAGAGGTCACTGAGAGTGTCCTCATTTCTTTTCATTCTTTTTTCTTTATTGTTCTGCAGCAGTGATTTCCGCCATTCTGTCTTCTAGGTCACTTATCTTTTCTTCTGCCTCAGTTGATTCTGCTGCTGATTCCTTCTAGTATATTTTTCATTTCAGTTATTGTATTGTTCATCTCTGTTTGTTTGTTCTTTTGTTCTTCTAGGTCTTTGTTAAACATGTCTTATATCTTCTTGATCCATGCCTTCATTCTTTTTCCAAGATCTTGGATCATCTTTACTAGCATTACTTTGAATTCTTTTTCGGGTAGATTGCCTGTCTTCCCTTCATTTAGTTGTTCCGGTAGGTTTTTATCTTGCTCCTTCACCTGCAATATATTTCTTTGCTGTCTCATTTTGTCTAACTTAATGTGTTTGTGGTCTCCTTTCTGCAGGCTGCAGGATCATAGTATGTCTTCTGGTGTCTGCCCCCTCGTGGGTGAGGTTGGTCCAGAGGCTTATGCCGTTATCCCCTTGATAGGGGGTTTGACTGGTGGTGTGGTCACAAGAGATTGCCCTGGATATTGAGCAGGGCCTTCCCTTTGCTCTGTGGTTGTCACTGCCCTGTCAGGGATGGGGCCTGCTCCCTGGTTGTTGGAGTAGAGGCCCCCAGATCTATTTCTTCGCTGTGTTTCAGATCTGCATTGCAAGGTAGGTGGGATTGGAGCACTCCCACTGGGAGAGAAGCCACTGAGTATTCCTGCTTTGTAGCTGTTCACCTGTGAATGTGCTCTGTTGTGTCCCCTTTCACCCATTGTGCAGGCTCACAATGTATACTGTTGTTGGCACTGCTCTCGGTCCCACCTGAACTGTGGGTACACCAGCAGTTGGCCCTGGTGACTCTCAGGCATTGTTTTCACCAGGCCACCAGTGCAGATCCACTGTGGTCAGTTCCCAGGACTGCAGTAGTTGTGCACCTGGACCCACTGTGGGAGCTGTGGAGGCAGCTCAGACTCTGGCCTGGCCCAACCCCCACGTGTACTTGCCCACAAAGCCCACGGCTGCTAAAGCTAGTCCTGTCCCAGCTGCAGGAGCAGTTGTTGTCCTTCCAGATGTTTCCCAGGCACTGAATTTAGGAAGCCGTCAATGGAGGTGTAACTCCGCAGTTCATGCAGCCGTGAGGAGAGATTTCAGCTCTCCTTCCGTAGTCACACAGCCACTGGGGCTCAGCTGTGGTTTCAGCCCCACCTCTATATGTGGTCCTCCCACTGGAGTCTTCTCCAGAGGTTGCCGGAGCACATGAGCCCATCAGGCAGGGAGGAGCCAAGGTGGCGACTGGGGCAAGTGGGCCACCCAGGTGGGAGGGCGCTGGGGTAGCAGTTTGAATGCATGAGCCCATCAGGCAGCGATTGGGGTAAGCAGGCTGCCCAGGCCAGGGAGGGGAGGTGGGGGAGAAGGAGGCGATGGCAGGACCACGTGAGCCGGCCCCAGGAGGAGCCCTCCCTAGTTAGTGCCTGTGGAGGCAGGGGCTGACATGTGATGAGAGAGGCTGCAATGGCGGCCCTGCCCTTTGTGCGTCACTCAACAGTGGTGCTTCGCTTCTGTGGCAATCCAGGTTTCCTCCACAAGAATTCCCGGTTGCGGAGCTCCTCACTCCGTGGGGAGTCCCCACAGCCAGCAGTAGTTCCCTCCCCAGGTCTACTCTTCAAACCCCACATTCCAGCACCCAGACTCTGTGCACACCAGCGGACACCCGTCTCAGGCTGGGGTGTGCAGGGCTGTGGCACGGCCTATCTGTGTACATCTCACTCTGTCCTGCCTGCCACAGACCAGTTGCTGCTCTCTCCTCCGAGCCCTTGAAGCTCCCCTTCTGTCCCAGCTGATCTCTGCACCAGTGAGGGCATCGCCACATGCGGGAACATCTCTTCACCTTCAGCTCCCCACCAGGGGCGCAGGTCCCGTCCTGCTTCCTCTCCTCTTCCTTTTCCCTTCTTGTTTCGTTTGTCCTAACCAATTACGTGGGGACCTTTCTTGTCCTTTTAGGTGTCCGAGGTCCTCTGCTAGTGCTCAGCAGGTGCTCGATGAGAACTGTACCATTTATAGATTTATTCTTCATGCGTTTGTGGGGGGAGAGGAGCTCCACGTCCTCCTCCTCTGCCGCCATCTTGAGCACCTTTGCCAGGGAAAAATCACTATTGCCATTTTTTAAAAATTTAATTTAATTTTATGGTACGCGGGCCTCTCACTGTTGTGGCCTCTCCCGCTGCGGAGCACAGGCTCAGCAGCCATGGCTCACGGGCCCGGCCACTCCGCGGCATGTGGGATCTTCCCGAACCAGGGCATGAACCCGCGTCCCCTGCATCGGCAGGCGGACTCTCAAGCACTGCACCACCAGGGAAGCCCAGTATTGCCATTTTAACAATATTAATTCTTCCAATCCAAGAACATGGCATATCTTTCCATTTCTTTGAATCCTATTTAACTTCCTTTATTATGTTTTATAGTTCTCTGCATACAACTTTTTCACCTCCTTGGTGGGGTTTATTTCTAGGGGGTTTTTTTGGTGCGATTTTAAAAGGTACTGTTTTTTTTTTTACATTCCCTTTCTGATATTTCATTGTTAATATAACAAAATGCAACCAATTTCTGAATGTTAATCTTGTATCCTGCTACTTTGCTGAATTCATTTATTAGATCTAGTAGTTTTTGTGTGTAGTCCTTGGAGTTTTCTATATATAGTATCATATCTTCTGCATATAATGGCAATTTTACCTCTGCTCTTCCAATTTGGATACCTTTTATTGATATTTCCTTTTCTTGTCTGATTGCTGTGGCTAGGGCTTCCAATACTATGTTGAATAGAACTGGTGAGAGTGGACATCCTTGTCTTGTTCCAGATTTTATTGGGAAGGCTTTCAGCTTTTCACCTTTGAGTATTATATTGGCTGTGGGTTTGTCATAAATGTCTTTTATTATGTTGAGATGTTCCCTCTATACCCACTTTGGTAAGAATTTTTATCATGTACAGATGTTTGGATGGATGGATGGACGTTTTATCATGTATGGATGAGTTTTGTCAAATGCTTTTTCTGCATCTATTGAGATGATCATGTGGTTTTTGTCTTTTCTTTTGTTAATGTGGTGTATTACATTGATTGATTAGCATATGTTGAATCATCTTTGTGAACTTGGGATGAATCCCACTTGGTCGTGGTGTATGATCGTTTTTATGTGTTGTTGGATTTGGTTTGCTAATATATTGTTGAGAATTTTTGCATATATATTCATCAAAGACACTGGCCTGTAATTTTCTTTTTTGGTGTTATCTTTGTCTGGATTTTGTATCAGGGTGATGTTGGCTTTGTAGGATGTCTTAGGGAGTGTTCCCTCCTCTGCAGTCTTTTGAAAGAGTTTGAGAAGAATCTGTGTAAGTTCTTCTTTGTATGTTTGGCTGAATTCGCCTGTGAAGCCATCTGGTCCTGGACTATTGTTTGTAGGGAGTTTTTATTACAGATTCTATTTCACTTCTAGTGATTGGTCTGTTCAAATTATCTATTTCTTCTTGATCCAGTTTTGGTGGGCTGTATGTTTCTAGAAAGTTGTCCATTTCTTCTGTGTTGTTACATTTGTTGGCATATAATTGTTCATAGTATTCTTTTTTTTTTTTTTTGTATTTCTGCAGTATCAGTTGAGATTTCTCCTTTTTCATTTCTTATCAATATTTTGTTTATTTGGGTTTTCTCTCTTTTCTTCTTGGTGAGCTTGGCCAGAGTTTCGAAAATTTTGTTTACAGTTTCAAAAACCAGCTCTGGGTTTTATTGATTTTTTCTATTGTTTTTTAAATCTCTATCTTATTTATTTCCTCCCTGATCTTTATTATTTCCTTCCTTCTGCTGACTTTAGGTTTTGTTTGTTCTTCTTCTAATTTTTTTTTTTTTTTTTTTTTTGCGGTTCGCGGGCCTCTCACTGTTGTGGCCTCTCCCATTGCGCAGCACAGGCTCTGGACATGCAGGCTCAGTGGCCATGGCTCATGGGCCCAGCCGCTCTGTGGCATGTAGGATCTTCCCGGACCAGGGCACGAACCCGTGTCCCCTGCATTGGCAGGCGGACTCTCAACCACTGTGCCACCAGGGAAGCCCTCTTTTTCTAATTCTTTTAGGTGGTAGGTTAGGTTGTTTATTTGAGATTTTTCTTGTTTTTTTGAGGAAGGCCTGTATCACTATGAACTTCCCTCTAGGAACTGCTTTTGCTGTATCCCATATATATGGGTTTTTTGTTTTTGTTTTTTTTAAATATTTATTTATTGATTTATTTGGCTGCACTGGGTTTTAGTTGAGGAATGCAGGAACTTCGTTGTGACATGCGGGATCTTCAGCTGCAGCATGTGGGATCTAGTTTCCTGACCAGGGATTGAACCTGGGCTCCCTGCATTGGGAGCATGGAGTCTTAACCACTGGACCACCAGGGAAGTCCTCCCATATATTTTGTATTTGTGTTTTCATTTTCATTTATCTCAAAGTATTTTTTAATTTCCCCATTGACCCATTGGTTTTTTAGTAGTATGTTATTTAGTCTCCATGTAATCATTTTTTCCCTCATTTCTTTTCCTGTGGTTGATTTCTGGTTTCATACCATTGTGGTCAGAGAAGATGCTTGAAATAATTTCTATACTCTTAAATTTTTTGAGGTTAATTTTGTGCCCTAGTATGTGCACAGTCAATCATAGAGAATGTTCCATGTGCACTTGAAAAGAATGTGTATTCTGTTTTGTTTTTTTTTTTTTTTTTTGGCTGTAATGTCCTGAAAATATGAATTAAGTCTAACTGTTCTGTTGTATCATTTAGGATCTCTTTTGCCTTATTTTCTGCCTAGAAGATCTGCCCATTGATGTGAATGTGGTGTTAAAGTCTCCTACTATTATTGTATTCCCATCAATTTCTCCCTTTATGTCTGTTAGTATTTGTTTTATGTATCTAGGTGCTCCTGTATTAGGTGCATATATGTTGATGAATGCAAAATCCTCTTCTTGTATTGATCCTTTTATCATTGTATAGTGTTCTTTTTTATCTTTTTTATAGCCTTTTCTTTAAAATCTATTTTGTCTGTTATGAGTATTGCAGTTCCCACTTTCTTGTCATTTCCATCAGCATGAAATATCTTTTCCCATCCCCTCACTTTGAATCTGTGTATGAACTTTGCCCTAAGATGGGTCTCTTGTAGGCAGCATATTGTAGGTTCTTCTTTTTTTATCCAGTCTGCCACTCTGTGTCTTTTGATTGGAGCATTCAGTCCATTGACATTGAAGGTAACATTGATACATGTGTATTTATTGCCATTTTAAACCTTGTTTTCCAGTTGATTCTTTGTTTCTTCCTTTTTCTTTTTGTTTTTCTTTTTGGTTTGATGATTTCCTTTTATTTTATGCTTGTGTTCTCTTCTTTATGGTTTTTGTGAATCTATTGTAAATATGTTTTTGAATTGTGGTTGCCCTGTTTTTCAAGTATGTTAACCTCCTCCTATATCTGCCTGCTTTAGACTGGTAGTCATATAGGCTCAAACACGTTCTTAAAAGAAAAAAAAGGAAGAAGGAGAATCTGCATTTTATTACTCTCCTTCCTCACGTTTTACGATTTTGATGTACTTTTTTTTACATCTTCATGTTTATCCTTTTGCTGTTCCTTGTGTTTATCATCACTTTCACAGATAGGGTTTGTTTGTTTGTTTTTAATCTGTATATGGGCTAATTTAAGTGATTTACTTTCCAATTTGTGATTTCCTCCTTCCTATGTCTTTTTGCTTCTTTTCTATTTAGAGAAGACTTTCAGTATTTCTTTTAGGATAGGTTTAGGGTTGTTGTATTCTTTTAGTTTTTGCTTGTCTGAGAAATTCTTTAATTCTCCTATTCTAAATGATAATCTTGCTGGGTAGAGTAGTCTAGGTTGCATATTTTTCCTTTTCAAGCCCTAGAATATATTTTGCCATTCCTTTCTGGCCTGCAGTATTTCTGTAGGGAAATCAGCTGATAGCCTTATGGTGGGTCCCTTGTAATGAAGTCTTTGTTTTTCTCTTGCTGCCTTTAGAATCCTCTCTTTATCTTTAACTTTTGCCATTTTTATTATATTGGGTCGGTCAAAAAGTTCATTCTTTTTCTCTGTAAGATGGTTCTAGTAGCACTTAGTTGTCCTTAACTTCAGTCAAAACAATTTTGTTAGATTGTATGTGACAGCTGTCATATCAGTGTGCATTTAAAAAAAGACATCAAAATTGGTGAATTTTTGTGTAGCCATTTTAATATTGATGATGGAAGAAAAAAAGCAACATTTTTAGCATATTTTGCTTTATTATTTCAAGAAAGGTAGAAATGCAACTGAAATACAAAAAATTGATTGCACATTTGTGCAGTGTATGGAGAAGGTGCTGCGACTGACCAAACTTATCAAAAGTGGTTTGTGAAGTTTCATGCTGGAGATTTCTCACTGGACGATGTTCCAGGGTCAGGTAGTCCAGTTGAAGTTGATAGCGATCAAACCAAGACATTAATTGACAACAATCCACGTTATACCACATGGGAGATAGCCGACATAATCAAAATATCCAAGTCAAGTGCTGAAAATCATTTGCACCAGCTTGGTTATGTTCCTCAATTTGATGTTTGGGTTCTACATAAGTTAAGCCAAAAAAACCTTGTTGGCCGTATTTCCGCATGTGATTCTCTACTTAAACGTAATGAAAACATTCCATTTTTAAAAAAAATTGTGACAGGTGATGAAAACTGGGTACTGTACAACAATGTGGAACAGAAGAGATGATGGGGCAAACGGAATGAACCACCACCAACCACACCAAAGGCCAGTTATCATCTAAAGAAGGTGATGTTGTGTATATGGTGGGATTGGAAGGGAGTCCTCTATTATGAGCTCCTTCCAGAAAACCAAACAATTAATTCCAACAAGTACTGCTCCCAGTTAGACCAACTGAAAGCAGCACTCAACTAAAAGTGTCCAGAATTAGTCAACAGAAAATGCATAATCTTCCATCAGGATAACACAAGACTGCATGTTTCTTTGATGACGAGGCAAAAACTGTTACAGCTTGGTTGGGAAGTTCTGATTCATCTGCCATATTCATCAGACATTGCACCTTTGGATTTCCATTTATTTTGGTCCTTACAAAATTCTCTTAATAGAAAAATTTTAATTCCCTGGAAGACTGTTAAAAGCACTTGGAACAGTTCTTTACTCAAAAAGATAAAAAGTTTTGAGAAGGTGGAGTTATGAAGTTGCCTGAAAAGTGGCAGAAGGTAGTGGAACAAAAGGGTGAATACATTGTTCAATAAAGTTCTTGGTGAAAATGAAAAATGTGTCTTTTATTTTTACTTAAAAATTGAAGGCAGTTTTTGGTCAACCCAATAATATGTCTTGATGTAGGTCTGTTTGGGTTCATCTTGTTTGGGACTCTCTGTGCTTCCTGTGTCTGGATATCTGTTTCCTTCTTTAGCTTTGGGAAGTTTTCAACAATAATTTCTTCAAAAACATTTTCAATCCCCTTTTCTCTTTCTTCTACAATCTATGCATAATTCCTATTATGCATAGATTGGCACACTTTATATTATATTATAATATTATTATATTCTCTTATGTTGCTTTCATTTTTTTTTTCATTTGGCTTTCTGTCTCCTGTTTTAATTGGGTAATTTCCATTATTCTGTCTTCCAGATCACTTATTCTTTCTTCTGCATTATTCATTCTGCTATACATTGCCTTGAGCTCAGCTTTTGTCTCAGCAAATGAATTTTCTAATTTTTCTTGGCTCCTCCTTATAGTTTCTAGCTCCTTTTCACAGTATTCTGCATTTCTGTCAATAGCCTTTCTTAATTCCTTCAGCAGTGTTATTACCTCCTTTTTGAACTTGGTATCCATTAGACTGAAGAGGACTGTTTCACTGTTTGTTCCTTCAGGGGAATTCTCTTGGTCTTTTAACTGGGAATGGTTCCTCTGCTTCATTTTGCTTGTATTTCTCTTACTCTGAGTTTAGGAGAAACAATTATCTACTGTAGTCTTGAAGTGCTATTTATATGCAGGAGTGTCCCTGCATAGCTTGTGTGAGTTTAATATTGTTTTGGCGTGAGAGCTGGTTTTGGTTTGGATACTTGCTGTCTCTTTCCTCAGCGTGTGCTGGCTGTCATCCCCTTGATAGGGGGTGTGCAGGTGCCTGGTTGCAGCACCCTTGGTGGCTGGCCACACAGTTCCCAGGAAGGTGGGGGCAGTGACTAGTGCTCGCTCACAGGATGCTTGGCAGTGGTAGCCGTCCATGCCCACCTCTGGAGTCCAAGATGGCAGCGGTGGCTTGTGCTCATCCCCGGAGCTCGTGTAGGTGGTGCCCTGCCACCTAAGAGCATGTGCAGAGAAAGAAACTCCTATAGTGGGACTGCCCCTTGCCTTGTGTGCCCCCCAACAATGGAGGCTTGCCTCTCTGGCAGGCCCTGGCTTCTTTCTGTACTCCCTTGGTCATGGCCCACCACACCCTAGCCCCTGAAGACTGTCTCCATGCAGCCAACCACAGTCTTCTCCCCAGGGTCTGTCCTCAAGCCTGAGCCTCAGCACCCAGCCCCCACCTGCCCCAGCGGACAATCATCTCAGGCTGGGGAGTGCTGGGCAGCACCGACCTTCTGTGCAGGTCTCTCTCAGCTTTGCCCTCTGCAAACCAGTTGCTGCAGCCTCCTCCAAGGCTCCAGAGCTCCCCCTTTGTCCCAGCTGATCTCCCCGCCAGTGAGGGGATTTCCCAGTGTGCAGAAACCTGTCCTCTTTCACAGCTCCCTCCCAGCGGTACAGGTCACATTCTGATTCCTTTCTCTCTTTTTTTCTTTTTTTCTTTTGTCCTTCCCAGTTATGTGGAGATTTTCATGACCTTTTGGAAGTCTGAGGTCTTCTGCCAGTGTTCAGTAGATGTTCTGTGAGAATCATTCCACATATAGATGTATTTTTGATGTACTTGTGGGAGAAGGTGAGCTTCATGTCCTATTCCTCTGCCATCTTGATCTGATCCTCTGTAGACTTTATGATCATGGCCATTCTGACCAGTGTGAGGTGATACCTCATTGTACTTTTGATTTGCACTTCTCTAATAATTAGTGATATTGAGCATCTTTTCATGTGGTTTTTAGCCATCTGTATGTCTTTGGAGAAATGTTTGTTTAGATCTTCTTCCCATTTTTTGATTGGGTTGTTTGTTTTATAGAGAGTTGCATAAATTTTTTTTCATAAATTGTTTTTATACTTTGGAGATTAATTGCTTATCAGTCGCTTCATTTGCAAATATTTTCTCCCATTCTGTGGGTTGTCTTTTCATTTTGTTTATGGTTTCCTTTGCTGTGCAAAAGCTTTTAAGTTTAATTAGGTCCCATTTGTTTGTTTTTGTTTTTATTTTCATTACTCTAGGAGGTGGATGAAAAAAACATGTTGCTGTGATTTATGTCAATGAGTGTTCTGCCTGTGTTTTCCTCTAACAGTTTCATAGTGTCTGGCCTTCCATTTAGGTCTTTAATCCATTTTGAGTTTATTTTTGTGTATGGTGTTAGGAAGTGTTCTAATTTCATTCTTTTACATGTAGCTGTCCAGTTTTCCCAGCACCACTTATTGAAGAGACCGTCTTTTCTCCATTATATATTCTTGCCTCCTTAATCAAAGATAAGGTGACCATATGTGCGTGGGTTTATCTCTGGGCTTTCTATCCTGTTCCATTGATCTATATTTGTTTTTGCGCTATACCATACTGTTTTGATTACAGTAGCTTTGTAGTATAGTCTAAAGTCAGGGAGTCTGATTCCTCCATCTCCGTTTTTCTTTCTCAGGATAGCTTTGGCTATTCAGGATCTTTTGCGTTTCCATACAAGTTGTGAAATTTTTTGTTCTAGATTTATGAAAAATGCCATTGGTAATTTGATAGGGGTTGCATTAAATCTCTAGATTGCCTTGGGTAGTATAGTCATTTTGACAATATTGATTCTTCCAATCCAAGAACATGGTATATCTTTCCATCTGTCTGTGTCATCTTTGGTTTCCTTCATCAAGCATCACATACTTTTCAGAGTACAGGCCTTTTGCCTCCTTAGGTAGGTTTATTCCTAGGTATTTTATTCTTTTTGATGCAATGGTAAATGGGATTGTTTCCTTAATTTCTCTTTCTGATCTTTTATTGTTAGTGTATAGAAATGCAACAGATTTCTGTGTATTAACTTTGTATCCTGCAACTTTACTGAATTCATCGATGAGCTCTAGTAGTTTTCTGGTAGCATCTTGAGGATTCTCTATGTAGAGTGTCATCTGCACACAGTGACAGTTTTAATTCTTCTTTTCCAATTTGGATTGCTTTTATTTCTTTTTCTTCTCTTATTGCCCTGGCCAGGACTCCCAAAACTATGTTGAATAAAAATGGGGAGAGTGTACATCCTTGTCTTGTTCCTGATCTTAGTGGGAATGCTTTCTGCTTTTCACCATTGAGAATGATGTTAGCTGTGGGGCTGTCATATATGGTCTTTACTGTGTTGAGGTAGGTTCCCTCTGTGCCACTATCTGGAGAGTTTTTATCATAAATGGGTGTTTAATTTTGTCAAAAGCTCTTTCTCTATCTGTTGAGATGATCATATTGTTTTTATTATTGAATTTGTTGATGTGGTGTATCACACTGATTGATTTGCAGATATTGAAGAATCCTTGCATCTCTGGGATTAATCCCACTTGATCATGGTGTATGATTCTTTTAATGTATTGTTGGATTTGGTTTGCTAGTATTTTGTTGAGGATTTTTGCATCTATGTTCATTGGTGTTATTGGCCTGCAGTTTTCTTTTTTTGTGATATCAGGGTGATGGTGACCTCATAGAATGGGCTTGGGAGTGTTCCTTCCTTGGAACTTTTTTGGAAGAGTTTCAGAAGGATAGGTGTTAGCTCTTCTTTAAACGGTCAATAGAACTTGCCTGTGAAGCCATCTGGTCCTGGGCTTTTGTTTGTTGGAAGTTTTTTAATCACAGTGTCAATTTCTGTACTTGTGATTGGTCTGTTCATATTTCCTATTTCTTCCTGGTTCAGTGTTGGAAGGTTGTATGTTTCTAAGAATTTATTCATTTCTTCTAGCTTGTTCATTTTATTGGCGTATAATTGCTTGTAGTAGTCTCTTATTATCCTTTGTATTTCTGTGGTGTCCATTGTAACTTCTCCTTTTTCATTTCTAATATTATTGATTTGAGTCCTCTCCCTTTTTCTCTTGATGAATCTGGGTAAACTTTTATCAGTTTTGTTTATCTTCTCAGAGAACCAGCTTTTAGTTTCTTTGATCTTTGGTATTGTTTTCTTCATCTCTATTTCATCTACTTCTGCTCTGATATTTATGATTTCTTTCCTTCCACTAACTTTGGGTTTTATTTGTGCCTCTTTCTCTAATTGCTTTAGGCGTAAGATTAGGTTGTTTATTTGAGATTTTTCTTATTTCCTGAGGTAAGATTGTATTGCTATTAAATTCCCTCTTAGAACAGCTTTTACTGTGTCCCATAGCTTTTTTTTTTTCGATTTTTTTTTATGTGGACCATTTTTAAAGTCTTTATTGAATTAGTTACAATATTGTTTCTGTTTTATGTTTTGGTTTTTTGGCTGTGAGGCAAGAGGAATCTTAGCTCCCCGACCAGTGGTCAAACCCACACCCCCTGCACTGGAAGGCAAAGTGTTAACCACTGGACTGCCAGGGAAGTCCCCCATAGCTTTTGGACCATTGTGTTTTCATTGTCATTTGTCTCTAGGTATTTTAAAATTTCTTCTTTGATTCTTCAGTGATCCATTGGTTGTTGGGTAACATATTATTTGGCCTCCAGGTGTATGTGGTTTTTTTTTTTCTGTAATTGATTTCTAATCTCATAGCATTGTGGTTGGAAAAGATGCTTGATATGATTTCAGTTTTCTTAAATTTACCAAGACTTTATCTGTGACCTGAGATGTGATCGATCCTGGAGAATATTCCATGTGCACTTGAGAAGAAAGTGTATTCTACTGCTTTCAAATGGAATGTTCTATTAATATCAATTAAATCCATCTGGTCTAATGTGTCATTTAAGGCCTGTGTTTCCTTTATTGATTTTCTGTCTGGATGATCTGTCCATTGATGAAAGTGGGACGTTAAATTCCCCCACTTTTATTGTGTTACTGTCGATTTCTTTTTTTTATGGCTGTTAGCATTTGCCTTATATATTGAAGTGCTCCTATGTTGGATGCATATATTCTTACAATTGTTATATCTTCTTTTTGGATTGATCCTTCGATCATTATGTAGTGTCCTTCTTTGTCTTTTAAACAGACTTTATTTTAAAGTCTATTTTATCTAATATAAGTATTGCTACTCCAGCTTTTTTTTTTTTTTTTCTATTAACATGGAATAACTTTTTCCATCCCCTCACTTTCAGTCTGTATGTGTCCACAGATCTGAAGTGGGCTTCTTGTGGACAGCATATATATGGGTCTTGTTTTTGTATCCATTCAGCCAGTGTATATCTTTTGGTTGGAGCATGTAATCCATTTACATTTAAGGTAATTATTGATATGAATGTTCTTATTGCCATTTTGTTAATTGCTTTGGGTTTGTATTTGAAGGTATTTTTTCTTCCCTTCCTTTTTTGTTTTCTTCTCTTGCCATTTGATGTCTGTCTTCAGTGATGTGTTTGGATTGCTTTTTCTTTTCTGTGTGTGTATCTATTGTAGATTTTTCGTTTGTGATTCCCATGAGGTTTTGCTTTGTTCTGTTTTGTTTTGTTATAAATTTATTTATTTTATTTTTGGTTGCATTGGGTCCTCATTGCTGTGCGTGGGCTTTTCTTTTAGTTGCAGCGAGCGGGGGCTACTCTTCGTTGCGTTGCATGGGCTTCTCACTGCAGTGGCCTCTCTTGTTGTGGAGCATGGGCTCTAGGCGCATGGGCTTCAGTAGTTGCGACACATGGGCTCAGTAGTTGTGGCTCGCGGGGTCTAGAGCGCAGGCTCAGTAGTTGTGGCACACGGGCTTAGTTGCTCTGCGCCATGTGGGATCTTCCTAGACCAGGGCTCGAACCCATGTCCCCTGCGTTCAGATTCTTAACCACTGTGCCATCAGGGAAGCCCTCCCATGAGGTTTTGATATAGCAGTCTATATATGTACAAGATTGTTTTAAGTTGCTGATCTCTTAATTTCAGTTTCATTGCACTATCCTGCATTTGTACTCTCCTCTTCTCACGATTGCTGGTTTTGATATCATATTTGTGTGTGGATGATTTTCTACCTTTACTGTATGTTTGCCTTTACCAGTGAGCTTCCCCATTCGTAATTTTCTTGATTCTAGTTGTAGCCTTTTCTTTTTTACCTAGGGAAGTTCCTGTAGGACTTGTTGTAATGCTGTTTTGGTGATGCTGAATTCTCTTAGTTTTTGCTTGTCTGTAAAACTTTTGATTTCTCCATCAAATCTGAATGAGAGCCTTGCTGGGTAGAGTATTCTTGAATATAGGTTTTTGCCTTTCATTACTTTAAATATATTGTGCCACTCCCTTCTGGCCTGTAGTTTCTGCTGAAAAATCAGCTGATAACCTTAAGGGGATTCCTTTTTATGTTATTTGTTGTTTTCCCTTGTTGCTTTTAATATGTTTTCTTTGTATTTAATTTTTGCCAGTTTGATTAACATGTGTCTCGGTATGTTCCTCCTTGGATTTATTTTGTATGGGACTCGCTGTACTTCTTGGACTTGAGTGATTGTTTCCTTTCTCATGTTAGGGAAGTTTTCAGCTATAATATCTTCAAATATTCTCTCAGGCCCTTTCTTTCTCTCTTCTCCTTCTGGGAACCCTATAATTTGAATGTTGGTGCATTTAACGTCATCCCAGAGGTCTCTGAGACTGTCCTCGTTTCTTTTTATTCTTTTTTTCTTTATTTTGTTCCACAGCAGTGATTTCTACCATTCTTTCAGCTCATTTATCCATTCTTCTGCCTCAGTTATTCTGCTATTGATTCCTTCTAGTGTATTTTTTCATTCCAGTTATGGTATTTTTCATCTCTGTTCTTTAAGTCTTCTAGCTCTTTGTTAAACATCTCTTTTATCTTCTTAGTCTGTACCTCCATTCTTTTTCTGCGATCTTGGGTCATCTTTACTATCATTACTCTAAATTATTTTTCAGGTAGATTGCCTATATCCACTTCATTTAGTTTTTCTCATGGGTTTTTGTCTTATTCATTCACCTGGAACATATTTCTCTGCCGTCTAATTTTGCCTGAGTTTTTGTGTTTGTGGTCTCCTTTCTGCTGGCTGGAGGATCGTAACTCCTCTTGCTTCTGGTATCTGTCCTCTGCTGGGTCAGGTTGGTCCTAAGGCTTGTGTAGACTTCCTGGTAAGTGACATTGGTGCCTGCCCACTGGTGGATGGAGCTGGTCTTGTCCCTCTGGTGGGCAGGGCCATGTCAAGGGTTGTGTTTTTAGGTGGCTGTGAGCTTAACATAGCTTTAGGCACCCTGTTTGTTGATGTGTGGAGCTGTGTTCCTATCCTGCTGTTTTCTTGGCCTGAGGTGTTCCAGCACTGGAGTCTGTATGCTGTTTGGTAGGGCCAAGTCTTGATGCCAAAATGGTAACCTCTGGGAGAGCTCATGCCAATCAGTGTACTCTGGGGCCTCTTCCACCAGTGTCCTTCGCCCACCCCCGCATCCCCCCACCCAGTGAGCCACAGCCAACCCCCGACTCCCTAGGAGGCTCTCCGAGATTTGTAGGTACGCCTATCCCAGGCTCCTATGGAGTTACTGCTTTGTGCTGGGTCTCAGTGTACATGAAACCTTGTGTGTGCCGTCCAAGAGTAGAGTCTCTGTTGCCTCCAGTCGTGCGGAGGTCCTGCATTCAAGCCCTGCTAGCCTTCAAAGCCAAATGCTTTGGGGATTCCTCCTCCGGATGCCAGACCCTCAGGCTGGGGATCCTGACATGGGGCTCAGGACTCTCACTCTTGTGGGAAAACCTCTGCAATATGATTATTTTCCAGTCTGTGGGTCACCCACCCAACGGGTATGGGATTTGATTATGTCACGAAAGCACCCCTCCTGCTGTCTTTTTGTGGCTTCTTTGTCGTTGATAAAATATCCTTTTTCATAGTTTCCAGTCTTTTTCATCAATGGTTGTTCAGCAGTTGTGGTTTTGGTGCTTTTGCGAGAGCTGGTAAGCTTAAGTCCTTCCACTCCCTTTTTTGCAGTCAAGGGACTGCTTTTAATTTGGACGCTTGCTGCGCCTTTCCTCAGTGTGTACTGGCTATTATTCCCTTGATATGGGTTATGCAGGTACAGTGGCCCTTGTGTGCTCCCGGGTCAGCAGGGGTAGTGCTTGGCACCTGGTGGTGGGTCTTGTATGGGTGACTGCTCTCAGCGCACTCCCTGGACAGCAGGGGCAGGGCCTGGCGCTTGCTCACAGGTTTCGTGTGGGTTTCTCTTTCCACGCCCTCCCGGGACAGTTGGGGCAGGGCCTGGTGCCTGCTCTCGGGTCTCATAGCAGCAGCCCGTGCCTGCCTCTGGAGCCCACTATGGTGGTGGTGACTTGTACCGCCCCTGGATCTCCTGTAGGTGGTGTCCTGTTGCCTGGGAGCACACACACAGGAAACGAAGATCTTCTGGTGGTTGTGCCACTCTCCTGGTGCAAGCCCCTGAACAGTGGCACCTTGCCTCTCTGGTGAGCCCAGGCTTCTTCCGGGTACACCCTCAGTTGCCACAGTCCAGCCTCTTCAGGCTGTGTCTGTGCACCCAACCCCCGTCTTCTCCCTGGGTCTGACCTCTGAAGCCTGAGCTTCAGCACCCAGCCCCCACCTGCACCGACCGACTAGTGTCTCAGGCTGGGGAGCACAGGGCGGCGATGCTGTTTTGACTTCTGCAAACCAGTTGCTGCGTTCTCCTCTGAGGCTCTGAAGCAACCCCTCCGTCCAGGCTGATCTCCCTGCCGGAGAGGGGACTTCCCAGCATGAGGGAACCTTTCGTCTTTCACAGCTCCCTCGCTGGGGCACAGGTCCTGTCCCGATTCCTTCTTTCTCTTTTCCCTTTTGTTCTGCCCGGTTACGGTGGAGGTTTTCTTGTCCTTTCGGAAGTCTGAAGTCCTTCTCCTACCTGCCAGCGTTTAGTAGGTGTTCTGTGTGAATCGTTCCAGTTGTAGATGTTGTTTTTTTTTTTTTTTTTTTGCGGTACGCGGGCCTTTTACTGTTGTGGCCTCTCCCGTTGCGGAGCACAGGCTCCGGACGTGCAGGCTCAGCGGCCATGGCTCACGGGCCCAGCCACTCCGCAGCATGTGGGATTCTCCCGGACCGGGGCACGAACCCGTGTCTCCTGCATCGGCAGGCGGACTTTCAACCACTGCGCCACCAGGGAAGCCCTGTAGATGTATTTTTAATGTTTCTGTGGGAGAAGGCGACCTCCACGTCCTACTCCTCCGCCATCTTGATCCCCTCTGTAATCACAGTTTCATTACTTCTGATTGGTCTGTTTATATTTTCTCTTTCTTCCTCTTTCAATCCTGGAAAGTTGTACCTTTCTAAGAATATGTCCATTTCTTCTAGGTTGTCCATTTTATTGGCATAGGGTCTCCCAATGGTTTGTTCATTAGTAAGTATTTAGATGTTTATAATGTGTAAATCCTGAGTGAAAAATAGTGTTAAATCTGTAGTTACCCCCTAATGGATTAATGAAGTTTTGCCCAGAAGAGATACAGTGTTGCCTGCTTTAGTGTCTATGTTAAAATTCATTTGCAGATTTTGTCCCATCTGTAATTGTGTCTGTACGTATGTGCTCACTGGCCAATTTCACATCCTAGGGCTGTGCTGTTGAATATAGTACCCATTAGCCACATGTGGCTATTTAAATTTAAGTGAATAAAAATTAAATAGAATTACAGAATCAGTTCCTCCATCATACTAGGCGTGTTTCAAGAGCTAAGTAGCCACTTTGACTAGTAGCTACGGTATTGGAAAACTCTGAATTGTAAGACATTTCCACCGTTCTAGGAAGTACCATTGGACGGGTCTGTTCTAGAGAGAGTTTCAACAATATTAAAGCAGTAGTAGTTCTTGTATGGATGCCTCAGGGAGCAGATCACCTTGTCCTTACTAGGTTGGCTGAACGCCTGTGGTTAGAGCTAGCATGATTAAAACAGTTTGTTCTTTTAAGCAGGTTGAACAAATGCTTTGCAATGTTGTTTATCCCAGGAGGTATCCTGGAGATTCCAAAATTCAGGAATTCTCTATCAGTGGACCCAAATTAGTGTCATTTACTCTACTGTCAAGGTCAACCCTGAAGGCTATGCTTTTTCTTTTACATTATTCCTGGCCAGAGGTCACCCCACCCCCTACCCCACGCCCACCTCCTCCACTTACCTACTTGTTGATGTAAATGATCACCCATTTCCTGGTCACTATCAGCCCTCAAACATTTGTCAACTTTGGCCACTTTCCTAGAATAAATCATTGGGCAGTTTTATTGCTTTTGCACCATGAGTGACATCTTTAGCAAAAGCACCCTCCTTCCCAAAAGTATTAGCCAGCCAGGCCTGGTAAAAATAGATAACTTATCGTGATGCTTCCTGTTGTGTATGATTCAAGTATCAGATCTATAAATGCTGAATGTGTCGTAGATGGAAGAACATTCTTTTGATGTACTCATAACAATTCACGTGATATGGTGAAATACACATGAATCAGCATGAGGGCAAGGAGACCATGGGGCTAGGTGTTCTTTCTGTGTTTGGTGTGTTTGGATTAACAAAGGGATGAGAGTCGGGGGGGAGAGGGTGAGAGCTCTAACATGTTGCTGTAACTCCTGCTGGCCTGAGAGGGGTGGGCAGGTCCTTCAGGGAGTCAACCATGATAAGAAAAAGGGTCTTAGGTCTTTTATCAAAACATACTGATATTTGTGGCTTTCTTCCCCCAGAGTTGTGGTGACATGCTGGTTAGCAGTTTACTCTCACCTGTCTATTCAAAGTCCACCCTGACCAGATAAACTAAGACACTCAGCAGAGTCTGTCCACCCTCTCCCCTGCCCCAGTCTCTGGGACCCATTAAGAAGGGAGCACACAGGGTGCTACTTTGTGAATGCCTCACTTCAACTAATATTAAGCTGAGCAAAACCAGGAGGAAGCTTGGAGGCAGTGGACCAAGGGGATGAAAGACCAGAAATCTTTGTCCATGATCACCAGACATCAGAATGTGCTGTTTTCCTAGCTTTTCAATCCTGAATATACATCAGTTGTTCCATTTAACCCATCACTAAGTCTGTTCATCCTTCCTTCCAAGTACTTCTGAAATGTATCCACTCCTCCATTCCACCACCGCAACTGAAATGACCACCATCTTTGCATTAGATTGCTCTCAATATGCCTTCACACAGCAGCCAGAGGGTGATACTGAAAAAGACAAATCTGAACATATCACCTCCCCACTTAAACCTCTTCTTGCTTAGGATAAAGACCAAATGCTCAACCTGGTCTCTTAGGACCTATCTGGCTGACCCCTGCTATACTCTGAACCTCAACTCAACCTCATTCCCTGGACCTTATTAATTATGCTTCTGTCACATAGGCTTATTCGATTCCTGTAATAAGTTAAACTTGTTCCTGCCTCCCGGCCTTTGCATATGTGTTAGCTTGTGCTTGGATAACTCTTCTCCCAATTCCTTCTCACCTGGTCAACTCACACTCATCCTTCACGTTATAGGTTTAGTCACCACCTCCTCTTCATGTATCACTTTTTCTCCCCTGGAACTAGGTCAGGTTGAACTTTTGTTATTTATGTGGGTGACTATTTGATTAACTCTCTTTCCCATAAGATTTATAAACTCCAGAGACAGTATTTTTTATCTTTTACTCACCATTGTAATCCCAGCTCCTAACACTATGCCTGGCAGTTGAGACATGAAAAAATCTTTGTGGACCAAATAAGCAAATAGGTAAATGGTGACTTCTGTTACCTGCCAGGAGAGGAGCATGGTATACAAAGGAAGTTGTAGACTTAAGAGCCCTGGGTTCAAATCCTAACTCTGCCAACTTGTTAGCCAGGTGATCTTGGGCAAGTTGATTTACCTAAGCTTCAGTCTTCTCATCAGTAAAATGGGCATAACCACATTTACATGGGGCTGTGAAGAGTAATGCCCAATGGGCACCCAGTAGGTTCTCAACAAACATACACATCATCATCATCATTGTTATCGTTAGTATCCTATTTGGGGACAATGGGGTAGAAAGTACTCTGGTGAGGTCACAGGGCTCCTCAGGAGGAAGTGACAGATGACACCCAAAAGGAAACAGATAGTAACATTTTTTATTAAATATTACAGTGGATCAAAAAGTACAAAATATCTCTTGCCTGCTATGTGATTGGGAAACTATTGGCACGTAATACAGTATCAAAAGCAGTAATAAGTACAATTTGGAAAACATACAAAATTGAGTGTTTATAGTTGGCTCAGCATTCTTCTGGTAGTGTTTAAACTAATGCAAAGGTTACTCAATAACCTCTCCATTGGGAAACTGTATAGTATCACTGGGCCATGTTGCTATATACAAATAATCACCTTACAGAAGAGCATAGAGGTTACAGAGCTGGAGTCACCAAAAGTATACAATATTTACAACACAGGAAGGTTTAAAAAAGTATAAACAGCCAAGAGATTATGCTGCTATTCTTCAGACATATTTCAACCATGAGGAGACAAGCAGAATATCAAATACATCAACAGCCAACACTGGAATTTAAGTGCTCAAGATACTCATTGCAATGGTGTGGGTCTCACCAGGGCAGACTTGTTCCCATTTTTCTTTAAAATTGGGACAAGAGTAAAACTAGACCAGATGGGACTTGGCTGACCACGACCAAATGTGACTTGTGGGACAACAAGTGAAGAGAAATAAATGGTTCTCTTTGAAGGCACACTACATAAAATATTTTTGTGGGATCACCTCGAAATTTCCATCAGACACACCAACACAGTGAAATACAGTACTTGAGAATTCATGCACCAGGTCAGAAAGTTGTAAAGTCAATGCTGAGTTTTAACAAACCCTTCTGTATATGCCCTGATAAACAAGTGAACTTAAGAGCTTCTAGCTAGTAAATAAATAAGTCAGTCCTGTGGCAAAGATTACAAGTTCCAATCACTTACTAGAATACTTAATTCTGAAACTTGGTTGGGCTGGGTTTTGTGGGGTTTTTTTTTTCCTTTAATGTTGAGTTGCCAAAAGTTAAGCCAGAAGTTTTTCAGAAATATTATTTAGAATCTCCAAATCTCCAGTAAATCACGGACTTAGTGCATTTTGAATTGCAACATTTCTTGGAAGCCACACTTCGTAAATAGATTTATGACTCCACTGCCAATTAGATTCCACAGTTTCCTTTACAGAACTACCAATAACAATGGTTTGATTGCACAAAGAAAGGCTTGTGCAATTCCATTCAATAATAAGGCCCCTTGAACTCAAACAATGCAAACAAAGCCCTATTTAAGACTTTTTAAAATGTAGTTCTCAGCCAATGAAGAATTCAATGGTCTTTTTGAAGGATTTCCAAGATCTCTGTTCGGAGTTTTAAAACAACACACTGCTTCTGTTGGGAATGTATACCCCCATTTCTCTTTATTTGTCCTGCTGTTTTGCCAAGGGTATGAGCTTCCTCAGACAGAAACAGTGAATCTCCTCCTCGGAAGAGATGAGAAAAACAAAAGCTGGACTATGTTAACATTGTTTGAAAATGGTGTGATCGAATTCCAACATGATGAAACCAGACTGAAATCATTGCAGTGGGGAAAACAAACGCCCCATATTCAAAATGGATAGGTGAGCTCCACCAGGGACAGATGCCCCCATTTTCTTTGAGAAACGAGCTCAGAGAAACCATGTAGGATCTAGCCCATGTCAGCTGCAGAAACACCGGCGTTTCCTCCTTCTTCCATGTCCTCTGATTCTGTGACTTATTCAGTCTAGTGCAGCTTCCTTCTGTGTGTCCTGGCCAGCATTCTGCCAGCTGGAATTGAGATTTGTTTCCGCCCTCTATCTTGTGCAATAGCAGGATAATCTGCATTCACACATTTATAATCTAAATTCTACTAGTCTATCTATGGTTCTATTAAATATATATATATATATATATTATTCCACAGGAAGGTAAATAATTAATTGAAGCAAATGGAACTCTTAACACTAGATCTCTACATTCTCTTGTTTCCACCTTTGGATATTAAGTATGCTACACTGAATATTTGGCTTCGTATCATAGAGACATTTCAGTACAAATGCATGGCATGCATGGCTTGGTTTAAGAGCCACGGTTTCATTGTTTACCAGTTTTGATCATTTTGCAGTCAGGTTACCTATTTAGAAGTTGAAAATGGTTATCCATTTTCATAGAATTAAATATCTCACAGGTAAAAGACTTGGTTAACTATGGTCCTAATGTCTACCGGTAGTGGTGGGGGCAGGGGAGGGTTGACTGGGGAGTTCATCAAAGCAGTCTTATCAGCAGGGATGGGACCTGGAAGGAAAATCCACTCTCTGTGTCGATCGACTTTTAACACACTTAGAAAATGCATCCACCTTGATGTTACATCTCGGCAGCAAACGAATGAAGTGGCAAGAATGACAGTATACATTCTCTGCATCTTTCGACTGCTTGAACAGCTTGACCATTTCTTCCCAACAGTAAAAGAAATTGTTAAGTGGGCCGTATTGCCAGGTGGTTAAAAACATGACACAAATCACCCTATGTGTGTGCATACACACAGAAGTCATGCCCCATAAACCCAAAGAGGATGGCTTTCTTTTGAACTGGGTAATCAGTTTGCCGGCCACCTCCAAAGATGTGGCCTGTGAGGTTCTTCCTGGGAATAGCGAGAAACCAACTCGATGAAGGCAATGTGACTACCTGTTACTCGAAAGACCACGGCCCTGGGCAGGTATCTGGTGCCTGGGCCTCCCGCTGTGCACTTTCTCCTGGATAGTCAAGCTCTATCTTCTTCCCAACCCCCCTTCCCAGACTGTTTAAAGGGATCAGTGCCAACACGAATATAAATCATTTTGGCTTCTATTCTAATTTCTGAAATTCCTAAAATATGTGTGCAGCCCACAGATATGTCCTCTAGACTCTGCTGTTATTCAGCAGCTCGCTGACAGTGAGGTTTTTGTTTTTATGATTCCTCTGGTATGTAGGACAGTTTCACAGCCTAGATAAGGTAAGTACAATGCTCGATATTTTCACATAACCCAACACTTCAAAGCAAAGCATTTGGCCGGGTAAGCAGTGTATAAGCTCTTTCAACTATGCCATTTATGAGGAAAAAAATCCTTAAGTTGCAGATTTGCAAAGGAACGTTCTTTGCACCATTGTGTGCTCAACTGTTTCTTTGATCATTTGTTCCACTAGAATCAGTTGCTTCAATTTGTAAACAATAACATTACCACCCAAAGCTGCTCAAAATGATAAGATGTGGAAAAATTACAAACACACATCAACAACTAAGGACAGTCAGCCTTTAAAACAAAACAAAACAAAATAAAACAGAAACAAGACCTGCAAACAAAAGCGATACTGTTTAATTAAAAAAAAAAAAAGGGACAAGAAGGAACTGGGAGAAAATAGGACTACCTGTATATAAATTAGGTGAGCAAACAGTGATACGGGTAGTTTTAAGAAGCAAATATATACAGTCAGTTTAACAGTGTTTACTTCTCTGGATTGTTTAATAGTGTCAAAATGAAAGATCTATTGAAGTTTCACTATACATTGCATTGATTGAACCTTGGAGAGTTTTATGAAGAGAGGGGCATCCCTTGGCATATTTGCCAGTCTTCCTTGCCCCTTCCTCTGAAATATCTGCCCTTTTTTGCCCAGATTGTTTCCTGACCATCAGAACTCAGACGGGGTCCTCTAAGTTCTTCCTGGATACACATGAATCCCCTTCACAAGATCCCCGTGCAAAGTGGACCATCTGAGGTGCGAGGGCATCTGTGTTGGCAGGGGCTCAAGACTGACCAGCCAGGGCTAGAGTCATCCCGGAAATATCAGGTATGTTCACCTCCCCTCTGGGCCCCTTTTGGCCGGGACTGATCTCACCCCGGATTAGAAGAATACTGACTTCTAATTCTACAAGCCGTCACCCCGAGGCTAAGGAGTGAAGCTCTGTTATCCACGCCATTTGGGATGCTGGGCAGAGCCAGGCTTACAGTTTCGTACTGGGGTGTACGGACGACAGCTGAGAAGATGGGAAGGCGGCTTGAGGATTTAGAGCAGCTAAAGGGTAAATGCTGTTGTGCAAAAGGTCCCCGTACGAACTTCCTACAGGTGTGGCTGCAGCCAAGTGTCTGTATAGCTGCTGAGAATTTGTTGGCGACGTAAAAATTCCTCTTTGCATCACAAGTGAGTGGAAAGCCAGGGGCTGCATGAGCGGGGAAAGCACAGTCTGGTTTTTCAAGTACTGCAGAGAATGAGAATACCCAGCCGGGAGCCTGGAGTTGAGGCCCGAGTTACACAGGCTTCCAGAATACAAACCTGGGAAGATGGGGGAGGAGAGGGGCAGCTTGTGGCTTTCGGAGGCGCCCCCGGCATGCCCACCGTGCGTGGCCTTGCTGCCTTCGCTCTCCTGCTCTGAGGCCTTCTCCTTCCCAGAGACCTCCTTGGAGGGGTCCAGAGGAGACACGGCCCGGGCCTTTTTCCCGGCGATCACAAGGTCCAAATCCTCCAGGCTGCGCTTTATGGGACGCGCCGCACCAATGTTCTGGGGGCTCATTTTCCGGTGCAGGATGGGGTGGACCATGCCTTCCATCTTCCTGAAATTCTCCAGTCTCACGGGGTGAGGCTTTCCCGATCTGGAAAGCGATTCAGGGTATTTTTTAGGGGCCGACATGGTCATGGGCGATACCCGACAGGCCTTGGGGTGACAGTCTCGACTCTGGCTGTTTATGACCTGGAACTGGGAGGCGCCCTTGCTCTCCTGAGGCCCGGGCGCCGCGTGGGCCAGGCCCAGGGCCTTGCCTGTGGGTTTGTGGGGGTTCTTGGGAAGGCTCAGGTCGGTTGGCTGCTCGTCTGTGAGGGCTTCCGCCGCAGCCGACTTTTTGTCTTGCAGATGTAGAGACGCCAGGTAATTCACGTGGAGCTTCTCTTGGTGCTTGTGGGAGGGAAAAGCACTGTTTTCCGACTCCCCGTACATGTCCCTGCAAGGGTACTTGCATGTCTGTTCGTTATGCAGGTGGCGCTCAGTGTGCCTGTAGAGGCTGTGGAGATGAGGCGACGAGTAGAAATCGGCCAGGCAGCTGGGCATGTGGGAGTGGGGAGGAGCCCTCCTCTCCAGCAGCTTCTCCTTGCCGTCCTGAGCATCTTGCTTGAGGGCATAGGAGTCGGCAAGGGGGCTAAGGTGATGCTTGGAGAAGCCGCAGCGGTGGGGCTCCGATCGACCCAGCTTGTCGTGCTTCCAAATGTCATTGATGCCCTTTCTCTCCTCTGAGGGCTTGCTTCTGAAACTCTGGACGTGCTGAATCACCGACGGCCGGCTGACTGCCACGTGGTCAGTGCTTTGGCCGTGGTGGGCCTGGGACAAACCCGAACAGCGGTCGTCCCTCACAATCAGTTTCTTTCTGCTGATCAAAGGGGGTGGGGAGCCATAGGGGTAGCTGCTGGAGAGGCCGGCCCCGCTCACTTGGGACAAAAGTTTTTTCTTGGCCAGCGGGGACATGATGCCTGGGTTGCCCCTTGAGTAGAGCAGGGGCGTGTAATTAAGTCCATGGTTCTCATTCATGGGCCCAGTCAAGTCTTTGTCTTTGAACATGTCAAATGACTGGACCACAAGGACCTTCGGGGTCTGCTTGAGTGCACTGTGGATGTCGTCACTGCCCAGCTGGTCCACCTTCACGGTGCAGTTGGCGATGTAATCCGCCATTGCGGGGAGTTTGTCATCCTCCATTTCACTCTGGTTTGCCAGTGGTGGCTGCGTGGTGGGGAAGCCGGGGAAGGACGCTTCTTGGAGTTCATTTTCAGGGCTCTCTGTAAAACAGCAGGACTTGGGTTCTTGTTTTGAGTCCAGGAGAGCCCGGGGAGAGGTGCGCGACTGTTTGCCAGCCCCGGGGATCGGGGCTGGATCCCTTTCGGGGGCCAGAGGGGCACTCGCGAGCGGAGGGGCAGGCCCCTCCTCTCCTGCCTCCTCGTTGCTGGTACCTTGATCTGTGTCGTCGTCCTTTTCTGGGTCTGCTCGGGACACCGGGGGCCTTGCTGCAAAATCCTGGTACCCTTCCACTTTTTTCTTTGTGTCTGCTACTGGGAGAGGCTCAGCGATGCTTTTCTGGTGTAAAGTCTCTTGTTCCTTCTCTTGCTCTGACGAAACCTGATAAAATATTGCAAAAGATAGTCAGAAGGAAGCCAAATGCGTTGACACTTTATGCTATGAAATAAAATATTACACACAGCCGTTTTTTGAAAACAGCCTTTTCAGTCAGCTCATGGAGTCTCTGTGAAGCTTTATTACTCCCAATCATGGCTCTAAACAAAGAAATATAAATTACAGAAACATTAGGGGAAACATGCATATTCACTCCAGTCCCTTATGAGATACCTATCAAAATAGCAAAGTATTATGTACTGCCGGTATACAGTCATATCACTCCTTGATTCTAATATATAGTTTAATTCTGAGGTTGTTTTCTTGTCAAATCAGTCAATTATCCAAATGGGTTTTAAATTACATGTTGCAGTTTATGACACTTTGGAGAAAGATTTTTTTAGAATCTCTCTTTCAAAAATCCAACCCCGTCTCAACAACAAACTTACTAAAACCCCTTATTTTTTCTTCGAGAGCAAATCCCGTCCTAACGTGTTCAGTATGATGCGTTACATTAGCGATGCTTAAGTGTTAATAATTTCTACCCAGTGCCATAATGACATGCAGATAAAGCTAAAATATTGAAAAATTATGCAGATGCTGTGTCAGCCTGTCTACCTGAGGGGCAGAAGGACTCCAGGTCCTTCTAGGCTGCAGCAAACTACATTTCCATTAAAGCTGAAAATGAAATTGTCAAAATTCAAGCAGTGAGTGCCACAACACATACAGCTTTTCTGTTCACTGAAATAAGCTGTAGTCGATGAGATGGATGGTCTTTATGTGTCCCCACTGACAGAAGTTGTGGGCACAGTTCGACTCATTCATTGCATGACGTAGCTGTGCAGACTTTGGCCTTAGAAGGTCATCTTAACTTTCCATCTGTGACCCAGGGGGACTGGCAAGTTCTTTCAAAACTTCTGTCATTCTGCCCTGATGTGTCTTGGTGGAGAACAGTCACAAAACGGTGATATTGAGATGGTCTTCCCCCACCTCCCCGCAAACGCATCCCTTGAATATTTATCTTCTTTGTTAAGGAAAGAAGTGTCTACCACTTTAGCATCTTTGGGCAAGACTGAGGATGCTGGTGTAGGGATGCGTAGGAACAAAAGTTTTAAGGAACCACACCCATTTCATAGATATTTCTCCTTAAACCCACTTCAAGATAGCCCTCTGTTTTAGGGATACTTATCATCATTCTTTGTTTTTGTACTAATAGCTGCCTTTTCCAGTACAAATATCATTACTTGTTCTACACTAACAGTCATCATCGGTCTCGTGAGCTTATACATTACATGAAAATATAGAAAAATGACTACGGCTAGGGAAAAAGGCATATTGCATTTAAGTGTTAGTTTCTGATGGCGCTGTGGGGGAGTCTCAGCCCCACTGATGTCTCTATGACCTAGGCCTTCAGGTACATGGAGTTCTAGGTTTTTGGTTGTAAACAGGTTTAGGAGGTCATTGAAAGCTAGGCAGGAAAAAAAAAAGTAAAGGAGCCTTTTCGTAGGATGGCATTTTATGATTTGCCTTAGTATATTAAATGGTACCTTCCCACCACACAGCTTATAATCTGATTACTTGAAGACAGTGGGTTTGACTAGAAGGGCTTTTTAAGCCCTCCTATCTCCAAATTAAAAACAATGACAATAATAACAACAACAATAAAATTCAACCCCCAAACACACAGTGAGGAGAAATATACTTGCTATGTATAGAAATAGCAATACAAAATATACTATACATAGCAAGTATACACAGCAATATATTTGCTGTGTATACTTGCTATGTATAGTGTATTTCTATATATATAGAGAGAAATATACTTGTTATATACATATAACATGGGTCTGTGTAGGAGGCGGGGAGCGATTCTGATCTTTGGGTCAACCTTGGAGAGAGGGTGTTGGATTCCAGGTAGTTTAGATAACGATCATAATGACCTTGGTCCCTTAGATACTTGCAGTCCCTGAAGGGAACCTGTGGGGGCCTATAGGAAACAGGGAGCCTTAAGGCTTTCAGGATTTCTGTGGACTGCAGGGCACCGGGCTCTACTCCTGACAGCGGTCCGCCTCCCAAGCTGACGGGCTCAGGGCAATGGCCTGAGGATTCCTCCCCCAACTCACAAAGCAGCCCTTTCAATTCTCACGCCCAGAGTGCAGCCATTCAAAGGCCAGCTGGCCTCTTGGTCCTCAGTTTGTCCCCTGGTGCTTTGGCAATGCTGTACATATGGTATCTAATAGAACTCACTGCTCCCAGGCCCTATGATAAATCACCAGACCAACAGGATAAAGGGAGAATGGAATGTAAGCCTTAACTTGGAATTTCCTTGCTTTTGGCCATTTATGTTGCAAGCTTGCAGATGTTTAGAAATCTCTGCACCATCCCCCCCCTTTTAATTATTAGAGCTTAAAATAATTATGAAACAAAAATTAAAGCAAATTTCTCTTCTTGGTACTAATATTATCTTCTTACACAGGAGTCAGTTGGGTAAGTTAATTTCTAGTTAGGAGGCTGGTGTGTGTGTTTTAAGCTGGTGTTTAATTAGAGAGTCTCTCATGTGTTCATTATAAACCTGATTTTTAGGGGGTGTTTAATATCAGCACCAAAGTTCCCTCTGGGGTTGAATCTTAGAACGTGCTGTCTTCAAATGTGGCTGCTAAGTTGTTTTTGGTTTGGTTTGGGTTTTTTTTTTAATGGGCGGCAGAGATTTTTTATTATTCATCTTGAAACAGAGCCCAGCTCATCCCCCATGACTGTCTGGACGATGACAGTAACGGCTTCTACCAGAGAGCTGTTGGGGGCTGTGGGTAGCTGGGGCCTGTTTTAAAAGGTTCAGAAACTACCTGTTAACAAGACAGATAATCATGGCTTCAGAGGAACCATTTCAAAATTCCCCTATAAATAATACGTACTTAAGATGTTTCTAAATTGGTCTTAACCCAAGTCTGGTACACAGAGGTCAATTAATGGAGGCAAACAAGTCTCTGAAGTTTTTAGGACAGTCCTGCAGAGACACAGCAGATCCCACAATGCGTGCTTTAAAGTCACACTAACTCCTCAGACAGGCTGGCTGTGAAATGGCAGAGAAGCCACATCTTTCGCATGGGAGTCCCTTGGCTTTCAGAGCTGAAGCTCTGGCTCCTTCTGTCTCAAAGTCGGGTCTGCTCTCAGTTTTCTACAGTGTTTGCTTCCTTCTAGATCCTACTCTTGGCCTATCCCATCAATCCATGTGCTGCCCCGAAAGGCCCACTCCTCAGGGAATGGTGACGTTTAGGTGATTAGATTGCTTAGCCTGGTGGTGTCTCTGGCAGGGATGCAGCTACGGATGCAGGGCTCCAGAAGACCCCGAGGCAGGACCGACCTCACAGAGGTGTTTCTGTGGAGGAGCCCGACTCACCTCTGATGCATCCTGGGGCTTCGGGGCATTCTCTTTTTCTTTCTTGCTCTTAGAGATTTCGTGTTTGATGCGTTTGCCTCCTGATACTTTTGTTTTATTCTCGTTTTCCTGTGAATTGTTCTCCTGTTTTCGAGGTTTGATTGGAGGCAGGGGCTTATCTTCCTCTCCTTTAATAAACCTTTCATACGGCAGGATTAATCTACAAGGGTATCAGAAGAGAGGATCGGTCAGGGCAGGCAGTTCCAGTAGTGTCGATGCTATGGGGGTTTACTTTCTTGTCTCCCCGGTCAAAACCAGCACCTGGTAGCTTACATCCTGCTTTCTTTGCAAGACCTCTTTCTTGTTGTGCGAAGCTGTACACCGAGGATACCAATGGACACATCCAAAGTCACATCATTATCACTGCCCCTGGGACCTGGCTAAATGCTGATAACCACATCACAATAATAGCAACTATAATGCTAGCTGCCATTCATTTATCATTCTGCCAGCAGCTGTTTATTGAGCACTAACTATGTGTCAGGCAGTGTTCTAGGCACCAAGATACAGCAGCGAGCAAGATATTCAAGGCCCCTGAGGCTTACGTTCCAGTAAAGTACTAGTATGTGCCAGGTGATGCCCTAGGTACATTATATAGGTTATTTCACGTAATGTCCACAACATCCCTGTGGAGTATTTACTATTATTGTTGTTGTTATTATTATTCCCTTTTCAACAGATGAGGCAACTGAGGCCCAAAAAGGCTAAATAATTTGCCTGAGTCACCCCATTTGTTAGATGTGGAATTTGAACCTAGTTCTGCCTGTCTCCCAAGTTTGCATTCATTCATGTCAAAATACAGACCAGACACTTAAGATAAAGAGGTTACGGGAGGGGAGCGCAGCACAGCGGGAGACGGCTGCCTTACCCAGAGCTCTTAGGGGGGCAGGTGCCTCCCACAAGAGAAGCTCTGTTTTGGGGTGCCAAGTTAAAGAGGGCCCCAGAGAGAAGGCAGGCAGACAGAACGTTCAAGCCACAAAAATCAGAGGGCTGAAAAATTCAAGCATTTTAATTATATAACTTTTTAAACAAAGTACATAAAATTGCTCTAAAAAGAGAAACATCAAACAGCTCTTGTTTTAATCTGTTTTCCCTTTGCGATGTAGCGCTTGATCTGAAAGGGAAAAATAGCTGATGTAATTAAACGGGATGGATTGCATTACAATCTCAGTTTCAACTTCAGTGATTAAAGTTTTTATAATGCATTTGGTATGATTAATGACTCACTGTGGGATTAATACAAGACTCGGCCTTAAAAATATGAACTTTAATACAGCAAACATAATTTGTTTTAAGTAAGACAAGTTGACTCAATGAAGAAAATGTACTTGGCTTATAAACAACATAAATCTGTTCAAATATTGGGAACCGTAATTATTTTTAAACTAAGACTCCCAGGCAAAAACTTCTTTGGCTTGGATATTCGTTAGCTATCCTAAAACTGGTTTCTAACTATGCAGTCTGGATCACAGCTACTTAAACGTACACAACTGTTCGGGTTTCTGAGTACAGACGTGGGGACATTTGCGATCGTGATATTTCACTCTTTAATAAAATACCAAGTAAATTATGGGAAAGTCAAATCTCAGTGTATAGCAATTAGAAACAAAAGTCATCACTGAGCATGCTCAGGCAAGGTATGTGCAAGAAGGCGTGAATAATAGTTTCGAGCCCTGCGTCTGGCAGCGGGCCAGCCATGAAGATCAACACAGCCCATGGGGAATAGTTATCTTCAGATCCCATTACAAACTGAGTTTAAACATGTTACAGCTGCTAAAACTGGAAACTGTTCTCTCTGTGTAGACTTACTAAAATAATATATGGCTGCCAAATACCTGCTTCCCACTGTAATATTACAGTTAATGTTTATATAATAAAAAGCATAACTAAGCAGAAGAGAGAAAAAAAGCAATCTTGTTCATACTTGAATGTATTCCGTCTCATCTGTAAAGTCCCCAACATTCCCCCCAGTTGCTTTTATCTGCATGGTTCTGCCAGGGACTTTATCCCCTTCAGCAGTGGCAGGTTGGGGATTTTTGTCCGGGAGCAAAATGCATTGAATATTTTAAATTAGGAAAAATATGTTAAATTGACTTTAATGAAAACATATTTTTATTGTTAGGACAGATAGGTTTGTTTTACTTTTGTTTGGTTGCCATGGGAACCCAAGGAGCACTGAAGTCTGGGGATTCCAATGGTTATTGTTTGTTGGTACCACCCTCCCCCCAAACTCCACTCTCTAATTGAGATGGTGGCACCATGAGGGAGGGACTCCCTTCACTAAGGATGACAGCATCACCTCTGAGTGTGGGGAAGGGGGTGAGAGGAAGCAGAGAACTGGCTGGGAGAGACACCCAAGGTGAGGACCCCTCACCTCAGGTCCGGGGAGTCCTGGGCCAACCCAGCTTTCTAGATGGGTGCTAAGGAGACTTTAATTTCCTCGCACAATTTTGCAAGTTCAAGAAGCAGGGCAACACTTCTATTTCATTTCTTTTTTCTTTTTTCCTTTTCCTTCATTTTTTTTTTTTTTTTTTTTTCTTCCCTTCACTCAGCTCAGCAGCTGGCTGGCTGACAGCAGTAAAAAATACATTTCACTTTGCTGGTCAAAGGCCTAAAGCCAGAAGCAGGAAATCTGGAATTAAATGTTTCTTGTATCTGGAAAGAGGCATGACTAAGGTAAAACTGAATCCAAACACAAACCCTGCTTGTTCAAGGCTTCCAGAGGGAGAGTGTGTGTGAGTGTGTGTGAGTGTGTGTGTGTGTGTGTGTGTGTGTGTGTGTGTGTGTAAAGGTCAAGTGAGTGTTTTTTTCCCCTTCTAAATCACTGAAAGATAATTATAGTGGCTCAGGGAATAAAGGCTCCCGAAATAAAACAAGAAAGGCAGCAGCTAAAAGGAAACAAGTAGAAATATGACCAGCTAAGCCCTGAAGAGCAGAGCTCTTCTCACCCGGCACACAAACAATCGCTGTTCATATAGTGATTTCCGTTTGGTACGATTTTCACTGAATGTTTTTTCAGTTATCCTGTCATGGTACAACACAATTACCCCACAGGATATGATCTTATCATCTGATTATTAGAAGTTTTTACACAGTACAGAGGACGAAAGCTATTATAGGTTTCTGAACATTTAAACGTTTAACGTACATGCGATACCATTGAAAACAGGTTAGCCAACATAAGGTCAACATTGCCCAATGCAGCAAGCGTTGTGTAAAGAATTTAGTATAATGCAACATGACTGCACCTTACAACAAAGATTTAATCAGCCTCTAAACTGTGCAGATAAAAGCAAAAATGCACCCCAGCCCCTAAGAACTCATTACACAGGAGAAATATTTTCAATGGGCTGCAACTCTAAGAATGTGGTTTGGGTTTCTGGTGGATGGAAGTAATAGGGAAGAGAAGCAATATATTCATTAGAAAATCCAGAGAAATTCCCCCTCCCACCCCCCCAATCTAATGTAGTCCGAGGATTGAAAGCTAGGCAGATAAATGGGCCTTTACTATTATCGAGATTTCAGATTAGCAAAATGCTTATTTACGATGCCATTAATGGATCTGAAATAGGTACGCCATCGTGTATTAAAAAAATAACATCTTTCCATAGGCATAAGAATTGTAGCAGCATGAGATTTTATTTTTCCCTAGGAATAATACAAGAATAACATTTTCCACCCCAAAGCAGAAACAGTAGGGGAGCCTTTTTCTATCACAGAGATTCTTACTAAATTCAGTCACTGTGAAAAGCAAGATTTTTTTCTCCTTCTTCTTTTTTTTTTTTTCCTTAAATAAAGACAACTTAAAACCAACCCAAGTTAAAATGAACAAATCAGTGGCATTATAACCTTGATTTATCAGCGTCTGAGCCACTAAATTATCATCATACAAGAAACTGCTGGTTTGAAAAGATTTCTGCTTTGTTAAATCTCAAGTTAAATAATGGTGCTCAGTATACTAGGTTTTTAGATCTGCCTCATCTGATATTATGAAAAATTCAATACATTTCTCTTCAGCAGAAGTCAAGGGTCAGCAAATCTATTACTGTAATGTAAGTAATCTGGCAACCTGCCAACTCTCTCTCCCTTTTATTATTTTTTTAAACACGAAGGCAGATAATTTTATATTTACAAATTCTGAAATCCTCCAGGGCCCGGCCTCTCTTTCTCAACAAAAAGCAGCAGCCTCACATTCAAGAAATGAATATTGCACATGTCCTCATCATTTGCATTTCATACAAAAGAAGAAAAGACCCTTCATCTTTATTAGGCAACATTCCCCTCCCCTCCCCATAGACAGAGGAAAAATAATGTCAAATCTCATCAGAACGAGTAACCACTAATGTCTCCCGTATTGACTAATGCTTTCATGGAATGACTGACTTTTGGGGCCAAAACATTTAGCAAACAGTGCTTAAGACGAGAAATGAGAATCCATGTATTTATAGAGCTCTGAAAAATGATATTATAAGAATGTCTAGGACTGATTCAGTCTGAAGAGTTAGAAGAAGTGGCAAATCTTTTTTTTTTTAATTAATTAATTAATTAATTTGTCTTTGGCCGTGTTGGGTCTTTGTTGCTGGGCGCGGGCTTTCTCTAGTTGCAGCGAGCAGGGGCTACTACTCGTTGCGGTACACGGTCTTATCATTGCGGTGGCTTCTCTTGTTGCAGAGCACTGGCCCTAGGCGGGCGGGCTTCATTAGTTGTGGCACGGGGGCTCAGTAGTTGTGGCATGCAGGCTCTAGAGCACAGGCTCAGTAGTTGTGGCGCACGGGCCTAGCTGCTCCACGGCATAGTGGCACATCTTTAGGGTTGTATTTGAACCTCAAACTTACCCTAGTTACTTCATAGGCACTTTGATGCTATCAAACCAGTGAACAATTCCAGGCCCAGATTTCTACTGGTGCCTTTGGAGCAGAATGTTTTAGGGGCAGAGGGGATAAAGTTGGCATGCATATCAGGGCAAAAATGCTACTACTGTTCTTTTAACTATTAGGTTTTATCGTGGCATTAGAAAAGAAATGACATATTGGTTCCACTGGGGCTTCAGACCTGATCTGATCCCAAATGGAGTTATTTATACCTCCAAGTTGATTCCAGGGTCGATAAATTCTAAGGTTTGGCCAGACATTTCCCTTCTCAGCCAGAAACTGAAAATATATAACTTCGCTGTGAAGTGCGGGGAAGCACTCTTTCACCAAATATGGAGCCAACGGAAGGTATGTTTTTCTTTTGTGAAGATGAAGTACACACACTTGTTAAGGTTCCAAGAAACATGGAAGGTTCTAATCTCACATACTGTTCACCTCCAGCTCAAGGTACCAGACCATTACTCTAAAAATGTCTAAAGAGCATGTGTTGGCGGGGGGGGGGGGGGGGGGGATACGTACCGAAACAAAAGCCAAATACACAAATGTGCTGCTCTGTCAACGTGCGGAGCAGCGGGAATGTTTCCTCAGTGGGCACAACGCTGGTTGAGTATAACGGCCATTATGCCGCTTTGTTCCTATTCTTTTAAAAGCCAAACTCCATCTAAGAAAAAATGTGGGCTCCAGATGAAGATCTCCACTGGCTTATGGTATAAGTTTCAGTGGAGCAGAAAAAAGATCAGTCACAAAGAGAGCTGAGAAAGAGGACTTGAGTGTCAGTTTCTGACAGACGAAGATGTGAACTCAAAGCTTTGAGCACCGAACCACGGAGGGAGATGCCATGCTGACATGTAGACCACGGAGCATAAGCCAGCGGCAGGACCCACCTGAGCCAAGAAGACGGTGGGAGAATGCAACATGGGTTCTGTGTGAAAGACTTAGCTTGCCCATGAGCTACCAACGGTAAACGGTACAGGGCTCTTTAAAAAGGAAGTCGGCATAAAGAGCACCATTTCTATTCTACTCTAAGATACCTAAAAGGCACGTGGCCCATTATCATCAACGACCATGATCAATGGCCACTCGTCTTCAGAAAACCTCTGCCTTGGGAAAATCATCAGCTCACTAGGGGCTTCATTACCTACTCAAGGGCAAGCAGAAGATGAACAAGAAAACCTTTTGAAGGCACTAATTTTCTCCCTCTGCCCCAGTTGTGGGAGAGTTGTTTCTGAGGCCCATTGATGACCCTTGGCCTTCCCGCAGTCGTGGAGTAACTGTGACCCTAACTAAGCAAAGAGGGGAAAGAAAGGTGCTGGGATCCCTGGCTCGATGGACGGTGGCTTGACTCCCATGAAGGAGGGTCAGCGTGAGAGACGCAGCTCCAGGATGACAGGCCCCTGAACTGAATACATGGGCTGTGGGAGCCAGGGTTAGAGGGGGGGTGGGGGGGTGGAGAGAAACTTCTGGGTGTTCTTCTGGATCTCTTTCAAGGGCAGATGAACATCCTTTCAAGAATAATAGACAGATACAACTACAGTGTTTTCAACGTGACGTGCACCCCCAACATGAAGGGTCCGTATGTAGAAGCACAAACAACTGTCGCATTCAAGTCCCACGTGAGACACCACACATCCCAGAGCTTCTGAAATGTTCAGCAGTTCCCCCAAAATGTATCACTTTGATCAAACTCTGTAATAACTTGCACAAAACCAAAATGTTCCAAGAGGTTTTCAGTGGAAGAGTTAAGGATATATTTTAATGGTAAACAATTACATTCTTCTGTCATCTGATACTTTTTTTTTCCTTTCTTTTTTGGAAACATGCTTTCTGAATTTTCAATAGTTCCTTTGTGAAGGCATCTGTTACTCACATAATTGAAAAGATGTTTGTGCAGTGGCATGCTTGAGAATACAGTTATTTAATCTTAATGATAAAGCCCTGAGGACAGAAAATCATAAGTAGAAACCTCTTGTTATTTATCAAGAAGAAAAAGGGCTAAGACACCTCATCTATTCTCAAATTTAAATTCAGGCTGGATGAAAACTATCAATAAAACATGGAACCTGCAAAGTTTCTTAAATACTATAGCAAGGTTCAAAGGGGGTTGGGTAGGGGGAGTGGGAAGAAAACAAAAATGAGACAATAAGGGAGCTCGACAAAGAAGAAACTGCTGTTTGGCAAGCCTTTTTTGGGTCAAACAAAGAACTTGCTGTAGTTTACAGCATGACATACACACTTGATTAGTTTGTGCCTGAGGGTGTTTTTACACTCAACAGTGTAAACTCCAACTTCTATTAATTACAACTTGCATTTAGAGGCAAATTTAAGAATTTTTAAATAGAGATTTTTCAAAGGCTGTTGTTTATTTTTTTTTAAACAGAAACCAGTTTTTCTACTCCAGGGCCTGGCTGGGGTTCTGTTTTCCTTTTTAAAAGTTTCTTGAAAAATCCAGGCATTGGAAAGTTATGAGAGCATTTTAGGCATGCTGAGTGATACGGAGGGAGGCTCTCGCTTATGAAATTACCTGACTGTCCTTTGGGGAGACATCCTCTACAGATGAGAAGCTGCTCCGGGTATAGGGTGCTTACATCCACCCAATTCAGGTGCCTTATAAGAACGAGCCTGATGGGGTATCCCTGGAAGAGCAGCAGCAGTACCTTATTGAGTCTGCCTAAATCTCAACACTTTGTGTTAGATTTTGGGGGTTGCTGGTTGCTGATAAGGGCCAGGTGGCCTTCTGTGGGTGTGGGGAAAAGGGAGATGAGAGCGCCTGGGTGGCGGTATTACAGAAGCGTTACCAACAGAGCGCCCGTTGGCCAGAGTCCCCATTACCAAGACAGTGTTTACAAAGGAGATGCAAGTCCATAGATTGGTCGAGCCCACCATGGGTGAGGATGGGGTACGGTCTACCCACTGGACCTCAAGGCAAGAGACTGAACAGACACTGAGAGGATAAACTATAATACCTGCCTTTGGTGTATCCAATTTGGAAATTCAGCCTTAGACCCCTCCTGACTGCCCCTTCTACCAACTCATTCCCTACCTCTTGGTACACATTTCCTAGAGAAAGCTGTCCTTTTGGTTTGGATTTAATTTAATTCATTCAACCCCTAATTCTTGAGTCCCTGGTATGTTCACGACGCAGTACTGGGTGCACTGGTGAGTCTCAAGGGAAGCAATACCACAAGGTCCTTGCCCTCAAATATAATTTCTTTACTGTTTCTGAGTTCTACAACTGAATTATTTTAGGCAGTGTACGATGATCTATCTTAGGTTCTAACCGAATCTCTTTAAGGTCTGGTTCATAAATTGGTACAACCAACTGTGGAGAACAGTATGGACGTTCCTTAAAAAACTAAGAATAGAACTACCATATGACCCAGCAATCCCACTCCTGGGCATAAATCCAGAGAAAACCATAATTCAAAATGATACATGCACCTCATTGTTCACTGCAGCACTATTTACAAGAGCCAAGACATGGAAACAACCTAAGTGTCCATCAACAGAGGAATGGATAAAGAAGATGTGATACATATACACAAAGGAATATCGTATATATATTGCCATAAGAAAGAACAAAATAATGCCATTTACAGCAACCTGGATGGATCTAGAGATTGTCATACTGAGTGAAGTCAGTCAGAGAAAGACAAATCTAGAACATCACCCACATGTGGAATCTAATTTTAAAAAATGATAAAAAATGAACTTATTTACAAAACAGAAACAGACTTACAGATATCAAAAACCACTTATGGTTACCAAAGGGGAAATATGGCAGGGAGGGATAAATCAGGAGCTTGGGATTAACGTACACACACTACTATACATAAGGTAGATAACCAATGAGGACCCACTGTATAGCACAGGGAACTCTACTCAATATTCTGTGATAATCTATATGAGAAAAAATTGAATATATGTATATGTATAAATGAATCACTTTGCTGTAGACCTGAAACTAACACAACATTGTAAATCAACGATACGCCAATAAAAAAAAATCCAGTTCAAATTCTAGATCCCCCCCCCCCCCCACTGGAAGACTTTGCTTATTCCATTTGGAAATTCTCTCTTCTTTCTCTGATCTCTGTTGAACTTATTATTTGTATCTATTACTTCCTTACCTAAGGTTTTTATAGCCTTAAATATTTAGCTCTCTTTCACGTATGTATGGAGTATGAGTCGGATCACACAAGATAGGGTCACACCCAGCAACCCCACGACTGGGCACATACCCATAGAAAACCATAATTCAAAAAGACACATGCACCCCAGTGTTCACTGCAGCACTATTTACAATAGCCAGGTCATGAGAGCAACCTAAATGCCCACAGACAGACGAATGGATAAAGAAGACGTGGTACATATATACAATGGAATATTACTCAGCCATAAAAAGGAACGAAACTGGATCATTTTCAGAGATATGGATGGACCTAGAGACTTATACAGAAGGAAGTCAGAAAAAGAAAAACAAATATCGTATATTAACGCATATATGTGGAATCCAGAAAAATGGTACGGATGAACGGTTTGCAAGGCAGACATAGAGACACAGAGGTAGAGAACAAACGTATGGACACCAAGGGGGTAAAGGGGGGTTGTTGTTGTTGTTGTTGTTGTTGTTGGTGGTGGTGGTGGTGGTGGTGGTGGTGGTGGTGGTGGTGGGATGAATTGGGAGATTGGGATTGACATATATACACCAATATGTATAAAATAGATAACTAATAAGAACCTGCTGTATAAAAAAATTAAATTCAAAAAATAAAAATTTTAAAAATAATAAAAAGAAAGCAAATTTTAGAAAAAAAAAAAGATAGGGTCACAGCACCTCCCAGTTCTAATGAGTCGGTAGTAGTGCGTACGGGTGCCATATTGAGAAGAACTGTGAAGCTGAGCCTGGGTTCTCGGGAAGCAGCATCGTGTTCCCTTAGCGGTCTCTGCCATGAATGTGGTAGTATGGGCACCTCCTCATTTTTTGCCAGCCCTATTCTTGATAGACGTTCCAAAAACACCAACTGGCTCTTGAGGGCAGCAGCAAAGGAAAAAGGCAGTGAGTCAAATGGCGCATCTACCCGACCCAAGAAAAAGAAACTGGCCGCCAATTTCAAAAGTAATCTTAGGCTCTGCTGATAGACTGACACTGCCCACATCCCAAGAAATACTATATGCCACATCTGGGATAGCTTTGGGTATTCTAAGTGACACAAACGGGAGGCATTTACATGAGAGCAAGCCAAACTGGTGAAAGTCCATATATCGTGCTCTGAGGCTTGAATGAATGGATTAGGAAGACTTGAAGTGAGAGAGGAGCTTTGCCAAGTGTATGGAGGCCCATCACCGAGAAAAAAGAGCATGTGGAATGAGTCAGCCCCAAAAGGCAAGGTAGAGTCAGTGGGAAGCCACAGGTGTGCTGCTCAGTATGGGAAGAGCGTACAGGTGAAGAGTGCCTTCAACAGTGGTGTTTCTTCGTTGCCTTCCCACTGCAGGGCGATTAAGCAGAGACGAATTATAGCCCGATGCCAGAGACAGTTCAGTCCTCATGGAACATAGCAGCCCACAGGCATGTTTAGTTTAGTTTACATAAAATATTTTCAGAAACTATTGGAGCCAGTATTTGTAAGTCGGGTGATTTCACATAAAAATTATCTCCAGAACACGGAAGGCGTGGAAGCACGGAGACTATATCCTTCTACGGCAGTAAGTGTCGCTGATCCCACCGGGCCTCCCTCGCGCCCGGCTGTGTGTTTTGCACTTTCCAGCCTGGCCACACCTGTGCTCACCCATGCTACCTGCCCCCATCAACATCTGTGTGTGTGACCACTGCTTCTCCAGTGACCGGGTGAGAGGGACCAGTTTCCTAAATTTCCTGTCTGTTGCTGACTGATACTTTTGTAAAATACCATAAAAAGGAATTAACAGGAAAATGAGAAATTTTAAAAGACATACAAAATGCAAACCCCCATTAAAAAAAAAATTCAACAGACAAAAAATTATTCTGGCAAACTGCCATGTAAGTGTATCAGTGCTTATGCATAGCTGCCCCATTCACAGAGCACAGATGGGCCAGAAGAACCTCACTTGAGTAACACTGTCTAGAGGATTGCTAAAGGATCCCCGCAATCTGTGAACCCGGCCTGTGGCCTCCTCAACCGTGTGCTGACTAACTGAGTCCCTTAGAACCTGGTGTATGTCTGGCATTTACCTTGCAGCACATACTTATCTTATTTAAAACGTGAACCTCTCACACACCGCCTTCCACCTTCAGAGAAAAAAAGGCCGAAACTCCATCTGACTATCACTGGGCTTCTGCCCAAACGCATGGGGCTTGGGTGCAGCTCACCCCACGTCACTGCCCAGGAAAACGCCTCAGCCAGGCGGCAGGACAGTCTCACCCCAGGAATGCTTGTGGGAAAAGGGTAGAGGGTAGACTTTGAAATTGGGCATTGAGTACATAAGAAGGTGAGGCATAATTGTTCATTTCCCCCACAAACAAATCCATTTGTTTATGATTTTCTAACTACTCAGAAAAGCACATCATAAAGTACTTTTGCCTTAATGCTCCTTTTAAAATCCCTAGGAACAATTTCATGTGCTCCACAGACACAGACCATGTAATTTATTCAGGAAAATTAAAACCAGTAATCTGGTATTCTGTGTAAAGATTTTTTTCCCCCTTGCATGTGCTTAAAAAACATTAAAAAAAAGAAAAGAAAACAAATCTGCATGTGAAAACAGTCTTTAAAGTGAATTACTATTCCAGAAAGATCAAGCTAAGAGAATTCCACTAAAGTAACCATTTTCCTTTTTGTTCCTTTACTGATAAAAGAAAGTTATTCGGGGCATCTTCAACGAAGAGTTGAACGAGAAAGAAAATGTTCCACTGAGAAGTGTCCTGCACAGAAGGAGGTGGGCATTTTCCTTTGCATTATAATCTACAGTAACTTTATCTATAAATCCTGAACAAGAAGTGTCCAGGATAACCACACTTCATAAGCTTTGCTGAGCTGGAGACATCTACATAGCAACAGTCTTTCGATGGGGAAACATTAATGCTTTTTATATTGGTGATCATCTGTAACATGAGCAATTAAGTACAGTACTAATGGACTGTGGCCAGGAGCCTGGTACTAATATTAAAAACTGACAGAGATGAATAGGTTTGGAAGCAAAACCAGGCTGACAAAGACATTTTTATGAAGTGCTTGGACCTATTTGATTTAAACCAATCAGAGGCAAGTTTGGACCCGTCAGGCCTTCAGCGACAATGATGCATTCACAGGCATTGTACCTACCATTCCTGCTATGCCTTAAATAAAAACAACATTGATTCTTTTCAACAACTTGCACTTTCATTATTACACTCATTAATAAACCAAAAGTGCCCAACTAATATATACAAGTAACATTTACTGAGGGAACCGGCTACTTTTTTCTTGTTGGAAAATGAAAACATTTACTGGAAGCATGAACCACACTGCATGAAAAATAAATCAGTGGATAATGCGTAGTAGATCACTCATTGCTTCTTCATCTTCTAGGAAAGCAAAGCTGGGGGTAGGGAAACAGGAAAAGGAGCCAGTCCCTATATTAGAGTGAAAACGAGAGCCCAGGTGAGCCGGCAGCAGAGGGGGAACTCCAGTCATTCTCATCTGGTTTGGAAGGCTTTAAACATTGCCAAGGGCATCTCCAGACTAGATGTTTGCTCACAAAACCCTGGCCCTTTAAAACTCCCTGAACCTTCTGGAAGACAATGGCCTTTCACCATTCTAGTCACCTCTGTTTTCATTGTGTTAGCACAGCCTGTAAGTAGCAAGAATGAGTGAAGTCTGCCAGAATCACTCAACACAGCTGCAGTCAAGAGCTTCAGCCTTTTCTCTGACCGAAGCGTAAGCGGTTCAAGTCCCTGGACAGATCTGAGTGTATACTCTTCCCTTCTTCGGTAGAACCATCAAAGAGGAGTAAGACATCTAGCGCAGTCATTCCCAGACATTTCTCCCCACCACAACACACAGGAGTGTGGGTGACTCCTTTAGAGCGTGGTTCAAATGAGTGAGGGTGGCATTACGGTAAGTAGAGTCTGATTTCTTTAAAAAAAATACCAATATTTGCAGATGATTGATTTAACTATTAGAGATTACTAATTATTCATGACATCCCTTGTATCTGACCACAACAATGCAAGAGGGACTTAGATGGCGAAAGGAAATGCCTACTGTAAAACTCTTAGAGGAAAACACAGGCAGAACACTCTTTGACGTAAATCGCAGCAGTATCTTTTTGGACCCACCTCCTAGAGTAATGAAAATTAAAACAAAAATAAACAAATGGGACCTGATTAAACTTAAGAGCTTTTGCACAGCAAAGGAAACCATAAGCAAAATGAAAAGACAACCCTCAGAATGGGAGAAAATATTTGCAAATGATGTGACCGACGAGGGATTAATCTCCAAAATATACAAACAGCTCATGCAGCTCGGTATCAAAACAAAACCAAAAACAACCCAATCAAAAAACAGGCAAAAGACCTAAATAGACATTTCTCCAGAGAAGACATACACGTGGCCAAAAAGCACATGACAAGATGCTTAACATCTCTAATCATTAGAGCAATGCAAATCAACACTACAATGAGGTATCACCTCACACCAGTCAGAATGGTCATCATCAAAAAATCTACAAACAGTAAATGCTGGAGAGGGTGTGGAGTAAGGGGAACCCTCTTGCACTGTTGGTGGGAACGTAAATTGGTGCAACCACTATGGAGAACAGTATGGAGGTTCTTTAGAAAAACTAAAACAGGACTTCCCTGGTGGCGCAGTGGTTGAGAGTCCGCCTGCCGATGCAGGGGACACGGGTTCGTGCCCCGGTCCGGGAGGATCCCACATGCCGCGGAGCAACTAAGCCCATGAGCCACAGCTACTGAGTCTGTGCTCTAGGGCCCACGAGCCACAACTACTGAGCCTGAGTGCCACAACTAATGAAGCCCGTGCGCCTAGAGCCTGTGCTCCGCAACAAGAGAAGCCACTGCAAAGAGAAGCCTGAGCACCTCAACAAAGAGTAGCCCCCGCTTACTGCAACTAGAGAAAGCCCGCGCACAGCAACGAAGACCCAAAGCAGCCAAAAAAAATAAATAACTTATTAATTAATTAATTTGAAAAACACAGACTCTTTAAAAAAAAAAAGATGCATGCACCCCAGTATTCACTGCAGCACTATTTACAATAGCCAAGACATGGAAGCAACCTAAATTTCCATTGACAGAGGAATGGAGAAAGAAAATATGGTACATATGTACAATGGAATATTACTCAGCCATAAAGAAGGACGAAATAATACCATCTGCAGCAACATGGATGGACCTGGAGATTATCATACTAAGTGAAGTAAGTCAGAGAGAGAAAGACAAATATTATATGATATCACCCATATGTGGGATCTAGTTTTAAAAAAATATAAAAATGCACTTATTTTACCATACAGAAACAGACTTACAGATATCAGAAACCACTCATGGTTACCAAAGGGGAAATATGGCGGGGAGGGATAAATCAGGAGTTTGGGATTAACGTACACACACTACTATACATAAGGTAGATAACCAACAAGGACCCACTGTATAGCACAAGGAACTCTACTCAATACTCTACAATGGCCTATATGGGAAAAGAATCTGAAAAAGAATGGATACATGTATATCTATAACTGAATCACTTAGTTGTACACCTGAAACAAACAACATTGTAAATCCACTATACTCCACTGTAAAATAAAAATTAAATTAAGACAAAGAAAGGAAATGCAAATGCCAAGAACGGGTTAAGGACCATGCTAATCACCCTGGAACAGCTGTGCTCCAACCTGGGTTTCAGGTTCTGTGCAGGGATTTCTATGTTGGGGGCCCCGTGGGGTGCCCACAGCTGACTACTGTCTCTCAACTCCAGATCCACTCTTCTGTGCTCTGCTTGGTGATGCTGGGACCGGGACAACATAAATTACATGTCTCTCTTGTCAGCTGTCTTCCTATTGGGGTTCTGCAAGTGGGGCCCTAGCAGGCCAGGGGAAGGGAGAAGGGACCACCTTCCCTTGTGCTTGCTGTTCATTTCAGTGCCAACCCAACAGTGACGTAGCAGCAGCAGTTGGTTCCACCCTGTCGCGTCTTTCAACAATCCCTGAGTAGTTTCAGTGCATTTCCTCTGAGGTCTGGCCCCAGCCACAGAGCATGCCTCTTCAGGACTGCGCCCAGCTCCACGGTGCCTCTCCTCTGAGACCCTGAAGGACCAGTACTGGCTGGGCGCCTCTACCTATGAGAGATCTGAACCCCAGTTTGGTGAAGTCCACTCTCCAAACTTCTGGGTGGTGATAACCTACCTTTTCTCTATTCCTTCAACCCTAGGAAACCTATAGTTACTGCCTCCATAGTAGTGGACTGCTTCACACCAACGCTTGTTAAGCAGTTCCCTACAGTAAATTCTCTTTGTTGAATACTTAGTGTGGATTTTTATTTTCCTTCCTGGATCCTGACTGATACACTGACTGAACAAATTCTAGATTTGGAGGAGTAACCGACATAGCTTTTCAAAAAATGTATTCCAGTGGGAGACTAAACCTTTATGAAGTCTGCTCCCAAGAATGAGAAAAGAAAAATCTCTAAAAATCTTTAATAATGTTTTCAGTTGCTAAAGTTGGAGGTATCTCTATTAGAATTTTCCATTTTGACTGACTGAAGGCATGTGGGATTCTACTACTCCAGGAAGAGGTAAATCATAAAACAAAAGTACACAACCTTCAAAAGAACATATCTTGGCATTTCATTTAAGATTGAAGCTATTTTTATCCACACAACTGCTTGAGTAAATTAAACACACAGACACACACACACAGACACACACAGACACAGACACACACACACACACACAGACACAGACACACACAGACACACACACACACACACACACACACACACACACACACGTACCTAGTACTATGGAATCCAATCCTTTTTCTATCCCAAACCGTATCTGTTTTTTGACCATGTGATGCTTTCTAATACATTTGATTAATTTTTCACTCTAACTAGGTGAGCCAGCTCCCCGCTGAGATAACACTCCTTTTTCAAATTTTAATTGCTATCTGGTCCTTTAAGTGTGATGGTTCACATGCTGGGGACGTTGGCACATGGAGCTAAGGGAGGTTCACTATCTGAAAGTAGAGACAGTGTTGCTAATGAAAATGTTTTGATTAAAGCCTTGACTCATAATCAAAACAAGATGACTATGGTACCTCAGACACTACAGAACACTCATGCCAGGTACCAGTGCCTTTTCATACTAGAACTTCAGTGCTGTTAAGTGTTAGGTACAGTGAGGGTGCGGGCTTTTGTATTAAATACTGCGAGAAATAACACATTTAAAAAATTCGTGCAGTATACTGCAAACAATGCTATGAAAAGTAATAATTTGAATTCCTGTTATCAATTTTTTAAAAATCCTTCTGCATTATAACACTGTCAAGTAAGGCAATCTCTTGGGAATACTTTGTGAGAATTTTTCGTAGGGTACTAAACCCAGCTCAATTTTCTATGATTATACCTATAAAAACATTCCAAGTTTCACTGAATGGCCATGCTAAAAGAGGCTCTGTGTTAAGTGCAATGCAGATAAAAATATAATTGGGCTCAAAAGAAATATGACTAAGAGTTGATGTGTGAGGTGACATTATCTGAAGATGCATTTGTATGATCCAGAGACGGGTGTTAAGCATGTGGGTTGAAGTTGGAATGGGAACTGACTATGTGAAGAGCAACCATCAAATTTAGCACTTGTGTTTTAGTTTTCAAAGGAAGAAGCTAACTGGCCCATTTGCTCAGCTGACCGTGTCTTGACTTCATTCCATCCATGGCCATCATTAAAACACAGACACCTCTACTTGGATCTCACAAGCTCTGAATCTGAAACCGTGAAGCCAAGTCGGTCAACACTACTGCAGGGAAATGCCAGTGATGAGGAACTTGTTATGACCTAAAGAAATTAAGTAGGGGCTGGAAGTACAGAGCAAGGATAACGCGTGATTTATGCTAACTGGTCTCCAGCATTGTGGGTAACACAGTCCTAATGCAAAGGGGAAGAATTCCTGAGGATACAACCCTTATAGGAGGCCAATTTGGCATTATTTCTTGTTTGCATTATCATCACCTTTCTAAGAGAAGCTGAAATTATTAGAAAACCAAACCACACAGAGCTTGGCAAGAAAGGATTTCCTGGGTCGAAAGCATTAGAAGAAGAACACCAAGATGGGAAAAAACAATGGATCTTATCTGGGACCAATTTTCTTATTAAAGAAATGCTTACTTTTCAATATTAATACAGTCAACATTAACACTTTTCAATATTAATGCAGTTACTTGGCAACCTCATAGTAACACCACAGACCCCAGAATCTCAAAGTTTTCCAGAAGCTGAAAGTTCTCATAGTAAATAAACCTACAGAGTACAGAGAACATATTGAATAATGTATGCTTGCGGGGGGGAGGGGTAAGTATTATCAGGCAGGTGGTCACAGGATAAAACCAAACTAAACGAACTTAATCGAATTTCATCCCTTATAACCAGAGAAAGCCATGTTCCCTAAAAATCACAAGGCAGTATGCAAAGTAAAATGCCAGAGGGATATTTTCTGTTTCCTAAAAGGTCTTATGCTTGACCAATTAACTTCCAATGAACACACTTGTAATTAATCAACGACTTTCCAAGAAAGGGTGCCTTACCTTTCATAATGTCTGCGGGTACAAGTGGCGGCACTGGTGCTCCCAGGATTACCGCCTAATTCATCATAAATATGTTTCCATTGACGGCGGGCTGTTATCTGAAAAAAGTGGCAATGAGAAATTTAATCTTGCATCATAAGAGGTTCACAGTGCCAGGATTCAATACATACGCAACAGTCTATTCTGGAGACCCAGAAACAGAGAAGTCCACGTGAATACATGGGAGACTTACGGGCTCATAGTAAGATCTCACTCTTAGCATTTTTCTTTACAGTAAAAATGGAATTCTGCTCTGGGCTCTACATTTTGTCACCCTTAGCGCATTTTTATCTGAGGCATCTCCCTGGATATTCATGTAGTTATTTGCCCCCAAGGTCCCAAACTTACACTCTGTTCCTTTATGTCATGTGATAAAGCATCAAAATAAAATAAGACTTCAGCTAAAATATATCTTAGTGTACCAGTTGAAATGAGTCAGAATTAACATTACTTGCTTAAGGGATATGGTCATGGTGGCTGAGTACACAGGTAAAGACAGAGTTTTCATAAAACGTGCTTTTGTATCTTCTGGTTTTCCAACTATTGTGATGTGTCGCCTACTTTAAAGACTAAAAAAAAAATTCCTACACAAATTAATTAAAATGATCAAGTTGGTTATGAAATGTATGGTCATCTCAGGCTGTATTTTTACGCCAGCTCCTCTAACCATCAGAACAAAACCAAAATCTGAAACTGTCTATGTCACAAGCTGTTTATTTTTCTTCACTTAGGTCAGGAAAATGGGATATCCATCAAATCCTATGAAAATTAACATATTCCAAAGTCAAAATGTAAGCTCTGTATTTTACTGAGTTGGGTGAATAAAAACAAACAGCTTGCAACATACCGAAAGGCATACTATGGTCTTGGTTTTTTTTTTCCTTTAATTTTATTTTTATATATAAATTAAGATTTTACAAAATAACAGATGCATGATCTAGCAAATGATTCATTTGGAGAAACCACGTCACTTACTACATCTGAGCAATCTAGTGTTTCCTTGAAACTGGGAAGACCGAGCAAGTTCTGAGATCTTTGTGAACATTTCTAAACAGGGCTCCAGGAAAAAACTCTGTTAGTGGAATGTGCAGGGGGCAGGGCGTGGCAGAGGTGCCAGTGGCATTTAAACAGTCAGAACAGGAGGCTTCTTTTGAAAAACACCCGCAGAGCTGCCAGCGGAGTTCACTTAGGGGCTAGAGGCAGCAATGCGTGAAAAAAAAATCTCAGCGTGCATCCAGGGGCTCTGTGATTGCGATCTAAGGAGGAGAAGGGTGGTTACATATCATAGGGTAAATGGTACCCTTTCCATTTCAAATAAAAAGAACCCCTTCATTTCCATAAACCCTTCTTAACAGACCCAAGTAGGACCTCGAGACAGTGTGAGTTTTGCATTGTTCAATTTCCCATGAAGCATTCTTGGACCAATTTGTTTCAATAGTTCTTGTTAGCCTGAGCCACCTCTTAGATCTACTAGCAGGTATAACTAAAAATCCTCCTGTATTTGTAGCTTGGTTTAGATTATAATAATAAATGTTTTTTCAAGCCCCTTTAAAAATACTGAAAATACATATTTTGGTAATTATTTTATATTTAGTTACAATCTCCCTCCAACCTTTTAAATATTACCGTTTCAGGCTGATCCATTCTAGACCTGTGTATCACAGAAGAATGAACAGGTTCCCCTTCTTCCAAGTATCTACCTTATTCCTCAAAGCCCTTAGAATACTGAGTCCCTTGAAACATATTCCCTTCCCTCAGGTGAGGTGCGGGCCCTGGAAAATAGCCTATGTGTGTTCCTGCAATCACTTCAGAAAGAAACAATCACTCTTGTCATTCTTGTATCTCTTGTGTACACTGTATTTTATATTTTGTAAAGAGTTTTCATATCCATGATATCATTTAATCCTCCTATCAGCCTGTGAGGCAGATTATAGGAATCTCATTCACAGACCAAGGAAACAAGTCTCAGAGAGGCTGCACGACTTCCCTAAGGACACACAGCAGCAGAGTGGGAATGTCAGGATTCATACCGATGTCTTATGGTCCCAAGAGCAGACTTTTTTCCACTACATCAAAGCAGCCTCCATATCAGAATGACCTGATGAACAGTGTAGCAGGGTGACAATATAGAACTCCAGGGGCCTTTTGCTTCGAAGGAAGGAGATAACTGTGGGACCCATAGCTTCTGCTACAGTTTCTCAAATTCTCACTAGTGGGAACATAGCATCGCTACTGCGAGGTCAGCAAGAATGTAAGGGCGTGGGTTGGGTTACCAATGCTCTGAGATATTACTCTCTTAAAGTAAAACCATTAAAACTGTGGTTCCTGCCACCCTGCCCACTTGTGTCTCTAGTTAGAACATAGGTTCACCATTAAATCACGGATAAGTCCCAATTATACCAGAATCCATCCATTCACTCATCCATTCACTCACCAAACATTTATTGAATATCTCCCATTTGTTGGGTACTGTGCTAGCAGCTGGGTGGCAACAGTAAAAACCCAACACCCAAGATGACTGCATCCTAGTGGCAGATACCCAAAAATAAACAAATGACCAAATATATAAACAGTACTACTGACTGTGAAAAATATAATGAACAAGAGGCCACTGCTGACAGGGATATGTGTGGAAACTGGCCGTGTTCCCTACCCACAACCCATCATCCAGACTAGGGGATGCCCTGTTAAACACATGCCTATGACAGAAATGACAAAACTTCTTGGAGAATAGATAATGAATTATCAAAAGGAAAAACAAAAACTCTTCCTGACGCTAGGACTGAAGCTGCGGCAGCGGGAAGCCAGCATCAGTCACCACTTGGCATTAGTAAACCGTATGCGGCTGGCTAGGGGTCTGTGTCAGCCCCCCGCTAGCAGGTTCTGCAGTTTCAATACAGTTTTTACCAGTGGAGAAAAGACAAGGGCCGGGCCTTCAAGGAAGTGGGTTCTCAACTGTTTACTGAACTTCCACTGGCCAGCCTGGATGAATCAGGGCCATTTTGAGATATTTTCTTTCCACAGGAAAGTCATAAAATGTGCTCTTTCCAACTGCTCAACGCCTTTAAGTACACAGTTCTCCTGGGTATACATCTCTTATTTTTTGTGCCCAGATGCGCTTTCAATTCAAACGCTGACCATAGGCTGTACAGCAAAGGAACGTCTAAATCCTCGCCTCGTCCAAACCTACAGGGGGTCTCAGAGCCCTGTGAGGAGAGATAGGAGGACGCAGCTGGGACAGCTCCTGGGCATCATGCCCCCACCTGTGTACATCTGCCTTCTGTACTAACAGGCTTTCGTCGTGCCTAGGCATGCATTGGCTTTGGGTTTTTATTCTGTTGTCCTCTCTGGATGTGTGTAAGCTTTAAACCCAGTCTCAGGCAGAAGCAATGTCTGCCTCCTGGTATCTGGCCCCCAGCCCCATTCAGCTGGAAGGTTTGATCCAGCCATGGGGTTAGCTTGATCAACTCTCTCATAAAGCCTCAGGCTTCCTGGACATGTTCATGTTTCAACCTGACCTTCTATTATTTTAGGTTTTTAAGGATACAAAGAACTCTGGCTGTCTGTTTCCTAAAGAAAATTCATCCAAGCAGTGGGATTCCTGACATCAACACATCTGCTGCTGCTTACCATTCTAGGACACTACCAGGTACAGAAGCGGAAGGGAGGGTGGAGGGTTGAGGGTGGGGTGATAGCATGAGAAGAAAGAGACGTCACCGCTTTTAAGGGTTCACGATCTAGCAGGATTCATAACGCATACCATTAACCATAAAGCAAGACGGAAAACCGAGTGGACCACACCCAGGTAAAGTAAACCAATGTAGGTGCATATGAAACTTAATCTCACTTTGAAGACACTTGATAGTTACTTCTTTCCCTAGTGTGGATAAGACCCAAGGAACTCTGTGAAAAGCACTCTACACCTATCATGTTCATGAAGTTTTCACTGCTTATGAATACAGTCGCCTCTCTGCATCCACAGACCCCTGCAGATAGCAAAATTTGCGGACGCCTAAGTCCCATATAAAATTTGCATATAACATATGCACGTCCTTCTGTATATTTTAAATCATCTCCAGATTGGTTATACTACTGAATACAATGTAAATGCTATGTAAATAGTTGCCGGTACTTGGCAAATTCAAGTTTTTCTTTTTGGAACTTTCTGGAATTAAAAAAATTTTTTTTTCCGATCCAAGACTGGTTGAATTTTCAGATGTGGAACCCTCAGATACAGAGGGTAGACTGTACAGTGGTTTTCAAACTGCTTTTTAGAATTCAGGTGGTGTTTTAAAAGGTGGTGTGAAACTAACTCTCAACAATGCTAATCCCTGCCAAGAAAATGGGCCCAGTGAGTGGGAAAGGAATCTGTCCCTCCCATGGTTTTATTTGATGAAAATAGTCTGTCGGGCTTCCCTGGTGGCGCAGTGGTTGAGAGTCCACCTGCCAGTGCAGGGGACACGAGTTCGTGCCCCGGTCCGGGAAGATCCCACATGCCGCGGAGAGGCTGGGCCCGTGAGCCATGGCCGCTGAGCCTGCGCGTCCGGAGCCTGTGCTCCGCAACGGGAGAGGCCACAACAGTGAGAGGCCCGCGTACAGCAAAAAAAAAAAAAAAAAAGTCTGTCACTTTAAAAAAAATTGGAAAACTGTTTAACCCAAGATACAGTCTTGGAGGCTTTATTTTCCTACCTTTGAGGTCACTAGGATGAAATAATTTTGGTATTTTTGTGGACTGGTGAGGAAACAGTCATCAGAAATCTTTTAGGACAACAGTGCTTCCACTATTGTATTAACTGTAAGAATGTGTAGGACGTTATGAAGTCAGAGGAGAGTTTGCCTGCGAGCAGTGTTGCCCCAGCTGCTGTGAGAAAGCCTTTTTCCTCAGGACACCTTGAGGGTGGACTGAATTCAAGGAAGATGACTTTTTTTTCCTGGTAGTACTCCAGGAACTGGAGCCTTTCAAAGCGATATGACATCATCTTTGGCCTCGAGAATTTTGAATTAAGCGAGAGGCTTTGTCTGTCCAGAGAACTAGGGTTAGATTCAGAGGATGCCTTGAAATGATGTCAAAGCCAGAATCTGATGTCAAAGCCTAATCCTTCCAGCAAGAAGACAAGTGACTTCTTCCAGTTGGGAAATAATGGTCCGGTCTCACCCATGGGGCGAGGCGGGGCTGTGAGCTGACATTCTTAGAAGGCAGCACTTGCATGGTCCTCTGCCTCTAGGATAAGATTTACTCAAGACCCATTTCCCGACTCAACCTCTCTCCAAATATTGCCTCTGGCTTGCCATCAAATGTTTAGCCAAATGGAAATCACTTTAGCAAACCATCATCAACATGCTGCATCCTGGTAATACCCCAAGCTACTCTGCAAGCTTTAACTGCTTCACCAGACACTGATGTGAAGACCTCCTTAGCTCATCAGCAAAACTTGATTCAGTTCTGCCTCTTCCACTGCAGGTGACCCAGACTCTCAAATGTTTGGAAGGAGAAATTGGATATATGACTGTGAAAGAAGGGTCCTCATTGCCAACCAATCAAAATGCCAGTATACTGTTCTTTAGGAAATCAAATCCATTCAATACATTTATGATCTCTAAACCTAGGGGTGCAGAGACACAATACACATTTCTAGCAGAGGCAGAAGAGGCCAAGAGAACAGAATATAGCCATTAGTTGAATGCTGTAAAGGCTTAAAATAGAACTTGTGCTTTTTTTTTTTTTAATTCAATTTGAGGGTTGTGAAGGACTAAAATGAAATAATCCGTAATCCTCAATTCGAACCAGAAGGTTTGGAATAGTTTATAACCACAAACAAAAACAAGCCAATTAAGATGGCCTCTTTTTATAACCAGAAGGAATTCCAGAGAGATGTCTTTATCCAATCACAAGTTAACAGCAGAAGAAATATATCTACACATTTTAAACTTGCAAGTTTTTACTATTACTGAGTATTTACATCTTCCAGACTTCCTGACCCATCTTCTAAGGTCACACATTTTTTCTCAAGAATCAGAAAATCTCAGCTAATAGTTAGTATATCTGGTAAGGTTCGTATTAAGTACAAAGAAATGACTGAAAGATGCTACCAATGAAGGTAGGTTATTAGATCTTTTTTTTTTTTTCCCCAAAACATCACCCCAAATACATAAAAAGATACGTAAGAGACTGCTGGGAATGGAAGGCACAAAGAATTTATAAATCTCTTTCTTCCCAGTGATACCATGGAGGTTGAAGTAATTATGCACAAAATTCTCAGCAATTCAGAATGTGAAGAATGCCACGGTGACCCCATTCAACTCATTTCATCTCCCTGTGCCTCAGTTTCATCTGCAGCAGGGCAAGGATCTTTTTCTGCATAAAGGCCAATTTGCGAAAAATAAAGTTAGGGGGCTACACTTTTCCTTATTCAAAATGAAAATGGCTTATTGAGTCCCAATTTAGATTGCCACTTTACCAAACAGAAAAATATTCGTTGGAAACTTTGTGCTACTTCTGAGCCAAGGAATGTTAATATTCTGGCGTGTTTATTTAGTACTAGCATGAAGACAACATTCTAATCTTTGATACTTGACTTAGATGGAGGCTTCTGAAGCCAGGAGTTGTGAGGTCTAGTAATCACTGTTACCATTAGCTTTGAATTAACATAATCTGGGCAGCTTAAAAAAAAAAAAAAGGATTCTCAAATTCTCAGGCCAGGCCCCACCCCAGAGTTAATATCTCAGAGACTTAGAAAACTACTTACACTTTAAAGTTCCCCATTGAAAATTGGAGCCCCAGTTCTTGAGTAGCCTCTGGGAAGCCTTTAGAATCTTCTTCACTGATCTGGAAGATTCTAAGATCTCTTTTGAGCTCTAAATGCCAAGTCTACACTTGCTTCCGACATCAGATAATCTCACAGATAAGTATCCTCTAGTAAGGCTGCGATGACAAGGTTAAGTCCTCAGACTGTGGATATCATTCATACATCTCCTGGAGTGACTTCAAAACTGAATCCTCACCGAGCATCTCATAGTTTTATTAGTCAAAATATACTAGAGAAAAATGTCTTCTGTACTTCACAGGTTCAAAAGCTTAAAGGTAGAAACAGGAGTGGCAAACTTAAGTGCCTGCAGGGCCAACAGGTAGTATGAGGCATTTTTTAAAAAGGAGGGAAGGAAGGAGGGAAAGAAGGAAAGAAAGAAGGCAGGAAAAAATCCCACCAGTTGGCTTCATTCAGTTCATGGCCCCAAATAGATTTTACAGTGAGATAGCCACGTAGATTCACTGCTTGAGACAAGATGAAAAAATATGGCGTATTGTGAAGAGTGGCAGGGACCCACCAAAGGATGAAGAAGTTGAAGGGTGAGTGGAGAGGGAAGGAGGAAAAGGGCCACCCCACAGGTCACCTGTCCTCTTTGTGGCTTGGCTGAAGAGACGTGAAACACATAACCAGATGGAAAGCAGATGCCCGTCTGGTCTTGCCACGTTCACCCATCCCAGTCACTCTCTCCTCCACTCCATCCAGCACAACACAGTGCAGGAAGAGTAAGTGGCAAAACATAACACTCAACTTGTTATCGATCTTCATAGCCCCCAGCCCCATCCCTCACTGCCTAGCATCCAAGGGCCTTCTTCCCTCGGGTCCATCCTTCTCTCTGGATTCCCCTTCACGGTCACTTATCCCCACCACCTAGTGACTCTACTTTAAGTTACAAACTCTCTATACCCAACTTTATTCCACCTATATAGTTTGTTTCCCCATCTGATTTTCTCTTCCAAGAAGGCCATGATCTTTCACGTCTAAATTCCATCCATTCTCCAAAATTCTGCTCAACTGGCATCAGAGCCACAAGTCTTTCTTCCCCATCTCTAAACGAGGAAGTACTTTACCTGAACCGGGCGCTGATCTTTTTTTCCACCTTGCTTTATAATTACTGCCTTTCCTGGATGGTAAGCAACTGGAACCCCTGGCCTAGATATTTTTATGTCTCTCAGAGTGTCTAACACAATACCTTATGCACATAAGACACTCAGTAAATATGTGGTCAGGTGATCTGCTGATTGTGTGATCCATTCATTCATTCATTCATTCATTCAACAGAAGAATAATAATCACTGTTTGTTCAAAGAGTATTGCAAATGCCTTGAGGCTCATCAGAAGTTTCTTTTGTATTTTCTACACCACTTTGCTATTGCATGTTAAAAAAAAAAAAATCCTTGTGCAAATACAGAAGATACAAAAGCAGGAAAAACTGATTCTGTGAAATTTACTGGCACTCTCCCTATCAGTGAATAACAAAAAATTCCTGGGTTTAAAAAGACATTCATAATGTTGTGCAATATCATGTAACTGCCTGCAGTCACGGTCCATAAGAATGTGTATTCCTACTCTGAACTTTAAAGGTTAGGCTTAAAAGTCTAGGCTATGGGGTTGACTCCTAAATTTATGAGACTAACACTGAATAAGTTATCAGCTTTTTCACATGCACAAAAGCTATAATTAGCTCAAGATTTTGCAAAACTATGAGCCACAGTGGGAAGGAGTCAAACTCCCTGTCCTATCAACAGATCCAACCAAGTGAAAAATTACATTATTTATTTTTCAATAGGGCACTTGGTAAAACAAGTATTTTAAGCAAATTCATGTCTATGAAATGCACCTTTAAATGTAGTTCATATGAGTATTCGATTTCCTTATAAAAATCTATGTATGCCCATATATTAAATAAGCATTTTACATGTATATAGACTCACATCAAAGAATTTTTAGTCAGAATTCACAGCAGGTATCTCTACATTAATACCAGATTACATGAGTCACATAACACTTGCTGTCTTTTCCCATCCCAAGCCCCTGACATCACACCCTTACATTAGTTTGTGGAACAATATGCTACATCTGGCAAGAAACACTCATTATTTTGGGTTAAAATGAATTTCATTTTCTTGACTCTGTGTCTCTCACTGTCATTTTACTACGATGCAGGGATATACCCCAGGTTACTCTGTGAGGAAAGAAAAAAAGCAATTTCCTCTTCAATGGTAGAAGAACCTGCACAACTCAAGCTGATCATTGTGTGGAGGAGAAAATCTTTCCAGTGACGACATCTTCCTGTGTCACTTGATTTTATTACAGATGTCATCTCTGCGTGCTGCATTAGTGCAGCTCTCTCTTCTTCTTTCAAGATTTTAATCTGAGTCTGTTGCTCTAACATTTTATCAGTTCAAAATACATGCTGTAAACCTCCCTGGCCATCAGATTTTCCTGTGAGCTAAAAATAACCCGTTCCTGTCAGTTAGAATTAGCTGATAAAGAGTGTCAGAGCCTGTTCTGAATAAGTTTGATAACTTCCTGTTTATGTGGCACTGACCCTTGTCTAATAAAGCTTCTTTGCCCTAGAATGAGAGGAGATTCTGCTGCATTCTATTCCTTAATGGCCAATACTGATTACTTTTGAAAGCCTTTAATACATTTCCCATATTAGACATGAACAGATGTCAGGTATGTTGCCAAGGGAAATTTCTTTTATGCAATCTTGGCTTGTTGTACAATAATAGCCCTTTCTCAACATGGGAAAAAATTACAGACCCAACTAATTTCCCTGACAGGGGAGAGTTACATATGTTTTCCACTTGTAGTTTTTACGACAAGTTTACAATTTTGCCAAACCTGGAACTAATTGGGACTGTTTCCAAAAGCGGCCCAATAAACCCCCAAAAGTGTAGAGCCATTTGAAAAGGTAAGTCAGCGATGGTTTGCTTTTTGCATTTTCTCCATTTTGGTCACAGCAGGGTGCGGGTGGGGGGTCAGATTGCAAAACTATTTCATTTAAGTCGCTTAAACACTTACTGTTTCATATCCTCCCAGTTTTTGAGCAGCTTGAAACATAGTCCAAAGGTTAACTGTTAGAGGGACAATAAGTATTTAGATAAGCATTGCATTAACATATTTCCAAGAAATGTCAATTAAAACATTTTGCTTTGTTTTTTCAATGAGAAAGAGAAAAAAAAAAAAACAAGAAATACTAACAGTAACCCAGAGAGCTAAGTTCTTAGGAAACAATTTGCCAAAGGGTGTTCAACAACAGGATATATTAGTACCACTTAAAATATTTCTTAAAAAAGAAACAGTCACAAATACGGAAACAGTTCTACTTTTAGGATAAAGGACAAACACAATTTTTAGTCCTATTGCCATCAGCAGACCAAGGGAAGCTAAGTTACAGCCTCCTTGGGAAAAGAGGGGGATTTCAAAATGGGGGCTGTTCTTGTAGGACCCTTAGAAAGAAGCCATTGACTAAAGGGTAATATCTAATGCCTCCTTCAGATAAGAACTCTCCATAATCAATAAATAACAGCCACTTTAATATATGATTAGCTTCTTAATAGAATGTCTGATGGCAGCACTATATTAAAAGCTCATAGCATATTTCACTAGCACATGGTACCTTGCACTGAGCAGGGAAATAGATACTTCACCCTTGAGGCTGCAGTGATACAACAGATCAAAGGAAAGGAAGATACTGGTTCACAGAGCAACTGAGTCATTTGTCCACTCAGTCCCCTAACTTGCCTGTGTGATGTTGCACATATGTATTTTTAAAAACAATTTTCTCTTCTCAGGACATGCATGTGTTTATGCTATTAAACATCTACGCCAAATTGCTAGCAACCCTGTTCATTTGTACTAAATACCATGGAATGGGACTGCTACGGATTTGATTCTTTCACAAGAGGGGAAAATTGAACTTCAAGTAATTCCTTGGTAAAGGAAATGAAGAATAAAATTAAAATTTAAAAAAAAAAAAAAAGCCTCTTTGACACAACACGTTCGAAAAGCCTCATTGAACCCTGCACTATTTCAAAGCTATCAAGAGCCCTGCCTCAGCCTTGATTTAATCTGAACCAATGCATAATGCAACAAAGCTGTTCATAGTACATTAATTTTACTTCTATTTCAAGCAACCAGTTTTCAGACAAACATTGTAATCATTCGTAGTTATATAAGTTTATAATAGCTGCAAGTGTTCTCTTGCAATCAGTGCCAGTTGCCATTAGGTATGTAAATTGTTATGTAAAACATACAGGTTTGACATTCTTCATCAAAATGACACATGGTTTTAATCTAGGAAGATACATTTGGAGAAAATACTATTTCAAGCCAGGGGCTCATCGCTTTGTGTGCCACGAAGTCCAGACAGAGGCAGTATATATATTCAGTTGTGAAATCAGGACAGGGTCTGGGTTTCTTCTCTTTTTATAAGGAATTCTGCTCAGCTAAGAGTTCCCTGTTCTACTTTAAAATATATGATGACGCTTACATGTACATGTCAAAGTAATTCAAAATTGGGCCCTCGGTTCCAATTTGTGTATTTCTTGTTTCCTCTGAAGTCATCAGGTTTTTGTTATCTCCTAACAAATTTGGGGCTTAGGAAATATGTTTTCTCTTTGTGGTTGTTTTGTCCATCTTTTAATGTCCTCCTTTTAAAAGCTGTCTCTTCAGGCAACATCTGTGCCTGATAAAGCTACGTCATATTATTATCTCAGAAGAAAGGCGTTACAGACACTCAAGACTGACAAAACAGAAAATGAGGAACTTTCAACATGTCTATTTCCAGTCATAATCAGTGGATTCGAGCCTATAAATATCTCACTGCAACTGCCCCAGAAGGGAACAATATCGCGGAAGGAGGCGGGGGAAAAATTCCTGGCCTGGATGATTTGTCGATTTAGTACAAACAGAGAACATCATCTCCAGAATAGGATTTCAACATAATCCTGAGTCAAAATTTTTTCCCCCCAATTCAATGAATCTGAGCGGTTTTGATATTTCAGAAATGAAAACAAGTATACTTACTCTGTTTAAAACCTAAATACGGTATTCGTTCTATTGGCGTCTTCCTTTCTTTCATGTATTTATAAAGTGCCACCAGGAAGGCCTGCTCATCTGCCCTGCACTCTTCACCAATTCCAACCTTTGGTTTTTCTTCATTGGAGACTTTTTTACAGTTGTTATGGTTATTCTTCGGCTTGGTCAAGGCTGACCTGGCCTCACATTTCACCTGGAAAAGGGAAAAAAATATGCCACATCAAGTCAAGCACCGCTCTGGAACACTTACAAAGACACAGCTAGGACAGGAACCAGTAAACTACCCTTGCCCTGAAATAGCTCTTAGAGGCACCGCTGGATAGGAATCGTCTTAGACCAGGAGATGGTAAATTTCTGTGAAGGGCCGGATAGTAACTATGGTAGGCTTTTGGGCACTATTGTCTTGGTCACAGCTACTCAACCCTAGCACCGAGAGCCATCCCAGACAAAATGTAAATGAATGGATGAGGTTGTGTTCCAATAAAATTTTATTTATAGAAACAGGTGGCCAGTGGGCCATGGTTTGCCAAACTGTGCCAGCCTCTTTTAGACTCCTTACAAGTATGTTGATATGAAACCAGAAACAGTGTTTGCATCTACTAGGACCATTCTCCTGTCTCGTTATACACTTTATTTTCCTAAGGGGCACCATCTGTTACTATCATTCAAGGAACGTTCTTAATAACAGTCCCATGTTTCGCATTTTGTATCAAAATGAAAGGCAAGTGTATTTCTTCATAGTAAACTTATCTTGTTGCCACTCTTCCCAGCAAACTGGAAAAACAGGTCAATGCTGGCAGATGTTGGCATCAGGAATACCAGCAAGGTCTCTGCTATCTGTCACCTGAGGGTGATGCCCAGATACACCCTCAGTAGGAAACAAAACACCCCACTCTTTAAGGAGGGTGTCTCGCTTTTCAGTCAGCTCTGAGAATCTCATAGATGTTAAGTTGCCACAAAAGAAAAAGTAGAGGTCAGCTAAAAACCCAAGAAGAGTAAGTGAAAAGCTCCATAATTAATAAATAAATGACAGTACATGGGCCAGACGTTCTTCCCTCCATGCTCCAGGCAAGTACGGAGCCCGCCACACGGAGCGGCCAACCTCATGTTCCCTCCTCGCTGCCACGTTCTACAAGAGGCCTTTGATGGTTGTTAAATGTAACGGCTGAGCTGCTGAGCTATTTTAATTGTCAAAGGGGGAAGTACAAAGGGTCAAGCTGCGAGTTCAAGTGAGCCCATGGGGAATGTGTACATTCCAATATTCGTTACATCTCCCGATCTAACGTCTGAGAGAAGAGGATGACTGCCCAGGAAATGTCACGAATTAAAATGTCCCACACATTCAACAAGGTTTTCCATTTCAGATTTCTGACCCCTCTTATTCTTTCCCTTCAGAGTCTCCTTCCCAAGCGCTAAGAACATAAAAGGCCTCACTTATTTACCAAAGGGGAACCTCTCCTCTAAGAACATAAAAGGCTACATTTATCTATTAAAGGGAAACAAACGTCTCCTCTGCAAGGGTCTTCTTTATTGTTTATTCTCTCAAATGGACACACTAGTTTAATATCTTTAGAGTCCTGGAAAAAAAATAAAACTTCCTGCACAACTCAATCAACTGGGCCTCTAGATAAGATTTTAATTTTTAAAGATCGGTGGAAGTGGGATGAAAACATTTTTCCATATAGGATTTCTTCTTACAGTATTTTCAAACTTTAGTACTTTGTAACATTATATTAAGGCAAGCATCCTGGGAAACTTTATATTGTCATCATTTTTCACTGTCAAATTTCAGATTGTTGAGTCTAAAGTTCTGATGAAATCGATCATTTAACGGCTCTTTAAAATCATAAAATCACTCCAGTTCTAATCTGTCTTGCTCTCTGGCCTTTTTTGAGCGCTTACTATGTAGCCAGGCTCTATTCTAAGCCCTGTGTGGGCCCTATCTCATTTCATGCTCACAACCCTAATGGGGCAGGTTATTACTCTATGAGGGAGGAGGAAACTGAGGTACAGAGAGGATGGGTAACACATCCAAGATCACAAGATCATGTCCAGGTTAGTAAGTGGCGAGTCTGGAATTTGAACTCAGGTAGTCTCACTCAATGGCTTGTGGTTTTTTAAACACTGTATTTTACTGACACTCATAAAAATATTAAATTGATAGTCAAAACATACTTCCAATTAAAGACCATATCTTATCACTAGGCATTACAAAACCTACAGCTTAGAAATGTGATTTATCAAATGAGAAGTTGAAGATAAAACTCGGTGGTTTCCAAAGTGTAAAAGGGCTCCATTCCTTCCATTGTGTGTTGAGCAGAGGGAAGGAAACCAGTATCAATGGAGCAGCGCGCCCTGGGCTTCACACAGCCTACCTAATGTTCACAAGAATCATAAATGGGAGGTTTTGAGCCCCACTTTACAGTCAAGGAAACTGAAGCTCAGCGGTATGTATTTTAGTATGTGGCTAGTGTCCGGTAGAGCTCTGAGTTGAGAACTCAGGTCTCCCACACTCCAAACCCATCTTTTAAAACCAGGAGTAGGTGTCAGTTTTGCATATAAAATAGGCTGAGGTCTTAAATCTGCAGTGATAACGGGCCACTTATTTATATTGTTAGGTCAGAAGCGCCACTGTTAAGGGAGTGTGAGGTTTGCCCCTCAGTGTCTAGGGAGCTGCCTCACCCATGCAGAAACACCCAGAAACAGAAGGAAAGCACAGAGGGCATGCACAACCCCGACCCAAAGTCATTCAGACCCCATGATCACAGGGGAGGCTCCAGGTGATGCTGGGCTGCCACCTACTGAGCTGCATCCTGAAAGTCAGGGGGCTTCTCTTGGGGGCCAGGGGCTTCGTAAGACATTAACAGTGGTTTCTGTCCTCAGACTAGCTCCTACGTTTCTTCACTTAACATAAATGAGCCCTTTAGGGTATTATTCTGTTTCTGGATAGGACCAGGCCAAGTTCCTTTCTACATTTTTTTCACACTTACCGGAAACATTCTCAGCGTTTTAAGCTACTGAAATATGACACGGGAGCTAGTCTTCATGCTGACCTTGAGAAAGCCCAGCCTTTTGATGGTAACAGTTAATTACTAGATCTGTTCCCCCCCACTCCACTCCCCGCCCCCACCAGACCTGAACACCTTACACTTGTTGAGTTCACTAAGAGCTTTGGGGTTTCCAAAGTGACTGAGGAAGTGCTGATTAAAGAATCCACATTTAACATTTTCAGTGAACCACCACCTATTTGATATTAACCACATCCTTTCACTGGATTGAGTTGTAACTAATTCAGCCTTCAACTGGGGCAGCAAGATGTGCTGAACCAGCAGGAAAGGAACTAGAGTCTAATTTCGATTTGGTCACTAACTTCCTAGGAAACCCTCATTTTCTTCCTCAGGAAAGCAAGAAGGATAATCCCTGGGGTGAATTCTGCGAACCAAATGGGATGAAAAATATTGAAAATAATGGAAGTATCACATTTGTGAAGTATCAAAAGTATGCTTGTGATTTAAAGGGAAGAACCTATTGCAGTTTCCTTTTTTAATGTTCCTTTAAGAATACAAGAATATAAGCCACCTGTTAATGTACTTCTGGCCTTTGGAAAGTGCTTACAGGATGTGAAAAGTCATTTGCCTTTTATCAATGGAGGCCTTTCATTAGAGAGCCAGGCTGAGAAGACTTCTCTTGTATAGGTCGGCATTATGAATGGGCTTTTGCCCCAGACCTGGATTTGTGTTGGACACATTCATGACATCTTCAGAGAACTGGTAGCCTCTTCTCCATGAGACTTTTGCTATTGTTGGAAAGCCATGAAATTCTCTGTCCCTTGGAAAACAGAGTCTTGCAAAGTTAGTTTTCATGTTCTCACTGAAAGAGGGCAACCTTTGGATAGCAACAGGCAAATTACTTGACTTGCGTTTCCAGTCATGCACACAACAAAGTGAGTGGGTTCTTACTCTAAGAGCTCTGCTGCATGGAGCTGCAGGAAGCTGGTACTGATCCACAGTTAGAAATGGTCTGTTTGAGGCACTTTTGAAAAAAAAACAAACAGTCACACAAGTCTTGGTCATAAAGCCAAACTATCACCTGAAATGTTGCTTCCGGTTCAGCAAATGATCAGATGGTCACAGACTTGTAACCTCTACGGTAGCGTTTCATGAGAAAAGACCACTTTAAGTCACACACGTCTTTTTAACGCTGTCCCGGCCCCAGATGTGGCCTGTCCATTCAGCAGGGATTTTACATCCATTTGTTGGGGCCAACAGATAAGCCCGCCATACTTCATACCTACCAGTCTCTCTCTTCTAGGTGAAGCGGTCTTTCCAGACCCACTGGAAGCAGACAAAGCAGGACTGTAATCCAAGACTCCGAGAGGAGCAGGGCGTTTAAACCAGTCCCCGGGAGCTGACTGCAGCATGACATTCATCAAGTCACCATTGAAACGAATGACGGAAGGATGACCCTCCTTCTGGTAAAGATGCTAAGTGGCAGTGCTGGTGCAAATCAAGTGGAGAAGGTCACTCAGAAAACCCAGGCTTCACTACTGTCCCTTCTGAGAAGGGTAAGTCAGTGAACAGCAAATACAGACTGCAGTTCTCTTCAGTTTTGTGGGTCCGAGTAGGAGTCCTGAGCTGCCTTCCACGGAGGGTGATATTCGAGGTGCTGTTCTTTCAGATCAATTGTATGAGTTCCTGTAAAACTCCCAGAGGCACTCTTTGGTGGTGGCTCCAAATGACATGAGAAGGAGCTTCCTCCTGCTGGGCTCAGGTGCAGAACATGCTGGGATAAACACGTGATGTCACCTTAGAGGTATGGGGCAGGGCGCCAACACAAGACCTTGTCAGGACAAGCTCTGCTGAATGCCACGATCCTAAAACCCTCTCACTGCATTCTGCAGTATCTTGCAAGCCATGTCACAGGGAACAAACTGTTCCCGCTGACATCCTTCAAGACCACAGAAGTCGAAGCCCTAGATAGGTAGTTGTAGGGCCAAGATGTCCGAATTACTAGAAAATTCATTTTTGGTATCCACACAGACTCACTTGGCAGAAGGTTAAAGGAACAGAACAAAAATAACTTTAGGGAAAAACAGATTTGTTTTTAGCCAGAAAACACACATTTCTACTGGGTGGTCTCTTTTTAACCCCTTGCAATCTTGGAAGCATGAAGAAATTTTAACCCATAAGTCCTCAGAACTTCCTGATGAAATAATCCTTGAAGATAAGCTATAGAATGTGAATGTCTGGGATTTGCTTCTTTTCACCGGGAGGAGAAGAGGAGGCCATGGCAGAAAAATAGTAGATGGTCAACAGAGAACTGAATTCATGTTTTCCTACTTTAGGATCTTCCAAATTCACTAATAATGCTCCCATTTTCGTAAGCTAAGTCCTTGGATCTGGAAACGTGGTATCAGTTGAAATCCGGGCTTCAATTCAGGTCCTAAAGGGGCTACTGCTGTCTTTGGCACAGAAACAACACCTAAACGCAAACACCCCGTAAACGGAATCATGGAAACACGATCCAAGCCACAAAAGTAAAAAAAAAAAAAAAAAAAAAAAGATAAGCCTAAAAATATGAAGTGACACTTCACCCTTCATGGTGCTAAATACTTCAGGCATGCACTTTCCAGATTCCAAAGACTGCTTAGGCCCCAGGGCCTGAAAAAGAGCCTAGAGTTTGGACTTGCATTCTGCATCAAGAGTGATCTTTAAAAACATGTAAATCTATATATGAGTATATGTATCCACGTAAGTACTGGGCTACGTGTCTTTAATTCTAAGGTAAATTAGAGGTGACTTTGAAAAAAAAGTAACTTGAAAAAAGATTAATTATAGCCATTTCTAATTTCATCCTCTGTTAACCGCTGAAACATATTTAGACGAATACATTCAGAAAGAGGATGGTTCAGCTTGTCTATTTTTGATACAAGCAGAGTAAACTATGTCATTGTGTCACCTACTATGAAATCTCAGCCTCAATGACGTGGGCGCTTAATCATCTGTCCTTTACCCAACAGGCCAAACAGGGAGGTGGGAAGTCTTTCTGCTGACTAATCAAAATGCCTGCACCGCCCCTCCCCCACCCCCACCCCCACCCCCACCCCCGAGGGAGGGGTGGGGAGGGGAGGGGTGGGGAGGGGAGGGGAGGGGAGGTGGCGGGAACAGGAACAGCAGAGAGCTGTGAATAGCAAAGTCAGACTCTGAATTGAAAACTGCCACCAAGACACAGGAGCAGAGAGAGAAAGAGAAGAGGGGAAAACAAAAAGATGCAGCAAAACGAATACCATGGAGCCGAATGACTGTACCTTGGCAACGGATTTGCCATCGGAATTGTTGTTGGAATCTTTACCACCACTGAATGAATCTCTTCTCTGTGGGCATGGTTTCTTTTTGCGTGGTCTGCCTTTAAGATTTGGCGCTGAAAACAAATGGAGAACAGATGAGATACATTTTCATTTGCGTGGGTTTCCTTATGAAAAACCAAGGATGTTAAAACTCCAGTGGCGCCCTCTAATTGTTCAGAGAAACATACACATCTGTGGTAGCCAAGCCTCCTTTTAGGCGTCTCTCTCTGAAAGGCTGCCTCTTGGTAGACTGTACACTTCTGTCCATGTTCCCCAAAGCTCATCTATTGCACCTGAACGTGTCTAATTAATATAAATAAAACGGAGCCCTCAGCTTTAAAGGGTTAGGATAAGGAAAACGCACTTCCCCACTGTTATCAAAGAAACGTGTTGGGCTGAAAGACAGCCCTGAGCCTGGCTCATTCTTTGTTTTTTGTTTTGCATCTTGTTTTCAGAAACCCAAATGATATGCCAGCCCATTACGGTATCATAGTAATGTAACGTTTGAAAACATCTCTCTTCAAAAGTGGAGACATGAGTGTTTTCTCAAAGTATGATACAAATAAGTAAGGAGAGAGCTGTAAAAAAAAAAAAGAGGCATTCAAAATAACAATCTGAAAAATATTATCCCATGTATTTACTATTAATATCGCAACCAGCATGCTTCAAATCTCAACAGATCTGGCAGATACATTTAAGTCAGCATGTTCTCTTTTCCTTTTCAATACATTTTGTTTATGAAGATCTTGAGGGTTACTTAAAATAACTTCCAAAGATCACACTGGAGTTAGCCTGATTCCGTGGAGATTATACTTTTTAAAAGCCACAGACAAGACACAAATCAAAGTTATATTTCATCTTGGATGCTGAGTTTGAATCCCTTTAAGATCCATACAGAAAGAAGGAGGAAAAAAAAAAAAAAGGCTGCTGTTTATTGAGTGCTACGACTCTCCGGCATCAGCTTTCACATTTAACTTCATCAGTCACCGGAGTCAAGCAAAAATAAAACAAACCAACTAACCGACTAGCCCTTGAAGAATTCCAAACTAACAAATTATACCCCAAGCAATTTCTTTAGGACCTTTCAAGGTACCCACACTTCTTTATTGCTTTAAGGTATGATTATGACCATGGAAAATCTGAACAACTCAAACCCTCTTAACTGTTGTTAATCTTACTCATGTCACGCCACTAACCAGTGCTTTTAGGGCACTGTACACTGGACTCCTCTTAACAAACACAATTAATCCCACTGATTTGATTTTCTACTGTGGATAACAGTCTTGCTGTTGACAAAGCACAAGAAAGCAGAGCTGCCTTTACTTTCAGGCAAAAGTTTAAAAAGTGGCTTTGGGGCTCAGACTCCCCCCCTTCCCAAATCCGTTCTCCTCTCATTTCCCCAAAACGTTTGTCTTAAAGTCCATCTCAGAAAGCCAGCCTGGAATCATCAAAGGCAAACAAACTCACAAACAAAAAAATCAAGCAAAGAGAAAGCGGCGATTACCCATTCCAGTCGACAAACATCTGCCTGATGGTGTCTGTGCGCGTGAAAGCTACAGCATGTGACTGCTTCCCGGCCCTGTGTCCCTGAAGTCTCGACCTGACTTGGTGTGGATGTCAGCTTCCCTCCGAATGCGAGCTGCGAGGCTCAGCGCTCTGCTTACAACTCCCCTCCCCCGGCAGCTCCATTACTCATGTAAACACACAGCAGTGACTAGCACGGGGGTGTGTGGGATGAGCTCCGAGGACTTGGCTTGAGTTGCCAGACTGGCAGGCAGGGCTTGCCTCTCTCTGAGACTACCACACGGGGTTGGTGATTTCATCCGGCCTGTTTTGTGGATCCTGGCCTCCCGTTCCCCTGTCAGAGCCCGATGCCACCTTCCTTCCAGGCTCGGCCGGGAGCCAGGGCGGGGACCATTTTGGTTTGAGGACGCAGTGTAGCACAGAAGTGTTTCCACAACTGACCCAAGGGCTAAGACTTTAATGACCGCGAGGGAAGGATGTACTTTCAAGTCCCTTATCATAATAATAGCAGAACAGAAAGCTGACGGAAACCCACAGAACTTGGGGTAGGTCTGAGGCATTTCGTTAAAAGGAAGAAAACAATCTTGCCTCTGTTCTAAGACTTGTTACTGTGATCGTTCCTTCCTAACATGTTGGCAAAAAGCATTTAAACCTAAAAGGCATTTATTTCCAGAAAAGCTTTCAAATCCCAAAGGCCTTTTAGATAGAGAGAACTTGCACTGAACAGGCTGTTTTGAATAAAGGCAAAGGTTCCGGGAACTGACAATAAGTCATCCCCAAATCGGGTCTATTTTCTCCATTCTCTGAGCTGCTTTCAGAACCCAGAGAGGCACATGCCCTTCCCCAGCAAATTCTGAGAATTGCAAATTTAGAACAGACTAACACCTAATAGTCTGGTCGCACAAACTTAAACTCTAAGTGGAATCTGATCAAGAGAAAAAGGCTTTTGTCCCTAAGAAAGGCAAGTACACTGATGTTTCAGGCATGGTTAGGTAAATCTCACCAGTCACCAAAGCCTCAAACTCAAATACCTCTTTTAGCCTCCCCTCTGAACTTCTTTTCTGACCTTCTCTGATGGAAAGTATCACTGTATTATTTGTACTTTAGCTGTGTCTCATAGCTTATTATTATACGAAGTTGGAGAGTCCTTAAGGGCAGGACCATGTTAGATTCATTTTTCTCTGCCCCAGTATCCATCCAGGGGCAGCACTGCCTAATATACTGTTGAATAATCAAGTGACTAGTGGAAATACAGGTGCCCACATAGGCCTCCTTGGTGTCAAGAGCTGGGCCCGCCGACCTGACCACATGTATGCCCGTCACACTGGGCACCTGAAAAACGGCACTCACCTTTCCTGCTTACCTGTGAGCTCTGGGAGCACACACCAGTGACTTGAGTTTGCTGTGGGAAATGAGACAGGAAACCTACAGCCTTTGGTTCCTGCTTAGGGTAATTGTATCTGGCATCTCAGTGGGACCACGATTGTCCCACATGCAATGAACAAATGCCCTGAAGAGCAGACGTTCAAAGTCCTGGGGGAATGGAGCGTGCAGGACTCCGTGTGGGGTGGGAGCCCCCGTAATACAATGGGAGAGTTTTTGGATCCGCAAGACCCCAGGTGAATCTTTGGGACCGAAAGGCTGGCTTTTGGGGAGGGCAAATATTCTTGTCCCCAGATTACATTTTTTTTTCCTACAGGGTCAAGAAGACAAATCACTTGCTAGGCGGGTGAATGAAAACAAATGCTTTATGGTGTGGTGGGGTCAGGGGGGCGTGGCCCTGGCCTTTAACTCTTCCCCACCTCCTCCTAGCTGCCCCGGACCCACCTAAACCCGCCCTCTTCTTGCCAGCTAAGGGCCGCACACTTCCTGAGAGAACCCAAATCCTAAAACTCCAGACGCACACCAGCTCCCGTGCTTTAGATGAGAGCAGTCTCTACCAACAAAGCCATTCTTGGAAGCCAGCAATACATTTACTGATAGCATACCTGGTGCTGGTGAGTTCTACTTCAAAAAAAAGACATGTAGTGTATTTTAGTGTGAAGCAGGAAATGCACAGTTACTTTGATATGTGTGTATATCCACTGGCCAACCCTGGCCCGGCTCAGAGAGTTCAGTCAAAGCCCTCTGCACGAATGTTTTCAATATTATTCACACATAATAATAATAGCTGATGCTTACGGCGCACTTTTTCTTGCCAGTCAGCACTCTGCATACAGTAACTCATTTAAAACTCAAAACAAGCCAACAGGAAGGCACAAGTATTATCCCCATTTTACAGACCAGGTAACTGAGATAGAGTGAAATTACTTTTGTCTTAGGTCATACCACTGGTTACTGGTAGCAGAAGGCTTCCAGCCCAGGCAGCCGGACATTGTCCAGAGCCCCTGCTTTAAGGAACTTCTCTCTAACAGAGGACATACACACTGTGTCTCATAATGAGGGATCTATATTATTAACTTGGGCTGGCAGTCTCCGGGGAGCTTTCCCCAAATGAAAAAACTCTCAAATACCACACAGCACGAGGGCGCTGCAGCCCATCTCAGGCATCACACGGTATCCTACAGCCCTGAGGGCGAGCAGGGTCCCCATCAGTTAAGTCACAGGGTTCCAATAAAACTTAGAGCACCAAGTACATTACCCCCTTGCAGTGAGCCACTGACTAACTCTTCTGCCTAATCGGTGAAAGATCTCTGTGGTTTTTTAAAACAAATCTTCCCTCTCTGACTGCCCATCTGTTCCTCTTACTCAGCGCCATGAAATTAACAAGTATTCACCATTGTGACGTCACAGCTATTTCTATAGGTGTTAATCCCAGGAGAATCGGCACCCACCAGTGCCCCAGGCTACTTTGACATCTGACCCATGTGTTTTGTTTTGTTCCTTTTCTTAAAAACTCCTTCAACTATTACTGAATCACAGTCTTTTTTTTTTTTTTAAACAGTATAGCAAAACATGCTTTGTGTTTTGTTTTGTTTTTCTTAAAGAGTCTAGAAGCTCAGAGTTGCAGGCGTTCATGTACGTATTTACTTCACTGTGGGTTCTGACAAGTTATGTGTCAGGGCAGCACAGGTGTGGGAAACTTTCATCTTGCAATAATAATAAAAACAAAGGAAATGTAACCAGTTACTGGCAAAGTAAATTGCTTTTGGCTTAAATGTTCCTGTTTTTTTTCCTACTGTGTTCTTCCTGTCATGACCGTCTCTTTTTTTTTTTATAACATTTATGCTCTTGGAAATGCCATGAAGATAAACTGCTATAAAAGCTGGATTGACTCATCAGTTAACAACTCTTTCTTCTCGTTTTGCAGAGAGGATTTTGTTGCCAGCACAGCAACATGTTCTCTCGAGAAATTCTTTGTGAGCTTCCACTCAGAGATAGGACTTGCTTGTTGGTAGGGACTGGAATTAGGGGAATGGAAAACCAGGCATCATTTTCCTAAGAGTTTGACTCCCAGGGTCAATGTCTAGAGGAAGCTGGCAGAGCGTTAACTCATTTGATTTGCAAGTGTGTGTGTGTGTGTGTGTGTGTGTGTGTGTAACACTAAACACAAGTCAGAAAACTAAACAACGCCGATTGAAGGATTGTGGACTGGCAAGCATTGTTCTATGCATAGCGTGCATTACTGATAATACTTTGCATTTTCTTCAATGCCTTTCCTCTGAGCATCTCAATTCTTTGGTACATTGTCTTTACAGACAATAATCTTAAAATACTCTGGCAAGTTTCAGCATGGAGCGTTGCTCTTACTGGGGGGGAAAAAAAAAACCTATCCTAATTTAGTTATCATTTATTGTGTTCTATTTTCAATGTTTCCCTTTTGACTCCTTAGAAACTTCCTCTTGCACTACAACAAAAATAGGATGAGTGTTTTTAAAGTTATTAACGTATGAGTAAAAGATTTAGAAACCGAGAATGGCAGAAGAAGGCTTGATCAAAGCCACTCCTGAAATTTATGGGTGTAATAAAAGAAAGGCATTTCACAGATAATCTCTTACAGAATTTCAGTTTTCAAATACTTGGAAAAAAAGAAAAGAAAAACAGAAGCTCTCAGCTCTCATGCTGGCTTTAACTTAAAGCCAACATTTTTACTTTTAAATTCATAAATGATTCCCTGAAATTTTATTTCAAATCCACGGTTACATTCCATATACTCCCCGCTCCACACCTCACAGAGCAAGGCCAGAAAACTGCAGCCGCTGGTACTCAGCATCCGATAATTGGTTGAATCTTTCCATGAATTCACAAAGAATCAATTATATATAGATTTAAGAACATGCAAGTTTACTTTTATTCTGTTCGCCTATAAATAATTTCCCACACCCAGCAGAAATGTTTGAGAAGCAACTGCGCTGAGAGAAGAACACACCGGGCCATTAACAAGCACAATTCCATCCTGAGGGGCTTGCTAACTTAAATGATGACTTTAAAGCAAACAGGCACAGTTTAAAAAAAGCTGCAAGAGTGTTATCATTTTTTGTCATTGTTCTGACAGTTTCCTATTTAAGAGTAATTTTTTCCCTCAAATAAAGGCATTAAAAAGATGAGTCCAGACTTGCAAGCTGAGACCAGAGCCAGCCTCAAATGCCCTCACTCTCAAATGCCACCAAGACGAGGCAGCCCTGCACAGGGACCAAGGGGTGTGCCCCAGGGGAGTGGTCACACTCACTACTCTGGATGTCACGGCTGCTTTGAGTTTCCAAGGTTGCTTTAGCCCAAGCCATACCTTGATGTTGCTTCAACCACCGTGCCTATTAACTACAATTTAGCATTTCCAATGAACTATGCTCTCACTGAATCCAGGTCCTCTCCTACCACCTGTAGAAGGGTGCGCGGTAGTGTTATTAGAAAGAGTGTGGGGAAAAAAAAATGAAGCAGGCTTTCCATGAGGTCAAGCCACTTAGGGTCTTTGTCACTGAGATCCCCAAGAGTCACTAATGAAGAGTGGAATGTATCACTGCATTTGTCATACCTGGACTGGTCGGGCAACATAAGTCCAAAACAGCCGTGGACTTCATTGACTGCTCAACAAACCATGTAAGTAAACACTTTTGTAATGCCTTCCAAATATGTCCTGTCTTACTCACTCCTTGTTTCGTACTTGCGAATGCTCCAGCAGTTGTTAATGCCTCTGATCAAAGTCTTAGTAATTTCATAGGCATGTGATTTGCATAGCTATTTCCTGATCCGCCTTCTCTCTGCCCTGGAGGTCTTCATTTCTCAGAAACACTTAACAACACAGATTATTTTACTTCTCCCCTTCCCCCAGCCTATAAATGGAACTTGACTTGCTAGCTCATCTGTATTGCTAATTGGTTTGAAAGCATGTGACTCCATGCATTCTTGCCATTAATACACAATCAAACCTCTCTTTTAGTCAGTTTTTACCAGCAGTGATGGGCAGATCTCTATCTTTATTTCCCCTCTGTGTCTTGAGGAGGGAGACAAATTTAAATGGCCAAATGTTATCTTATATCATTTCAAAATGATGTAGGGAATTCCAAAGGCATTCAGAAATGTTCTAGAAGTCCATGATAGGCCTGTCTAAAAGGGCGCTGGCAAAGAAGAAAGGGATTGTGGTTGCTTTTCACTACCACTTGCGGAGTAAGAGGGGAATCGGGGAGCTAAATTGAGGTCTAGAGTGAGGAGAGATTCTGGGTTTTCAGAGGATTGACTCTTTAAGGAGAGAATTCTGGAAGAGGGGAAGGAGACTGAAGCCAATGCCAGGCCTTTCAAATCTGGGTCTGTTCTGATTACTCACAGCATCCTCCAACCATCATCACAGTATCCTTTCAACCATCTCAGATGAAAGATCCCCTTCAGGACCCTGGTGGCTCACAGCTGCTCTGCAAATGCTTATTCATCTTTGGGGTAATGAAGTCTATAGGCCATGGCCTCAGGAACCTGCGGAAAGACTTTGGCCTTAGAATTCCAAATATTTTGTGAAGAGACATCAGGGCAGCATGGATGCCTGAGGGCTTAGCTTGGATCTTAAGGTACAGGAGGCAGCACCGTGTAGGTGCTCAAGGCTGCGCACAAAGGGTCAATTTCCTCCCCAGCTGCAAAGTCTTGTGGAGAAGTCACAAACTCAGCCAAAGCAAAAAATGGATTCTAAAATGCTATCGGGGCTCAAACTTCACTTTCACATGTACCTGGCAACTCATTTCTCCTGCTGTTCTTCTCCCCAGATGCCAGGTACCCACCAGCCATTTCCAAGCCCCAGGAGCCTCAATTAATGAAGATCCTGCTGGATGTTGAGGAAAAAAAAAAACCCGCATCAAAACTCCTACAATTAGAACAAGTGTGTCGTCTCAATGCTCACTATGTACTCTTTCTTAAGATTTTGAAATAACTCATGTTTCCATTTTTTGAAAACTATTCAGTATACACAGATTTCGTTTTTCTTAGTATGATTATCTACAATACCAATAGAACATCAACTTAAGATACTTGTCCTTTTTTTTCTTAGGCTATTTAAGGATCCACTCTGGAAATGATTTTTTAAGGACATTTTGATTTCTGTAATTTATGAAGTTTATAAAGATAGGACTTGGGCTTCCCTGGTGGCGCAGTGTCCGCCTGCCAATGCAGGGGATGGACACGGGTTCGAGCCCTGGTCTGGGAAGATCCCACATGCCGCGGAGCAACTAAGCCCGTGCGCCACAACTACTGAGCCTGCGCTCTAGAGCCCGCGAGCCACAGCTCCTGAGCCCGCTTGCCTAGAGCCCATGCTCCACAACAAAGAGTAGCCCCTGCTCGCCACAACTAGAGGAAGCCCCCCGCACAGCAACGAAGACTCAACACAGCCAAAAACAAACAAACAAACAAAAAGATAGGACCTCTTAAACATAGAGAATTAATTTTTGTCTCTTTTTTTGTTATAATCAATAAACCTGTTTATTCTAGTCCATGATTGATATGTTCTATGGTGTTACCATTGTACGTGACAGCACAGAAGTGCAGGCCACATTTTTGTATTGAATAACCTTGCGAAGATCAGTAACTATCAGAGCAGTTCTTAAACTCGTGTATAAATAGAACATTCTTGTTCAGCCATTTCTCCAGGTTTGGAAATGAGATATTCCATTTTCAACATTGAGGATAATTGATTGCTGCATCTCTAAAGAAAATGTTGGAAGTAAGTAAAAGAGACTTTTGTGTGTGTGTGTATATGTGGATTAACATGGAGATATTTAACTTACTACAGACTTGGACTAATATATTATGAGACTTTTCACTTTTTCAAACACATACGGAAAAGTAAAAAGTAAAAGATCATCAAGTAATAGGTTCCCCATTTCTTTTTAAAAAGATCCCAAAAGGAATTTGTACTTAAAGGGGATTTTTCACTCTCTTCATGTTTTTCTACCTTTCAGAAAGAATAATTTAAGAAGTAGGATAATCCCAGGGAATTCCCTGGAGGACCACTGGTTAGGATGCAGTGCTTTCACTGCTGAGGGCGCAGGTTCAACCCCTGGTCAGGGAACTAAGATCCCACAAGCCACGAGGTGCAGCCAAAAAAAAAAAAAAAAGAAGAAGAAGAAGAAGAAGAAGTAGCAGCATAGTCTCTTACTTAGAAGTAAAAAGGTGACGGTTCCTGTTTGTCTGAGACTTTGAGACATTCTTCTTTGCTCAGGTAAATCCGTTTCTCCTCTATGAGCTGCGAGCCACAATACTGGAAGACGACTTTCAAAGCACTACTGTGGTACCAAGGAACTTACAGGTGGCAGAGAAGAGTGTGTGCTGCAGCAGGGCAGAGTGAAGAAGGTCAGCTCGATATAACCCCAGCAGGGTAAGCTAGGGAGCTCAGCTCCCGGGAGTGTGTCACACTGTGGGGAAACAGCGGACAGATATTGACAGGAATCTCATGATGAAGATACAGAACACACAGAAGATGTTAGAATTTATTCCCACTTATTTCAGTGAAAGCCAAAACATTTATAGGACTGCTTAGAGTTGCTCTGTCCAATATGGCAACCACTAGCCACATGGGGCTCTCGTGCACCTAAAAGATGTCTAGTCCAGGGACTTCCCTGGCAGTCCAGTGGTTGAGAATCTGCCTTCCAATGAAGGGGACGCATGTTTGATCTCTGGCCGGGGAACTAAGATCCCACATGCCATGCCAGTGCACACCGCAACTACTGAGCCCGCGACACCACTAGAGAGCCCCCGGGGCTCCACAAAGAAGATCCCGCGTGCTGCAACTAAGACCGGACGCAGCCAAATAAATAAATATTAAAAGAAAGAAAGATGTCTAGTCCAAATTGAGATGTGCCGTAAGTGTAAAGCACACACTGGATTTCTAAGACAATACAAAAAATATCAAATAGCTCATTAATAACATGTTATATTGATTACATACTGAAATATTTTGGACATACTGCATTAAATTAAATGTTATTAAAATTAATTCCACTGTTTCTTTTTACCTTTTAAAATGTGGTTATTGGAAAATTTTAAGTTACACGTGGCTTGCAGTATCTCTCTTGGGTGACGCTGGTTTAGTCAACAGTTCAATGTTACGATTATAGATATAGGTCCTTAGAAATGTGTGTGAAAGTGCAGACAGAACAAGGCTAACATCTGAAGCTAAAATAGCAAAAATCATGAGTCAAACTTTCAGTACAATTTAGAGTTTTATTCACTGTTTTGCAGGGTAGTCATGCATAGATGTTAGTATCTGAAAATTCTGCCAAAGTTGAGGTGTCTCCTTTGTAACATTCAAATCTGGTAATCATTGATTCAAAGTAACCACATGGCCCCGATGAAGATGTTATTTCATTAACTTCCTTAACTAAGATGTCAAGGCAAATTTTAAGACTTGACAACAGACTTGGGGAGTTGGGTGGGGGGGTAGGGAAGAAAGTGAGAAAAAGAGCTGTCTCATTTTTTATTTTACTTGTTATTTTCTCCTGCTACCAGCATGGGCTGGGCATAAGGTAAGTCATTTGCGAACTGAATAAGAGAAAATCGATTCTGAGCGATTTTGGCTCACTGGAAAAGTAGAAGCTTCTACACCACAAACTGTTGAATACGTTCATGGTCTGCGTGTGTTTTTCTTTTTGGAGTTTTCATCTGCAAGTAAGTAGAGAGGTTTGATACAGCCGGGCCCAAAGGCAAGGGCACAGTCTTCACAGCTTTGCCAAGGTGCCTGAAGTCCTACGGTTTAATATGACATAAAGGGAGGCTGTTCATTGAAGACAGGAGCTCTAGTAAGCCCAGAAAAGCTGACAGAACGAAAAGGTTTGAACTCTAGGGGGCAGGAGAGGAGATATATCCTTTTCCCAATCTTAGCACCAAAAAGGCCAGGGGGCATCACTCTGAGAAGATGGCTGCTCATCGCTCAGTTGGCCCCATGTCTCAACTTCCCAAATAACTTGTCACTGTCGCTGAACCAAAGCCTGTCCCCCTCCACCTCCTCACCTTTTGATTCCTGCGGCAGCAGCAACACAGAAACATACCTAGACATTAAGGGTTCTCCAAATATAACATGCCAATCAAAGGGCTACACACCTGCCTGGATTCTTTTATGGAACCCCCTTTTGAGGGTTCTCATAAAAATAAAAGAACAGCAATGGGGGCTTCCCTGGTGGCGCAGTGGTTGAGAGTCCGCCTGCCGACTCAGGGCACACGGGTTCGTGCCCCGGTCCGGGAGGATCCCACATGCCGCGGAGCGGCTGGGCCCGTGAGCCATGGCCGCTGAGCCTGCGCGTCGGGAGCCTGTGCTCCGCAACAGGAGAGGCCACGACAGTGAGAGGTCTGCGTACCACAAAAAACAAAACAAAACAAAAAATAAATAAAAGAACAGCAATGGTAGCAGTAGAAATAAGCTTAGAAAATATTTTCTTAGAAGGCAAGAGTTGCTATAGCGTTTAAGGCAGTTACATGCAGCGAGATTAAGACCAAAACGCCCGCAATGTCAACAGAAACGTGCAATGACTATTATTCATTCTACTGTATAATACTTATAACAATAATTTTTATGAAATTATTTGGCAGGTTCCACCTCCATCCAGAGAAGCAGTCTGCACACCTCTGCTATTCTTCTGATATCTAACTACAGCAGTATTTGTCTTTGTCCTCCAAACTCTTTTATAGCACATGGCATGCATATTTCAGCATCCAACATTATTAACTCATGACCAACTGTCACTTGATGGTTATCTAACACGTGGGGTCTCCACAAAAGGGATCCTTATTTGGGCAAAAGCTCTTGTCTGCACCAGTCTGTCTATATTTTCCCTCAGAAGAACTTTATTTGGATTATTATTCGCTGTTAGTGGAAACTCGGAGGCTGCATGTGTGGCAATTGGAAGGCGGGGAAATAAATCCTTAGCAAGTTAAAACACTTAGCTGATATTAAAACCAGTTCTGGCTTTGTTAGCTGAAAGGAAACTCTCGGTTGCCCTCTTGTGGTCAATCTGTGTGATGTGGTGGGAAGACCATTAAAAACCCAGAAACTAACAAGAGAGTTTAATCAAATACAGGTAAGAACATTCAGCCTCGACAGAAACAGTCACAAATCACAACCTTATGTTGTTTTATATGTTTTAGAATTTACATTGAGCAGCCCTCCTATGTGGAGAGGGATGGGGGAGGGGGGAGGGCTAGTAATATGGAAATTAGAACTCTGTCTTTCTGGAATACAATGACTTCCCTGTATTTACAACCATAGCTGTTATATATGTGGCAAACTGATTTTTAGGGGATTTAGAACCTTAAAAAAATCATGCCTACATTTTCAAAGTTTCTTCATAACCAAAAATAGACTGATGTTCCAAGTGGTTTGGAATTATAAGAACCAAGGAAAGAAGTCTGAATAATTCCCTAATATGGAAGAAAACCACTTTTTTTTTCTTTTTAAATAAGGAACAGTTTATTTGTTTCTGACAATAGGCAACATATGGAAACGTGGAATTTATAGAAGTTTAAGTACAGAACTTAGCCTTATCGCCTAAAAATAAAATTTTATAAAAATCTGAACTCCAAATCTAATAATTGGTTACCCAATTTGGTATTTAATTTTAAAAAACAGCATTTAAATAAAAATTCTGCTGTAGGCCTTTCAACAATTTCCTGCCTAACAGGCCCATCCCCAAAAAGCAAACAAACCTGGTATTAAAACAGACTGAGGAGCTTAAGAAAAAAAGCTGGGGGCAAAGTACATGAGAACATAAACTATTTTTCATCTTATTACCAGTAAATGTACCATTTTCCTCTTTTATGTGTCTCCTCTTTAGATAAAAGCCGCTCCTCCAACCAGCATTAACAAAAATGCTCTGTATTTTTAATATGAGGTTGGGGGCAGATTAATCTTAACTTGGCTTTTCCACTCACACGTGGAAGTTCAGTGTTGCAACAACAGTTGTTTGGTTTTGTCTTTGAATTTGCAAAGTTCTTAAAGTAATTTTACTACAAAATTAAACAGCTGTGAGTTCTTTAGCAAACATGATGATTCTTGTTCTTTTTTGTACTATTGTGCAAGCTGAAATACCCTTTCTTTCATGTCTTTTTATTCCAAAATGAATTCCCTAGTTAGCCTTGTTTAGCTTTAAAAAATATAATGAAGAAAGGGGGCGGTGTTTGCTGACCTCTGAAATTCATCAGCATTTAAGCACAGCTTACACAAGGTGCACACTCAAAAGGGCTTTTGTTTAAGTCCCATTATGGAATGAAAAATGATACTCTGCCCCAATTTAATGCCAATCCCTGTGTACAACAAAGCCATTTGCAAATATTTCTGTGGCGCAAGGGATCTTATGCCTATTTTGCAGATGAGAAAACTGATGCAGATGAGAAAACTGAAACATCAAAAAAATGGTGAGGGAGTGAAAAACAAAGACGTTCACAGAGACTGCAATTAAATTTAGAATTTGACTCCTAGCCCAGGACTCTAACCACGTGAGGGCTCTGACTCTTTGGAAGCAACAGAAGGGCAATTTTCAAATATTCTTTTGACATTATTAACCACAGCCCCAGGGCTCCGGGAAGTGGAGGCGGGGCCTGGAAAGGACACGGAGCTGCTAGGTGACAGCCTCTGGCGACACTAATGAAGTGGATTATTTGATCCATGCCACCATATATTCTAGGAATAGTCAGAGGCTTAGCAATTCCCTTTGTACCTTAAAAACTTAAAATCTAGATTTGAGTGCGAGCATAGACGGCCTCCTAAAATATGGAGCCAGAGAATCATGACAAGACGTGAAGTGCAGAAAGTGGTTTGTGGCTTTTCTACTGTACTTGGAACCAAACATCGCTGCTAGGAGCTGTGATGACGGTAGGATTCTTCACTTGAGTAATGTAAAGAATGATGAAATTCCAGAGAGTAAGGAGAACCTCAGACACCATCTAGCCCAAACCCTTATTCTACACATCAGGAACGGGAGGCCCAGAGAGTCTGCCAATTGCCCAGAGTCACACTGGTGTCTGCTGGCTGCACGAGATCAGCAGCAGGGCCTTGGCAGCAGACGGCTTTGCAATGGGCCCCGAGTACCTCCTCTTGGGTCTCTGCAGGGCAAGCTCCGTCATCCCAAGACCACGTAACTAAAACACACTTTCCAAGGAACTGCAATTAATAAAGTCAAATGGGAGCTGACAAGGACATTCCCGCTGTGTTCAAATGCCAAAACACACAACGGAGAAAGCTCACTTGGAGCGCACGGACCGTGGGTCCTTCTGGCGGGACTTCTGTGCACCACACTCCCAGCTGTTTGCTCAGACCAAAATGGGAGGGACTAGGAAAAAATGCTCACGAAGCCGTCGGGGCAACACTTGGCACTCGGCGACGGTGCCTGCCACCTTCTTGCTTTTGCTGGACTGGGCGGAAAACTGAAGGGGCCTCCTCATGTGCGGAAAGGCTTTGGGAATTCAAGACCTCTGGGAGAAATGGACCACTGCCCACCTTGCTTTGGAGCATCCTCGTTACCTTCCAATAGTAACAAATACCCTAGAGGTCTCCCAAGCTCCCCACATGGCTCCACACCTGTGTGTCCGAGCTCCCCGGCGGTCTCTGACGATACCCTTCCTTTTTCACCATTTTCCCTCCTGCCCCAACTTGTAATTGTTCCCCAGACTCGCACTGGGAATTGCATCCCCTAAAAAACTTCCTTATTCTCCCACATCCCCAGCTGGGTGGGTGGGGGGGAACTCTTTGTCTGTAACTTCTGTATCAAGTAGGCTTCTACCCTAGCACCTGTCACCCTGTATTGAAATCATCTGTGAGTCTCTCTCCTCATCAGACTCTAAAGGGATGATGTCTGTCTTAGTCACTGTAGCATCATCATAGTAGGTGAACAATAAAAATTTGAAGGCTCTCTGTATCATGTTTTGAAAGCAGTGTCTGGTACTTAGTGAGAGTCTAGTAAATGTTTATTAAACTGCACTGACTGCTGATTCCACTAGAGAAAAGAAATACCTCTGAAGACGGCAAGGTGGCTGGGCTGTCCTTGGTGGTTCACCTTCCTGTCTGCAGTACCTTCCCTTGGTCACAATTGCCATTAGTAAGGGGGGAAAATACACGTCCACATTTTATTTCCCACTATGTAACTCTGAGACCCAGCAACTGTCCACCAGTTAAATGCTTAACAGAGACCTGCCTTGTCTGTGAATCTATAAATCTGACTTGTTTTGCCAAGACCCTCCAAGCTCATGGGATGATGCTGGCTCTATTGGAGAACCTAAACAAGGGAAAAGGCAGCAACACCTAAGAGAAACAAAGTTCCCTGGGGAAGATGGCAGACTGTCTGATGAGAATTACTTTTTTAAGAAAACCCATCCCTGCAAAGCTACCTAAAAAAATGTTCCTGCAGGCCAAAGTCTGGGCAAATCTATAACGTAGAGATTAAATTTAAATTCTAATAAAGATTTTCAACAAAGATCAATAAAATAGGAGATTGATCTGCAGTTAAAAGTTCCCAGTAATGGGATAGCCTAGAAATTTCATAAATAATGCTTTTATCTGGATTGCAAAATAATCCCCTGCCACAAAAACAAGGCAAATCAAGGTAGGAAGTTGTTCAGCGGGAATTAAAATGTCACACTTTACACAGAATAAAGCATTGCAATCACCAGGGAAACACACATTACAAATGTGTTAACACAAAATTACATGCATCACTTAATTATATAAGCGCATAGCTCCTGAGTAACCCATTAGCTAAACATGTCGGGTTGCGGCTGAATATATACATGCAATATTTTTAGCACAGAGGGGATGTAACTATGTCGAGCCTGGCACCATAGAGCCTGAGATGGCAAGTGCTATTAAACTGAGATGCAATCATGTTGAAAGGAAACATTAACAAACGGCAGACAATTGAGAAGAAAATACAGTGAGCTTGTGTTCCACTACACGTGCTTCCAAAACCTTATATAACTATTCATTGTCTATTTCTTCTGGCTTGCATCCCTGGTTTGTTCTATGCGATACTAATTTTATAATAATAATCTGCTACACCAGTTTTATGAAATCACACATGCAGAGAGGTTGCAAGATGACATTACGTCTGATTATCTTTGCCAGCAAAGGACACTGTTCTGAAATTAAACAGTCTCATTCAAAATCACCACCGTCCGCTTTGTTTAAAATGTCCCTTAGAGTTGACTTCTGAAAAAAAGATATACCTCTCACTCCAGAAGTCTTGTGAAGTTGGTAAAATTGCTGCTGGAGACCCAAGTTTCATAAAGAAGGCAGAGCCTTGGAGAGCAGGTAGTTCTTCATAAAATTCACAAACCCAACAACCGTGGGACCCTGGGCAAGTCCATCTCTCTGGGGTTGAATCTGCCCATTTATCAAAAAGGGATTGAAAGATTATGACTGAGAAAGTCTACGAGTGAGATAAAATGAGACAACATGACTAGCACATTACTTGGTATCTAGAAAACACGGATCAATGGTGGACGCCATTACTATTACTATTATACGCACAGACACATGGAAGTAATACATCAAGCATTTCAAGAGGCCAGCAGTTCTCTCGTGGGTGAGTTATTGACACACTGGAAACACCTGCACCCTCAGCACAGAGGTAAGCACCCGAGAAGAAAGAGTAAGTGCCCTTGAAGCTGGAGGATCGCTTGGGAGCTGGTACACCTCCTTGGAGGCTGACAGCTGTCTACTTGGGCAGAGCCTTCCAATATACAGCCAACAACCAGAGGTGGTTAAAAGAGGAGAACATGGCTTGGTGATCGCTGATTCTACGTTTGGGGCAACGTTAAATCTCAAAACAAAAAGTGAAGAAAGGAAACTGCCACACAGTAGAGTATCGCCTAAATAGGGTGAAACATTTTTTAAAGAAGAGACTATATGCCAAGCATCTTCATTCTCTAAATGAATCATTGAAATCCCACCCCCACCCCCCGGCCACCAGCTCATCTGAATCCCCTATGTCTTGAAATCACCATACAGATGCCTCTGCACACTGTAGGAGCTCAATTAATAGACAGAAAGTTGAATGGAATTGGGGACTTCCCTGGCGGTCCAGTGGTTAAAACTCCACCCTTCCACTGCAGCGGGTGTGGGTTCCATCCCTGGTCGGGGAACTGAGATCCCGCATGCCGCATGACGCGGCCAAAAAATAAAAAATTTTAAAATCTGAATGGAATTGAATATGGTAGGCCAAGAAAACCTATTGTTTGTAGGAGTCCCAATATAAGCAAATCTATGGGAAGGCTGAACCCCAGATAGAATCCAGGGCTTTTCCTTTGGCATTTTCACTAGAACATTCCTATTAATCAAATACCGCCGTAAACAAGACACAACCTGGCAAAAGAGCAAGTTCTATCTAAATAGAAGCTAGTGAAGGTGACTTAGAAGGAAAATAAAGTCATTTAAGAGAAAGTATTTAAGATCCTGATTTCTTACTCGCCAAGTCCTGGTCTTGCCTCTAACACCTCATATTTGTTGATTCAATAAATACTTATGGAGTTGCCATCGTATGCCTGACCCTGTGCTAGTCCAGCTGGAAATAAAACAGAGAAGACAGCACCGTTCCTCACTTTAAGGAGTTCACATATTCACTGAATTTGAGTAAGTCTCCTCACTCACCAGGCCTCAGTTCCCTCATCTGTAACATTACAGGTTCATTAAACAAGACTGGTTCATGGACTAAATCTGCCTTGGTAGCACAGTTTATTTAGTTTGAAGACTTCTTAAAAATTATTACTGTCATCAGTTAAAAATCATGAGATTTTTCACATAAAAACTGATATGTCTGGCTTTTCTGAAAGAGTTGAGAGATCTGACAACTCTGGGCTCATATTCCTACAACACAACAAAAGACTGGAGCTGAAACGTAGCTGCTCCTTTTTACAGAGCATGGGTATCTACTGCTTCCTGATTTGTCATAGGCCCTACCGGCCCTCCTCCCTCAAGGTTCTCTGCTGACACCTCTGGGCACCTGTGTTCGTGATCTCTGATCTAGAAGATCCCTTAGGTTCTTTTCATTTAGAATAAGATATGACTGTGAGAGCCAACCATTAGTATAAATCAGTAACCTGAAGAAAAGAGGTTAATTCCTGGATTAACCCACGTTCAACCTAGTGGTCTCAGTCCAAAGGCTGCAAGATTCCCCAGTGGGTTACCAGAGGAGGTGTTATAATAATCCTTCTTCTTAAGTGTTTTCCAAAACCCCATTACCTACACATGCATGTGGGATTAGGTAGGAGGCAGTCCTGCCTGAAAGCAGAGAAGTGGATCAAGCTACACTAACAGGTTCCTCTTGTATCTACATATTCCCTCTCTGCATGTGTCCAACAGGAACAGGACATTTCAGTGGGTCTCTAAGGATGTCAGATCAGATCTTGTTACTCTTAAGGGATGCATGGCCTGATTCCTGGGGGATCTGCTTTGAAACTGCTATCAGAAACCTGGTCATCTCAGCTGCAGCTTCAACGTTTTTGCTCTTCATTCATTTTTAGACCCTTTGCACTCCAAAAATGCTTCTTGATGGTTGCTAGGCAACTTTTGTTGAATACATGCAAGAGGTATTAATCGTGTGAATGTTTTCGAAAACAGGGGAAAAAATTGTTTGAAACTGAGGGCGTTGCCACACCTAAAATATAACATTTTCTCCTTAGGCAGCTGTCCAGAATAGGGACACTGCAGGCTGTTGGCTTCTGTATGTCTGGAGGCAAGAAGATTCACCAAACCCGGTAATATATACAATGGATAAACAACAAGGTCCTACTGTAGAGCACAGGGAAAAGTATTCAATACCCTGTGACAGACCATAATGGAAAAGAACATGAAATAGAATGTATATGTATGTATAACTGAGTCACTCTGCTGTACAGCAGCAATGAAAACAACCTTGTAATTCAACTATACTTCAGTAAAAAATAAATTAAAAAAAAAGAAGATTCACCCAAAATCACTCATCCACACTTCTGTCTCTTCTATCATCCGTCATCAGCCCCTGACTCACATAAATAAGTGGTCTCATCTTATAACAAAGTCTCGCTCACAGGATAACTGGGACTTGTCTTATTAAGTATGTTCTGCTTTTCCCGTTGTGCGGTTCCTCACTGACCACATTTTTCCTGACATGTGTATTTCACACTTGCATATCCTCAGGGCAGGACAACTTGTGGCTCGTCTATGATTTACATCCAGCGTTGGAACCCAGTAACCTTATCAGAGCCATCATCTCTTTCTCTGACCCAAATGGAAACAGCGAGAACTCTTCTATTTTCCACATCAAAGACTAAGCTTTCTGCTGATGCCAAATGCTCTGTGCTTCTTACCAGTAAACGTAGATTTCATTTCACAGTGTTCTCCCCTCTTCTTTTTCTTTTTTTTTGACATTCCAATGTCATGATCAAGCTACAGAGACATAGACTTCTATAAATTGAGTCAAATGTTTCAACTAAACAAGGGTAGAACTTGTGGCAAGGTGATCTCCTTCTTTTGTTGGATGTTAAGTAAAGAAAAATAACTTTCTATCAGGATGGAGTCCTAAGGGCAAAGTAGACTAATTACATACTCTTTCCACTATATGGTTCACACAGGCAACTAGTTTCATCCTCTGTAAAATGGAGAAAATGATTCAGGGCTCAGATGAGTGCCTGGCACATAGTAAACAGCATAGCAGCATCATCATCACTTCTGGGCCTTAGATCCTACAAATGTCTTCCCATGATTTCTTGGCCACATATTCTCATTTTGTTTAATTCCAATGAAAGATTAGGTCTTCCCTATGAAATCAATTTAGAAAAAATTGAGAATAGACTTAAACAGAAAGAAAAAAGAGGCTGTTATCAGAGATTAAAAATGTGTCAAATAAAGAAATCTGACTTTTGGAGAGCCACCAAGGTAAGTTAGGGTGTGGCACACCTGGAACTGACAGTGGTCTGTACGTGGAGCGCAAGTGCTGGGTGGTGGGACGGAGGGAGAGGATAAAAACAAGAGACAAGAACACTGGGGCTCTGGAATGTTCCGGACAGATAAATCCTAGGCCTCTCTGTGTACCCACAAACAGTTCTGGGGAGCAGATGGAGGCTAGGAGATCTCCCTTGATGAAGGCGAACAGTGAGAGATATTGCAGGTCACTAACGAATGTCTCATGCCAGGTGCTGTGCTGAGAGCATTACGTGCAGCCCTTCACTTAATCCTCACGTACAATCAGCCTACCGTAGCTGTGTGCTTTTTGATCCTCAGGTTCAACCAACCGCGGATCAAAAATATATATTAAAAAAAAAAAAAAAACTTCAGGGGGCTTCCCTGGTGGCGCAGTGGTTGAGAATCTGCCTGCTAATGCAGGGGACACCGGTTCAAGCCCTGGTCTGGGAGGATCCCACATGCCACGGAGCAACTAGGCCCGTGAGCCACAACTACTGAGCCTGTGCGTCTGGAGCCCGTGCTCCGCAACAAGAGAGGCCGTGACAGTGAGAGGCCCATGCACCGCGATGAAGAGTGGCCCCCGCTTGCCACAACTAGAGAAAGCCCTCGCACAGAAACGAAGACCCAACACAGCAAAAATAAATTAATTAATGAATAAACCCCTACCCCAACGTCTAAAAAAAAAAAAAAAAAAAAAACTTCAGAAAGCTCCAAAAGGCAACACTTGAATTGGCCACCTGCCAGCAACTATTTACATAACATTTACATTGTATTAGGCATTAAAAGTAATCTACAGATGATTCAAAGTATATGAGAGGTTGTTTAGGTTATATGCAAATGATAATTTTATATAAGGGACTGGAGCATCCTCTGATTTTGGTATCAGAGGGAGTCCTGGAACCAACCAATCCCCTGAGCACCCTGAGGGATGATTTTAATATCCCCTTGAGGTGTGTAGCAACATTACTGCCAACTCAAAAATGAGAACACAGAGGCTTAGAGGGGGTAAGTAATTGCCCAGGAGCACAAAGGTGGTGAGTAACCGTGAGTGGAGACTGCAACCCAGATTCATGTATCTTTGGCGTTCAATTCCTTGGCGCCGTGCTACCTGCCTGCACAGAGCAGCCTACTCAAAGACCCTACTGAGGAATAGATTTTGTTCCCTGCGATGAGGGCCAAGGAAAACAGAGGCTGTAGAGCAGAATGCGGCGACAACTGGCACACACTTCACAGGCGAGTGCTCATTCAATACTATAAACTAGTGTTTTTGTGCTTATGTAAGTCCTTCCACTAAGAGAGAAACAGGCCCAAGCTCGTTCATTCCTCTCGCTGTTCCACACATCATTAAAGGAAACTCCTCTCATGCCTAGCTAAGGTAATAACATAATAACAGAATTAAGAATTATTTTCAACAAACATTTCTTGGGCACCACTTAGCCTTACAAGGGTCACCAAAGATTCATGAGACAAGATTCTTGCTTTCTAGGGAAGCAGAACTGAGTTTGTTTGCTGCAAGTCAGAACTGAAACATCCCTTCAACATATGCTGGTTACCGAGGATATGCAGGCTACACACTGGGCACACAGGGGTTCCCACGACATCCCTTGGCCCTCCTCTCACAAAGCTAAGGTTCTGGCGTGAAGAGCAGAGGGAGAGGGTAAAGTGGGTGGGTAGGTGTTATCAACAAGCAAGAGGAGAAGCTCTGAGAACACCACGGGGGTGCTGAACTCATGGAAACATCAGGGAAGACCTGGTTCAGGAAGTGATGCTTAAGCTGAGATCTGCAAGACAGAAGAAGTTGGCCAGTTTGACGGGTGAGACAATGATGAGAGGTGTTGATGATGTTCTTTTCCAGGAAGGACATATGCAGAGGGTTTACAATCAAGGGAGAGAAAAGCAAGGTCAAGAAACTGAAAACAGTCCCATATTACCCAGCTGGACAGAGCACAAGGGAGGGACCATTATCCTCTTCCCCGTCTCCATGAGACAAATGCATCACCGTGGCAGAGACCTTCAATGCTGTAGACCTTCACGAGCCACACAGACGGATCCAAGGAGGTTGGTGCAGGACTTGCGGCAGGAAGGGGCTTGAGGGACAGGCAGGATAGGAAAGACAGAGGGAGGAAGAGAGGACACACAGACTCCGTGTCCTTCCCTGCCCTTTCAGTCTGTATTAGGGACACAGCCGGAGATGAAGCTGGCTGCCCACCCTGCCAAGAGCCTCCTTACCCCAGCTCCCCGTCTCCGCGACACAACTCTACATTTGTACGTGTCATCCTCGGTGTAAGAGGGCTCAGAGTTACTCCTCTCGTTCCCCGCTAGCCCATGTTCAGCTCCTTCTGCAGGAGACGATGCCTGTTTTAATATGTGATTCTTCATTTATTCGTTTCCAGCTCGCAAACAATTTTTAATTAGCCTGCTCTTTACTAAGGACATGGAGCAGGTTATTAACTAGGTGCATCTCTGGGTCTTTAAAAAGAGTGGAAAAGACATAATCAATCTGTGTGTGATGTTTACGGGTTTAATTGGTATTAGTCAACATCTTTAGAACAAATCTCATCAAGTTCCATTTTTAAGCCCTGACTCAACTGACAACCCCACAAGGCAGAAAGGAAGAGTGGGATTAATGTATTCGTCACTTGTAAAACTTGCCAGTCCCTCAATTACATTAGTTCCAGTAAAATATTCAAGGGAATAATCGAAATGAAAAAATAGTACGTATTTTCCTCTCTTCTGCTGAATCTGAGAAGGATTCTCTTAGCTCTATCCCAGCACTTAAATAACATTTTAAGTGTGTGTTTAATTCAAGGGAGCCTCCACTCGCATGTGTGTGCCTCAAAGGTTAGCACTGTGCTGTGCTGCTCCTTGTACGAGTCCCACAGCCTTACACAGGGCTACATATGATGACAGAGCTGGTTATCAACACGTGTCGGTTGGACATATGGATAAATGAACAAACCGACTGTCCTCGAAAGTACGTGCTAGTACATTATTCAGGAAAGTGCGGGATCAAAAGAACCACGTGAGCTTCCCATGACATGGAGGAGAAGGCCTTTAGGTCACCCCATCTGGCAGTCCTGCCCTGGTCGGTTGTTCTTTGTGGTTCTGTTTCTTGCAACAAGGATTGGGTATAACTACCCAGCACGAGTCTGACTTCACTTATGGAAAAGCCACTTGGGATCTGGACCTAATTGAAGGGGATGAAAGGAGGGAAGTGAGTGGTATCACTACCTTATTAGAAAGCTAGCCCTTTCGAAGCTACTCAGATATTTCTTTATTATCCATGCTGAGGCAAAAGTCAGAATTTGCGAGACCAGCATCTTTGTTGTATCTTCACCAGATACAAACACCTCTTGAACCTCCACTTAATGAAAGCCATTTTGGAAAATATTTATCAAAATCTTTTAGAAATCCTTCCAATTTGCCAAAGTTAAAAGTGCAAATATGCTTTTCCTTTGCTTCAATCCCACTGTCCCTCAGTCAGCCTACTTTGGAATGACCTGCTTGATTATACATAAAAAACTTGAAGGATTTATATAAATACAGGCCCCACAACATGGCTGTAAGTTAGTTCCACCTATACTTCTCAACGTGCAGGGACTTGATCAAGAGTGATTTGTATTTAGCAGGTTTGTCTAATTACACCTCTGTTGTAATATCTAGCATCTATCGCAGGAAGTACACAAGCAAACACAGGTCATCTAGCTAATTTCAAGGCAACATATACCAACTGTGGATACAGTAGCAAGACCACAACCTAAGTACAAATGCCCAAGCTTGCTGTAGAGACATTTTTAACGAGTAAAGGTAGGTAGAAAAATCCAGATTACCTTTCCAAAAAGCATTAGAAATGTCCCCAAATCTTCCCCACTCCAAACTGTCTTTAAAGATACCCGTGTCACTCTGCTCAAAATAATGTCACTAAGTTCTCTGGCCAAAATAAAGAGGTTCCTTTACTGTGATATTTGTTGCAGCAAAAAATAAGGCACAAATGAATCACAAAGATGTTAAGATAAGAACTGTGTGGAAAACACTGTGACAGATGACACATCTCATTAAGTATAATTTTATGTGATGGGTTACTGTATTGCCCTGTTTAATTGATTTATATACACTTTAGGAAGCTTTTTACTGTTCAGAATGTAATTATACACTTTATAATTGAGTACATAGTTGACTAATTACGTTTATGGTCGTTTCAATTAACAGCTAGGTATCAGGCCCATGGTCAGAAACCTACCTTCCTCACCTTTAAAACACTGCTTCTACAAATAATGTTCTATGAAAATGAATTATACTTAACCTGCAAGATTCGCTTACAGCATTGCTTCCAGTAGGGTGCTTATGCACAGTAATCAAGAAGATATCTTTTCTTGGGGTAACTGTGTGTTCCCAGGTATCTTTGGTACAGGGTCATTCTCAATATTTTGAAAGTTCCTTCCAAACAATTTCAGAACAAGAAAAGAACATCAACACAGATGATAATTTACATCAGTGGGAACTCATTCAATATCTACCCATGAACATCTTTTTTTTTGCGTTTTCTACACTTTTGTAGCTTTTGTGCTCTGTAAGAAGAACAATGAGAAGTTAATCTCTCTCCTTAAAGGAAAAAAAAAAAATCAGAAAACATAATTTTGTCACATCCCTTCAAAGGAGTTTCTTTTCTAGCTGCTTATCTGTTCAAAGCTGCTTAAGATATGGTAGTCAATATCAATCAGGAAACATTCGACCTGAAGAGATAAAGTCCGGAGGTACCAGATCGTTTGATGAATGGTTTGCCCTTATCAGCTTGTAATTGCTATTATAAACTCAACAGAAAGGTTCCCTTCCACTCTCCTTTCTGAAATAAGCCTCAAAGAAAAAGGAGTGGTGGTGTCGCCACTAAAGCTCAGGCACTGAGCATGTGCCACGGCGCTGGCTGCCACAGACAGCAGGTGTTGCGTTGGTCCAAAGTAAGTCTCTGAAGGCCTATGTTTTATAGGCTATGATACATTTTCTCATACATTATTTCATTTAATCTAGACAGCAATCTTTTTGTGTTTGTAGCTCTTATCATGGCCTGTAATTCTGTTATGCGTGCCTGTGTGTGACCATGGATATATCTGCTTACTATTCACATCCTTAGACCCTAGTCTTCAGGAGGCCAGGGGACTTATGTCTGTTTCATTCCTTAAGTTTGGCTCAAGGTCTAATGCAATAATACATAATAAGTTCTCCCTAAATATATTTGTTGAACTGATGAATGGTAACCCCAACCGAAAGAAGAATGGGTGGATGGATGAATAAGGCACTCCGTGTTGAGGGGGGTTATCTCACTCATTTTATTTTATTTTACTTTATCTTTTTGGCCACGCTGCGAGGCTTGCAGGATCTCAGTTCCCCAACCAGGGATCAAACCTGTGCCCCCTGCAGTGGAAGCTCAGCGTCCTAACCACTGGACCTCCAGGGAAGTCCCTATCTCGCTCATTTCTTTTTCTTGGCGGTACGCGGGCCTCTCACTGCTGTGCCCTCTCCCGTTGCGGAGCACAGGCTCCAGACGCGCAGGCTCAGCGGCCATGGCTCACGGGCCCAGCCGCTCCACGGCATGTGGGATCTTCCCGGACCGGGGCATGAACCTGTGTTCCCTGCATCGGCAGGCGAACTCTCAACCACTGCGCCACCAGGGAAGCCCCCATCTCGCTCATTTTAAAGCTAAAGAAACTGAGGCTTGAACGTGAAGCTGCTTACACAGTGGGGGCACACGCTGAGATCAGTATCCGCCGTATCTTCGTGTGGGTGTTGCTGAGGATGCTAAGGAGTCTCTCGCCTTTATCCAGGACACAAGGGAGATGAAGCAGGAGGGGGCACACCACCAGCTCCAGCTCTGTGTGGTCTTGATCATAACTACTATTGCTCCTATTGAAAAACTACTCTACCAGGAGCACAGTGCTAAACATTTCCCATACATTACCTTGTCCGATCCTTAGGACAACTATGGAAACAGGTGTTATTCTCGGATATAAGACGAGAAGACTCAGTAAAGTTAAGTAAATTAACAACAACAACAGAATGAACAAGAAAACAGACCAGGCATCTTAAAAAGCTGGGGGTAAATTTCCTAAATACCTATTATCTGTTACCCAAAGGTGAGTAGACATCAACAATCTTGAAGCGACGGCTTCTTTTTCAGGGCCAGGAGAAATATCCCAACACTAGAACACAAGAGTAGCAGCAGTGGCTGAACCAGGAACTGGTTTATTCCAGACTGTTCCATTAACACATTTTATTCCACAAGTTCCAATAATGCTATTTCTTCATTTGTGATAATGGGCTCATATTATTTCCCTTCATCCACTCAAAGGACGCTTGGAGGGACAAATAGAATCACCTTTACCAGCTAAACGCTAGTGTGACAGTTTAGAAGGGAATTGGGGTCACTGGTGTGAAAAATTACCCATAAAGCCCTCATCATCTCCAACCAAAGGTCTCATCTCTATGAAATTAGTGGCTTTGTATTCTGTAGACTATTTCACCTACAATGCCACCAATCCCAACAGGCTGTAAATACCAGCTGCTCTGACTGCCTTCCCTTAGAGGTGAGATGTAATATCTCATCAGGTTCACAGCTACTGTCAACACAAGTGTGCCAAACAGTGTGAACATACCTAAGCCTCTTTCAGTACTTCATTCTTCTGGTATAAGAATATGCCTCGATAATGTGGCAATGACCTGCCCACGTGTGTATAAATATGCTATTTGGTCAAGCTGGTGTGAGTAAACTGAAAAGGACTCTATGCATGTATATGTGGAACTCTGCAAGACAGCAGTAGTTCCTTCAGGGCTGGTCAGTTTTACACTCTGAATGATGCCTGAAGGAGGTACTGCGGGGAACAGATCCCTCCCTTGAATTTAAGGAGCAAACAAAACTATGGACAGTCTGAACTAATGAATACTTTAATAGGTATTCTGTTACTTTCAAATATTTGTCTATCTGCTAACAAGTACTTTGATGAACACATAAGAGTTGTCCATTGCAAGGGGCATGAGCTGGTCAACATCAATGGGCTAAAATCCTCAAAACAGTCTTCTCTGAGTCATCCACCAGCAGGTGGTTCTGCCATACATACTAGGTACTGGGGAAAGGGTGGGAGACTTGCCCCAGTGTGTTGAGAGTCCAGGCAGGGGAAAGAATTAAACACGGAGGCACGTCTGTTTGGCTTGTTTCCAGTATTTCCTTGATCTAGAGACCTCATCGAAACTCTCAAGAAAATAGATGGTAACTAGTGACTCCAGTTCCAGGTCTTTGGCTGAAAACAGAAGACTGTTTTGAGGATTTTAGCCCACTGATGTTGACCAGCTCATGCCCCTTGCAATGGACAACTCTTACGTGTTCATCAAAGTACTTGTTAGCAGATAGACAAATATTTGAAAGTAACAAAATACCTATTAAAGTATTCATTAGTTCAGACTGTCCACAGTTTGGTTTGCTCCTTAAATTCAAGGGAGGGATCTCTTCCCCGCAGTACCTCCTTCAGGCATCATTCAGAGTGTAAAACTGACCAGCCCTGAAGGAACTACTGCTGTCTTGCAGAGTTCCACATATACATGCATAGAGTCCTTTTCAGTTTACTCACACCCTAGTCGATGAACAAATTTAACCTCGTGCTCCAGTTATAGGAGATCTCTGTGGCTTGTTCACATTGAGGGGTTTTGGGGGGGTTGTTTTTAGTTTAAATTTTGAGTTAATTTCCTTGCCAGAAGGTTTGCTCTCAGCTCCTTTCTATCATTTCAGTTCATCACAAGACCCAGGGAATATTTGCCCACGGAAAACACACTGATTTTAATATTCCTCTGATGATGGCCCTTGTATCATATCAAATCCAGAGCCGAAGCCACAAATGAGGGAATCACAGTGGCTGTGAGGCACAAGTAAAGAGATGAGGTTTTCAAAGGACCCCACCCCATGCCCTAGAGGGTTAAAATAAGGCAAGAGTGCCCCTCAGCTGGAAAATCATGAGCTTCTAAAGAACCTCCTCCACAGAATGGGTTTTAGAGTCTCAAGAAAGTGGTGTTTGGAGGATGACAGAGCTCATCTGGTCTAGTCCACTGGACTGTACCAACAAACTTAGTTATATGAGCTCTGTTCATATCACAAAGAATTCTATTTCAGAAAAAGAAGAGGATTAGGGAACATGGGGCAGGAGGAACCGCCCTGAGGCTTTCAAACTACTAAAATGATTACAAAATGTGAAATTTATAAGAATTGAACAGAGCTGTGTAATATTGGGCCTTATTTCTCTTTCTCCCAAAAGGGAAAATTATGAATCATTAAGAACTTCCCTTCTGCGACTCCGCTCTCTGTTGTGTCATTTCCCAATCACCATGACTGTGCTGATGGTGCCAGTTTCTTAAGGGCCCGGCTATAAAATCCATGGACTAATTGTTGAACAGAACCAGGGAGCTACGAGCCCTTCTGGCGGTACTCCGTTAGACCTACGCCACGGGGTTTATACAGCTCCGACTCAGGCCTTAAAATGCTGAATTAAACTAACTCCTTTATTTAGACATAAACATCACATCATACCCCACACAGGGCCAGAATGGACATTTCTGGTTCACACATTCAGTCCAGGGCAAAGAGAGATACTTGCCTATAAATATCGCTAACCACAATCTGAATTCTCTAATTTCAGAAACCCACTCCTCCAACAGAGTAACATTTATAGAAAATGAAATTTGGGTTTTCAGTTATGCCAACTCGCTCTTTCATATTCAAATGTTACATATATTCCAGAACATGTTTACAGAATTTTCCTGTATTTCTAAATAAATACACAAAAGAAGTTCTGAAATACACACATTTTAAAGATGACTTCGCACACACCAAGTTATTCCCAGATGTTTTTACATTCCGAATTTCTCAATAAATGAATAACATGCTAGGAAAGCAAACACGGGCTGACAGTATTTAGTCTAAGTTTTTTAAACGGTATAACATGTGTAGCTAAAAATAATTTTCAATAACTACATTTTACTATCAGCAGTTATTAAAGGATTGAAAATGAGCATTTGTAGGGTTCGCACTGATTCTAATAAATGTGGTCTCTAGGATGATTTCAACTGTTTTGGGTTTCTCACAACCACATGGCAGCAACAACTCTCGCTTTCTGTCTTCTGAGTTTTATACATACATATATATATTCATGTGACAAACCCATGATCCCAGTTCACTGCCACAAGTGCTCATTAACAAGCCTCACAGCCCCACAGTTAGTTCTGCGAGCTCTGAACCAGTTCCAGAACGAGGGCTACAGCAAATGGCAGCCTGGCCTTTTCACTTCTTCCATTTCTTACATCTAAAAAAAAATTGCAAAGAACTCCCAATAACTGCTCCTTTCATACCTTTTATCTCCTTTGTAAATTGGTAATATTCACTCATTAAATCTCAAACTTTGCTACATTCTTATGTAATGCTTAATTCTCTTCTTTCTCTGGGGTTGGCTTGTGAAATGTCTTTAATTAAAAAAGCTAAAAGCACTCTAAATCTGGATGGCAGACTCATTTCCAGGGCACTCAGGCATGTTGTCTAATTTTAAAACTCTGACAGGATACATGTAAATTTATGCAAGTTTCATAAAAGTCACAATTTCCTCCTTGAATTCAAGCTAAAGAAAATGCCCCCAAGCTCTTTTCAAAGCTGTTTGTTTTACTGGAAAGCTCATTTTGCCCATTGTGTTGGAGGTGATTATTCTAAAGGCTATCCAGTGTCAGAGTCCCATCAATCCACTGAGAATTACGGAGTTATATTTCCCTACTATTGATCAAATAGGCTCTTTGATCACTATCTCATGGCTCTTAGACACAGATGGGGGAGAGGGAAAAATATTATCATGCAAATTATTTTGGTTGACAGTAATTAAGAAATTATATGTTAAGAAAATCAGTAATTGTTCACATGAGTCATTAATGTGTTTTCATTCTTTGTAAAACTTTCTGGCACGCCCTTCCTTTCTTGCTTTAAATAAGCAAGGACTGGAAAATATGCATAGTATTTGGAACCCAGGGGAGTGACATATTAATTCAAAGTTTGCTTGGAAGTGTAGTTTTGTGGAAACTCAAACATGTTCCCCTCCTTTTTGTTTCTACTACTCTTCACCCAAGACTTCTCTCCAGAATGTTGGGGTGGCCTCTTTGAACAGTGAGGCAGGGCCTTCTCCGGGCTGGGCCCTCCTCATGCCCAGAAGACGCAGTGCTTCGGAAATCTGCAAGAAAACCCACCTAGTGGGGGAATCGAAACCAGCTCGGCTCTGGGCGATTAACCAGCCTTTGCTAATTCTTTGCTCCCCAGAAGCAAATCTTCACTCTGAATTAAACTTTTGCCAAAGTTTGTTTTGGAAAGGTCTTAAATCCACAGGAAAGAGACTAACAGTGAATGATGGAAGCCCGAGACAGGCTCCCTCCCAAACGGTTGGGACACCTTCGCATGAACTCAGGTTAGCTTACAAATCGCCGATCCCTAAAAGGGCACAAACTAAAATTACATTTGTTTTTATTGAAAGACAGACTCAAGTGCTGACATGTAGTGTATGACATGTGATACATAATAATACTCTTAAACTAGTTCTGACATAATATCTCCGGCGGCCTAATAACCACAAATGATTGCTTTAGTTAAGAACTAGCCAGAAGCAAAACAGATCCATGTAAAAGTAGCTTGAACCATAAATACCTCAACAATATTTTATGTCACTTTGTAAAAGTTAAAGGAGTCTTATAATAATTAACAACAAAAACGCCATGCTCTTTACTGTTGCGTGTTGCTTGTGAAAGGTTATTTCATGGTCCCGAGGCTGCCAGTGCCGTAAATCATGCAGGCACCAAGAAGCATTAAGGAGAAATAATAGCAATTTAAACGAAGGCTGACGTAAGTCATGATAAACAGTCATTGGAAAATATTACAGTGTTGTCTTTTTTGAGTGGGTTTAATCAGAAGAATGTGACCATATTCTAACATAAACCACTTCTCTTTTCCATTGTGCTCGCACTTGGAATGTTGGCACTCACCCTGGCTGCAAGGTTCTTATTCACAATAATTGCTGAATCCGGACCTCTAACACCTCCAGGGAACCTAACAACGTAAATTTGGTATTCTGATTGATGGAAGGAGCTTCCAAGACAAAGCTCAAAAGCTCTGGGCTGCCTGGTGGTCCAAAAGAGGGGCTGAAATTCGAGACGCATGTAGCCAGGATGCCTCAAAGAATACACATCCAAAAGATGGCCAAGTAATGCAAACAATGAAGAATGACTTTATTGTCACATCCAATAGAACCCTGAGATGTGGTATAAATCCAGCAGCTGTTCTGATAAAAGCAAACCTTTGTCACAGATTGTTCTGGGTGAACTGCAAATATAGCAACACATTAAGAAGCAAACACGATGACGGAGACCAAACCTGCCAACTTTCAGTGATGCAAAATATCGCCAGGTCAGGATCACAAGATATGATGGCCAAGCAGATGTTCATATCTGAACCCATAAAAATAATTGTTACCTTTACTATGGGGGGGAGGGGGATTTTGTGTATAAAAAACTGACTGGGGGAAGGTTTGGGGGGGAAAAAAAAAAAAAAAAAGCTCAGGTACATGCCGGCATGGGGACTGGGCAATATTTACCTCTTTGGAATTCACCCAGTCTTTGGGAGTGTAAAGAGAATAATGAATTGAAATATAAATAGGAAAAGCTGAAATTCCATGTTCTTCCTGCCCTCACTTTTCCACTTCCTCCCTTCCCTAGGTATAACCACTGTCATTTTGGTGTGCTCAGATCGACTCTCAAACCCTTGGTAATGCTCAAAAATATTATCAGTGATTTTTTGTTGTTGAAACTGTGTTAAAGTTATACATTAAGAAAAACTGTCATCTTATATTGTCTTCCTATTCAAAGACATATTACGTCCATTTAGTTAAGACTTATTTATCTCATTAAAATTTCATAATTTTATTTATATAGATTCCAAAAAAAGAGAGAAAAATGATATTGCTATCATAACTGCAAAGCCTTCCGAGGCAGAGCTCATTTAAAAGTCTTTAAGCCAACTATTGATTATCCGTGTCACCGAAGGAAGGCGAGGATAAAAGAAAACACAGAAAACCCAATAGCTTATTTTTCCCACTGGTTTTTATTTCATTCATGATCCATTCTTTCCAAAGGCCATGAAGAGCAGCAGAGGTGATTTCATTTTTTCTTCCTCTCCTTTTCTCTGCCAGCCTTCGGGTGGAAGTGCTAATGAGCTGGAATAAACTCAAATGAAGGCAGGGGGGACCTTCCCAGGAAGTCAGGGACTTGGATAATCTACATAGTGAGGGGCCCTGTCCCTGATAATCAAAAATTAATTGCCACCTTCCAGAGATCATTTAAAATCTCCATTAGATAGCAAAACAGACTATTTTTGACTCTGGACCTCTTTTTCCAACTGAGTCTATTTAAATAGCCCCAGAGGTCAAATATCTGGCCACTCCTTTAAAAATATTCTTTCAAAATACGATAAATGGCTTTCTTTGGCATTTAGACTAATAAAAATGTATTTTATCTCCTCTTACCACACAAACCTTACTTTCTCTAAATAGCCCATTGCGAACATTATCAGTGAATTTTGCTCAGTGTACAAATATTTTATGTATTACAATGAGTAGCAGAACGCAAAACTTGCAAATATTTATTTTTAGACATATGGGAAAAAAAGCAATTAGAGCTAAAAATGTGAAGAATGAAGAGCTCACTTAGAAGCAATTACGTTGGACATGCAAACTGTTCTGCCATCAAACTCTGATTCAGATGCTGTAGAGCATATTAAGAAATATCACTTGCACAAGCACACACACACAAATATTATTTCACAACTGAAAATATCCAATCACTATAAACAACATCTGGGGGCCATTCATAATTTACTCTGCAGCTGAATTAGTCAAATAATAAGTGGCCGGACTCAGAATTCCTACATTCCTGTTTTTGAAGAAAAAACAAAACATGACTTATATTTGCAAATACAGATGCTCTCTGGACATTTTCTGTGAGTGTGCAAATGTGTGTAAGCATCATGGGTCACGGGTATACACATAACGAGGGACATGCTGTTCGAGCATTCATCACTACCTCCCCCATTAAGTGGTGTCCTGTTTTTGTTTTGAGGAAGTTGAAAATTGGAATATTGAGTTCCCTCTCCTTGCTCAGAGCCTTGTATGTAATTAGCATATTTTTCAGACTGGTAAGAATCTGACCATAAGCAGCATCTGAGAAGTTTTCCATTCCAAACTACTACAAAGCCTTTTGTACACAGCCTCATAACACACTTTAAGAACAGGCATGCTCTTCAAATATACCAGCCCTAAGATAAAAGAGCTAACAAATTTACTGCCACACAAGCCACTGTACTGAAACACCCTAAATATTTATACTAACAGGAGTTGAAAATAGTGTCAGAGAAACAATGCCAAAATATTTCCTCCACTCATTAATAGCAACTGTCTTTGGGAAGACAGATGCCAAAAAGCCAGCAGTTTTCTAATTCACTGGGTCCCATGACATGTCTGTTATTACAGGTTTCATAAGGAGTCCACAGACTGGTCGATTTACGGGCAAAGGAAAATAGTCTTTAAGACAATCTGTATTTACATTTTTAAAAAATTTCTCTGAAAAGTACCAAGTTTTGATTCTAAGATGCACAATTCTTTTCACATTTCAAGGTCTCCAGGACTGGTGGTCTCCCAATGAACATGTTACAATTATGCTTTTTTACTTCCTAGCAGCGCACATAAAAATGACGTGTATTACAAACATGTTGTCTTAGATCTGATGAACTACAGTACCTAGTTGTTTGGTCTATATCAGGGGTCAGCGGGTTCCTCTGTAAAGGGTTCGGGGCGTAAATATTTTCAGCTCTGTGGTGCGTGCTCCACTCTGCTGCTGCAGCACGAAACAGCCATAGATAAGACACATAAGCGCGTGAGTGCGGTGTGGTGCTGTTCCAATAAATCTCTGTAGCATGGCGACAGCCCAGAGGTGGCCCGTGGGCATGGGATGCCCTAAACTAGACTGTCAACAGCACATGATGAGAATGGGCCCAGCGGGGAACGGGGCACACTGACAGAACATCAGGCCTGATGCTATACCTGCTGAAGGCATGGACCTTGTCACACGCTGCGGTCTTCCCGGTCTAACAACTCACCTGCCGCAGGATATCAGTACAGGTCAGATAAGGCTGAGGCCACTGATCACGTTTAAACTCACATGAGTCAATCACTAAATGGTCATTCCCCAGGGTGGGGAAGCAAGGACCGTGCAGGTGAATGAAGAGAATGTGGTTGGCTGCACCCGTAGGAACACTGTTTTTGTCCTTTTTGTCAAAAATTTTGAGTACAAGCTGGATTCTGTAATTATTAAGTAAATCAGAGGAGTCAACAGTTTACTACAAAGAACAGCACGCCCTGTAAGAGTACCCATTCTACAGGACACGGAGCTGGGTTTGAACCCCAGCTCCGCCCCTGGAAGAACTCTATGGAATGACCTCCTTCAACAGCTCTGAGCCTCACTTTTTTCATCTGCAAAACAGGGATAACAACACCTACCTCAAAGTATGGTTGTGAGAATTTAAGGAGATAATGCAGGTAGTTAAGTGTTTCATAAATGGGAAAGTTGGCTTCACCAAGCCTTTCACATGATTCATTAAATGGACATCATTCAGGGACACAAACTGTATTTAGGCACCTCTCTCGATACAATAAAAGGTATGAGCTACTGCTATTATATATACTTTTTCTATTAATTTTTATTGGAGTATAGTTGCTTTGCAGTGTTGTATTACTTTCTGCTGTAGAGCAAAGCGAATCAGCCACAGTATACACACATCCCCTCTTCCTTGGAGTTCCTTCCCATTTAGGTCACCACAGAGCACTGAGGAGAGTTCCCTGTGCTATACAGTAGGTTCTCATTAGTTATCTATTTTATACATATGAATGTATGTATGTCAATCCCTATATATATATACTTTTAATTAACCAGAATTCTCAGGAAATGAGCTGTCCTAGTTAACAAAAATATAAAGTTTACAGAGAATCATTACAAATCATTATTTCACTGACAGAATGCAAGAATGTGAGAACAAAAGGGGATCTTAAAGATCATGCAGCCTTGGGGTTCTTAATCCAAGGTTTCACACAGTCTGTGAACCTGAAAAATACATGCAGAATTTTCTATATTTGCTTGATATGTTAATTTTTGCTAATAATAATGTTCAGAGCCATGATGATGATGATGATATCTGCATGCACATTTTTATCAGAAGAAGATTTATAGCTTTCATCAGATTCTCAAAAGGGGCCGAGATCCCAGAAAGCTCAAAAATCCAGTCCAACCTTCCATTTCACATGTAAGACATGGAAACAAGAAGTCAACTGAGGGGGCTTCCCTGGTGGTGCAGTGGTTAAGAGTCCTCCTGCCAATACAGGGGACACGGGTTCGAGCCCTGGTCCGGGAAGATCCCACATGCCGTGGAACAACTAAGCACATGCGCCACAACTACTGAGCCTTCGCTCTAGAGCCCGCGAGCCACAACTACTGAAGCCCGCAAGCCTAGAGCCCGTGCTCTGCAACAAGAGAAGCCACCGCAATGAGAAGCCCGCACGCCACAACGAAGAGTAGCCCCCGCTCGCCACAACTAGAGAAAGCCTGGGCGCAGCAACAAAGACCCAACTCAGCCAAAAATAAAGATAAATTAATTAATTAAAAAAAAAAAGAAGTCAACTGAGTTGCTGAAGCTCCCTATTTAGTATGAGGGTCAGATCTGAACCCAGGTCTCCCGACTTCCACCCAAGTGCCCTCTCCTGTGCTTTTTCTTAGTTTCTTGGGAATTGATAGCACTACTGTATCATCTCTCCAACGTCCTGGCTCTGCACTAAAGGCAAGGCCTTCACCTGAGCCCACTGCCTAAGAAACAGACCGCACCTTCTGCTGCTATTTCTTGCCACACTGTACCACTCATGTGGGCACCAGCTACAGCCCAAGGTTCCTCCATCATGCCTGGACAGAAGCAAACAAGGAAGGAGGAGGTGGCGGTAATAGTTACGTTGTCAACTTCCATTCTTCGTTTACCACTGCCACCGACGCCAACTTTAGGCAATCCCATGACACTGAGCCTCAGTCTTAAGTGTGCATGAAATGTAATTAAAACATGGGACATTCCCCATTTAAATTCAGGAGGTCTGAGACTAAAAGTCAAAATGTTAGCAAGTTCTTCAAGAGACTGCTGATGAGGTGAAAATCTTTACCTAAACTCACTTTCTTGCCTAAGCCCAGTATCCACTGAAGAAATTTTTTCCTGTTGTGCTTTAGAGCTGTACAGAAACTCAGGGTCTTCATTCTGAGCACTGGTTCTGTATCTTCAGCCATAGCTGTGGAAGGTTCAGAAGATAAGAGCTGATTGTGAACTCAGCCCATAGCAGGCTCTGATTATCTATCTCTCCACTATTGCTCAGAAGGAAAATAATTTTGGCAATAAGAGATTCCTGGAATTTATCCTAAAGAAATCATCAAAATGCTGATATTTGTATAGATAAAGATGTTCATTACAGTGTTAATTATACATTATACATTAAAGCAACAAAACAAAACTCTGGAGGAAATGATATAAACTTCTAACAGAAAGGGATTATGTAAACTCAGATACATTCATTTTATGTACTATTATGCAACCATTAAAATGGTGTTTATAGGTCTTCCCTGGTGGCGCAGTGGTTGAGTATCTGCCTGATAATGCAGGGGACACGGGTTCAAGCCCTGGTCTGGGAGGATCCCACATGCCGCGGAGCAACTAGGCCCGTGAGCCACAACTACTGAGCCTGCGTGTCTGGAGTCTGTGCTCCGCAACAAGAGAGGCCGTGACAGTGAGAGGCCCGTGCACCGCGATGAAGAGTGGCCCCCGCTTGCCACAACTAGAGATAGCCCTCGCACAGAAACGAAGACCCAACACAGCAAAAATAAATAAATTAATTAATAAACTCCTACCCCCAACATCTTAAAAAAAATGGTGTTTATAAAAATGTTGATAATAATATGAGGAAAGGTTTATTTTGTAATAACTAAAATTTTAAGATACAATTGCATATATAAGATGTTCTCAATAAAAATGCTTTGGAAAAAGACTGGAAGGAAATGGATGAACAATGATGAGATTATTCGTGCTATTTAGGTAGGCAATATCAGAGTGGATGAGAAAACCAGCTTTGAAGCCAGACAGACCTGAACTGGAGCCCAGCCTCACCACTTACTAGCTGTGTGGCTTACTTGCTGTAAACTTTCTGAGCGTCTGTTTGTTCCTCTGTGAAGTGATAGCTAATACGAGCCTCCTTATAGGGGTGCTGTAAAGATTTTTTTTTAATAAATTTATTTATTATTTATTTTTGGCTGTGTTGGGTCTTCATTGCTGCACACGGGCCCTCTCCAGTTGTGATGGGCGGGGGCCACTCTTCATTGCAGTGCGCGGGCCTCTCACCACGGTGGCCTCTCCTGTTGCGAAGCACGGGCTCTAGGCACGCGGGCTTCAGTAGTTGTGGCACGTGGGCTCAGTAGTTGTGGCTTGCGGGCTCTACAGCGCAGGCTCAGTAGTTGTGGCGCACGGGCCTAGCTGCTCCGCAGCATGTGGGATCTTCCCGGACCAGGGCTTGAACCCATGTCCCATGCATTGGCAGGCAGATTCTTAACCACTTCGCCACCAGGGAAGTCCCGGGGTGCTGTAAAGATTAAGCAAGAAAATGCATGGGAAGGGCTTAGCCTAAGGCCTGACATGTGGTCCATACTCAGAGAAGAGTGGCAATTATTATTATTATACTTGTAGTTTCCATAATGGAAGTAATTTCATGAGAAAATTATTTTGAAAAACGTATGAGCTGGGTTTTTTTTTTTTTTACTATTTTTTTTCCTATTGTACAAAGGGGATGGGGGATGGGGAACATCTGGTTAACTGAAGATTCTGGTTAATTAGAGTTTGCTGCATATAATCTTGCAGCTGTGATGCCATACCCTTCAGCACTGGGTCACACTTGCGGGGGAGAGCATTTAGGCACAGGGTGAGAAGCTGATGCTCGAGTCCTGTTGAGGTCCCACCACGACCGCACTAATGTTTAGCCACTGATTTTCCTGATCAGTTCAACTGCCCAGTGGGGCCGGTGACACCTGTCCTCTTGGTTATATAGAGGTGTTCAGAGGTAAGGCATCAAAGACTGGGGGAAGATCTTTGAAATGTCTGAGGAAGGCTCTTCCAGGAGAAGGACATTCCTCTTGTGAGCTGTGAATGCAGGGCTGAGGACGAAATGAGCAATTACCAGGGCTGGCAGTGGTGAGACCACACTCTACAACTCTGAGGTCACCTCCTCAGCTCGGGATGAGGTCAGCAAGTCAACTAAGGCGGGGCTCCACAATACTCCCTGTTTGTTCAAGTCCTCACACATTTCATATCTTCCCTTCTTTCAAGAACTATGGGACAGGGCTTCCCTGGTGGCGCAGTGGTAAAGAATCCGCCTGCCAATACAGGGGACACAGGTTCGAGCCCTGGCCCGGGAGATCCCACATGCCGTGGTGCAACTAAGCCCGTGCCCCACAACTACTGAGCCTGCGCTCTAGAGCCCGCGAGCCACAACTACTGAGCCCATGTGCCACAACTACTGAAGCCCGCGTGCCTAGAGCCCGTGCTCCGCAACAAGAGAAGCCACCGCAATGAGAAGCCCGCGCACCGCAACGAAGGGTAGCCCTTGCTCACCGCAACTAGAGAAAGCCCGCGCACAGCAATGAAGACCCAGTGCAGCCAAAAATAACTAAATTAAATAATTTATTTAAAAAAAAAAAGAACTATGGGACAGAACGCGCTCCCTAGAGCATAAGACCTGTCATCGGTGCTACGATAAAAACAAACCTCAGAAGAACCAACAATTACCAACCCCCTCCTCCTCTCTGAAAGCCCATGTGCTGGGGATGGGGCAGTAGTCAGTGCCCTGCGAGAGTACAGTTTCTGGCACTGTGTGTGATATCTTCGTTAAAATATTTTATCTCTTATTTAAAAGACCCACCGCTCATGTCTGGGACTGTGAGGAAGAAAGTGTGACCTGCTAAACCCCGCGTGTGGTGAACCTGCCTCATGCAGGATCCCCTGTGGAACTCTCCTGGGAGCCAGAAGACCTCATCCTCATCCATAAATAACACAGAGCAAGTCAGGGATCCATAAAGTATCCTTGGCCGTACGTGCCATCCACTAAGTAATCTTCGGAATAGTGAACATTATACTGGCTAAGCCTCTTCCTTCTCAACGCTTTCTGATATGATTCCAGCCTGAACTGTAATCTATATATACTATGTTCCTGATCCAGAGAACCCACATTTGATTAGAACTTGCCAGTGTTCTGTATGCTAATGGTCCCTCCACCATTCCCTTTTTTTTAAAAACATCTTTATTGGAGTATAATTGCTTTACAATGCTGTGTTAGTTTCTGCTGTATAACATAGTGAATCAGCTATACATATACATATATCCCCATATCTCCTCTCTCTTGCGTCTCCCTTACACCCTCCGTATCCCACCCCTCTAGGTGGTCACAAAGCACAGAGCTGATCTCCCTGTGCTATGCAGTTGGTTCCCACTAGCTATCTATTTTACGTTTGGTAGTGTGTATATGTCCATGCCACTCTCTCACTTCGTCCCAGCTTCCCCTTCCCCCTCCCTGTGTCCTCAAGTCCATTCTCTACGTCTGCGTCTTTATTCTTGTCCTGCCCCTAGGTTCCTCAGAACCTTTTTTTTAAAGATTCCATATATATGTGTTAGCATATGGTATTTGTTTTACTCTTTCTGACTTACTTCACTCTCTATGACAGACTCTAGGTCCATCCACCTCACTACAAATAACTCAATTTCATTTCTTTTCATGGCTGAGCAATATTCCCTTGTATATATGTGCCACATCTTCTTTATCCATTCATCTGTTTTTAGTTTACATCTATTTTTAGTTTTTTAAGGAACCTCCATACTGTTCTCCATAGTGGCTGTATCAATTTACATTCCCACCAACAGTGCAAGAGTATTCCCTTTTCTCCACACCCTCTCCAGCATTTATTGTTTGCAGATTTTTTGATGATGGCCATTCTGACTGGCGTGAGGTGATACCTCATTGTAGCTTTGATTTGCATTTCTCTAATGATTAGTGATGTTGAGCATCCTTTCATGTGTTTGTTGGCAGTCTGTATATCTTCTTTGGAGAAATGTCTATTTAGGTCTTCTGCCCATTTTTGGATTGGGTTGTTTCTTTGATACTGAGCTGCATGAGCCGCTTGTAAAGTTTGGAGATTAATCCTTTGTCAGTTGCTTCATTTGCAAATACTTTCTCCCATTCTGAGGGTTGTCTTTTCATCTTGTTTATGGTTTCCTTTGCTGTGCAAAAGCTTTTAAGTTTCATTAGGTCCCATTTGTTTATCTTTGTTTTTATTTCCATTTCTCTAGGAGGTGGGTCAAAAAGGATCTTGCTGTGATTTATGTCATGCCTATGTTTTCCTCTAAGAGTTTTATAGTGTCTGGCCTTACATTTAGGTCTTTCATCCATTTTGAGTTTATTTTTGTGTATGGTGTTAGGGAGTGCTCTAAATTCATTCTTTTACATGTAGCTGTCCAGTTTTCCCAGCAACACTTATTGAAGAGGCTATCTTTTCTACATCTTATACTCTTGCCTCTTTTATCAAAAATAAGGTGACCATATGTGCATGGGTTTATCTCTGAGCTTTCTATCCTGTTCCATTGATCTATATTTCTGTTTTTGTGCCAGTTCCATACTGTCTTGATTACTGTAGCTTTGTAGTATAGTCTGAAGCCTGGGAGCCTGATTCCTCCAGCTCTGTTTTTCTTTCTCAAGATTGCTTTGGCTATTTGGGGTCTTTTGTGTTTCCATACAAGTTGTGAGATTTTTTTGTTCTAGTTCTGTGAAAAATGCCATTGGTAGTTTGATAGGGATTGCACTGAATCTGTAGATTGCTTTGGGTAGTGTAGTCATTTTCACAATGTTGATTCTTCCAATCCAAGAACATGGTATATCTCTCCATCTGTTTGTATCAACTTTAATTTCTTTCATCAGTGTCTTATAGTTTTCTGCATTCAGGTCTTTAGTCTCCTTAGGTAAGTTTATTCCTAGGTATTGGTATTTGATTCTTTTTGTTGCAATGGTAAATGGGAGTGTTTCCTTAATTTCTCTTTCAGATTTTTCATCATTAGTTTATAGGAATGCAAGAGATTTCTGTGCATTAATTTTGTATCCTACTACTTTTTGTATCCTGCTACCAAATTCATTGATTAGCTCTAGCAGTTTTCTGGTAACATCTTTAGGATTCTCTATGTATAGTATCATGTCATTTGCAAACACTCACAGCTTTACTTCCTCTTTTCCGATTTGGATTCGTTTTCTTTCTTTTTCTTCTCTGATTGCTGTGGCTAAAACTTCCAAAACTATGTTGAATAATAGTGGTGAGAGTGGACAAACTTGTCTTGTTCCTGATCTTAGAGGAAGTGGTTTCAGTTTTTCACCATTGAGAACAATGTTCCGCCACCATTCCTTGATGTCCACAATGAATTCTGATATCTGAACGTGAGAGGCGGGAAAGGTGGATGCACTAATTTCTGGATACAGGCTACCATTTGCCCTAACTTAAGGATGCTCCCCGACTTCCTCAGAAAGAGCAACTTAGAGGCTGTGCAGACTCCAGGGACTGTTAAGCTTCGTAACAAGTGAACAATCTTCAACCAAAGACATTGACCAATTTATGAAGACTGTTCCTCTAGTTTGAAAAGGTGAGTAAATGTTGAGAGAAACCTGGTTGCTTTGAGCTAGACGTGTTCCCTTGAGAATTAAATCAACTGGCGATGAGCTAAAGTTTAAAGATTGAGGTCAAGAAATACTTGACTCTAAGGAAGGTGCTAAGATAGATGATGGAGATTTGAAGCCCTCTGGAACCTAGCAAAGTTTTTATATTATTTCCACAAGCATATGTTGTTACAAAGATGAGTATGGCATGATTCTTACCACCCCCACCCCCCCGCAGGAGCTTAGAATCTAGTGAAGAGAAATGCAGTTGACGCTGGTAACTTTAATACCAAGCAGAAGGAAAAAATAACTTTGGAAAAGTACTGAGTAACACGAAAGGGATAAGGAGCAAAGTGTCCAAGATGATTATTCTGAAGCTACTCGTTCAGCCTAGAAGCAGCCCTTTAAACAGCTAGGAAATCAAGCAGGCACCTCGCTCTTTTACCCGCTGCTGCGAAGCTCATGCAGCCCTCCCTCTCTTATACACCCAAACAAACATTTCCAATTTAATAAGAGACACATTGATTTTTCCTCCAAGAGGTTTCCTCTGGGTCTTAACCACAACGGGGCCTGTGAGAGAAGGACTCAGGAGCACGTGAGTCCTCAGGGGAAGGTGACATCTTCTAGGAGGAAAAAAAAATGTTCTGCTCGTGGAGGCTGTTTTTTGGTCTACGCTGAAAGCTAAAAATGGCAGAGGAAAGAACCCTCATTCTCTGAGCTTCAAAGTCCATAGTATTTTCCTCCTCACCTGAAATAACTTCCTCCTTTTTGAATCCCTCAAGGTCCAGCTGAAGATCCACTTCCCCTAAGAGGCCTCCCTGACCTCCGCACCCTCTTTTGTACATCTTTTAACACCTAGACTTTGACCTTCTCAGTTCGCCCTTCACAGACTGCCCGGCAGCCTCCATGAGATGGCAGAGCTTTCCCATTTGCTAAAGCTCCACGATATCATCTCTCTGAATGCCAAAGTAACTCCAGACTCTTAGCTCCACGCTCCTCTCACGCTGTGGTGGAAAGTGTGCTCACGGAGGTCAGCAGCCCGGGAAGGGGGCGCTACAACTCGCACGTCAGCAGCATGTTAGACCTGTGACCCTGCAGCCACCGTGTGACCCTAAGGTTGCTCATGGGTCAAAGGCAGGATTGTTAAAAGGATCACAGATAACAGTGGCAGTGACCACTGCTCTATGGCTTATCTCAACCACCTTGATCTGTAAGTGTCTTGAGAACAGAGACCAAGATCCCAACAACACCTGGAGCTCTGCCTTCAACAGAGTTGGTGCTCAGTGAATGTGTGGATAAGAACCCAAAAAGCATCAGAACGCACAGCCTTCTTCTGCCCAAGTCCCACGTTCTTTCATCCTCCAAGATGGCGACCGGATAGCCAGAAAGGCAGTTCAGAGAGGAGTCTTGGGGAGAGAACTTCTAGGCAACTTCCAAAGGGAGCGTAAAGCCCAGATGATGGAATCAAGGCCCACGCCAGCCAGCAGTGAGGAGATTTCCTGAGCAGGCATCACAGCTAGCTCCCTTGCCAAGAGCCTGGCTACTCAGCGTCCTTTGAAAACCCATTTCCAAATCATGGCAAACGAAATTTAATTTTAAAAAGGGAAATGATTTATGTGCTACAGGAATAAAGAAGTGACAGAAGCAGGAAAGCTTGCATACATTTCATTTTTTGAAATTAGACCTATAATTTTTTCATTAAAAACAAGGATGCCAAGTTGGGAAAGCCAATGCACTCTGAGCAGAAAATTACAGAGAGGTGCGTAAGGAGAGTCCTGTCAGCATCGCAATCCCATGCCTTGAAACGAGTCCGGGAGAACGCAGGCTAGTTTACTACTGCCCCCTCAACTTCTAAAGAGTTCCAGCTCTTAAAGGGCTCGATACTCACATCTGCTTCTCTGATGGAGTGGGAAGCCACTGGGAGATCTGAGCACGAAAATGGTCATTCCGACTGCTGTCTTGAAAAGAGACCAAAGGACAGCAAGGGCTGAAGCAGGGAGACTGGTGTAACATAGACAAGAGAAGACGTTGGCATCAGAGTTTCCTGATCCCAATCCAACGGCTTCCCTATTTTGAATCTTTACCATCAGTCCTTGCTAAACCACTCCAACACATACCAATCCCTCTAAATCCTACGGAACCTATTTCACGTCGATCATCTAGAGACCTGGTGGTCAGATATCTGTTTCCTGTCAGCCTGACGATCTGCGGAAATCCGACAGCTCTTCCCGAGCAGGGACCAAGGTGGGAGGCACGCAAGTATAACGGTTAAGAGTCACACTGTGGAGGTTCAAGTCCTGGTTTTACCACTTGCTAGCTGTGTCACGTTGCTGTGCTTAAGCGTCCTCATCTGTAAAATGGCGGAGAGCAATGCTATCGATACGCAGTGTGCACGTATCCGTTCATTCATGTAACCGATATTTATTATATTCCTACGACATGCCAGGTATTGTTCTGGTCCCCAGGCACATGGTTGTGAAAAGACAGAAGAGCTCCTTGCTCTTAAGGAGCTTACGTATAGTATGGGTGGGCAGGAAGCAGACAGACTAAAACACGTAAAGAGACAGATATAGGAGTTCATTTCCGATAGGGATGAGGGACAGGAAGATAAGGATACACTGGGTGATGGGACAGAGCCAGATCTGTGGAAGAGGGAAGGTCAGAGAAGACTTCTCTGGGGAGGAGACATTTGAGCTGAGGCTGGAATGACGAGAAGAAGCCAGACCCATCATATCTGTGGAAACACATTCCAGGCAGAAGGACAAACAAACAAGTATTTCTGGAATGAATGGATGTCGAATGAGTTTAAGTAGCAAATGATACCTCATTTTCCCTAGGAGGCTGTATAGGTATGAAATGATTTTGTGCATGTTTTTTGAGGCATCCCTGTGGACCCCATATGTGGTTAAGGTAGTACTGGGTGGTGCAAGAGGTACAAGAAGATTCTGTGAACCTGAGTACTTAAGCAGTACTTGCCATGTTCCATCTAAGCGCTTTAAGCGATTAACTCATTTAATCTTCACAACAACCCTGTGAGGTATGGTCTACGCCTAGGAGGTGTGGTCATGGCTATCCCACATTTCGCTAATACCCTTCCCGCATACCACACCGTAAGATCCGTAAGAGTAGGGGATTTTTCCGTCTTGTTCACAACTGTGTGCACAGGCACCACTTGCGGCACTGTAGGTATTGAATAGATATTGGTGAAACACAGGAACGGATATGGGCACACTGTGTATCAGACAACGTCCTGGGCCCTAAGCATCCCCAGAGAGCCTCACCCGAAGTCCAAGGAACTTAAATCAATCCAGTTTCCCTGACAGGATAGAATGAAGGAGTTTAGAGAGAATCTTCATTTATCAAGAAGATTTTAAAAATCAAATGAACACAGACTTACTTGGGACCTCATTCCACCAACCCTCCCCCTAACCAGCACTTTTGCCTGTGATTTTTCAATGACCTGGCTCCTTCCTGTCGTGTGTGTGGTGTGTGTGTGTGCACGCGCGTTTTAACTGATAAAAATATCTGTTTCACCCTGGAGAGGAACGTGTTGATCTTGCTAAAGTAATAGGATATAACTTTCTTGCTTTTCTCGATAAAATCCTAGGTGAAATATTAGTCAATATAGACACAAATTCTTTCTTCTGCAGTGAACAGAGTGTATTGAACCCATCAGTCCAAATAGTTTCTAATAACCTATGGAGTCCACTCAGCTACAAAAAGAGGCCAGAGTTATTTTAAAATACATTTTAAGTTCTAAAAACAGAAGAGAAATCCACTCATCCTACCCACTTCATATATCACGACTCTGTAAATTAATTTACAGTAGCAACATAAAAATTCTTTTTATTAACCCCCAAAAGGGTTGGCACCCTAGCTTCCAACGCCTCTGCCCAAGGAGGCCTGTTCTCCAGTCCTCTTTGTGTCTCACTGTCCTGGAAGCCAAAGCCCTATGTCCACCATTCCATGTACTCTAGAGCACATCCCACACACCTCTACCAGCAGACGTATTGCGGTTTGGTTGACTGTGGTATGATGAACTTAACATTCTCTCTGGCCCTGCTTTGGCAGCTACGTGGAATAAAGAGCAGGTAACCAGGAGTGGTCGTGGTTAGACCATCCTCTATGATAAACAGAACCTCTAGAAAACTTCCAAGACAAAGCAGTCCTCCAAGCGAGATCTCTGAAGGTGAAGGTCTTCTGCGGAAACAGCAATGTTCAAGAAGCACAACTCCTTTGCCACCCGGCTTCAGTTAAAGAGAAACATCTGCCTTGTTATCGTTTGGGAGGTGGGTGGGCACTGTAGGCAGGCAGGCAGGGGAAGCCTGAATGTGGACATGGGCCAGGAACAAAGCCATCAGATCATCGAAATCCACTGAGACCATGAAACCTACTTTGGCAAGAAAAAAATGTTTACTCACTTACAAATTCCCATGATCTTTAACAAAACAACTGCCTTTCCTTTCATTTCCAGCAAAGCATGTGATGTTTAGAGGGGAAGAGGCAGTGTCGTCCAGCTCGTTCTTTACACTTCAAAATAATTTTATAGGTCCTGAGTTTTCTTTCATAAAATGTCAAGGTTTCATCCCCTCTTCTGTTTCCCTCCCTCCCTTTGCTTTTTCTTCTTTTGTCTATAATGTCATTATTTCACCCCACAGGAAAATGGAAAGTTCAGGGCAGAGTCAGAAAAGAGTCTTTAAAACATACTGTAAAAAGTAGAAAACTATTCTTTTCCATTAAGGTTCCAGTAAGAGCCCCAGAGTCTTAGGAAAACGGTTCCTTTATTATTCAAAGAGGAAGATGGGTTTAGATGACTACGTACAAGTTGTCTGAGGCCTAAGACTCCAACAGAAACAATAGAGAATCTTCATTTATCAAGAGAATTAAAAAAAAAAATCAAGCGAATACAAATTTTTTCTGAGCCCAGCAAGTGGGCTGTTACTACTGGATTTTACAGATGGGACAAGTGAGGGGCCTTACGTCACTTGCCCAGAGCACAGCAAATCAGACGGTTGAGCCTTGATTAAACCGGGGCTATGTGCCTATAAGCCTAGCACTCTTTTTATTCAATACTATAACATGTTACCCCACAGCCCCTCAGCAGAGGCTATGTCTTAATACTGATGTAGCCAACTTCTCCCCGGGGATCAGGGTTCACGGTGTTCTCCATAGGGACCAAACGCCAAGATGACGGTCCACCTCATCTCTGTTCTGTTCAGGTGATTTACCACATCCTTCCTTTAACCTCATCCCGCTCCTTGGTCAAGAAGCCCATGCACACACGCACACGTGCACACACCATCTGCCAAGGAACTTAGAAGCATGACTTCTTACGTCTCTCTGCAATTCCAAACTCAAACGAAAATAAACCGTACTTTTATTAATTTTTTAACCAACCATATCTTCATCCATTTAGCCTCACCCACCTTTAAAAACTGATTTCACCTCATTTACATTGGGTCTGCCTCACATCTCTGATAGAAGCCAATACCTTAAAGTTATCCATCTATCTACCATACTGCGGGTGCCTCAGTTTGGATTTAGCTGTCCACACCGCACACATGTGAAATCAATTTGTGTGATATTAATGTAAACATTGTGCATTACAAACTGGTGGACATTTTATTGTTCTAACAGGAAAAACAGACAAAATGTTTGCAGGTGTGTGTTTTCTCTACAGCACAGAGGATAACCCACTATAAATGACAGTATGTGTTTTACAAAAGGATCATCACATTATAAAAAGAGGTAGAAGTAAGGTGGGGGGCTGTCAGAGAATGTCTCATGCTAGCAGATGCTGACAGGACAGTGGGGGGCAGGAATTATACGCAGGGTAAAGATGTTTATGAAAAAAAATTGCCATTCATAATGTCAGTTTCCCCTCATTATTATTATAACCTCATTTCCTAATGGCATGTGCAAGACAACCAGTTTTCATAATGCTTTAGTGCGGAGTCCATTGCTTTGGTTTTAAAAATAGTCAACTCTCTCGTGCTAAGAAAACAGCACATTGCCTTTCAGAGCATTGTAACTGACAAGATGGAAGAAAGCGGGCAGGATGTTGAGGCTGAAGCTTTTCAATCACCTAACATTAATACGATTCAATTTATGCTTATGTCATAGGTTTAGACATTGTGCTGCACTGTAAGCAAGGAAGGGACTTGAATAAAATACACTGAAGAAAGCAGATGGTATGCTATCAAAACCCTTCAAGCCTAAAATAACCTTTCCCAAGTAAGGAGAATAGTTAATTAAAACCAGGATATATTTACTCTATGCTGAATATCTCAATGTAAATAAAAATCAAAATGACACTACTGTCATGTGGGACTAAATGATGAAATTTCATCTATTCTCTTTTTCTTTCATAGTTTCTAATCAAACTTTTCATTAAACAGCTTCATAAAATTCCATGGAGAATTTATTTACAGGGACTCGCTGCAGACTTAAAAGCCTTACTTTTATTGTTCAATTAAATTTGTTATTCAGTGGACGACATTAAAACAATGGGAAAGGGGTGGGGTGTCTGAGCAGTTGGGCAAGGCTGTCACACGAGCAAAGTCCATTTTCAGAGATGAACCTGGGGAATGGGAGTAAGCTGGATGGCACACAGAGGAAACGAGGGGACATCCCTGCTCGAGAAAGAAAGCCCAGATCCGTTCCAAAGCCATGGCCTGGGTTTGTCCCAGCCCAGGTCCACCGACTCACATTCATGTCCTACTGGTAGAGAGGGCATCAGGCCATTTATAAGTCCCACACAGAGAGCACGGGAGCTGAGGGTGATGACTAAGGGCAAACAAATCTAAGAGAGACCAGCAGCTGACCCAGGGCAAAGGCAGCCATTCCTAATGGAGGCTGGACCTGAATTTTAAATGATCTAGGTATTTCCAAAACTTTTCTAATAACCTCTCTACCTATTTTTATTTTTTAAAAATTTTTATTGGAGTAGAGTTGATTTACAATGTGGTGTTAGTTTCAGGCGTACAGCAAAGTGAATCAGTTATGTATATACATGTATCCGCTCTTTTTTTTTTTTAAGATTCTTTTCCCATATAGGCCATTACAGAGTGTTGAGTAGAGTTCCCTGTGCTATACAGCAGGTTCTTATTAGTTATCTATTTTACATATAGCATTGTGTATATGTCAATCCCAACCTTCCAATTTATCCCTCCCCTTCCCACCGCTTCTCCCTATTGTTAAAAACCAGATCCAGCTCTGTCTTTTCCATAAGGCTTTCCCTGACCCCTTCACCATGATATGACCATCCTCTCCGGCCAGGCCACCTCCTGCATGCCCCCAGCTCACTGTGAAATGCCTACTGCACGTGCCTTCTACAACACTCACCCAATACTTCATCACTGACTTTCCTGTAACATGAGTTGACCTTTCAGGTGCGTTAATCCTGTCTTCCCCAATTAGATTTTAAATCCTCAAAACAAGCAAGGACTGTGTTTTATTTATCTTTGGAACACCCCCCTCCCACTCTCACTCCGTAACCCCATTTAATAAAAGAAAGCAAAAGATATATTAGTTAATAAGATAAACATTATTTAATCGTAGGAAAGCAGACACTGTCCTTTCGAGGAGGGCCTTGGAGGTATTTTATAGCAATTTATGAATTTCATGTGTCAAAGGCGTGGCTGCTAAATGCTGCACACTCTTTGCCATCAGCTCCACCATTCATCCACCTGGTGATATGGCTAATAAAATTTGATTTTTACAGCCTAGGCATACTGTTACCTAAATTACATCTGACCAATTACTGGAGTCACCAAACGTGTGTTACAGAATATATACTGTGCAGAAAATTCATCTGCGGGCCCCCCGGCACTCGCGGTAATCTGACAGAAGTGTTTCAGTCATCTGGCAGTGTTTAATATTAGGAACATTTGTTTAATGCCAGTCACTAATTAAATTTATGTTCTTCCACCAACTGTTGGTTGGAGAAACCCAACCCCACGTTTCAACAAACCCTTTAACCCATGTTGATTTCAAATATAACCAGTTGGAGGTTTAAAAGGAATTTCTCTGGAAATTGAGATGTATGACCAGAAGTGCAAGGTGGGGGAGGGATGTTGGTGAACGTGTTCAAATTGGGTGAGAATAAGCTTTTTTTCTGTTCACTTACTAAAATGAAACCCTGTAAGAAGTCCCAACTATCTGAAGTATACACTTAACTAAAAAAATCTGATATTCTAATTTTTTAGACTATCCATCTAGAAGCTCTTTAAAGGTACCTTCATTCCAAAAGAAAGCTTCCACCTTAAGAGTCTGGAGAAGAAAAACAGCATTAAAATTAGCTATACCAGAAGAAGATTCCGGAAAACATTCAAAAGTCAGATGCTTGTGTTTGTGAGAACATTTAAGACTGATTTAGTAACTCTTAAACAACCATTGTGGTCGTTGTTAAACTGCAACTTCTATTACCAATTCTAGACACAACGGCTTTGAAACTCCATGACTAATAACTCTTAAATTAGCCAAAAAGGTTAAAACATTTTTTCATTATATTACACTGTGAAACTCTAATTTAGAATACTCTTAAATGAGGGAAAGCATTTTTTCAGTTCTATTTTGTTTCAGGAATTTAGACACCTCTTGAGCAGGAAGCAGGACAGAGAAACGCTTTGTCCTGGGAGTAGGGGCTAGAGATGAAAAACTCAAAAGAGAAGTATTGAAAAGGGAAGATTTATAAATGTTGATCTGAAAAGAGAGTATGTTTTAAAAATGTATTAGATACATTCATCTATTTGAATAAAAAGCTTATTTGAACATTAAGAACGATAAGAAAATCATAACTTGCATAAACACTACTACTCTCTTATAGACCGAGAAGCCAGAGTTGTGAAAGGCACCTGGAAAAAGTTTGGAACAACCAAAAAAAGTCACGTCTAATAAACTTAGGTCCCCTTCCTCTCTTTTCTCCCTTTGTTCTTGGATCAAGATGAGCCGTCTGGTCACCTTACCCTCATCTGCCCACACACCTACTTACAATACCCCTGCAGCAGCTCCAGGGCTGCTGGAGTTGTGAACAATCAGACTGGAGAGGCCACCGTGGACCCCCAAACCACGGTGAGGCCTGTAACGGCTGAGCAGAATAATCTGAATCTGAATAATCCACAAAATTAGGCATCCTTGGAAAGACATTACCCAACAGGATCAAGGAACGTTCTGCCCCAAGGGACCCCCTCATACTCTCTAAGCCAAGGGTCTCCACTGCGTCTGCACCCAGATACCCACACAGGAGCCAGCGCGGCTCAGTCATCACCCTGCTCACTCTACGGTGGTGATTCCCAGAGAAGGGAGAGGGTGAGAGTTGGGGGTGTCTGCCTCTGTAAGTATACGAACTGCCAGGCAACACGTGTACTACGATGACGTGCCCCCTGGGTATTCTGATGTCCCTGCCCAGCCTATTGAGAACCACTGATATGATCCAATCTCTTCAAGAAAGAGATGAGAAAGTGAAGATGTGAGAGATGTGATTTTATCTTGCCTCCAGTCTTTCACGGCATGATGAAAGGTCTTCTAAACTTAGGATGTGCTCTCTTCTCCTCCTTCCTTTCTATCTACAGAGATCTCATGACCAATCAGCTGAACAGAGATGCAGATACAGATATGTGTGCACATATCCATCTCTGATGGGCACAGTGTATAAAGATATATGTATATGACAAAATGAAGGGGCATGGGGATCTATTATCTGTCTATATCTATCTATCTATCTCTATTTACCTTATGATACTGAGGTGTTTAAACTGGTGTGTTTTTTTAAAACTGGTGAACTTTTATAGCTCCTATACCACTGAAAAGGAAGTGATCAGTTAAATGAAGAAAATCAGTATCTGAATAGCCGAACCCTTTTAAGAAGCAACTAGCATAAAAGCTTCCTGTCCTATAAAGTCCAATTTTAAGGTTGACCAAGCAACTCCAGACTCTGTCTTGAACAACAAATTCTAAAGAATAATCCTGGGCCCTGGTACACACAGGCTGCCAGGTAGGCAATGACGTCTTATGCCGCAATCATTGGGGGGAGGGGAGGGGTGGGTGGCACACTGGGCTTGTCAAAGTAAGCCCCGTTCCCCATCGCTGCTCTTCACAAGAACTGAAAACAGCCAGACACACACGCACAAGTTTCATGTAGGAAAAAAAAAAAAAAAGACTCACCAAACTCATCGCATATGCTCTCATTTTCTATGAGAGTTGGGTGGTCAAAGGTGTCCCGACAGTACAGGATCTGAGGGTTCTTGCTGACCACGGCAATGCCCCCCAGGGCCAACGCAAACTGGTCCGTGAGAATGGAAGACGGCTTATCCTGGATGCGTTTCAGCATCGAGCGGTAGCGGCAGTACTGAGGGTAGCTGAGAACTATCACGTTCGTTTCTTCCTCGTCCTCCCCTAGACAAACGAGAAAACACTTCCATTACCCTTTTCGCTCCAACAGAGAATTGTCGTGGTCCTGGCATCATTTCAATGACCACCTCTGGTTTTGTACTAAAAATAGAGTCTTCAAAAAGACTCTTGTATCAGTTTATCTTTAGCACAGTTCGGCTACTGCCAGCATCCTCTCAGCACCATCACCCCTCCAGATCCATGAAAAAACCTCAGGCAGAGAAAAGGAAAAGAGTGGGATGGATAACCCCACGGACAGATTACGCAATGTTTAGGTCACCGGCAAGCAGCAGAACCAGAAAACCGTCTTGAAAGAATCTGATGTATATATATATTTTAAGCATTAAAGGCATCACCGTAGGAAAAAATCAGAATTTTGCTGAGCTTCTTTATACTTCTTTCCACAGTTTGGTATTGCTTTTATTTTGGATTATGTCATCTTTCAGCGCTTAAAGCCCCTGTAAAGGTCATCTGGCCCCAGAGCGATGTCTGTGGGTCTAAAGAGCATCATTATCTGCTCTGGTGGTTGTTAGTTTTGCTCAATGAATATTTCTCATTCTCTTTACGGTCCTGTGGAAAGGCCGTACTTCCCTGCCCACTGAGGACAAACGGCTGTGTGACTTGTTCTGGCCAATGAAATATGGCAGCAGTGGGCGGCTACTTTAAGAGCCAGTGGACAATGGACCACACTCTCTCCCTCCCTTCGTTCTGGACATCTGTAACGTTTCAGACAGTGGCTACTCTGCCAGTCTTGGTCTTGAGTGAGGATAACACAGAGCAAAGCCCCTGGTTGGTCCTAAAGGGATGTATAAACGTAAGCACTTGTTCTTTCAAGTGAGACTGTGATTTGGAGGTTGTTTTTGCAGCATGATCCATTTCAATGTGACTGATACATCCACCTTCCCCCCGCCCTCCCCCCAACCCATACCCCCTATCTTCTTCTTCTTTTTTTTTTTTTTTTTGCGGTACGCAGGTCTCTCACTGTTGTGGCCTCTCCCATTGCGGAGCACAGGCTCCGGACGCGCAGGCTCAGCGACCATGGCTCACGGGCCCAGCCGCTCCGCGGCATGTGGGATCTTCCCGGACCGGGGCACGAACCCGCGTCTCCTGCATCGGCAGGCGGACTCTCACACTGCGCCACCAGGGAAGCCCCATACCCCCTTATCTTCTAACGTTTCTCAAATCCATCTGGTAACTTAGCACAACGCAGAGGACCACACTGAGAGGACTCCCCAGGCATCTTTGTGAGAGCTCCATCAGAACCAACTTAACTCAGGAGAACGTTTCAGCAACTTTAAGGAAACTCCCTCTTACAATGTGATCTTAATGCTTATTTACACCTCACCATATTAAGTGCTCATTTACAAAACCCAGATTCTGCATGCATGAATCCTTCCTTCATCTTAAGCTTGAGAAATGGCACCCCCTCCCTCTGGTATCCTGCCACCTGCACGACATCAAGCTGGATTTAGGCTCCACGACCCAGTTTGCCATCGCTCTCTATAACCACATCTTCAGGGCATTTGTAAGCAATTCCCAGATATGTCAGTTGCTTATCCAAAGGGAAAACACTCAATATTTCAAGCCTTTATGATGCTGCAGGGAACTGCACAAAACAGTTGTTAAGGATACCAACACTGTTGTGGCCATCTGGTAGCCAGTGGGAGACGAATGAGCAAGGACAGAACGTAATGATGGGACATAACCAGTACCAAAGGAAGGTGTGCATGCGACCTTTTCAGATAGGACGCCATTACCCAGATGTATTTCTCATTACGTTCACTTAGCTCCGCAGGCTGGAGGCTTCTTCGAGAATGGAGACGTTTAGCTGCTTTCCAGATGACGTCTTTTAACGGTTTATGTTGCTTAGACTCCAGCCTGGCTTGTGGGTAGCCACTTCATCAGTTGGCACACTTAATTAAAAGGAAATATATCTACACTGAAAGCAAGTCCCCAGTGAAAAGTAGTTTTGAGATGCTGATGTATGTCCCAAGACATGCCAATTTGAGATTTTTACAGTAGATCAAGACACTAGTTCGTACTTTGGGTTCAAATCTATGCTTTCTACAGAGTTAAAGCAAAAAAATGTTTTATTGGAAATATCTACCTAACATCAACAGAACTCCAGAGTGTCTAAGTACTAGTGGAAGAAGCAGCCCATAATGTGTCATTTGCATCATTACACTCTATTTGTCCAGGATGACCAAGATTTGTCTAAGATCGTCCAAGATGAGAGACAGGGGTATACCATGAACCCTCAGGACTTATTTCAGCATGCTCAGCCCCTCATGCCATCTCCTGTACATAGTAAATACTGTTCAAATATCTGTTGATTCCAAATCTCTTGGCTTTCTGTAATGGGTGGGGGGTGGCAGGAAGCCGTACTAGTTTCTCTAAGAATTCTTGAATGAAATGGAGAAAGTCATGATTCTCAGGCTGAATAAAGGTGAAAAAAATGAATGCTTCAGAGTTAGCTTTATAGCAGAAGATGTCATCTGGACTCACGGGACCACCTCACTTCCTTCCTATCCCTTCATTCTCCTTCTGTTTTTCTCTGACCATTTTTCGTGATGATGCCATCTCTAGTTTCTTCTTAATTCTCTATTCTGGATGAAATCAGCCTCTTGGCTATGTTCTGTGCTTAGAAATGACTTTTTTTTTTTTTTTAACTCCATCTCATCCTTCAAACAATTATCCCTCTTTCATTAGGCAGTTTCCAAAACACTAACCAACCCATGTGGTCCTGCTCTTTCTGATGGGAAAAAAATAGCAAATTCCCTCTGACCCCAAGTCATGGAAACACATGCTATGATGTCCATTCATTCTGCAGACAGTATCTCTAAGAATGCTCCCAGGACCGCCCGCATCAGAATCACATAGCGGGGTGTAAAGAGGCAGACTCTGGGGCCCCAATGAGAACCTCTGACTCAGAAACCCTAAGGTTGGGGCCCAGAAATTTATATTTTTAACAAGCTCCCATGCACATTAAACTTTGAAAACACTACCTTTTACTTATAGTTATTTATCCAGTTGTGCTTTGATCTCTCTCCTCTCTCTCTCTCTCTCTCTCTATATATATATATACTTTTTTTTTCTTTTTTTCCTGTTTTCAGTTATATGCTTCTATCCAAAACCCCAATGTACCTGAAACAGAATACAGGACCAAATTCCCTTCTCCTTGCCGCTTTCCCAGGACTGTTACAGGTATCACGGAAGACAGCAAATGTAAAAAAGCTCTCTTAACCAAACATATGAGGAACTGAGGAACTGTTTTCTTGTTTAGGAAGCGGAGCAAAAATGCTACTGCAATTTCTGGTGCTAATAATAAAACATTAAAATTTACAAAGGCCTTTCACACATAGTATATCTTTTGTTTGTTTGTTTCTCACAACAACCCTATTAGTAGCATGACAAACTGTTAATTAATATTCCCTGACTTAGAGACGGGAAAGTTGAGGTTCAGACACCCAAGTGACTAGTCTAGGATCTCAAAGAACTAGAAAGTGATGCAGGTGAGACTATAACCCAATCTTTTAACTCCAAGTTTGATGAGCTTTTCATTATGACAAAATGTCACTAATAATAACAACATTCCTTAGGGTAATATCTTGATTTCTTTTCCTATATGGGTGTGGCTGAAATAAAATATTTTTCCTTTGACATATGATTATTATTGTTGTTGTTACTGCTGTGGAACAGATTTAACTAATTTACAATATTAGGGACGAGGATGGTGGTCTTTGATCAAGTAAAAGAGGAGACATCCGTTTCATCAAGAACTGTTGAATTCAGCCAGTTATAAGCCAGAATTACTCTACTCTGGTTAAGTTGACGGGTTCTTATTTCGGAACACTGAAATTCCCATTGTAACGATTTAACATTATTGACACACCTTTCATGTTTATCAACTTTCTACTTTCTATCCACATGATAGGAAATAAAGTCAACTCTAGGCTGTGCAAGCCTAGAACCCCTGCCCCTCACTGAGAGGTCAGAGGCACAGCTGGGACCTGGTCTAATGTGGCAGTGCTTAGTGATTCCAAAAAAAAAATTATTATAACTTTGTTGCTTATTAGCAGAACCATCCATTTGGACCAGAATTTTGGCATTGTTTGGACAGAGGCAAATTTCCAACCTTTCAATTAGATACTCCCAGAGGAGCTGCCTTTAATATTTACAAAAGCAGAGAAAATCCACGAGACCCTCAGGACTCCTGTGAAGAGGTTAACAAACATTCTAGGTGAGAGTCAAGAGAAAATAGAGAGTAAAGGTGAGATCTGGAAGAACCAACGATTCATCTAGGTCAAAGTTTCCCTGAGTGAAGATACCCTAGATCTCTTCTTTGGAGTTTAGGCAGAAGTTTCTTGAACCGAAGAAACTTTTTTTTTTTTCAAGACAAAGTGTGGTCACCTTAATATGAAAGGTATGTACAAGAGAGTACAAAACTGAGTTTGGAAGAGCTTTCCAGGTCTAAAATTCTATGATCCTATAACTTCCTTCTAAGCCTTTGCATTAACTTCTTCCTAATACAGCTACAAAGATATTAAATTGGTCAACAGCTGTCATATTTTATTTTGCCCTAGTACACTAAGAAACAAATAAAGCCAAACAACCTTTCAAGAATTCTTAAATTCCTCAGCTACTTCTTTCCTCCTATGCCTTTCACACACACACACAAACAAATACTCCTATGCAAAGTTACGTACGAAACGAGGGCTGACAGTAAATGCTGTGTAGGACCATCTCCCCCTTCCCAATTCATAATAGGTCTAGCAGATAAATCTAAGAATGAATAAAGAGTGGATAAATTGCACATTTGTTTAGCAAGAGACAAACAAAGTGTTCCTGGAACAAAGATTTTCTTTCAGCCACACCCACGTAGGAAAAGAAATCAAAGTATTACCCTAAGGAATCTTTCTAACACACTCTAGTTGGTTGGGTTATATATACATTACTTGATTTCTGTCAACAGAAAATGACCAGCAATAAATTACTGGTACCAAAGACTGAAATTTCAAACCATAATTATGATATTCTATTAAAACGTCATCCTGTTCTTCAAGTCCCCCTCCACCAAAAAAAAAAAAGTGTGCCTATTTTAAAATGAAATATTCAAAGGGAATAAGAGTCCCCAAATTACTAAACCTTATTTCAACTTCAGTGAAAAGAACTTTGCCTATTAAAAGTTAATACCTAAAGTACACTGCTTGTAATGCTCAACCAAAATTACTCTAATCCTGCACTTATATCATAATTACACGTTTTGTTAACCTCTCTCAATGTCAATTTTTCACTTATTTATATGTTTTCAAAGTCCAAAACAGAATTCCACTGAGAAACTGTAATTATAACGTGAGACTCCACCCAAGCTTTTCAAACAGTAACTGTATACCATTGCTTTAATCCTCAGCGTTGGGCTGGGAGCGGGGAGAAGGTGGGGGGAGATGGTAAGAGCAGGCATTCATTCTGAATAGCACGTTGCTCAAGTCGTCTTTGTAAAAAGAGAGATGCATGAAATAGCAAACACAATGAATTAATGGAGCATTGACTTTCAAATATCCATAATGCTATTTTTTTAAATAGATAATGGTGGCCAAATGCACAGAAGGCTGAAAACATAAATTCCGGAGGAGAAATTTGCTTTTATCTCTTACCAACAATTTAGAAATGTAACTTTCTTTTTCATTCTGTGGGGAGGGAGGAGGGAAGGCTTGTTTCGGAAACATCACACTATTATGCTTACTGAAAACCACTATAATCTATTTCTAACATCACAGTAAGCTTAAAAAAAAAAAAAAAACACTTAAAAAAACCCTCGCACCAGGATTTTATAGAGCCTGGTGGAAAAAGTATGCATGTTCCTTCCTGCACCTAATTACCTCAACTGAAAAATCTGCCAAGTATTTTGCCCTTTAGTTCTCTTAATCGTATTAGGGCAAATGCATTTGGATGCCAATAGAAACAAACATTTAAAGATTTTCACTTAAAAGATTCCAAATATGTATGAAGGTTATGTTTGAGACACAATGTCCCTAGTCCTTCAAAGATGATATACAGTGTTCTTTTTTTTTCCCCAAGCAAATATGAATTTGCTCATGTTATAAAACTTGATGTCTAGTTTTGAGACAATTTAAGTAAAATAATGTCAATATGAGAGGCTCTTACAATGATTTATGCTTCTTTCTGTTACTTTATTACATTAGACATTCCTTTCTCAAAGCTTTATACTTTTCACTGTGCTCCTAGCAACGACCCAAGGCAAAGCATCAACTTTATATACCTGGCACCACTCCAATTCTTACTGCTATTGACAATTATATTGAAGTTTCCACTTAATTGCTACTCGGCTGTGACACTGAATATTTGTCATAATTAGGCATTTCCTATTTTCCGTCCATTCATTTTTGATTATTACTGAAAATGAAATTTTTTTATTCCAGAAAACCTAAGCATGAAAATTCTACAGATAAGAGTAGCTACAGCTGTTACTATCATTACCAACATTGTAACATGCAGCAAAAAAAAAAAAAAAGAAAAGAATATAATTTCTCAGAAGGTAATTTTCCTTTCAGTCTAAGTGCTCTTATTCATCTTACAGTTACTCAATGATTTCCTGTTCTAATTACAGGACATTATACAGAAAGACGTTTGTAAAAGGAAAATGCAGCAGTGCATATGACTTAAATGGCCTGAATTGGTTGAAAGTGTTTAAAATTCACAGTTGTACATTAACTTTATCAATTCCTGACTACAATTCTGTGTAAACGTGTAATGTGTCCCTACATCTCTCAAAAGGGAGTCAACCTAGCACCCAAAGTTAGTACACATCAAAGGGGAAAATACAGTTGCAGTTAAACTGATGTTGAAGAGTCAGGGTGGGGGAAGATCAGTTTTTTGGGTTTTTTTCTCACCAAAGCTGTTAGATTGGAGGCATGCCAAGATAAGGAGTGGAAAATACTAATAATAAAAATAAATTAAACGCCTGATTAAAAGGGAGAGAGAACAAGATTCCATCCAGAACAGAAATGAAAATGCCACAAACTATTTCATAAAAACATATTGTGACGTAAATTGCACATCAGTATTGCACTGCTGTGGTTATTTTGAGAAATGGTTTGTACTGTAAGTCAGATGGTGCTGCCCCACCCTTAATGATTTTGTAAGTCTCTACACAGTAAGCAAGTGGGGCAGCCCTGAGATGGCTAAGACAGAAAACAGACCCAGCCAAACAGAACTGACAATAAAAAGATAATGTACTTTTAACATAACAGAACAAGAAGATTGGTTTTATTAACTAAAAAAAAACCCGACTTTAAATAGTCCCCAGCTTGCCATTTGTTTTGATAAATGGAAAGACAGATCTTCCCAGGATAGGCAACAAAAACATCACTGGAGAACTTATAAAAAGAGAATATGGGAAAATATGTCAGTGCATGGTTACAAACAGAACAAAGAATATTTCAAATGTAAAACCCAGGGTTTTAACCAGCTGTTTCCAAGAGCAAGCCACTTCAAATGGATGGACACACAAATATAAAAATACGTGTTAATATGTTAATATCGGCTTTTCCCCTACTACTGCTTCATCACTCAAAAAAAGAAGACAACAGAAAGCTAAACTAAAACCAAGCACTGCCATCACTTGAAGGAACACATGAACCTACTAGGAGGCAAAGCCGGCTCCACCACCAAGGGTCCCCCAAATGGTCACTGAATTCTACGCTGCATTCAAGAGCCATATTAGATTTGTTCTAGAGAATTTTGTGTCTGATTCCCACATGGCTCATCTCAGCCAAATTTAAATGTCATACAAGACAGGGATTATACAACAGGTGTATCTACTGGTGAGACCACATGGCCAGAATGACGCATAGGTAAAAGTGGTGACCATATTTGGGGTGTGATTCTAAGGGGCCTGACTTACCTAACCTGCTTCCCTTTCACAGGATTAACCGTTAAGCTACAGTCAACCATTCACTTTTAGTATCAATGAGTTTCAGTGTCTGAAGAAGAAAATATAAAGAACCCTTGAGACCCCCTAGGAGCCAGATCTGAGTCAAAATTTCTCCTACTCGAAAATTGTGTCAAAGAGATTAATTTATCCATTTATTTATTTACTAGTGACCCAGGTAAGACTATTATATTGGATTTGAACTTAGTTCAACTCAACCCTCTCTCTCGCTTTACAGGAAGCTACTACTAAGATCCAGTTAGCCCCTCTGGTACCATGACAAAGTTGCTATAAGAGAAGGAAACTTGACCATCATTAGCACAACTGGTCTTAATACTCATATTAACTTCTGTCATCTTTCCCCTTAAAATATCTACATAGCTTTATATTCTTTTTGTGTGTGTGTGATACACGGGCCTCTCACCGTTGTGGCCTCTCCCATTGCGGAGCACAGGCTCTGGACGCGTAGTCTCAGTGGCCATGGCTCATGGGCTCAGCTGCTCCGCGGCATGTGGGATCTTCCCGGACCGGGGCACGAACCCGTGTCCCCTGCATCGGCAGGCAGACTCTCAACCACTGTGCCACGAGGGAAGCCCTTTATTCTTATTTTGTAGCTTATGCCTGCCATCATTGCGAGAGTCACAATTCCATTTCTGCAGCAGCCATGTAAGCCTTTGACATTTGAGAGACCCTCCTGAACATCTAAACTCATGAATAAACCTAATTAAGGTGTGATACTGGACAGATCAATAGCTAAATGATTAACTTCCACACATTAGTCTCTCAGCATGTAAGATCTGAATTTGTGCCTTAACAAAATGACATCACTATTTGTCATGACTTTCATGGACATGATTATTTCACTAGTCAACACTGATCAAACTAAATGTCATCATTTCCAACATGGTTTGTATCGGGGGAAAAAATCTGTGTGTGGAGAACTAAACACCAAATGATGTAAGACTGATTAATATTGATTACCTAATGCTCAGCATTTTGAAGGCATTCTATACATATATACATACACACACACACATACATGTGCGTGTGTATATATATACACTATATAACAGGATATATATCTGAAAATAATATTATGTCATGGTATGGCTACTTTCATTAAAACTGTGTGGTCATTAAAAATACTAAAATCAAATAACATTTCAGGTCATGCAAAGATGCTTCTGCTATATTCAGTGAAAATAAGAAAGGTAAGAAATAATATATTCAGCCCCTTGTCTTTTGTTTAATAGCATTACTGAGATATAATTCACATACTAGATAATTCATCCATTTAAAATGCACAAGCTTTTAGTATATTCACGGAGTTATGCATCTATCACTACAGTCAAATTTAGAACATTTTCATTATCCCAAAAGAAACCCTAACCCCCCCCTCACTCCCACATCTCTTTGCCCCTCATCAGTCCTAGGCAACCACTAATCTACTTTCTGTCTCTATAGATTTGCCTATTCTGGACATTTAATATAAATGGAATCATACAATATGCGGTTCTTTTTGACTGGCTTCTCTCAGGATAATGTTTTCAAGCTTCATACATACTGTAGATTGTATCAGTATTTCATTTCCTTTTACTGCTAAATAATATTCCATCGTATGGACATACTGCATTTTATTTATCCATTCCATCAAGAGATGAGACATCTGGGTTGTTTCCACTTTTTGGCTATTATGGATAATGCTGCTATCAACATCTGAGTAAAAGTTTTCGTGTGGATATATGTTTTCATTTCTCTTGTGCATATACCTAGGAATGGAATTGACGGGTCATATGGTAATTCTGTGTTTGCCCTTTTGAGGAACTGCCAGACTGTTTTCCAACGTGGCTGCAGCATTCTACATTCTCTCCAATAGTGTATGAGGTTTCTGATATCTGCACATCCTCGCTAACATTTGTTATTATTTGTCTTTTTGATAGCCATCCTAGAAGGTGTGAAGTGGTATCCCATGTTGTCTTGTTTAATGCTTAAAAATCACTAATAGTGGGGTTCAGCTAGGTTATGAGATTATCTGGGATTCTTATTCTCCTTTGTTTGCCTGCATTTTAACTGTGCAATATTTCTTTAAAGATGTGGACATCTGGCAAATTTATATGGAATTTCAAGAGATCTCAAGTAGTTAATCTTAAGAAAGAACAAAGCTGGAAGACTTACACTTTCTTATTTCAAAACTTACTACAAAGCTACAGTAATCAAAGCAGTGTGGTAATGGCATAAGGGTCAAATGTGATCGACAGAATAGGGAGTCCAGAAATAAACTTTCAAATGTGTCAACAAGGGTGCCAAGATCATTCAATGGGGAAAGGACAGTCTTTTCAATAAATGGTGTCAGGGAAACTAAATATTGATAGGAAAAGAATGCATTGGAACCCTTACCTCACACCACATACAAAAATTAACTTAAAATTGATCAAAGACTCAAATTGAAGAGCTAAAACTACAAAACACAGGAGGAATCTTCATGACCTAGGATTTCACAATGGTTTCTTAAGCATGACACCAAAAGTGCAGGCAACAACAAGAACAAAAAAATAGATAAATTGGACTTCATCAAAATTTGAAACTTTTGTGCACCAAAGGACACTAGCAAGAAAGTGAAAAGACAACCCTCAGAATGGGAGCAAATATTTGCAAATCATATACCAAATAAAGGATTAATATCTAGAATATACAAATAGCTCCTACAACAAAAAGACAAACAACCCAACTTAAAAGGACTTGAATAGATATTTCTCCAAAGAAGTTATACAAATGACACATGAAAAAAATGCTCAATATCATTAGTCACTAGGGAAATGCAAATCAAAACCATAATGAGATACTACTTCACACCTACTGGGATGGCTATTACTTTAAAAATAAATAAAACAAAACCAATAAACTCCAAGTGTTGGTGAGGATGTGGAGAAATTGGAACCCTCATCTATTGCTGGTGAGAATGTAAAATGGTTGTAGCTGCAGTGGAAAACAGTCTGGAAGCTCCTTAAAAAGTTACATATTGAATTATCATATGACCTAGTAATTCCACTCCTAGGTATATACCCCAAAGACTTGAAAACAAGAACTCAAACAGATACCTGTACATCAGTGTAACAGCAGCATTATTCACAAGAGCCAAAAAGTAGAAACAACTCAAGCGTCCAACAACAGATGAACAAATAAACAATGTGGTTATGCATACAATGGAATATTATTCAGCCATGAAAAGGAATGAAGTTCTGATACATGCTACAATATGGATGAACTCTGAAAACATTATGCTAGTGAAATAAGCCAGACAAAGGACAAATAATGTATGATTCTGTTTATATGAAGTATCTAGAATAGGCAAATTCTTACAGAGAGTAGAACAGAGGTTGCCAGGGGCTGGGGCTGAGGACAGAGGCAGGGAATAAGGAGTTATTATTTGATGGGTAAAGAGTTTCTGTTTAGGATGATGAAAAAGCTGGAAATAGATACTGGTAATGGTTACACAAGACTGGGAATGTACTTAATGCCACTGAATTGTAAGCTTAAAAATGGTTACAACAGTAAATGTTACGTACATGTATTTTACACAATTTAAAAAACGAGGGGGCTATCTGACAAGGGTTATATTTTCTATGTGGATGCATTCTTAATTGCTTCTTGAAAGAAAAAGAGGTGTCTCTCCAACCTGTAACTAAAATATAAACTCCTGGAGGGCACAGAATCAGTGTCCTAGTTTCTTGTTATCCCTCCTAGACCTTTGAAGGACCACTGACAAATGCAGTTGCCTATAGAGAGTATCGCAGTCAACATCTGAACCTTCTGTCAAACAGTAAGAGCAGTCATGTCATTAGTTCACTCTAGGCGCTGGACCAGCAGCTCTTCCCAATAGGCTGAAAGGATGTGGAGAAAGTTATCCACCAAACAGTGCTTTAGTCATTGGCTGGCATTAGATGATGGGGACTGAGGTTAGGCAGTCATCTCATTTTCGTGACTTTTTAAAAAATAATTGCACTGCTTGAGGAGTGTGTGGACCACCCTCAAAGAGCTGAGCCATCTCCGAACAACAGCATTGACTTCTGGGAGCACACATCCTCATGTGACAAGAATTGCTTGGATTGCATTGTTTTCTTGCATATTATCATAGGCCTTCTGGAGTGGCTTAACAAGGAGGGCAAAGGCTTCTTTCTTCTACCAGTGGCTCATCATGAATCAGGGGACTTCAAACTGGTGAACCCCTGGACCGAACCTGCATAGGCATGGGACAGATGCTCAACATCTGTGTCACTCACTACTCTACTCATCCGCCTGAGAGTGAGCCTGCACTCAATACAGCCAATCTCCTTTACCCATCTACTGCCCCTTAGTCGTCTCATGATCACTAAAGAGACCAATCAAAATACTGGTTTTGGAGAAGCCTCCTTTATTGGTATATCAAGGCACCATAAACCATGAGCTTTGATTGTTCTCTTTTTTCACATATTTCCGTTGAAGGAGAAGCTTGGCAGTAGTAACAGAGTACGTTGGCCTGCGTTAAGATGCTCTGAATTCAGAAAAGCCAGAGCAATAAAGGTTAATGATGCTGATCCCTTTAAATGTAGCTGGAATGTTCTGCGAGGTTACCAGATTTTTAGAAATAAACTGCATAAAACCTAAGGATAAAAATTTTACATAATTTATATCAGAACTCTTGTACTTTAATAAATATAGACTCTAACACTTCAGATTTTATCAAATGATATATAATATTTATTCTAATTATAGTCAATCACCATCTTATTTCATTCCATATCATGTTTAACATTTTCTACTGCCTATTAACAAAAAATTCATTCAAATTTATGATAAAAATTTAAATGTCTTCTTAAAATTGGAAAAAGGCAAATATATGGTTTTTGAAAAACCTTTTATAGCAGGATTATTCAATAGAAACAATGTGAGCCAAGTATGTCATTAACATTAAAAAAAGTAAGAAGCAAACAGGTGAAATTAATTTTAATAATCTATTTTATCTTTTTTAGCTCTAGTATTTTACTACTAAAAGTAATAATTCAATGGACATTTTTGTCTCCCTCCTTTAATTGAGATATAATTGACGAGGCTCTTTGGTAGGGTTAATGGTCAACTCTGGGAGGGCTCATGCCAAGAAATGCCAAGTATTTCCCAGAACTTCTGCTGCCGGTGTCCTTGTCCCCGCGGTGAGCCACAGCCACCCCCCGCCCCTGCAGGAGACCCTCCAACACTAGCAGCCGTGTGGCTGACAGGGTCTTGGTGCTTTGGCTGGGTGTAAGGGCTGTGCCTCTGAGGTGGGAGAGCTGAGTTCAGGACACTGGTCCAGAGACCTCCCAGCTCCATGTAATATCAAACAGCGAAAGATCTCCCAGAGATCTCCATCTCAATGCTAAACCCAGCTCAACTCAACGACCAGCAAGCTCCAGTGCTGGACACCCTACGCCAAGCAACTAGCAAGATAGGAACACAACCCCACCCATTAGCAGAGAGGCTGCCTAAAATCATAATAAGATCACAGACACCCCGAAACACACCACCAGATGCAGTCCTACCCACCAGAAAGAAAAGAACAAGCCTCATCCACCACAACACAAGCACCAGTCCCCTCCACCAGGAAGTCTACACAACCCACTGAACCAATCTTAGCCACTGGGGGCAAACACCAAAAACAATGGGAACTACGAACCTGCAGCCTGCAAAAAGGAGACCCCAAACACAGTAAGATAAGCAAAATGAGAAGACAGAGAAACATACAGCAGATGAAGGAGCAAGGTAAAAACCCACCAGACCAAACAAATGAAGAGGAAATAGGCAGTCTACCTGAAAACGAATTCAGAGTAATGATAGTAAAAATGATCCAAAATCTGAGAAATAGAATGGAGAAAATACAAAAAAGGTTTAACAAGGACCTAGAAGAACTAAAGATGAAACAAACAATGATGAACAACACAATAAATGAAATTAAAAATTCTCTAGAAGGAATCAATAGTAGAATAACTGAAGCAGAAGAACGGATAAGTGACTTGGAAGATAAGATAGTGGAAATAACTACCACAGAGCAGAATAAAGAAAAAAGAATGAAAAGAATTGAGGACAGTCTCAGAGACCTCTGGGACAACATTAAATGCACCAACATTAGAATTATAGGGGTCCCAGAAGAAGAAGACAAAAAGAAAGGGACTGAGAAAATACTTGAAGAGATTATAGTTGAAAACTTCCCTAACATGGGAAAGGAAATAGTCAATCAAGTCCAGGAAGCACAGAGAGTTCCATACAGGATAAATCCACAAGGAGAAACATGCCAAGACACATATTAATCAAACTATCAAAAATTAAATGCAAAGAAAAAATATTAAAAGCAGCAAGGGAAAACAACAAATAACATATAAGGGAATCCCCATAAGGTTAACAGCTGATCTTTCAGCAGAAACTCTGCAAGCCAGAAGGGAGTGGCAGGACATATTTAAAGTGATGAAAGGGAAAAACCTACAGCCAAACTCACTCTACCCAGCAAGGATCTCATTCAGACTTGACGGATAAATAAAAAACTTTACAGACAAGCAAAAGCTAACAGAATTCAGCACCAACAAAACAGCTTTACAACAAATGCTAAAGGAACTTCTCTAGGCAGGAAACACAAGAGAAGGAAAAGACTTAGAAAAACTAACCCAGAACAATTAAGAAAATGGTAATAGGAACAAACATATCAATAACTACCTTAAATGTAAATGGATTAAATGCTCCAACCGAAAGACACAGACTGGCTGAACAGATACAAAAACAAGACCCATATATATGCTGTCTTGTTACAAGAGACACTTCAGACATAGGGACACATACAGACTGAAAGTGAGGGGATGGAAAAAGATATTCCATGCAAATGGAAATCAAAAGAAAGCTGGAGTAGCAATTCTCATAGCAGACAAAATAGACTTTAAAATAAAGACTATTACAAGAGACAGAGAAGGACACTACATAATGATCAAGGGATCAATCGAAGAAGATGATGTAACAATTGTAAATATTTATGCACCCAACACAGGAGCACCTCAATACATAAGGCAAATGCTAACAGCCATGAAAGGGGAAATTGACACTAACACAGTCATAGTAGGGGACTTTAACACCTCACTTTCACCAATGGACAGATCATCCAAAATGAAAATAAATAAGGAAACATAAGCTTTAAATGATACATTAAACAAGATGGACTTAATTGATATTTATAGGACATTCCATCCAAAAACAACAGAATACACTTTCTTCTCAGGTGCTCATGGAACATTCTCCAGGATAGATCATATCTTGGGTCTCAAATCAAGCCTTGGTAAGTTTAAGAAAACTGAAATTGTATCAAGTATCTTTTCCAACCACAACACTATGAGACTAGATATCAATTACAGGAAAAAATCTGTAAAACATACAAACACAAGGAGGCTAAACAATACACTACTTAATAACCAAGAGATCACTGAAGAAATCAAAGAGGAAATCAGAAAATACCTAGAAACAAATGACAATGAAAACACAATGACCCAAAACCTATGGGATACAGCGAAAGCAGTTCTAAGAGGAAAGTTTATAGCAATACAGTCCTACCTCAAGGAACAAGAAACATCTCAAATAAACAACCTAACCTTATACCTAAAGCAATTAGAGAAAGAAGAACAAAAAAACCTCAAAGTAAGCAGAAGGAAAGAAATCATAAAGATCAGATCAGAAATAAATGAAAAAGAAATGAAGAAAACAATAGCAAAGGTCAATAAAACTAAAAGCTGGTTCTTTGAGAAGATAAAATTGATAAACCATTAGCCAGACTCATCAAGAAAAAAAGGGAGAAGACTCAAATCAATAGAATTAGAAATGAAAAGGGAGAACAAACAACTGACACTGTAGAAATACGAAGGATCATGAGAGATTACTACAAGCAGCTCTATGCCAATAAAATGCACAACCTGGAAGAAATGGACACATTCTTAGAAAAGCACAACCTTCCAAGACTGAACCAGGAAGAAATAGAATATATAAACAGACCAATCACAAGCACTGAAATTGAGACTATGATTAAAAGTCTTCCAACAAACAAAAGCCCAGGACCAGATGGCTTCACAGGCGAATTCTACCAAACATTTAGAGAAGAGCTAACACCTATCCTTCCCAAACTCTTCCAAAATAGAGCAGAGGGAGGAACACTCCCAAACTCATTCTACGAGGCCACCATCACCCTGATACCAAAACCAGACAAAGATGTAACAAAAAGAGAAAACTATAGCCCAATATCACTGATGAACACAGATGCAAAAATCCTCAACAAAATACTAGCAAACAGAATCCAACAGCACATTAAAAGGGTCATATACCAGGATCAAGTGGGGTTTACCCCAGGAATGCAAGGATTCTTCAATATACGCATATCGATCAATGTGATACAACATATTAACAACTTGAAGGGGAAAAACCATACGATCATCTCAATAGATGCAGAAAAAGCTTTTGACAAAATTCAACACCCATTTATGATAAAAAATCCTCCAGAAAGTAGGCGTAGAGGGAACTCACCTCAACATAGTAAAGGCCATATATGACAAATCCACATGTAACATCATTCTCAAAGGTGACATACTGAAACCTTTTCCTCCAAGATCAGGAACAAGACAAGGTGTCCACTCTCACCACTATTATTCAACATAGTTTTGGAAGTTTTAGCAACAGCAATCAGAGAAGAAAAAGAAATAAAAGGAATCCAAATCGGAAAAGGAGATTTAAAGCTGTCACTGTTTGCAGATGACATGATACTATACGTAAAGAATCCTAAAGATGCTACCAGAAAACTACTAGAGCTAATCAATGAATTTGGTAGCAGGATACAAAAAGTAGTAGGATACAAAATTAATGCACAGAAATCTCTTGCATTCCTATAAACTAATGATGAAAAATCTGAAAGAGAAATTAAGGAAACACTCCCATTTACCACTGCAACAAAAAGAATCAAATACCAATACCTAGGAATAAACCTACCTAAGGAGACAAAAGACCGGAATGCGGAAAACTATACAACACTGATGAAAGAAATTAAAGATGATACAAACAGATGGAGAGATATACCATGTTCTTGGATTGGAAGAATCAACATTGTGAAAATGACTACACTACCCAAAGAAATCTACAGATTCAATGCAATCCCTATCAAACTACCACTGGCATTTTTCACAGAACTAGAATAAAAAAATTCACAATTTGTATGGAAACACAAAAGACCCCAAATAGCCAAAGCAATCTTGAGAAAGAAAAACGGAGCTGGAGGAATCAGACTCCTGGGCTTCAGACTATACTACAAAGCTACAGTCATCAAGACAGTATGGTACTGGCACAAAAACAGAAATATAGATCAATGGGACAGGATAGAAAGCCCAGAGATAAACCCACGCACATATGGTCACCTTATCTTTGGTAAAGGAGGCAAGAATATACAATGGAGAAAAGACAGCCTCTTCAATAAGTGGTGCTGGGAAAACTGGACAGCTACATGTAAAAGAATGAAATTAGAACACTCCCTAACACCATACACAAAAATAAACTCAAAATGGGTGAAAGACCTAAATGTAAGACCAGACACTATAAAACTCTTAGAGGAAAACATAAGCAGAACACTCTATGACATAAATCACAGCAAGATCCTTTTTGAGCCACCTCCTAGAGAAATGGAAATAAAAACATAAATAAACAAATGGGACCTAATGAAACTTAAAAGCTTTTGCACAGCAAAGGAAACCATAAACGACAAAAAGACAACCTTCAGAATGGGAGAAAATATTTGAAATGAAGCAACTGACAAAGGATTAATCTCGAAAATTTACAAGCAGCTCAATATCAAAGACACAAAAAACCAAATCCAAAAATGAGCAGAAGACCTAAATAGACATTTCTCCAAAGAAGATATACAGATTGCCAACAAACACATGAGAGGATGTTGAACATCACTAATCATTAGAGAAATGCAAATCAAAATTACAATGAGTTATCACCTCACGCCAGTCAGAATGGCCATCATCAAAAAATCTACAAACAATAAATGCTGGAGAGGGTGTGGAGAAAAGGGAACCCTCTGCACTGTTGGTGGGAACGTAAATTGATACAGCCACCATGGAGAACAGTATGGAGGTTCCTTAAAAAACTACAAATAGAACTACCATACGACCCAGCAATCCCACTACTGGGCATATACCCTGAGAAAACCATAATTCAAAAAGAGTCATGTACCACAATATTCACTGCAGTTCTATTTACAATAGAACAATGGAAGCAACCTAAGTGTCCATCAATCGATGAATGGATAAAGAAGATGTGGCACATATATACAATGAAATATTACTCAGCCATGAAAAGAAATGAAATTGAGTGATTTGTAGTGAGGTGGATGGACCTAGAGTCTGTCATAGAGAGTGAAGTAAGTCAGAAAGAGTAAAACAAATACTGTATGCTAACACATATATGTGGAATCTAAAAAACAAATGGTTCCGAAGAACCTAGGGGCAGGACAGGAATAAAGACGCAGATGTAGAGAATGGACTTGAGGACACAGGGAGGGGGAAGGGTAAGCTGGGACGAAGTGAGAGAGTGGCATGGACATATATACACTACAAAATGTAAAATAGATAGCTAGTGGGAAGCAGCCGCATAGCACAGGGAGATCAGCTCAGTGCTCTGTGACCACCTAGAGGGGTGGGATAGGGAGGGTGGGAGGGAGGCTCAAGAGGGAGGAGATATGGGGATATATGTATATGTATAGCTGATTCACTTTGTTATAAAGCAGAAACTAACATACCACTGTAAAGCAATTATACTCCAATAAAGATGTTTTTTAAAAAAAGTAATAGACTCAGTCAAGAGTCAGAAAAGGAAAAAATAAAATGACTTTTTGTACGGTTTGGTCACTAAAAAAAAAGGAAGAGAGAGATACAATTGACATATAACATAATTTAGGGTGTACAACATAATGACGATATACATAGAATGAAAACATTTTGTCTTACGTCATGGCATAAGTGCAAGTGTTTCTCTAGGGTACTTTCTTTTTTAGTTAGTTTATCTAAATACATCATAAACATTATCTCAATGCATGAGCAATATAAAGAATTATAATGAGATATTTTACATTATTTTTTCATATTAAGTTTTAAAAATCTGTATTTTACATTTACAGCATCTCAATTAGTACAAGCCACATTTCAGGGCTTTATAGCCACACGGAGCTCATGGCTGGCATATGGGATGGCATAGCTTTAGAGAGTCCACCGGGAAAGAAACGTGAAGACCACTGTGTCAGACAACTCAGGCCTAAAAAGGCAGCTGGGATGACTGGGGCTGTTCTGGGTACCCGGCGCAGTCCTCACGGTGCCTTTCAGTCCTGGACTCCAGGACCCTACCATCTTAAGTAAAAAGGTTCAGAAACCCAGCTAGGAGAAGAGAGCAAAACAGGAGAAAAACCAACTGTTGTGGCTGTTATTTCATTGTTCTAATAACCAAAACCCCAACAAAGGCCAGAGGTAGCAAGCAACCTTACGTCACTGTTTTAGCAGAGATCCTTGCTTGCCACCTTTGGTTTCTGGTGAATGATAAAAATCAATTCCAAGTTAAAAAATTAAAAGCTTCAACTATAAAAGCTGGTGAGAGCCCTCTCCTCTGGGTTCTATCTATTCTCCTGCCGTAACGAGCTACAAGTTCCCCTGGTGCCATGTCCGCAAACCATCTGTTCTGTTTTCTGTCACAATAGCAGGAGAACATCAGTTGTTCAGAATGGGTATATTTTTAATCTTTTTTTTCCTAGTGTGCACAATACAAAAATTCGTTTAACATCTGAAGGAAAGAGATACTTATTAAACCCAATGGAAACTGAAACCACTATTCAATCTCACAGCAACGCAGTCATATAAAACTCTGGCACCTTCTAATGCGCTCTCACAGCACAGCGTGGGAGCACATCACTGCCAGCCAATGATGCGGATATGCTGTTTTACTTCCTTTTGTACAGTGTTAGCGGTGAGTATGCTGATGTAAGACATCAGGAGGAAGAATCTGGTTTATTCACGTTTCCCATAATACCCATCATCTGCTGAAAATCATTTCCACTGCAAATGTCTTCCTTTCCCCGATCTCTAATATCCAAACCTACTTCCCTTTTCTCATAAAAGACACAATAAACAAATTGCTGGTGACTAATGTATTAATTCCAGTAATAATTCCGCGGTTTCATACCACGAGTTACCAGTGCTACCCATCTCTGTTCTGGGCACCTCTTAAGATATTTCTGTGGCATGGTTTATGTTAGAGCACGGATTGGCAAATTATGGGCCAAATTCAGCCTGAAGCCTCTTTTTGTAAATAAAGTTTTATTGCAACACAGTCACGCCTCTTCGTTGATGTATTGTCTATGGCTGCTCCCATGTTATAGCGGTGGAGTTGCATAGTTGAGACAGAGCCCCGACAGCCCATAAGTCTGAAATATTTACTCTCTGTCTCTGCTAACCTCCGTTCTGGAGAACAAATGATTGCTTCCAGAAAGCTATCTTGGATCACTGATATCAGCTTAATTCCTATAATTCCTAAGATACAGTTACCCTGTGACACTAACTGAACTTTATTTGTTCACGCTGGGCTCCCCTTTCTAGACTGTGGGTTCTTTGAAGGGCAGGAACTGGGTTCCGTGTCTGAATCCCTAACACCATAGATACAAGTGAAGCACATGGTAGGCTTTCAGTTGATGTTAATTTCAACTAATGTTTCAAATTAGTGTTTTCTGGTTATTCACTGTTCCTCCTCCCCTACTTCTACCCTAACCCCGATCCACTTCCTAAGCCTATCTGCCTTGCCGTGTGACCCCTGAAGGTTGTATCATGAGTCTCCCTTGCACTCTGGCTTTCGCTTAGTTCAGCACATGGAAGACACCGGCAAGACAGCAGGTGGTGGGAAAGAGAGAACTTGGGGTATTTCTTCCCTGCTCCCTTCCAACTTCGGCACCACAGCTCTGGCCGTGGCTGCAGCCCCGCACCACTGCAGCTCCCCCGTGACTCCTGCTTCCACGGGAACCCCTCTTGATTCTGCTGTTACAGCCCCTGGGTTACAGCCTCAACGGCCCCTCTTCACTCTAACCAACGTCCATAAATCTTCTCTTCGTTAATGTGTCTCCAACTGAACCCTGAGAGGAAATCTGTTTCTGCCTCAACCTGGAAAGATACTTCTCACTTCAGGTTGCAGGTTCCCATACTCAGAGGTTAAATGAAAACCAAGAAATGACACATGTTCTGTGGACAATCACATTAGAACCACCGAGGGATTTGTTGAAATAAAGAGTCCTGGGCCCCCCTCCTGCCATGCTGAACGAGGACGCCTGAGCTGCGTCTCTGATTAGTGCTTTGTAACAGCTACCCCTGTTGTTGTCATGCACCTATTGAAACAGATGAAGACATTCAGCTGTGGGGGGCAGAACGAAAATAAGAAACAGAAAACCAGTTGGAAGCAACTACAGAGTATCTGAAAGGTCCTGAGGTCAGCTGTATAAATATGGAAGTGTTAAGCTAAAAAGGAGGTCAGAGCTCCTTATCAGAAGGTCACAGGGAGTGCTAATGCTAAACACGGCAATTACCCGTTTCTCTTGGTAACACAGGTAAGCCCTTTAAAGGCTCCACATTTCAAAATCCCATATTCCATAAGATTGGCTTCAACAGTTTACCTTCTCATGGGTACCAGCACAGTGGTGAGCAGAAAGATCAATTGCTTGGAGACTTTGGAAACCATGAGCCCCATAAGTTCGATCACTTGTAGAAGAATTCAACAAGGTAGCAAGTGTGAAAGACAGGGCAGCAGGGCACGGTGTTTACTAAAGATGTGATCTGGGAAATGACGACCTCTCAGAGCCTTGGTTTCCTAATTCAGAAAATGGGCATAAAAATTGTGCTTCCTGGGAGGATACGTGAGTTAAAAAAAGTACTGAGGCTGGTGTAGGGCAAATGCTCTATAGATCTTCACCATTATTACTGCTTTGCAAGTCATCCCCCCAAATATTCCAAAGAACACTAGCTCCTGGGGAGAGAAAGGAGCATATTACCAAGTGTTGTATGGAAAAAGGGTCCCACAGTATGGAAAACACTGAATTTAACAGTTACACAGACAGTCTCCTTGGGGCCTTTAACGAGCTAAGGGGCATTTTAGCCTACAGGAGGGAATACACTGCCTTTCCTGAATTTATTTTACCATGAAATTCTCTCTCACTTGCTTTCTTACCCACCCACCCCTATGCTTTTTTCGGTCATTCGTGGCTCACCTCAACAGGTTAGCGCTGAGGTGTCTCTGATGACATTTTGGGGACTACCCACTCAAATATTGGGACTATGTACCCAAATGTTGCTTATGGCAATTCCCCAGCTCCCTTCACGCCCCTCCAGCACACACACCCTGCTTAACGCTGTATAATTACAAGTAGTTTATTGTGCATAGTATAGTCACTCATTTGTATAACACTTTGGAATGTATAATGTCCCTTTCTCGAGCTTAGATTCACTTAATCCTCCCAGAACCCCCCTTGAAGTCTATATGGATACCCCTGTTTTATACAAGAGGACATGGAAACACAACAAGGTGAATGACTGGCTCGAGGTCACCCACCTACTGGCAGGGACAGGTCATCGGGCATTAAATGTCACACCATCCCATCACACCCCACCTGCCTTCTTCTCGGTCCCAAACCTCTGAGAGGGGTTCTGGCAGATTTGTGAGAACCTGAGAGCCTCTCTAAGACTGTCCAGTGGGCTGGTGGCCTTGAGAATCCTCGTGATTTCGTGAACTAATAAGAAGCAAACTTCTCATTTCAGGCTAATAAAGTAGCCTTTCCGGTCTCATGTCTCCAGTCTCAAAACAATCCCCCAAGTGAAGCTAGATTTTGCCGTATTTGGAAGATAATCTCGGAAAGAGACTGCTGTTGTATAAAACACTCCCCTTCATCAGCACACTTCTCCACTTTTAACCCCCCAGGGAGCAAACTTTAGTCTCAGTGAAGCCAACAGTACTATTTTTCTCTATTACCTCCCCTGTTTGGGTCCCAGGACAAAGACCCACAAGCCATTCCACCCTCATCACACACACAGCTCACACAACTGCACCCTCTGCATCACTGAAAGGACAGCATTTGACATCAAAATGGCCATCTGTCCATGGACTGGTCAGACACCACTTCCTGTGGCTTAGGAGGTAGCAAGCAGCAGGAGGACAAAGGTCAAAGAGCTAGGGCTTCCCTGGTGGCACAGTGGTTGAGAGTCCGTCTGCCAATGCAGGGGACACGGGTTCGTGCCCTGGTCTGGGAAGATCCCACATACTGCAGAGCGGCTGGGCCCGTGAGCTATGGCCACTGAGCCTGCGCGTCCGGAGCCTGTGCTCCGCAACGGGAGAGGCCACAACAGTGAGAGGCCCGCGTACTGCAAAAAAAAAAAAAAAAAAAAAAAAGATCAAAGAGCTAGTGGCCCTCCCTGAAGGATGTGCAGCCTAGTAGAGGCGGCGGGCATGCGAACAAGCATGCCAGTAAATGCTCTGATGAGAGCCACAGCAGAGGAGGCAGATCCTTGGTACCAAAGGAGTGTCAAGAAGGGCTTCTGAAAGACAGAGCTCGAGCTGAGGTTTGAAGGCTACACAAACACTCTCTAAAGCATATAAAGACACCATCCCTCCCTGAGCCCCTTCTGTGTGGTGGTCATGAACACACCTCTCTCCTCCTCTAGACAACCCTACAGGAAATTATTATTATCCCCATTTTGCAGATAAGGAGACAGACACACAAAAAATATTAAGTGACCCTCAGCCGTCACACTGCTCAAGAGGCTGGAGAACGGATCTGAGCCCAGGTCTGCCTGCCGCTGCAGGCTCAAAAGGACAGAGTGGTGGTGGGTAAAACAGTTCCAAGAAAAGGGGGTTTTAAAAATGCAATTTGGAATCTGACCAGGTTTACACAGAAGAAAACCAGATACATTGGCTATGTTGCCTACAATTTATTTATTTAGTTTCAAATTTATTTATTTGTTTATTTACTTTTGGCTGCATTGGGTCTTCGTTGCTGCGCACAAGCTTTCTCTAGTTGTGGTGCACAGGCTTCTCACTGCAGTGGCTTCCCTTGTTGCAGAGCACGGGCTCTAGGCACCCGGGCTTCAGTAGTTGTGTCAAGCGGGCTCAGTAGTTGTGGCACGTGGGCTTCAGTAGTTGCAGCACGTGGGCTCAGTAGTTGTGGCCTGCGGGCTCTAGAGCGCAGGCTCAGTTCTTGTGGCGCACGGGCTTAGTTGCTCCGCGGCGTGTGGGATCTTCCCGGACCAGGGTGTGAACCCGTGTCCCCTGCATTGGCAGGTGGATTCTTAACCACTGTGCCACCAGGGGAGTCCCTGTTGCCTACAATTTAAATGCCTCCTTTTTCATTTTTATTTCTGGCACTTGGCTCGCCAGCCTTCATCTGGGCAAGCCCTGCACAGTCCATCCACATAAACAGTCGAGATGTCTTTTAATAATGAAGGATATTATTAATATATTTTGCCTCCACTGAAATGCAAACCCAATTTGATTTTTTCCTCAGGTGGGATGTGGACAGAGAACATCCAGGTAATAGGTGCTGTTCGCGAGGCCAAGACAGAGCCAATACTTTGTAGCTAAATGCCATTCACAAAGCACAATTTAACAGCTCCGTTTAGTGACTCTTCAAAATCAAGATGATTTCAACAATCTCTGAACACCAGCCAAGATGCCACCAAAGTATACTTAAATACCAGCAAATATTACGTAAGAAAAAAATTCCATGTCTGTCTCCTTCTCTGACTTAAGAAAATCACCCCTCTCTCCTACCTTAAGACAAAGCCATTGCAATTCTTCAATTCTCAACGGTAGGAGGAAGGGAAGGCTCGCACGAGGAAACAGAGCTCAGCTTGTGCCGAAAATTAGCATCCATCTTCCACCAACTCTTTTCATTTTTTATTTTTTTTGCGGTACGCGGGCCTCCCACCGTTGTGGCCTCTCCCGTTGCGGAGCACAGGTTCCGGACGCGCAGGCTCAGCGGCCATGGCTCACGGGCCCAGCCGCTCCGCGGCATGTGGTATCTTCCCGGACCGGGGCACGAACCCGTGTCCCCTGCATCGGCAGGCGGGCTCTCAACCACTGCGCCACCAGGGAAGCCCCCACCAACTCTTTTTATTGGCTGTTAAGCTTTAAGGTCCTTACTTCAAGTTGAGTGGGACGCGCCAAACACCCTTTTCTTGCGCCAGTAACAAATCTTGCAGCTTAGAGGACCCTGGACACCAGTTATTCTACGGATTAGAGGCGCACGTGAGTAGCGTCTGAAGGAGCCTCGATACTTGAAAGACAAATAGGAAGCCCTGAGACTCATCAGCCCCCCCCACCTTTCCCCAGCCTTCAAATCGATCAGATTATTTAAAGTCATCATGTTCTTTCTGTCTAAAAACATTTCTAGATTAAAAAGCAACATAAGTTACCACCTTGGGTGGTATTTCCTATTATAAGTTTGCTAATGCTTTGAAATCTAGAGGTAAAAATCTCATCCTCCCATGCACAAGAAGAACCAAAATAAGGGGCTTCCAAGGCTGCCCTGTCCCCAGGAGGGCTGCATCTCCTCTCACCTTTCTCTAAGAGAGCAGGACTTCAGAGCTTGGACAAACGTCCTCATGCACAGGTCAGTGAAAGAGATGCTTCCAATATTAATTTCCCATCACGTGATATCTTGGGTTAAGATGCTCTTTTATAAAGTGTTCCTCAATGAGTTACTCCTTTACACGTAACCACGAAGAGACCAGGTTTCTTCGGCCAGAAGAAATAAGTGTTTCTTTTATCTTTGCTCACACATTCTTTAAAAAAAAATTGTTTTTAATTTTAGAACGAAAACATAAATAAATCCTTGTAAAAGGTAACGTGAAGCCTCCCCTTGACCTCACAAACCCTCCAGCTTTAAGGGAACTTTCCACTTCCACTTCAATAGAGCCTTCTTGAAAACTGGAAAACTGCTGGTCTCAAGACACGAGGGGGCCTGGAGGATGAGGGGGGAGATCCGGTCCAGTGGTTCCGCTTGGTTCGGAGGTGTGTCCGACTCTTTCAAAAATCACGGCGGAATAATAGCTCTCTTAATTCTGCCAGAGTACAATTCACTTAATACAGACCCCGAAAGATCTTCCCTGTATGGCGCACTGAGACAGGCCAGAGCACACGGCGAAACGCCAGCCTGTGTGAGGATCCCCAGCTCCATGTAACCCGAACTCTAGCTGTGAGACCGCTTCTTCCAACACATGGAGAAGTGAGAATGATTACATTTTGTTCAAAGTGTCTCATTACATTGATTTAAATAAGATTTCTAAACCTGCAAAAAGAAAAACATTGTGAAAGGCCATTTGTTTCAAACAAGCCTCTATAAAGATGGTTAGTGAGACCCTTCAGAAACTCAGGCTGCTGGGGACCAAAGTCATCTCCTCTTCTGAGAATGGCTGACAGAAGATAATGGAATTTAGTGACACCCACGTCAGGTGTTTCTTTTCTGCTTAATGTAGAATCTAACAGACAGGTGTTAAGAGACCTGGGCTGAGGAATAGTCAGCCTAGGCTTTGAGGAGATGGTAAACCTGATGAACTTGCTTCATCTCTGATGACATTCAAGTGCGACTGACTTGGAGTCATTTTCTGAGATCTCACACACCTGGACAGGTAAGATACAGTCCGGTTTGCAAAATGCCGAGCACGCTTCCTGATGTTTATTACATTAACACTGCCGTCTTTGCAATGCTTGATGCCAAACTAAAGGAAAATGCAAATGAAAATCCTCAGGCTCCCAGTCAGAATGTTCAGTGATCCAACACCGTCCTCCTGGAGTCCAGCTGCTTTGTATTGAACATACGCTATTGACAGGCAAGTGCTAAGCCTTTAATGTGTATTTAATCATTGCAGCAACCCTAGGAGGGTCATGCTTACCTCTTCCATTTTATAGATGAGGAAACTGAGGCTTAGAGAGATTAGGTGGCTTGGTCAAGGTCACTCTGGAACCCAGGTCTGTCTGATTCCATAGCCCCCAGTCATAACCACTTCTTAGGACTTCTGAGAGAAGCCTACACCCAGATAAGCCTGTGACACAAAGGGATCTGCCGCTGAAGCAGCGCTGAGAACGGAGCTGTGGGCTACGCCCTGGGCAGCGGATACGCACAGAGGAGCAGCCTATTCTCTGAGAGACGATATTTGGGGTCCAGGAATCATATAGAGATGGAGGGCTGGAGTCGCCGTCCTGGGAAGCCACGAGCCTCCCCTTCAACGTTCAGGGTCAGGGTCAGCACAGAACCTGCCACCTCGGAGGACCCATTCTGGTTTTGCAGTTATAATTCCTTCACTGCCCACTAAGTGGAGGCAGGTGTTTACTGAGTGGGAGATACTATTATTTTAAGAGAGGCCTCTGGAACCAGGAAGCTCGATGAATTTATGAGATCAGCTGCTCTTTTTCCAAGATGGGTATAATACAATTCATTTCATTTGCAGCTGGTTTAACATGAAACATTGTTTAAGAGAGACAAATAAACAACAATTCACATTCAGTTGGGCTTCTCTCCTCCCCACCTCTCCCAGTTGTTCCACAGGAAATTTTTTACTGATTAAAGTACAATTACATTACGGTGAGGAAAAACCAACCCTGGAATAAATCGTTTTAAGAAGAAATCTCCCTGATGTCTGAGGGGAAAGCAGCCTCCGCAGGGGAGCAGCGCGCCACGCACTGGCTCTGGAATCCTGGGCCAACTCCTGCCCTTCTCTGGGCTTCGTCTCTCCTCCTTGAGATGATGGGGGCTCTGCCTTCCAAGGAAGGTGGGATCAGGTCAGGCAGCGCTGCATGGTGACTTGCCTCGGCCCCCTCCTCCACAGGGAAATACTGAAACTTGTATTTTAGGACCACACTGGTATAAAGATGAATAAATATTATACATGAAAACATTTTCTTCCACTGAAAAGGTCACTGCATTTTCCTCTGATCTTGAAACGATTGGAAACATTCTTGCGGGCCCCCCAAAGTACTGGGGGCGCTAGGCACTGTGCCATCTATGGCCACTGGATAAGCCGGCCCTGGATGAAGACCTAGCCTCCGGTTTGCTGAGGGCCTGGAGACGGGAAGGTACATTTGGAGCAGCTGGGCCTGAGCAAGGTTGCTGTGCGAAAGAAGGACTCGGTGTGGGAGAAGGGTGGAGAGGAGAGCTCGTACTGCTGGTGGCCAGGTCACGAGACAGAAGGAGAGAGGTGTCAGGTGCAATGGATAACGCTGGACGATACATGGAGCAGGGGGTGGAAACTGGCCCCTCTGCCACCCCTCCCATCGACTCGGAGAAACCCTTAGTCAGATCTCCATGGCTCAACCAGGAACACTGAATTTTAAAAATAAAAATAAAACAGGGAGATTGGATTCCATGATGTCTAAAGGCTCTCTGTTCCCACTCTAATATTAGACTTCTCACCACAAGTATTTAAATACTGTTCCACAATGCCAAAAGCTGCTTCATCTCCCAGAGGAAACTCACTAGCATAGGAACCAAGAATGGACTTTGAGGCACCCGATCGTTTGCAAAGATGCCTCACAGTCTGCAGAGGCTTGGCCACAGCACCTCCAGCGAGCAGGCCCAGGGCACCCTGGCCGCACACCGCCTCCTCCCAGCGATTTGCGTGTTCAGGTCTCGGATGGCTGCATTTCGCACCCAGTACCATTGGATTTTTCTGCTCCACGGATAGGAATGAATTCTGGATAACTCAAAATGAAAATGTGAAGTGCTACATTTTCTCTGTGAGACAGGGAGTTCTTTGCTCTGTAGTTCAATGTTCATAAAGCCTGCACTTTTTCTTGAATTTTTAAATTTTTGGGGCGCGCTGCAGGGCACGTGGCATCCTAGTTCCCTGACCAGGGATCGAACCCGTGCCCCTGGCAGTGGAAGCGCAGAGTCCCAACCACTGGACTGCCAGGGACGTCTCCATAAATCCTACACTTATGACTATTGGGCACTGATGCCCCCAAACTGCCTTCGCGCACCCGTTGGCTCGCCTGGGGCTTCCCGCCGCCAGCCGTCCCGTGTCAGCACTGTCACCACAGGCCTGCTCACCAGAGGCTGGGCCCTGTATGAGTATTTTATTCATTTTCCTCATCAATACGTACCAATTCCCTGCTTCAACAACATATACACGAAAAAGCGATTCATCCGTTTTGTCCACAGCCACTCTCCAAATAACCAGTTCCTTTGAGCTTTGGGACTGTGTCTCATTCAAGAGAACAGAGACATGGGTAATTTAGTCTCCATGCCGATTACAAAATATTTAGGTTAACTTCCCAACCTGGCAGTTAACCTGGCAAGTCTTTCCTCTGGAGCTGCTAGCCACATGTGCCTATTTAAAGGTGAACGAATTCAAATCAAATCAAATCTAGACATTTTAAAATTCAGTTTCTCAGTTACACTAGCCATATTTCAGGTGGTCAACAGTCACATGTGGCTGGTGAGCCCTTTATTGGAAGACACGGATATGGAACAGGTCCATCATCACAGAAAGTTCTACTGGAAACTGCTGTCTGAGGCTTGGACACTTGCAAAGGCAAAGAACTATATCCCTTTCACCACTGTGTCCCTGATGCTTAACACAGGCTCTGTCTGACATGCAGTAAAAACTCTAATAAATGCTTAAGGAACCAAGATCCTTCATCTCTGAACACAGAAATAAAACGTGATCCCTAAGAAATGTTGAATTCGACGAGGAAGAGGTAAAAGAAATACAAAGAAAGGGCTATCTTGGGGAAACTGTTTCCACAAATGAAAACTAGAATTCTAGTGTTAGCACGAAAAACAACACAAAACAACCCGATTCCTAGACCCCTCCCTTATAGAAGCTAAAAGTGAGTAAGACTGTTGCTCGAAATTTACATCCGTGAGCCACTCACAATATTAATAGGCAGGAAAAATGACCAAAGCCAATATATTGCTAACACAATGGCAACAGTAGTAGCAATAATAATAGTGATGGTGATAATGATACTCATGCACAACAGGGCCCTGCGCGTTTACAAAACCCCTTCACGTCTAGTCTCACTCGAATCTCATAACCATTTTGTGAGGTTGGAATTCTTCTACCCATTCTGTTGGTGGGGAAAGAAAGAGTTCTGGAGACTCAGTGACTTGTCTAGGATGACCCACCTGGTGTATCAGATACCTGGTAAGAGATGGTTGAGTTCAGGCTTTCTGACTCCAGACCTTCCTGCTCTATCACAGCTGCTCCACTTTGCCCAGAAATTACCACGGGGCTATTCCTACTTTCTACCTGTGCCATTAAATGAACTGAGATCCCTTAACAAAAACAGACGTATCCTTCCAGTGCCCCGGAAGGCCAACTCATCGATTGTCTTCCTTAACCATAATTTTTGGCTTCTGCCATCTCGAAGGGCTACTCTTTGGTAACCAGAGGCTCCAGAAAACGTTAATTTATCATCCGAGAAACCACGTGTTCTGTGGAGTAGCCATCTCAAACAGTGGTTCTGAAGCACAAGCTTGGTACACTATGCTCTGGGTTGCACAGCTGCTTTGCATTTTGAATTCTTTATTTATAGAACAAGTCAAATTAATAACTCAAAAATGTTGTTTCAGGCAAAGTAATGGACACACAATAAAACTATTCATTTCCTAAAAGGTCACTCCAGGAGACGCATACATTGTTTAAAAGCCTACCAACAATGCTATTATTCCTTCGAAAACTGAAAATGTATAATAAGCAGTTAGAGTACATATCTGCCCCTGAGACCCCAGGCTAATTTAAAGTACAATCACAAGGCAATCAATCATACTCCAAAATTACTTCATTTTCCAAACTGTTTACACTTTTTAAGTTACAAATCCACTTTCTGCTATTTCAACTCACGATTTACAACTACAGAGTTAGACCGCTTGGCAGGCAGCCAAGCACTAGTCATGAGGGAACTAATGATATGAACAGATCAGTGTTTTATAGAGGAGAAAAGCGCATGTAAATTTCCAGTGTGTCTGCAAGTAATCAAGGCACTGCTGACTATAAATGAGACCGTCTCAAATTTATTTTAGGAGAAATATCTTAAAGCTGCACTTTTTATCCTGGCCAAAAAAAGCCTTTAGGAGGAACTCTGAGATTACTCAAATTATTGTAAATAAATGGTTATGTGAACAATATGGAAAGAATAGTGAAATAAGCGACTTATTTCAATAAGCGACTTATTTCAACATTCCTGTCCCACATGCCTTTATCATGATTTCTGGAATGCTAGCGTTAATGGAAAGAGAGGGAAAGATCTGCCAATCTCTCTCTCTCTCCCTCTCTCCCCACCCCCGCCCCCAATTGCTGTTGTTAACCATAGCAGCAAATCATGTTTGTTTTAGTAGCCAAAAATGCTCTGAATAAAAAAAGAAGACCCTGTGGGATACTGTTTTAAATATGATCTTTATTGTTTCATTACAACAGCACAGCCAAATAATCACTTTGTGTTATTTGTACAAATAACGTAGGATGCTCGTTTTCTTGCGGAAATAATTAGTCTATCATATCCTGCTCGTCGTCAAAACCTCCCCCTTTGCTGTCACCAAGCATGTGCATTAGCCTCAAGAGGCTAAATTTAGCCAAAGTTTCATGTGTTCTTACATGTTAAAGAGTACAGCCAAGTAAGCATATTCAGCTGTGAGGATGCCTTGAAGAGAGACGCTCAGAATAGCCTCACAGTATATACACTGTAAAAGTCCATTCACCATGATTGATATTTCAGTTGGAGAATCATTACATGACTAAACTCAATTTTATAATTGGATAAGGCCAGATACAATAAACCAGCACTGCACTGTTAAAAGTATCCTACATCTTCAAACTATCTGTAATCATAAATCAACCTAATTATGTGAAATACTGTCATGAAATGGAAAAGTAAAGAAATTAAAATAAACTAGCTGCTTGAATATCTCATTTTATTTTCTAAGGACCAAACCTTTTTACTGGCCTTAAAGCCCAGCCCCACAATGGCTGGTAAACCATAGTCTTTAGATAAAACTGTACACACAGAAAATCAATAACAGAGATTAAAAGCTTCCCCCTCCCCTTTTTTACACCAGCGTGTGTGTGTGTGTGTGTGTGTGTGTGTGTGTGTGTGTGTGTGTGTGTGTGTGTGTTAATTTCACTGTACTCAAAATAATGATCTTCAGGAACCTGGAGCAAGACACATAGCCCTATTTTATTAAAACTTCAATTTATCCTTGTTTTTGTCACACTCAAAAAAGCCACTAAGAGTAGAATGAATGTTTCCAGTTCTGAGTAATTTCATAATAAACTCCCTGGAGCCTCTGATCTCACCACTGTGACATCATCAGGGTCAGTGTTCATTGGCTGCAAGTCTTTTAGGTTAACCCTTTCACAGAAGTCCCAGCCTATCAACTGGCTAGTTCTCCAACCCCAGTCCCCTATATTCACCTGTGAGAGCACAGACACACACATAGCATGGACCTAGAACATTCTAAAAGGCAGGGAGTGTGTCTCTTCCACAGGAAGGCTTGGTGCAAATCAAATACAGGCCCCCAGAGGGGCAATGTGGGAAGTTCTGGCAGGTGGAGACGGAACCAGTCAGGAACTCTCTTAGAGCTGGGTTATCTTTCCTAATCACAGTGTGAGAGTTGGAGAGAGAATTCTGGGTATAGAAACATGTTCTACACACAAAGTACAAGTCTACCCAAGATTGGCTATATCTGAATTTGCCCAATTTCTCTTGAAACTTGGTAACATATTTTTCAGTTTATATTGGCTTCAGCGACGCCAAGCACTGAAGGATTTTCAATATATATGATATCCTAATTCTACTTTTCTTTACCATTTATATTTGTTCTTTACAAATTTTTTTTTTTTTTTTTACAATTTAACGAATACCTAGCAAAAGCCTCAGAATTCTGCTCTGATCTCTGACCTCACAAGTTCCACTTCTAGGAATTTATTCTAAGAAAATAATCAAGAATACAAAGAATGATATCGCTTCAACAATGTTCCTGAGAGAAGCTAGAAAAGAACTCCGAAGTCCAAGAACAGGAGAACAGCCAGATAAATTACAGCACTTCTGTACAATGGAATACAGTGGAGTCCATTACTAAAAATGATACTACATGTGAATATCTGTTGTGCATAAAAGAGCATATTAAGTTAAAAAAGTGTTGTAATACTGAAGATATACTACGAATAATTTTAAAAACTCACATATAATAGAGAAAAAAGACTGGAATGATAGACAATAAATATCAATACTAGTTATTTCAGCATGGTGATATTATGGGCAATTAAAATTTTTTCTTTCTATTTCTTTGTATTGTCCCAACATGATAAACATGCATTACTTTTTTTTTTAAACATCTTTACTGGAGTATAATTGTTTTACAATGGTGTGTTAGCTTCTGCTTTATAACAAAGTGTATCAGCTATACGTATACTGCGTTACTTTTATTGTAAGAAAATAAGCACAATTAAAAGAGATGAAGAAAAAATGTGTACATAGAAAAAGAAAATGACCCCATATAAATTCTCTAATGTTGGATAGTCCAAATGCCTGATCAGACCTTTTTGAAAGAATATACTCAACTTTTACGTTTTTGTAACTCTGATAAATCTCCCTCAACACACCTAGTAAGGGAATGACAATCCAATAAATATATTGAGTTGATAAGAGTGACAAAAATAGCTGCACCAAATTAAGGGGAAAAATGGATTTTGGTTTTCATACCACTTACAAATCTTTTTAAAAATTATTTTGGGGCTTCCCTGGTGGCGCAGTGGTTGAGAGTCCACCTGCCGATGCAGGGGACACGGGTTCGTGCCCCGGCCCGGGAAGATCCCACATGCCGCGGAGCGGCTGGGCCCGTGAGCCATGGCTGCTGAGCCTGCGCGTCCGGAGCCTGTGCTCCGCAACGGGAGAGGCCACAACAGTGAGAGGCCCGTGTACCACAAAAAAAAAAAAAAAAAAAATTATTTTGCTACTGGTATCTTCATGCAAAACATATAATATCTTGCACTAGTATGGTATATTTATATCAATTGATGAATCAATACTGATACATTATTATTAATCATATCCATAGTTTACATTAGGGCTCACTCTCTGTTGTACATTTTTGAGTTTTGCCAAATGCATAATGTCATGCATCCACCATGAGAGTATCGTACAGACTACTTTCACTGGCAATCTATTTTTTTTAAATGAGATTGAAAACTTCCTTCTAATAACACATATTGACCTCGAGTTATTAGAATGGGCACAAACATATCAACAACCCTCGGCATGGTCCAAGGTACAAAGACAGCTCCACAGTCTTAGCAAAATTAATCATTTTTGGTGCCAGTTCGAAGGGTGGCTGTGGAAAGAGATAAAACTTTGGGATCGGCTAGTCTCTTTTGCTGAAACAGTGGAGGACGAGGGGGAGGGGGACCCACTTTCATTTCTTTCTCCTCCAGCTCTGAATTCAGAATTACTATTCAATTATAAGACAGAATGTCAAGATGTAATAAACCGAACTGAAAAAGGGGAAAGAAAACATGCTCTTTTTTCCCTACAAATGAGGTTCAGAGCTTTTGCCCATGAAAGTAAACCAAATATGTTTCTCTCAAAAATTCCAGCCAAAAGGCAGGATGCCAAACACACTTAACAGATAAATCACTGTTTCAGGGTCTCTCTTTTACTCTTTCCCCTTTTTTTCTTTCTTTTGCTATACACACACACACACACACACACACACACACACTCACACACATTTTAAAAGCAAATAGAACACCCCTCCCGCCTTCTCAATCTACTTACAGAAAAATAACCAAAGGAAACAATCACTTTTGTTGAAGAAGGCATTGTTTAAGGGAAAAGGCACATTAAAATAACTTCTACCTCCATTGGAGATTAGCATTTCATATCTTGGGATCAAGCTATTGTCCTGCACACTATGTATAACTTATTGTAGTTAATTTATCACTAAGGTCATTGAAAACTAGGAGGGAGTTTGTAAACAAAAATGAATCACAGGTTTCATTTTTGTATCCTTTTCAAACTGGAAGACCTAACAGTTTCCTGTTCCAACATACAAAGTAGTATTGCTTCTATCGACCTCCTCAGCGCTCTTGCCAGCACTTTCCATTTAATTAAACTGACAGCAAAACAGGGCCTTTCGCTAATGGGATCCAGACCATTTTTCCTTCAATGTAAATTCTCAGGCATGAAATTACATCTGAAACAGACACAATAATCCTTCTATATCTTCAACATACATTTAATCTATAATAACAATTCCTTTCTCTATATTACAGTGTGTTTTAGATTTCAGTCGACCTTGTTTTAACTGGAATTCTCAAGTGTTACCGAGTCTGAATTCACCTTAGCATTCCTACAAGGCCCTGCCTATATCTAGCCATAGATTATGGTTAAAGACCAGATGCCAGAGGCTAATGTCCACAGCAGGGAGGAAAAATGATAAAATGAATGAATAATGTTTCTGTTGGCATCCTTGTTCTCAATTTATTTAAGTAAGAGCTTTTTCATCAGTTGTTGACTCTGAGTAAATAAAAGCTATCAGCATTTATAAGTATGTCTGAATTTCACATTACAAGTCAGGGTTTCAAGTATTTCAATATGGCTAATCAAGGCAGAATACATTTAAGTGCAGCTTGGAGACCTGTTCATATTAACATAATTAGTGGACTGGCTAGCCATTTTTCTCTGCTTGGATGTTAGTCACTTTTCTGGTATTGCAAGCCATAATACGTGCTTGAAACTTGACTTTTTCCAGTCCTTTAGGCATAATTATGAAAAAAAAAATCTCTTTTCAACCAAAATCTCTTTATTGGATGTTGGTTGAAAAGAGAGAGTCTTTTCATGTAACTTAGCATGGAAATCAAGAACTTCAGGGCAAAAAAAAAAAAAAAAAAAAAAAAACCAAAAGAATCCTAAGACTATTTCTAAACAAAATTAAAGCACCTACTAAATTGAGCAGTGAAAACATCATTTTATTCTGATTGTGAGACAAAAGAACATGATGATTCCTAAGTGAAAATTGGTTGGGTCAAGTGTCATTAAAAAAACAGAGCGTCTTTCACACTCAGGGCAGGTCTAGAGCTGAGCAATGCAGGGTGTAGGAGAACACAAATAATTCGAAAATGCTAAGCCCAGGGTCAAGGAAGGCTGACTGATAAACTCAACTCGTTCTCTTTAGCACCCTAACCAAATGGCAGTTCCCTTGGTACGGTCTGTCCAGCTATCAAGAAAAGACCCATCTATTCCAACAGAGGAAGGGAGTTTTGTTGTAGATATTCACTGGCCTGACCGCCCAACCCCACCCCAAAAAGAGATAATAGTTTGCATGCATGCAATATTTTAGGTTCAATTCTTGCTCCATTTCCAAAGGGCCACTGTCCTGTTTGACCATGCCATAAAACTGGCGATGCTTGGTAGTCAGTGAATCAAAGAAGCAAATCCTATGAGCAACTTCATGAAACAAAGAAACCGCTATAAAATAAGCATTTTAGGACTTGCTGAAAGTCGCATCTTCCAATATAAGAAATAATGCCATTGTTCTCTTGGAAAATACAAAGCAAAGCACTTTATTTTCGGGGGGGGCGGGTGCGGAGCAGTGAAGGAACTGTCTGCAGAATATCCTGACAGTCTCTTTGAAAATGAAACATTTCATTTATACAGCAGAAGACAGTTGTGGCAAGATTAGAAATCATCTCAAATCTCCCAGGCAATCAAAATACAGTCTTTTCATGTGGATGGAAGGGCTCTTGTTTTACAGAAAATGCTAAATAAACAATTCTATGGGCAGAAATGTGAAAGCAATTTATTATTGTTCTATTCACGTTGGTTAAAACTTTAGAAACCACACGAAGCCTATAAATAGAAGCTTTTCTTTGTCTTTGGGATGTTGAAAGCAGTTTCTCTAAGGTCCAAGGCGAAAAGGCAGGAAATTATTGATCTCACCGAGGAGTAACATACCAATTCAGACAATGCTTAAAAGATGGATTCTGTAAAATCACTGTATATGGGAAGAACAGCAACCCTGTCCTCATGTTTTGAAAAATCAAGCATCGTGTCATAAATGGACTATATTGTGAGGTTTTCTTTTTATTTTGGACATGGGCAGCTTAATTACTTATGACAATACTTTATATTAGATTACCAAAAAGGGCACAGAACAGTACTAGTGATGGTGCCTTAGAAATAGGATACCTTGGGACTTCCCTGGTGGCGCAGTGGTTAAGAATCCGCCTGCCAATGCAGGGGACACAGGTTCGAGCCCTGGTCCAGGAAGATCCCACATGCCACGGAGCAGCTAAGCCCGTGCGCCACAACTACTGAGCCCGCGAGCCACAACTGCTGAAGTCCGCACGCTCTAGGGCCCGTGTGCTGCAACTACTGAACCCGCATGCTGCAACTACTGAAGCCCACACAACTAGAGCCCATGCTCCACAATGAGAAGCCTGCGTACCACAACAAAGAGTAGCCCCGGCTCACTGCAACTAGAGAAAGCCCGTAGGCAGCAACAAAGACTCAATGCAGCCAAAAAGAAAAAAAAAAAAAAAAGAAGAAATAGGATACCTTGGAAGGGTTCACTTTTAGACTTTGGGAAAAAAACACAAGTTCTGTAGGGACTGTTATAGGGTTGGGAGAACCTAAGTAACAGTTGGCCACATTCACATCCATAAACACTTAGTTAAGTTTGGAAATAGTGTGCTTAACCAGAAAGAAGACATCATGCAAAATGATTACTTCTAGGTCAGTGTTTTTTAAACTGAGGTTTGCAGCCCATTAGTAGGATTACGAAACCTCTTAGGTGGGTTGTAACCAGCATTTTTTTTTTAATGAAATTGAATATAATAAAAAAGAAAATGCTAGTGTATCATTCATAGTAAAGTTTGCTGGAACTGCTGGTTTAAATATATCTGCATCTACACACACACACACACACACACATATATATATGGACACATACATATATATAAAATACAGATATTTGTGTATGTGTATACTGGTTCACCATGTTAAATTTATCATTATTATTATTATTGGATATTAGATTGGATATATTTGTATACCAACAAAATTCTTACCTAGGTAATTTTCATGAAATGATCCATCCCCAATACTGCCATACAATAAGAAAATTAGTATTTTCAAGAATCCTTCTAAAAGCTGAAGTCTAATGGAGCCTGAGCATAATATGCCCTTAAGTGTTTACTGAATAAATCAATGAATGAATAAACAAATATAAGAATATACAAACAGATGATTATCTACATGAATACAACAAGCACATCCAAACCAGAAGGATTACATGAACTACTTCATGGGCCTGGGTAGCTTCCCTTGATTACAATGAGCTATATTTCCAACACTTTGTCAAAATAAAAGGCCAGGATCATTCTTCTGTTATAAATGGCACACATATTAACAGAAACATTAACATTCACAGGCCAGAAAGGTATCTGTGGAGGCTGTGTCTATATTCTAGCAAAGCATCTACTTGAAAAGGGGAAAACTGAGTTAAATAGGCAGTCTGTCTACACAGTATAAATCTCAATCTGAAAGATGAGCATTTCTCCATCAACCAGCTCTGTTTATCATCCTGTAAGAAAACACTCAGATGAAAGAAGAGGACTTGTTTTGTGTTAGGATACATGACACTGTGTGAACCATCTCTACCTAGGTCCACTGCATGGTCTATTTCTCCTTGGTTCATGTACCAAGAATTGTAGGGGTGGCCAAAGATCTTCACATGACCCATGAAGAGCCAATGGATGCGTCAGAAATTGACTCTGAACTAGGAGCTCTGGACAATACAAATATTGACCAGTAAGACCAGCTTTTTCCTGTAAGACACTTGGAGTCAAGTTAGGAAGATATACCTTAAAAAGAAATGCAAGTAGGAATACGGTCATATCCAAACAGCAATAATGGTTTGCGTTTATTTGGTGGGGGCTTGTTTTAATCACTACTTGAGTAAAGATATAGAAGATTTCTCACACTTGCAGATGACACAGTTGGAAGATATGCTCCAAATGTATGAGAGTCAAGAGCAAAAAGCTCTTAAAAAGGCTGAAAATTGGCTGGAAGCAAAATATGCTAAATATAATAAAGAAAAATGTAGTCTTACACTTAGTTTTAAAAAAGAAAAAAATTATTGTACAAGAACTGGATGGCGGTGGTCCATCTTAACATTTCATGTAAAAAAAAAAAAAAAAGACCCAGTTTTCTAGCTAGCCATGATTTCCATATGACTCAAAAGAAAGTATTGCTTGGGAGAAACAATAGAACATGGACAGAATTCATGGAAATATAGGTGCAGGATGAAGAAAGTAATGGTCTTATTATATGCCACCTTGGTTAGACAACATATACAGTCTGCAGATGCTATTTTTAAATGAGCAGTGATTAACCAAAACACACCAACACAAGTATAAGAATACTCTAGGTTGAAAGCACCAGGGACAGTTAACCTAGAAATTCAAAGATGTCAGAAGAACCAGGAAGACTTCGGGAGCTCTTGAAAGGAATGTGAGAACTGCTTTTAAAGTATCAAAAGGACTTTTATGTGGGAGAAGAGTCTAGACCCTTGTCTTATGGGATTTATTAAGGGAACTGGTCCCAGTGGGTAAATGTGGCAGAACCATAAAACTTAGAGCCACTAAGTTTTATATTTAGTCCAATATAAAAACAAAAACTTTCTAACATTCAGAGCATATTAAAAAAATCCAGGGCTGTATAAGGTAATAAACCCAATATTACTGGGAAAACAGCAGAAGGATTACTCTGATAGATGTAAAATGGAATTAAATTGAATAGTTGAGGTTCCTTCCATTTCTTAGAGTCTTGGACTAGGGCAGGATTCCCGGTGAGCTGGGAACCCAGGGAGTAATACACCTTCGAGGAGAAGAAGGGCCAGAGCTGGGCCTTTAAAAATCAATTCTAAAATGCGCTCCCTGGCCCCCTTCACCACTTTGTAATTTTCTGAAATCAGTATGTATCTAAAAATTATGTCTATATATGGAATGAAATTGTTTCTTGTTCCCTAAAAGCTGTTGTGAAATCAATGATGCGTCTTTACAACCAGTGGCTCTTAGAATCAAGAACATACAGTACATTGGAATTAAAAACTGTTAACAGAGGTAGCCTCTGGGTAGTGGGACTATGAATGATTTTTATTTTTTCTTTTTGCATATTTTTACTTTCTGCAATAAAAAACTTGTTACATTCGTAATGGGAAAAAACATTTTAAAAGAATGATTTGGAATTAGATTTTTATCTAGAAAAGTCCCACTGGTGAAAAATGAAAGTGGTGTTTAAATTATGACATTTCAGTGTTTCCCAGAGAAATCTACATAGTTTTCATCCAGCCACAGCACTTACTTTCCTGGACCGTGAAGAACAACCCACGGCCTCAAATCTAATTTCAACATCAATTCGATGACTGAAAAGTTGCCTTTCTGTTACTGCTCCTCAAACATACCCACATGTTAACATTTTAGTGGGCAATGTTCTACTGACATTCTTTATTTACTAAAGTAGTTAATCTAAGATGTAAAACTAGAGCCCCCAGGGACTCAAAAAAAAGCCATTTTTGTTTTAAGTAAGGAAAAAAATGCAACCCGTTAACAATTTTACTTTTCTGAACTGGATTATGTTCACAAAAGCTTTTCACTTTGGACAAGGATATATCTTGACTTTACTGTAGCAATAATATACTAAATGCTAACTTACCCACCTGACAGAACAAGGGTACTACCCTTACTTTTCAGGATGGGTGGGACAGGGGGCGGGTGAACATTTATTATTATATCCCACTCTGTGGGTTCATAAGCCGGATTTTTAAAAATAATTGTGTTCCTCTTCTTTAATATAACGTTAAAACCAGTATACATTTAAAATCCTCCTCCCCCTACAGCATATAAATAACTGTGGAGAATTATTTGCTAGGATCTTTATTTATTTTGCTATGATCTTTAAAGAAGGATGTTCAAAGGAGGTGTAAGTTTGAAATATATAACTCTGAATATACAATGTTCTTTCAATAAAGGCTGGGCAAGGGTCATAAAACTATAAAAAAAAAAATACCCTGCCCCTTTGGACTATAACAGCTAATCATTAGCCATCCATTCGTAATGTTTACCTTTTAGTGTGTCATTTTCACATTTTTCTTCATGGGGACTAACCATTAGTATCCCCCTAAGACTAACAAAAGTACATTCATTGCCTGCTGGCAAACGATTTCCGGCCCCAAAGCATTTACTGGTAGGAAAAGTTAAAGTATATCTAGCCTTATATTTCTATTATTCTTGGGCATTGGCAGCAGCATAAATTTTTCTTCCCAAGAACTTCATTCTAACTGGCTTCACATATGATGGTAAAGATTCACACACACTATTCACATGTTTGTGAATCAAATTTTGGAAAACAGAAAAAGTTAAACAGTAGATGTCTCAGAAATCTCTTCCTAAATGGACATATTTTAAATCCATTCTCTATTCAACCCCTCCTTCTCTACCTGCCCCTACACAGAAAGACTACCCCAAAGCCCCATGAACTCCCAAATTAATATTCTTCTGCTTTTTAAAAAGGGAGCTTGTTTGCATTTAAACATGCCTATGTAAACAAGGTGTTTGAGGGAGATTTTCTTCTCAGAGTATTCAAAGAGCTGGAGTGAAGCTATTTAAAGAATGGAGTATTCAATTTCTTAGGCCAGATGCTATTATAAATATGAAACTATGTTCACGCTGCAGATGAAACTATTTTTAGTCCGTGCATTTTGAAGAGCACTGTTCAGTTAAGCATTGTAGGGAGGGCTTTCAGTAAGCTACAAACAGAATCTAGATGATTCTTGCCCCTGTGTTAACACACTGACACCAGGACTACGGGGGGTCGGCGGGGCTACCCTTCCGCTGGTACACACCACGACGGTCTCGCCAGGTCAAAATATTGAAGACTTTCATGCAGGTTAGTAAACAGCCATTGCCCCCAACCCCTCTCTTCAGCGCTCCCTGCCACCTCCCTGTATCCCTGGATCCTCCCTTGGGAGATCCAAGACCCTCCCTGCCTCCACACCGCAGCCACTGTGGAGTTAGTTCCTGGCAACACCAGGGGTCCTGGTTTCTCCCTCAGCCCTGAGGTGTGTGTCCACTTTGCCTGGTACCTGCATCAGCCCTACAGCTGTTAACGTGCTGATTTCCACCGTTCACCTCTATCTGATTATCCAGTAAGTTGGACTCTGTTATTCGATTCCAGACTTCAGAATCAAGGAAGGTGCAAATCTAAAAAGGGATTTGAGGACCACAGAAATGTGAAAACATAGAATTATTCTGGGACAAACCCCAGCCATGTTTTTCACACCAGGCACATGCGTTCCTGTGTATAAACTTGGTTAACTAACAGTTGCTAATGATGCTAGTGTAGGTGTGTTGACTGTGCAGGTCACTTCTTTCCCAGTGCCTTGCACATACTAGACACAATTATAGCAAATGCACACAGAAGGGGCTCAAGAAAGGCCACAGACAAGGATGATAGGAGTCTCCTAAACCCAGGATACAGTATAGAAACCAAGAGTGCAGCTAAGACACAGCAAGCAACTTTCAACATCCACCAGCACAGGGCATGCATCATTTTCCTTGGAACTTTCTGTGGGACTGATGGACTTTACAAACAATGGTCTTCCTCCTTGCTCAAATATAAGCTGCTCCGCCAGGCCAGTCCTGCCAGGCAGTGACACCGGCCTATAGATCAGCGGTTGGGCTGGATCTTCAACTAATTCGCTGCCACGATGTTACCAGGCCGTGGTTCTGGACACCGTCTAGCTCTCCCTGTCCCACTGACAGGCTGCCCTTCCTGTGGCTGTGAGTGAAGCCAGGAGGCAGGTGGGGCTCGGTACCCCTTTCCACGTCTCCACCGTTAGCAGACTGGCAGGTAACAAGGTAGGGAAACAAAGCCCAGGGCCAGAGTGATGAATGCTCTACTTTTTAGAATCTGAAACAAAAGATAACCCAGCCAAGAAGCTGAGAGGCCTGGGACCTTTCTGCTCTTGTCTTTTTTCGCTTATACAAAACTCATTCGAAGGAAAGAAACCAGAAATGAGGGAACTAAGAGAGGGAGAAACAGGAGGGAATATTTTATTTTTTCCTTAAGTATATATTCTGTTTGTTAAAAGATTCATGCATCATACAAACCAAGGGCTTAATCTCCTCTCGATAACTGGTATACTCCCACTGACCCTAATGAAAAAGAGTTACACATTTTTTGATACAACACTAGTTGCTGTTTCCCTCACCCCCGATTAAAAACAACAACAACAACAACAACAACAACTGTGGTGCTGAGAACATGGCTTTAAATATTTCTCAACGTTCTACTAACACTAGAAACCACTCTAGCTTCTCTCATGGTTTATTATGATATCACCAAATCCCTGTTATGTATTTACAGCCTGCTAAGTCCTAATTACCATTTACTTTAAGATCATAAATGTTTTTTGGCGACTTAAACGGACAACTAATATTACCGGTTGATGGACTGAGGTGCTGCTCATGGATGGTAAAATGTATTCTTGCCCAAACTTCAGTTCATTTGTCAGATATTTTATGCTACTATCCTTTCAATGATTCATGTACCTTTAATAATATCTGTAATTCAGAATTGTGCTGTTGATAGCCAACAGCACAATGCTTGGCTGCATTATCTTTTTCTTTCACAGCACAACAGAGAAGAGCGCAGTCCAACCGAGGATGGTCTTCAGGACACTGTTGGAATCAGACTGTCTGGCAAACGCATCCAGAGCTGTTTCTCAAACCACGTGACATGTTCTCACTGCCACCGTGCCTGCAGCGTCATTCACGAGCATCCCAAGATGCGCCGTACACATTTAAATGGTAAGGACAGTAGTTTGGACAATGAGCCTTTTTCCAATGGTGCTTCAGCTTTTATCAGTTATGCAACAACACGGATGTGAGCCTTCACCTTTGCTTTTTTTTGCGCACCGCTGGTGTACACTCCCTTTTAGAGCAGTGTTTATTTCCTTTTGCTTAGCTTAAACCCAAGGCTAGGGCAGGTTGTTCTAATCTAGACAACCTGAAGGATTCTATCTCAGCCAATCACCTTCACCTCGGCAAATTTCTAAAGACTAGTTTTACCCAGGACTCAGATTTGCCAGGTTACTTCATCACTGTGTTGGGCCAGTTGGTAGTAATAACCATTACCCTTTTCCTCACCCGACTGGGATCTGTGTTTAGAAACTGTCCCGCGTCCTCACCCTCAAATGGGAGCTGGGGATGAAGCCAATCATGTGAGTGCAGGCATCTCAAAGGTAAGAGTCATGTCTTTATTCTACTGTTCGTACAGCATCTAATCTATTGGTGCTTAATTAACTCTGTAACGGACACACAAAAGGGGCAGGTGCACGGTGGGTTATTTTCAGACTTCGCATCTGTGTGGCAGTTATACTTCTGAGTCTATAGGTTAATTCAGTGCAACTGGTTCCAACCCTCCCTGGCCTGCTGTTGACATGAGGCTTGCCATAGTCCGGGCAGGTCTCACTGCTCTCAATAACCTAGGCTGGGCTGTTGCCCAGGAGAAAAGCCTCAAAGGAAATGACTTTAGTGTGGTCTACACTAGGAATACCCAACTCAATTTTAGGTGATACACGGATAAACATTTTTTTTAATTTTAAGAACTATGTATTTATCTTCACTGTTATTTATAGCAAGTGATATAGGTTTTCTATTTGCAGTAGTGATATAAAATTTCCTATTAAAGTTGTTTAAGTTAAAAAAAAGCAGTTAAAGAAAAAATATTAACTAAATTATAAAATAGGGAGTTATCGACATGAGAAAAATTCTGACATTGGTTTACAAATGGCTAAAGTCTAAGATATCCTAATTTAAGGCCTAAGACTTTAATAATGCTCCATTTATCAAGTGCTTTATTGTGCCAGACACTGTCTTAAGTACCTGGAATTCAATATGTTATTAAATCCTACAACATCTCTGTGAGGTAGAAATTATTATATGGATTTTTTTAAATCAGCAACCCAGGTTCAAGTTTAGGTCTGCCAGACTCCTACCATTACATTATTCTGCCACCAGGTACAAGATTTAAAGCCTCATCATGCAGTCATTCACCCAGTGTATGTATTGAGCACCTACTACATGCCGGACGATATTTTAGAATAAAAATTGGGGTGAGGGAGGGATCCTCATTCCCTTCCCAGTAAGTAGTTTAGTCTAGCAAACGGCAGATGGGGTCTTGATCAGAATAAAAAATAAAATGTTTCTCATCTTGGGCTTCAACTCAGGCTCCCAGGAAATAGGCCAAATTTAGACCATAAACAATATGCAGAGCTCCCTTAGTAAAAGACAAAAAGCCATTATTTTATAAATATTTAGAATACTGAACATGAGACTGATTCACATAAGAAACAAATTGTCGTTAGAAGTGGCCACTCCGTGTTTCCACTGCAGGGGGTGCAGGGTCGATCCCTGGTCAAGGAGCTAAGGTCCCACATGCCGTGTGGCCAAAAAAAAAAAATGTGGCCACAGGGTTGATGTGATAAAAAGGCTTTCAGAAAAATCCTTAGGCAGGCCTCATTTTATGAAACGCGATATATAAAAATTAAGCCATAGAGAACGTATTTACATTACAACAGGGGGCTCTACTTCACCACGAGGAGTTTTCAGAGGGCTTCCTAAACGGGAAGTAACTACTAAAGTTATAATGTATACACAGCATATCCCAATCTTCCAGACAGGAGCAAATAAGAATTACCCAGTGCCCATTCCTGCTGTCAAAATTAATAATTTGAAAATAGAAAAATACATGACATGAGAGAGGCATGCTCTTTCTTGCCACACATGCATGAAAACCGAAAATCCTTGTACCTGAAAGCAAAAACCCCATCAACCTTGTGGGGTGGACACATATCATTTTCATTTTTCTTCACAGCACAACGATTCCGTACTCTTTAACGAGAATCAACCAGCAGTCTTTAACCAAGAGTTCAAAGACCAGTTTCAGGAAGGGGTCCATGAGTGTCATTCGAATGTCATTCCAATTTTGCGGATGTATTTTCTGGGTAGGGAGTCCATAGTGTTCTCTAGATTCTCAAAGTTTTCTATGCCACATGCCCAAAGGTTAAGCACCATTAGAAGAGGCCCATCCAATCACCTCTCCCCCCTGTCACATATGCATGGGCTTCTACGAAAATGCAATAAATAAAACTTGGTGGTAATCCCTGATGCGTGGCTTTTTGGGCAGAGTGATAAGTAATAGGCATTGGAAAAGTATTTCCTAACCCTTTTGATCATCATAGGCTCCTTTCAGAATCACATGAATGTTATGTATGGGCTTCTGAGAAAATGTGTGCTTATATCCAGAATTATGCATGAAGATTTGGGGGTTTAGGCACCCCACAAAAATGTATCTATCAGTCCTTAATTAAGAATTAATGACTCAGATGATTCCCCAGCAGAATATTCAGGCATATGACTTATCGCCTAAGCTATAGTTTTTGTGTGTGGGGGGGCAGCTGGGGGTAGCTGACGATTATCCATAAACCTCCTGTCAAACCGTGAACCTGCTATCTATGATCCTATACCCTCCCAATCTCCACGCTTAGATTCAACAGGAGAAGTTGTATTCAGCTAGAAAGCTCTGCCCGAGGTAAATTCTCAGATTTTGTGAGATCCATTCTAACATTGCCTTTGGGAGAAACTGTTTTCTATGAATTGATCTGATTAACCACACTAGCCCCATTTGCAACCATGAACAATGTAACCACAGAGAAAGCTGACGTTTTCATGGAAAAGTTTCATCATCTGCAACCTAAAATTGCTAACTTTTTTCTTAGCTTGTAGGTAACACAAGCTAAGAATATGTCATCAAAATATTGCTTTGACGCATCAAGGACACCCAATGAGAGGGTAAAGACTTAACATTTTGAGTTTCAACTGATATCCCTGTATCGCCAGAGCACGCATCGGTAGGTATGAAGTCTCCATAGTTATGAAACAAATGACACTATAAAGCCAAACAAATCAAGAAAGAGCCTTAAGTTTAATTATCTTCCCTTCAGCATCTCCGAACACTTTCTGGGTGGAGGTGCTAAAGCTTTGGCAAAATATTAGGGATTTCAATGAGGGATATGTAAAGTATGTATTTCTTGTGCTAACCAGATAAGCTTGATATGAACCACTAGGTATTTATTAGAGCCAATGAAGGGTCAGCATCTAACATCAAGCACAGGAATTCTATCTAGAAAGCCAACTTTGCACCAAATCCAAGCTCGTAGTGGGATAAGTAGGCCCTCCAAAAAGAAGATCTAAGCCAAAAATGACCACGATCGTCTTCAAGCCTAGTAATATCCTGGAAGACCAGTGATCACATGGGATGGGCATCTCCTCATTTATTTAACAATCAGACGAGACGACTACCAAAGGAACAGCGGTCATCATCCCTGCTCTTTAAGCATTTACAAGTTTGCTCACACGCAAGACCCACTCAGGAACCTTCTTCCATACTCCCAGTGCCCTCTGCTTACACCTTCACCTAGGCACTGGCTAAACACTACCTTATCACCTAGTTGTGCTGTCCACCCCGCTACACCATGAGTTCCTAAGGGCAGGGACTAGGCCTCTTTCATCTTCATCTTCCTTCTACAGCAAATACAGTGCCCTGGTCTTCCTCAGCACTCAGTGCACACAACAGTGGTTCTTTTACATAAGTCCCCTACATAGGAGCGAGTTCCACTCTGAGAGTGTGTTTGTAAGTCCAATTTGTTCATAAGTCCAACAAAGTTAGCCTAGCTTACTTTGCAGTATCAGCTACATCACTGCTGCTTTTACGCTTGCTTCCGGACATCCTGGGCTTGAAATAATGATACTGTACTACTGTACTCTATACAGCACTGTACAGTAAAGTACACAAAAGCACAACCACTTATAGAGGATGCACGCACGTGACAATGTACACCGGACACGTACTTTAAAAGGTTTGGCTAAACATCACAGCTGTCCAAATCTCTCTAGATCAGCACTGTCCAATATAAATATAATGTGCACCATATATATAATTTAAAATTTTCTAGTAGCCACATTAAAAAAAAATAAAGGAAAAGGTAAAATGAATTACAATAATATATTTTCTTTAACCCAACATATCAAAATATTATTTCAACGTGACCAATATAAAAATTATTGAGATATGTTCTTTTTTAAGCTAAGTTTTTGAAACCAGGTGTCTATTTTACATTTACAGCACATCCAATTTGCAGGCTAAATATTCAATAAAGTGATGTAGTCCTACCAAAGCAATAAAGTTATGTTTAACAAAAAAATATTTTACACTGCTTTAGTTTTTAATTTTATACTGAAATTAATTAAAATTAAATAACATTAAAAACTCAGTCTCTCTGTTAAAGTAGCCACATTTCAAGGGCTCAGTAGCTACGTGTGTGGGACTTTCCTGGTGGCACAGTGGTTGGGAATCCACCTGCCAGTGCAGGGGACACGGGTTTGATCCCTGGTCCGGAGGATCCCATATGCGGCGGAGCAACTGAGCCCATGTGCCACAACTACTGAGCCTGCGCTCTAGAGCCCGCGAGCCACAACTACTGAGCCTGTGTGCCACAACTACTGAGCCTGCACTCTAGAGCCCGTGTTCCGCAACAAGAGAAGCCACCGCAATGAGAAGCCCATGCACTGCAACAAAGAGTAGCCCCCGCTCACAGCAACTAGAGAAAGCCCATGTGCAACCAAAAATAAATAAATAATTTTTTTAAAAAAATAGCTATATGTGATTAGTGGCTACCATGCTGGACAGCACAGTTCTAGGCTACTTAACAGCAGTTGATAAAGCAACTTGCTAAATACTGCACACAGCGTAAGATCTTATTTTTAAAGCAAAACAATTTACACAGATAACCGGAGGAATAACTACCGATCATTAGCAGTGTGTTAATTCTGGGAGGAGTGGAATCAGAAAGCAGGTGAAGAAGTACTTTTGCTTCTGAAAGGTTTAAATTTTTTTGTATAAAAAGTAAAATTAAGGCCAGAAACCAGATTGAAGTATCGCCTTTTCTTTAAAAAGAAAACATAGATAGTTACACACGGAGAGCAACAGGGACAACTTAGATGTCTTTGGATAAGAGCTACCAGACAGGTGGGAAAGCCAGCAGTCACGCTGTGTAAGGAATGTGGATTGAGACTACTGGTGTTTGACCTGGAGAATGGAGCACTGGAGGCGGGGGCAGTTTTTTTCAAATACTTGAAATGCTGTCAAGAACAAAAATTTGATTTGTTCTCTGCTGTCTCGAGAATAGAACTAATGACAATAGTACATCATTAATATAGTCGTTTGTACTATAAACCATACTTTTGTGATTTAATTCCTCCGAAGAAAGAATGTCTAGCACAGGGATGGATCAAAGATGGAATGGAACTGTAAAGTCATGCCTTTCCTCAATCACTGAAAATATTAAACAGTCAACTATTTTCTGCAGAGGACATTTAAGAAGTAGTAAGTTCAGGAAAAGATGTCATAACTAGAGTTTTGTAACTAGATTATCAACCCTGAGATTTTATTATTGTATGAGATTTACCAGTATCCAAAGGGCACGTGTGAGATTATTACAGATTATTACAGATGTTCACCCAACATCCAACTTTCCTCTCCTTCCAAGAATGCTGTATGATTATATATACTCACCTCTTGGAAGGAAAACACGACCATGGAATTAATCACTTTGTTGATTAATGAAATACGAGTAGAAGCCCATGCCTGTTACTTCATGTTACTATATTTAGGTTGCAACTGTCCACTTTACTTTCTTGGGGAAGAAAATAGCACTTTGCAAGGTTTACTTTTCTAAAGGAAAGAAGAAAGAAAACCAATGTTCTTGACTAAATGCTCCCCCATATGTAATCTAATCTAATCTTTCCCAGTCCTCTGAGACAGGTATTAACGCCGTTTTACAGATAAACAAACAAAGCAGAATTTAAAAATTTAAGGTGATACAGCTTACGGAGCAAGGATTTGAATTCAAGTCTGTATTACTTTAAAGTTCATGACACAAATGTTTAGTACAGCAGTCAAAAAGAAGCCACCCGAATATGGTAGGTTCTGTGTTTGCTCATTCTTCTAAATCTTTGATTGAAAACATTAATACAAAACAATGGAAACTAAATGAGCATTCTCAATTTAAAAAAAAGAGAAAGAAACCCACACAGAGGCTGCACATGTGAAAGCCTGTATTTACACACAGCCATCATGTGATGGGTAATTAGCCAGGTAACTATAGGTTTTTCTCTGCTAGAAAAGTATACGTTTCATCATGCTTTGAAATCTGCCTTATTATCAGCGCTGCTATGAAAACAGTGTTTTATTTCTTATTGAGTGAATAGGCCAGGCATAAAGCATTGTTTTTGTAGAGCCTAACAGAATACTTCCCTTGTGAACCAAAGAAGTAGAATGAGTAGTTGGAAGATGGGGAATATCCTCCACCATGATTAGCGAGTAACCACTTTAAGGGAGGTGAGGATTAAAACAGTACAATTGCCTAGAATAAGAAGTATCAGATGTCTTGCTAAAACCATCTCCTTAATCACCTGTCACCTAAAGAAGACCGATTACAAACAAGCTGATGATAATAAAAAGATAAGGGAGAGCAAGTCCAGTCTGGATTTGTTTATTTCCCTGCACATTTTTGTCACTGCTATAATCCTGACACATGAAAAAGATTCCCTTGAGGAAGAGAGGAATTAACGAGTGCCAGTGTTAATATGTAAATGTCCACACACAACAAACTCCTACAACACCACCAAAAATCCCTAGGCTGGCAAGCTAGCTTTGAGCATGTTCAAAAGCTCTCTTAGTAAGTTTCCTCGAATGAGTCTATAATGGAGGATTACAAATGAAGCCCAAAATAGTTAGAAACTAAATACCACAAGTACAGTCGTCCCTCAGTATCCGTGGGGGAATGGTTCCAGAAACCCCGCCAGGATACCAAAATCTGAGGATGCTCCAATCCCTTATATAGAATGGCATAACATGTGCATATAACCCACACACATCCTCCCTTATACATCTGACCCTGGAACAATACGGACTGGAACTGCATGGGTCCACTTACGTAGGGATTTTTTTCAATAGTAACTACAGCACTACATGATCCAAGGTTGGCTAGATCCATGGATATGCAGAACTGGGAAAACAGAAGAATCACAGATGTGGAGGAACGACTCTAAGTTATACCCAGAGTTTCCACTGTGCAGAGGGTTGGCACCCTAACCCCCTCATGGTTCAAGGGTCAACTGCACTTTAAATCATCCCTAGATTACTTATAATACCTAATATGACATAACTGCTAAGTATGCTAAGTAGACAGTTGCCAAAATGCAGCAAATTCAAGTTTTGCTTTTCGGAACTATCTGAAGGGTTTTTTTCTTTTCTTTTCTGAGTATTTTCCATCCAAGGTTGGTTGAATCCACGGATGCGGAACCTGCAGATATGGAGCGCCAACTGTACGTTGCTTCTCTTTCCAGGTACCAATGGGAAAGCCCCTCCACTAGAGGGTGTCCTAGGAAGTGCTAGACAAGAACTCAAGTCAACCACTGAATCCACACAGATGTCCTGACCATGCAGAGCAGAGAACGCCAGAAATTTCAGAGGAGGTTGATCATAAAAGTCGCATGTTGACTTAACCTACTAAATATAGCTGTGAAGTCAGAATGCCTACAGGATAGTTAGGACTGTTGCTGGGAAGATAAGACAAGCATATATATATAAAAAAAGATACTGCATTATATTGCTAGTTATAGCGTAAGGTACTCAATCAGGTGGTAGAGACACTGAGTGTGATAAGAGCTCCATAAGCAGGGAAAATCCTTTGGGCAAGATGCCAAACAAGGGCTTCAGGGGCTTCAACTGAAACTTAAAGAAAAGAGATTTCCTTCAGGTAAGAGTCCTGGAAGGGGCATTCCAAGAATGAGTAAAGGCATGAGCCATACAAAACTCACGGGAGGGCTGGGGAGCAGGGTGTGGGTGCACGCGGTTAAAGAGAAAGAAGACCAAGCAGTTAGACGAGTTAGGCTAAAGCGAGAGGTTTACATAAGCGATAGGAGATAAGAGAGAGAGATAGGCTGTCTTCACATTCTGTGTGCACTTTGAGCTGCCAATTCCACCTCTACAAATGTATGAGGAAAGAGTCATGGACATGGGCAGAGTTACAAGAATTTCAGAGTTTGTGGGAAAACAGAAGCAAATGAAATGTCCAAACAGAAACACCTCTCTCATGAAACATTATGGCAGGCAGAAAGAAACAGAGTATTTTATAATATGGAGACACTGTCATAATACACCTGTACAAATTTAAATGGGGGGGAAGGATATGCATATGAATTTCATACCTATACACTCATTCATATACCTTGGCATACTGATATTAAAAATGCTAACAGCAGTTACTTCTGGGTGGGAGGAAAAGAAGCAACTTAAATTTTTCCACATTTTGTATTGCCTACATTTTCTAATATGAACACGGATAACACTGGCACTCAGAAAAACAACAACAATGAAAGATCTTTAATAAAAAAGAAAAAAACTGGAGGCTGGGACTGAACAGTTCACTGGATGCTTGCCTACAACATTTGTATCTTATCCAGTAGGCATGAGGGTATCGAAGAAAGGGGAGCTACTGGCTGAAAGCCAATATTTTTAAAGGGTCAGAAGTGTAAAAGATGTTAGAAATGATTAAAAAATTAAAAAGCAAGTGGAGAGGTCCAAAGAAAGAGGCCAGGCACATTTGGGAGAACAAAGAGAGGCCACTTCATCCCAGCATACTAACTGAAAACACACAGGGCAAAGCAACTAGGAAAACCCCAAATCGACAGCACTGTTTGCTCAGCCCCTACTGTGCATGAAGCACTTGTAAAGCTTCTGAAACCCCACTATTATTCCAATCTGTCCTAAATAAATATATTCATTAAAATGGGGTAGAAGTCCAAACCTCAGCTTTCCTCAACAGTGGACCTGTACAAACTACAGACTTAAACACATAATGTTAGAGGAGAGAAGAGGGGTGGATCTTTGACATTTAGGAAAATTAATGTTTTGCAATAAAACCTCACATTTCAAGTACTCTAAAAGACGAATGAGGGGCTTCCCTGGTGGCGCAGTGGTTAAGAATCCGCCCGCCAATGCAGGGGACACGGGTTCGAGCCCTGGTCCAGGAAGATCCCACATGCCATGGAGCAACTAAGCCCGTGAGCCACAACTACTGAGGCCATGTGCCACAACTACTGAAGCCTGCGCGCCTAGAGCCCACACTCGGCAACAAGAGAAGCCACTGCAATGAGAAGCCTGCATACCGCAACGAAGAGTAGCCCCCACTCACTGCAACTAGAGAAAGCCTGCGCGCAGCAACAAAGACCCAACGCAGCCAAAAATAAATGAATAAATAAATAAAAGTTAAAAAAAAAAAGACAAATGAGCAATTGGGAAGAATCAGCATCAGTACTAAAGAGAATTAAGCCTAGATGCCCAAATCAAACACCTGCTCACAAAACCCTCTGGAAAAGCCCCATCAATTCACATGTTGGATGTATGTGCTTTTGGGTTCCAAGGTGATGCCATCGTGATAACAGCTATAATAATGGCCTACAGTCAGTAATCATGCAGTGGCTAAAGAGATGAGAGCTGGAAAGTAAAGAAAAATATTTTAGAGGTACAACAAAAGGAGAAAAGAATTTTACATTTCCAACGGAAGGGGAAATGTTGAATCAAGCTTCATTTTTAAAGCACATTTGAGGCGCGATGTTGCACTGTTCAAGGATGCTTAACAGACCACGTGGACCAATCAGGTTTGTTCCTCACAGTAGACTCCTACCACCAAATACAAATGGAAGTATTGCTCCAAGTGTGCCTGTCTATCTATAATACCAGATATTTATGAGCTTGCAAGAAGCCAAGGATGCCTAGAAGACTTTTTCCAAAAGACCCTGGGTATGTAACCAGAAACTAAAGGGGACATATATATTAGCAAGGGACTCAGACCGCAGCTGAATTTCTTTCATCTTTGGTAATCTTCCCATCAGATGGTGACTACCACAGCTTTTTCACTGTGATATTCACATTTTTATTAATGAGACTGAAACAAAAGTATGGGTTGGTTGCCTTCTCCATCATGGTCTTTTTTTATCAAAGGTATGGCCATACACCAGAAAACAGAGAATGAAAAAAAGCAAGAACAGCTAGAGTCCAGGAGGATGATAATGAACTAAACTAACACATATGATAATTTAGGGAAGACGTGTGTGCTGGTCTTTTATCTTATTTGATCAGAGCAGCTTAAACAAAGCTGGACACCAAGCTGGTATTCAACTGTGGATCTTTATTGAGGCAATAATACTACAGTCCTACCCTAAATGCTACAATATACAACTATAGGAATTGCAGAAACTTGAAAGGCACGGCAATGATATTGAGCCACAAAACCTCCTGCCACGTTAGTTGACGATGATGTTCATTAGATAATAGTCTACATTTAACACTACTGTTGAAAAAAAACACAAGCAAAAACAGAGGTAACTAAAATTCAGGAGGTATAGTGGTTGAATAACATCTTTTCCCTCCTTTTTGCCCTAAGGAGTAGAAAAGTCAAGGCCATACAGCTTCAGGGAAGAGATTCCGAGAGTTTTGCCCGTGTCATTCCTACCTGGAGGGTGCCAAGCCTGACGCATGTGCCATGGCTCTCTTCCAACAATGGGTAAGTTGGTATAAAAGAACCACCAAAGTGTGTCCTGAGATGAGTGACCAGGATGGGGAAGGATTCTGAAACCACATCCTGGTGGAAAATTGAAAAAATTGGGATTTGGCTAAAACAAGCCAAATAAGGACAGAACTGAGGACTATTTCAAGGAAAGGGGGAGAGGAAGTATCAACTGTACCAGTGTCCAGCCTGACAATTCTATGAAGCGCTCCCCAAAAAGCATGAGTTTCTTACCTTGTTCAAACATTGTATCCAGGAGGTGAATACTGGTAACCTGAATACTTAAAAATAGCACTTAAGTTCCAATTGCACTTTTTTCTTACTTCTGCCCCAACATCTCCAATTCTAAAAGTAAGAATAAAGTCTTATATTCTATGGACTTCTCTTCAGTTGACTATCTAACCTTCAGTCCATTATTAAAAGATCTGAATTTGGTGTCCTAGAAAGTGTTCATCACTCTAGGAAACACTAGAAGATCTGCAAGTCAACAGAAATTCCAAATGGAAGGGTTTTAACTTGGAATGAGCCTTCCTGAGTGATGGCAGTATGATATCTAGACAGCAATATCAATGACCAGCTGTTGACTGGTTCACACGTGGTTAGGTTTCACAGACTTCCCTTCCAGCAGGTGTAGCCGAGATGGCTGAGTGCAGACAACATACATCGTTGTTTACTCAAGACACTTTTTACATGTTCATTCTACCATTATTTTAGGACAGTCTTCAACTACTTGATTACACGGCCAAGCTGAATTTTAACTTTGAAATGAAATGGAATAACCTCCCACCTATGTTCCCAGATCCTTAGAAAATGGCCTGTCACTAAGTTGTTCTAAAGCTTTGGATGTCTCGGGTACAGACTCTTGGAAGTGTGAACTTGCTCCTGTCAAAGGTTCTCTGGGCTGTCACTTTACAATGAAATGAAGCAGCCTCTTGAAGAAACAGCCACGTTGGCACGTGGACAGCATGCTTCTCCTGTGTTCACTGTGCTAGAATTAGATTCTTTAAAGAATGCATGGTTCACACCACAATATTGTCAGAGGAGCTTGTGAGAAAATCCTTTGGAAATTATCTTTACAAATTTTTGATAAGCCTCAAGTGTAACTGATTTCTATTTTGAACTCAAGGAGGCCAGATCTGTTTCAGTGAAGAGGCCCTTCTGTAGGGATTCCTCATGATATCCACGAACAGAATAATTCAACAATATATCATCCCCAAAATTTCCCAAGTTTCTATCTTAAGAAAAAAATAGTATAGCTAGCTCGGCAATGGAAGTTAAAATATAAACAACAAATACCCTGAGAAGACTGTTTAATATATACATACAAAATTTACATCTAGGAAGGAAGGAAGGAAAGAAGAGAAGGATTGGCTTAGTGAGAAGCATGTCTTCCATCTTAAGAAGTTCATCAGATGTCTCTGGTGAAAAATACTTCCTATGACAAACTGTCAGCACCTTAGCGTACTTCTTATTAGAGACATTTATACTGTTCTCCAACACAAATCGAGAATCCTTCCCGTATCCACATCCCAGGAAGCAGCTTGACATATCAAACTCAAAACGAAGTTGAAACAACCATTTGAAATACAAGGCCTCCAGAATTTCCAAGCAAAGACTATAGTCAATTTCTAACTAAAAGTACTGGAGAAGACATTTACACCACTGGCCACTTGTGGCCCAGCTTATTTTGACAGAATGTAAGGGGAGAAACTTTATATAAAGTATAAATACATATCTCTATATAAACATATAAAAATATATATTTATATTCTTTCTCCATATAGTTGTATATATAATATATACAAATATATACATATAATATATATACAAATAAAAGAACCTGAAGGATTTTAATAACAGCCTTCTACTGAGGCAGACAGGAAGAGTGTAAACCCTGCCCCAAATAACTAGAACATGTGATTAGGGAAATTCACAAGAGACAAATTAGCCCATTTTATACCACCTAGCTCCCTATGATATAGAATCGCCTTCTTGTAATAATAATGATAATACCATCTTAGACGTCAGTACCACAGATGCTTCCATAGATATTGATCTTTTTTCTCCATTGACCTTCTCAGAAATCCAGCGAGATAAACAAAGTACACACTATGACCCATTTCACACACGAGGAACCCGAAGGTGTAAACACACAGTGACTTGTGCCGTGAGTGACAGACCTTCAGGACAGGCAGAGGCAAGATTCTCCTGACCTCCCAGCCACTGCTCCTTCACCACCACCATGCTGTCTATTCCCCAAAGTACAGTAAAAGTCCCAGCAGCAGAAGGGACAGGGGAAGGCACTCTTTCTCCATCTGACGGGACTTTAGAAACAGAAACTGAACTGAGAGAACCTGAGGGAACCCCCAGCATTAAATTCACCCACACCCACATCTTTTGGTCTCTTTTCTTGATTTCAGCTTACACTCCCCTATCTTTTCTTTTTCTAGAGACATATTTGGAGATGAAACCATTCAAAACTGCCCATCCACAGACAGTTTGTGGCAGCGTGATTGACAATGCGTCTGCTGCAAAAAAATGAAAATGCTGTTTTAATAACCTTGGCCTAAAATACATTCTATTGTATGCCTCAAAGGGTTTCAATAAAAAGTCAACCTGTAGAGACATATTTTCTTGGCTTAAACAACAATCCAAAGCATATAAATGTAGTCCAACTATAATGACATATTTATAGGCCAATAAAGCTTACACTGCAGCTTTCATACTTCACTTAAAGGAACTCTGTAAGAAGCAGTGTTATATAAAATAATTTGATTTCTTTTCAAACTATAGCCCAAGGAATAAAAAAATGCAAGTATGCTATGTTTAACTGATAGTGTTTATATTCCTTAGCTGTTAAAAGTTTTGTAAAATGAAATAATTCTTCATTTGACTAGTTCCAACTGCCATACCAAATATGGGTATCAGGTCCACTTTATAACAAAAGCTAAGTACTGTAATTCTGAAGACAAAAATAAATAACTAGAGGCTTGTGTAGTGAATGATTTAATCAACCCGATTCTTCTGGAAAAACAGGTTCCTGTGTTCGTTATGCTTATGAATAATACATTCCTTAACCCTTCTATTTTAACATAGTTATTTTTTCTTTCTTCCTTTTCTATAAACGTCAGTATGAAACTGTCTGAAAAAAGGTAAAATGTCTCACTGAGTAAAGTCACAATCTGAATCGGTTTCATACTGAACTTTCTTTCTGTGAAAAGGACAAAGGGGAGGGAAGGGGATGAATGTACTCTCACACATCTCAGAAGTGTTTTTTAAAGATTGTTAGTTTCCCCACTATCTAGAGCTGCAGTTTCAGTCACCATTTACCATCTTAAATGAAAATGCCATAGGTTTTTAAAAAGCAAACATGACCTCCGCAAATATTGTCCTTGAAGGGGAAAGGGATAAAAAAAATGAAAGAGTTGTGATTTGAGTCACAGCAGTTATTGGAAGCTGCCATTTGGGGCAGAGTTTCTCTTTGTGGAGTATTAATTTGTTGGCAGACACACATTTGTGAGAACATTCTTGTTTTTTTACTATTCAGAGAGACAGGAAGTGACACAAACTGGGATTAAAGGGAACTTATTCTACCTAAACACTCAGCAAGAAGAGTTCTTTTAGATGGTAAAATCCCTTCTTTAAGAGTCAACCGAATTATTTTGTTATTATTGATGTTTTAACATGATGAAATAATTCAGTTAAAAAAGATAACATATTGCAGTTTTACTTTATCCACAGAAAGGTGAGATGGCTCCATTCTTTGCTTACTTCCACTAGAAAAAAAGAGGGAGGGTCTTAAGTAATCTCAGAGTTCATCTTCTTGCCCTGGTAGGAACAATGAGGAGTTGGAAGGGTTTTACAGAAGGAAAAACCTAATAAGTGTGTGAACTTCCATTAACAATGTGGTACTGGAAGTGGTTTCAGTGTGGCCAAGAGAAAGGGAGATAAGAAAACCACTGTGTAGAAAGAAAAGTACAGACAACAAATATTTTGATGTTGCAGACAGAGAAAGGAAGGGGTTGAAGAGAAAGTTGCTGGGACAGGAATGCACACAGCAAATGACATCCCCTATATCCCCAATATAAATCCTCACAATGTAGGCTTGTAAACCTTAGATCAAGCAGATAATGGAAACTCATTACATTAAGGAAAGTTTTTGTTTCTCTTTCCACATTATTACAACACAGTGTGCATTCCAATTACAAAAGCTATTTGTCTCAAATTCCCCACAGTTCATACCAACTGAGTAGAATTTCAAGGCTCCAAATTCTATCCTTAAAGGGGTATTTTACATTAAAAAAAAAAGAAAAGAAAAAAAATACATGGTGTTTCTTATTCACCAGAGAGCTTCCCAATCAAATCTCCTGTTGCTTATTTTCCCTTCCTCTGCCCTGATCACTCACAGAGCTGTCTCCCAAATGAGACCCAAAGGGGAAAAAAAAAAAAAAATCTGAATCACCTAGAGGTCCTTTTATCAGCACACGTTCTTTGGCCTTGCCTCAATCCTACCGAAAGAAGAATCTGGGGAAGCTGTACTCAGCAATCAGTATTATTTAAAACATTTTCCTAAGTGAGTCTAATGAACAACAAGAGTTAAAAACCACTAAGTACTTTGAATGTTCACTATAAACCAAATTCTTCTGGAATCAATTATTAAAAAGTTCGATTATGGACATTTTTAGAATTCAGGAAGATCAAAACCTCTAAATCTTTTGATGAAATTAAGAGGTTGGGTTTCTTTTCATTCATTAATAAACTATCAATTTTAAATACAAAACAACTCTTCTATAAATACTCTTGTTTATATGCATGACATCAAGCTTAACCATCTACACATCCTTTTGTTCCCCCATGGGTTTCCTGTTTAGTTTTTTATTAGTAACAGTATATTTCATAACTAAAAAAAAAAAAATCAAACAAACAGAAGAAGGGTTTTAATGTTAAGGAAAACATAAGACAATAGCAATACAACTTAGATCATATATTAGGCAAGTAATACAACAGCTGTATTATTCAGCATTACCACATGTCAGAAGGCTAGTCATGGTGTGTTCACAAAATTGGCCATGTTAACAGCCTGTATAGGAAGATGATTAAAAAAAAATTCTTTAATTTTGAAATGAAAACCACTAGATTAATAATTTTCTCTAAATGGGCACATGACAATCAGGCCACCATGACCAAAATATTACTGCCTGACATCTACCAAAAGATGCCAGGAAACTGTTGATTGTTAAACTAAAAGAAAATATTAATGCTATTCCCAAAACACAGCACAGCTCATCACAAACCAGAATCACATGAAAGACAAGTCAGTTACGGGTGTTACTCAGTCTCTTTATGCCAATTAAAATAAAAAGTCTAGGTTTGTTGTAGTAGTTAAAATCTAGGTTAAAAAAAACCCAACAGGAAGTTGTTACATTAAGGCATAAAACTGGGCTATGAAAATCAGCATTGTGCTAGAACGAAAGAAAAAGATGCCTTAATATGTTAAAAGTGAAGTTCCTCTTTGCCTAAAGAGGAAATAAGTAGTCTAAATCAGAGGTCAACAACTGTGGTCTTGAGCAATGCTAGGAAAGTAAGTCAGTGAATGCCACAAGGAGTTACAAAGGAAAAAAAACAAGCAGGAAAGGACACAAAAAAGTCACTGGAGAAGAGAGTGTTGAGAAAAAGCAACAGAATTAATTATGGCGCTCCTCTCCATACACCAATATACACCAGTCACTGTGCTACCCCCTTTGTATCTTACATCTCCCAGTGACCCTGAAAAGTTTCCAGGTTTTCCAGATGGGGAAGCTGCCGCTTGGAGGTTAAATTATTTGCCCAAGGCCACACAGCTAAGTAAGCAACAGAGTCAGGATTCAAACACTAAACGGAATAACTACTCCAAATCCCAAACCTATAGTGGAAGGGAAGGAAGGAAAGAAAAAACCATATGGTTGATGGTAACCACTACACCCTGAAAACTCTGGGGAACCTATGCCGTGAGCTGTGAACCAGTAGTTCCCCTGCTCTGAAACTCTTCTCCTGCTCCACGTGAAGCAGCGCAATCTCTCTTCCTCACTTTGCCTTCCTTCCAACATAAAACAGGAAATTCTAATGTGGTGTTAAAAAATGTCATAGTATCTACTCAGAACAAATATTTAAATTCTCCACTAATTCAACTTTTGGTGCCTCGATTAAGTCTTATGCCTTGACAGCAACTGGAAGCTGCTAAACGCTGAGTGTTATTATATCACCCAGTTTCCAGCACAGGGTTCCACACAGACAAGGTCCTGTGATTCAACAGGTAACATCCATCCCTTCCACCCCCAGTCATCTGTCCATCCATATTCCCAGGTCCCTCTGAGGTTAAAGAAATTATATGCATATATGAATGACAGGGTTTCCAGAAAAACCTACAATAAAAAAAGTAGGTTACTGTATACGCCCACACATTAGATTTAGAAGTACAAACGATAATTACCAAGGTCAGCCTTTTCCTTGAGAACGTCTTTGAAGTTGAGTCCACTGTTCAAGGTTGACTGCCGGTACTTCAGCAGAGCTTCCTTCTGTCCATTCCTTCCCAGGGACTCCATTTTCACTGACCCAGCTTGAAGGCCACATCTCCACTTGGAGAAATCAGAATGTACCCACTTGACCAGGTCTTCAAGCTTCACAATCACCTTTTCGGAAACAGCAATGACTTCATCCTATAAGAGGTAGTGGCGGGAGAACAAAAAACATTATTGGTGGTTCTGAAGTAAATGATACGTTTTCAATAAAGCCCATCTGAAACACCATTTGAGCGGCTGAACCTAATGTAAGCAGACAACGTGTTTTATTGGTGACAGAGAACCTTCAGAAACTCACTTCACTTCAATGGTTTTTCGCTGCTTGTGGTCTACTTGAGGAATAATTTATAGGATTTATTTGTTATGTGCTTAGAAAATGTCCAAAAATTGGACAGTAATTCTAACAGCCATGCTATTTGCCAAAGCGCACTCTCCCTACTTTGACCACATGGGCGAAAGCTAATTTTTAGGTGCCATTAATTTTACAAAAGTAAAAAAGTGAGAACTAGATGACTAATGGTTAGTCTGTCTCTATATAAATGGTCTAAGTAAATCTGGGATTCTTGGAACTCTGACTCACCCCCAAATTCCTATGTTTATGGTACATTTTCCCTTGGCTTATACACAAATATTGAATTTAACTTTTGTCCTAAAATTAAATAAAACTGTGATGTAATCCCCAAAGAAATACTTCATAAACGTTATGTGCTTCCCACTGAAAGAAACTTACACATTCTCATGTTTCTTAAAAACTTTGTAAGTTGAGAAATGAACTGATTTTTTTCTTTTAATACGTATGGGTAAGAGGCAAAGAGGGCAAGTGAGGAGAAAGCCTTTGAATCTGAGAAAAGTAGTTGAAACTTAAGTTTCTCCTACGGATCATAAATTTCAATTTCAAGCACCTTTAATTGCTTCCAGGAAACGACCAACTTTTCTGACTTAGAATTAATCCAGCAAGATATTTAATAGATATCCGTACGCGGAGCAAAGGAGGGCCTCTCTTTCCCGAAGATTCTTTGGAAAAGGCTTAAGAAGATCATCTCACTGGGTTTTAAGTTAAATTATTTGAAGCATTTGACATTTCAACTTGAACTGACTCCTTCCATTTCTTCTGCTTCACATTTCTGAAGAAAGCTGAGCTGTGAAAACCCCTAAGCTTACAAAATCTTAGAAATATTTTTGACAAACAACAACAGGAAGATGTCTCTGAGCTATTAAACAAAGGGAATTCACAAGTGATTTGGGCTAATTTTGCTGTAAAACATGACTCTTTCCTCCTTCTCTCCCACCTACACACACACACACACACACACACACACACACACACACACACACACACTCTCTCTCTCTCTCTCTCTCTCTCTCTCTCTCTCTCTCTCTCTCTCTCTCTCTCTCTACTCCAAAGCAAACAAAAAAGGGTTTATTAAGATAAGCTTCACACAATAAGAAGCCCCGGATTCAGTTTTTAAAACATGTTTTAAGGTAGGATCTAAAATTTCACTTTTCCTCATCCAGTTCCAAGCTGCCTCTGAGAAGAGTTTGTTAGGCAGCAGCAAAATAACAAATACTCTATCAAAAATGAAAAGTAAAACTTTTGTAATGGAATCCTTTCTCTTATCATGATTAAATATGAACTTCCACTAAATGGGAGACAAAGTAGAAACTGTTTTTATTCTCTGCTCAAGAAAAAAAAAGTCAATACTTTATATAAGCAATGGGGCATATTACAAAGTACCATTTCGATGGATGATTTCACTCAGATCCACTACACCATCCTCTCGAAATAAAAGATCTATAGTTGTCACGCATTTTATAGCTATTACATGGTGATTATTAAATGTCAGAATAAAAATTCAGGCTGGGTATTGTTTCACCAAATATGGTTCCCTAGAAGAGACAAGTTTGGAGATGAGTGTTATTTTCAAATAGCTCTAACTATGATCAAATGATTATCATTTCAATTACCAGTTGCTTCAGAACTTTTCCAAGAAATGGCATGACTAGCTCTGGCTGGCTTCCAGCACCCGCCGAACAAATAGTTTATTAACCGAGAGAAAATACAATCCTCATGATGTCATTGATGAATAAACCCATCTTTCAAGATCCAGTCTACAGGTTTAGTCCTCCCTCCTTTCTCTCTCTCTCTGAAACAGACCTTCTGAATATATACACAATGCATAAAAACAAATGCAGGAATTCAAATAAACATGTAGAAGCCGTAAACCCAAGTTTGGCTCAACTGTGAAACCACCAGTATGTTTCACTGTGGATTCACAGAGAAACTGGCCCTGCAACATTGTCCAACGCCAGGATTTAGAAGGAAATCTGATAAGCGGAGGAGGGGGAAGCAAAAAACCAACCCCCAAACCAAAATAGCCAACATATATATAGAAAATGTCTAAGGAAACATTACTTTGTACACACAATGGCATAAATCACATGTTCGTATTTACTATTCTGAGGCAGTTGCTGACTGAAGTTCCTAATACTCACCATTCTTGGGCAAGTCTCTATGTCTAAGAAAAGAATTTCAATAAGCTCATCTCATGATTACATTAGCGCTCTGCAAACCGAGAATTAGCACTGGATAAATACCGCTGATTTACTCTAATGCAACCCAAAAGGAACACAAAGAAATACACCTTGTTGTTCTATTAATGCACTTTGGCTTTTCAATTAACCCAGAGCCTAATCAATATTTATGTAGGCTGCGTTGGGATACTTTCTAAGTCCATATCCCCTTTCATCATTGTTTCAAACTGCCCATTTCTGTCGTTTGGATTTTGTTTCTCCCACTGCATAATAACAGCGTACTCAATCACAGACTCCTCTAAGTCACAGGAGATCCTCTGGTCAAGAAGTCATGTATCAGCCAGCCTATGTGTATGGCTGGCCTCTCCAAGTGTTGTAAGTCCCAAGGGAAACTTGGGACTCCCCTGGTGGCGCAGTGGTTAAGAATCCGCCTGCCAGTGCAGGGGACACGGGTTCGACCCCTGGTCCAGGAAGATCCCACATGCCGCAAAGCAACTAAGCCCATGCGCCACAACTACTGAGCCTGCACTCTAGAGCCCGCGAGCCACAACTACTGAGCCCACGAGCCACAACTACTGAGCCCACATGCCACAACTACTGAAGCCCACATGCCTAGAGCCCGTGCTCCGCAACAAGAGAAGCCACCACAATAAGAAGCCTGTGCACTGCGACAAAGAGCAGCCCCTGCTCGCCGCAACTAGAGAAAGCCCATGCCCAGCAACGAAGACCCAATGCAGCCAAAAATTAATTAATTACTTTTTAAAAAACCAATTGGGAAACTTTACACAAAGTCTCCTGACTTCTATCTTCTCTTATAAAATAAAATAAAGGGTTATCTGGGGAAAAAAAGAGAACAAAAAAACCCCTCAAAACAAAAAAGTTGAAACTGAGTAGAGGTTGCTTTCTGTAGATGAGATGCAGGTTCTCTAGTCTGCCACTGACCCCACCGTTCCTATCTCCTTACGCTCAGTCCACCGTTCCTTCACCTGCCTGGACCCTCCGGCAGGCACCCACCATTTAAGTAAACGTCCACACCCTAATTTATCCCACCTCCCTCACTTTAATGATGAGGACAGTAAGGTTCAGTGACATGTCCGACTGCCAACTTCAGGCAGAACTTGGACAGGAATCCAGGTTTCCTACTGGCCAACACAGCATTCATCCTGGACTCTGGAGCCAGACTGCCTGGGTTCAAATCCCAGCCCTGCCATTTACTCCCTGTGGAATACTGGGCAACTTCTTTAACTTCCCTGTGCTTCCATTTTTTTAAGCGCATGTTTTTAAAAAATGTTAATGATACTGTCTATCTCTGACAGCAATGGTGAGGATTAAATGTGTTAACATAAATGAAGTGGTACATCGGATTTAGCTGTCATCACTGTCATTGCTTCTCTGAATTAGTGTTTTCCAAAGAGTGCCACACAGAGATGAGTATAGATGGTTCATGGATAAACCTTTTAATACTTAATGTAAGTTACTCATTGCTTATTTATTTTTGTGGTAACTTTCCACTTATGGGGAAGTGGTACTGGTTTCCCATTTATAGGAGATATAGAAGTTTCCTCTTTAAATAAATTTTAGTTAAAAAACAATGGATCGGTTTGAACAAAGCCATTAAATAAACCCAGTAGATGTGGGTATGGCAAAAAAAAAAAAAAAAAGTCAAGATGCTATGAAAATGGCTGAAATTTGGGACAGTACATTATATATCAGTGGTTCTCAAAGTGTGGCTCAGGAACCCTGGGGAATCCCCAAGACTATTTCAGGTGGTCCACAGGGCAAAACAATGATCATAATAATACTAAGAAATTATTTGCTTTTTTCACTCTTATTCTATTTCAAGTGTATAGTGGGGTTTTCCAGCGACTACAAGACAGATGGTATGGCAAAAGAGTGAATACAGAAGGAGATACGAGAATACAGCTGTCTCTATTAAGCTCGACAGTAAAGAAATTTACAAAAATGTGAAACAATGCCACTGTTTTTACTAATTTTCTTTCTTTTTGAAAATAAGGTTAATTTTCATAAAAATGTGTTACATTTACATGATGGCTTTATATTCCCATTTTCATTGTAGTAATATTTTTTAAAATTAATTTACAGTAAATTTTCCTTTTCTTATGTACAGTTCTATGTATACCATAGTACACATGGCAACTACTGATCTGTGCTTGGTATAGTTTTCTCTTTTACAAAATGTCATATAAATTAAATCTCACAGTATGAAATCTTTTAAGGCTGCTTCTTTCACTTAGCATAATGCCTTTGAGAGCCACCCATGCTGCTGCCTATATCAACAGCTTGTTCCTTTTTTTCTGCTGAGTAGTACCTCATGTTATGGATCTGTCCCACTGACAGACACTGGGTTGTTTCCAATTTTGGCGATTACAAATAGAGCTGCTATAAATATTCATGTACAAGTTTTCGTGTGAACATACATTTTCAGTTCTCTAGAGTAAATACCTAGGAGAGGGATTGTTGAGTCATATATTAAGTACATATTTAATTTTGCAGAAGCTGGACAACTGTTTTCCAGAGTGGCTGTAACATTTTGCATTCCAACCAGCAAAATGAGAGTTTTTAGGAGAGTTCCAATTGTCCCCCATCCTTACCAGCACTTGATACTGTCACTGTTAATTTATTATTGCCACTTTAATATGTACGTAGTGGTTTCTGATCATGTTTTTAATTTTCATTTCCCTAATGGCTGAAGATGTTGAACATCTTTTCAGGTGCTAATTTGCCATCCGTATATCCTTTCTGATGAAGTGTGTGTTTAAGTCTTTTGCCCATTTTTAAACATTGGGTTGTCTGTTTTCTTACCGTTGAGTTTTGAGAGTTCTTGTACCCTCTTGATACAGGTCTTTTACCAGATATGGGGTTTGAAAATATTTTCTCCTGTTCTATAGCTTGTCTTTTTATTCTTTCAACAGCGTGTTTCACAAAATGAAAGTTTCATACTTTGATCAAGTCCAATTGGTCAGTGTTTTTCTTCTATGAATTGTGGTCTTACTGTTATATCTATGAAGTCTTTGCCTAATTCCTGGTCATGAAGAATTTCTACTTTGTTTTCTTCCCAAAGTTTTATAGTTTTACATTGAGAAGTATAATCCATTTTGACTTAGTTTTATACAAAGTGTGAGGGTCAGCTTGACATTCATTTTTTTGGCATATAAATGTCACTTTATTTTTAAATAAATTAGTAAGCATTTAAAATCATTTTAAGTTTTAATTTCTAATACCAGTAGATATAACCCACATAAATCAAAGCTCCTTTGCGGTCCTAGATAATTTGAGTATAAAGGGTCTTGAGTCCAAAAACTTTGAAAACCCTATATCACTAACCAAGGCCGTTCTTATTCTTAACTTTGCTTAATCTCTTAGTAACAATTTAATAATGAACAACTCTACCTTTGACTTGAAACTCTCTCTCGTTAAGAACTGTGAAGAATCTGAGATTTTACTCTACTTTCAAACTTATAAGTTAGCTTGTCACAGTTTCATGGATGCTTGCAGAGGACACAGACTCCTGGTCAGAGACAAACAATGGTTTATAGCTCACAGAAACAGCTGTAGTCAAAGTATCAGCATTTGTGTTGGATCTTTGATACCCAATTCCCAAAAAGAGATACCAAGAGGGCTAGAGGATATGTGTCTACAGAGTGGGGTGCATTTCAGGAGAAGAACCCCAAGCATAGGCAACCCAAATCTTTTAATACTGATCAGTAAGTATGTCTGCCCTTTGTTCTGGAGGAAGGCACTAGCTCCATCTTCCAGGGCCGTTCACTATACAAACATCCTTGAAAAGACAGTTGGAACAAAGAGCCAGTGGCTTTGCTCACAAGCGTACAGATACTCAGTGGCCCATGAAACATACCTACCCAACGCCGAACACCTCTACGTTCCTTTGCTTTGTTCAACTTCTCTCCTTCCTCATTCTATTTCCCTACAGGAAAAATGTAGGAAACATTTATCTTTATATGCTGTCTGGGTCCAGTCTTCCTTCTCTGCATATCACTCCTTGAAGTCATTCTCCATGGAGATTCCAATGTTACTCTCTAAGGCCACTGACTACGTTCTGTAGTTTGGTTCCAACTAGTTGGTTCAAACCTTCATCCAGACTCCAGTCCTTTGTCCAGTCCTCAATTTAGACATCTCAAGAGTCAACTCAAATTCAGCGGAACTGTACTACCAACTTGGCTTATGTGTAAGAAAAGAGCTTAGTTGACACAAGAAGAATTTAATACTCCCCAACTGTGGTTAACTTTTTGCCCACATCTATTCTTCCTTTCATCTTCAGTAACAGACTGCTAATTTGCTCGGCACAGAAACAGACACCACTTCCCTGCTTCCCTTACAGCCAGATGCGGCCATGTGACCAAGTTTTGACCAATGGGATGTATCCGTGATGTGCGCAACTTCCAGGTCAGGCTCTCAGAGGGGATGGATATGCCTTTGGATCATACAAATAAAGGCACATCTCTCAGGAGAAAACGCTAGAGGGAGTCAGGTCTCTAGATGACTTCGTAGAACCCAGCCATCATACTAACCCTGAAACACTTACCCATAGGCTGTGACATGAGAGATTTTGAACTCCCAACTTATTTAAGCAGCTTTAATTCTGGGTCTCTGTTAAACAGAGCTAAACCTATGTATATATATTTTATTAATATATCATTCCTCAGGCGAGAAGACATGAACGGAACCTTCCCTATAGCACCACGTGGTACCCAACAGACCATTGCTGAGGACAGCCATGTTCAGCTATGTTAATGGAGCCCAAAGGACAATAAACACATACGTGTATTATCAGAGGGGTTGGCGAGCGGGGGGCGGGCGTAGAATGAAAACAGGAAAACACAGCATATTCACTTTAATTGTCCCCAAACATCCTGGGGTTTTGCACCAATGGACTCAGGCAAGGGGAAGAAAGTGCTCTGTTGGGCCTGGCTGCGTTGGCCACTTCCATTGCTTGCAAGCCTCCCTCAGATACCTGATATTCAAGGTACCATCTGCCCCATGACTCTCCCTGTTACACATTAGTATGTTCTGCTAACAGGACATCTACAAAGTGAGTAAAAGGTTTCACTCTGCAGGCACGTGGTTGCCAATCAGAGGTCCAAGAAGGTCCGGCAAAAGAGAATGGTAATGTGGGTCAACAAGATGAAGCTTTCACTGGTCAGCGGTGAAATGAGAAAAATGAAATGATAAAAATGAAGACAACACAGTGAGTATTTCAAGAAGCTAAATATGCTAGATTTTAAGGACTACCCTTGTATCAGCCAGGATCCCAACAGGAAAGACATGGAACAGTTGAGTAATGATAATCCAAGGAGGGTTTTACAAAGGGACTAATGACAAAGATGTTGGTGGAATATAAAAGAACCCTAAGAGAGCGGTAGTGCAGGAACCTGGGCTAACAGCATCTCAGCCATCACCACTCCTGGGTGAAATCGTCAAAAGCGCGGGGGATGGTTACCAGCAGATCCTTCTACCAGTGGCTGTGACTCTTCCTTAGAGGGACACCAACAGCCTAGGGGAACCTCCCAGGTAAGGACAGGGAATAAACACCTGCCTTCATTCTCCTTCCTCCCTCCCTCTTCTGTGGGGGAACGGCACTGGAAGCCCCCGGTCCCAGGAGCTCTGTTCCTGGAGCCACACAGGGGGCCTCCAGGACAGAGAGAAGGGTGCAGCGCTGATCCGGAGAGGCTCCCTGCACACCTGCTGTTTAGGACTTCGCCTCTCCTCCTTTCAACTGCTGTTACAATAATCTTTTTTTCCTCTAAAATGAGGATGGTAATGGATGCTGATAGCTGCTTTTTAACGTCCTTACTCGGCAAAATAAAATGGTATCAACACTAACTTGGTCCCCGAACTGGGAATTACTGTGCTTATTACCTGTGACATAATGTTAAATCTTTGTTAGGTGTCAGTGTTTGATTCTGAATTGCATAATTCTCTCTCCTACAATAAACACCAGAATTGCAGAGACTTTTGAACAGCGAGGACGTTTAACTTTTACTTCTCTTGTGCCTCCCAAGGAGCCATGAACTGTGCTGGGCCCAAAGCATACAACAAGTATTTATTTTAATGGTCCCCCCTGTCTGGATGTCCCACGCTGGGGGAAACTGAGAGCTGAGGAAGCACTGGCTTCTGAGTCTCATGGACCCGGCTTCAAAGGTGGCTCTAATGTGTTTAATGTCAATGTTAATCTTGGGACGTGACATTATCTCACCAAGGTCTCATTTAAAAAAAAGGGCGGGGGGAATCAGATAAAAGAACCCACCTCCCAGGGTAACTAGGCTGTTGGAGTAGTTCTAGTACAACTGTCAACACAGGCATCTAAGAAATGACGGCTATCACTGTTATTACATAACATCACTTTAAGTGAAAATGAGGGAAGGAAGGTGAGCGATCTTCAGATGTCACCTGCAAGCAGCTGTGCATGTTCTCTACTCCTCTTAATTCTTTGTCTGGGGACAATAATATCCCTGGAGCTCCTGCTGGGTACCTCCAAGGCCAAGGGTGGGCCGGAAAGCAATTAAGAATGTCTGGGCTTCTCCTTAACCTTCAAGGATACAGCGGTGGCAAACTCTGAGGTGCTTTACTCTACCCAGACGTTCATCTATGAATTTAACAGACATCATCTTCTCTAATCCCCATGAGGACTCGCTGAGGTAGGTCTCCTCAGGCCCATTTCAGAGATGACAAAACTGAAGTAGAACCAGAAACCAGCTTGCTAAGCCTATCATTTCTCTGGGAAATTGGTCTCTAAGCCTTTATAGTAGTAACACTCCAACCTACTCCTATCCTGGGATAAGTGAACCTTCCCCATCTCCCAGCAATTTCCTGGGGTGGCTGGGACTCAAGGTCATTTTGGGACAAAAAGATTTGTAAGTTTTTCATGTGTATTTTGGTTTTGCCCCCAAAGTAAGACTACACGCACTAGTTTAAAATGTGAAGACTTTCCTGTTGTCTGAGTGACGCAGGAATCCTCTCAAGTTTGCTAAGGGTTAATGGGACTCCCTTAACACGATGAAATGGATTTGCCACGGAGGCTGATTAGTGTATTGGGTTCCAATTTCCCAAGCCAGCCCCTTCTCCTCCAACCTTTTCCCTCCCCCTCACCAGACACTGGGGTGATGCCTGTGGCTCAGTGAATTTTGGAAACCCATCCTGGTGCAATTACAGGGAGTAAGCAAACAGAAGACTGCTCTGAGCAGCGATTTGTCAAACGGAATGTGACCATCCTTCCTGGCACAGCCAAAGGCATTTGAGTATCAAATAAGTAATTCAAAAACCCTAAGTATTTTAATATTCCTAAAAACATTTTTAATCCTCGCTAATCTAAAACCTGTTAAGATGCAGCCTGCTCCCATGACCAGAAGGCCCTCTCTAAAGAAAGCCCCAGTAACATCCTCTCATTAATTCCCAGTTCCATTTCTTTCCTTTTGGATTTACTACGCATGCATCTTCTTTCCTCCCTAAGATTAAAAATAAATTTACCCAGAAATCAAGAAAATGCATCCCAGCATCCTCTCTAAACAGGCAAGCATGTGATATGTAGAGAAGATGCCTTAAGTCAATGGTTGAGCCAGCCTACCCTTCCTTTAGCCAAATTAATAGGGTGTTAACATCACAGTCTATTTTTTAACTACTTTCAGGTCGCCATAATAAAAACTAGCTTGGCCCCCACATACTTAGCTCTGGCCATTAAAACAGAAACAAAAGAAGATAAATGAGGCCAATTCCAGGGTTAACGCACAGCTGAGTTACCTATGAGAACATTCTCTAAAAGCAAAAACAGTAACCATAAAACCCAAACTCAACCACCACCCAACCGAGATGTTCTAATATGGTGAGTGGCTTCAAACCATTACTTTTACATCTGCTGACCTTCTTTCCACCTAGTTTTACAGGCATACGGCACACTGCCCAGGTACGAAGTTCAGCAGGGCCCGTATTCAGTCAAGACCCTAAAAGGAAGAAGGAAATTCTTCGCTCCTGTTGGTCTATGAAAATCATGGTGGGAGCCGACTGAAGAGTCAAGGTTATTGGTGATCGTGCACAGCACCTTGGTATACTGCTGTCATTAACGAGAAGAGCAGTCTTCAGAGAGTCAGCGAAAGCCTTACGCCTGTGTAGAAACCAAGTAAATCTTCCTGTTTTCTGTAGCCTTTATTTAAACATAAACATATGATTTAGACATGCTCCCTCTTGTTACACATTTTTTTTCACTTTGTTCACTTAGCACAGTTCACATTATTACCCTCACATGTACGAGGGCAGTGGAATAATTTGAGACCCACGGCTTTATTTAATAATGTAATTATCCTATATTGGATTACTTAAAAGGGGCTTTGTATTTTACAGTTCTAGCTTTTCCCATACCAGTGATATGCTCTGACACAGTAACTGATTCAGGCTTCAGTCAAAAGCTCCAAACTCAGTTTGGAAAAATATTGAGTGTTTCTGAATAAGCCAGGATTAACATAAGAGCCAATTTGCAACCACAGTTGGTGACCTTTCTACTCCTGTTCAAAGACTGTGGTGTGGAGGCCAACACAGAGGACAGACACGAGCAACTATGGCTGCCTGAGTCCAACTCCCTGCCACCTCAGAGAGGCGGTATAAACCAGAGAATAAAGCCCGAGTTTCCCTCAAGGTAAGCTTTCTGAAGGCGGGGCTGTAACTTGCCTTCCACGTCTTCTGATAGTCCGTAGACACCAGGAGGAGCTGAATGCGTGAATGAACGAATGAGTGAATGAATGCTACTGGGCATTCCGACAAAACAGTTGCAAAAGGGAATCCAGAAGGAGCTATCACAAGCTGAGCTTCATCCGGTGCTACTGTCAGGAGGGATTTTGTTTGCGCTTTTCCCCCAACTCAACTCAATCTGATCCAATTAACCTGCACTGACTCTGCTCTGTGCCAGGCATTGGACTGGGAACCAGCCATGGAGAGAGAAGGATGAAGAAGACACGGGTGCTGCCCTTCAGAAATGGGCAGTGCCCAGGGCTCCTGTTCCTTGCCTAGAAGTGAAGGTTACTCTCTCTCTAGTCTCCTTTGCCAGAGAATCCATTCATTCTTTCACTTTCAATGTCCGGAACATCTACTCTGAGCTGCGCAAGGCACTAGGAACAGCAGGGGGCTGGGGAAGAACCGCAGTCTAGCGGGGGTGGGGGACACAGGACACACAGTAAAGCACAGTCCTCAGCTAAGTGTGATTTATACAATGAGAAACTGTCATAAGTGAGCTCATTCATTCAACAAATATTTATTGAGCACTAACTATATGTCAGGCACTGGGATCATAGTCAGAAATTAAAACAGATAAAAATCCGTACCTTCCTGGAGCCTACAGTTGTGTGTGGGGTTAGGGTACGTCGTGTGTGTGTGTTGGCAGAGAGGGGAGTGGGGGGGCCAGATAATAAAATCTGCACGGAGAGGGAACAGGATACAAAGGCACTGGGAGGGACGCCGTATGTTGTCAAATTCAAGGTGAAAGAAAAAGCACACAGCATACATATATCCTATAGCTGATACATCTTCTAAATTTGAATCCGGACTCCTTTTCTCTAAGTTTCTGGCAGGTTTCGCATGGAAGCTACCCCCATAAATCAATTTCCATTATTAAAAACTGACCAGAATCTGGGAATTCCCCGGCAGCCCAGTGGTTAGGATTCCGCACTTCCACTACAGGGGGCACGGGTTCGATCCCTGGTCAGGGAACTAAGATCCCGCATGCCGTGTGGCATGGCCAAATAAATAAATAAATAAAAAGTGAAAAGAAAATCAACAGACTGGGAAAAGATATTAAAAAATAATTGACCAGAATCTGCTTAATGCCACCCTTTTCTCAAACCTTTAATGCCTACATAGGTGTGTTTTAAGCACTTTATCTAAAACCAAGTTGCATCTTCCCTGAAAGAGGAACAGTGGAGTTTTCCTGTGAAACAGATAATTTCCACAGAATTTAAAAGATGGAAGGCCAGCTGCTCCCTGACATACGCACAGAGTTGAAGAGTGGCTGAGAGATCCTTGTTTCCTATAGGTTCACCTGTTAGAAACACAAACTGGGACAACAATCCCTTTCATTTGGATGTTTAGGACTTAGTTACATGGACATATGCCAACCTGATTTAATGCCCCTCCTCAACCACTGTGCATGAAACATACCTATGTTTTTATGCATTTAGGAGCCTGTTTAATTATACCAGCGACAGTGTCCTCATTCCCCTTCTCTCTGCAGACTCATCATCACACCAGACGCAATGTCCTTTCCACCAAAACCCCCCAAATTCACTGATCAAGACATTAGGTTTGGGACTTCCCTGGTGGTCCACTGGCAAAAGAATCCACCTTCCACTGCAGGGGTATGGGTTCGATCCCTGGTCGGGGAACTAAGATTCCCACATGCCGTAGGGCAACTAAGACCTGACGCAGCCAAAAATAAAATAAAATAAAATAACTAAATAAATTTTTATATATATATGACATTAGGTTTTAGAAAGACCCAATATAAGTTGTTGACATGCTCTAAGACTAACAAATATTTGAAGGATTAAAGCAGTCTGCTATCTATTATGTACATCGTCTATAATTAAATGCCCAGCAGAGTGGGGAGGTATTTGGAAGAACCACTCAAGGAGAATACATAATAACAACACAAGGAGAAAAAAAGAGCGAGACAGGGTAAGAAGACTATCTTCCAATCCACATCAGACTAGCTTATACTAAGGTGATTGGTTCCACCGCTGATTGTAGCGGGCAGCCTCTAAAAGGACACCCAATGATCCCCACCTCCTTGTATTCATGCCCTTGTGTGATCCCCTTCCCTTGAATATGGGCTGGACATAATGTCCCAGATCTAACAAACAGACCTAGGCAAAAGTGATGGGATTTCAACTCTGAGATTAGTTTACCAAAGGATTGTGGCTCCCGGCTGGCTCACACACGATGAGGGAAGTCAACTGCCACACTGGAGCTGGCCTGTGGAGAAGCCCATGCAGCTCGGCAAGGAACCAGGGAGGTCAAGGTCAATGGCTAACAAGGAAGGAGGCTGTCAGCCCAACAGCCCAGGAGCAGAGAAGTGAGCTCAGAAGTAGATTCTAGCCCTAGAGAGCTTTGAGATGACTCAGGGCCCGCCGGGCACCCTGACTGCAGCTTTGAGAGACCCCGAGCCAGACACACCTAGCTAAGTCTTACCCAGACTCCTGACCTACAGAAACTGTGAATGAGAAATGCTTTAAGATGGGAAGTTTGGGATAATTCGTTACACAACAATAGAGAGCTAGTACACTCATCTTTTTTTTTTTTTTTTTTGCGTTACGCGGGCCTCTCACTGCTGTGACCTCTCCCGTTGCGGAGCACAGGCTCCAGACGCGCAGGCTCAGCGGCCATGGCTCACGGGCCCAGCCGCTCCGCGGCATGCGGGATCCTCCCAGACCGGGGCACGAACCCACGTCCCCTGCATCGGCAGGCGGACTCCCAACCACTGCGCCACCAGGGAAGCCCTACACTCATCTTTGAACGTGGAATACGTTGACATATTTTTGTGTGACAATGAAATAAAGCCTGTGAAACAAGGTGCTAAATACCAGTTTTTAACTGTGCCTGGAAATTAGATTAATTTCTGCTGAGAGGTTGACAAGCCAATGGAAGAATGCTTTATGCAACTGCCTAAATCCTGAAATAACTGCGTGTAAAAGAGATCTTTTCTTTTTGGGGGTTATCCATAGAAATCTCCAAGAATACTACAGAACAGTAGAAGCATCCCTTTCAGGACGGAAGGGGCAGAATAAAATATAAGCTTGTCCAGTAAGGCTGACTTTCTGTTCTCTCTCCTCTAAGCAACTAGAGGGAGAAAGGCCAATCTTACTCATCTCTTTATCACCTCCACGGTACCTTGTGTGTACTAATAAATATTGGTTGAAGTGAACTGAATAAAAGTTTGCCGTCAAAAGGCCTCTATTTAAAAATAGAAATGTTAAGAGCAAGATTATATTATGTCCTCCGCTCCTGCAGAAGAATTCCAAGCCTCATGTCTCTTGTCCTCCTCTCACCTTCTCAAGGGTCTTGGCACAGCTGACCAGTTAGACAACGGTGCTGCCTACATGTACAATCTACAGGTCCTGTACATACACAATCCTCTAGCCCTCATGGCCAAGATCAAAGCAAGGCTTCTCTTTCCTTAAAAAGAGAGAAAAAAGGCAGAAAATAGCCTTTAAAAATTAAGGCCAAAAAAAAAAAAAAAAAGAATTAAGGCAACTGAGGTACCTCAATATTCTGTCATGCTGAGAATGTTTTCACTCCACTACTTCGAGGGGTCATTGAAGGAATTCTGGGGGTCAGAAGTGATTTGAACACCTGCTTGGCTGTCTATTGAATTACTGATCTAGTAACATCCAAAATGTGGAGAAACAGGACCTATAACTGTAAAGAAAAAAAACAGAGCCTACTGATAATTTTAAAAGACACTACCATGTGTGTGATTCATATCATTTGCATTAGAAAAAACATCTTCCGCCTTTTTACTAGAACCTCCTTCTTGCCTGCCCAGATAGTTGGGGATGCGTATTTCACAACCCAATGCATTGTTGCTGAATACACATTCAGCCCCCAGGAGCACAGAACACAATTAGACTATTACGGAGAATGCGCACAAGAAACAGAATGGAACCGATTATCTCACTTAAGACAGACAGAATTGAATTATTTTCTGTATCTATAACCCATGTACACTAGATTTTGGAATAATCTGGCGAGGAGCCTGGGTACTACAGCAGTGTTTTCATCTGAATCCTAGTCATCTGATAAACACTGTGGGATTAACCCAAAGCAAAAGGATTTAATGGCCCAGCAGGCAGTCTCTTTTTTGAAGATCCTTCTTCTAAGATTCCCCAGCCATTGTGGCTGGGACTCTAGCCCTTTACAAACTTCTTCCTGCTGATGCCTTCTGCTTTTTGAAAGAACCTGGCATCACACATCTCAAAGGAGTTGGTCTGGAATTACACTCCTTACCACCACTGAAAGAGGAAAAGGAGGAGAGGACAAGGGGGTGAAACCCAGTTCCAGATTAGGGGTGTTTTGAAAAATAAGAACTAGGAGAGGCTATTTTTAAATGGCGGGAAAGGGAAGGTATTTACAATAAATTCAATGCTGTGCACATTCAGCACATCAACACCAGGTTTCCCAGAGGTTGCATCATGAAAGGGGAGGGACCTGGGAAGCACCAGATCTGCACTTTCTTCCGCACACTGAGATGGGACATCTGGAATGCAAGTTTGGTCTCTTGACTCCCATCTCTTTTTATTTTGTTGTGGCTGATGGAAGAAATGCCCCCTGAGGGTCCTTTAAGACCCAAATAGAACAGAGCAGAATGGGCTGCAGGGTGACTCCTTCACAGTGACTGGAAACTTCAAACATGAATCAAAAACTCTGAACCTAAACACAAGAAAAATCTCTCAGGACAGACGGAGAACCAGGAAGTTTAACTCAATTTAAATTGATAATTTTCTTAGTTATTGTTTTTTCAAACAATAGTAACCCAATGATTCAACCAATAAATTACTTAGTAAGGGGCTATTAACAGTTTTAGCACCATGACAGACTTCATGGAGACAATAAAGTTCGGATTTGGTCCCGGACCAGAAAGGACAGGGTCGATGACTAGCATCTGCTAAAGGCCTGGGTCTTCTATTAGCCAGGTCAGGGTTTGAGACTTTATGCCCATACAAGTCTCATTTGATAATCACAGCCCAGCAAGATTAGCCTACTTCACAGATAAGCAAACAGAGACCCCAGAAAAATTAAGTAACGGACCAAGATGACGTGCAGCTACTACCAGTCAGAGTACATACGCACATGTGGTTCTACCAAGCTTTGAGACTAAGAGTTTACATTCTAAACAGAAGGAAAAAACACACACGTGAAATTATTAATCAGCACTGCCTCTAGGTTCAAGTCCAACCTGACCAGCTAGACAACCCGAGGTCTGGCTTCAGTCTACCCCACTGTCCACCACAGCCCCGCTCCTTTGCCGAACACAGACCACATCCAACATTGCAAAGTCCTGCCTTCCTGCCTATGGCTTCATCTGCCAAGGATTTCCCCTTCTGTCATTCTCACTCCCAAAAATCTCCACCCATGAGAGGCCGAAGTATTTTCAAGGGTCTGCTCACAACCCCCTTCGGCAGGGCGCCTTCAGCGTGGCTCCAGGCCACCTCCCCACTCACACACTTCTTTCTTCCCACTTTTTTTTTTTTTTTTTGCGGTACGCGGGCCTCTCACTGTTGTGGCCTCTCCCGTTGCGGAGCACAGGCTCCGGACGCGCAGGCTCAGCGGCCATGACTCACGGGCCCAGCCGCTCCGCGGCACGTGGGATCTTCCCGGACCAGAGCACGAACCCGTGTCCCCTGCATCGGCAGGCGGACTCCCAACCACTGCGCCACCAGGGAAGCCCTTCTTCCCACATCTTAATCCCTGTGCCCTTCCTGACTTCCCCAGCTTGCACGTCCGTCCATTCCTTCCATCCCTCCAGACTCTGGAGCTTCGGCTGGAGAAAATAGTGAGGGCTTTGCCCACCGGGCTGCCTGGCCTCCTCCCTTTGCTACCCCTTTAGGACTAACAGGTTCCTTTTGCTTCATGACAGAAAACGGGCCAAATGTGAGAAAGTTTTCAAAACTGTAATATTCCAAAGCTTTCCTCCAGAGAGTGCAAGGTGGCAGCCCGTGGGCCACATCTAGACTGAATACATGTTGCGTTTGGCCCACAGTGTTTTCTTAAAAATTGTATGGAACTGCCAACTAAAACCACACAAAAATCTGGCTTTCTGGCACGTCTCTTGAAAAAATGGAAAGATATGGCAACATCAAATGACACTGCTGCCCGCATGCAACGTTCGACAGGACCCGAGGGGCAACGTCCAGACGAGTCACACGCTCCCCGGTTCTGTCTTCCAGCCTGGCTCCATCCACTTCGGCCTCCCTGCCCGGCCCACACCTGTGCCTCTGCTCCAGGCTCCTTTCTCTCCTCGTCAGTGGAAGACATCATAGAGGAGGTGGTTTTTGAACAGGATACAGCAGTTGTGCTATTTTACTTCACAGAGAAAAACCTCAGCAAATTTTACACCCCTCTTCGGATACAACCCCCAATTCCTCGACCTGTCGGCAGGACAGCACGAGGCGTCTGCCGCCTGTGTTCTGGAATCAAGACAGCTCGAGCTCCCATTCAGTCTCTCTCATTTACCTGATGAGTGAACTTAGAAACCTGGACGGGTTACCTAGCCTCTCGGGTTGCCCGCCTGCAGAACGACATGGCCCTAGAGCCTCCCTCATAGTACTGTGGCTGTTAAGAGTAAACAGAATGTCCATGTAAAGCTGTCGGCACCTAGTTTTACTACTAACTTTATTAAAGTCGTATCAGACCAGGGGCCAGGCAAACATTTACCGTAAAAGGTCAGATGGTAAACACGTGAGGCTCTGTGCGTCACTCGCAACTACTCAGCTCTGCCACGATAGTGTGAAAGCTGCCAGAGACCACTTGTAAACAGGTGGCTGTGTGCCAATAAAACTTTATTGACAAAACAGGCAGTGGGTCAGATTTGGCCTATAGGCCTTAGTTTGCGGCTCCGTTTTCTACTTCTCCACAGCCAGCCAGCCAATGTAAATCAGTTCTGAAAATGCTACGCAGGTGTCTCAATGGGATCTAAAATAGTAGGTGCCTCCAGTGGGCTTCAGTGGGCGTCTCCAACCTGTTTCCTGGGTTCACCAAGATTCGGCTCAGCCCAGAAATCATGCCAAAGGGAGAACGCTCCCCCCTCCACATCCTACCAAGAAACCTTTTCCCAATCGTCACTGGAATCTCTTTAGCCCTGAGTTCAAACACTACTTCTTGCAAAATGCCTCCAGAGACCTTCCTAAGAAGATCAGGTACGCCATCATAGGTCGCTGTATTTTCCCTTCTCCATGCTGACCGCACCACAAAATCACCCATTTATTTAGGATTGTTTGCTTAATCGTGCCTGTGCTCCCCACCCAGTGAGAAGCCCCACGAAGGCAGGATCTGCCTGGTTTCCTACCTGTCTCTCCAGGGCCCAGCACGGCCTGCACACAGACGCCGCTCAGGAGGGAGGTGCCTGGCTCCTCCCGTGGGCTTGTGGGATTTAAAGAGCCCGTGCAAACACTTTACTGAGCAGGTGCGCGGTATTATTACCAAATACTCGCGGATCAGTCAACAGCCAATTTGAATGCAAGTTCCCAGACAGCAGGATAGAAGCTTTCAAGAACCATATGCTAAATAAATAGATGAAGGACCAAAAGAAACTATTCATAAAGGCTCAGATAAAGAATAGGTCAGTATAAAATGAAAATATATATAATATATTTCTCAATATATTCTAAATAGGGGGATATGAAGATCACCTGGCAGAATCGAGAATCCGGTGTTTTCAATCTTGCCTCTCAGTCTCACTTAGATGTGACCTTGGGCAAGTTACTTAACACCTCTTTTGGTCTCAGTTGCCTAGTCTATAAAGTGTGGAAATGTCACAATACTACCAACCTTAGAGAATTTCTTTGAGAACTAAATGAGTATTTAATTTATATGTTAATTTATTTGCAATGCCTGACACATAATAGCTACTCAATAGAAAAAAAATGTAACTTCACTGAAAACACTGTGGGTGAAACTTTTGCAAATGGTTTTGGAAAACAGCAAGTTGGGATGTTTCCTCTGGGTTGTGCACCTGGAAGAAGGAAGTGTGAATGTGGTTCTAAGACTACAGTGTCTGGTGATGGGTTTCCTCCATTTTGGATAAATCAATGAACTCACCTTTTCCTTCTTCCTTTAGAGAGTGAGTAACATAAGAACAGAAATCTTTATCTGGGTATTAGTCACTGTGTTAACTGTTATATCCCAGTGCAGAGAACCAGCACATAACAGGCACACAATAAAAATTTCTGAATGGAAGAAACCATCCATGAATATCAGACGGTAGCAGAAATGCCAATTCTGTTTATCACCAAGAATGCTTTTCTTGAGTCAATATAAATATCCCTATCAGAGGGCCCTCCTGGCTCCAGGAAAGAATTTGGAAATGAGGGTAATAAAGGTGAAATCCAGAGGGGATCCTGAATATCAAAGCCTGGTTTCTGTGTAATCACTCACCCTTTGGTAAGTATCTCATCATTAGAATAAAAACCATACACTCCATTAGTGACTTTATAAAAGTGATCTCCCACAGAGGCACCAACTACTGGTGTAAGACAGGGCACTGGAACGACCCACCTGAACACGCCCATGGGAAACACTTGCCTCCTTGCCTCAGATGGTAACCTCAAGAGAGCAGCCCTTCCCCAAAGCAGCAGACCACTGTGCTTGAGGGACTGGGTTCTGGTTAGTCTGTGCATCTATTAAATAGAGGGGGCTGGACTTGTTCTCTTGAATATCCTGTGAGTCTATTAAAACGTCCATGGCACATCAGCCAGGAGGCTTTTTCTGAGATAAGCATGGCAAGTCTTCCTGGTCATCGTGATCAACAGCGCCAAGAGCTGTCTGGCCAGTCCTGCCTACAAGCACACATGTCTGATGGCAGAGGCAGAGGGACCGGCTACACCCATGGACAGGCTATCGTTCATGCCAGGAGAAGGTCTCAGAACATCAGAACAACCTATTCTGCATCGGATGGCTTCACCGCACGTCAGAGGCCCTCATTGCACAAGGCAAATTTCCAATCAGAACGTCGCCAAAGTTGGGTCGTTACAGAAGAGAAACCACTAAACCTGGGCCCATCACTGAGGAAAGTGTGAGGACAAGGTAATGAATGAGAACATTTTTATTCCCTGGTACAGTATCTGGCTAGTTTGCTTTTTTCCCAATGGTACTCGGAGCTGAGCTCAAAATAGATGACGGCAAGCAAAGCTAGGACTAAAGGGAAAACAGTATTCTGTCAACATGATTTCCATCTCCAATGTTCCACAGGGAGCTTTGAGCAGGCCTAGTGACAAGTAACTGGATGGTAACTTGGCCTGTTATCTCTGTAGTATGCAAGGCTTCCTTTGTGAGAATAACACACACACACACACACACACACACACACACACACACACACACACACCTCCATATATACATATCTGTATATACATACACACACACACTTTGATATGTACAAATATGTACATATTTTTAAACATATTCGTCCTTTAAGAAGAACACACAGAATTATCAAGATTAGATTATTCGCACTTACTTCTTTGTCTCCAGTAATACCGTGTTCTTTTGTGCTGGTAAAACAACATGTGCTTTAATTAGCAAATATCTGTAAATAATTTATTTGCTTTCAAATACAACAGAACAATGGGGTCGATTTTCACATACATTTGCCCAGCACACATGCTGGGTCTTAAGCCAGACTCTCCCATTGTTCAATAACTACATCAAGCGGTCCAACTCTTGCCTCCCTCCGTGGTGGAGGGGTGGGATAGGGGGCTAGAAACCCAAGTTCCTTCCAGAAGCCACATCCCATTTTGCATGACCCTAGAAGGCAAGCACATAGCACTGTCCAGTCCAAGCTACAACAAACTCTTATGATCTCCAACCCTGGAGCCTTCTGTGAGGAACACGGAAGAGTGCCAGAGCGAAGGGCACTGGAGTAATGGTTGTTGGATGCAGGCGCTCTGCTGCCCCCCAACAGTGTGAACCCCAAAACATAAGGCACAAAGTGTGAGGCCCATGAATCACAAAACCTCATCTAGGCTCTGCAGGGTTAAAACTGGGCGCTGCGCGTGCAGTGCAAAGAAAGATGTTAAATCAAATGAGAATGACTGCTCTAGGACTGGAGGCACTATTATTTTGAATAAGATTGAAAAGGCCAGAAAAAGCAATTCAAAAACATTTCAATTATGTATTTCCCAGAACTACATCTTTGAGCAACTAATGCAAACGTTACCACCACAGTAAAACTTCTTCCCACGTAAAAGCATATAAAACAGGTTAAACAGCATATACTTTATATATCATATGCATACTTTTGACTATTAATAAAAAATTCAAAATCTATGTATGCTTTACTCTCCTAAGCAATACAGTAATTATGATTAAAGGACACAGGCAGCACAAAAAGAGCCAATTTATCTTACTCGTGCCCAGGAATACTATTGGGTAACTAAGCAACTAAAGACAAAATATGGTCTAATTAATTCAATCCTATGCTTATTTAAAAGACACAATTAGAACATTTTTATTTTCCAGCCTGCACAGTAGCTCAACATGCTTGAGGGTGTACAAAGCAAAGCCTATTATTCTCAAAGACAAGAGTTTAATGTTAAGTGCCACTGATCCGGCTTGGAACTCAACTCTGGGGAGGAGGGATGCGCATCACAGCCCAGGTGCGCTGGAGTCATGAGAAAGGAAAGGTGGGGAGAGGGGAGATGGTTATGGGGCCACCAGATTGACCAGCAACACGTGGTTTCTACCCCCAGTTTTTCTCTCTGTTCAAGGATGGAGATGGGACCCGGAACTTGATGTTCATGTGTGTAAGGACACCCACCACTGTGCGTCGATTCATACAGCCACAAAGATCCTACAGAAAATTCACGCAGTTAAACCACACGTCCTAGTCTGTGTGACAAATGTCAAATATCCATCTTGAACGCTGTTAACAATGCGTCTGATTTTAAAAGCAGAATTAATGTAGTCAAGTGTGTACTGGAGACTTGATGCCATTAGCATGAGTCTAAAGCACGCTTTCAATCGTCAGCATCATCTGCACGTTGGAAACGTGTCGTCAGTACGGGTGCTCACAGTACAGGATGCGAGCCATGCTCTTCAAAGGCCAAGGCCTAGGTTCTAATCTCCAGGAGGCCAGCAAGGACCATGGTGCGGCTAGAAAAAGCCATCCTCGTGCGAGGGCGCAGGAGCAGATTTTTCAAGAAATGCAGGAATCCATGACCACATTTCTGAGAGGCGAATGAATCCTTAAGCCAACAATCAATAAATTTATTTCAAATTTATTTAAAAGCCAAGCCAACGGGTAATCACTAGCTACAATATTATTCCAAGTAGAAGATGGCAGATATCCAACCACCCTGGCTATAAAAAATGACAAGCAAATCCATTTGATTCCAGCAATTATATTCTGGATATTGGTTAAAACTAGACTTTGATAAATGAGCCTGAGTCATGTATCACTAGATGCCACTATGAACAATGGCATGCTTTATTAATAACTAACAGCGAAGTATTTACATGTATGGACTCGTGCACTCGATAAAAATAACATTTCCTTAGTATGTGCCTGACACTCTAAATGTCAAGACAGGTTTTAATTGATTACGGTTTTGACTTGCTATCAAACACGTGGCCTCGTCAAGACCATCAGTCTGGAAAACATGCTAGTTCGCCGGAACTGCCAACCAACACTCAGGTGAGAAGTGACTCCCCTTCCCTGAAGTCCCATCTTTCCGCAGACTGCCACCCCAGAGCCCTGACTTTTTTTTTTTTTAAACAACATTTATTTTTAATACATTTTTTTTTTTTTGCCACTGTGTGCCGCTTGTGGGATCCTAGTTCCCCAACCAGGGATTGAACCCAGGCCCTTGGCAGTGAAAGCTCAGAGTCCAAACCGCTGGACTGCCAGGGAATTCCCCCAAAACCCTGACTTTCTATAGGCTGATGGCTGAAGACTGGAAACATGCTCAAAAAGATGGAGATGCTGGGGCTTCCCTGGTGGCGCAGTGGTTGGGAGTCCGCCTGCCGATTCAGGGGACAGGGGTTCGTGCCCCGGTCCGGGAAGATCCCACATGCCGCCGAGCGGCTGGGCCCGTGAGCCATGGCCGCCGAGCCTGCGCATCCAGAGCCTGTGCTCCGCAACGGGAGAGGCCACAACAGTGAGAGGCCCGCGTACCGCAAAAAACCAAAACAAAACAAAACAAAAAAAAGATGGAGATGCTGGCTCTCGCCTGATCATTCAGTCCCAAATAGTCACTAATTTCTCTGGCGAGTTCTACCAAAAAAAAAACCTTTGCGCATTTTCACAGCCTATGGTGCAAAATGATATGGATTTTAGAAGAGAAAGAAGTGTGAGGTGGGCTGCTGGAGCTGGCCCACAGGTGAATGACCCTCTGCCAGAAAGAAAGAAATTGGGCCAAGCTTAAAGAAAGCAGGCTGTGGGGAAGCATTCATTTTAATCATGACATTTAGTCATTCAGTAGATACTTGATGAATGCACTGACTGCTGTGGGGAGACCCAGAGGTGAGTAAGACACAACCCTCTGCTTCTGAGAACAGCACTGCAGTGGGGAGGGAGAAGAGGGAGCGACAAGCACAGGAAAAGCACACAGATAACCATTCCAGGAAGCACCATGTAAAAACTACCTGGGAGATTAAAACCAAACACTGGACTGTAAGTCCCCTGAGGGCAGGGGTACTTGTCTGTCTTGTTCAATGCTGGATGTCGGGGCCTAGAATACGCTCTGGCACAAAATGGGTGCTCTATAAATATGCATGGAGTGAATAAGACCTCAAAGGTGAAGACAGTACTTCATAGTTTCCAGAAAGATTGCGAAAGGCTACAAATAAATAGTGACCTTAGTTAATCTCCACTTTAACTAAGGGATGCAGATAAGAGTCTGACAGCTTTTCTGGGACCAGTGTCTGTCTATGGGGGTAGACTAAGAGTTTTTTGAGGGCTGGGCCATTCTCCTGTATCTCAGTACCCCACTGTCCAGCATCTAGTAGGTCTTCAATCAGCAGCTGAGGAGTTGAACACATGCGTTTTCCAAAAACATATAGATAGTGACCCTTCCTTTGAAAACGTATTGCATTTACTGTCAGAACAATTCACCAATGTGTTACATCTTACATTGCTTTTACATTTTTTAAAAACGTGTGCTGATCTCATCTCTCTATCAAGATTGATAAGCTTCTTGAGAAAAAAAGCCACATCATGAATTGTTTCACATCCGTCTCTGTACCTAGCAAAGCACGGAGCACATAGCACTCAGCAAGCAGCTTTCATTAACTCAAGATAGATGAAACCAGCATTGGCTGGAATTGGGAACTTAACCATCCAAAATACAACTTAGTATACATTCTACTGATTCTCAAATTTTAACATCCTAGGCTCAATGCTAAAACAGAATTTTGTACATATAAAGGTTTTTGACATATTAATGTTAAGGTATTTCTTCTATTACTGGATCTTGCTCCAAAGCCAAGTAAGAAAGACTAAAAGGTACACAGTCACATTCCTTATTTCAGATCAACTCCATAGGGCAGGGGTCAGCAAACTTTTTCTGTAAAGGGCCAAAGAGTAAATATTTTCCACTGTGTGGGCCATATGGTCACTGTCACAACCATTCAACTCTGACACTGTAGTCTGAGAGCAGCTATAAACGATACATAAACAGTCTATGTTCCAGTAAAACTTTATTTACAAAAGCAGACAGTGGGCCAGATTTGGCCCTTTGGCCTTAGTTTGCTGATACTTGTCACAGTCCAGTAAACTCTGTCCATGTAATTCATTAGTTCTCACCCTAGTTCTAAAGGGCCTGCTAGGGAGAGAGTAAAGATATTCCTTCTCTTAGCTTAAGATCATTACTAAAAATAAACGATAACTATTATAACAGCATCCATCATTTGCTGAGCTCGCATGTATAGGTACGAGGCTAGTTGCCAGGACCTTTTCATTATTATTACTAATTCTCTTGGCAAAGTAGAAACCATTAAATCCATTTGACAGATGAAGAAACTGAGGCTTAGAAAAGTTAAAGAAATTCTGCAAGGCTAGTGAGGACACTGAAGAGATCTCAGAAACTTCTAAAAAAAGAAATCAGCTCATGGAAACAGACCAGAGACCCAGTGAGTGGCCACCCACAGGCAGAGCAAGGCCAGTCCAGCACCTCCTGAATTTCAGAATGTGTCTGTGATATGATCAGGTGATCTTCTAAAAACTCCTGCTGATCCAGTTGACAGCATATTTTGATACTAAAACGTAAATCCTTAAGGAGCCTTTTATAATGGCAACACAGCTAAAACCACCATATGGATGAAAGCCAGCCTGATCTGGGGGGACCTGAATTGGCTATATGTTCTAGTAAACTAACCTAAATGCCGCCCTCTCATAGAGAAAAGCTTTCTTTAGGAAGGTCTATGGTAGTGGTCTCAAACTCTAACGAGAACAATAATACTAACATTAATGATAATAATAATGAGTCAGCCGTTACTGGAGACTCTGCTATGTGCCCACCTCAGTTGTAAGCACTTCACATGTATTAACTCCTTTAATCCTTAAAATAATCCTGGGAAGTAGGTACCATATTTCCATTTTACAGATGAGAAAACCGAGGCACAGAGTTTAAAACTCGCCCAAGATCCACACAGCTAGAGCAAGACTATTTAAAATGCAGAATCCTGGACCCCAATTCCAGAGATTCTAAATAAATTAATTCCAGTAGGGGCTTGTGAATATGGATTTTTAACAATTTTTGACTGGATAGTGAGGCTGGTCATAGTCAAACCACTGATAGATACCCTGGCTGCATGCTAAAATCTGTAGTGCCCAGATATGCTCGATACTGACTCCCTGGCATCACTGACTTACTCATCCACACTCACTGTTGCAGGGGACCAGCAAGCTTTCTTGTAGAATCCAGCCCATGATCCGTCAGGCTGAAATCCAACCTTGTACATCCACCTATTTTTTTTTTTTTTTTGCGGTACGCGGGCCTCTCACTGTTGTGGCCTCTCCCGTCGCGGAGCACAGGCTCTGGACGCGCAGGCTCAGCAGCCATGGCTCACGGGCCCAGCCGCTCGGCGGCATGTGGGATCTTCCCGGACCGGGGCACGAACCCGTGTCCCCTGCATTGGCAGGCGGACTCTCAACCACGGCTCCACCAGGGAAGCCCTCTTTTCTATTTATTTAATTTACAGTTATAAAGTAATTTTGCCCATAATAATGTCTCTTGATATTTATAACAATCCCCAGTCAGCTTTACTATTGTTCCCATTTTGCAGATGAAGAAACTGAGGTTCAGAGTGTTTACGGTTATCCAAGGGCAAACAAATAGTTAGTTGTAGAATCAAGATGTGAGTCTCTGGAATGCTTTTCCTCCACACCAGCTGCCAGCACTGTTAAGTATGCGTAGGCAGCAGTGATATAAGCAGGCCAGACATTATCCTCATTACTTAAACTAGTAATAAATTGTTAATGATTATCAATAATGGTATTAAAATGTAACTGTTATTGTTCTATGACACTGGCTAGGATTAACTGAACTTTATAGAATAAGAATGATTCTGCTACCTAAATATCTGGTGATATAGTTCTAAAATGTACAAGGAACTGCCCACATTTAGTACACACTTCTGGAATATAATATGATGTATTCAAGCTCTAGTTCCAAGGGTAGGTTTCAGCGGGAAAATAAAGCAACCCTAAAGCTTAAGAAGGCCTAGGTTCAAGCCGGCGACCTTTGACAAGCCACATAAACTCTTCAAGGCCTCTGTCTCCATCTATAAAATGGGCATACACATCCCTGCCTTATCTAGCCTGATACAATTAATGCAAAGATCAATAAGAAAATTTCCCTCCCCCACCAAAAAAAAAAAAAATTGTCCTCTGCAGATCGTAGCAAACCACACAGGGACGCTATTTCTAATCTCGCACAATGATAATTTCCCTGTTTTTAGAACTGATGTCTTTATATTTCAAGAAATCATAAAAAGACAGAATGATGTTCTTGAGCCAAAAAAGCATACGGAGTCCTGGTTGTCCTTTTGAAATGGATGCTGATGTCAGCTCAATCAAGACATTATTAACCTCCATTTGGTTACTTTAAATAAACTGTACTGGCTGATTTAAATGTGCTGAACATTTTCTCCAAGGCACAGTGCACGTCACCAGGAAACCTTTCTCTTTCAGTTATGCATTGCAAATGGCAAATGCATCATTCAAAACTATTTAAAATCAATAATAAAATCATTTCGCTGTACATAAACAAGTTAACAGAGTAAGAGAAAACAAAGCAAATGTCTTAATGAGAGGGCCCTGTTGCCCCCTCTAGGTGCCAGCAGTAAATGCTGGTATCTGCAGGCTCTCCTCCAGAGGAGCCTGCTGCTGCTATTCTGCTAATGAATGACCGACTATCTTAGGCCAGGGGGGAAATGACATCACCAGGGTGGAAAACCGATCCGCACTGGGAAACTTTCTACCTGCTTTACATTTGTCATAATTATTTTGCACAATGTAGCCTGTATTTGCATAATTTTGAGGCGTGTCATTATCTCAATTGAAAATTGTTTTAATATGGCTGAATAATTCACAAGGACATCATCCAAAGTCCTAATGAAATATACAACTATAATCATACAGCTAATTACCAGCCGTGTTAGCATTAAAAAACAAATCATGCATAATATTAGACGATGTATATGCAGCTGAGGAATATAAATAGAGCCATCTCCCTCTCCAAACCCCCTAGAGTTTACTTTTAAATGGCAAGATTAATTTTCTCAGGTATGGCTCATATAGCAGCGACGAAACGCAAAGATCATTAAAATGGTTCGCTTACATTTCCCCATACTGAATAATGTCTTTTAAAAAATCGTGTATTTAAAAATATATCTATTCACTATCATTAGTACTACCAGATGCAACCTTCGGCTAATATTTCTTTTATTCTTAAATCAGAATTTACTATTTAATTACACAACAGAAATTAAAACTGGACCAAGTGGGGTCAATTCGGGGTCTTTAAAAAATATTCCGCTTTCAATTGAAAAAAAAAAAAAAGAGCGTGGCCACAAAATATCCCATAAAACACTGAATAATTTCCTTCTGGGTTCAGTCAGAAGTCTATTAGGCACCAGCTCTTTTCTGGATATTTAATCCTTCCCTTTTCCAGATCACAGGCCATGTTGAAGTAATAAATTTGAAAAGCAAATAATAAGAAATCAGGAGGGGGAGGGGAAGGCAGACAGCTGCGCAGGAAAGTTGGGTCGGGGGAGGGGGCCGAGCCAAACCTTGGGCGGTGCAAAGAGCTCAACCTGTTGGTAGGCTGCAGGATTTTTCACAGCATTTCCAAACAACACCTTTGTAAAATTGCCGGCAGACGTCGGGAAAGGTGAACGTTTAAAACCCATAGCTGGCCGGGAGGGCGGAGGGGAGGGCGTGTGGGTTGGGAGAGGTGTTCGGAGAGGAGGGAGGGGCTTATTTCCGAAGAGGCTGAAACGAGGGCGAACGTTTTGACGAACTCCGGTAATTAACCGGCATAGACCACTGACGGGTAACTCGATCTCGGCGAGAAGGAGCGAACTGGAGGTGCCAAAAGTACAATCAACTCCACCAGACCAAGGAATTCTGGAAGGACTGGCAGGCAGCTTCGAGCTCCGGGATGAGTTAAACGGGGAACCATTCACTTAACAAAAAGGTCCTTACACCTACCTCGACAGCTCGAAAGCCTGGCACAGAGCTAGCTGCCCTCAGAAGTCTGAGTTTGATTGCCCTGCTCCCGCTTGGGCAACACAAAGCCTTGACAGGCGGCCGCGCGCCCTCCCGCCCCGCCGCGCCGCAGGCACAGCCTCCCCAAAACAGTTCCCCCGGTAGGTACCAGGGTGCTGAGGTCGGTCAGCTGACGAGGGGAGCCCGCAGAAATGCGGCCACACATGAAATGACAGAGCCGAATAGGGGCGGCCGCCCCAGCGACCGGTGACAGCGGGCTCACCTCGGGCGTCCTGCCGGGAGCGCCGGCGAGCGCCCCCGCGGCCGCCCAGAAACGTGCCGGGGAGGCTCTGTCCCTCTCCACCCTCCCCAGGAGCGCCGTCTGGGCACGGAGGACTCCGGACCCGCAGGGCCAGGGGGTGAGCACACACCCCTCTGCCCTTCCCTCCCCCGTCCGCGTCCCACACATCCCCAAAGATCGCGCTGGAAGGCGTCCACTTTGCGTGGAGTAATTGAAAACTAGAACATCAAATGGCTTGTCCGGGGGGAGGGGGTGGGGACGAGAGATAGTTGTTAATGCTTAACGTGTTTGTGCCGGTTACACGACCGCTTTGAAATCCGCCCGGGCAGATCTGCAAGTTATTTGAATGTATTATTCCAGTACCTGTCATTTATCACTTTATTCAACACGTCTTTGCCAACTCAATAGCTTTTGATCTCACTCTGCCTCCATTTCGTAATTTCCGCCCTCTTAAACATATCAAATACTTACTTTAAAAAAAAAAATAAAAGAAAAACGGGAACAATATCGAAACCCACCGAAAGAAATCCACCCATCCCCTACCGAGCCAGACGCGAAGGTAAATTTTCAAAAGGCAAAAAATATAAAAAGCATGTGATGTTCAAGCGGCAATAGCAGGATCACACACACACACACACACACACACACACACACACACATCCTTGAACAAAACCCTTCTCGAACAAGTTATTTGATCTTGACTAAAATCAGCAGTTGGATCTTCTTTGTAAAGCTGACAGCCAAACTCTGACAATGGCAAAATACTCGAGCCCCAGCTAGTGGCGCTACCCCTTTAAAAAAGAAGTCGATCCTGTTCGCCTGCAGAAGTGAATACAGTATTTTCAAGCTTGCCCTGTAATAAGCATTACTACGGGAAAAAATAATAAAGAAAGAAGAGAGGGAGATATAAGTTTACCACCTCGCCATGGTCGCTATTTCTGCCCTGGGGAGTGTCTTCTGGGAGGAAATAAAGTTTAGAGCTGGATAAAAGTTGCCGGCTGGTCCTCTCTTCCCACAACAGCTGGAGCTCCGCTATGCAAATCGGATCCTTTGGCGTACATCTTACAAAGAAAAAGTCGCCAAGGGACAAAATTCTTGGTTTGCCTTCAAGGTGGAATTGAAAAGCCTTGTAGAAAATGTAAGGTCCGTGCAAGCCACACGGTGAGCCGACCCACTGCAGGGGAAAAAAAGCACCAAATAAATAATGTAGCCATCAGAGCACAAACGTCTATTCCCAGACACATTTACACACAGACATCCACACTCTTAATACAGAAGAGCCAACAGATATAAAGCTGGGTGGAAAAAATAATAGAGCCCACACAAATTTTCTGCCTCCCTTAAAAAAAAAAAAAAAAAAGACTCCGGGCCCCCCACCTCTCCCTACCTCTCCATCTGAGGCGGTAGAATTACATTATGTATGTATGATCACTGCAGGGATTTTTTTAAACAATAAAAATGATTTGGGGGGATGCAGAGGGTAAAAGTTTGGTGAAAAGTTTGTGGGGGGTGTGGGTGGGTGCAGAGGTGTGGGTGAGCCGGGGGGCTGGGGGGTGCCGGGGGGTGCCGGGATCGGAGGAGCGGAGGAGAGCGAAATACCTGGAGTGAGTTGGGCTCCATCTCGACGTTCTGAATTGATTGAACTCAACATTCTCTCCAAACTTGTTGGCTTGAATGGATTGCATCAGGTCCTGGCAGGGAAAAACATTCTCTGCCTTCAGCCGGCGTAATGTCTCAATATAAAACTAAGCTCTCGCCTCCCCTTCGGCACCAAAATGATTGAAAATGTGACCTAATATTTCTCTGACGACTCAATTTTCAGCTCCTGTCAAAAATGTGTAGGTTTCCTTCCAACCGTGGGTTGATCAAATTCATAATCGGCAGAAAGGCTCCGTCCGATCTCGGCGGGAAGAGGATGGATCAAGGCAAAAATTACATAGGAAGGTCTGTAAAAATAAATTCTGCCCTAAAAGTGTGTGAAGATGAGATCTACCTCTTCCCAATCTCCCTTGTCTAGCGGTTTCATTTGATGAGATTTTTGGAGGAGACGAGAGCTAGCGAGCTCCGCTGTGCATCTGACAGGACCTGCTTGTATATGTCTAATATAAAGAACATTTCCTGCAGAGATTCCGGGGCGCTGCTCCTCTTTCTAATGCTCCTTAGCAGATTTGCTGTTATTAGACATGTAGATTTGTTTGATAGTTAAATTACGCTTCCTCACTGCCATGTTTTCGAGAACTAATCTGTTAAATTATCTTTTGATGCCTATTTACATCGAAGGGAAAAGTGGGTTATCGATTATATAAACATATAAATATTAATGCATTTGTTCGCTTCGCAAAAAAAATACTCAGCAAAAAAAAAAAAAAAACAGAAAGACAAGTGAGCAGCGCACACACATCTCAAGATTTTGCAAACAATATTGAACGGACAGCGACTGCATTTAGGGACTGGAACAATAAACGATGCATGATAAATCAATAAATGCGAGCAGCGAGTCTGCTCGGAATATGAATTCAGGCTCCCGGTTCTGCGTGTGCATTCTTTAATTTTGAAGTATATACACTAGTACGTGTTTACAATGCTGATGGACGCCAAGGGCGCTCTCAAATGATAATGTGTTTATATAACCCAGCGCTACAGGAATAATATACCGGCTACTCCCCCACCCCCAACCCCTCCCCCCGCCAAAAAGGGAGAGGAGCTTCCTCAATAATAGTTTGAAACTGAAAAAAATCCATTTGCAAACTAGTTACATACAACCAGAAATTAAGCTGTTGAAAACCGGGGGCATGAACCGTAAGACAATAAAGGCTTTAAATGTGTATATTTATTGTTCTGGAGCCCTGGAGCATTGCGAGGTTTGCATGCATGGCTATTATGCAAACACAGAGAAACTTAAGAGCGACAGAACAAGGAACAGGCAGAGACTGCAAAGCCCTCGCTCGCTCCGACCCAGCTGCCGGTCCTCCGCCAGGCTAGACTGCATTTTCGCAGTGTGGATGTAAAATGGTGTACTCGCTTCCCCCACGCTCCCCCATCCCCTTCCCCGCCCTCCTCCCACTCCTTTCAGTGTTACACCCACCCCCCTCCCTCCGATTTTAGTATATTGGCACCAATCTTTCCAAAGTGGGTCTGGCATGCTAAAAAAGTAAACATGTACTATATGGGGAATAAGGTCTGTATAGTATGACAGTTGAAACTTGATCTGTGATAAAATTACAGGATGTTGAAATTACTAGTAAGCTATTTTTAACGCTTTCGCAACGTTTCACCTCTAGTCACAGCATCTAGTTGAAACAGGATTACTTTAATGAAAATTATATTCACATGGCTGAAGTTAATACACCCGGCAGAGCACAAATGCCTCATATTCAGTGACTTGAGGTGGAAAGACCCTCTGTGTGTATTTTTATGCCTTTTCAAAACGTCTGCGTCCACTGCAGTAAGAATTAGGACACTTAACATTATCTAAACCACATTTTTGATTCAGAACATGGGGAAGTAATAAAAGGCAAGACCTAGCTCGTTTCTATACACACAGAGATAAACGAAAGAAAATGGCAGATCCTCCAATTACAATAAGTAATAAAAGCCCATGCCAAAGAGCCGGTATTCTGAAAGATGTCGAAAACTATTTTAATAATTTAAAGTAATATCACAACTCTGCACCGTGGAAGACAATGTAACAATTCGCAGTCTCCCATCTCTTGCATTAGCCAATTATGACTTGCACATCACTCTTTAATTATCTTCCTTGAAATTTCATCTGATCTTTCTATTTTATAAGCATGGGTTACAAAGAGAAATTACAGCTCTCTGGTGCTTTCTGTCTCTTTTTAAGTTTATGATGCATACTGCAGACGTTTGATTAGAATAACCCATTTTGTTCATTTTTTTACATATGAATGGACTTGACTGAAGGGCATTTTACATAATTTTTTAAAAATACATGAGAGACGCCTAAGGCTGCAGTTAGTCTCTGTCCTGTTCGTGTAAATATATACATTCAGTTCAAGAAATACTGTATTAAAAAACTTGAGTTGCAGTATTTTGACAAGATCATATTTGAGATCGACTGTGAGTCAGTTTCCTGTATGACCAATGCAGCAGCATTTATGCAGGAAACCTCAACAGAATGCCTGAGGGTATCCCTCGATTGTATATTAAATCTCTCTCTTTAAAAATACACAGCTCTTTAGAGCATCTAAGCAACTTCTGCTGGTTTTGTTGCTGTAAGTCTTTAAGGGTCTGTAAGGAACTTCACCTAATTAGAAACCCTGTTTCTATGTCTGTACAAGGTTAGGTGCTGAACTAGGCTGCACGCTGCCTGATATCTCTGTCTTCTGGAAAACTCCGGATAAGGTTTTTGAGATGTTAACAATTGCAGGGATCTAGGTCTGAATATTTCTGAATATCTGCAGTCTTATAGTCAGATGTCAAAACTGAATCACAGGGGCATCTTTCCGCTCTTTTTACAGGAGCAGCACCCCCATGAACCTAATAAAATCCAAAAAATCAAACCTCAGGTCCAATCCTGTGAATGACTTTTAAAATTATAGGTCACAGTGGTGTGTTTACAAACAAAACAAAAAACAACCCCCTCTATTTTACTTCTTTAATATGATGCTTGATGGGCACCTGTAAATTATCTCTGTAGCAAATATCCATACAAAGAAAGTTTCAATTAAGATAAGGAGATTGTATTGAAGCAGTTCTTTGAAGTAATGTAGTTAATAGCCTGTTTGATTTCTGCTTGTAAGAGAGTAATAACGTGGATTCAAGGTTCCATCAATCACAGAGCAGATGTAAGACTTGAGACACCCGACACCCAGGGGAATAGAGGCAAACTCCTGCAGTGCAGGGTCCTTGGGCTAATGTAAAGTAAATACTCATAAACAGATTGAATGTTGTAAGAAGACAATCCATTCTGGACAGTTAGAATCATGAAAGCAAGTGCTTTATCTATAAAAAAGCTTGTAGCTGGGACTCACAGTGTATAAAAGAAGAGTGGGGAAAAAGCAATATATGTTTATATCACACATTATTTTTGGGCTCTTTCTTATACTGCAACACAGGAACCTATACCCACACATCTATATTCCGGCTGCTTTGCTAAGCCAAAACCCAACTCTCTGTTTTAAGTTATTTGGTTTACTTAAAAGGTTAAAAAATTAAAAATCATTCTCACCCCTCAAGGGAGTGGGGAAGCAGTAGACACATTTTTCAGTGTCTGTGAATAAAGGATCAGGGGGGTTATGTTAGTTGCGAAACCTAGCAGTGACATAATTAGGCAGCTTGGACTATAATAAATAGGATCATTTAAAAAAATTTTTTTAAGTACAGTTGAAGAAAGAAGGCGACCATTTCAAAAATTCAACCCTCTCTGCGCACCTCTGGGCCTCCCCCTCCCCCCCAAATTGTAAAAGACAAATGAAACATTTTTGACCTTGGCTATAATAATACTTCATGTTTTAGCACTTTAGTCAGCATTTTATCTACTAATTGCTACACACTACCGCATGTGGCTCGAAGCTGCCACTGCAGCTTTCTTTCACTGGTGAGCGAACTGCTTCATAAAGACTGGGAATTCAACCTGGCTGTTTCCTTCCTTGCTCCCCCGACCACGTTTTTTTTTTGTTTTTTTTTCTTTCCTTTTCCACGTAGAAGCCGCTATATTTTTCCAGAAAATACCAGAACAGGGACGGTGAATGGTCCCCTAATCTCCTTCCACGGGTCAAACTCAGGCCACTTTGGCGATCGGGAGGCAAAGGGGGAAGGTGAAAGGGGGCAGGAGGAACGAGTGGGGCGAAGCTGGGGGAGCGGGCAGGGGGGGATCCTGGCCTGCTGTTGGACCTGCTAAGTGATTCTACACGTTGGTCCCCTGACTAGTCCATAGCTGGTTAGAAGTCCGGGAGACTCCGCGCTGCCCACCTGGGGACCTCGAGTTAGAGGCTCTCTCCCGTCTTGCTTGGTCAAGAAGTGGGGCTCGAGGAGGGTAGCCCCGGAGTCTGCGGACTGATTCGTGGATTGAAAAGCCAGCCCTGTCCGAGGGTCAGCCACTGCCTAGTCCCCTCCCCCCTTCCAAGCCTGGCGCCATCGCGAGCGGTGGGGGTGGGTGGCGTTATTAATAAGGCGGCCTCCAGCAGAGCAGACTCGCGAAGTCTGAGCTCAACGTCTATGGGTTTAAGGAGGGTAAATAGGGTTATACGGGTCATTGCTTTCCAGGAGACCTCTAGTGGTCAAAGGTTGAGCTACATCTTAAATTTGGGCCTCCTATTTGTCGCCTGTCTCCTGGGCTGTAGTGGGGAGACACACTGAGCCTCTTAACTCAGTTCCAGGCAGTAAAGGCCGGTAGCTCGGGACAGATTTCTCACGGACTTGAAGGCAGAGCCAAGAAAGAAGCGGGGAACTCCGAGAAAGGGACCCCTCCGCCCGCCCCCTCCCGCCCCGCCCCGGGAGGGGTCATGTGATGCCCTTTGTGGGCACTGGAAGCCCCAAGGTCCTCTGCCCTTAGTACAGACAGAGACTTCCTATCTTATCTTGATTTTCCTCCGCGTTGGGAGGCTAATCAAGTATTTTCAGGGAAGTTGGATTAAATTTGCCCAAGCCATTTCCAGTTACAATAGAAATGCTGAGTCTGTTTTATTCTGACTTGTTTGTAAATCAAAGCCAAGTCCCACTCCCTCACCCCAATCACATATACACCCAAACACCCCTTAATTTTAACAATTCATTGCCTTCAAGTGCCCTTGACATTTCTGGGTTATTTAGTTTAGAAATAACTAAGCTCCGTTTTTCTCTTCTTTTTAAAATTGTATGCACTGCAGTGGAGTATGTATGACTTTTGACTAAATTGTGACCTTGTCCCTCTAACCGAAATGCCACACCATTCCATCTCAGGTGGCCACGTCCTAGGGGAGAGGGTGGTGGTGACTTATAGGCTCCTTGTTCTTCAGACTCATTTGTGATCCACATACTAATAAAGAATTTGATTAAATTGACCCCCAGCATGGTATTAAAGGCATTGCTGGGAACAGCTATCTTAGATCATACCAAAAACAGAGGTCCCAGCCATCTGAGGTTATTAAAACATCTTGCCATACCTGATTTTTAAAAACGAAGACAAGAAAGTGTACAGACATGGGGTATTGGCTCCACTGGGGGACTCAAATACCACCTACTCAAAATTTCTCTGTGCAGTTTCAAATGGACGTTAATGATGCCTTGTATTTAGTGATTTACAACTTAAAAATACTTGACAAGCATTAAAAACAGAGTGGGCATGGTAGGTAAATCACTAAACTGCAGGTCAAGGGGCCACTCTTCACTGATTTTCTGTGTCTCCCTGTCCATGGCTATAATTGTCTGTAGGACTCAAATCCTAACTCCGGCTTTGTCAGAATTTCTCAGATAACTGTGGTAAAATGATGCAGACTGGTCATCTGTATAGTGGCAGCCCCCTGTGCTAGGCCATCAGCCAAACCCATGGAAGCACCAGCAAGTCCCTGGGCTGTCTCCACCTACATTTTGCCATGGCCACAGACTGATAATTTTATGACTTGTTATTTCAGGTTGAAATATGTAAACGTAGTAATTCACTAAGGGTGTAAAGAGATCTGAGTACTTCAGAGGAAAAGTAATACCAAGAAGAATAGTGAGATGGTTTCTGTTCTCATCTTCAGTAAGCTGTGGCCAAAATGACATTGGGCAGGGTTTTCACAAAGATGGGAAGGGACTAGAGGAGCCTCAAACGAAGCTTACACAACGCCGTTCTCAGGGCGTTCTGGAAGCACCTGTTATGGACTCACCACAGCTAACTGTTGCATTTTCAGGAATTTTGCAAGCTGGCTATTAAACATGTCTATTATTAAATATTAAATTGTATGTATATATATTTATATCAACTATACTTCAATAAAAAATATAAATTCACAATACATTGTATTAAAAACAAAGGTAGTACATACTGAAAACTCATCACTTTCTAATTATTTTACTACCTTTTACTATTATCTCTACTCTTGAGGTTAATGATACCTTTTGTATTGTGATGACTGCAATACTATACCACAGTATGTTACCATATCTCTTCCCAACCCATGCCCATTGGCATTATGTTGGTAGCTTGAAATTGGCTGTGGTGGGAGTATTTAGAGCATGGAACTCAGCAAACATTACCAATCAGGGCTTGATTTATTGTACTGTTGATTGTTTAGACTTAAGAAAGGAATGGAGAAAATGTAAATATTGCAGATTGTGATGATTAATTTTATAGGTCAACTTGACTGGGTCATGGGGTACGCAGATATTTGGTCAAACATTATCCTAGATGTGTCTGTGAGGACGTTTTTGGATGAGATAAACATTTGAATAAGTAGACTGAGTAAAGCAGATCACCCCCAACCCCACGTGGGTGAGCCTCACCTCATCAGTTGAAGGCCTGAATAGAACAAAAAAGTCTGAGTAAGAGAGAACTCCTGTCTGATTAATTGAGCTGGGGCATGGGTCTTTTCCAGCCTTTGGACTTGGACTGAAACACTGACTCTTCATGGGTCTCAAGCCTGCCGATTTTTGGACTGGAACTTATACCATTGCCTGTCCTAGTTCTTAGGCCTTTGGACTCACACTGCAACTAAAGGTCAGTTCTCCTGGGTCTCCAGCTTGCTGACTATAGATCTTGAGACTTCTCAGCCTCCACAAACTATGATATATATATATATATATATCAAACTATGATACATATATCTCCTATTGGTTCTGTTTCTTTGAAGAGCCCTGACTAATACATGGATTAAACTTAAACGTGTGTCAAGGACTTCCCTGGTGGCCCAGTAGATAAGAATCTGCCTGACAATGCAGGCGGCATGGGTTCGATCCCTGGTCTGGGAAGATCCCACACGCCACAGAGCAACAAAGCCCATGCGCCACAACTACTGAGCCTGAGCTTAGAGCCTGTGAGCCACAACTACTGAGCCCGCGTGCCACAACTACTGAAGCCTGCGTGCCTAGAGCCCATGCTCCAGAATAAGAGAAGCCACCGCAGTGAGAAGCCCGTGCACTGCAACGAAGAGTAGCCCCCGTTTGCCACAACTAGAGAAAGCCCGCGTGCAGCAACGAAGACCCAACACAGCCAAAACTAAATAAACAAAATAAAAATTAAAAAAAAAAAGAACTTACTGTTTAACGAGGCTTAAAATCACATTTTTTTAAAAAAGTGTGTCAAGTCTGTAGCCAATAATATAGTGAATAGCACAGACAAATAAGGAAATTTTTGAAAGCTGTATAATTCAGCAAAGAAGTTGCTCATGTCATTGGTGAAAGAGTGAGATTTTTGGATACATCTTTGTTTTCTCACTTTTATTTTACTCCTCAATTTAAATGAAAATTTCAAACAATATTCAGGTTGGAACTACACTCATTTGCTAATTCAATTATAGGTTAGCTATGGATATAAGAGTTCAGCAAATAGTTAACAAAAGCATTCTCTGAGAATAGATGGGCTCTATGGAATTTACAGTGAAGAGTGTGGCATATTTTATTATTATTTGTACATTTGTGCTACACTTCCTGTGTATCAGCAAAATGTGTAATGAACTTATACACCTACATATATATCTAAATCATATATGTATACCATATGCACATATCTGTATCTACATCTAGATCTAGATATATAAAAACTAACACAGACATACCTCTTTTGGGTTAGGGAGCTAGTTAAATATTTAGAAGCACACCTCTGTCTACAGGTAGCCTTCAGCCTGACATGCAACTCAAACTTCTAGAGCAGGGGTTGGCAAACTGCAGCCTACTACCTGTTTTTGTACAACCCACGAGCTAAGAATGTGTTTTACATTTTTAAATGGTTGAAAATAATCACTAGAAAAATATTTTGTGACAAATAAAAATTATATGCAATTCAAATTTCAGTGTCCATAAATAAATTTTGTTGGAACTCAGCCATGCTCATTCATTTATGTATTGTCCATGGCATCTATCACACTAAAACAGCAGAGTTGAGTAGTTACGACAGAGACCGTATGGCCCTCAAAGCCTAAAATATTTACTATCTTGCCTTTTGTAGTAGAAGTTTGTAATTGTAATTGCCTGTTCTAGAATATGTAGGTATGTGCCTTGGCTGGCAGTAGTATACACAACCAAATGAACTTTTGAAGTCTTTTCTTGTCATTGGTCCTAGAAATACTTCCTCAGTAAACAGAGAAAATGGAATACCCAGAGTTGTGAGGGATTCAAGTTGCTGACTCAAGGTCAAAGACAGAGCCAATGCCATCAAAAAAGTAGGAGTGGAGCATGAGATTTCCCACTCCTCAGTTTGTGTTCCACCAATGGATGACAGTACCTTTCTTCCTGACTGCTTGTCCTAAAGCACTGTATAATTTTGTTGGGCGCTGTTAAATATTTATTGAGTTTTCTTGTCCAATGTGGTTCGGTTACTGTGTGTCTGTGTGTGTGATGGGATCCTTCAGGATTAAAGGTTCTATGTAAATCGAGGATTATTTTATGACTTGTTATTGAAGGTTGAAATATGTAAATGTGGTAATTCACTAACGTTATATCAGTGCATATATCTGGGAAACAAGAATGCATTATCCTTCCTTTTGAGTCTAACATCATTTACATCCTTTAAAAAAAAAACACCCAATCAATTTTTTTTTTTTAATGAGGAAATGCAGTGGAGGAAAAAAAAATTCCTTTAATGCAATACTTCAGCTGAAAGTTTAATGATACAAAAGGCAGGCAATTCAAAGTTACAGTTCCCACAGCAACTGTAGCTCTGTTATATAGCACATTTAGGCATAGATTTCACAGCATGTACTGCAATACAAAATACTCCACACTGGGCATGCAAGGGGGCAGAGTTATGGTTGCTATGGGTACCATGACTTTGAATTTCCAGATTTTTTGAGAGTTTAAATTCTCAACCAGAACATCACATTAATAGTTCATTTTTTTTTTTGCATTGAAAATAATAAAGATTGTATCACTGTTTCCACTGTCAAACCTATCTCCAGTTCAGTCCACTGCTTAGTATAAATACCTACCCAAACGTATTCACCCTACTTGCTAAAATTAAACACATGACCTCAGTCCAGGGAGTATTTTGCAAATTTATATGCGATGACTTTCACTGGATTAACTAAATCTGCTCCCTCCTCCTTTCCAAAAATCACCAATAGATTCAGGTTAAATCTTTCAGCCTTTTAGCATACTTTATCTGTTATTCATGGGCTGAGAGGATATGGTAATCATATTCGTTGTGTATGAATGTGTTATGTATATATTTATAATTTACACTCTACTCCTAAAAGAACTGGAGGCAGCTAACTGCACGTCTTCATTTATTCCTTGAACACACCATGCAACTTTATGCCTTTATGCTACTGGTCTGAGGAACCTTTTCACTTTTAAAAATTCCTGAGGCCCTCAAAGAGCTTTTGCTTATGGTGGTTTTATATAAATATATAAATATAAATATATACATGTATGTATTTACCACATTAGAAATTATAATTGAAATATTTTAAATATTCATTAACTCATTTAAAAATAATAATAATAAACACATTACATGTTGACATACGTGTATTTAAAAAGTAACTCTAACTTAGTGAAAAGAGAGGGCATTGTTCTACATTTTCATAAATCTCTTTAATAGAAGACAGCTGGATTCTCATAGCTGCTTTTACATTTAATCTGTTGAATATCACAAGTCATGTAGCTTCTGGAAAATGCCACTATACTTTTGTGAGAGTATGCGAGTGAAAAAAGCAAACCATGTCTTAGTATTATGATGATTGTTATTTTAACCACCTGAAGTGGTCTCAGGGATTCCCGTGGATCCCCAGACTGCACTCTGAGAACAAGTGCTCTATGCATTTGCTTATGCTCTTCTTTCAAGCATCTGCCTCTTCCTTGTCCACAGGAAAACTCCTATTCATGCTTCAAGGCACTAGGAAAAATTAATTGCTCCCTTACTTATATTCTCATAGAATTTTATAATATGCCGATCTTAGCACTTATTTTGTATCCTTATGATTGAGTGTTTAAACGTCTGGGGTTTTTTTTTGCTGTTGTTAGACTACGAGTTGCTCAAAGGGGAAACCATGTCTTATACATTTTTTTCTCATTTTCTAGCATGGTACCTGGCATTCCATATGTATGGGATGTAAGAATTCAATTCAACAAACAAGTAATAAAATAGCTCCCACTCACTGAGCAACATAATATATGTTAGGAACTATGTCTGAATTATCTCAAATGTAACCCTCATAATAATGCTATGAAGGTACTATTATTACCAGTATTTTTTAAATGAGGAAACTAAGGTTTGCCCAGAGTTGAACAGCCATGGGTCATACACCATGCCAAGAAATATGAAGGTTAGTAAAAAGCAGGAATCAGAATCTTTGCCTTAAAGGCATTTACAATCTACTTTCAGAGACAAGGCAAAATGCACAGATGAAAGGCAAATAACAGCATAAAATTAGCTAACAACAGACCACAAAGACTCTAATTAAAGAAAATGGCTACTTACCCAATGAATTATTTAGATTCAAACTTTTGGAGGAGGTACTTCTATCAGAAAACCCTTGTTTTAGAATGCACGCCAGATACGTGTATATTTGTTGATAAAATATATATTTACCTCCGCACTAATCTGTTACAAATGTACTAATATATACTAATATACTCAAAATATAAATTATAAAGAATTTTAAAAGAATGAGATAAAAACTATATATGAGAAGACATTCTATAACTTTTTTCAGCGTCTTGATGAGCTAGGTACCCCGCTTTGGAGCCAGCTCATCTACACTGGCAGTCAGCTTTGGCTGCACACTAGGCTCATCTGCGGAGTTTTTAAGATATGACACTGGGATCACACCCTCAGGTTAATTAAATCAAAACTTCTGAGGGTAAGTACATGGATCATATGAATTTTTTGCCCCCTTCCCTCCCCCAGACAAGGAATTCTAATGTGCAACCAGAGATGAGAATCACGGGTCCAGCCACTAAGGACCGTGGTACCATGGAGAGAGGGCAGGAATTGCAGCCATTTGGGAAGACATCACAGGAAAGGTGGTATTAAAATCAGCTTTGAAATTTTTCCTTGGAAGTATTGAAAAGTTATGTTTGTAGAGTTGTATTTGCCCCCCTTCCCTAAGTTAGGACCCATGTTTTTATTTTTGGAAGCAGTGCCCATTTTTAGTGTACCTGGCTTGTCAAGGTATGGAAGTGAGGGGCCCTGAGTTGTTTTCTGTGTCTGGCTAAAAATCTGTGTGGACCTCTTGAGCTGTTTTTCAATAACAGTAATTGTGGAGGTGGTGATTTCTGTTGCCATAAAGTACTTTGTTTCAGGAAAGTACATTCTTTGAGTCAATATATAGGCCCTTAAATGGAGTCATGACATGTTTGTTCTGGAAGGCATCTTTTAGGAGAGCACCCTTGTTTTACACAGGAGGAAGCTGAGACCCAGAGATGGGAAGTGGTGTTGGGTGACTTACGTAAGGCAAAGCTCTGAGGAGAAAAGTTTGGGATGTTGGTGGGGGGAGGAAGAGAGGTGATCGTCCTTAGACAAATGGTTCTCAAATACATGCTATGAAATTCCACCTTCATAAAGTGCCTCAGGTCGTTCTGGGACAGGACGTATGAGCAGAATGGACGACAGTAACTGTGGCTCCTCCATCTTTAGCTAATCCCATCAACACTGGGGTTGGTTTAAACATTTTAAAACAAATTACATGGAAGGCTCCTAAACTCCAAAAGTTAGGAAGCACCCTGAGCTCTCTGCTTTCCTATTCTTGGATCTGTTGTGACTATAGTGATCCAGAACCTTCCTTGTGAATGAAGAGGTTCAACTAGATGAGCTCTGAGGTTCCTTTTGACCCTCCATGAAAGCTCTGGGACTGTGTGCATTTCTAGATAGTGCCCGAATCTGAGGACAATAGTAGAGTACAAAACTGGGTTCTAAAAACCCCTCTTTGTGCTTTGTAACAGGGAGAGGAGAGGAATTCTTAGACAATTTGAATTTTGAGATCCAGAGGCTGGGGCCCCTAGACTTCTGGGACAAATGTAGCTGTACTTCACCACCCTGCTCAACATGGGTCATTATAGGTGAAAGACAGCACAGCCTGGCAGCTGCTTGACCTGGGGGACAGTGTCATGCATAGACCAAGAGAATTCCATGTTGTCACGGCTTCTGTTCATTTGGGTTAAACTGGGTTTCACAAAGTGGATAACAATGCATGAAACCATTCTTGTTCTTCACTCTTTAAAACACATGAAAATACTGGAAAGGTTCAAATGTAGGAGCTAGCATGCCACTTCATGTTTCTTTATGCATTCTGTTTACCTTGTTGCTTCTTTGTATCCTCCACTTTGCCTTCTTCACCATGTCCACCTAAAGAAGTCCAAAACACCAAGTGAAAAATGGGCAAACAGTAACAGTAGCTCATTGTCCGAAATGCCTCCGTGTACTTAACTTTATATGGTAAGCACTAGTATTAGCCACTAGTTTTAAACGAAGACACTGAGGCACACTCAGAGAGGATAAGTAACTTGCCTAAGGTCACACAGCTAGGAAGAGATTCAATATGGATTCAAACTCAGGTAATCAGTCTAGAGTCTGTGCTTTTGGCAACACATTTTACCATCTCTTTGTTGAAACTGTCAGGGACGTCAGAGAAGAAAAAAATCCAAATGTTCGGTGAATGTATTAAGTTTTCGTCATTACTTTTGATAAAAAATTTTTCATCATTACTTTTCATTATCACTTTTGATAAAAATTTTTAATTAAAAAATGAAATTAGGTCTCTACCCATCAACTTGGCAAATATTTTAAATAGTAGCCAGTGTTGGGTTGGAAATGAGAGCATGGAATTTGCCCCATTGGGGGAGACTGCCAATTTTGCACAGTTCTTCTGAAAGACAATTCGGCAGTATATATATAATATGTCCTTCAGATACAGCATTCCCTCAAACCCAGAAATTTCACTCTTATGAATTTATGCTAAATAACATTTGGACAAGTTCACAAAAGGAATATAAAATTTACCCCAGAACATTGTTCAAAATAACAAAAAGTTGGAAGCAACATAAGTAATTGAAACAGAGGGTCAGTTAAATAAATTATGGTGCAACACTAATAAAGGAAAATATGCACATATTAAGAATGTAATAGAAACATGTTTATTGACCTGGAAAGATATTAAAAATACTCTTGTTTTTATTTTTTATTTTTTTTTTATTTTTTTATTTTATTTTATTTTTTTTTGGATCGCCTCTCCTTCCTTTTATTTTTTTTATTTTTTTTTTATTTTTTAAACATCTTTATTGGAGCATAATTGCTTTACAATGGTATGTTAGTTTCAGCTTCACAACAAAATGAATCAGTTATATATATACATATGTTCCCATATCTCTTCCCGCTTGCGTCACCCTCCCTCCAACCCTCCCTATCCCACCCCTCCAGGCGGTCACAAAGCACCGAGCTGATCTCCCTGTGCTATGCGGCTGCTTCCCACTAGCTATCTACCTTACGTTTGGTAGTGTATACATGTCCATGCCTCTTTATTGCTTTGTCACCGTTTACCCTTCCCCCTCCCCATAGCCTCAAGTCCATTCTCTAGTAAGTCTGTGTCTTTATTCCTGTTTCACCCCTAGGTTTTTCATGACATTTTTTTTTTCTTAAATTCCATATATATGTGTTAGCATACGGTATTTGTCTCTCTCTTTCTGACTTACTTCACTCTGTATGACAGACTCTAGGTCTATCCACCTCATTACAAATAGCTCAATTTCGTCTCTTTTTATGGCTGAGTAATATTCCATTGTATATATGTGCCACATCTTCTTTATCCATTCATCCGATGATGGACACTTAGGTTGTTTCCATCTCTGGGCTATTGTAAATAGAGCTGCAATGAACATTTTGGTACATGACTCTTTTTGAATTATGGTTTTCTCAGGGTATATGCCCAGTAGTGGGATTGCTGGGTCATATGGTAGTTCTATTTGTAGCTTTTTAAGGAACCTCCATACTGTTCTCCACAGTGGCTGTATCAATTTACATTCCCACCAACAGTGTAAGAGGGTTCCCTTTTCTCCACACCCTCTCCAGCATTTATTGTTTCTAGATTTTTTGATGATGGCCATTCTGACTGGTGTGAGATGATATCTCATTGTAGTTTTGATTTGCATTTCTCTAATGATTAGTGATGTTGAGCATTCTTTCATGTGTTTGTTGGCACTCTGTATATCTTCTTTGGAGAAATGTCTATTTAGGTCTTCTGCCCATTTTTGGATTGGGTTGTTTGTTCTTTTGTTATTAAGCTGCATGAGCTGCTTATAAATTTTGGAGATTAATCCTTTGTCAGTTGCTTCATTTGCAAATATTTTCTCCCATTCTGAGGGTTGTCTTTTGGTCTTCTTTATGGTTTCCTTTGCTGCGCAAAAGCTTTTAAGTTTCATTAGGTCCCATTTGTTTACTTTTGTTTTTATTTCCATTTCTCTAGGAGGTGGGTCAAAAAGGATCTTGCTGTGATTTATGTCATAGAGTGTTCTGCCTATGTTTTCCTCTAAGAGTTTGATAGTTTCTGGCCTTACATTTAGGTCTTTAATCCATTTTGAGCTTATTTTTGTGTATGGTGTTAGGGAGTGATCTAATCTCATACTTTTACATGTAGCTGTCCAGTTTTCCCAGCACCACTTATTGAATAGGCTGTCCTTTCTCCACTGTACATTTCTGCCTCCTTTGTCAAAGATAAGGTGACCATATGTGCGTGGGTTTATCTCTGGGCTTTCTATCCTGTTCCACTGATCTATATTTCTGTTTTTGTGCCAGTACCATACTGTCTTGATTACTGTAGCTTTGTAGTATAGTCTGAAGTCAGGAAGCCTGATTCCTCCAGCTCCATTTTTCGTTCTCAAGATTGCTTTGGCTATTCGGGGTCTTTTGTGTTTCCATACAAATTGTGAGATTTTTTGTTCTAGTTCTGTGAAAAATGCCAGTGGTAGTTTCATAGGGATTGCATTGAATCTGTAGATTGCTTTGGGTAGTAGAGTCATTACTCTTGTTTTTAAAAGGAAATATTTTTAACTTAAAACATACAAGTTGATGTTGATAGTAGAATTAAGGCAATTATGTTTCTTTATTTGTACTTTCTGGTAGTTTCAAAATTTTCTACAATGTATTACTTATAAGATATTATAGAAAGAAAAAGTACTAGAACTTCCTTGCCTTAGCCACTGGAAAACGTTTTGCAGATGTGCAAAACCACCAATGACTGTAACCAGAGAATGTTCAAAGTGAAATTAATAGCTAACATTTATTGAGTACTCATTATGTGCTAGGAGTGCTATTAAATACTTTGAATTATTTCTTTTAATCCTTACAACTCTTATGATATAAGCACTCTCAGTAGTCCTTTTTAGCAGTTGAAGCATGAAGAGATTGAATAACTTGCCCAAATTTACTGAGGAGGAAGCGTCTAAGGGGACGTGAATAATTTGTAGGATTTAGAAATAAAGGAATAAAATTGACCCTCGGGTGTTAAGGCACCATCTCCTGGGAAAGGAACATTTGCTAGTTAATCAAAGAAGATAAATTTATCTGGTTAAAAAGAAAACCATCTATTATGGGAGATTGAGCCCTGAGGGGACCCAAAATGGGTAAATAACTATATTGTGTGATTTTTGATGGAGTGGTTGACTTTTCTGCCAGATAGGAAGTGCTTTACTGGTAGACGGTTTTTTGTTTTGTTTTTTTTTAATTGGGTGCCATGCAAAGGGTATGTGATCTGAGAAGCAGCCTAGGAGTAAATTAATTGAACTCATTTTGATAACTTGGGGATTTTGCTTGGCTTTGCACCCAATCCCTCGCTTCCCAATACCTCACTCAATAAACATTGATCTGTTCATCTACACCCTCAAGGGTCTCCTCCTTTGGTATCTTGCTCTTCCACATTATTTTGTAGTTGGGAAATAAGAGACGCAGAAGTCCCAACTGCTCTACCAACTCTAGAACTTAAACTGTAGGGCCCTAGGGGTGGTAGTACAGTTGGAGATAGGTGTCTGAGGATTTTCTTCAGGTTGTGTTTGCATATCACTTAGCATAAGAATGAAAAGACATCAGTTGTGTGAATCAAAGAATGGGCCACCGATAAGCAACTTAGTCCCAAGAACAAGCAATGCAATTTCTTTGCAAACCAGTTTGCAAAGAAAATGTGCCTAGTGCCCTAACATCTGGCTGTCTCTTGAAGCTCAGGGGTGCCTTCAGACAAAGAGGAATTGCTTTCACTACTGCCTTTGATAATCTTTAATATTCTATCTAAATAGTGGGAGACAGGATCTTGAAAGGACAGAAAAAACTTCATTACTGTCATGTTTTTGTCTATGACATTCATGTTTCTCGAATGCCTCTACTCAACCTTCCCTTCCTCAGCATTCATTGAAACCCAGCTCAAGGGTCCCTCTTCTATAAAGAATTCTCTGGTGCTAGAGAATTATCTGAGAATTATCTCAATATTCCTGGAACTGAGAATTATCTCAATATTCCTGGAACTCCATGACTTTTTTAAAAAAATTAATATATTCATTTATTTTTGGCTGCGTTAGGTCTTTGTTGCTATACGCGGGCTTCCTCTAGTTACAGAGAGTGGGGGCTACTCTTCGTTGCGGTGTGCGGGCTTCTCATGTTGCAGAGCACGAGCTCTAGGCGCGTGGGCTTCAGTAGTTGTGGCACGCGGGCTCAGTGGTTGTGGCTCGCGGGCTCTAGAGCACAGGCTCAGTAGTTGTGGCACATGGGCTTAGCTGATCCGTGGCATGTGGGATCTTCCCGGACCAGGGCTCGAACCTGTGTCCCCTGCATTGGCAGGCGGATTCTTAACCACTACGCCACCAGGGAAGTCCCTCCATGACTTTTTGAATAAGTTTTGTAGTTGCATTGCTCTTCCCCAGAGGGACAGGAATGCTGCTAGATAACAACAATGGTAAATGAACAGCCATGACTAGAGTGGTGTCAGCCTATTTATTTTAATAGAGAGAAACCTAGTGGTTTAAAGTTAGACGTCACCTACCAGCCTAAGTCTTCAGTGCACCAGGCTTCAAGTGATTTAAAAAGTCCAGTGTATTGAGAACCCTTGTGCAAAGGTTCAATGGGCTTCTAGCTGAAGACTGAAAGGTAGGAGATACCAGTTAGAGGCTTGGTTCCATCATCACTTACACATATTCTCAGTTACTTCACTTCCCAGTAGGACAGATGACACAGACACTCATACCTGATAAACTATTGTGAGAACAAAATAAAATCAAAGATGTGAGAAAGCCTTTATCCAAGGCACTGTTGTAAACTACAAACCAAATCCTATGTCACAGAGGAGACTGTGATTATAAGGGTGGGTGGTCAATACCTAGAATTCACATATGCCCAGTGAGACCAACTATCTGGAAATGACATGCACCAAGAAAAAGCCTGAGTGGCTGAAGAGGTCATAGGGAGAGAGGGATAGCTCGTGTCCAATCAAGGGAGAATATTAACATGCTGAAAAATAGAACTTTGGCAAGTTTTCTTAAAGTACTGAATAAACTTTGATCCACGAAACAGGTTTTTTTCAGGAAGAAAAATGGGTTATATAAATTTGAGTGAGACAAAATCGGATAGAATTTTTACCCGCAGCCTTTAGAACGCGGACGTGACTCTTCAAGAGGAAGGTAGGCAGCTCTCATCTTCTCAAGGGCAGGCACCTGGTCAAAGCTGAAACTCAACCCCTTGTATTAGGATCTGACAGAAGAAAGAAGGTGTTTATGATCTGCTTGAAGTTTCTGAAATAAGAACCCAAAGAAGACGACTCAGGTGATCTTCGGCCAGCATTGTAAAGGAGGAGACTTCGATTTTGGCACTTACAGGAACATCAGTCCTTGGAAAGCTGGATTCTATTATGAGGGAAAGGGTTATTACTCAGGCACGCCTGGGTCTGGGAGAACTCTTTCCTCTAGATGGCTGCTACCTTGGCCCCAATTCCACGCTCATCCACCAGCCTTCCTTCTCGCTCAGCTTCCAGGCCCTCTGATCATGGGGAACAATCTAAATGACAGGCAGAAGCGTCCTGTGCCCAGGAAGAAAAGACCGTGAATTAAAAACTATTACATCAGAGTTCAATTTTTCTTATTAATGATTAATTATAAAATTAAGTAAATTTAAATTCACTTAAAATTTCAAATAGAAGAAATATGGACTAAGGGGACATTCCTTTCTCACCTATCCCCGTGCCACTCACTGACACACAGTAGAGATACACCACAGGAAAGAACAAAATGCTGCATAATATCCCACAACTACTGAACCTTTTCTTTATTTCTGGATATTTAGGTAGTTTACAATTTTCCATGACGTGTTGCAGTGAACTTGAACATATATTTTTGTGCATTTTCTGTGAGATAGATACACAGAAGTGGAATGCCATGACAAAGTGTAAATACATTTAGAATATGGCTATATGCTACTAAACTGGCCCATAAAAGATGGTACCAATTTACATTTCCAACAGAAGCATAAGAGAGTTGTCTATGAGTTTGATCAGTTGGGTTAGTTGCTTGGGCCAGATTATGTCTGCAGCAATGACAAAATTGGTTCTCTGTATTGCAAAATCTCTAGAACTTGGTGATGAAAATTGTCACTTCTGTGTAGGGTCTTGTCTAAGGGTCAGCAGATGGCTCTAAACAACACTGACCTCATGTCTCTCTTCAGCTTAAACTGTAGCACCTTGTGGCTCCTGGCGTGTATTAGACTGAACATTAATTTCCTGTGAAAACCCTAATCAATTGCTCTTTTGAGGGGTTTTGAGGGACTCAGTAAATATCACCTTTCTCTTAAGCCCCAGGTCTCAATTTTAACTGGGCAAAAGAGTAAGACAGAGAGAGTCAAACATTACATTTGTTATTGTTAAAGTTGAAATTGGAGAACATGTACACACAACTATATATATAATAATAATCAACAAGGACCTACTGTATAGCACAGGGAACTCAACTCAATACTCTGTAATAACTAATACAGGAAAAGAATCTGAAAAAGAATAGATATATGTATATATATAACTAAATCACTTTGCTGTATACCTGAGACTAACACAACATTTTAAATCAACTATACTTCAATATAAAATAAAAAAATTTTTTTAAGTTGAAATTGGAGAATGTGAGTTATATCTGCTGTGCAAGTGGGTTTCCCCATCCTTACCTCTGGCATTAAAGAAATAACACCTGTCTTGGACTTCCCCGGTGGCAGAGTGATTAAGAATCCAGCTGTCAATGCAGGGGACACGGGTTCGAGCCCTAGTCTGGGAAGATCTCACATGCCACGGAGCAACCGAGCCCGTGCACCACAACTACTGAGCCTGCACTCTAGAGCCCGCGAGCCACAATTACTGAGCACATGTGCCACAACTGCTTGAAGCCCGCACGCCTAGAAACCGTGCTCCTCAACAAGAGAAGCCACCGCAATGAGAAGCCGCCGCCCGCCGCAACTAGAGAAAGCCCACGTGCAGCAACGAAAACCTAACGCAGCCAAAAATAAATAAATAATTTATTAAAAAAAAAAAAAAAAAAGAAACACCACCTGTCTTAGGCAGCACTGGGTCACTGCAAATCTCGCCCAAGGCCAAGGCTTTCACTGATACATTCATTAGCTGACAGAGGAAAGTCAGGAGTACACACTCTCTGGGTGGGTATGCTTAGCAACCCATGGCTACTGTTGCTTTCAAAGCTCGCGTATCAGATTATGTCTCTCTCCTTCCCTGAGGTTGAAAAAGTGAGGAAATAGTGTGAAGCCAGAAGTGTTACACTAAAGGTGCTCCCTCTACAAGAAAGAAACATCAGGAATAGGGGAGATGCTTGTCCTTTCTGGCCCGCCTTCTCCAGCCCCATTCTAACAGGAAAGAGTTGCATGATTGATTAGTAATGCCTGCCATAGTCTGGGTGGAGGAAGTTACGGCATATTTGGCATGTATTTCTAATCCTGCAATAATTTTATAATGAGTAATATGTGGTTAGTATAAAAGTTAGATGCAATTGTGTCTTCTGAGTTATGAAAGATTTCACTACACATCAACTACCCCTGCAGACTTTCTGTCTCTATTCTCTGCACGTTCTGAGTCTCTGTTCCACGGTAGGGTGGAGAGATAGTCTGCTCCCAGTAATTTGCAACAGTCTAGGTCTTGATAGCTCTTGGTGCTATTCCCAGCACAGAGCTGGTATTTTTCTTGTAAGTGTTCATAATTCAGGACTCACATATCCAAATACCCAGCTTCTGCACTGGGGTAACAAGAGGCAGAAAAGAAAAAAAAGTCACTTTGCCAAGTGGCCAAGGATTAAATTGGTAGTGGAAAAAAAATTAGATTTTCAAGCTATTAAGAATTTATTACAAACAATGGAGCAATAAAACAAAGCTGATGTCTTTCTAAACACTTGGCGTTTTCTACTTTGTACTCTAGTTGATGTTCTCTTCTAGAGAAGGAATCTTTATTTCTTTATTTTATTCTTTGTAGATAGTTTCCATTTACTCTACCGAGGAGAGGAGAACATTTCTACTTGAGTTGAGTGATTTTAGGGCTCAAGAGAGATGCCAGATACATCAGGGACCAATTAAGCCGGATTTTAAAATGCATGAGCTTCCTAATAGAAAAATAATAGGTGCTGGGTGGGGTGAAGCTGGGGAATAGGACAGAGGTGTACTGAGGAGGAAATGAGGAAAAACACTGAGAAGACAAAAAAGAGAGCTGTTCCTTGATGAACATGCTGCCCTGTTGACACTTCATTATTTCTGGCCCTTCTCCCTATTCAGGCAACAAGACTGCTGCTCCCTGAAGGACTTTAATTGACTTGTATATAGAGCCAGCCCCTCCCAAGAGCCCTGACCACATCCCTCCTCCTTCAGACCAGTGTTCCTCCAACTTCAGACATTAGCAGGTTGTGTTTCTGACTTTTGCCACCTGCACTGTTTCCCACCTGGTTGTAATTTATTTATTTATACTGACTCGTTTTCAAAGCTTTTTATGACTAAAAGAAAAATCAGTGTCACTTGCAGTAAACAGAAGGTAATCATAAAAATAAGTACAATGGAAACAAAAACGTTGTTTAAAAGTTTAAAAAATATATGAAAAGCCAATAATGAAAAATAATTATTGATGAACCTGGGAGCTTTACAAATTTCTAAACCTAAAATCAGTTCCTCAGTGAGAAGAATGTATGTATTTACTAACAGTCAGTAATGCAGGAGTAGTCAACTCTTTAGTGCTTACTTCCACCTAAAATCACCTAATGGCTACAATTTGGAAAACATACTTTTCTAGGAGGCCAAAAGGTATAGTGGGAAAAGCTTGGGATTTCTAATCGGACCACACTGAGTTCCAGCTCTTACTGGTCTCTCACAGTGAAGTAGGGTGACAGTAACTACGTCACAGGGCTCCTGTGACACCAGAATGTAATCATATTGAAAAGCACTGAAAGCATATTTAGGAAATTTCTATTTTATTCTTTTCTACAAATATGATATTTATAGAATATCTTGTTTTAGAGTATTTTGTTCTGGGTGGGGAAAGGCAAAACAAAATACAGAATCACAGAATTTGAGAAATGGAAGGGATTACTCAGAAAAAAATAAACAAAATTTATGGGCTGTATTTATTTTCCATTCAAAATAAAAATAGCTTTATTGAGTCCCACGGGAAAAATGGACTGTCTTACTTACACTGTCTACTTCATTGACTAGAAGAATGTCAGTGAGAAAAGTGTTAAGAGTTTACAGACATTCAGTTAATATCTGGGTGTATTTGAGAAGTAGCCACACAGGTAGCATTCTAATCCTATAGCTTTATATTCAAATGAGGCCGGTGGGTTGCATGGAACCTCTGGGTCTCATGGCTCCTTGATCAGCAGCCCATTCCCCTCATTACTGATGAGGAAGCTGAGACTCAGAGCATCAAGTGTCCCCATGATCTTAAAAAATAAATCATAGGGACTTCCCTGGTAGTCCAGTGGTTAAGACCCCAAGCTCCCAAGGCAGGGGGCCCAGGTTCAATCCCTGGTCAGGGAACTAAATCCCGCGTGCCACAACTAAAGATCCCGAGTGCTGCAACTAAGACCCGGCATGGCCAAATAAATAAAATAAAATCATAGATAGTAACAACACAACATTTTACCCAATGTCGACTCTCATTAAATGCTTAGTAGTGACCTAATACCAATTGACAGTATTTTATATAATTCCAGAATAATAGAATGCTTATTACAGGAGGAATTTCAGAGCTCACCTAGTTCAGGGGTCAGCACTAAGGAATGAAGTGGGTCTGGGGGCACGGGGAGAACCAGAGAGATCAAACTATCTGGAATGGGCACAGTCCCCCACTGCTCTTCTGTGGCTTTGAACCCAGTGTTGCCAGAGCTGACTTCTAAAGAGAAGACAGAAATTTGGATTTCTGGATGCTTATGTGAAAATGTCTTTATCTTTTGGCAACTAAGCAACTGAACTCCCCTACCTCCTCTCCCACCTCCTACCACACACAGAAACAAAAAACCAAAACCCTCTGTGTTGGTCACATAAGACGTGTCTATGGTTTCCATCCACTCTTGAGTGTTGCCATATTGGTGCCTCTGATCTGGCCCAACTGCCTTGTCTCCGAGATGAGGAAATGGAGGCCCAGAAAGGAGAAGTGACTCAACCAAGGTCACATCAGAAGACTCTCTTCTATAACCTCCTGTGACAAGCAGACAGATCATTCATTTTTAAAAAGTATGAGGAAATGAAACTGGAATTGGATAATCTAGAGAGCAATAATTCTGAGCACAGCTCTTTGTGTAATTGTCTGTAACCTATATTATCCAAGCTGGTGAACACATGAAGTTAAGAAAGTGAGCCACTGCAGGGACTTGCCTGGCGGTCCAGTGGTTAAGACTTCACCTTCCAATGCAGGGGGTGTGGGTTTGATCCCTTGTCTGGGAGCTAAGATCCCACATGCCTCATGGCCAGAAAACCAAAACATAAAACAGAAGCAATATTGTAACAAATTCAATAAAGACTTTAAAAATGGTCCATGTCAAAAAAAAAAAAAACAAAAAAAGAAAAACAAGTGAGCCACTGCAATAAAGAGTTGGTAGGGAGGGTTTGAAAATTAAGTGGAAGTATTTGTTGGTGCAGGATGTTCCCAGAGGTGAGTTCCTACTCCAAAATCATGGACCAGCAGTTAAAGTAGTACGGGAATATGCTTCCCCCAGGTCTCAGAGAAAACACTGAGTGAGATAATATCATTTGCAGTTCTGTGGAAGGAAAACCCATGCATATTTTGCATCAGTCTTTGAGATGGATAAATGAATTGATGCTTCATTTATTAATGCCACCCTTTACTGTGAACTAGTCATGGTTCAGGCATTGGGGACACAGCATGAATAGGAAAAAAATTCCCTGCCCTAATGTGACTTATGTTTTAACGGGTTAAATGAGCTGCTTAGGCAGTTCTCAACTGGCTGAATAATGGATCAGCTCTTCCATCCTTCATGCCGACAAGAACAAGAAAGTTGATGGTGGCACTGAGACAAGAAGTTGGCTCTCCAACTCCTAGGCCAATATTCTATTGCCATGGTAATGATATGGTCGCTGGTCTGGATTATGGCATAGGCTTTTATACGTTGAACCAAAGCTCTAAAAATACCAGGAGGCAAAAGATGCTATTAACGGGACAAGGCAGGGGAACTGATATCAATTTACTTCTTTGTTGCCCATGCCTCACTTAAAAAAATATCTGAAACCCAGCACAAGCAGGGCGTGTACCTAAATTAAGCCTTTCGTCAGCTTTGCTGGGGAGAGATGACACATTTCCGTAAGTGATTCGTCTTCAGCCCTGTTGGCTCTGGCAGATTTATAGGGGTTATATTTTCATACACAAATTGTCCTTGAACAATTTCTCCACTACCTGGAACACTGCTCTCTCCTCCCTGCCCCCTGTCAGATGTGCCCATCTGCTGTCTCCCTCCCAGATTTTTCTTTAATAACAAAGTAATTGTTGACATTGTAAGAAAAATCCAATTCTTGGTTGACGTTTACGTTCCAGAGGGTCTCTCTTTGGGGAGAAAATCAGCAGCAGATAGAGTTGCACATTCCTGACATTGGGGCCAGCTCCCTCGAAAGCCTGTATTACCGCAAAACAACTGCACTGCCCTTTCCAGCTGGTTCTCTTTTCTTTCTTGGGAGGGATCAAGAAAGACTAATGCTTTTTGTCCTTTACCCTCCCTCTATATGCCGGGGCTGCTGCATGGAGCGATGTCAGAAGACGGTCAAGGGGAAGATGGTCCATGAGCCTAATAGTCCCTGAGTTAAACTTCCATGCTCACTTCCCACGTGCCGGGTGATATTGTGACCTTGCACAGGTCGTTTCTTAAACGTATCAGTTCCCTGACAATAATGGGAACTTGGAAGTCGTCATGAGCATCAAACCTCCCCTGGCATCCACAGATGATGACACCCAGCCAGGCTGAAGGGTGGCCACTGTCTTCTAGGAACCGTGCCAGCTGATGGTGTGAAGACTGACCCTCTTACCAAATTTCATTGTAGCAAAGTCCCTACTAAATTGTCCTAACTGGATTAAAGTCAATCTTAATTAAGAGACAAAAGAGAAAAATGGTCAGGAGAAAGGGCTTTAGAATCAGGTAATCCTTGGTTTGTAACCCTGCTCTAGCACCTTCTAGCTTCAGGACACTGGACAAGTTAATTAAACTCTCTGAGCCTGGCTTTCCTCTTGGTAAAAATAATCTCCTCTACAATACATCATGGAGTTGTCATGTTGATGATGTGTGTGAAAACACTTAAAACAGTGGCCTAACATCAAGGAGGACTCAATAAAAGGTAATTTTCATTCTTGGTATAAATTCTAAGTTAGAGAATATTTTCACCAATACATTTTTAATTAAGGAAACTCAGTTAACAAAAGCTTTGTGAGTAGGCCCTTACGGCACATGCCATAACAAAGAGGGAAGAATATTTCAGAATTGCTATATTACTTATTTATAGGAAGAGGTTGCTTTGAAATAATTTTAAAAGTTCTGAGCAAAATGCTTTAATGACTAACTCGAGAGTAGGGTCTACACTCCCCTTGAAGCCTTGTTTACACATTAAGTCCTTATTTCATCATTGGTGCAAAGGTACGTTTTAGTTCCCTCCAAGGGGTGATAATATTCTGAATTTGCAGTATCTGGATTTCTGAGACTTTACTACCATCCAAAGTCTTAATTTCAGAGAGATCCTGCATAGTTTAAACCTGAAATAATCTAGTCTTATATCCAGTACAGTTGACCTAGAAGATACCCTGTTGATGACATGATTTTGAGGCTCAGGTCTTGGTGCTGGTCTTCAGGAATACAGTGATAAAGAAAGTAATAGTAATACCTCCTGCATCTGTGGAAATGATTTCATTTATGCTCACAACAATCGCTTGTGGCAGAAAGAAAGACAAATTATTTCCCATATTTTACAGTTGAGGAAATTGAGAGTAAATCACTTGCCTCATGACGTGTGCTTCAGTGGTTTACGAACCTTTATGTAGGTATTTAGTTGCAGAATTCTTTCAGAAACTGAAATGTTTTCTGTAAGAGAAAAGAAAAAAAGAACCAGAGAACAGCCTACCAGCCTCGCCCTCCTTCCTGTCCTGACATTCAATGATCCCAAATCTGTGGTGGGAAACAGCTTCCTTTGACAATGACCATGGTAGCCCTGGCAGGTGGTAATGAGAGAGTAGAGCTCTTTGATTCTAGATTTCTACATGCCCTTGAAATCTACTGAGAATTACGGAGATGAGATCTGCCTCCCTAATACTGATGGAGCTGCCTTGGTGGTTGAAACGCTGACCGTGAAGGTGATCTGGCATGGCGCAGCAGACGGATGGGCTCTGCTCCCTGCTCACCACTGGCTGCAGTTCTGTTTCTTGCCTTTTCGACGTACTGGGGAAATAGGAGAGTCTGTAAAAAGAGGAAGAGCCCTAGTGTTGGTGATGCTAGCACATAAGGATGGGGAGGGGAACGAAACCAGTGTTTCTAGGTGAGGAAACTGCAAAGTAGCCAGTGGGATATGGGGGGCAATTTTATAAAATCCTTTTTTGCAGTCTCCAAGATCGACTGGAATCCTTTGGTTATAATGATAGTGCACATTCACAGCTCTCTTACTGGTTTCAAACACAGACACACATTAACAGGAACGCAGCTAGCTAGAGAGATATAGAGACAGCATCGTCAGCCATTGGTGAGTGCTTTATGGCTTACAAAGCACCTCCAGATATACAGGCTCATTTCATGTTGGCATTGCGACCAATTTGGTGCTTCAGCAGTGTCAGTTAAATGAATAAACAAACATCATTGGCTGAAAAGTAGGTATCTTTATTCATATTTTACAAATGAGGAAATTGAGATATTAGGTGATGTGCCTGCAGTCATGCAGATGCAATAAGGTCATCTGACTCTGAATCTGGTGACCTTTCCATTACATCAATGCATGCTCTCATTGACACCTTTGTCACTGCATCACAGAAGCAGACTTGTTATGCTACAAAGAGGCTTAGGCCTCCTGTCTATTCCATGCTCTTCTTTGTCTATAAAGGAAAAGGGGCCCAAAGGAGTTTAGAGTAAAATTCTATGTGGAAACACGATCTCTTCCTCTAAAGAGACTTGGATTTTATCTTCTTATCTCTTCTCCAGAGATCATACAATTTATGATGTTCAAAAGATCAGAGATGTACAAAAAGTTCCTAGGAAGATGCAAAGGTATTCAAGAAATGGAAATGTGAGGTGGCTGTAACAGAGAAAGAGATCTTTGTTGGTTATGTTTGTAACAGCTGCCGTAACAAATTCTAAAATGTTAGAGGTTTAACATCATCAAATGTCCTCATTCGCGGGACAGTCCTGCGCAGATGTTCCTCATTAGTTAGGGTGGGTGGATGCTCTGTGCCATCACTCAGGTGTCCAGGTGAATGCAGGGGCTGCCATCCTCGACATGTGGTTTCTCAGCGCAGGTCATGCTGGGCAAGCAAAAGGGAGAAGAGAATGGGATTGAATAGCAGAGTTCTTTATGGGCCAGGCCTGCGGCACATCATTACTTTCCACAGGTCATTGTTAGAATGCAGCCATGTGGCTTATCTGATGCAAAGGAGCCTGGGAAACGTAGCTGTGTTTACGAGGAGAAGAGGAAACGCTGGCGACCAGCCAGCAATCTCAGCCACAGGATCCAAAGGCAGGATGGTCATTACGGGGAAGTGACAACCTCCTCAGGTTGAAAAAATTCCCATAGGTCTGTCCTTTAGATGGAGTTCTCAGAAGATCTTGATTCCAAACTATAGCTTTGACAGGAAGGGTGAGTGCATGGAGAAAGGAACGTCCAAATTATGTTCACCTTTACTACCAAAATGATGAAGATTTTCCTGGTCAGCTAAGCTAGAAGTCATTGTTTTCTCCCCTGGACTCCCACATTACTCCATTTCTTCACCTCCCATGCACTCTTCAGCCTTGATAATCAGGCTCCCACCTTTTCTTTTCTTCCCTCCGTAACCTCTGAAGTAGAGAGTGATTTCTGGGGCTGTACAATTTGGTTCCACATCATTCCACCTTTACTTACGTGTGGCTGTGGGCAGGTGACCTAGCTTCTCCCTATCTCAATTTCTTCAACTACAAAACAGAACCCACTTGCTAGGACTGTTGTGAGTGTAAATTGAGAGGGTATGTGTGGAGGACTTAGAACAATGGTTGGTATCTAGTAAGCATTAGATATTAGCATTAGTTATTAGCATTTTGATGTTGTAGACATGTTTCTGAAAACTCTTCCCTTGCTTTCCATGACATGGCCCTCTCATACGGCTTTTTCTTCTTCTTCTCAATCTCTCGTAGGCTCTCATTTCACCACTGATAACTCAATTTAGAGTTCTAAGAATGTACTTTTCTAAGTCTTCATCTCTTCCTCGTACACCCTGGGAGAGCTCATCCACTCACATGGCTCCATCCGCAATCCGCACGGAGACGACTCTAGAACTATATCTCAGCACAGTTATTGTCTCTCAAATCCAAGTTTGAAACCAGGTGCCAAACAGGTGTTCCTATTCAGAGATTTCACAGCCATGAATAACTCAACATGTTCAGAATGGAATCCATAATCTTTGTCTTCATCACTGGGCTCCTCTGCCTAAACTTCTGGGCTGGAGTGGTGGCATCACGATGTGCTCTACTCCCCAAACTAGAAACATGGGCCTCCAGTCTTTCATTCCTAATATTCACATTGTAACTGTAGAGGACAGCAGAATTACTTTTTCTTTTCCAAAATATTTCCTACCTTTTTTACTGCTCCCATCTCTGTAGAACCTCTTCCTCTACAGGACCTCCCCCTCCATGGCAGGAACATATTCCAACTTCACTGGCTGCAGCCTTTGCCATGTGAATTGCTTTGGCCAGTGGAACGTGAGAACCAGGGTAATATTCGCAATGTCTGAGTAGAAGCTTGAAGAACCACTGTTTTGTTTTCCTTCTGCCATGAGAATGAAATGTCCCAAATAGGGGCTGATCCCTGAGCCTGGGTGCTTGAATAGAGAAGACTCATAGAGCAGAGCTGCAGCTGTCCTGCAGCTGACATGTAATATGAATGAGAAATAAACCTTTATCATCATAAGCCATGAGAATGTTATGGTCATTTCTTATTGAAGTATAGCCAAACTACGTGCTGTTTGGGGTTGGGTAATGAGCAACTAATTATTACTGGAGGACGGAAAGATGGCAACCCATGTTATATGAAGGTAAAATAATACAATACTCAGGGGTAAAAAATGTCATCTGTGATTACTTGGAAGTATGGGAGTTTGGGAAACGGAGTAATGCTGCTATGCCTTGGTTCTACTGGCTGCATTTGACAAGAACGAGCAGAGCTTGAAAATGAACTAGCAGGTTGACAAGCAAAATCAAAAGGGCATATTTAAGCCTCCAAATTGCAGGACTTAGGGAAAATGAAAGCATTTGTCACCTACGCTGATAAAACACAAAACCGGGAAGGCAAACCTGAGTGACAAAATCGAACTGAAACTTCCTTTCTTACAACACTACAACTTGTATGATTACTGAATGGTTATTTTGTAGCCATGCTTACTGGGCAATTGCTTTCTTTTAAATTTTAAAATTAAATAATTAAAAAAATTTTATTGCAGTATAATTGAAGGGCGGTTGCTTTTGACCAACCATCTCCTTTCTCTTTTATTTCTTTTTTATTTCTTTATAAATTTTTATTTGAAAATAGAATTCTGCCCTTAGATATTCTTGATAATCTGTTTTATTCATAAATGGTAGGGATTCTAACATGACTTACTTATTTATCCAACACATGTTAATTAAGCACTTGCTATGAGTGAGGCATTGTGTTAGGGAATCAGGATGCATTAATGAACAAAATACAAAAACTTCTGTTGTTATAAAGCTTGCAACCTGGGGTAGGTGAAAGGCTAATGAAATTTAGCAAAAAGAAAATAGACTTTGGGAATTGGTGGACGAGTAGGAGGGGTGGTTAGATTGGAGCTGACTAAAGAGGCAACAGCATCTGCTGACACTTTTCAAGAAATTTAAAACATGGGAGTAGAAAGGTATTAACATTATGAAGGTGTTGGGGTACTGGGTGATTGAGGCTTTTTGTTTCTTGATTGTTTGGTTCATTTGTTTTAAAGATGGGAGATAATAAAACATATATATATATATTTATTTATTTATTTATTTTAGTGCTCAAGGAATAATCTACAGAGGAGGAGAGATGGGAGATGCAAGAAAAAAAGGGGTAACTGAGGAAGCTTTGCCATTTACTTCACAGTATGTCGTTGGGCAAACCATTTCCATTCTGAGTCTTGGCTTCCCTATTTTTAAAATAAGGAGGTTGGACTAGCTCAGTGGTTTTCAAACCATATTCAGGGTTTTGCAACCATTTAATTTGAGTTTTATTTTAAAGTACATTTCTATTCAATTTTAAGAATTGCAATAACAAAAAATTATATTCCCCCAAATTCTGTATGTTAAAGTCTGTCAATCCTTCTACATATGTGGCCAGGTTACCTTTTTTTGTGAAGATCTTGGAATACAGTGTCTTCTGACATTTGAAATTGTAAAATTAAGTTTCCTGATTCCATAAAAAAAACCCACAAAAAACTGTTACACTACTTATTTCTGTGAGAAATGATGTTCTCAACAGCAGCAAACCAGATGCTGAGGCAGGTATAAGACTCTTAACTATCATTCATAATCCCAAATTTCAATATTTTGGATTTATCAAATCAGTCTTTTCATTCTAACTTGTTGACTTTATAAACGATAAATGTTAAAATTAGGACTATTTCTTGCTTGCTGTTTAAATAAATTTATACTAGTGAAATACTGTTAAAACCTAATTTATATGCTGGAGTTCTACGTATGATTTCATTAACAAAATATTTAAAGTTTGAAAGCTGTGGAATAGGATAATCTCTAAAATTCCTTTAAGCTCCATCAAATCTACAATTTTGTTGACCTAACAACATAACCCGGATTTATAGGATAACTGCCAACTTCCCACTTTACTTTGTACTTGGAGCAAGTTTTTGAAGCAAGAAGAAGATGGAAAAAAATGGCTGAGTGTGGAGGAGGGAAAATTCGGCTGCACTTACTTGAAACCAACACAGCCCTTCTAGAGAATACACTAAAGAACCAGTGGCCAGCTTTAATTACCATTTCCTATAGTGAATTAGGAAATGGATTCCTCTTAGTGGGCCGTATCTGTCTCTTGTAAAGAACTCTAATTCAGATGGTCACATGGAAATAAAATGGCATCCAGGGGCTGTTTTGAACTGTACCAAACTAAATTCTACCGTTATCAAACCCAAGCCCTAAATTTCAAACTGTCAGTGTATAAATATATGCTTTTTGTTTCCTTTGAATTTGCATAAACTCTAGTAATTTTTTTTTTTTTGGTTGATAACAGTGTTTGTGTTAAAATCACACCTTCTTTTGATTTCTTGCATGCATATAGGCTTTCTCCTGCTTGTGGACATAAGTGCTTTTATCTCACTCTGCAATCAGTCACAAGCCAGGGTGGAGGCAGGGAATGTTTGGTACAATATTTCCTATATAAACAGTTTCGCTGTAAAAGGAACAATATGGCTCTAATTTTGATGTATGATCAGTTTAGAAATGTGCAAACGCATTTGAATATACATCCTGTACATGACAACAGCAATGTGAAATTGATACACAAAAAGATTTTTTTTTGGCTCTAGTGATTTCCCTAGCCCTCCCCCAACCAGATAATATCAGCTTCATTTGTAAGCTTTTAAGTGAAAATGCCTGCTTTGATAGCTTTCCCAAATTGATAAAAATATATGCAGTCAAATAGAATTTCTTTTAATGGTCAAGTTGTCCCCTGGCATACACACTCTATCTTAGTCTGAATACAAATAAAAGCAGCCCAAATTGAAGAGGATTTAAAATTTTCCAATGTAGCTCGAAGTAAAATTGGAAGTGGCAGTGGTAGAGACACAGCTCAGGGATATTCCAGATGTATTTGTTCTGTGTGAGAAAAAAGCACTGGGTTATTAGGTCCTATTTGACTGGGCCAGGTGGGAGGAGCAGCTTTTTCCCTCTGGCTGGTCACAAGCGGCCCAGGTGCGGGTTAGCCTTGACCCGGCAGCCCAGTGGTGGTAGTGGTGCCTTGGCTCTTCGCTCTCTTTCCCACAGTACAACTCTGGGGTTGAACAATAGCAACTCAGTGAATGCAGTTGTAACTTGGCCACTGGAAGTTTCTATTATTGAACAGTGATCCTTTCTTAAAAGGTACAAGTATCACCATAATCCTACCACCTAATTACAGTACTATTTACTGTGAATTTACTAAAGACCAGAATTTACGGATACCAGCTAAACCAACCTCTGAAGTTGATACTATTATTAATATCCCTATTTTTCTGAAACGGAAACTAAGGCTTAGAGACACTATGTAATTTAGCTAAGACAATATATTTAGGAAGTGGCCTAGCTGGGATTAAAGCCCAGTTTAAGAGCTAATGTTCTTAATTTCAAACTGTATCTCAGCCCTAATGCATGAAAATTATTTTTCCATGTTTTTGTCTTTGTACATACATATGCATAAATTTTCTTATGTGAAATTAGAGGGAACACACACACAGACACTGTAATACAGCAAATTGAAATATTGGAATATTTGAAATATTTTAAAATTATCTTAAGAATTTTTTGCTATTGCTTGTATAGTCTCCATTACTATGATTTTGTCATTTCTAATGGCTGCAAAGTTCATATTAAAAGTGTATTTACTGTGTGATTTCAAACTCTATGGCAGGCATTTCGTTACTACGTACACTAGGTATTTTGTTCTTCCCCCACCAAAAAAGGAAATTATTAGATGTATGCATCATCATCTCCATTTTACAGATATGGAAGTTGAGGGTCATCGGATTTGAGTAACTTACCCAAGATCACGCATCTGGTCAGGGTCTGGGCTGACTCCATAACCTGGCTCTTTTCACGATCCCATAGTTGACTTCAGAAACTAGCTAATCAGAAATCAGAAGTTAACAGATCAAAATGTCCAACACTTGGGGCATGGATAGGTATCATATCCTTTGTGGGCAAGAAATTTACTATGTTGATAGCAGCTGAATGTAAAAATGAGCACTGATTTTCTTCCCGATGAAAGAAAGCTTATCCTGTGGACTACAATGATAGGATCTGTGCTTGGGTGGGTGATCTAGTGGATCACAATGGATTTGGGCAGATCTATCCAGGCCCAGCAATCTGTCAAGCAGTATAAGTTTACAGGGTCTGGGTGTCAGGTCTCCTGGGGTCTGCTCTGGGGAGAGAAGGCCATGAGACGGGGAAGGAGGCCGCTTCATTTGCAGTGTGTGTGTGCGTGTGTGCGCACGCACACACGGATGGGAAGTCCCCATCGCCACCAGACACAACTTGGAGATTCTTTTTCTACAAATGCCAAGTACTAGCCATCTTTTTCTCATCCCTTCCCCTTTCCAGTTTCTTCTCTATCTTAAGGCAGGCGTCTTCATCAGGGCAGGCTATTAGAAGAAAAATACCACAGATTGGGCAGTTTAAATAGCAAAAATTTATTTCTCACAGTTCTGGAGGCTGAGAAGTTCAAGATCAAGGGGCTGGTAGATTCGGTGTCTGGTGGGAGCCTGCTACCTGCTTCATAGACAGACAGCTGGTCCTCATCTGGCAGAGAGCAGAAAGCCAGAGCAAGCTCTCCTGTCTCTTCTTCCAAGGGCACTAATCTCATCCATGAGAGCTCCACACTCACGACCCAATTATCTCCCAAAGGCTCCACCTCCTACACCATCACATGGGGCATTAGGATTTCAACATGTGGCTCTGGGGAGGGGGAACACATTTAGTCCACAACAGCAGGGTTTCCCACCATGTGCTGCGGCAATGACTGATGGTATACCTGAGGTAATTTTTAGGGATGCCCAGGTGAAACATTGAAAAAATTTTAATCGTCATGTACTTAATTTATATATATTTGAAAATATATATAGAAGCACATTAAACAGTGACTTCAACCAGTATTATTGCTGAGGATGAATCTAAATTAAAATAAAAAAGTGAATCATTTAAAGAAAAATGTTAGAAAAAAAAATATGGGTGGTACTAGGATGTGCAAGAATCCTGAAGGTGGTTGATGAGGGAGGGAAGTTTGGGGCAATACTGCTTAAAACATGTTACCTCCTTCCCTCTCTTCTCATGCTGCACTGCGGGCCTAGTCTGTTACTCCAGCACTATGCTTTCGTGATCTTTCTGGCTGGAACCCCGTCTCTCTTGCCCTTTGAATCCACCACTCCTCTGCCTCAGCACCTGGCGCAGTGCTCAGCACAGAGTAGGAAGTTCAGCTGGGACCCTCAGTCTCTCTGCTTGTCACATGTCTGTCCAGCAGCTCAACCTCTGGCCAGCCCCTGGGCTCTATCTTCCAGCAGCAAGTTCTGAGATTCAGGGCTCTCGAAGTCTGATCTTCTGCTAAGAGAAGGGAACAAGGGACAGAAATAGAACAAGATATCTTGAACACAGATAAAAGGCTTTTTGATATTTGCATGAGATATGCTTCTTAAAGAGGAACTATTTTTATAGTATTATCTATAAGACATTATAGGCAAAAATTAATTTTCTAAGTCTTTATAGTTAAAACAGTCTGTGCACAGAAGGAATTTAAATTCCTCTTTTAATAAAAAACCATGCATTGTCCTGCAGGCAAGGGGCTAGGCTGTTTTTTTTTTTAAATGTGATTATTTTGTGATTTCTGATACCAGGAGAAATTTGTAAAATGCTATAAAGACTGCTGCGCTTACCTCACTGCATTCCACACTGTGTCCATGCTTCTTCATAAAGGATTATTTGGGGGGCGGGGAAAATGGCAGAAATATTACAATATAGCAATTCAATAAAGCATTGTAAAACCATAAACTACAGCAAGGATAGGAACTAAAGCTTTTTAGGTGGAGGAATTAAAAATAGGCAAGGCAGGATGAACTGCCTGAGCTAAATGAACAGGAGGCCAATAATTGAGCTTAGAACTAAGGGTTGAACCAAAGGCATTTGAAGTGTTAATTTATTAAATAACCCTTTGCTTTCATGGCTTACAATAAAAAATATTTGTGGTCAGGAAAGTTAGGAGACAGGAAGTTGAAGTCTTCTAAACCCATTTCTATGCTTGGAATGAAACCAAACCTTTATCCAATCATAAACCTTACATGTTTATGTGCCCGGGAATGGAGAGGGGGAGAGAGGGGAGCAGCATTTGATTTAAGGAACCTCTTTTCGCCCTGGGTTTCGGTCCTAGCGGGGTGTCCTCACGCAGCTTGGAGGAGACGGCTGTCTCCCCTGCCTCTCCCCTGCCTCGGTCCACAGCACCCACCCCCTGAGCTGGTGGGCACGTACTGGCTCAGTTTCCCCGCTTTGGTGAAAACTGACAGGGAAGTAGGGAACGGCTTAATGATCACAGCTGAACTGGATCTTTATGAAAAGGATCCTTTCCATCCTAGAAATCTGAGCCACTGAAAATAGTTTCGATCCAAGAGGGTGACTACCCAACTGTCCACACAGGCCGGCTCGAAAGGAGACTGGGTCAGACGACTTAACATTACCTGTCTTGCACACGATGCCTTGAAAACAGAGGGCTTGAGAGCAAGCCATTGCCCTCAGGCTCTTTTTACCGGTGCGGCATCCTGGTCTAGTCTCCGTGAAAAATATGATGGGAGATACCCTTGAGGGCCAGGACAAAAATATGAATTTCTTACACGGCTGGATATTTCTAATATCTTTATTTGATGGATGAAGAAACCGAGACCTTAGGTAGTAAAATGATTTGCTGCGGTGTGTATCCACTGAGGAAGGAGACTCTCTGAGTCCTCGTTGAGAGCAGAGTGATTTTGAGAAAGTGATTTAACCTCTCGAAACCTCAGTTTCCCCATCCTTAAAGTGGGGTTAACGATAGTTTGCACTTCCATGGATTGTTTATAAATATCTGAGTTTTCAATTCCCAGTCCAGGGCTGAATGTGGTATAATTCTGCCTTCTTCACAAGGTGCTACCTCTTTTTCCAAAGCTTAGAAAAGGAGTGTTTATAGGTTTGGCATGATCTGCTCACTCTTCACCCAGTGGCCTGGGGCCAGGTTGGCCAGAGGTGATACAGGAATAAAAGGGGAGAGTTAAGGAACTTAAATCTGCAAAGTGAGTAGTCTGTATCAGGTACGTTACATGCATCATCTTATTTATTTTCTGAAAAAACAAAAAGAACATTTAGGAGATGGGGCTTATGATTCTCATTCTCAGTTAGAGATACTGAACTTCCAATAGGTTATGTGATATAACTGAGGCGGCATAGTCGGGGCACACCAGGTCCCAAACCAGGCTGCTCTTGTCTCCAAGGTCTAGGCTTTTCCACCTGTAGTGCATCACCTTTGGTGGCAGAATGGAGGTGCTGGTGGTGGAGGGAGAGAAGGTGCAAGAGGGGACCAGGAGGGAGTACCCGTGGGCATCAGGCACTGCCCCAGTGGCCTGAGACTTCGTCTCCATTAGCTACCAAGAAAGGTACCTTGTGAGTCAGATCTCCTGACATACACGGATCATTTGGATTCCACGTTCAGGTCCTGGGGGCGACGCCCTGGAGGCTACAGGGAGTCTATACACATGTGGGGATTTACGGAGCACCACTTGGAGGCCTGGGTTAGATGTTTTATGAACACGGCTCTATTTAGCTCTCACACTGGCCCAGTGAGGTAGGCATATGGCAAATTGACATTTAGACGTTAAGTGGCTTGCAGTGCCAAGATTCAAGGTGGTGCTTCAGTTAATTCATCCCATTACCTCCAGACAGTGTGAGGGAAGAGCTCGTGGTGGGAATGATACAGCACAGTGCTCAGGAGGTCATGTTGCGAGTTTGGTCTTTTGGGCGAACTGGACTGGCCTAGAGGGAAACTCCTTTTAATGCTTATAGGCGTCTTCTCCCTTTTGCTGGAACACAGCACATCAGCCATGGACCAGGGGACATTTAAGAGACTGGGGAGGTTTGGGCAGGACTTGGTGACAGTCGCCATGGCTGTGTAGCGAGGGGGCTTTGGAATCAGTCATTCCTGGCTTGAGTCCTGACCTCTGCCTAAATCTGCATGCTGGGTGTGATTTACTTAGTGGTTCTAAGCCTGTATCCTCTATGGTAAACGGTAATCATGATAATACTCATTTACCTCATGGGGTTGTTTTAAAGATTAAATGAGAACTTGTTCGTAAGGAAGTAGCAAACTAGGGGCAGGATGTAGCCCATGGGTGGAACACCTTGCCAGGTGTTCAAAAATGTTTTAAGTCATTGCCAACTGAAAAAAATTTTGAGATATCACCAAAATATCTATCTATGTATCTATCTATCATCTATGTTCATCATTTCCTTCCCCAAATATGAAATTCATGATGCAAAGATTTCTATGGAAATTCAGAAGATCTGGCAGCAAAGGACCCTTGTTCCCACGAGGTAACAATGAAATCGAGGTGAACAGCAGCCACTACCTTAGAAAGAACAGGTATTTTCTGGTTTTCCTCAACGGACTGCACGCCCTACAGTCTGCTTTGCTCATCTGGTCCCTGCGGACTTCACAGTATAGAAGCTGGCAGATAGCAGCAGTGTTGTGCCTGGTGGAGAGGGACATACAGAAAGCAGCAGAGTCAGGATTTGAACCCTGGCAGTCTGACCCCAGGGCCAGCAGGATCACTCACTTTGTGCTACGGCCTCACTATTCAAATGTGGTCCACAGACCAGAGTCCAGCATCACCTGGAGCTGTGAGGCAGGCAGTGTCTTGCCACCGCACCCCCACCCCCCACCCCGCCCCGCCCCGCCCCACCGCTAAAGCTACTGAATCCGAATCTGCATTTTAATGAGCTCCCTGTGTGACTCATATGCACGTGCAAGTTTGAGAAACGCTGCTCTGTAGTTCTTATTATTGACTGAACATTCGGACATTCAGCTTTATAGGTAAAGGCCACTATGTAGTAAATGGAACACGGGCCTGGGAATTGAGAATGGAATTCAGGTATATTTGCCTTGTGACTTTGATCAAGTCTACTCTGGGCCTCATCATCTTTCTCTGTAAAATGAAAGGACGGAGCAATATTTATATTCTGCATTTCACAGAAACGCTTCTGAACGGTATGGCTTCTGGTCAAGTGCCTCCAATACAGTGCTGGATGCTGAGGCTACACAGTCCGATGAGGTCTAGGCAGCTCAGGCCTGCCCTCTGGGGCCCCTCTGTTCGGTCCACCAGAGAGACAAACAAATTAACAATTAAAGCACAAGCCCAGGTCGTACCTGATGCTAATACTCTGTGATACCCAAACAGCATCTAAGATGCACTAAATGGTCCCCAGCGTCATGACCCAGGTAAAAGAGTCTGCACGTGTGTCAGAGCAACTCCCCAGCACAAGACACACACTCAGTGAAGAAATGGGCCAGCCGTGTTTATAGCTCGGTGGCTGGGTGCAGCTCCCGGGGGAAAAACGTATGTTGGACCAACACTCAGTAAAGAATGTAGATCCTACAGACCTTTATTTATTAACATTTCTCCTGAGGGGAGAATGCTTTTTAATTTCATTAAAAAAAAAAAAAAGACCTCTGAGCTAGCACTGAATTATAGATACTGCTAATTTGGTTCAATTATTTTGCTCATTATGGGCAAAAACACAAGTGACATTACAGACCCAGGACTGAGGAATCAGGTCCCAGATTACTCTTGTGAAAATACAAGTGGGATTTAAAAATGTATCAAATAACTAGCTGTCACACCTGATTAATACCACCCAATCTAAGAGAAGCGGCTGTTCTATCTTCTAAAACGTCATTAAAATATCAAAAATAAAGAGTTCACGTAATTAAAGAAACATTATTTTGTTCACACAGCCTGAAAAAATGTGATTAGGCAGCAGTTCTGAAATGGAGATACGCAATCAGGTAGGCGTGTGTATACCAACTCAGAGCTGATACTGCTGGTTGTGTAAAATGTTGCCTCGTGATGGGCTGCGTTAGGGCAGACGCTGGGGAAAGAAAGAGATGGAGGTGGGGACGCATGGTTCATTTGCTCTGAAGTCGCAAGGGTGGAGTTTTTTGTTTCAAAGCCAAAATAGCCCTGTTTTATCAAATAAGCTATCTGGGTTACATTTCCTGTCAGCAAAGCGACAGGATCTGCATTGACGCTTGGGTTCCAAATAAGACTGATTTAGTTATTCTGTCACTAAACACAAGCTAAATTTCCATTCAACAAAAACAAGAATAATTGGTTTGGTTTCAGAAAGACAAGCAATCATTTTTCATTAGCATGTGCGGGAATGAAGCATGCTGTTGGTCGCTAATGCATGTGCACAATGATGCCAGGGGATGGACACGCAAACAACACTTAGCAATCATTTTCTGGGAAATACTTTTCTTAAAGTTAGGGGCTCTGTATATAACTCTGTATATAACTCTCTTAACCCACATATCTCTGTTGGTTTAGGTCACTGGGCAAAAATAAGTTCCTATTTGTTGTGTCTTGTTCAAGGTAGGCACTCAATAAATGCTGGCTGAATTAATTTGCAGGCGTATGAGTAGAAACTGGTGTGAGGAAACACCGTTTTCTTGGAGTTCATGGGCTGTACAATTTAGCCTTGAAATAGAGGGTGACAAGATATACTGATGCTTCATAATTGAAGGCCTGGTTGGAGTGTGCAGCCAGCCTTGTCCAGGTAATGAATTTCTGGAGAGAAGGCACTGAGATTTTTCTTGGTCCTTGAGTTTTCTGGCACTGGTCAATAAGCAGCTATTTTTGGTATGTGAGTGAGACATTTCATGAGGAATATTCACTCAAGCAGTGTGTCTACCCAATGCCAAAGCAAATGGTTGAAAAGTGAAAACTCAGTCAGTCACATGACTGATTTGATCCTGGTTGCACTGATTTCACAAGTGGTTTGTAGGAGTCTGCAAATCCCAGACAGGATCTGTGATGGTGGCCAGGCATTGATTGGTGGCTCCCTAAACAGGAATAAGAAATATTCCACCCAGCCCTAGCTCCAGAGGGAAGGTCAAATCTTGACAGTGCCTAAAGGGAGCTGGAACTCAAGTTAGGGCAGTACTTGGACAATGGAAACCCAGCCCACTGGACTAGTGGTCTCCAAAGAGGGATGTGGGAAGGAAATATTAGAACTCTTCATATTAAGTTTTGGTCTCATTCTTTTTGCTTTCTGGTTGTATATATGTGTGTGTGTGTGTCTGTGTGTACTTTCAACTACACATATCTGAAAGTGCAGCAAGTATAAAATTTACAAACAAGTAAATATACATTTATTAGGGACGCATCAAGAGTTTTTCTAATAATGGAGTGAAACAACAGAAACAGTTTAGAGGTACTGTACTTGGTCAAGCCCCGTGAGGGCAGGGGTGATTACAGTTTTATTTATCTCTGTATACTCTGTTTCCAGCACCACACACAGAAGGCATTTTTTACACCATAAGCTCCCTGAAAGCAGGCTCTCTCGTTGTTGCTTTATATCATTCCCCAAGAACCTGAGTCCTCAGAATTTAATAGGTGGTCAAAAAAAAAATTTTTTAAGTGAATACCTGCAAGATAAGTCAATTGTCCCCATAGAAGATTTTATCAAGTTTTTCTTAAACAGTTGAGGATCTCTACCCTGTGAGATCTTTGGAGGCATTTTGCATATTTTGAATGATCTATTTGTCCAAACACCTGAAACAGAGAGTAAAAAAATGCTGTTGTTTTTTTTTACATATGATCTGCATGTTGTCAGCATTCCCTTTCTCTTTAAACTGTAAACCAGATTTATTTTTAGGCAATCCTGATTGATCGATGCCCAGATTTAAATTATGGCACTAATTTACTTTTGACATTAAGATTCTTCACTTTGAAGAAGAAGGAGCACCATAAAATCCCTTTGAATAAAGAATATATATCTATACAATAAAGTCTGACTAATAAAAAGTAAATAAGTACTCACATTTTCAGGAATATTCTTCTGTATTGTGTGAGGCAGACCTTCAGAGTTCTCTAGTGTAATAGTATACCTTGATTGGAGAGAGAAGCAGAAAGACTCACAGAGATCACTTAAAATCTCATGGTACGGTTTAGAGACTTGTGCATGCGTGTGTTGGTGTGTATTTCCCCTTATCCACATTGTTAACAGGTTTTAATCTCATGACTACTGAGAACAGCAAAGTATAGAGTTAGGAAATCCCAAATTCTAATCTTAGCTGTGCTGTTTATTAGCTATAATTTGCCTAAAGTAATATTATGGAGTCTTAATTTACAGTAATTATTTCCAATAATACCTCCTTAATAGGCATATGGATTAAGACTCTCTTAGTTTGTAAAAAAAAGGAGTTGATTTGCTCATGTGAGTGACAAGTCCAGATCAGTGGCTTCAAGCCCAGGTGTGTCTGCAGCTTCTCCAACGTCACGACGCATGTCTCCCCTCTCTTAGCTCTGCCTTCCTCTTCCTTGGCATCGTTGGGAGGCTCAGGTGGGCAAATGGTTGTAGTGGTTCTGGCAGTACATTTCCTGGGGAAGAGAATGTACATCTATCTTAGCATCCCAGCTACGTTTTTCTTTGCCTCTCATTGGCTCATTTGGCCATGTGCTCATCTCTGAAGCAACTGCTGTGTCTTGGGCAATGTGAGATGGCTTCAGTCTTGGTGAGATGCCCATTCACTGCTATGTGCTATTAGCAGCCCTTACTCCACCCAAATCACTTGGTCTTGGTGTAAGGGGTGGGTGGCTCTACAAAGAATAACTGGAGTAAGGTTATGAGATGAAAGAAGAATGAATGCTAGTAGGAGGCAAAATACCGACTGTCTACCATGGCCAGTTTGTGGGAAGGTCAAATGAGGTCACATATGTAAAATGCATAGCATGTAGACAATCAGTAAATGATCACAAGTGGATGATCAGATGAAGTCAATCTCAAGAAATGAGACTCCGAAGCAGGACAGGTTTGAGATCAAGCACACAAGGAACCTTACTCACCTGGAATAAATTAGTTGAGTGCACTAAACAGGGGGGAGAGGTGGGAGGGCCTGACCTGGAGGGGGAGAAGACAGAGGGCAAGAAGGAAGGAGTTAAGGCAGCAAGACTAAGGGACTGCTCAGATGTATGGAATTAGGGATAGGGAAACAAGTCAAGTGTATGACAAATATTGGGGTGCACGTGAACCTGTTCCTTTAGCAACAAAGTTAAGAGGAAAAGAAAACAAGTGAAACTGGCTAGTGCCATCAAAAAGGGAATGGCTGACTATACAATGTTGCTTCCATATGGCAGGCTAAACTTACTCTGAAGAAGCAAACATAATATTTTGATAAATATTTAATGGTTGGGAACACGCTCCTGATATAGGAAGTGAAAAAAGCAGGCTATAAGACAGAAGAGCATTATTGATCCCCATGTATGTAGAGTTAGTTATGGAAACATTTGTATTATATAGTTCCAGATGACTTATCGCACAGTGTTAACCATGTTTATCTTTGAACTGAGGGAGTGTTTTCCATTTTTAAAAACAACAAATTTGTAATACTTTTCAAAATTAGAGGGAAATAAATGGTACATTATAAAAGAAAACCAAAACATCTGTTTCTGATAGACATTGACCTTCTGGGGAAGACGTTCCCAGTGAAGATGAGCAACTGGGCTGGGGGCTTGGATCAGAGCGTCAGGAAGGAGCGTCCACTTCTGGTCTAAGACACTGGTGGGTGAGAACGGTCATTCATACCACGGCTTTTGAAGACGGGCCACTGGGAAAGACTAATGCCTGACGTATCTAGCCCACTGAAGCCTGATGTCCGCCACTTGCTTTTGGTTAAGCAAGAAGCTCCCAAATACTCAAAGGCCCCGAAGTCAAAGGACGTGGATGTGAAGCTTCGTTCACTCTGTGGTTTACAAGCAGTGGGACTGCGGGAAAATCACTTATCTTCTCCAAACCTCAGTTTCCTCATTTCTAGAACGGGGTGAATACCACCTGCCCTGCCTAACTCATGAGGTTGCTGCAGGATTCAGGAGATGATGTGAAAGGGCTTCCTTAAGGGTAAAATGTTGTCCACCTCTGAGCTACCTTTACCTCTGTCTTGTGACATTTTACATAGCTCAGTACCACTTTCTCTCCCCAAGATGGTCTCCTACCCATGGTGGGTACTCGTAAGCTCATTTCATGTAAATAAGTTTACAAATAAATCTATGAATGCACTCACCCACATCCCTCACTCACTCCCCACACCAATATTGACAGAGTGTATCACATATTCCTACTGAGAAGCATGGAAAACTGTGTTTTTCTTCTTTCCCCCAGTGATACCTGCTGGCCTACAACTCACATTTGGTTTAATGCACCAGAGATTATAAAATTCAAAAGGTCACGTGACGGCAAACAAAAAGAGGCACCTTTAGATGAGCTTTGTTTCTCCTCAAGTTCTCCCCATCTCAGTAAATGTCACCATCACCCACTCAGTTTCTCAGAACCTTGAGGTCTTTCTTGTCTCTTCAATCTTCCTTCACACTTTACATCCAACCCATCAGCATTGGCTCTCCATCCTGAATCTGACCACTTTTTCTCATCTCCGCTAGTTCTGCCCAAGTTCAAACCATTATCGTCTCTTTCCTAGAACACTGGGTTAACCTCCTAAGAGTTTTCTCAATTCTATTTTTAATCCCTGACAGTCTGCTATCACACAGCAGCCAGAGTGATGTTTAGAAAAACATTCCCCTCTCAGAACCCTCTACTGACTGTACCTCAGGATAACCAAGTATGGATGAGAAAGTTTCTCTTTATAAAAGTATTTCTTTTACTAAATAAAGAAGCAATGATAGGATTAGAAAAGTACCACTTAAAAACTCTTTAGTGAAAAAACATATCTAGGTAACAATCATCAATGGCTGCTAAGATCAGACAAAAAAGAGACAACCTTACATCATGTGTGGATGTACATACTACCACCTATGAAGTTTTCCTCCCAAAATATTAAACCTGAATCAAATTTAGCTTCTACAGCTCACTGCCAATTTATAAGAAATACAAGGGATAGAGGTACACGTTACATGACACAACGAGAAAGCGTTTAGCAGACAATGGGAAATGCTACAGGACAAATAACGTGGCTACTTCAGTAAATAAATAAGCAAGGGTGGAAGAAAGAGGGGGACAAACTTGCACCTGTTTGTCCAGGACTTTCCTGGTTTTAGTACTCAAAGTCTAGCATCCTGGAAACCCCCCCAGTCCTACGCAAACTGGGATGTTTGCTCACCCTCTGCACTGGTGGAGGGAGTGGGGGTGAAGGACCCTAGAGATTAAGAGTCTTATGAGACAGATATATGGACTTTATATGGATCTTACTTAAATGAAAATCGTGGAGGGAGAAACTTGATGAATATTTGATGATATTAAGGAATTATTTTTGTGTTTTAGGTATGATTATGATATTATGATCATGCTTTGTTTTTTTAAAAAAGAGCTATCTTTTAGAGATATATGCTGAAACATTTATATATAAAATGACATGATACCTAGGATTTCTTTTTGTATAATATCGGGGTTTGGGACATAGGTTTATATGGAATTAGGCCATCTGAGTTCACGATTGTTACAGCTGGGTAATGAGAATATGGGGATTTTTTAGGCTCTTTTCTCTAGTTTTGTAAATGTTTGAAATTTTTTATAATGAGACATCAACATGCAAACCAGCAAACCCAAAATCCCCTCCAATGGCTTCCCTCCACATTCAGAAGACAGGTCGCACTCTCTCGCGTGACGGTCAGAGCTCTGAGTGGTCCGACTCCTTCATCCTCTCCCTCACACACTCCCCTCCCCCTCACACACTCCCCTCCCCCAACACTGGCCCTCCAGACTTGTTCCCTGTAGCCTTTGGTGTTGGCTCTTCTCTTTGTCTACGGCTCCTCCCCAGAGTTCACCTCCTACATGCCTTTGCTCAATTCCTACTTCTTCCCTGGGCAGTCGACAGAGGAAAGGAAATTGCCTTTCCCTAATTGTATTAATCATGCCTTTTATTTTCTGTATTTTAAAATGCCTTTGATATGCCGGCCAACCAACCCGAGTCAGATCCCCACCCACCTCCTTTTTGTCAAGTTCCTATCCTCTCAGACACTATCCCCTGCCCTAAGTCACCCAGGGCCAGGTAGTAGAGCACCCCTATAGGCCAGAGCCCACCAAAATTATTCAAACTATGCAACCCCAAAACTGCTCAGTTGCTTATCCTGCCTCACACGTTCCTTCCCGCTAAAATCACAAAGAAGTCTTTTGCCACTTTTTCCCCTTGCTGCGTCTGCCTCCTGACTGAGGCTGGAGCTTCTCTGCGTGGCCTTCCATGGCGTGGTGTGCCCCTTCCTCTTGGAAACTGTGAGTGGCAAACTACCTTTTCAATGACAACCATATCCTGATTTGTTGGCCTCACCATACCTGAATAATAACAAAATCCTGGGTACATCGCAAATACCAACCCCTGTCCTCTTTCTCCTTACTCTGCTTTACTCTTCTCTAGAGCATGTATCACTTCCCAAAAGCATTACTAGATGTTTATTTATTTATTATTTATCTCTGTAGGTACTTGAGAGTAGAAACCTAGGCTGTTCTGTTAATCCCTTGATCCCCAGAACCTAGAATGGTACCTGTTCCATAGTATTTACTCAGTAAATATTTGTGAGGCAAATAAGTAAGAGAAGAAACCCCATTTGCTGCTTAAGTAAATGGAGGTTTGGGAAGGGGGAGAATGCTTTGCAGGGAGTTTGAGGCACTTCCCCCTTAATGAATATCATGGATGTTTTTCTTTTTCCAAGTGTCAGGACAGAGAAGGTATGATCTCTGATTGACGGCACTTGACGCAGAGCAGACCTTGACCTCGGGAGATAGCAAACCTTTAAGTTTTTAAGTTCTGAATCCCAGTTTCAGTACTTACTAGCTATATAACTACTTTTCTCATATTGAAAGTGGAAATATAATTGAGAATGAGGGAGTTAAGGCCAGGAAAGTTCTTGACAGAGGGCCTCGCACATGGTAGGTGCTTAATGGGTGGTAGTTTTTATTACTAGGAATGTTATCTGCTACCCTGCTTGTTCTCTTCTTTTTTTGTTTTGTTTTTTTTTTAGTTTTTTTTGTTTTGTTTTGTTTTTTGTTGTTTTGTGTTTTTTTTTTGTTTTGTTTTTTGTTTTTGTTTTTTGTTCTCTTCTTGGGTCATAAAAAAAAAAAAAGTAGGAAAACGACTTCAGGAAAAGGCAGGCCTAGCAATTCTCTTTATTGGTCAGAACACAATTGGAATATGGTCTCCTTAATCTATTTGTTGACGTGGATCCAGGGCAGGGCCTTCTGGATGGCAGGCAGTCTAGAAACCGTATCACGTGAGAGAGATGGTGGACATATTGGGAGGGCTCAGCCCCCCCAAAATAAGACCTCAAGGAGATATTACAGATGACTTTTAGCAGATGATATATGATCGTGTAGAAGAGATATATTTTGGGGAGATCCTCCAAGGGGAGGCCAGGGCTCATAACTTACCTGAGCTCACACCTGGAGCTGCCCTGTTACAGAAGGGGCAGCCTCCAGCAGACTGCAGCTCTCTGAGGCAGGGTCACGTCTGTCTGAACCTCTACTGCACCCCCAGGGTCCAACATTGATCCCTGTTATAATGGCACTGAATGAGTATTTGTCTCATAAAGGAGTGAAGCAGACACTGGACAACCACTTAATGATTCCAAGGTCTTTTGCAACCCAGCCGTAACTTTCTGTGGTTCTACCCCAACCCAGCCAGCTTTAGATTATGTTCAACTCTCTAGCTCTCAGTTAATGTCCTGTTTTAGCTCATCATATTTTTTTGTTAAAAGAATCCGATAAATATGGGTTTCTCTTAGATAAACATCACTAACAATGTACTCCTATGCATTGTCTTCAAACTACAAACACAGAGATACCTCTTAAATTGTCTACTGATATTTGGGATTCATGAGGCTTTGTCTCACATAAGTAATTGTCAAGGAACAAATGGAAATACAAGCCTGTCAGAACTGCAAGGGATTTATATGGTCATTAGTTTAGCTTCATATGATACTTGAATCCCTTCTATAATATCCCTGCCAAGTGGGTGTTCAGTCTGTGTTTGAACATCTTTAGTGATGGGAAATGCACCTCCCTTGAAAAGAGGTATAGCACTGGGTTTGAGGCCATGGACTTTGAGGTAATCCAGACCCTAGGTTCAAATCCCAGTGCCATACTTACTAGCTCTGTGTCCTTTGGAAGTTATTTGGGCCTTTGTTTTCTCATTTGTGAAGCATGAAAATAATGTTGCCTATGTCACAGAGTGATTGTGAACTTTAAGTGAGATATAAAATGGTTGCGACGTTGCTTGGCACATGGCAAACACCCAATAAATGGTAGTTCTTTTGTTTTTTGAGGCAGAACTATTTATTAGATTGACTATACGAAAAATTTCCCTTCTATAGGTGAAGTTTGTCTTCCTTCTTCTGGAAGGTCAAATAGGTGTACAGTCTAACGCCATCTTTAACTGACTGATAGTGGCTTTCTGGAGACCAATGCTTAAAATACTGTAAGGCTTTCTCCAATAGGAAAGAAAGACAAGATGACTTAGTGATGCCAGCCACGGTGCAAGAATTGGGAAATGTTGGAGGGGGAGAGGTAGAGATTTTGTGAGTGAAAACATTTGGGCAGTTCACGGGACAGGTCTGTCTTTCTTCCCCCTTGGAATCCTACAGAATGTTTCTGTTCTCTCACGTCCCAACTCTTCTCATCCCATGAGCCCTGCACCCAATACTTACATTTTTCCTGTTCTGTTGCTGACTGGCTGTTCTCACATAAGTGATGCCCTTCTTACTTAGAGAGCAGAAACAAGTGCCAAGAAGCTGTCAGAAAGCCCTTGCTTTTTAACCAGTTCATCAAAGTCAACAATGACTTACTGAAAGCACAATATGAATAAGGAGAGGCCTGGTCTCACTTTTTGATGTAACAGAGTGACAATTAAACTTTGAATAAGGAAACATAAAGCTCTAGAACAAGACTCAAGCACTGAAACACAGAAACCTGCAGGCCTTCTGGTGTGGAGGCCAACAGCTCTACTTGCTTCAATGGCCCTCAAGGGCTTCATTATGTGATATCAGAGAACAATAACTGACACACAGAAGGTTGCCTAAGTCATCAGGAAAACAATACATTATAATCATTGTACTCTGTTTGAGGAAGCAGGGAAGTCTACAATGCTCTTTACAAAGGTTATCAACAATTAATTAAAATAAGGAAATACTATTGCTGAAAAGAAGCTTCTGAAAATTTTATTATGTGAAATACCCCATTCTCTGAAGATACTGCATAATTATACGTGTTTTAACACCAACCACATTTAGATGGCATGTAGCATTTAAAAGCAGAAACTATTCAGTGCTGTAGAGATATTATAAATTAGACAGGAAATAAATATTGGGGGAAATAAAAAGTTCATTAGGAGAGATAGTAGATATTGATTTTATTTTCTTTCTACAAGCATTTACCAAGTGCTTTTCATAAGCCAAACGCTGTACTGGGTCCCAGGGGTGCTAATGGAATGAGATGTGGTCACTTGCTCAGAGAGTTCTTAGTCTAGCAGGAGAGACCAACATGTTAAAAATAACTGTAGCACAAATGAAGGAAAATAACTCTGCCCAGCAAAGGATGACAGGTATGGCAGGGAAAGCTAAAAGGAGACATAATACTTGAGTAGCGTATTGAAGGATAAGCAGGAATTTGCTATTTTCCAGATGTGCAAAGGGGAAGGCATCCCCAGAAATCACAGTTTTTTCTGTTGTTTAGCATCACCCTCAGCCATATCATCATAAAAGGAATAAAGACCCTGAAGAGTTTTGCTGGGAAAAAAATGGTATTGGGGAATGCTTATAGGAAGGAAGGAAATATTGGAAGTGAGTCTGAACCAAAAGGACAGAGAAAACCTAAAAATGTTTAAATACAAGAAAAGGCTAGAGAGGAAGCTGAATTTACATGGTGGAGTAAAGTATGTGTGTAGACCAAGTCAGGAGAACCACATTTTAGTGTGGTTCTAGCCCTGACCACTACGCTCTGATCTTGGATATGAGCTTTACAATATGCTGCAAGTCAGGGCCACCTAACTGCTTCTTCAGGCTTTTCATAAGGGGCTGAACCAGCTTGCAATTGAGTTCCTTCCACATCCCAAATGCCCCAATGACCTATAAGACTCGAGAGCTTGGACAGAGACAGCACCTGGAACACAGTAGGTGCTCCAGTAAATTCAAAGGAATGACTTACACGGCCTTTAAGAGTTGGAGGCAACTTGTGCAGTCTTGTGAAAAGAATTGGAATGGCATTAGACAAATGTCTGATTTTGCGAGTGGCTGGTATTCTATAAACGGACTGGGGTTTGGAACTCAGAGGTGACTGGCAATGAGATGATGACACTAATGATAAGGCAAAAGGGAAATATCTGAGGATTTACTGACCTAGGAATGGCAATAAGGAAGAGATCAAATATCGGTAGGAATGTCAACATTTGCGAACGTAAGGGGACTTAAGGAAGCGGCTTAACCTGCAGTACAGTGTTTAATTCTCTGTACTGACACTGTGGTCCTCATCCATGTCCTTGGGGGGTTGGGCTAGATTGGCCTCATATGGGACGATCAAGGGCTCTGTACACATTCAAGGAGGATGAGGAACCACATATCCACCTTGTCCTGCAGAAAATTTACAGGACTTAGAGGGGAAGCGGGAGGCAGGCTATCATGCGCCTAATGGAGAGCATTAAACTTAACGCCAGCCACTAGCCCTTCCTACGCTTCTGATTATGTTTTACATTCTTCTTAACAATTTCTGCAACACCTTGGTAAGAACCTCATTTGACTGGTCCATGGGGATCGGCGGCAATGTGTCACGGGGAGAGTCCCAGGAAACCAGCAACGATTTACGGATTTACAGTTTCGCAACACCACGCAGCACCCCATCCTCGGAAGCTCCCGCAGTTTTGAGAGGCAACAATTTTGTCAGGAATGGGTTCCCAGAGACCTGAGCAGAAAGAAGCCGTGGTACAGAAAGGTACCTCAGTGCAAGGAAAGGGGTGCCTTGAGGAACTGCTCATCTTACTATCATCACAGAGGCTGTGAGGGCATAGAAGTTAAATAAGGGTGCAAATACCAAGGTGAAAGTGAGTAACAATTACCCTCGAGCGTGACGCTTTCCCATAAGTACCTGTAATGAGTTTATGAAGAAGGAATTTGATTAATTCATGTCAAGCTCTTTGATAAACGATATTGTCTCAACTGGTGCTAATAACGTAGGGTTTTTTTTTGCGGGGGGTGTTATATTGAAAACCAAAAAAGAGTTAAAACTACTCATATTGTCACCACTTTCTATTGTCACCACTTTCTATTAACAATAATATGAAATTAAAAATGATGTTTCCATTCCACTTACCAAAAATAACGTCTCCACATTTTGCAGTGCATCTTTTCTGAGCTGTCCCTCTTCTCTCTCTCTCATTTCAACCAGTGCCTTACTCGTGGACATGTGTTTATTTATAAAAATTCTGTTGTAAACATTGCTGCAACAAAAATCCATGTGTATGATATGTATGCTTTCATTTCTGTGGGCTGGTTCCTAAAAAAGGAATTATGAAGTCAAAGGCTATGCACATTAAAAACTTTACTTTCCAAAAGGAGCTGGGTCAGTTAAATGCTCAATACCAGTATGTGAGAGCATCTATTTTTGCTACCTCTGGCACCACTTAAACAGTAACTCTCAAATTTTTCCATTTTTGCTGAATTGAAGGCTGAAAACCAGTACCTCGTTAGCGATTCAGTTTGTAATTCTCTGACAGCTAGAAGGTTGAACACTTTTCTGTGTTTATTGTACATCTGTATTTTCTTTTCTTCTAATTGCCTATTCAAATATTTTGCTCATATTTCTAGTATTTGTATTTTGAATTACTTTTTAGGAACTCATTCTATGTTCCATATTAACCCTTTATGAATTTTTTCTTCCAAAGACAAGTGACTTTCAAAGAAATGTTTAAGTAGCAAAACCTCTTATTCAAAGGAACTCTCATGCCAAAGCTCAATAAAAGCAATGAAGTGGGGCTGCAGAAAGTGGTCTTTGAATACTATTGCTCACCAAAAATAAACGAGAGTTCTCTGGAAAACCGGTTAGTTCCAGATCTGGGGCAGAAAAGAAGCACCTAGGACATCTTGACATACTAGAGAAAATTTATCAAAGACTACAAATGTCCAAGAGCCAATCTGAGTCAGCTCCCACTGGACAAAGATGTGAAAATGTGAGAATCAAGAAGGACATTAACTGCAATGAATTAAAACGCATCAAATTGTTCGAATCCACGGGTTTATAAATATACTTTAAAAAGTTTTGATTGGGGCTTCCCTGGTGGCGCAGTGGTTGAGAGTCCGCCTGCTGGTGCAGGGGATGAGGGTTTGTGCCCCGGTCCGGGAGGATCCCGCGTGCCGTGGAGCGGCTGGGCCCGTGAGCCGTGGTCGCTGGGCCTGCGCGTCCGGAGCCTGTGCTCTGCAACGGGAGAGCCCACAACAGTGAGAGGCCCGCGTACCGCAAAAAAAAAAAAAAAAAGTTTTGATTGGGGGGCTTCCCTAGTGGCTCAGTGGTTGAGAATCTGCCTGTCAATGCAGGGGACACGGGTTCAGGCCCTGGTCTGGGAAGCTCCCACATGACGTGGAGCAACTAGGCCCGCTCGCCACAACTACTGAGCCTGCGCGTCTGCAGCCTGTGCTCCACAACGAGAGGCCGCAACAGTGAGAGGCCCGCGCACCGCGATGAAGAGCAGCCCCCGCTCGCCACAACTAGAGAAAGCCCTCGCACAGAAACGAAGACCCAACACAGCCAAAAATAAATAAATAAATAAATAAATAAATATTAAAGGCAAAGAAAGGGAAATTGTAGATAGAGTAAGGATCTAGTTTTTGTTAAAAAAAAAAGTTTTGATTGGTGCAAAGAAACCAACTAATTTTGAAAACTGATAAAGAAATCAATCATTCATCCTGCCTCTCCTGTACCTCAGGGTAACCAGAAAACTGATGACAAGGGTTCAGCTGACAAAGTTATCAAGATTAGAATATTACCAACTGAATAAGGAATCTAACGCAATGATTCTGATGAATTCTCTTAGCGGTTCACAAATCTTTCATGAACCCCTAATGAAATAGTGATCGAGGCAATGACCATGCATGGCCGCTAACATCACAGAGAGCTCAATATCAACCAGATATTAAACACCTCCCGATAAACCTCTGAAATACTCTTGCCAAAAAAATCAAAACTAACTCTGAACAAAACTCTCACTATAATGACCACATTACAGGAAACACAGGGGACAGAGGAGGAACATGTAAAATGATACCGTGGGGAATGCAATCAGCAAAATCCAGACTGTATAGAATAAAAGCCATGGTCACTGCAGCAAATTTCAAGACCAAAAGGAGATGAAGAGGGAGAGGGAGAAAGGAAATGATGCTTTAGAGCAAAAGACACTGAAGCGACATATCAACTAATTTCAATATATGGACCTTATTTTGATCCTGATTTGAATGAATACACTTAAAAATATGAGACAGTTGGGGGAATGCCAACACTGACTGTAAATTTAATGATATTACAAAATTAATGGTAGCTTTTTAGGTAGGATCATGGTATGTTGTTATTTTTTAAAAAGACTATCTGCATCTTAGAGATACCCACTGACAATATTTACCCATGAAATGATATGTTGTCTGGGATTTGCTTCAAAATTATCTGGGCGATGAGGGTGAAAGTGAGTATGAAAGAAAACTGGCCATGAATTGACAATTGTTGAAGCAAGGTGAGAGGTATATGGGGGTTCATTATACTACTCTCTCCACTTTCACATGTGCTTTAACATTTCTATAATAATAGCATGGCTGTGCTGTTAAAAGAGAGCTGGGGTGTGCAAGGCTCCCCTGTCTCAGTCCTCACCCTCGCACGCACTGAGACACCTGGAAAATCTCTGAGGCGCCACTAGGACAGAGCTCCCAGAGAGCAGGGAATTTCGTTCCTTTTCATCCCTGAAGAATCCTCAGTGTTTACAACAGTGCCTGGCACACAGTAGGTCCTCTGCATTTTGTGGCATGGAAGAACACTTCTAATGTGACGGATACTAGGCTAGTTTCATCAGACTCTCTGGGGGCACATGTTACATCCCAGAGGCCTGGCCAGAAGCCTCCGAGACTTTGTGCACCTCGGGCCCATTTGCCGTCTAGAGACTATGGTTGCAAAGGAATAAGCTCGTGGCTTAGCTACAAAACTAGAATGCCAGAGAGCTGTTTCACATCGCGAGCTCAGGGCCTCAGCAGCCCCGTGGCCCACGTGGCAAGGCTAGCCTAGCCCACCAGGTCCGCAGGGGTCTCCACATCGGCAGCCACCTGGGGGGTACGTTAAAAATACAGGTACCTGAGCCTCACCTTCAGAAATGCAGATTCCTCTGTGCAGGCATAGGACGCAGGCAGGCGATTACAAAACAAGACCCCGCAGGTGATTCTCAGGACTATAAGTACCGTCATCCACATAATCTCCTCCGCCCCTTCTCGGCCACGGCCCTCGGAGCCATGGTCCAATAACAACACTCCTACAGGGTCTCCCTCTTGGCAGGAGGCTGAGTGGCCTCGTCCCCTGGACACTGAGAAGTGTACTGTGCACACACGGATGGCGTCGCAGGCCCCTCACCATCCTCCTCCTGGCTTCTCAGCTCAGCTCAGTATTTGTTTTCTGAAGTTGAAACATTTTGCTTTTATGGGGCCGTCACTCCATATTCTCAGTAGGCAGCCCTCCGGCCCTAGAGCCGAATTGTCCCGCTTCTTTGTTTTTAACTAGCATTTTAAACTAGTTTCTGGAAGTGGGGCTCCCTGCGGCTGCAGTTCCTCTCTGGCCTAGTGCTGCCAACTGATACTCTCCCTGCAAGTTGCCGCGGAGATAAAGAGTCCTCCTTGGCTGCGAAGTCTGGCTGATGCTTTCCCGGCCTCAACCGACTTTTGCTTTCCTATTCTATAACCTTATTGATTAATCAAAACTATTGCTCACAGCTGCTGCTTAATGGATGATGGCTCTGAAGTTTTTCTGAATACAATTATTTATTGCTTTATTGATGTGCTACTTATTACTCTGTTAAGTACCATAGGGTGTTTAATTATGTGAAAGGGAAGTGCAAAGGCAGCTGCTGAAAGCTGGAGTTAAAGAAGCCCGATACCTGAGTTTCTGACAATGTGTCATAAAACAGCTTTAAAACACATGCACACACAAAGGACAAACCCCATTCCAAAGTTTAATGAGCTTGGAAGCAGAATGGGCTTGGGGAACTGCCCTGCCACTTTGTGGTCTGATATTAGCCACAGCACAAAGCAATGAAATCTCGACGCTTAAAATGAAAAGACGACTTTTTTTGGTGGGGGGAGGCTTTCATGCCTTTTCTATTTACTGCTGGTGATTGAAGTGGAACCTGTGCTAAAGGACACAGCGAGAAGGGTAGCCGAGAGAACTGAAAGACGGCTTCTGTTAAAATGGGGTAGGGGCCCTACATGCCCACAGGTTCCATGAAATGGAACCTTTTTGGTCTGTAGTCAACTCCTGCCATTCCCCTGGCAGCCCTATCACCCCAGGAGAAGTTTTTGAAAGAAATGCAAGGAGTGGACTGTTGGAACACGTACGGCATTTTGCATCTTGTCCTGTCCCTGACAACAGGGTGAATTCCCTGGCATGGTGTCAATGAGTTTAATGCCTCAGAGACCTTGGTGAAGCGGGATTTGTGCCATGTTTGAGTAAACTGCTTACTGCTAAGTCTGAGCCCTGACCTCACAAATAAGGAGAAAGTTCAATAATTTAATTCTTTAGGTTGGAGGTTTTCAAGTTATACTCTGAGTCATCCTAGGATTCCTTATTTCAAAGACGGGCAACCTCACTTACCATGTGCTAAGCTGAGGCAGCAAGACCTTTGGGCATAACATCTGGGTTGGGGACCTGGTGGACAGCCTCTCTGGATCCCAGCACCTCTTCCCTCCTCCTGCAAGCCCAGGTCTTCCCCACTTACAGATACCTCTGCCCTAGGAATGTCGCCCATTGTGGGAAGGCTCCACAGTTTTGATTTAGGGAGGGGAAAATACCTTTCTTCTTCTAGTCCCCTGGAAAATCAGGAACATACCATAAATTAATATCTCGGGAAACGATTGTGTCACAGAGACATGTATGGATGCCAAATAAATAATTTGTACGATGGGTTGCGCTGTGTCACAAAGAGCTCTCAGCCCGGAGCAAGAAAGTGTTGAAATCATACTTCTGCCACTTTTCAGCTGAATAACTGTGGAACAGCCACTTAATTTCTCTGAAACTTGCTTCCTTATTAACAAAATGGAAAAAACGAAAGGTACACACAAGCTTGTGGTAGGTATTAGTTGAGACGTAATAGATGTAAAAAACCCAGTCTCGTCCCTGATACATGGTGAAATGAGCAAATATTAATGTTCATTTTTTCCTGATAATACATGTAACATTTGTTTTTAGATAAGAAAAAATAGAGACCACATTTTGGCTTTTAATGTATTCCTTCTTAGAATTTTTTCCTATGTTGAATATCATAGAGATTGTATACTCCTAAAGTAAGGTTAAGTAACAGTTCAGGATTATAACCTTGTGTATAAAATACAATGTTTTTTGAAAGTATTATAAACATGTATTTACTAAAAGTTTTAAAAAATATTTATGAAATTGGGATCATATATTGTATGCAATTGTATATCCTACTTTTTAAATACAATTACATCATGACAGGCTCATTTGGGGAAGATATGTCTTGTTTTGGAACTTAAACTCTGTTCTCAAGAATTCCCAGGAACTAAGTTTGCTCAAGTACATTTAGAAAAAAAAGTTGTTTACAATACTTAAAAGCCCATATCTGTCCTATGTAATAGAGAATGTCTAAATGAAAAAGGATACTTTTTCATCACCAGGATCCAAGACTCCAGAGATAGCACAGCACTGGGGATGAATGTATCAGTCCTAGAATCAGGCAGTCAGGATTTGAATCGTTCTTCCACTTACTAGGTTTCACTTGACCTTGGAAAAGCTCTTCAACCTCTCTGAGCTTCAGTTTTCACATCTGTAAAAGGGGAAGCTAATGGCACATAACCTAGAAGGATGCTGAGGAACAGAGGATATGACCTAGATGAGGCATTTAGCCCAGTGCCTGGCACAGAGTAAGTGCTCAGTAAATGAACAGTATGCTAGCAATTATTATTTTAGTCTTAGATTCTCTTCAGGTGAGCTCACTGAGATGCAATGAAGGGAACTAATCACAAATAGGACTAACTACTTAAACTTATTCTTGTTGATTTGGCCGAATTCTTGTGGAAGGCTTAGCAATACCACAAGGTAAGAGAGCAGTGGAGAGTGGTAGTCATGACCTGGTCTTCTCTTGTAAAGTATGTTCATGATTCAGATGCTCAGTCCAGTGACTGTCAATGCTTTGTTGTAAAATATTTCTCCTCAGGATACTAAAAGTTAAAAAATACATATTACCAATTGGATTTTATTTTGCTTTTCTCTATTATAGTTATATTTTGAATGGTATCAAAATATTATGATGTCACAGAAAGTCAGTTTTATACAGCGGTTTAAAACCCTCTCTTTGGCACCAGGAGACCCGGGCTACAGTTTTCCATAACATGGGCACATATCAAAGTCTCAGTTTCATCAACTGTGAAGCAGGGATAATAAAAGGGCACTCATCTTTGTATCTGCTATCATCCCTGGCACATAATTAGTGCTCAGACATGCTGACGGAGTCATCCCCAGGCTAAGTTTTAGGCACCTGTCTCCTGGTGTGGTGTGCAGGAGACTCACCTTGCCTGCTCTTTCTAGACAGGCCCACTCTGATCCCTGGCTACATGACTTCATTGGTTCAACGGTTCCAGGATAAATTCTACTCTTGGTTCATCTAGAATCTTTATAAACACGCCACCCTGAACATGAGTCTACAAGATGCACTTGGGCATGTCTCTGCTGGACACTCTCATGCCCACCCTGACTGCTCGGCCAAGCACTGATGAGTCAAACCCAATTTCCTCTACGTGTAGCTCCTATAAGTCTCCAGACCATTTCATAATCTACAACCTAATCCAAACATAAATCAGATTTGGGGGCATTTGGAGAAATGGAGAGGCACTCCCCTGAACTAGAAGGATGATTTGTAATTTCAAAATCCTTTCCTGCTCAGAAATGAGATGACATACATAAAAAGGCTGTGTAAACAGTAAAGGGCTCAGTAAGTAAGACAGTCCTCTTATGATATCCTCTTAGGACCTCACTCTCTGGGGAATGAGCAGCAGGAAATTTTTGTCTCCACTTTCAAGATGGGGAAGTGCTGCACCAGGGAGGCTAAATGACTTGCTTGAAGGTCTATGAATAGTTGGTGGCACAAGTGGGATTTGCAGTCAGAGAACTGACTCATTATAGTAGCACTGAGTACTTACCATGTGTCAATTACTGTACCCAGCCTTCTATCACTTACTTCTCCAGTTTTATATCATTTAATACTATGAAATAGGCATTTTATAAATGGAGCAATGGAGACTCAGAGAAGTAATTTGCTCAAGCTTTTACAATTAGAAAGTGATAGAAGTGATATTTAAACTTTTGTCTGTCTGATACCAAGCCTGAGCCCATATTGTATAGCTTCCAAAGAAAAGTTTAAACTCTTCAGTGTTAAATAGTGCAAAAACCATATATGTGGAGCTTTAAAAAAAATTCACTAACTGATGTCTTACTCTGTCCTTCCTTTCTTCATTCAACAAATACTAATTAAGCCCCTATGATGATAGCCACTATACTGGACACAACAAAGAACTGCAGTTAAACTTCTCAGACGTTATTGCTGAATATTTAGACACTCCACCAAAGGGCCTCTTAGGGTCCTGTCCATAGTCCCTCACTCTGATGACATTAGAGCATGTCGGCCTGCTTTCCAATTCCCAGCTTCTGCATTTTTTTTTTTTGCTTGAGAGCTTCCTTTGGCCACCAAAACCTGCTTTGCCTGCCTACGTAGTCAGCTGCAAGTGCCCTGGAATTAATGCCTCTCAGGAACAACCTCATCCAAAGACTGATGGCAGATGGTGTATAAATACCCCAGCTCCATCTCTCCGGTGGGATAATTCTGAGATGGGTGTTCTACACTGGCAGAACTCCCAGAGTTTTTTCCATGGAGATTAAACTCCAGGTGCCGACTTGTAGCTGCCGTGTTAATACATCTCGCATCAGCTGGCCTCCCCATCCTGTCTTGTTTTCCTTCTCCCTATTTGGTGTTTCTTTTGCCTCCCAAATCAGCTTCTTGCATTCAAATCCTTGTCTCAGGGTCTACTTTTGAGGCAACCCAAAAGAAGACAGGGCTTCTAAGGGTTCTTGTGTTCGTTCTATCATGACTGGATGTTTTGAAGATAGGCAGCCACATTTAAATTGTCTTAAGAGTTAACTCTTGATCTAGTAGTGGTTTAACTCATTTTTACCACTCAGCCTCCCCATAACTTACATGGGATTATTGAGAGCTGTCACCTACGATATCCTAGACACTTAGTAGATATTAAAAAGAAAAGCAAAGTACCAAACTTTCTCCTGAGAGAAAACATTCTTACCTTGAAGGAATTTACTTTGTGAACCCCCCTGGGGCAAAGGATACTTAGAGAACAAGTACTTGAATACGGTATTATTTTCCTTTCCCTGAATCTTACTGTTTCAAAGGAAGGGTTTATTGCTCTTGTTGAGAAGGGAGTACGTCCACACTCATGCTGGGTTTTAGTAAGCTTTACCCGACAAATCTGAATGCGTAAACCTGGGAGCCATCCTTATCTCCTTAGAGGGCATTTTCATTTTGTGGCCCAACAAAAATTTATTGAACCTTTATGGGGTTGAGCCTCAGGCTAAGCAAAATGGAATATACACAAACACACAAAATGGATAAAAGGCACAGTTCCATCTAAGGATCATAGGTCTGGGAACAGCAATGGAAATGCCCCACCCCCGCCCTTCAGGGCTCATTTGGGTGGTAATACATTGCATCCTGGAGAACAATCAGAAAATCAAATTGCCTTGGTAAATTTGCTTGATTTAAAAAATATAATCTCAGGGGGGGAAATAGCCTGTCTACGGAGACAAATGGTTACCAATCTTAAAATAGTTTTTCCTTTATTTTTACCCAGCCAACAAACATTCTCTTTTAGAGTCTTAACCTAATTTCCCAGAGTTGCCTGGCCTATCTTTCTCCTTTAATTTTAATGTTCTACTCAAGTCTTCAAGGTCTCAGTTAGTTAATGTTTAATGCGCTCCACGACCGGTGTTTGATGTTTACACTTTATTGTAAACTAAATTTGTACAGCAAATTAAAAGTGTGCGGGTCGTTGGCAAGCCGCGTTGAGGTATGTGTTGCTCAGAAGCCATCCCCCCTTGTTCAATACTGCATGCCCCAAATAGTTTCAATTAACCATTCTCCTTTCCTGGCAATATCTGCAGTTCTCTGCATTGCTTTGGGGGAGCTATTACTTCCTAGATTTACAAATGTCACAGCCTCATACCCTTCTACTTCCAGAAAGCAAGTCACAGCAGACAGCTCCACTTCCACGTGAAGTGAGAGTGTCAGCAACAGGTAACCTATTAAACCAGATTGACCAAAGACCATAAAAACGTGCACATGACAGGGAGCAGGGCAAGCTGGGAGGGGAGGATTCATGGCGGGGGCGGGGAGGGGGTGGAGGGAGTTAGAATTGAAGAGTTGGTATTTTTGTTAAAACAAAAACACACGTATTCAAAGAAGTCATACAAGTGTGATAACACACAGATTAGGTGAAGACCCATTACTACAATCACCTGAAGAAATGTTATTATTTCTCTTACCCATGGGTTTAATTTCAGTCTCTTTTTTGAACAAACTGAATGAGCAGTGTGGTATCGCACGATGGACAGGGTTGGGGAAACCAAAGCTTGGGTTCTGCATCCAGCTAGCTCAGGTCTCCTGTTGTGATGTTGTCTTTAACTTTGCTGGCATCGTCCACACCAGAACAGAGTTGGTTATGACGGCTGGAGTGTCTTCCAGTTCAGGTATTTTGGGATATGATCCCATCTTTAGTCCCATTTTGGCTCATAAAATGCCTGGGGAGTGGGACCAGGGGCTTACACCACCAATCTTCTTAAAGGACACAAGTTTCACAAATAACTGTCCAATAGACAACAACTTTAATTTTCTTCAAAGAGTGCCTTGATGGTGGCTGGCTATTAGCAATTTTTTTCTCCATCTTGTTAAGCCAATATTGTCTTTCAGCTTTGCTGAGAGACGCCAGTTTTGACACAGTGTGAGAAGATGTTAAGACAGTTCTGGGATATAATCAGTAGATGAAAATGAGGAATCTCCAAAATGCAGGGTCATTGATGGACTTGGGGGCTCAGGTTTCCCAGGGGGTCAGATTTCCTCTGTCCCCTCAAGGCTACAGAGAGAGTCAGGCCAGGTCCAGAGTGATAGCTGCTTTCCTGGTGCGTCAGCAGTGACTGAACACTAATGTGTTTAACAGTGGGACTTATTTTTAATCTACTGTATTAGGAGCACAAATTTAATCAAGAACAAAATGTTACCAATGTTGGTTTTTTGTTCCTGCTTTTGCATATATCCTTAACACTGTTTTGCATTCCCTTGTGCTACAAAGCTCTCCATCTGACATCTGACTTATTTCATAACATTAGTTTTTTTTTTTTTTAAGTGCAAATATATGTGGAGAAAAAAGAGAAACAAGGAGCTGAATTTCCACTCATGCAGCCCCCCTGCTTAAAGAAATCACTGCAGTACAGATTTTAACAATTAACATTCCTGCAGTGGATGTCGTTATGGATGGAGCTAATAAATGTTTTCAAACACTCCTCGGCTCAAATACACGTTCAGCTTATTTTCTGTCATTTGATGGCATGGGTGGGTTGAGACATTCCTCTAAGCATTTTTTTTTTTTTCCTCCAAGTCAGAGAAAGAGATCTTATCTCCCTACGCACCTTAACTCACCCCCTTCCTCTGCCCTCCCTGCTCAGTGCCTACTTTACTGAAACCTGACTTGCAGGTCAGCAGGCTGGTAACAGATTATTTTACTCTGTGAGGGGCACCAAGCATTTTGGCCAGGAAACATGAGAACCCTGTTATAATATTACCGTTTTTCTAAATTAAATATTAGGAAAAATTAAACCAAATTGTGGCACAAAGTGCAATGGAAAATATTTCTCTTCCAAACACTCCTCTGTGATAAATGCCTGTGTAAGTGAAAGCACAATAAATATGCACTACATTAAAAACCTAGATTATTCAGGTTTTAAGACTTATAGCTAAAAGCGGTTTAATGTTTCATGCCTAATAATAGATTACTCCTATCACATTTCTAACCTTTATTTCTCCTAGCTTTGAAGTCCAGCCATATAAAGGTTGTTTGTAGAACCACACGAAAGTTAAAGCAAATATTACTTAGAATGATTCATACCAGCAAGAATTTGCAATGAAGGCAGAGACTTTTTTTTTTTTTTTGGTGTGTATGTGTGCCTGAATCAAAGGAAATGAAATGTTTGTAATATTTTTTGGTTGATAAATTTATTAAAACATTTTAGAGGCTTGTAGTAGAGACACAGCTGACATAAACAGACTGACTGGAAACAGATTATATTCTGCTCTGTGGGGGAGGTGGAATTTAAAGGGGGAAAAATTCCCTGGATTTCAAAAATTGCCACCAGGTCACGGCAATACTTAATTAACTGAAGACATTAAGGGAAGGCTATAACATAGATGCTAAAAAAAAAAGGGGGTGGGGGGAGCAGTCAAGTTCATTTAATCCTCTGTTCTTGCTTACAGATTAGCCTTTCAGAAGGAGCAATCTGATTTTTTTTTTTGAAGGATCCATTTACCTTCCAGAGCTTTTCATAGCAAAACATTTTGCATGGTTGCAAAAGAAATTAATTTGTTGCCAGTTGCTCCATACTGGCAGGAATTCTGAATAAAGAATGTAAGCAATCTATCTTTGTTTGCAAGATATAATTAATCTGGCAGTTAAAATTCTTTGGAAACATTCTGATGACTTATGTGGAAAAGTAGCACAGCATTTTCAAAGAAAACTCAGAACTGTATGCAAGGGAAGATAAAAGATATATGAAGTGTTTGTTCTAAGCGATACTATTCATTTAAAGATCATAATGTAACCCCACCCTAGCAATTATTGTGAAAAACAAGACAAATCTCTGTCTATAGCTTTCTGACACAGTCTTGATTTGAGAAACAAAATAAGCACATTACTGTTATAGCCTAATAGACTGCAAGCTGTTTTATTAGAGTCAGCTGAATCCTGTTTTGCATAAAGAAGAACTCTGTTTGCTATCAAGAACACATTTACATTAATATGACTTTGACAAAGTAAAATAAAATCGCATTAAGATGATGTAAGTAGATAAGACAATGAAATCTCTGTGAGAGAGTTTTGGCATACACTAATTACAGTCAAGTCCCTGCAGGAAAAGAACATATTTTTACACCAACTATCCATGTGTTTGAAAATGTAGAGAGCCCAAAATGCAATCCTTGGTTTAGGTATTTCCTGAATACATTGTGTTTCTGAGGTAGATTTTTTTTTTTTTTTTTTAAAGGAGACTGCCTGATAAATAACACTTTCATTTACTATAATACAAGCAAGTTTCTTTCTGAATACCAGCCTGTAATCATCCTGATTATTTTAAGGGACTTTCCAATATAGGGCAGCTGAAAACAAGGTTTTAGATTACATGGTAATTTAGGAATGCATGAAAAGCTAAGCAGTTACCATAATAGGGTTCTGGATAAACTTCATGGTTTTTAGAGCAAAACATAACATATGTTTTGTGATTTGTTTCAATGATTTTTCTATATATATATATTTTTTTTTGTTCAGGTTCTATCAAAATATTTGGAGGCCTCATCTTGCGTACAGCATTTTTATAACCTTATTTTGAAAACTTTGATGTCTCTCTTTTTAGTTCAGTCATGAAAAGAAAGGCAATGATGGATGATGATAATGCTGTGGATTTTATGACTAATCAGCTCTTGGCAGCGGCCATATTTCTTCCGTAGCGGAACTTTAATATTCCTTTGGCCTTGTTATAGGCTTAAAAAAATCTTTTTGGAACTGTGCTACACCAGCTACTTATTAAGTATTACCAAACAGTTACTGCACAAAAGTTAGCACTCCGATTTAAAACCTGACAAAATGAAGCAATCGGGAAAGAGTACTTCTTCCGGGCTCCTCACAAATTGTGGGTGCCTTGCCATTGTGTTTTGCTCCAAGTTTTAAAGGCAAGAATGTGGAGAAAAACTACCCACATGGTAGAAAATTTGAGAGGGAAGAAAGTCTCACAGGGGTGAGATGGGCTACCATCTGCATTTCCTCTCCTCAAAGTGTCTTTGTGACTATGCAATTTTTATGAGGAGCCTGACTTTCTGCCTGGAATCTTTGATGTATTGTTCTTGAAGTTGCAACAACAAACACCAGGTGTCTCCACTTAGCTGAGCTAAATGTTCTGCAAAGGAAGGCCGCTTTGCCAGGAAAAGTTGAAGCAGCCTTCCTTTCCCTAGTGCTCTCAGCTGCTGCCTGATGAGCCCAGAGGGGCTGGCTAGGGGTTGGGGGGTGGGGGGAGTTCGTTTTTGGCTGAGGGTGCAGGTAGAGCCTACTTACTCAGGTCACGTCTGTAAGGGAGCCAGAATTTTGTGTGGAAGTCACGAAGACCAGCACCCCTGGTACGAGGGGCAGGGAGTCCAGTGAACCAGGTGGCGGTGGCCCAGGGCGCATTCTTGGTCTACTTTGACAGGGACTCGCCACCCTGGAAGGCAAGAGACCAGTACTAGGTGGATGGGAGCCTTCTTCTTGTGGCAGGGCCTGCTCCATGGGGACTTTTTCTTTGGAGACAACTAGACTGAAGACCCAGCAGCTGATGTGTTGGCTTCTTCTACCAATGGATGGTGCTTCGATCACAACTTCCAAGTTGTTATTTCCATAAACATATATTCATTTCTTCAACAAATAACCGTTTAATCTCTAGTGTGTGCCAGGTACTGTCTGAGCAGTGAAAAAAACTAGACAAAACCTGCTCTCTCATAGAGCTTGAATGAAGATATGACCCTTCCATTTGATGCCAAGGGTAACAATTGAGGCCAGCGTTTTCCAAAATGTGTTTCATGACATTCCAAATATGGTTATTGTGCTGAGAAAAGATTTCGTATCTCATTACACTGCTGGGCAAGCAGGTGTCTAGATGAAAACTTCTTAGTAGCCTTTATATACTAATTTGCATCGTCTCTTTAGAATTTATTTTTATTTTTGGCTGCGTTGGGTCTGTTGCTGCGTGCAGGCTTTCTCTAGTTGCGGCGAGCAAGGCCTACTCTTCTTTGCGGTGCATGGGCTTCTCTTTGAGGTGGCTTCTCTTGTTGTGGAGCACGAGCTCTAGGCGCACGGGCTCAGCAGTTGTGGCTCACAGGCACTAGAGCGCAGGCTCAGTAGTTGTGGCACATGGGCTTAGTTGCTCCATGGCTTGTGGGATCTTCCCGGACCAGGGATTGAACCTGTGTGCCCTGCATTGGCAGGCCGATTCTTAACCACTGTGCCACCAGGGAAGCCCTGCATTGTTTCTTTCCAAGAGATGTCCTATTTCTTAAATGTATTTGGCTAAGGAATCTTCTTTTTTTTCCAACCTAGATATTACCCTAGATAGAAGTGAATATTCTGAGGAACATACTTCAGGGAAAATTGTTTTGAGTGGTGGACACTCAGAATCTTTCTCCTTCCTGAGGCAGACATGAGGTTAGACTGGAATGTGGAAGGAGGCACAAAACCCAGAACTTGAAGGCCACCTGTCTGAGGAAGGAGAGCTCTGCCCCAGAGAATGTGACTGCAGAAGAAGTACTGATCTCATTACAGAGGAAAGGTCTGTTCCCCATCTGGTTCTGAGTAGCCTTCAAATGACATGGGGAGAAGGGGAAGCTAAGCTGTGGGTTCTGGTCCCAGCTCTGCCTCTAAGCTGCTGTGTAATCTTGAGTATTTTGCCCACCCTTTTTGATCTTAATTTCTCATTCCTAATAATCAGCCCTGAAGCTGTATTAAGTCATTTAAACATCAAAACAACTTTATGAGGTAGGTCATGTTACTACCTCTATTTTATAGGTAAGGAATCTGATTAACAGATACTTTAAGAAACTCATCCAAGGTCACACAGCTAGAAGGTGATGGTGCCAAGAATATTAAATGACAGTCTTGGAGCAGATGGTCCCTTCTTCAAGATCTAACATTCTGATTTTACAAGAGTAATTTTTGCTTTGTCTTGTATCTATTGTGACTGGGCAGTCAATCCTCTAAGTGAAAATCATTCATCTGTCAACAGATTTATTGAGTATATACTCTGTGCCAGAATTAGCCAAGGGCCTGGGGAACCCACAGGGAACAAGGCAAAGTCCCTGCCCTCAGGACCTTACAGTCTAGTGGGGATGGGGGTGGGCACAAGTAAATAGGCAGTCCATCTATGTAACAAAAATATTAATTATCACTAACGCTTCTATATTGAGTCTTATTATTAAAATATTATGGCAGACTGTTCAAAAAAGACAAAAGGTAGAAGCAACCCAAATGCCCATCAACTGATGAATGAAATAAACAAAATGTGGTATATTCACACAATGGAATAATATGCAGCCATAAAAAGAAATGAAAAATTGATATATGCTACAACATGGATGAACCCCAAAACATCATGTTACGTGAAAGAAGCCAGATACCAAGGCCACATATTATATGATTCAATTTATACAAAATGCCCAGAAGAGGCAAACCCATAGAGAGAGAAAACAGATTAAGTGCTTGCCAGGACCTAAAGGAAGGGGAGAATGGGGAGTGACTACTTGATGGGGACAGAGTTTCTTTTTGTAGTGATGAAATATTCCGTGATGTTGCACAGCAGTGTAAATGTAATAAACGTCACTAATGGTAAATTTTATGCTACGTGCATTTTACCGCAATAAAAAAATAGTGATGATAGATAAGGCCAGACTTATTGTTCCCATTTCAAGTTAATAAATTCCTATTCATCACCTGCGCTAAGACAAAATGGGCTCAGCACCGTTGTGGATGTAAAGGCGAATAAGATGTAGTCCATGTCCTGACAGATTTTAGGACCTACTTACTGGAATGACAGAAGATCAACAATGAATTGTAATGAGGCACAATTACATCAGCATCACAGTGGCAGAACAGGCAAAATGATGACGAATACTTGGGAGAAGGAAACAATTCATCACCAAGGCACCGAAGACACCATCAACGTAAGCCTGTCACAAAACCAAAAGAACCTTCTGTGTCACAATGGTGACATAAAACAGTGGTTGGCACACAGCCACACAGCTGTCATAGGCCACGATGGCCAAGAAGTAGCAGGCAATGGAACCAAAGAAGGTGAAGAGCAAGAAACAAGCAACACAGTGAGAGCAGGATAACGCTTCCCTGTGCTCCAGCAACACGGCCACCATCTGAGGCACAGTGACTGACAGGTGGCAGGTGTCCATGAAAGAGAGGTGACTCGGGGAGGGAAAAAAAGAAACAATTCATTTTCAACTGAGGTCACTGGAAAATCCTCATGGAGGAAGTGGTGGTTCATGTGTCTTGAAGGTTGAACAGCAATTCAGCAGATGGAGAGGAGGAAGCCAACGGAGAGGATAAGTAACTTGCTGGATGTCACACAGCAGTGATGGAGCAAAAACTGCATCATAGGCTCCTCACCCTAGTTGAATATACTGTACATTCGGTCTTCCTTATTTGTGGATTGTGAATTTGCAAATTTTCCTACTCATTAAGATTTATTTGTAACTCCAGACCAAAAGTTGGGGCATTTTCGCAGGCTTTCGTGGACCTGTGCAGGGTGGTGAAAAATTCGAGTCACTGGACAGGCATGTGCCCAGCTGAGGTCAAACAAGGTGGTGCTCTGCCTTCCTGTTTCCTCTCATGCTGTAAACAAGTGTCCTTTTCACAGTGTGTTAAGTGCCATGTTTTCACATTTTGGTGCTTTTTGGTGGATGATTTCACTGTGTAAAAATGTCCCCAAGCATTGTGCTAAGGTGCTCACTAGACAAGTGTTCCTAAGTGCAAAAAGGCTGTCATGTGCCTTTATGTGCCTTGTGTTAGATAAGCTTTGTTCAGCCTTGAGTTTCAGTGCTGTTGCCTGTGAGTTTGATGTTAATGAATCAACAACATATATTAAATAAGGTGTCTTCAGACAAACCTATAAAAGTAGGTTGTAGGGACTTCCCTGGCGGTCCAATGGTTAAGACTTCGCCTTCCAATGCAGGGGGTGTGGGTTCGATCCCTGGTCATGGAGCTAAGATCCCACATGCCTCGGGGCCAAAACCCAAAACATAAAACAGAAGCAGTATTGTAACAAATTCAATAAAGGCTTTAAAAATGGTCCATGAAAAAATAAACTTTAATTTTTAAAAAATTAAAAATAAGTAGGCTGTATATTGATAAGTAGAAGAAAATGTTGTGATCAGAGGCTCACAGAAACCTAACCCCTAAGAGCAATGGCTCAGTATTCACTAATTCAGTGTTGGCGGCAACTTTATTGAACACAAGACTGCAAAAAACGAGAACTGATGGTACTTATTATTGTCTATTCCCAGGTTTCAAATTGGACCATTCCTGCTCTACTCATCACTCACCATCAACTGCCTCCCCCTGGCTAAACACACACACATACACAGGTGTGCATGTAGGCAGGCATGTGCACACACACAGCAACACACTCACATGTGTGCGTGCACACACACACACACACACACACACACACACAGGCTTCTCCCCAGAGCTGCTTACATCATTTTTAGAATTCAGAGCAATACGAAAATGCAAGGTCTCTTGTTCAATCATTATGAAGAACTGAAAGCGGCAGGAACAGAGCACTGAACCAACTGCTGGGGTCTGAGCACACACTGCACACCTGCGAGGGTGGCCCTCCTTCTCCCTCCACCTAATCCTCACTTCCATGTGTGTTTCTTTTTTCTCTGGGACAAAAAAAATCTGATCACTGTTCACCCTACATCACTTGAGATAAGTTTACCAAGCCATTTGCGCTTACCAAATGTCTGCAGGGAAGAGGGTAATAGTCTCTGAGACACACAGTCTGTGATGACTTGATGGCTGAAGGGCTGGCTTGGGCTTTGGCCTCCTGGAGTCGAGGGACTTGCAGAGGATTTCATTTTCTCACCGACAACCAGCCAAAGCCACGTGGGCTTGCGTGTCAGAGCATAACAGAGCTGCAGGGCTCCACCTGGCCTCTCACCCATCCCCTGGGCCACGTTCCCTGCAAGAAGTCTCCTTAATGAGTTGATACATCCCAGTTTAGCCTGCCTGAGGTTCCTGGACATTGCTTGGGTCTTGGCAGCCTCTCTCAGGCGGCCTCCGTTCAAGGACTGCGGACTCTCCAGTTAGATGTCCAGACTTCCAGGACAGAAGCAGGGGGAGGGTGGCCGCTGCACTCCTGAAGTGGATTTGCTTGGCTCCGAGCTTGCTCTTTACAAAAGCTGTGGCTTAAGTCTTCAGTGAGGAAAGAAAGGGACAGGGAGAGGAGACATTCCAAAGCAACTCAGCGAAGGCAGATCCCTGGGCTGCAAAACTTCATCTGGGCTTTCCTCAACCCTGCTCTCCCACTGACCCGGCGGGAGTGAGGTGAAGTCCGGAGAGCCTCCTTGCAGGCTGGTGAGGAAGGGGGCTGGGCTTCCTTCTGGAGGGGGCGGACCCAGCCAGGTGAGCCGGGCTCACTGATCGCGACCTGCCGTCCGCAGCTGTCTTCGCTTCTCTCGCTGTGCGGCCACACATCACAGGGCCTTCAGAATCATTTTCTTCCAGAAAACCTTCTGAGCCTCAGGCAGGGAGGAGCCTGTATTAGTTTGCTAGGGCTGCCCTAACAAAGTGGCAGAGACTGGGTGGCTTAAGCAATAGAAATTTATTGTTCCACAGTCCTGGAGTCCGGAAGTCCAAGATCAGGTTGTTGGCAGATGTGATTCCTGCTGAGGGCTTTGAGCGAGAACCTGTTCCACGCCTCTCTCTTTGCTTCTAGTAGTTTTCTGGCCACTTCTGGTGTCCCTTGGCTTGTGGATGCATCTATGCCTTCATCTTCACATGGTGTTTTTTCCCTGTGTCTCTGGTTCCAAATTTGCCCCTTTTTATAAAAGTACTTATAAGGCCCACCCTTCTCCAGTGTGATCTCCTCCTAACTAATTACATCTGCAATGACCCTGTTTCTAAATAAGGTCATATAAGGTATTGGGGGTCCAGACTCCAATGTATGAATTTTGGGGGACTCAATTCAATCCAGAGCAGAGGCTTGGTGGGAGTGTAGAACAGAGGTGGGATTTAGCAAGGTGATGCTAGCAGAGATGGGCCAGACCAGTGGAGAAGGGGAAAAGGTGGGGCTTGAAGTTTCACAGGTACTGTGGAGCCAGACTGTGGGCTGTTTTAAAAGCCAGGCAGAGTGAATTGAGACTTGGTGTAGATGGCAAGTGGGAGCCACCTTAGACTCTTTGAGCTGGGCTGTAATACTGTTAAAATGGCATTTTAGGACAATGGCTCAGGCAGTGGTGTAGAGGATGGACTGCAGAGTACGTCAGAGGCAGGGGGACTAACTGGCGTCAAGGATAACAGTGGGAGAGGAGTGGAAAGGCTGTGAGAGTTTTTAAAGGAAAGGAAGATGGTAGGCTTTGATTAATTAACTGGGTTCAGAAGATGGGAGCGTTGATGATAGGGACCTGAGAGGATGGTGAAGTTGAGAAGGGAAAGGTGTGCACACAGGTGTGCATGAAAGCAGCGGTCCCCAACCTTTCTGGCACCAGGGACCGGTTTCGTGGAAGACAATTTTTCCACAGCCAGGGTTGGGGGATTGTTCAGGCAGTAATGTGAGCGATGAGGAGCCAAAGATGAAGCTTCGCTGGCTCACCTCCTGCTGTGCGGCTCAGTTCCTAACAGGCCATGGACGGGTACTGGTCTGTGGACCAGGGGTTGGGGACCCCTGCATGAAAGCAAATGCTTAGATGAAAATCTTAGCTTGGGATGTCTTGCATTTGAAATGATGTTTAGTATCTGAGAGGACATGTGCTCTATTCAGAGGTCAGCAAACTTTTCCTGTAAAGGGCCAGAAGTAAATATTTTAGTCTTTGTGGGCCAACTGCTCTGTTGTAACTACTCAAGTCTGCTGTTTTATCAGGAGAGCAGCCGTAGGCAATATGTAAATGATGGGTGTGGCTTTACTCCAATAAACCTTTACAAAAAGAACGAGCAGCAAGCTGGATTTGGTTTAAGAGCTGTAGTTTGCCAACTTCTGCTCTAGATAATTGGATATGTGATACAACCATTTGTTAAAAGGAGAGAGAGCATATATGCCCTTTAAAGGCTGATTTTGTTTTGTCTTTCGGAATGATGAATGTTCAATATTCAGTGGAAATTTATGCTATCAACTGAAACCTATTTATTTATTCACGCATGCAACATTTTATCGAGAACCAGCGAGGTGCAAAGTATGTTCACATATTATTATGACAATCTCTCTCCACTGGCAACTTTGTGAGCTGGGCGACTCTTATTCCCATTTTACAAATGAGGAAACTGAGGAACCCCTCATAGGGCAATTTGGAGCTGTTAAACTTTCTTTCTTACAAGGAAGTTTAATCAATCTCTGGGTGGAGGCCTTCTACTCAAGGCAAGAATATTGCCTAGGCCTGCGAGTTTGCACGAGACAATGACAAATTTAACATTTGCTTACATGTTGTCGAAGTTTTAGATTTGCTTTCAATTAACAGTCTTCAGGATACTTGGACTCCGTGTTCTTGCTACAGAGGAAGGTCTGGAAATTGAGTGTTATCTACAACCTGTCAAGATCCTGGAAGGGAAAAAGACTGAGGGAAGATAATTTAAGGCTCGTGTGATTTGCCTTTTTCTCTAGATTACCTACTTTTTTTCCTTTGATCAAGTTGACTGCTGAGTCACTCACAGAATCTACCTCGTATAATTCCAGACATCATCTGGATCTCTTTGCTAGATGTGCTACAAAAAAATTGCGTAAATTTTGCTCCTGACTTAGCTGAGAATTGTTATTGAAAATATTGTTTATTACATTCCTCCATCTATTGCTTCCTACGAGAAAATTACCTCAGAATCTGACATAAGAAAAATCGTCTTCTGAGAAAATATGATTCTGCTCCTCAGCTAAAGAGAACCCTGCAACTAACTGTGCTTCCCTTTATGACTGGGTTTCCAGGAAGCTCAGAGTGCGTTTAAAATGCAAAGACAACAACTATTGTCACTTACTTCCAAACGTTTTCAAGGCTGTATCTCCTTTTGCTACTATTTTATTAACTTTATTTTTCCTCCCATAAGCTGTTTCAAATACTCCTTGGAGTGAGGTAAGTGTTAAAAAAAATTTTTTTAATTGAATTGATTCAGAATCAAAGTAGAGTCTTTCAGCCACTCAAAATAATAACCTAAGTTCCATTAGACTCAGGAAAAAATGTTGAAAAAGACTTTATGATTAAGGACAGATATTTGCTTTGGTAACTCTTCGAGGATGCATGTGTTTGCTCTATGATGACCAGTGACTGCACGTCTGCTAAGTGACTTACTGCTCCTCAATAAGTCTCACTCTTCTAGCAAGACTCTAAGCATCTGGGTGTCAGGAGCTATATGCAGGCTTGGTCCTGTGTCTGTGCCGAGTATATCAGTATCTATGCATAGATATATTCATTGAGTTATACAAACTACATTATTTCAAATGTATTTAAGGTAGTTACAAAGATGAATACAAGAAAAAGATGAAATAAATTTAAACTAAATAAAAAACAGTTGTACACAGAGGGGAAAAAATAATTAAGACTAGAAACATGAGAAGGTGCACAGATAGGCAGGTAGGTAGGTAGAAGGTAGGCACCTGTTTAATGAAACCCCAGCATCCATCTGCCTGCAGGGAGCACATTTGGTTTTTGCACAAACACAAATTGCCTTGGAAACTGAAGCAAATGGAATAAAAGTGCGAAGAAATCTCTTTGTCTTAAATTTAACCCATGCATAATGGAAACAAAGCACGTACTGATTGGGTGTTAAAAGTCAGTTGCTGAGTCACTGATCTATAAAGGTGCTTACTGGATGTGGTAAATGGAAATTCCTCCAGTCCAAAAGGGCAGTATGGAAGTTCAGTAGATTTGCCACAATGGAACAAGAAGAAGAGAGATCTCCTTTCAGAAGGATCGTGTTTCACTGGGAAAAAGTTTTGGCTCCTGATGGCTGACCGTGGCTCCCACAGAATGGGGAGCCTCTCCGACAGCAAAGCAGAGAGTAGCAGGGAAAGTAAAAAACAAGAACGAAGCAGGTTGACACTGTTGGTGGGAATGTAAATTGATACAGCCACTAGGGAGAACAGTATGGAGGTTCCTTAAAAAACTAAAAATAGAACTACCATACGATGCAGCAATCCCACTACTGGGCATACACCCTGGGAAAACCATAATCAGAAAGAGTCATGTACCACAATGTTCACTGCAGCTCTACTTAACAATAGCCAGGTCATGGAAGCAACCTAAGTGTCTATCGACAGATGAATGGATAAAGAAGACGTGGCACAAATATACAATAGAATATTAGCCATAAAAAGAAATGAAATTGAGTTATTTGTAGTGAGATGGATGGACCTAGAGTCTGTCATACAGAGTGAAGTATGTCAGAAAGAGAAAAACAAATACCGTATGCTAACACATATATATGGAATCTAAAAAAAAAAAAAAAAAAAGGTCCTGAAGAACCTAGGGGCAGGACAGGAATAAAGACACAGATGTAGAGAATGGACTTGAGTACACAGGGAGGGGGAAGGGTAAGCTGGGACGAAGTGAGAGAGTAGCACTGACATATATGTTACCAAATGTAAAACAGATAGCTAGTGGGAAGCAGCTACATCGCACAGGGAGATCAGCTCGGTGCTCTGTGACCACCTAGAGGGGTGGGATAGGGAGGGTGGGAGGGAGACACAAGAGGGAAGAGATATGGGGATATACGTACGCATATAGCTGATTTACTTTGTTATACAGCAGAAACTAACACAACATTGTAAAGCAATTATACTCCAGTAAAGATGTTAAAAAAAAAAAAATGAAGCAGATTGAGGGAATTCAGCAAACAGCACTTCTTATGAAATTAGTGAGTAATAAGACAACAGAGGACCCATTCCTCTTTATGGGAAATATTCTCTGGTGAGCTCTTCAAATGGAAAATTCTCAAATACTGTAAAGCACTGATATGAAAGATTTATGTTGCGAGAAGCCAGAACAGATAGCAGAAGAAATTTGAAACTATGAAGGCTGGCAGTCCTGCCATTAATACTTCATTCATTTAACAAATATTTATAGAGTCATTACCATGTACCAGATACTATGCCAATCACTTGAGGGAATGGGGGCAAGGGAGAAAATAATGAGTAATTCATCTTATCTGTCTTTCAGAAGCATACGTCCTAATGGGGGAGCTGGCATAAAAGAAATCTTATTAATGCATTAAAGGTATTTATTGAGCACTTACTATGTTCCAAGTCTAGTGCCAGGTGAGGTATACAGTGCAATGAACTAAAATGAACACAATCTGTTGTGAAATATTAAGTTAGAAATCTGTAACTCAGAAGGTTTTTGTTGTTGTTGTTGTTTTGTCTCAACAGAGGATTAACACAAAGACCACAGAGAACCGAAGGGATTAAATGGAATTAGACAGGGTCCAAGTAAATATGTAATAAAGCAATAGGAAGAGAAACAGGCCAGAACTTAGAGATTTGTTTTCTTTCTTGAGCTATTTCTTGGTATACTTATTACGAATAACTATTCAATTTTCCATAAAGGATAAGGTTTTCTTAGTTCTGAAGACTGAGATTGTTGGCTACCTAAAATAGTGATCTCACACCTTATCTATTGGCAGAGCCTGGATGAATGATATGAATCTCCAGGAGAAGAGAATCTAGAGATAGAAGATATATAGAGTATGTTGCCAAACCTTCTGTCCCATGTCCAAGGCAGACATTACTAATAGATCACAGCACTTTTCCCTGCTATGCCAGGTGATCAGGGGTCGTCTTGGCACATAAGGATGAAGTTTTTTTGCCCTCTGAATGCCCTTGGCCCTTGGGATCTGCCCCAACCCTTCACACTATGAGAAACAACTGAATACTTCGACTTTCTTTTGCGCTCGCGCTCGCGCGCTCTCTCTCTCTCTCCCCCCTCCCTCCCTCCCTCCCTCCCTCTCTCTCTCTCTCTCTCTCTCACACCCACACACTATACTATGTGCTTACATACATATTTTATTTAATCCTCACAGTAATCCATTAGGTAGGTGCTATTATTGTCTCCTGAATCTAACTTGCCTGAGGTCCCACCAGTAGTAAGTAGTGGAAACTGGATTCAAATACTCCCAGGAAGTAGGGCTGTTCTTCTCAATGGAAACTTCACTCTCTTATATCTAAACCTGAAGGCATCATCTGTATTTCCAAGAGAAAGGATAGATTTGGATGACTCCTCAAGCTCACATTCCATCTTCTTAATCAGACAGAGGAAGAAACAAGATGTGGCAGTCCAAGTGTCTGTACCTGCATCCAACCCCCAACCCAACCTCCAATGTCTGTGACCATGACACGGAGGCATGATATAGAATAGCTGGCCTGGAGGAAAGGGATTAAGTGCTTGGAACACTAATTTCTTTTTCTTTTTCCAGGGATGTTAATTAGCTGATCTGAATTCCATTTCTCATTCTGCCCTGTACTCATTTTTTTGGTAAAACAGACAAGAGGACAAGGTAGGCACTAGAAAAGAGAAGCAAGAGACATGGACTTAGAGTATCCCCAAATCAGGAGTTGACTCTTAAGGGAAAAACCTCATTTTCTGAGCAAATATTCACAGAACTAAGGTGCAGATTGAATGAGAAGAATAGGAAATAAAACAATAATACTATTTATTGAGCTCTCACTATGTGGTAGATACTTTAAGTGCTTTTCATGGGTTAAAAACTTTGTATAACCTATAAGGTTGATATTATTTTTTTCTCTTTTATAGTGGGGGAAAGTGAGGATCAGAGAACTTAAGACACTTGCCTAAGATGCCACAGCTATAAATGGTCAACCCAGGAGCCAAACCATGGTTTCTTAACCCCTAAGGCTCTTAATTTAGTACATCTGACCTACGTGAAAATGGTTTAAACCATCAAGCACCAAACCCCAAATTTACCATGAAGCTAATGAAGCTTAAGCTTCAGGGGTCCTTTCTAAGACCCTGGGAAAGGCCCCAGGAGTTTTTAATTCATAATTTTATATTCACTTACTTAAAGAGGCTGCCCTCAAATACATAAGCTTTGGGCCCCACAAAACCTGAATCTGCATGGAAAGCACCATATCATTCTAGACTAGATCATCACATCATCCTTCCATTCTTATCTCCCACCAGCCCACAGAAAATCTAGTAGAGCCTTATCTTCTTTTGGGTATTATTCATCATCCAATTCCCAGTGTTTTCTTTTTCTGAAATCTCATTTTTTTAGACATCAAGTTGTGTTGGGTGCCGACAGCTTCCAGCCACTCAATAAAAAGTATTAATCTTTTCTCTAGCATCTCACATATGACATTGCCAATGGTGTGTGTGGAACTCCTTGTGAGAACAAGGGCCAGTCTTCTAATTATAGTAAATGTAGTCAAGGAAAAGGGCCCAGATTTTAAACAAACATCCATGAATTCAGCATTTGCATGTCACGCTCTGAAATCACCTTTTTCTGAGTCACGGATTATCTATTTAGATCAAGCCACGAAAAGCACCGTGTTTTGTTCGTTTGGGGCCTTAGGGAAGGGTAAAAGAATTCTAGTTAACTAGCTTAAGACATGCTGTACTCTTCAAAGTAAAACATCTTGGTAAATCATTGATAGTTCTTGAGTGACTACACGTTTAGGACAAGAATATATTCCTGCTGAGTGAACTACATTTCCAGAACTGCGACTATGCAGAATGTACAATTACTGGAAGATTCAGTGAGCACTGGAGAACACTGAACTACTGTAAAACTTAATTTGGAAGCTAATTTGGACCATGTGCTTCTTGGGACAAGACTTATAAAAATATTTATTTCTTACTATGCATGATAACAAACCCAGGTATGTGTAAGGGAGAATTAGTTTAGACAAGAGCAATGTTACTAACAACCTGTGTGACCTCACACAGTGGTGGTGGTGATGATGACAACGATAAAAGTTAGCATGACTGATTATTCACTATGTCAGGTATTGTGCTGAGCGCCTAACATCCTTTATCCCATTTAATCCCCACATCTCTATCGCTGTCATCATTTTCCAGATGAGGACACTGAGACCCAGAAAGGTCAAGTGGCTTGTCAAGGTCATTTGGTAAGTTGTGGACCTGGGATTTGAGCAAGGTCTGTCTTATAGCAGAACCCAAGCTCTTATCTGCTCTTCATGCTACTTTGCCTTTTGGGGTTCAGTTTTCCAATGTGCAAAATGAGGGGCTTGGCCTCCCTAATCTCTGCTGTTTCTTCTAGCTCTAAAGCTCGAGGATGCTATGATTTCAAGCTGTAATCCTCTGGCAGCAAAAGAGTACTTGTTTTTTTTTTACTAATATGTTTGTTTTTCAAATTGATCTCTACCAGCTCAGGGTAATTAAAACCCCACAGCTCTTACATTCGCCAAATAAACACAGGCGTGCACATTCAGCAACCCTCATAGCACCGCACATGGCACCTAAGATAAAAACCAGGTGTATGCTGGAAAGTAGCAAGCTGTGCGAACGGAGGAATAAATGTGTACGCACCCCAGCCCAATGTACTGGAAGTTTCTGCTTACTACTGACAGCACCAAGTGCTGACCTGATCCAGGACTCCCAGCCAGCTCAGAACTTCTGTTGGTAAAGAGCACTTTATATTCATGTTAACTCTGCAGGGGAGTGGTGGGTTTAGAAATGCAGAATATCATTCAGCAGCTTGCAATCCAGGTAACCATTTATTATGACCAGAGTAACAGAATTAACAATATGAGAAAATGCTCGGCTTTTCCACATTAAGATACTATCATGGCAGAGCTCTTGGTGCACAACCTTAGTTACCATGGGAATCGTGATGTAGATTCTGAGTTCCTGTCATCTCTGGATTGAGAGTGTTTATTTACCTTTTGTGTGAGGTTATGTTCCTGAATGGAGGCAGGAACAGAACAGGATTTCCTGTAAGGAGCGTGGAGGATGGTTCTCTTAGTACAGTCTATTAGGACAAGGGAGAGGACCCTCTGTCCATTTCATAAGGAGTTACTAAGTACTTCCTTTTCTGGCTTACCCCTTGGCACTATTAAGATAAAGTATGTTAAGCCTTGCCCTCAGGAGCTCGAGGCATGGGTGAGAAGATGTGCATAAAAATCTCTTTGTATGCTTACACGGTACACACTTCTTTCTCTATCTTGTCTTACATTCACAAAGAAGATGGCATTGAATCTAGGACTTAAAGGAGAATAATTTGAACATATAGACGTTGGGATGAGAGTGGAGCAAATGAAAAGGTAGGGGGAGGGGTTAGGTGAGGCAAGATAAGGAACAGACTGGGCCTAGGACAAGCCTGTCTGTACCTTTCTACTGTAGCATCATTATAGCCGTCATCGTGTTATTACTTGCTGACTGTCTCCCCCAACTGGAGTGTAAGCTCCTTGAAAGCAGGGGCCAGGAACGAGGTCTGTTTTATTCACTGACACATATTTAGTGCCTTTGACCCTGTATGATAATTAGAAGGGGCTCAGTAGATATGTGTCCCAGATAGAGAGGAAGGCAAGTTTGTAATGGGACTGGCCCAGAGTGGAGGCATATGCAGAACCTTGGGATCAAAGACATGTAGTAATTCAGTTGTCCAGACCACCAGACAAGCCTTTTTAAAAAGTCAGAGCCTTGCTTTGGCATGGTCATAATGCTGGCTAGGCAGAGAGCAAGAATTAAGAAAAAAAAGAAAACAAGCAGACATTAAGACTAGGAACAGGGATCAGAATGGGGGGCAACTGAATTCAAATATGTGCCAACCATGAGCCAAGTATTATGGAGGTCAAGATGAACTTCAACAGTGTTTCAAAGGAAGGAAGATTATGTCTTTTAGGTAAATAATAGCTTCACAGAACAGGCAATGTTTCAAGTAGAACTTGAATAATGGGTGGGATTTTTTTCTAGAATGGAAATGGAGAGAAGGGCATTCCAAAAAAGTAAAAATTAGAGCTGAGGAGATACCATTTATGAAGAATCAAACTGTGCGTCAAGTGTTTAATATGTGCTTTACTTAAATCATCTTATTTATTCTTTGCAGAACCAAATAGGATAAGATTAAAGCTGAGGAAACTGATGTTCTCAGTAGAGCTGTGACTTGAATGTCTTTCTGACTTAAATCTGGTAAATGATAATCATAATAGGTAACATTTAGTGAGCTATCTTCTTCCTTACCCTTTTGGGAAACCCCATCTTTGATAAGTCAGGCCAAGCATCACTTCCCTGATAATTTTACCTGCAAACCTCTGCACTGAGTGCTCTGTAGATATCTGAATTATAGTAGTTATCTCACTGTATTGCAACTGTCCAATGACATCTAATTAAAACACAGGAGATCAAGAACTTGATGAGGAGAGGGCCTGGATGTATCAATATCTGCCACCGGGTATAGACAAGCTCCAGGTGGCACTTCTTTGTGTAACCAAATTTTGAATTCATCATCAGGTGAGCAGAGTCTAAAATAAATGGCTGTGTCCTAGCTGCAAGGGAGGCTGGTAAAGTGAGCTTCTGGCATCAATTTTGTGGTGAGATGGACCAAGAAGGTGGAGAATCTCCCAACATACATGTGGTGTTCAGATGAGCTAAACATTCAAAAAGAAATACAGAAGTCTACCAGAGAAGGCAAAGTTGTTAAACCATTCCCTGAAGCACCTTTGAATTAAAAAAATTAACCCTGGTTTGGGTATGAGTTATGGATAAAGAAAGAATGGGAGAAAGGACAGAAGAATGACCATCCTCATCAAGACCCAGGTGAGTGGAACTGATGGGGGCAGCAGATTGCAGTTTACCTCCCGAGCTCTGTGTGTGCATCACTGGTGGGACACAAGTGATTTTACGGGTTTATGAATGCCCTTAAAATTTTTTAAATAGTTATTTATTGTAATGTATATCAGACAAAATAATTAGCACTTCAAAGCTGTGAGTTCACAGATGTTATTGCTTAGAAAAAATGGTTAAGTTAGGTTCAGTTTAAAAGGAACAATTCAACATTAAAAGCATTAGGAAAGAATACAGTAAGTGGCATAGAGCTGTGGCGTGATTTCTGAAGGTAGCAGAGGAACTGCTGGAGTCTGGGAAAGCTCCTACACAGAGGTAGGAGAACAGGGCTTCACTCAATGCCTACCTGTCTTTATCTCAATGGGCCTCAACCTCATACTTTAAAGGGGTATGAAAACCCCTGAAACCAGGGCCAAGACAAGACTACTTGTGGTGTCTTCAATTGGTTTGCCATGCTTGCCAAGATGGTGTGTGAATTTTGGAGAATCTAATCTATTCATCTTCCCTAGTCAGCCATGTCTGGGAAATGTCGGACCCCCAAGTTATCCATCTTTAAATGTGGATCTGCGTCTGAGTGGCCTTTGGGGGAGGGATCTTCATGGGTGGGTGTATTTTTGCATTTGATAAATGACTTAAACTCAAATTTTGATTTGCTCTAGCTATGGGTCTGCTCCCTGGCTCAGCGTGGCATCCTCCAGCTTTCCCATCCATAAATCCTTCCCTTGAGTTCCTGGCCACTCACGTTCAGGCTGTGAGCTGACTGACTTGTGCACAGGCCCAGAGTTCAGCTGTCAGTCTAGCTCACCATAGGTCCATGGTGGAGGTAGAAACAAAGACCCTGAGAGTGGACATAAGTCTGCTTATGGAAGTTCAGCTCTCAGGAAATTGCATTAATTTTTTATATGTCTCCTCCTACAAATCATTTAGTAATTTATTCTTCGGGATTTTTATGTTTCAGTAAGACCTGCTACTTCAGGAAGCAAAGGAAGAAAGAAATGTAGACAAGAAGAACAATGTGGATGGGTACTGCAGAGCACTTGGCATTGGTTAAAATGCTGGGGTAGCTTCAGAGTGGGGAGACTGGCTGAAAACGAAGTCATAGCAGTGAGGATGGCCTAGACTCACTGTGCTGAGCATTTGTGAAATATGGTAGCTGAAGTTTTCTCATACTTGTATCTGTATATAAGAGAAACCTGGATAGTTGCCTTAAAGGTAGGATCTATTTAGATACTACATTTGGATTGCACTGGCTTTTGACCCTACTAGTTAAGCTGGGTCAACTCTTAAAGAAAGTGGGGCTAAAGATTATACCCTTAGTAAGTCAGTAATAATTGTATGGTTGATGGTATTACTGCTAACCAAATATTCCATTTTCCTCGTGGTACCTTTTCTGCAGGGCAGTCATACATTTCTACTTGGAAATATGCGAGGGGCCGTATGACGCTTTAGCCAATGAAACATGGGCCAAAATGATGTATAACTCCTAGGCAAAAGCTTTAAGAGCCAGCAGTGTTTTTTCTCTCTTTTTCCTCTGCCCCAGTAGTCAGCAATGTTCCAGCTTGGGTCCCAGAGAAAAAATGACTTGGAGAAAAGACACAGCAGACCTTCAATAGATAGTGAATTCAAGAAATAAATCCTTGTTACTGTAAATCACTGAGATTTTTTGGTGTTGTCTGTTAATGGCAGTACATTCTAGCCCGTCCTGGCTGATGAATTAGTAATGATAATAACCTCAGCAATAAGAAAATTGCCCTATTTGAGAACATACTAAGAGTCAAACCCCATGCTAAGCATTTACATACTCTATCTCTTTTAAGTTGGTAACAACCTTGTAAGGGAGATATATTTCCTCAATTTACAGATGAGGAAGTTCAAATTCAAGCAGGTTGAAGAGGTTTCTTATGGGTGCACCACGAGTGTGTGATCAGGATTTGATCTGACCCTTGCTCTTAGCTGCTTCACTTTACTGTACAAACAGATCCCAGTAACTGTTGTTAGGCTATCGTCCCATGTAAGGGCCAAGGCTTCAGATTCTCAGATCCCTTGGATATGGGTCCCTGTAGGCAAAAAACTTACAAAAGCAAGGCATGGTCTCCCATAATCTGGGGGACAAAATATGAAAATGTAGCTGATCTATTATCATTTATGAAAACATTATTTATAATATAAGAGAAGACAAGAGTCATATATACAATGATTTCTCATTATAAAACAATGACCTACACCTATAGAAATAACCCAATAATTGTATTACACTAACTTGATAGTATGTTGGAAGTTATACAAAGAGCATAAATATTTATCACCAAAAGAAAATGCCACTGTATAAGCAAACGTGGGGGGAATATTTAATACATAAACATTACATATGTATGTTTACAAAAATTTTAAATTATATATTGATATATAATATATATTTATAAACATACATATATGTGTACATACCCGTATCTATATCTAATCTCCTTTAGAAATAATGGTCTGGATGATTCATATTTGAACCACAACATGCATATGCCTTAAAGCCTTGTTATTAGATAATTATAGGCCAAAAATACTCTTGGTACAAGTATGCACCATTACACACAGTAGGGTTCAACAAAGAACTGACAACAAACTAAATTAATAATGATACAACAAAAACACAGTCATTTGTAATTAAATAACAAGAATAGCAGCAATTTCAAAACCACAACCAACCCACCCACGACAACATGGATAATACACTGACAACAAAGGATCCTTCCCGACACTTGTGGGAATTCCAGCTGAGTGAACGTGAGCTTGTGCTGGAGCTTGCAATGCTGGCAAGCTTTGTGTGGGAGCCAGAATTGTTAGCAGAGCAATGAATTAGCGGCCTCAATAAACTTATAATGTGCTAACGTGAATTTATGAAGACTAAAATTTAGTGACCCCTAATGTCTGTGAATTAAATCAGGATCAGTTTTCATCCACTGAAATGGCAGCCAATCCATGGGTCTCACTGGTCGTAGTTTGATAATCACTGTTCTAAAATGTCTGGTGAACCAGAGTGCCCAACTTTTCCTACTGAGACCCTCTCTTTGGACAGATCTTCTGGCAAATACCTCTGTACTTGAGATCCCAGGCACTAGGCATCTGCTTCCTACACATTTTCAAAAAGGTCTTTGGGGACCTACTGCTCCCCTCTGAGAAGGCATTTGTTTTGCCAGGTGCCTTAGTACAGAGAGAGAAGTGCCTTGTATCGAGGGCTTGCATGGTTCACCCTGACCCAGTGGTTAGCATCACGTTTCCTAAGGCTGGGACGATGCCAGCCCATTCGTGGACCAATAGAACAGCACGACCAACCTGCTTCACAGATACAGGGCCAAGAGAGGAAAGGGCGCTTCAGAACCTGGTGGAGAAATGCTTTTTGGATCCTTAGCTGGGACAGCCTGGCTAAAAGCCTTTCTGTGACTTTTCCCCAGGGCCCCTGTCTGGACGACTATCCAGGTAATTTTGCTGGCCTCCCTCTCTATTCCCTCACCCCCAGTCTTGCACCCCCTTGACCCCAAGCAGAGGTGAGGGTAATGGGTGACCTGGTTCGTGTTCCAACGAACACTAAACAACTGAAGATCTCATTTTCTAAGGTTCTAGATTGATCATTCTCAGTCTGAATCCTGCTGGTACAGCTGCCTGTGTATTTTCTCATCATATATATTACTACTTAGGATACTCTGTGTTATGTGTTGAATCGTGTCCCCCAGAACAAATATATTGAAGCCCTAACTCCCCAGGACCTCAGGTTGTGATCTTATTTGGAGATAGGGTCTTTACAGAGGTGATCATGTTAAATGAGGTCACTAGGATAGGCTCTAGTCCAATACAACTGATGTACTTATACAAGGAGGAAGTTTGCACCTGGAGACAGACATGCACAGAGAGAAGACTACTGAAGACACAGGGAGGGTGCCACCTACAAGTCAAGGAATGCCTGAGGCCACCGGACGCCAGGGGACAGGCAAGGAGCAGATTCCCTCTCATACCCCTAGGAAGGAATTGACCCCGACAGTACCTTGATTTGGAACTTTTAGCCTCCAGAACTGTGAGACAATACATTTCTGTTGGTTAAGCCACCCAGTTACAGCAGCCCCAGGAAACTAATACACCACGTAACTCTGGCAGTGGTATTAATTCAATAAAATTTAATTCAATTCAACAAGTGCTTGTAAATGAATTCAGGCAGAGGTGGTGATATCTGATAATGGCTTAATGTGTTTCTCCCTCCTCAAGCTCTCCAAGTCTCCTCTTCCCCTCTGGGACCTACACTCCACTTATTCTCCCATCCTCTCACTGTCCCTAAATCCCCTCCGTGTCCTCAGTTCACTCTACCAGCTTAGAATCCCTGGCCATCATTAGAAGCATTTTCTTGCATTCCATCAGCTACCTGACCCTCTCTCCCCTCATTATTCTTCTGGAAAACCTCAACCTTGATTAAATCCCACTCTGCCTCTACCCATACAATTAAATGTGGCCAAGAAAAACACACATGTTGAACAATAACAATTTTTTAAAAAAGCTTTTTTAAAAAAATTAATTTATTTTATTTTATTTAGCTTTGGCTGTGTTGGGTCTTCACTGCTGTGCGTGGGCTTTCTCTAGTTGCGGTGAGCAGGGGCTACTCTTCATGGCGGTGCACGGGCTTCTCATTGCAGTGGCTTCTCTTGTTGCGGAGCACGGGCTCTAGGCGTGCGGGCTTCAGTAGTTGTGGCTCGCGGGCTCTAGAGTGCAGGCTCAGTAGTTGTGGCGCACGGGCTTAGTTGCTCCGCAGCATGTGGGATCTTCCCAGACCAGGGGTTGAACCCGTGTCCCCTGCATTGGCAGGCAGATTCTTAACCACTGTGCCACCAGGGAAGCCCGAACAATAACACTTTAATTAATAGCCACTAACCTGAACTACCTGGTCTAGTCCTTCCCTCCCTCTACAAAGGATTATTTAACTTCTTCTCCCTCCTCAAAATTCTGGTATTCCCTCCTCCCCTCTTCCACTCTTCACTCTCAGCAAATGACCCTGCTGCTTGTTTCACAGTGAAGCAATGAAAAGAAGACGTCTAAACACTCCAATTTCCATGTCTACCTGAACCTGTGCTAGTGCCCTGACTAGCCTCCTTGAACTGTGGATGGGCCGTCCACACACCTGTCTAAGGCTGGCCCCTCCTCCTGGGCGCCAGACCGCAGCTCTTCTCCCTGCCATTGCCTTCTTCTCTCCCTGCATCCTCAGTGTTCCCTGTTTACTCATCTACCAGATATTTCCCATCAGCATACAAACATACTGTGAGTTTTCACATTTTTTAAAAAAGAACCTCTCCTGACACATACTTCTTCCAGCTGCCTCTCCATTTCTCAGATCTTATTTACAGAAAAGCCAGCTGAACAAATTGTCTTTAGGTTTTTCTCCAATTTCTGTCCTTTCATTCTCTCTTGAAGTCACTCCAATCAGTTTTTTTGCCCCAGCACTCCACCAAGACTAATCCTGTGAAGGTCCAAAGACCTCCAAGCTGGTAAGTCCATCGGTCAATTCTCAGTCCTCATCATACGTGAGTTATCAGAAGTACCTGTTACAATGATTACTTCCTTCTCGTTGAAATATTATCTTTCTTTGGCTCCCAGACTCCTTAATCACCTGCTTTTTTCCCTATCTCCATAGCCATTCCTTCTCCATGTCCTCTGATGCTTTCTCCTCATTTCCCAAATGTCTAAATATTGGCACATCCCAGGACTCAGTCCTTGGAATTCTTATCTTCTACATCTGCTCTCATTCTCTAGGTGATACCATTCCATCTCATGGTTCAAATATCTAAATGTTGGGGCTTCCCTGGTGGCGCGGTGGTTGAGAGTCCGCCTGCCGATGCAGGGGACACGGGTTCGTGCCCCGGTCTGGGAAGATCCCACATGCCACGGAGTGGCTAGGCCCGTGAGCCATGGCCACTGAGCCTGCGCGTCCGGAGCCTGTGCTCCACAACGGGAGAGGCCACAACAGTAAGAGGCCCGCGTACCGCAAAAAAAAAAAAAAAAAAAATCTAAATGTTGATCATCCTGACTTAATTTTCAGTTTCTCTTTCTCCCCTGAATGCCAGACTGAGATGCCCACTCAACACTTCCACCTAGATGTCTAATAGGGTCTCAAGTTTAACATAACCAAAACTAACTTGTAACTTCTTCTTCCAGCAACTCCCCCTTCACAGTACATGGCAACTCCCCCATCAGTTGCTCATTCCCCAAAACTGACATTCAACCAAATTCATATTTCATATTTAGTCTATCAGAAATAAAGGATATTGCCTCTTCCTTTAGGAAATGTCAATGACTTCTCCCACGTTTACCATTCACTCTTTGGTTCAAGCCACCATCATCTCATACTTGGTTTTTGCAATAACCTTCAAATTGATTTCGATGTTTCTGCCCTTGTCACTATACAGTTCTACCCAAGCAGCCCTGATGATAGACTGAACTTACTTTTATAAGAGTCTACTTGAGATATTATTCACATACTGTATTTAAAGTGTATAATCTAATGTTTTTTAGTATATTTACAGAGTTGTGCACCTGTCAGCACAATAAACTTTGGAACATTTTCACTGCCCCCAAAAGAAACCCCATGCCCATTAATAATCACTTCTGATTTCATCCTAACTTCCCCTGCCAACCCCCCATCCTTAAGCAAATGCTAATCTAGTTTCTGTTTCTATAGATTTGCCTATTTTGGACATTTCATATAAACAGAATCATACAATACGTGACCCTTTGTAACTGGGTTCTTTCACTTAATGTGTTCAGGGTTCATCCACGTTGTAGCATGTATCAGTATTTCATTGCTTTTTTTTTTACCAAATAATGTTCTGTTATGTAGATATATTACATTTTGTTCATTTATTCATCAGTTAATGGGCACTTGTGTTGTTTCCACTTTTGATTATGAGTAATGCTGCTGTGAACATTTGTGCACAATGCTCATAATGGACAGAACACTTTCATTTCTCTTGGGTATATAAGGAGGAGCAGAATTGCTGAGTCATACGGCAACTCTATGTTTAACCTTTTGAGGAACTGCCAGAGTGTTTTCCAAAGCGACTGCATCATTTTACATTCCTACCAGCAATGTATGAGGTTCCAATTTTTCCACATCTTTGACAACACTTGTTATTATCTGACATTTTGTTTATAGCCATCCTAGTGAGTGTGAAGTGATTTCTCATTATATAAACTGTTCCTTTCAAAATGTAAGTAAAATTATGTCACTCCCCTTTTCTAAGTGCCCCGATGGCACATCACTCATAGTATCAATAAAATCCAAAGTCCTTACAATGGCTTTTAAGGTCCTAGTATAAGGCCCTGATTTGCTCCCCACCCTTCCCAGCCCAACTCTTTTACCTGCCTCTTTGCCTTTTTCTCTTTCTGCTCATTTTGGCCACATAGCCTTTGTAGTTACTGTTCCCTCTGCCTAGAGCATGTTTCCTTCAGATACCCACCTGGCTTGTTCCCTCACCTGCTCTGGGTCTCTGTTCAATTGCCACCTTGTCAGTGAGGTCCTCCCTGAGCACCATTAACTCAGATCCCTCCCTCACACCTCTCCCTTACACACCACAGCCAGCAAATGCAAGTACTGGGGGAGGGAGACCTTTAAGTAGGTACCCCAAGCCACATGAATTCAGCAGTCTATACCTCCTGATAAGGTCTACACCACCTAGGGCCCTGACAGACTTGCTACTTAAAAAAAATTTTGTTTTTAAATTTTAGGTCTCAGATCTCTTTTTTAAAAAACTTTATTTACCTTTTTTGGTTGTGCTGTGCAGCTTGTGGGACTGTAGTTCCCTGACCAGGGATTGAAACCGGGCCCTCAGCAGTGAGAGCACAGAGTCCTAACCACTGGACCTCCAGGGAATTCCCCTTAAAATTTTTTTTAATGTGGGTTTTTTTTTTTTTTTTGCTATGAATTTTTTTGTTCTTTCAGGATAAAGGAACATGAGGTGGAGTGCAAGCGGCTATTGGGTAGGCCATTAACATATAACCTATAACACTGCCAGAGGAGAGTCAGCATTAGAGATTTGGCTCCATTTATTTCCTGTGGCCCCAAAGATGGTGACTTGTTGCTATCTGGAATAACAGAAGATGAAAGACATGTGCGTGCGTATGTATGTGTGGGGTACCCATAAGCCCTGTCACTAAGTTGCTGTGTGACTCTGGGTAAATCACTTAACCTTCCTGGGTATATTTTCCCTATTTGTAAAACAAGGGGGGTTGGACTACATGATCTTTGATGTCCCCTCTAGCTCTGACATTCTATATTCTGTCATTCTTTTCACCTAATGAGATACTAACTCTGGCTTGGTTTTAGGCCTTGAGGTCCTGGGAACTGGCAGCTATCAGCAAAAGATCTCCAAATGCAATCTGAACCCAGTGGAGCTTAATGTATTTTTGTATCTGGGTTTCAGGAGATCAAGCTTTGAGTTGGCAATATGGGGAATTCAGTTACTATTTTTGACAAGCCGTTGGATTTATTGAATGATACATTGCATCTGGCAGCATTACTGATGAAGCAGGGAACAAGGACAGAGTTAAGAATTTCAAAATAGTTGAAGGGCTTTAAAAGATTGACCCTAATGAGGACAGTAGCTTCTTTTAAGAACCACAGGGTTTGCCTTGCAAAACTCTCATTATGTAGCATGAGCTGCTTAAAGACAGAGAGGGAGGTGGTATGAGGGGAAAAGGGTTAGGAGGGGAGACTGTGGGAGGGACAGGGCTCAGGTGGGCGAGGCAGGGGGCCTGTTACTCTTGCTCTTAATAGGTTAGTTGATTTCTTATTCGCATGTGTCTGTTGGGAGGGGAGGAGAGTGATGTTCATGAAATTGTGAGGGTAGGAAAGGTTGGGGGTGGTTGGTCTCTATGTTGCTTGTAGAAATAAAAGATGTCACTCCTGTAAAACAAAAGACCTATTAAGAACAAGTAAGGATGAGAGCTAATTTGCACTAGTGTGATGACACATTCTAAAACTGGCTTTCCCTGTGATAGCCTCACCCTGTGTGATTGATTGACATGCCCTAGGGCCACCTCTACAGAGGAGTTCCATAGAGGACCAGGTTAGGGATGGATGGGGCTGGAGCCTAAACTCCTGGATGAGATCCCTGCCCCTAGCCTGGTAAGAGGCAGAAAGGATGAAGGGCATTGGAAAAACTAGTGACACAGTCTGAAACTTCTGCCTCAGTAGCGGAGTGTCCTCAGAGTCTGCTGATGCTATGTGCTCCTAGGACGTCTGTACGTAAGAGTCACTGGGGCTACATTGTCTTGTGATTCTCTGTACACGGCTCTGAGCGTGCAATCATATCCTGGGGATGCAAGAAGGGACCTTTTAGTCCAGAGGGGGCCTGCAGGCTTCATGTTGACTATCAACATTGATTCATTAGTAGTGATTTCCTGGAACACTTTGTTGAGAAGGACTCTAAGTTTCTTATCTAGGCTCAGGAGAAGAGAGCACCTTCACGGATTAGCAATGTCTCCAATGAGTGAGAAGGGTCAAGGGTGTGCAAGCTATGTATTCGCCTGATTTTAGAGAGAAAGTTGAGGTTACAAGAGGAAGTGACCTGCCGATGTCACACAGCTCGCTAGGCAGCTGGGAAGAAACCCAGGTCTCCTTTCTCTGATTCCTAAAGTAATGACACCTTGCCACGCTGGGAGCTACTTTCAAAGGGCCTCTGTTCCAGAGGATATTCACAAAGTGTGTAGAGAAACCTGAAGCTGGGAATGACTGGCATGTGACAACACACAAACACCCCACTTTGAGTCACATCATAAACTTTCTTTTGCTTTTGTTTCAGCAGGGATGGAAATAACACCTATCTGCTTTAATTGTCTGTGAAAGCTGCACTACGACAGAGGCCATGGAAACACTCTTCTTGGAGCTATGAACCTTTTTAAAGGAAAGTTCATTATTCTACAGAGACACATCAAGTATTCATATTTCTTTCAAATATTTCCCCTCATAACTTAGGATTTGGACCTTTTATCCTTTGGAATTCTCAGTACCTGTTTTCCTCCCAAAGGTGAAGTTGCTAACCTAGCCTTACTGAAGGTTTTCATTTTATTACGAGGGTTTGTGTCTAATGGGCTCTATAGGGGCTATGGATCCCTGGTTCCTGCCCCCTTGATGCTGGCAGTATAGGCTGCTCTTCAGGAATTGCCTTTGGTGGAAGGGAGCTGTCTTGTCCATGGTATGTCCCCACTCCAAGGACAGTCTGTACTCAGGGACTGTCTGTACAGGGGTGCAAGAGAAATCCTGAAGGGCTACGCCAGCTCTAGTTCTTCCCATGGGATCAGCGGAGGCCTCTATTGCAACTGCATCCGTGGAACATCTCCCTAAGCTCAATTCTACATTCCCCACCTTCTTAGAGGCACTGTTCCTGAGAGCACACCCCAACAAACATCCTGGGTGCAAATCTCTGTCTCAGAGCTTATGTTACAGCGAATACCACCCAAGACAGACTGGATTTTGAGGGTGTTGAACCACCGGATGGAATAAAAAGCTGAATAAGGGAGAGTTTACTGAAATGAGAACACTTTCCCCGGACACAGGATTTAACACACTGGCAAGGACTCCTGGGGACAGTGCTAGGATGGCGTTTGGAACCTTGGAGAATGCCCACACCAAATGAAGTAGAAATGTCAGAAATGCCCAGGCAGATGGTAGAAGAAGTGATGGGAGGGCTCAGAGAAATGAGTCTGCTGGAATGGATATACTACATAAGGCCAGAAAACCCAATTAGCTGACGATTTTCCATGGAAGGGTCAGGCGAACACTCTTTTACCCAAGCAGTAAGGAATGTGCTTGTGAGGTAAGCACAGGCATCACTGAGAAGTTCAGTGGTGTTAGCCCTCTGTAGCCAGGACTGACAGTAAGAGATGCTGTTACAGAACTGGGCTCCCTAGTAGTAACAAGGAGGCCACGTGGTGATGCTTAACACCAGGAGCGAGGCAGGTGCAGTTACTGTAAAGAGTAGAAAGATCAGAGCGGCCACTGGGAGATCTGGCTTGCAGAGAGCTTCGGAGACATTAAATAGAATATGGTGTTCTTTGGACGTATGGATACGAGGGGGTGAAGGGGGGGTGGGATGAACTGGGAGATTGGGATTGACATATATACACTACTATGCATGAAATGGATAACTAATGAGAACCAACTGTACAGCACAGGGAACTCTACTCAATGCTCTGTGGTGACCTAATGGGAAGGAAATTTTAAAAAGAGGGGATATATGTATACATGTAACTGATTCACTCTGCTGTACAGCAGAAACTAATAAAACATTATAAAGCAACTACACTCCAATAAAAGTTAATTAAGAAAAAGAATATGGTGTTCTTGTAAGTCAACTACACTTCAGTTAAAAAAAAAGAATATGGTGTTCTTTAGGGACAAGATAGACAGGGAACCAACAGGGTATTACTTAATTTATACAATAAAAGAAATAAAGGATAGATGGAGAGGAAGCGGAAGGCAGCCACCACAGGGGAAAAAAAAAGGTCATGATTCTTTACCTACTTTCTTGACTTGATCTGGTTCTTAGACCTGAAGCCCACTGACTAAAGGAGAGGTCTGGTCTCCTTGAGGAAGAAGCCTATGACATCACGGTAAGATTATGCAGTACTAATTCTTTCAGTTCTTTGAGGGTACACTGAGGTAAGGGGATGGCCCAGGCATTTTGAGGAATGTTGGACCTAAGGGTTGGAACTGATGCTGATGGCCAGGGTCACAAAACATCATCTTGGTCTCCTTATTAGAGTGAGAGAGTTTGGGAGGCAAGTAATAAATGGAATCCTATTTCTGTCTGGTTCATAGCGGGTCCAGTGGCTCTACCCAGTGGTCATTTCCCTGGACCTTGACTATAGAAGGCTTGACTTCCGGACTCCTACTGCCGCGGACCTCGAGCACTGGCTCAGGTGGAGTTCACAGGCCAGCGCTGCCTAAGTTTATACCACTGGCTGATGGAAGTACATGGCCACATTTTCATTCCCAACACTGAAAACGACCCAAACTCCTCTTAGGTGAATCGTGTTGCACTTCGCCTGGTAGTTTGTGCCAGCGTGTTTGCTGAATACTTGAGCAAGTGCTGGGCTTCTATTTACTGCATGATTTAACTAGGTTTTACTGGTTGGGTTGAACTCCAAGAATCAAAGTAAATAACAAGGTCCATTAGGTCTTCTTTTGTAGGTTTGTTCACTGCTATAGCCACATGCATTCTGCATTTCTGACGGAGGGGGTTGATCCCACATAGGATGCTAGGAGAGTCACTGCTTGGCTAATATTGGGAATTTGGCCTTTTCTAATGTGGATGTGTATGAAATATTCTTATCCAACAGTTTATTTTGCTCCTCCTTTTTCCTCTGGCAATATATTATCAGCTTCTCCTTTGCTCTTGGTTTCAGGAAAGGTTATATGTTGTTTCAATCGTATGTGTACATAATGCCCATTAGTACTAATGGGATGTAGTCTTTCATCGGGACATAATTGCCAGTAGTATGCAAATCAGCACATTCGTTCTTCTTCAGCTTTTGCTGAAGGCTCCGTTCTTGGGCAACATATGGTCTCTAGTCACCTCCTCACTCTGCTCTAAAAATTTTCCATTACATATCTTAATCATCAATTTTTTTTTGCCCTCTGCTTAAGAAATGAATTAAGGCAGGAAAAATTGAGATGACAACCAATTTTAGATTGAAAAGAACCTCTTCTCCTTACTGCCAAAACCCACTGTTGTATTTTTACATTTCTCTTTCTCTCTCTCTTTTTTTTTTTTACGTCACCAATTAGCGCCTCAAAGTGATTTTTGCGTCTGGCATGCATGGAGTGTGAACTATAAAAATTCTAGCTTCAAAGCTTCTTTTGCTCTATTCTGTGGAAAAAAATTCCCTTTAACAAGAAATTGCTCAGGCACAAGGGATAATAGTTTAAGATGCATCACTAACAGCATTTGTCCAGACAAAGTAATTTTAGAAAATGTGTGGTTCTGATAAAAGTCAATTTGATGAATACCCAGAAAGAAGAAATAATGAAAGAGCACCTACTGTGTGTCAGGCGCCATGTTTGCCTTGTATCATTTAGTTTCCTTAGTAGACAAGGCAACTAAAGTAATTTGCCCAAGTTCATTCATTCATTTGACCATGCATTCTTTTATCAAAAAATTATTTAATGAGCACTGGTTTTTTGTACGCATTGTGCCAGGCACTTAGGATAGCACGCTGAATGTGAAACAGGTGATCCCTGCCTTTGTGGGGCTTGCCATATAATTAGGAGGACAGAAAAAATATAACCAAAGAAATAAATCAATGAAAAATAAATAGTGGTAAGTGCTCCAAAGGCAATAAATAGGGGGTTAAGAGAGAGAGAAGAACTGGTGGTGCAGGGCGGGTGGAACTTCCTTGACCTTGGATGGCGCAATGCAAGTAGGGACCAGAGCCTTGATTCAAACCCAAGTTAGTCTGGCCCCAAAGCTGTTCCTTCCATTACGTCTGTATCAACTGGGCAACTCCCTTCTGAGTTTTCATCATGACTATGATGGCTAACATTTCCTGAGTCCCTACTACGCGCCAGGCCCTATTCAATTTTATGTGTTTCTTTAGCTACCTCATGAAGTAGGAGTCGTTTTCCCCCCATTTTGCAGATGAGGAACCTGAGACACAAGAGAAGTTTGAGACTTGCCCCAGGTGACACAGTACAGTTTCTCTTCAGCCCCCAGTGTGCATGTCCCTAGCAGCGAGATTTTATAGCTGATCTTTCTTCCCAGAGCCTGAGGGGTTGTGCTCTCCTTGGGAACAGAGGCTTAGGTAATGTGGATGGGCTGATGGGACATTCTGTCTTTCTCTATCTCTGAAAAAGGAGTAGGAGAAGGAGGAGGATAAAACATCCATGACTGGACCCTGGGAGTCAAGAATAACAGGGATTTTGAATGGTGTTTTACTTCTTTAAAAATATCACATGTCTTTCAGATTTAAAAAGTGATCTGTGCTCATTATAGGCAATTTGGGAAAAAGAAAGGATAGAGAAACATAAAGACAAGAATAAAAATCACTTATAGTTCTATCACCCAGAAAGTACAGTATTTTTTCAATATATAATAACAAAGGTAACTGACACTTTCATAGCACTTATGATGTGCCAGGTGTATTTCCACATAACTTACATTGTGTTAACTGATTTAATCATCACAGTAACCCTACGTGGAAGGTACTATTATTATCACTATATTATAGACAAGGAAAGTGAAGCAAAAAATGGTTAAGTAACATTCTTAAGACCACAAAATCAAACCCACCCAGGCAGCCTGGCTCTGGAGACCACACTACCCATCATCCTGCTATTCCCTCTCGCTATAAAAAGAGATGTATATATTCTTTTATAAACCTGGGATCACATTTTACATACAATTTTAGATTCTGCTTTTTAAGTGAACATTATTTCATGGGCATTTTTCCATATCCTTACATGTTCTTCAAAATATTTTTAACGGCCGTATGGATATATTTTATATAACCACCTCCCACTGTTACACACTTGTTTCCATCTTTTTTGTAATTATAAAAAAATGACGCAGTGAATGTCTGTATACATAAACCTTTGATCTGCTTTCTGATTATTTCCTCAGGACAGATTCCTGAAAGAGAATGACTTGGTCAGAATTTTTGGCATTTCTTCAAACCTATGGTGGTTATTAAAGAAGGTGTTCAGACGTGTGGCACATATTTAAATAACAAAAACTCAGGAAAGGTAGAGATCTGTGTGGGCTGAGCAAAACCAAAAACAATCAGGGAAGACTTCCTTAAGGAGGTGGGCGGAGCCCGAGCCAGTCGCGGACAATGAGAGGCCGGAGCCTGAGCAGGCAGAGCTTCTCTAAGGCTCTGGGCATCGACCTTCTGGAAGTCTTGGGCAGGGTCAAGGTGAGAGAAGGTTTCACAGAGCAGGGTCTTAAAGGATGAAAGGAATTCCCAAGGGCAGACAAGGGCTGTGAGGAGAGGAAGTAAGTGGGTCTTTTAGGCAGTGGGAAGAATATAGGCAGGTCCAGAGATGTGAGAGAACATGAAGGGCTTTTAGTTGATGCAGGAAAGATGTGGGAGATGAGCTGAGAAGAGGTAGGCAGGGCCTACATCATGAAAGAGGTTCGTACATCACACTAAGGAAGACTGCTTTTCTTATGTAGGCAACAGAGTTGTTGAAGAGTTTGAGCTTAAAAAGAGATGTGGTCACGTTTTCCTTTTTGATAGCACTGTGGTGCCAGGCAGTAGGTGGGACGGAAGCGGGTAAGGGCAGGGGAAGACCTGCTTGGGAGGATGTTTGGGGACCCCAACACAGTCTTGATTCCAGTAGCTTTGCCCACAGGGGGGACCGTGGCCCTATCTGTCATTCTTCATGCCTTGCCAACAGGAGGACAGAGCGAATATAAACACTGACATGGAAATGAAAAAGCTGCAGAAACAAAGAGCACAAACACTTCCTCTATGTTGTTGAGAGTTAACATCCACAAGAATATGCACGTACGTCAGAGCAGAAAATAATGAGGCAGTGTACGTCCTTAAACGGATTCAGCCCATCACTGCTGGGGCCCCAGCAGAAGGGGGGGCCTGTTGGGGGGCTCCTTCCATCGTCAGCATTGGCTGCTCCTTGCCAAGCAGACAGGTCACTCAGTGCTTTCTTCCAGGCAATTATTTTCAGGATGACTGGAGATTTCGATCAACCAATCAAGCTTTTATAGAAGCCACTTGCCTTGATTATGTCCGCGATCTTTAACTCAGGGAGAGATTTTCTTCAGTATGGCTTGACAGCCTCAGCTTTTCAATTAATTTCTCTCTCCCCACTTTCTGCATCTTGCTTTTGCTTTCAGCTGGGGAACTGTAGTGTTCATAGGCTCGCATGAACTTCCCATGCAGTTGTGTGTGTGTTTTAAAGGCATCTGAAGCCTCTTTCTGGCCTCCTCTCAATGAGGAATGTCCCACGAAAGAGCAGAAAGCTGACTGGACAGGAAGAACCGAGAAGATGTACGGATGGTTGTAGGGGTTTCTGATTCCTGGATTTAGGACCAGCCCCAAGGGTTTTTAGAATCAGTGTTTTCAAAAGCAGGAGGTGTATATCTGCTCCAAAACACATTGATGAATATTTTGAATTTTAATGGACACACGTCTATTTCAGTGTGATTTATTTCATGGAAATGATCGCCTTTCTTTTAAAATAAAATTATTTGCATAATATATTAAGTGACTTAAATAAGAATGTTAGGTAAATATTGGTTCAGCTGTTATGTGGAAGTTGGCAAATCTCTTGAAGGTGGCGCCTGAACGCCTTAATATTAGGAGACACTGGAATGAATTTTGGGATCAGAGCGACATGGATAAAATTCAAGCTCTAACTCTTTGTAAACGTGTGCCAGTGGGAAAATTACTTAATATCTCTGCACCTGTTTTTTTAATCTGTGAAATGGGCATATAAAACCACCTTTCAGCATTGTTGTGGGGTTTAGAGATTCATTTGTTCATTCATGTCTTTATTCAGTCATTAAGTATCTATTAAGTGTTGGCTAAGTGCCTCTCACTGTCTGGGCACAGGGAATACAGCAGTGAACCAAGGTCTCTGACTGCATGGAGCTCCCATTCTACTGGGGGGTGGACCCAGGCACCAAATGCATAGATCTATATGGAAGAAACTCAAATGCTAAGAAAAATATAGCCGATAAGGGGGAGGTTAGAGCAAAACTTCTGAGACACGAATGTGTCAGGTGTGTCTGAGGAAAAGCAAGGCGGTCACTGTGTGGTGGAAGTGGATGGAGGGAGAGGGAAAAAGGAGGAAATGATTGGAACAGGAAGTCAGATGCTGGGGTAGAGAGTGCCTAGTAGGGTACAGTAAACACCTTGGGTTTTATTTTAACTGTGACAGGATGAGGAGTGATCAGTACATTGTATATATTCATAATGACCAGTTCAATTAATATTTGAATACTGACTGACCTAGTAAATCTGGTTACCTAGTTACGAGTCCATGTTACCTAGTAACATGTGTCCAGCACTACATTAGCCTCCCAGGTTTTGGCAATACCTTAAAGATAAGCTGCACAGATGGGTTCAAATTCTTGTTAGAGAAACAGAAGTCTAATTAATACCTAATATTCATCATGTACTTGCTATGTGCCAGGCATATTTACAAGTGTTTTCTTTTAATGCAGTAGCTCATGTAATCCTTACAAAAGTGTATAATCAGTTATTATCCCCATTTTGCAGATGAGGAAGCTGGGGGCACAGCTTACCACCTCTCACCTCTGAAAAAAAGGAGAATGAAATAAATGTGCTCCCTTTGAGGTTCAAAGTGCAGAGCGCACGCAACAAGGAGAACGCAGCCATGGGATTCGCTCTGGAGGGACGCTGCCACCCACTCTCTGTGACGGCGGCCACACTGCCTCTGCTCCTTGTGCTTCCGTTTCCTCATCCCTGAAATGGGGTCAGGAGGGGCATCCCTCCCATAGGATAGTCCTGAGGATAACAGTGTCTGGGAAATGCTTTTGCACAGAGCCTGGCACTTGACAAATCTCTCAAGTCTTAGCGATACACCCACAGAGGTTAGGAAAATGTGTCATGAACTGGCCGTCCTGGCCCTGGGCCTTGAGGGCAGAGTGGCAGGAAGCAAAGGTAGATACGTTAATTTTGGGTTGACAGAGAACCTCTCAGGAAATTAAACAGTGTTGAAAGCTCATGGTATGGCTGGATGGATGGTGGGTGAGAGTGTAGTGGACAGTTCTTTTAATTCTGTTAACCTGTGACATTGAGGAGACCTTGACGGCCATCCTAAGCACAGGGAACTGCTTTTTTTTTTAGAGAGGCCCTGGGAAGCTTTGATCCTTTGAGCGCTGGGAGCCTGTGATCTGACCTGTGCTTTTCACAGACGTGCCCAGCAGCCACACGAGAAGAATACCATGGTCCGGATGACCCAGCACAGGAAAGGGTGGACAGGGGAGGTGAGGGACAGAGACAGAGCAGAGGTGGAATCTACAGGGCTTCAAGCCTGATTGCACGAACTCCTTGGAGCTACACACAAGAGAAATCCAGATTCGCCCATCCCGGCCTCTTTCTGTCCTCAAGGGATGAGTCTACTTAGAGTTCCTTAGTTTTCCCATCTGTTAAGTGGGAAAAATAAAGCCAGAATCTCATGGCTCCCAATGGGATACAATCACATGTTACGTTACCATCGAGAATCCTGTGGAAATGCAGACTTGTTTCACTCCTCCTGCTAATAAAAAACTGTCTTCCTACCAGAAGACAGTACCAACAAACTTGCATCTTCTGAGTATCGGAAAGCACTGGTAGGGGTTTGAGCTATTCGCTCACTTATGATCTGAGATTATTCTAAAAAGACTTTGCAGCTTAGGCTAATTGTGTAACTGGGATGTTTCCAGATGAAATTCGACTTGTATTTTTTAAAAAATGCTTTGAAGAACTGGTTGCCATGGTGCTGTTCTGCTGACAAGATCCTTCACTCGCTCTCACTAAGCAACAGTAATGGGCTTCTGTTTATTCCAAGTTTCAGGTGACCCCACCTGAACATCTCCAAGGAAGCAAGGTAGGAACTGGAAGGAATTAGTGAAGTCCTTCCCTCGTTCTCCTTGATGGGGGTGCATCTCAGCGGACAAGGAGATTTGTCATTGCAGGGGTGGGAGGGCCTAGGAGAGACCCAGCTGGCGGGGAGGGACTTCCCTGACCCCTCTGCCGTGGGCACCTGGGAGTTGGGGAAAGAAACCTCGTACATCTGCTACAATATAAACTGGACGGATGCTTCGGGATAAGAGCACTAAACCCCTCATATTTGTGGGCAAATCGTTGTTAGCAGAGAGAACTGTCGTTAAGAAATAACATGGTCTTAAAAATTAATATTTATGTTTTTATAGTATTACTGTTCTAAATTGGAGAAAGCCTTTGTTCTAACTCAATTTTCCAACCTACTGGACAATCATTCTTACCCGTCGTCCTTCAGCTTCTTGTACCGAGTGTTTGTTATAAGAATGTGAAACATCTTCCCCAGATGCAGTATTTTTGGCTTCATTAAAAGTTTTTCTAGTTCCTCTTCAGTCATGTCAATATTTACCTTGGACAATGCTTTGTATCCTTTTGTTTATAATTCCAGAATTCTCCAAGACAAACTGATTATTCATGACCCTCTGGCTTGCTTTACAATTTAAACATACCTTATGCTGAAGTTTTAAGAGCTTGAGTCCCCCAAACTATTTCCTCTACTTCTCATAGATTCAGAACTTGTAACCTTCCATACTCACTTCACGCCCCGTATTTTCTTTTCCTTTCGGGGATCTTCCAAGCACTTCTGTTTTGTTGAGTATACTCTTGGAACATGAGCGAGTGAACTTTTTCTTCCCTTCCTTTTACGGTCCCCAGATCCCTCCATCCTGCCAAGGAAGCTTTTAGAACATGGCATTGTACCCACCTTCCTTGAACACGCCCATTGTTTCCCCAAAAGCCACACTCTTCCGCTTGTTGAATTTCTGGTTGCTGATACAGAGAACATGTGACCCCATCTTTGTTGTCTAAAGACTTTCATTTAAACCCCTCAATTACTAAAAGGAGGCCCCAGTGGTCAATATGACACCATAAAGCTACAGCACATTTTTCTTGAGAAACCCACTTATATAGAGCCAGTCCTCTTTCCTTAATTGCTCAGCATTTTGTGATTCTGTGTTTCCTTCAGTACTCTACATGTGGCTTACAGTCATAGAGGATTTAAAATTTACACAGTATTTCACATTCATTATTACATCTGATCCTCCTAACAATTTTGTGAGAAAGACCCAGAAGTGACCTTCCTGAGATCACAAAGTGATTTGAGTAAACCACAGTTTTTGCCTTCGAGGATATTTATATTAATAAATGATTTGCTTTTATGTAAGTCTTTCTGTTCCTGTGGAACACTGTACTTTTTCTTGATTTGGGGACATTGCACGTGCTGTTTCTTTTGCTTGAACTACGCAACTTCTCCCTTTGACCAGCTAAACTCCTACCCCTTTTTCAAATGTCAGCTTCAAGTTCTACTTCCTCTAGAAGCATTCCCTGGTCCCCCAAGTCTGGGCTAGGATTTCTTCCTTTGTGTGCCCACAACACCCTTAAAAATACATAAATAAGTTTATCATACTTAAAAATACATAAATACACATAAGTAAGTTTATCACACTGTCTGCACCTAATGAACACTTGACCAGCATTCACTTGTTACTGTCACTCCCCTTCGCCTCTCCTGCTTGCCACTGTATCCCCACTGCCTAGCTCTGGGATGGTGCTCTATAAACAGTGGTTAAATAAACGAATGATGCCTATTGTGTTTTCTGGTTGGTATAGCTTTGGATCCTTGAGTTCAAGAACAGAAAGGGCTCCAAGAAGGTCCAGGGAATTTGAGGTATTTCCAAGTTCATTCCTTGTAACACCATCTGAATGTTGATAGCTAATGTGGCTATCTGTTGTTTGTCCTACAAGACGCCCTTTTCCCTTACTTTGTCTTTACCTTTTCCTTTTGGGGAAGTGTCCCTTTTCCCAGTTTTGGTTAGTGTTATTCAGGTGGGGCTGCCCAATCTTGGGATCAGGAGTAGGCCTAATAAACACAGTCTATCCCAGGGTCCAATGACTCAACCCAGGTTGGTAACTGTGACTTTTTCTTTTTTTTTGCGGTACGCGGGTCTCTCACTGCTGTGGCCTCTCCCGTTGTGGAGCACAGGCTCCGGACGCGCAGGCTCAGCGGCCATGGCTCACGGGCCCAGCCGCTCCGCGGCATGTGGGATCTTCCCAGACCGGGGCACGAACCCGCGTCCCCTGCATCGGCAGGTGGACTCTCAACCACTGCGCCACCGGGGAAGCCCGGTAACTGTGACTTTTGCTGAAACTCTTAATTAAGAGAGGGTCTTGTTTTCCTCTGACGGTTGCAAGCAATAGAAACAAGCATAGAGCCTCTGATTCTTTGGGAGTTTGTGGAGAGATCAAAGAAGCCATCACAGAACAACCAGAGTCAAGCGGTGGTGACGGACAGTGAAGGCTGATGAAGACATCAATGAATGCCTGCACTCAGCAGTATCCGATCCTGTGAATTTCCAAATTGATGAACTGCAGATTTCCCTTTTGGCTGCAACTAGCTTGAGTTACATTTTGGTCAGTCATGAACAACTGACAGAGTTCTGACTAATTCAACGGAAAACAAAACACCAAGGTATTTTAATTACTGACATTAGTGCTTTTTGTTCCTTTGTGGCTTGGCCTTACGCTTTCACTTCACTCTTTAAAAGAGAAAAACAGTCTTCTGCCTGGCCCCCAGTGTTGGGCCGCACCCCGCAGGCCTGCAAGACTGAAGAGAGAGCCCGGAATCAGCAGCAGAGACATCAGTGGTTCACTGGATGGGGGATCTAACCCGTCTGAAGCAAGGTCCTGGAGTGACTTCCCACTATTTGCAGCAGCGAGTGGGCAGGACACGGTGCCAGTCTTCACTTCCAGGGGGGAGGATACCAGTTATAGGAGGAATTGACATCAGGTTGGCTCATGGGTTACCAGGGAAACTAGCAGAGAGGCACGCCCCTTACCACCCCTTTGTTAAGTTATCAGGTGGAGATGTTCTGATCTAAAGGTTAGAACAAGCACTAGCTGTGGTACGGGTAAGGATGTACGACAGTCAGTGATGTGAGAAGGTGTAGGTGAAGCAGGCACTGGTCTAGCAGGGGATGTACAGAGAGCAAGAGAACAGCCATCATGGGTGGCCTGATCATATACTCCACCCCTACGTACCCTGCACGACCCTTACAATCTTGTCCCTCCCCTCTTCCTCAGTATCCCTGGGGTCAGGTATGTAAAGGGGCACTGTAACCAGATACCACGATACAATACAGACACCAGCAGCTAAAGTGTACCAAGAGTAAGATACCTGGTATGCTAAGAACAGTCATTCGCCAGAATGTGGGCAAATTTTGGAGCTAAGCACTTACGGGGTCAATGGAGAGGGAGTCAATGGCAGAAGCATCCTGTCCAGTTATTAGGAAAGTAAGGCCACCCCTAGTTTTCACAAACCCAGAGCCACCCCTATGGGGAGGGGAAGGCCCTGGCTCTACAAGAAACATTCTGATGGCCTAGCCAGGAGTCAGCAGTCAGAGTACAGGTCTGCCTCCCCATGTTATGTTGAGTAACATCAGGGGTGGACCCATTAGGTCTTTTCAAACAGAAAACAGTTAATCCCACTAGTCAGACTTGCATGTCCAGAAACCAGCCTATTCTATTCCACAGAGCATACCCAGGGGGCCTCATGGGAAGTCAGTTGTACAGTAACATTTACCGACAGGAGCCCTTCTGACGTACTGGCATGTGGGACAAAAAGATGGTGAGAGTCTTTTCCCGCCTTTCTCAGTCATCCCCACATAGTCACATTAGCTGGTTCTATTTTTCATGGAAGTCCAGAGAAGGATGACAATGGCAGCTCACTGTAGACCCAGCAATTAAGACTCATTTTGCAATGAGGCCATGGTTGCTTCCCAGTCCTTGAAGAGGTTTTCTCCACTCAGACTAGGGATGCAATGTAACACGTCTAACAAGCACAACACAGGGGAGGTAATGACAATTAAGCAAAATGCAAGCAGTACCTGCATTCTGAGATAATACCACACTTGCCTGTGGTTTTTGTCCTGGTCTACAATACATTTCAGAAAACTCAAGTTTTCAGTAATATACAAACGTATCCAAAATCACATCTACAATGGCCACCTAGTTTTACCTTGAATGTCTGAACCACAGCTACTCCATTTTGACTTTCAAATGCATTCCCCTCCACAATGGCCAAAGCAGATGTACAATGCATGTTCAACAGGTCAAACAACAGGCCACTCTGGTCAGTTTAAGTTAAACCTTGTACAAGCCATAATGACTTTCCCATACCTCCATATGTGAAGATTTTTCCATCTTTTCCCCTTTGGATTGCAAATCTTTCAACAGACAAAAGTATATGTCCTTCAAAGCCAGGGTGAACACTGCCTGCCTGTCCTCGTCCAGATCATGTCCCTCGGTGCCAGGCCTCCTTTATATTTGCCTAGTTATCCATGTTTGGGGAAAACTGATCAGATACTGTGAACAAGTTCAGAGGTATGCTGATGGGGTAACACTTTAGAGGCTATACATTTTATCAGTTGTACTGAATTGTTACACAAGCATTGTACATGTGCTTGTGGCAGCAGACTTAAAGCAAGCAGTGATACATCATGAGTAGTTACCCTCCGTGACAACTTCACTAGAAAATGTTCTCTTCCTCTTGAATATTCAGGGCAAAAGTTTGGCTAACACATTAACTTTTTATAAATGTAGACCTCTCAATTAATAGGACTAGAATTTAACATCTGTTGAAGCATAATATTTTTTCCCTCTAAATTACCCTCACCTCCATCAAACATAGCCAAATCAAGACTAATTTGTTTGCAAAATAAGTCTGGTCAAGTGACCACATAGGCTCCTCCAAACCGGCTGTGGTCGCATTCCTCAAAAGGAGTCTCAGACTGAATTCCCAAAAAGCCTCTCAAGGCCAGGACAGCCATGCCAAAGGCCTGCCATCAGATTCTGCCTAGGTGGACTTCTCTCTTCTAGAGATCCCCCAAATATCGAGATTCCTGCACTTGCGGGAAACAGTCTTTCCCATTCACCTGATAAGGCTGCTCAGAACCCAAGAGTTTCCAATTTCTGGAGGGATCAGGCAGAGAGAAAAGAAAAATGTTTCAATCCTGTAAGTCATAACTAACTTGAGGGGAAGGGCTTTTCTATATCTGGAAAACACAGATCAAAACCAGTAATATTCTAGCCAAAAACCATAAAAATTATAACCATATTCATCAGTTTACTCAGTAATCAATCCTTTTGTTAACTTTTTATGAAGCCATCAGGTTCTCCCCTAAGATTCTTTCATTTTGTACCCAGTTCAGTGATACGATATGAAATTTATCAGAGATCTGTACTTGTCAGAAGGTCCTTCCTATGAATCTTTTTGAAGATGAAGCACTTTTGCAAAAGCATCAGAGTACAACTGTCTGTGAATGATAAACGACCTAAAAAGGCACAGTTAAACACCTAATTACAATGTAATTGATAAAGAAACTTGGTTACAATAACTAGAATTATGACCGATTATAATCGTCATCCTTAAAAACCTTAAATCTCTGGTAAAAACCAAGAAGCAAGTAATTGCGAACTGTCATATCAGCATTTCCTGACTGGAAAACTTACGCTTTCTTCTTCTTCTTCTAAGAAGGCAAAGGCAAGTAAACTTAGACCCACCCAGCAATTAATGTTCCAATATTTCACCCTATTTGAAATGACCCAGATCGTCAATGAATTCTCTTCATTTAATTTAGTTTAGTTTCAAGTTACCAAAATCTGGAGAGACTATTACAGATAGACATTCCCCAAACATTAGTATTCCTATAGAGTTTAAAAATGCCTCTCTCTTTTTTTCTTCACTCTCAGGGATCAGATGATTAAAGTTCCTGAGAGCCCAGGTACATCTCAAATGCACAAGAAGAGAAATACCAATTCCTTCTGGAAGCTAGCTTCCTCTAACTGCATGCGCAAAATCCAGTTTTAGAATGTTAAAGGATTCCCATCTTGGCCATTTTCAGGGATTTTTTTTTTTTCAGTTTAAACGAATAACAGTAATAGGTAATAATACAAATCATTCACATGCCTCACTTTCAGAGGAACAAGAATCAGCATTCAAGTTAACCTCCGCCTCAGCTGTTACCTCAGCGTCTGTGGCCTTTCTTAATACGAAAAGCAACGGCCAGCCCACAGCTGCGGCCACTGCCCCAAGGTCTCACCTCATTTTCCCACTGTAATGGCGGCCAACATCTCCACCACAGCCTCAGGGCCGTCCGTGAGTTCTCCGCACTCTCCTGGTGGTCCCCACTCCTCAAGGACAGACACCACGGGGCACCACATACTAGGGGCGGCCACCCCAGGATCTGCCCTGCAACGTTCAGGCCCCACGTGTTAGCGGAGGCCCTGCACCTTCCCACTCCCGCCCTCACTTCCCGGCATCTCGGCGCTCGCGGGAGTTTCCTCCGTCTCCGGGCCGCAGGCCTGCAAGCCCTGTACGCGCCCAGCCTTGAGACCGAAGAGAGAGCCCGGAGTCAGCGACACAAACAGTCGTGGTTTCATGGGTGCGTGGGGGGAGCTCACCCGTCTGAAGCAAGGTCCCGGAGCGACGACACCCCGTGTGGGGCAGACGGCAGGGAGGACGTGCCGCCATCTTTGCTCCCGGTGCGGGGTGGGAGGGGGGAACACCGGTTACAGGGGGAACTGACATCAGATTGGCTCATTGGTTACCAGGGAAACTGGCGGGGGGCGGCGTGCACGCCCCTCGTCACACCTTTGATAAGTTACAGGTGGAGATGTTTTGCTCTGTAGATGAGAACAGTCTCTAGCTGGGGGTGAGGCAAGTACATAGGAAGGTCAGTCATGGGAGCAGGTGTAGGTGAAGCAGGCACTGGTGGAGCAGAGGATGTACAGAGAGCAAGAGAAGAGTCATCTTGAGTGGCCTGACCATACACCCAGTTAACCTGAAAATTCAATTAAATGGCCTCTTCCAAACAGTACAGTTCATTGAAGTCTAACTATGCACGCTCTTGGAAAGGCCAAACTAGAGGAACCTGACATTTGGAGAAGAGTATTTTGCATTGAAATAGAAACTGAAATAGGAATGTATTTTTACTTGGTTGTTTGATACCATTTTACTGATAGGACGTTTGGGGAGAAGGGTTTAAGGGGGCAAACAAATACCTAGTTTTTGGTTTATTATCAGTGAACATTATTTTCCCCAATTCTTACCTTGTTGCTTTATTTACAAACCATAATATATTTTTGCTTTGGAACTTCATCGCTGCTTTCTCTCTTGCTTACCTAGAAGCACTTAGGATATTTAAGGGTTGCAGCCACTGAGATGAGTGTTGATTTCTGCATTTGAGGGATTTTCTATAACTTTATCCCAGAATTAATGAGGACAACAAACAGCTGTGTCGATAAACCCATTCTGCTTGGTGACACACTCTTGCCAGAGCAACTGGCAGATGGTCTGTCTTGCAGAGGATTGCAGCGGAAAGGGAAAAATGCTGTTAGGAGAGTGGGTCCTACATATGTGAAGCCTCCTCCATTTTTCTCCTCGAATTTAGCGTCTTGCTTCCTAATGTTTTTCTCCACTCTAAATTAGGTGGGCAGCCTCTCTTTGCCATGTATATCTTTCCACCTGGTTCCACTTCTCTTTCAATTCCAACATTTTTATTTCTTGGCACTGAAAACTTTGCCCAAACTACTCTTGGGTGAGTGTCTGGGGGTGCTATTCCATAAGAAGCCTACAGCTTGATTCAATCTCCTGATAAAATTACAAACGGAAAAACAGCAAAGTGAATAAAAGGAGAGAAGAGGTGCTAACTTAGTGACCAAGGCAATCTTGTCACAGTGGTGTTATCCTGACCGCTGTGAACCTGGGTGCAGAGCACGTGCCTGTGCTGAGATGCGCCTGGTGCTGTTTTGTCTTTGATTTTTATTACCATGTCTTGCATGCAGTTACCAGTTGGATATCTTGTGCTCCTCTTGGAACATGTTAACCTATGTTCTAGGCCTTGGAGTGTAAGAAACCTACTTGCGAGTGTCTGGAAATCCAGGTATTGTATTTTGTTTGTTTTAAAATGTCCTTGAAAGAAAGGAATAGAACCTTCCATCTGCTTCTAAGAAGAAGAAAATAGCCCATTTCCCCAAATGCCTGTTGGAGAGCTAATAGCCCTAGAAACCGGTGTGGGTACTCTATGGATATTCAGTTATTTCAGCTCAGAATTTTGTCTTTGAGTTGTTCGACATCCTCTATTTCGAGCTCTTTCTTGGACATTAATTATCAACCATTCTTTTTTAAGCTGTAGATAGTTTACCCAACCCTAAGAGACGCTTCCTTTTTTCCCCTCAGCTTTATTGAGATATAACTGACAGATAAAATTGTAAATATCTAAGATGTACAATGTGATGGTTTGAATGTGTATACATTGTGAAATGATTACCAAAGTCAAGTTAATTAGCACATCCATCATCACACATAAGTTACCGTGTGTGTGTGTGTGTGTGTGTGTGTGTGTGTGTGTGTGGTGAGAACACTTAAGATCTACTCTCTTAGCAAATTTCAAGTATCAATACAGTATTGTTAACTATAGTCACCATGCTGTGTCTTAGATCCCCACAACTTACTCATAACTGACCAACATTTCCCCATTTCCCTGATCCCTGGTAACCACCATTCTATTGATTCTATAAGTTCGACTTTTTTGGATTCTACATATAAGTGAGATCATATTTGTCTTTGTGTCTGATTTCACTTAACATAATGTTCTCCAGTTTCATCCATGTTGTCACAAACGGCAGAATTTCCTTCCTTTTTATGGTTGAATAATATTTCATTATCTATCTATCTATGTCACATTTTCTTTATCCACTTGTCCATTGATGGACACTCAGGCTGTTTCCATATCTCAGCTATTGTGAATATTGTTGCAATGAACATGGGAGTGCAGATATCTCTCTGAGATACTGATTTTATTTCTTTTTGATATATACCCAGAATGGGATTGCTTGATTAAAAAAGACTTTATTCTAGGAATTGTTTTTGATGGTCTCAGGATGGAAAACTACTCAAATCAAAAGGCTCTGAGATACTGAAGCCACTTTTGTAACTGGCTCCCAGAGAATGTTCTTGAAATGCTAACCCCATAGGGAAAGTGTGTACTTTGCTGGTAGGGGAACAAGCCTTAAGGGAGATTGTCAGGGTTTCCTTACACACCAAAGACACTTGAACTATGTGACACAGAGTGTCTCTTCCAGTTCTGATATTATCCAGGAATGTGAGAGTTCCTTTTTCTACAACCTCCCTTCCAGGTGGAAGACATCTAGCTTTTGCCTGAGTGTCTTCCACGATAGAGAGCTCACTCCCTGAGCAAAGCATTCTTTGGGGTTTCTGTAATTGTGAAGGTTATCTCTCCACTCCCTGGAACTTCCATGGAGCCTCTCTTCGGAGCAGCAGGGACCCATCAAATCTCTCTTCACATTACAGTTCTTCAGTGCTGTCCTATCTTCTTTGAGTCATTCTTTGGGGGGCTGTCCTATCTTCTTTGAGTCATTCTTTGGGGGGCTAAACATCTCTATGGTGTTAACTGTTGTCCAGACATTTTATCATCTTGACCACTCTTGTCTGTAGAAACTCTAACTAGTCAGGGTCTATACTAGAAAACAACGTGAAGAACTGAGGGTGTTCAGGTGATGGAATTGCGTATCCACGCTGACAGGGATATGGTATCCTAGATGTGGTCTAACCAGTGCAGAGCGGGCTGGGGCTAAGGAATCCCCTTCTGGAAGCTTTTCACGTTCTTGTTTATAGGAGAAACATCTGCCTCTAAATGCCAAAGTAATCCCGGCTCACGGGCAGTACCTAAGATTTGATATTTGCTGGGATATACAAAGAACCATGTAAAGTCAAATTTATTCAAAATCCAAACCGTGATTTCTAAACTGATACCATCCTCTTGACTTTGCTGTTTCTGAGTGGGAGCCAAACTCTTCCATGCATCTCTGACTTCCTTTTCTCCACCATCTTCCTCCAAATAGTTACTTCTTCCCCATAGCGCATCCTGTTCTTCCGGGCCCCAGTTCCTTTCCCAAGTGCAATCCACCTTCCAGCCGATACTAGGAGTGTGCAGAACATAGGGCATTCCTGTACTAGTCTATACCATCAGACCTTCTTCAGGTTGCGACAAAACAACTGGCTCTTTGGCAGTGCTAATCTGCATTTTCTTAAGACATGTATGCAAGGGGGAAAAGGTGCATGTGACAAGAAGAAGATGCAGAACAAAATTATCCATCTTCTTAAAGGGCCTCATGTTGAAAAGGCCACAAGAGGAACACATTCTCAAACTGAGTAATCACCTACAAATAGTTAAAACAAAAGTTCCTCCAGCCACGACTGCACCTAGAGGAGTGGGGCAGAGGTTCTGATTGAGAACTTTGATTTCCCACAGATTGTTTGAGTCTTAAATGAAATTTGGAAAGGTTCCCTGACATCAAAGGCTGCTCCTTTTGGCTAATCGATTAAGTATGCTGTGCCTGTCCTCCCCCGAGCCCCCCAAGACTGGGAACATATGTCAGATTCTCCCTTTGCCAGTAATTTGGAGGCTTATGATAATAAAACATCCTTTTTCTATGCAAAGGAAAGGGTGGTCCTGGGGAATGTTAAGGCAGCAGAGAAGAGCAATGATTGACTCCTGCCTGAAAAAATATACAAAGCCTGATCAATCCCTATCTGAATATCATCTGCATAATTTGAAAAGAACACACTGAAGAGAATAGGACCAACCTCACTGTCTTGCTCACATATACATCTGGAACAGCTGCCAGGGCCTCTCGGAGTTGATTTTGTTCAGTTCGGCAGCTCTCACTTGAAACCCAGGCAGAAAATGAAAGTGAGCAAATTTACCTCTGGCATTCAAAGAAATGCTTTTGGTCAAAGAGAGTATTTCTGACCATGACTCATTTTCAAAAGAAGCATTGAATTCGCTTTGTCATATTTGCCTGGATTGGGCTCAATCGGCCCTTTTATGATTTTTAAAATATCCTATATAGCCGGGATGGCATTTATTAGGCTTCAGCTATTCAATATTGCATTTCAATGTATGAAAGTCACTGTTCAATTGACTATTGAGTTTTCTAAGGAAGTAAACCTACAGAAAAGAAATTTGCAAGAATCTAAAATAAATGAGCTTGAGGAAGATCAAAATGCCCTTTTGGCTGTTTCAAAGATCAAAAGATCTCTCTTTTATAGAAATCAGGAGTGGTTTGAATAGCCTCTTTCCTCAGCCGCAAAGCCCCGTTTTTTCACTATCATTGATAGCTTGGGACGGCACCATATTGGTATGAGAAGACCTGGGGAGGTGGGAAGATGGTTTCAATCCCCCAAAAGCACCCAGGACGTTTGTGTCTGGAATAGCAGGTTTTTCATTTAATTTAGTCTCGAGCCCAGTAGAGAGAGAAAATGAAAATCCGTCCTCAGTTCCTTCAGGTGGAGGGGTAGCTTTGAAGGACATGAGAGGGTCTCTTGATAATTGTTTTTAAAGCCTGTGAGTATCTTTGTCTCTGTTTCTCAGAGAGGCTGGATTATATTGGATTATATATCAGGAGGTTATCTTTGGGTTCACACTACCCTCAGTTCTGCAAAACCTTAGGAAGTTGTGTAATCTCCCCACGTCTCTATTGCTTCATGTGTTAAGTGGGGATAATAATATGCACTTCATTGACTTAAGCTCCTTCCTACCTCGGGGCCTTTGCTCATGCTATTTCTTCAACCTAACTTGTGCTCAGCCTCCAGGATTCAGCAGGAATGGCTTTTCTTCTGGGAAGCATTCCATGAACACCCAGACCAAGTTATAGCACCTCTTTTTCTCCTATCATACAGTGTGCTATGGTTTTCCTTTGTTGCAGTTGCCTTAACTGTAACGGAGAACATTCTGTGTGAGTACTGGTGTCATATATCTGGCTCCCTCTATAAGGGGTAGGGAACCTAGCTTATTCACCCATGTCTACAACTAAAACAGAAACACAAACGAAACGTTTGTTGAGTGAATGAAATTAATGGAGATAACGTGATCAAGAAATGGCAATTCCTACTATTCCCCTGTACTGTGAGCTCCTGGGGGCCAGGGTGAGCCTTGCCTCTCCACAGTGTTGAGGTGGAGCCTTGACAGAGTAGCTGATCCGGGAACGTCTGTGGACGTGCAGACAGACATCATCGATCATCTCTCCAGCCAACTGCGTACTTCACCTGCCTGTTTCTTTGTCTTCTCTCTGAGAGCATGTTATTGGAACCCTTGTTCATCTGCTTATGATGCAGGTTTTCTCTTTCCTGGGATGATTCTTCTGATTTCACAGAGAGCTCCCTAGGAGAGGTCTGCAGTGAGAGGCAAGAAACTGGGCAATGACCCAGGTGTGTCCAGCACTGGTTAAAGTGTTGAGTGGGGGTTGGGAGGAGCTGGAGAAATCAGCCCAGTGAGGCTTACAAGTTATATCATATATATATATATATGTTTAAAAGCTTTTAACTTTTAAACATCACCACCACCGTTATCATCTCCATCACCATTAAGAGCTATTTTTTCTCTACAGTATAAAAAAACCGTTGCCTCCTTCTGCAGGAAAAAAAAAAAAAAATTCCCGTCAACACTAGAAGCCATTTATGGTTGGAAATTCACCATTAGGATCTTTTTCCTTGGGTTAAGGCAAATACCCATAAGAAGTTATTTTATTAGTTATTAACTACTTATGGTAAATTAGTTTATCAACTCATTTAGTCTGTGAAGATGGTGGTGGGGGAGCAAGCATTAAGGGATTGGGTTGCTTACGTAGGCAGGAAGTGTCTCGGCCAGAGTTTAGTTGTAGATAATAGAATTCAGTCTAGCTATTCTTTTTAAAGCAAAAATGGATTTCATGCAAGAAATGAGGAGCTTACAAAAATCCCTAGAAAGGCTGGAGGAGGAGGCTTTCAGCAGAATTTCCAGGAGTCACACCCTAGAACAACACCTCAGAACTGACCCACTGAGGCAGCTGCTGCCTCTGCCGTGATCAAGCTGGTGAAGAAGGAAGTCACCTCGACAACTGCTGGCTCTTGCACCTCACCGCATCTACCCCAACCTGCACCAACAAAGCAACCCTTGACTTGCCTCTCAGTAGTCACAGTGCTAGGGTGTGGACCCACATGTCTCCTCCCTGTGCTGGCTAGCAGAAAGGGTAGGTGCAGCCTCCACCTCGACACTTACTTTCAGCTTCAGAATGTCCTGGGGGAGTGTCTGCTTGGCTGAAGTCAGGTTTCATGTCAAACCTAAGCTGCAGAGCACCCTGGGAAATGGGACCATTTAGCTTGTCAGCTTCTGCAGGGCCAAACAGTGGCTCTTAAGGGGTTGGAATGGATGAGGGTGAGCCAGCCTACAGGCTACATGGTGGGGGTGCAGGAGAGCATTTCTGAGAGAAAGGGAAAAGGGGCCCAAAACAACCTCGACTGACCTTGACGCTTTGCTTAGAGCTGGTCCTGGTTATTCAGAGGAGGCATTTTAGGTATGCCACATCAGGGACACATTGGAGTTTTCTTTGGGTGGTGGTTCTGAGGTCTGCATGTTGACCTATTTATTTTCTTGAGTAAATAAATAGCCTCCTTCTTCTATGCCCCTGACATTTATGGGGGGTGTTTTAGTTCCTTCCTTACCAGAAGAGGAAAGGTGTTCAGACTCATTTGCAGCTGGGTGGCCTTTCTTCAGGCTGGTGTCCACTGGACTGAGAAAACACTTTCACTACAGTTGTTGAAAAGAGAAGCTTTAGATGCACCCCAGGAATAGGTGGCACTTCTACCTTCCAGGTAAATCGCTATTTCTCTGATGAGGAGACTCCAAATGAGGTCTCAAAGTTGTTCACTTTTGGATGGATCATGGAAACCTCCCTGGGTTTTGGAAGCAGGCAGTCAGTGGCGCTATCCTGCCATCTTCTTTTGAACATTCAATCCAGCAAACACCTTAAGCTTTAATAAACATCTTCTCTTTTAATAGCATTGACTCCAAGCTAATAAGGCAACTAGCGCATCAAGTGAACGTAAATTTCTCATTAACAATTTATGTAACTTTGTTGAAGAGAGCAATTCCAACTTCTGCTAACTGAGTTTGTAACAAAAAAGAGGGATCCATTTTACTACCACCCTCAGGACCTTAATCACACTCCGGGAAAGGTAAAGTGACTCTCATTAGCAGACTAAGAGCTAAAATCCAGGATGGGATAGAAGGTTCCAGAACACAGTAAGAGCCCAAAAACTTCAACAGGATTATAAAGCAGAGGCACAGACTGGCATTTCACAGTGTTTTGAATTTTATTGGCCAGAGGAAGAGCCCTTTGACTTGAAGCTAAAGCCGTGCGTAAGACTTTGAAGATGCTGGCTTTAGGATGTGGGTGATGTGTTCAATTCTCCCTCTGTACTTAAGATCTTTCTGTGGAATGTGGCACCACGTGCTGGGTAGACCTGTAAGAGGACTTACCCTTTTCAGCTGATCCAAAGCTTTTCCCTCTGGCTGCAGGAGGCGGCTGTAATTTAGGAGTTTCATAACGAAGGGCTGAGCGAGACTTCCTAAAGTGACAGCCCTGTGGGCAGAAGAACATGTGGCGTGTCTGTGATCGGCCACACGTGATTGCATTTGAAGGGATTTAATAATTCTTCTTGAAATTCTCAGCTTTTCCCTCAGACATTCCTCTGGAAGCCTGATTAAATGCGTATTATTTCTTCTTAAGTGGTTTTACAGGTTGCTTATTTTGGGTTTATGAGCATCAACACATTTTAAAAGGTATTAGTGGGCTCTGCTGCTGGATACTTGTTCTCTAAATCATTAAGTTCACTATCAGCCTCAGATAATAAGAAATCTTTCAAATGTCACTTTTTTTTTTTCTTCTTGCGCATTCATTCAGGCAACAAGTATTTTTTAAACATCTTCTGTGTGCTAAGTTCTAGAAATACTCCAGTGAACAAGACTGGCGAGGTCTTGCTCTCACTACAGTGTAGAAATTTAAATAAAAAGTTTGGTAAAGTCTATATTGTTGTGAAATCAGGAGGAATGAATTTGAATTTGAATTAGTCTTCCTTTCCCATTCAATAAAAATCAAGGGCAAATGGAGAGACACAAACAGGTTATGGTTCCTCTGTGTTCTGTTGGTGTGTGGTAACATTTAAAGTTGGAAGATGAGGTGAGTGGGGGGGGGAACTACTACTTTTCTTCTTGTCACCTTCTCTCAAGGTACCTGTTCCATAGAATTTGAAATTGTCCAACTGTTCTAAGTCTGTACCTCCAAAAGAGAAAATGTGCTGGCAGAAATCCTTTCACTGCCTGTTTGGGGAGACACATCTTCGCTACTACAGTGTATATAAAATCTCTGTGTCCCGTTATCAGGGCTGGGGTGCAAGGCGCTGGGACCGAGGGGGAGTGGGTAAAGGGACTGTGATTAAGTGAATCATTTAAATCATGATGGAGAAGAGACTCAAAAGGCAAGAACTAGGTAACTGGAACTATCTGGAAAGGTGAGGCAAACAACGGCAATAAGTGCTAGTCACAAGGTCAGGAACAAGTAGGTCAAGGTGAGGGCTCGGAATGGAGGCTGTGAGACATGTTGGGCTGCAGGATATTGTTTTTCTATTTATGTGAAGCCATGTTGTCAAGTGTCACGGGTAAGGCCTTGTCAGCTTAAAAGCCCTTGTTGGGGCCACGCACACAGAGCTCACCAGAAGTGGTGAGCTGTGCAGCAGCAGGAAGGCTGGCCTCAGAACAGCCTGTTCACTTCTCCCGTGGCTTGGGGGAAAGCTGGATGAAGAAGGATGTGGGAGAAGAGCCAAGGATGCCACCACCTTCTCAGGAGAAAACAGTGGTTAACCGAAAACAAGGAGTTCAGCAGTGTCCCTAAAGCTGAGACTTTACACAGTACTTTCCCACCCATCTCACCTGTTCCTCCCGGCGGCCCCGGATGCAGACGGGTGGCTGGAGGGAGGACGGTTCTTCTCACTTGACGGATGATGAAACTGAAACCAGCGAGAGCAAGTGAGTTTAACGTCACATGACTGTGTAGGGTCAGACTGAGAGCTTGAGTCCAGAGCTCCTCATTTTAGCTGCAATTCTCTTTCCAGTACAATTTACATAGTATTCAAATGCTATGTAAAAATAAGCAATAATGAAGCACAGCATTATAAACGTATTGACTCCCTGAAGCCTGCGGCTGTTAAGCCAGGTCTCTGTGATTCCTTTGGAGACTTTGGCAATCCCCCTGGCCACCGTCTCCTTTTTCATCTTTCTGGACTTGATTGGCACTGGAGGAAATGTGTCACTGAGCTGCTCCCCTCAACATACAGACTGGCATTCTATCTACAGCCTCAGTCCTATGGGTAATTACGATCGTGGAGTACCAGCAAACGTTTATTCAGTAAGATTTCACTCATTTGCTTATTCGATTGCTGAATTATCTTCCAGGAGTAAATCAGAAGGTTTTACCATTCTATTTGCTTACTTTAGTTGGGAAATCTGAGGGAAATGAGTCCAATTCACTCTTTACATTTCTAATTAAAACTTGTTACATTTCAAGCTTTTTGACAGGAAAAAAAAGACAAGAAACATTGTGTAGAAGGCAGCTTTGAGAAGACACAATCCATGTGGTTGCTTGAGCAGGAAGGGTTAAAAAAGGCAACAACAAAAAATCTGCTTGATTTTGCTGCTTAAAAAAAACAACAACTTAAACCATCCTCCAAATGTAGCTTAATCCATTTTCAGACTCTATACATTATGCATCAAGATTCTGTACAAAAGGAATTTGAGAGGAGCATTTGCATGAAACCACTTCAGTGGATTAAATTTGTAGTTCAGCATATTAGACTCGAAAAGTATACAAGACATTTTTGAGCCCTGCCTCTTTCCTTATGTGCAAAGTTCCTACTTCAGGTAAGTAACTTTTTAAGAACGGGTGGATTCCAGCAGCTGTCTTGAAAAAAAAAATTAAGAAAGGATTGGGTCTTCTTTCCACTTAGCTTAGCAATGGCTACAGAATCTTGAAGAACATAAAGCATAATTGAGAAGGTTGATGTAAGCAGTTCTGCAGTTCCTGAGGTTCTTTCAGGCTAACGTGAAGTGACGTTCCCAATAAAAGGAGCTCATACAGGTACCTCTGCAATGACTGAAAATGCTCCCAGCTTCTGTACAAGACGGACTTGCCACTATGGTTGAACAACTGGATGGAAACCTCAGAATCCGTCATCCAGATGTCTTCACCTAGTGGAAGTCAAACATCATTGACACCACATCTGGATGTTTGGAGGGCTACTGCAATTATTATTTTGTTAAGTAATCGATCATTGGGATCTTGGAAACATAGTATCTATTTTCTCTTACCCCAGAGTACATGTGTCACCGGAGGAACATACTTTAATGGAGGAAAAGTCTGGAGCATTCAAAAAGCAACCCATTTCTGGGCTGTGAAAGATGGGAGGTCCTAGGTTGACAGGCAGTGTCTGACCCCAAGGCATCATTACCTTGGGCTGTCCAAACCATGGGCTGTGCAAACAATCTAAAGAGTATCTGAGAGTTTCTATGGGAACTTTTATTTTTTTAAGTGCTGAAAAGTTTCTAGTGGCATGGCTGGTTGCCTGGGCTACAGTGTTGTGTTGACAGCTCTGGTCTTTTTCCTGACAGCTGAAGATTAGGACAGTGACCAATGAGAGCGTGGAGTTCTCCTCTGAACTTTCTGTCAGACTGGTGATTCATTTTGAGATCTACATTTTATGAATGCTGTGAATTCAATGCAATGTAGCTGTTGAGGTGTCTACATTCAAATTGGATTCCATTAACTTTATGGTGTGATTAAATGTCTGAATCATACGGACTCTGGGTTGAACTTATGTGCCTTCTGAAAGCACTTTACAAGATTGGCACCTTCAATGAGTGTAATCTGATGCATGGGATTGGGAGAACAAAACCTGAAAAGATATCAGCTCAAATATAACAAGGATCTAACCACCCAAATTTGAGAGTAGAGGTGGATGCTCACTCTCAGACTCACTCTCAGATATGCAGAGTGGAGCGCTATTAAGCATGGATATTTTTTCCTTCAGAATACTCGATTTTTGACATTAGAAGGGACTTGGTGGTCTGCCATTAGGGTGTTTTTCAAACTTTAAGGTACCTAAGCATTAACTGGGGTGCTTGTTAAGAATCCCAATTTCCAAGTCCTGCCTTCTGATTGTGAAGGGCTGGAGTGGGGTGCAGGAATTATGGACCTCCTTGGGAGAAACTGACTTAATTCTCTTACATCTGGAGAAGTGATGTGGCTCACCTATGGCCTGGACCGCAGCTATTGGTAAGAGAGCAAGACCCAGAACTAGATCTCTTTACATTTTCTTCAGGGATCTTTTATCAGCTACTTAGTTCACACTCATCAAGATCGATATTTATGAAGTGGAAATTGTCAAGTTTGAAAGCCACATGTACCATGTTAGAAAAAGTAGAGAAAAATATGGAGTGGCAGAGAGAGAGTGAGTGAATGAGTGAGTGGCATATTGCTTGCCATTTACCAAAAATGAATTTTGATATCTAAAAACTTAAGGTACTCCTGAGGTGTTAAATGGGAGCTGCGCAATGCTTCTTCATGTATTTGAATCAATTTTAGGCAGTTCCTGACATAGTCATGTATAAAATACTTTCATTTCTGCATTTCTCTTTATGGATTTCTTTGGCTTCAAATACCCTACAAATATATAGCATTTGGAAATTCCAGAATTGATGAAATTAAAAACTTTTTCATTTGTACTTATTCTTTAATTTTTTAAATTTGTGAATTATTTTTTCAGATTCCTTCTAACTTCCTATTGCATTGTTAGCATTTTTTGTATTGATTTTTAAGAGCTGTTTATATATTAAAGTTATTAACTTCATATCTGTCCCACATCTTGCTGAAAGTATTTTTCTCAGTTTTTTGTTTTATTGTTATTTACAGTAAATTTTCTTTTACATGAAGTTCAGAATTCTTCTGTAGTTAAAATTATTCTTCTTGCCTGTTCTTGTCTTTGTAATGTTATTTCATTTATTTGTTAAGCCCTCTGTATCACGAGATCAGGAAAAGAGTCACTCATACTTTCCTCTAGTTATTTTGTAGTTTTAATATTTGCATTTTTTTTTTTTTTTTTTGGCAGTACGCGGGCCTCTCACTGCTGTGGCCTCTCCCGTTGCAGAGCACAGGCTCCGGACGCGCAGGCTCAGCGGTCATGGCTCACGGGCCCAGCCGCTCCGCGGCATGTGGGATCTTCCTGGACCACGGCACGAACCCGTGTCCCCTGCATCGGCAGGCGGACTCTCAACCACTGTGCCACCAGGGAAGCCCAATATTTGCATTTAATGCTTTAACTTGTTGGTCTACTCTGTGAAATGTAACATATGAAACACAAACATATAACATATAAACATTTTTCCTTAAATAATTAATTGTCCCAGCATCATTTCTTATAGATTCCTTTACTTTCCCATTGGTTTACCAAGTATATCATAAGTACCCTTTATTGTACACTGAGATACTGTGCTAATTATTTTTAATGAATTTTAAATTTTAATGAATGTAGATTTCATTTGATCCTTACAATAAAATTCTTGTATAGTTATTTTTATTTACATTTTACAGATGAGTGAACTGAGGCTTAGATAGCTAATAATGCTTGTCTACAAAAGGCAGATCTGAGAGGGGAATCTCAGGATTTAAGTGCCTCCAAATTCATAGACTCAGCCGCCCAAATAAATTTCGCCATAAGACAGATTCTGAGTATTATGGCTCTTTGGGGGTTCTTTATTCTGTTTTACTAATTTGGCTGCTAATTTTGCACTAATATCATACTTGAAAGTATTTTAGCTTTGTAACGTTTTTAAATCAGAAAGCCATCTCCCCTCGTTACTGTTTCAGTATTCATGTTGACTGCAGACTAGCATTAGTAAATACAAATCCTAAGATTTTCCAATGGAACTACACTTAAAATGACATCTTTATAGTATTTAAATTTTGTATCAAGCAAAATGCCCATTCGGACAGTTTTATATTTTTCTTCACGTGGGTCCTTTACATTTCCTATTTTCACCTTAAATATTTTGTATGTTTGTTACTACTGTAAGAGATTTTTTCCCTATTATATTTTCTAACCATTATTAATTTGTAAAAAATCTATTTTTAATCTTTATTTTTTAATCGGACTTCTTATTTTTTTAGAATAGATTTTCTCATGAGTTTTCAATGTATATAATCTTATAATCTACAAATAATAATTATTTTAGCTTTGTGTTAATTATACTTTTTTTTTTTTTTTTGCAGTACGCGGGCCTCTCACTGTTGTGGCCTCTCCCGTTGTGGAGCACAGGCTCCGGACGCGCAGGCTCAGCGGCCATGTCTCACGGCCCCAGCTGCTCCGCTGCATGTGGGATCTTCCCGGACCGGGGCACGAACCTGTGTCCCCTGCATCGGCAGGCGGACTCTCAACCACTGCGCCACCAGGGGAGCCCATTAATTATACTTTTAACTTCCTTATGTTGTCTTACTGCAGGGGTAGGAAAAGCAAAATACCAGTGGTGAAAACAGCCAGCCTGTGTTGTCTACTTGCCTTCTCCTCTTCCTTCTACAAAACATTCATGAAGCTCCTCCTCTGTGCCAGGCACTGTGCTAGATCTTGCAGATAGAGCACAGAACAAGAGAAAAACAGCTCCTGCCCTCCTCGAGGCACAGCCTGGGCAGGGAGACAAACATTCAACAGGTAAATTATAGGACTAATTCATTAATTCCAACCCTTATCTCACTTTTGACTCTAATGGAAATGCATCTGGCATTTCAATCTAAGCCAGGTTGAGATCTTCTTTAACCTGCTGTGTTCTTCTAAGGCTAGTTTGTAGTTTTTTAAAGTCAGGGATGTCCCTGGAATTTTAAGAAAAGGCTTCTCAACGTTGCCTTTTTTTTTTTTTTAACCTATTGTCCATCCATCCATTTTATAAGCAATAAACCCAAGGCTCAGATGGGTAATGCAGCACGCCCAACATCCTGCAGTTTTTGTGACAGAATCTTCCGTGGAATCCACCTTCTAAGAAGTCATCTCAGTGCCATCAGGGCGATGGGTCTATTCACCCAAAGCTAGGCACCAGTGTATCCAACTCAGATTGGGAGTTTTTTCAGAGTAGGAGCCCTTTCTGGGAAGCGTTCTGGGCTTCCCTGGGTCCAAACGGTACCCGATGCCTTCTAATGGTTGCTGCTGTAAAGACTCCCTACCAGAGAGGGCAGGGAAAATGGGTAACCAGGCTTCCAGTGGGTTGGTCCAGAAGCTGGCAAAAGGGCAATGACACTGAAAGGCTAGGGTGCAGCATCAACCTCTCAGAAGTGATGTGTACTTCTTGTTAGTTAAAAAAGTTAATCGAGGGCTTCCCTGGTGGCGCAGTGGTTGAGAGTCCGCCTGCCGATGCAGGGGACACGGGTTCGTGCCCCGTTCGGGGAAGATCCCACATGCCCCGGAGCGGCTGGGCCCATGAGCCATGGCCGCTGAGCCTGCGCGTCCGGAGCCTGTGCTCCGTGACGGGAGAGGCCACAGCAGTGAGAGGTCCGCGTACAGCAAAAAAAAAAAAAAAAAAAAAAAAGTTAATCGAGAATTTATGGAAAATACAGAAAAAATTTTAAAAATCACCTGCAAACTTACCATCAACATTTAACTCCCATTTTATTCAAATGCTTTATCTTTGCATATCATTTTTTCCTATAAAACACATACCATATTTAATGATAGATTTTCCTTCTAAATAATGAACAAGTTCCCACGCCTGTAATTGCATCATCTTTTTGTTTGTTTTGTCTCCGCAGTTTAGCCCTGGCCCTTGAGTTTTGCTTTGCAGTGCTCTGGGGATTCATCTGTCTATTCATTTTGAAATGGTTCTAACAAATAAAGGAACCTATGAGGACACCTTGAATAAAGACACTTAACTGAATCTAAAATGGTCACACTTGCTTGAATGAATGATGACCTTGTCATCAAAATTTCAGCAGAAAGGAAATGGTACTAATAATTCAATATGAGTCTAGCACCTTAAGAGATGAATAGATTTGCTTTCAAAAATTTCCAGCTAATTTTCATAGACATGTTGGAATGCAGTAGCTCCTTCTGTGGCAAACATTTAAAAAACCACACCCACACATAGAGACAATAATCTGCACCAGTAGCACAGTCTTTGAAAAAGAAGAAAAAAATACCTTTTGTCTATCTACCTACCTATCTATCCACCTAAATTTGGAATTGAAGAATGCTGAGAATGCTAGGACATTCCAAGGTATAAAACGTTATGGGGGCTTCCCTGGTGGTGCAGTGGTTGAGAATCCGCCTGCCAATGCTGGGGACATGGGTTCGAGCCCTGGTCTGGGAAGATCCCACATGCCGTGAAGCCTGCGCTCTAGAGCCCGCAAACCACAACTACTGGGCCTGCGCGCCTAGAGCCCGTGCTCTGCAACGGGAGAAGCCCCCGCAATGAGAAGCCTGCGCACCGCAGCGAAGAGTAGCCCCCACTAGCTGCAACTAGGGAAAGTCCACGCACAGCAACAAAGACCCAACACAGCCCAAAATAAATAAAAATACAATAAATAAATTTAAAAAAATATTTAACCCGCCCCCCCAAAAAAAAAGTTACAGAGGAAAGATTATTTGGTGGAGTAGAAATGGCAGTGACCTGTCCCAAAACCATTCTTTTTTTCCCTCTTGAAGGGAATCCCAATTTTTTTGTTTTGTTTTGTTTTGTTTAAGATGTTGGGGGTAGGAGTTTTTATTAATTTATTTATTTTTGCTGTGTTGGGTCTTCGTTTCTGTGAGAGGGCTTTCTCTAGTTGTGGCAAGCGGGGGCCACTCTTCATCGCGGTGCGCGGGCCTCTCACTATCGCGGCCTCTCTTATTGCGGAGCACAGGCTCCAGACGCGCAGGCTCAGTAGTTGGGGCTCACGGGCCTATTTGCCACGCGGCATGTGGGATCCTCCCAGACCAGGGCTCGAGCCCGTATCCCCTGCATTCAGGCAGATTCTCAACCATTGCGCCACCAGGGAAGCCCGGGAATTCCCATTTTGTTCAGCTGTTGGCTGACCGTGTGTTTCAGGGCCACTCCCCCCGCCCCAGTTGGTGCATCCTGACTCCCCTAAGTCAATCCTGATCATTCTACTTCCCTTACTAGTGTTTGGTTTAGGATTGATCATGTGATACAACTCTGGCCAGATGGACACAGGAGAAACTCTACTGGCAGGCTTTGGGAAAAGTTTTTCTTCTTGTTAAAATGAAATGTAAGAGAAGAAAAAATTTCTGAGGATGTAATTGTCATCCTGGGATTAGGAGGGGACAACTCAGGACAAAAGCCAAGGTGCTGAAGGGGACACCACAGACAGAAATGATCTGGGTCCTCGATGATGTCACTGAGGCTCCCTGCCTCTGAACTTCTTTTTTGTAAGATTATGTAGTGTATCTTTATAATTTTTTGAGCCATTTTGAGTTTAGGATTTTACTGACTTGTAGCCAAAAGCATCCTAACTGACGCAGGTGGTCACCAACAGCAAGTAAACAACTGGTGACTGAACATGTTGAAGGGAGGGAAAAAATAAGCTCTATTTCCAAATCTGTGATCTGACTGTGCTGTTTATCTTAACCTATGGACTGCAAACTACCCAAATCAGAAATAATACTTCTGAAATAAATATTAGTCTTTAGAACTGGATATAGTTAACATCAAGTAGCCAACATATCAATGTTTGCTCTAGTAGGGGCCTTAGCCAGGTTCTAGAGTAGGCATCTAGTAAATAACTTTTAGTGAATCAAGGAGTATTTCAGCTGAGGAAATAACCTTGGCCTAAGGGAAAAACTATTAGCAAATTAACAGTCTAAAGTCTTGTTTATACTTATTATATTAGAGAAATCCCAAGCCATCCATAGACATTTAAAAAATTAAAGTAGGAAGTATTGAAGGTGTGGCGTCTCGTGGGAGTTTCCTGAGCATGTAGTTCATCATACTTGTGAGGCTCAGTCAATTATTTCATAGAATGTCAGTTTAGGAGGGACTGTGGGCTTATATAAGCTAAGAAGTAATTACTTTATGCAATAAAACTATAAGCAGGCCCCTAGTTAATGAATTCGCTGGTTGTTCTCCCAGTTTACAGACATTGACCCACATGAGACACGCTACATACGCATAAACACAGAGAGACATATTCATTGAGTTAATGAGGGCAGGCATAATTGCAGCAACAGACAGACCCAAGAGTGAAGTCACTCTCAGAAATGGAAGTTGCTTGCCCCCTCATATGACAGTCTGGGCATGTGATATGAGTTGGTAAGGGTCACCTGTCATGTGGCCCTTCAGGAACCCAGGCAGACAGCTGCTCTATCACCTTTGAGTCATCGCTCTCCTTGCTGCCATCCAGCCAGCAGAGAGGGAGGGGAGACAACGTGGAAGAGGTATGGTCTGGTCCTGAGCCATACCCTTCAAGCAGCACCTTTCACTTGTACTCACATTCCGCTGGCTGGAACCTGGTCCCACAGTCACACCTCACTGCAAAGGGATCTGGAAAATGGAGATCAGCCTTTTGCTTAGCAATAATAGGAGAATGGGTTTGCTGGACCGCTTCTGACATGTGTGGTGTCACGGAAAGAGGACCAGGGACCTCGTCCTCCCTGGTCCCTTCTCCCCACTGCAGTTAGAGTCCTCTTTGCATAGTTTAAAGGTGCTTGTCCATCACCAGCCACCTGCAAGTCTCTGCTGAAAACTCTTCAATAACTTACTGTATTCAGGATAAAGACAAAACTCTTTATCCTGACATACAGGCTCTGCATAATCTAATACCCTTAACCTATTCGTTTTCAACTTTGGAAAATGCTCCTTCTCCCTTTCAAGGCTCTAGCCACACAGGCCCCCTTTCACATCCTCTGTTTCCCATGTTGTCTTTTTTCTTAACATCTTTACTGCAGTATAATTGCTTTACAATGGTGTGTTAGTTTCTGCTGTATAACAAAGTGAACCAGTTATACATATACATATATCCCCATATCTCCTCCCTCTTGCGTCTCCCTCCCTCCCACCTTCCCTATCCCACCCCTCTAGGTGGTCCACAAAGCACCGAGCTGATCTCCCCGTGCTATGCGGCTGCTTCCCACTAGCTATCTATTTTACGTTTGGTAGTGTATATATGTCCATGCCACTATCTCACTTCGTCCCAGCTTACCCTCCCCCCTCCCCATATCCTCAAGTCCATTCTCTAGTAGGTCTCTGTCTTTATTCCCGTCTTATCCCTGGGTTCTTCATGACCTTTTTCTTTTTTTTTCTTAGATTCCATATATATGTGTTAGCATACGGTATTTGTCTTTCTCTTTCTGACTTACTTCACTCTGTATGACAGACTCTAGGTCCATCCACCTCACTACAACTATCTCAATTTTGTTTCTTTTTATGGCTGAGTAATATTCCATTGTATATATGTGCCACATCTTCTTTATCCATCCATCCGATGATGGACACTTAGGTTGCTTCCATGTCCTGGTTATTGTAAATAGAGCTGCAATGAACATTTTGGTACACGACTCTTTTTTTTTTTTTTTGTGGTACGCGGGCCTCTCACTGTTGTGGTCTCTCCCGTTGCAGAGCACAGGCTCCGGACGCACAGGCTCAGCGGCCATGGCTCACGGGCCCAGCCGCTCCGCTGCATGTGGGATCTTCCCAGACCGGGCACGAACCCGTGTCCCGGCATCGGCAGGCGGACTCTCAACCACTGCGCCACCAGGGAAGCCCTACATGACTCTTTTTGAATTATGGTTTTCTCAGGGTATATGCCCAGTAGTGGGATTGCTGGGTCGTATGGTAGTTCTATTTTTAGTTTTTTAAGGAACCTCCATACTGTTCCCCATAGTGGCTGTATCAATTTATATTCCCACCAACAGTGCAAGAGTGTTCCCTTTTCTCCACACCCTCTCCAGCGTTTATTGTTTCTAGATTTTTTGATGATGGCCATTCTGACCGGTGTGAAGATGGGCAGAAGACCTAAATAGACATTTCTCCAAAGAAGATATACAGATGGCCAACAAACACATGAAAGAATGCTCAACATCATTTAATCATTAGAGAAATGCAAATCAAAACTACAATGAGATACCATCCCATGTTCTCTTTTCATAGGGATTTTGCACTTGCTGTTCCCTTTGCCTAAAAACTCTTTCCTCCCTTCTTTGCCTAATTAGCACCTACTCACCCTTTAAATGTGACTCTCCCGGGGGAACTTTCCTGATTTGTTCAAATTCCTCTAAATCAGCTCTCATTGTGGAGTATAACTCCCTGCCCGACAGCACCCATTACAGTTATTCTTTTAAAATTGTTTGTGTGATTGATTAAAATCCACCTCTTCCACTGGATTATAAACTCCATGAGGTCAGCGGTTATGTCTGTTTCTTACCCACAAAAGATACTCAGTAAATATTTGTTGAATATAAGCATACTTAGTTTCTTACCCACAAAAGATACTCAGTAAATATGTGTTGAATATAAGCATACTTGAATTAATGAATGAATGAATGAAGAACTGATATCTTGGGCCCTGCCAAAAATTAGCCATGTCATCACAGAGGTTTTTACTATTTGGGGCCTTAGTTTCTTCACCTGGAAAGGACTGAACTAGATGATGTTTAAAACTTTCGTCGCCATGGTCCTATGGTCCGACTATTTTAAAATTGAATCCTGTGGGTCGTTATGGGTGTTCAATCACTCAGCTATGTTTCCTAAGCAGATGTTACAAGTTCTGGATCTGGCAAGTAGAGTAGAAACATATTTTATTCTTTCGTCCTGAATTTTTAATTATTACAAATTCAGTGCAAACTTTAACTTTATCCTAATCCTTGAAGTCCAATCACAGCTGAAAGGGGATTGGATAACGTTAATAAAAAATAAGAGAATCAATGGTTATACAGAAAAAGATAATGAAATAAAATCCATAAATATTTTGGTAGTCATTGTGGGATTAAGTCCCGTATGGGACTGGAAGATGAGTACTATGTTACTTTTATTCTGTTTGAATTTGGGCCTTGGTTTTATGAAGGTCATGTTTTGACGGTGACTGAACATAAATGTTCACTGGTATAAGAACAAGGGCTGGTTTTTCCTCCTTTTGATTTTGAGATTGGTATTCAATGAAAATATTAATATCTAGGCTATTTAACCCTTTCTAGATGATAGGATGACAGGTGACCATTACCAAGCTTGATTTCAAGTTGCTGGATAGCCTCAATTCCATGAACTCCATGAAGTCAAGGACCTTATCTGTCTTATTTCATCCCAGTACCTAGAAGGTGCCCTGAATAAATAACAGGTTAAATTAAAAAAAAAAAAAAAAGAAGCAAACACCAAAATGACCATTGGAGACATCTGCACTCAACATTCCCTGAAGCTAAAAATTAAAACACACAAAACTCTGGCAGCTCTGACAAAAAAGTGATGAACTGATCTCCACTGAGGGTACTTCCACGAACGAGAGAGGGACCCTAAACGCAAAATAAATTTTTAGTATTCTCTCTTAGTTTTGAAATTTGAATTCCAACAAGATGGTATTATTATGATTTAGATTCCTTTTTGCTTAGGAAACCTAAATTCATAGGTGTTTTGGCTGCTGCAAAGAGGTCCTGACTTCTCTTATTTAACAAATCAATCTCCAGGAAAAAATAAGACTTTGATGTCCAGAAGAGGGCCGGCTTCCTGAGACTCTGAAACTTGAGATGTCACAAGTATTTCTCCTCTACAACTGTTGGGAAAAGGAGCACGTTTCTTCTCTAGGGGAACTGAAGCATAATGAAATGCAATCTAAGAACATGCAAACTTATTATCTAGCAGGATGGTTGAATGGTTCTAATCAAATGGAGTAGAGAAATAGGGGCTTTATATTTGGATTTTGGAAAAATGACTCCGCAGCTATATTTAGGTACAACGGTGCCTGCAGGTACCTGAAATAGTGGCAGTCTGTGGCTTGTCTGTAACACAGTGAATATATTTTCTCTTTGAAACTTTTCATGGGGGTGAGTAAAAAATCACCCCAAATTATTCCTGCAAATGGAAAGAAGCGATCTCACTGTGGATGATAAGAGAAAGGTTGCTACTTGTCTAAGTGAGAGGCTGGGGATGGTTTTTCAGCGGGCTCCTCAGAGGGCTGCCTTTGTGCCAAAGACTGCTTAGGGTAGGCGGACCCTGTGACTTTAAAAAAGCCCAAAATTTTCTTTATTTCTCCCACTCTTAGAAATTGCTAAAAAGTGGAGCTATAGCTTTTATGAGAATACTCTCTCTTCCATGTCTCCAATGTATAGAAGTCCTGGCACCATGGAGATGACCTTTTTAAAAATACTAATCTGACGTCACTTGCTACTTAAAACTTATCAACAAGTTCCCACTGCTTTTAGGTTAAAGGTAAAAATCTGTAATGTGGGCTACAGGTCCCCAAGAGAGCTCTGGCTGTGACCAATCGTTCAGCCTCACTCTGTGTCCCAGGGACTTTGCACATGCTTCCTTCTCTGCCTGAAATCCATCTTCCTCCACCTTCTTCTGTCTAGTTAAATTCTACCTATCCCTGAGATCACAGCCCAAGTGGCAAAACTCATAGGAAGCTTACCTGACTTCCCAGACTAGATCAAGCTCCTTTGTTCAATACTCTTATAATTCCCTGAAGCTTGTCTTTATCACAGGTAGTATTAGCTGTTTCCCTCTCCTAGATTATTAGGGCAGAGACCATGTCTGTTTGGCTCACTACTAAAATGCCCTGGCACGTGGTAGGTACTCAATGAATATACAGCACACAAATGAACGAATGAATGGATCTGGGTTATACATTCCATCCCTGCATAAATTTTCTAAATATTTAATATGCTTACAATACAAACAAGTTTGTTACCTTATTATAACTAAAAACAAAAAGAAAGGTCAGTTTTCACTTTGTTTCATATCGACTGTGAGATAGCTAGATGAAGGTAAAGGTAAAGTATATGGGTTTTGTCATCACACAGGCCTAAGTTCAAAACCTGGTTCTACCACTTTACTTGCTGTGTAATCATGGGAAAGTTACTTAATTTTTTTCTATGTTCCAGTTTCCTCATCTGTAAAATAGGTCAGACCTGGATTTCAAGCCCTGATCCATCTATCAATTATCAATTGTGCAATTTGGTTCAAGTTAATAATCTCTCAATAAATAAATTTTTTAAAAAAGTGACTTCCCTGGTGGTGCAGTGGTTAACAATCCGCCTGCCAATGCAGGGGACACGGGTTCGACCCTTGGTCGGGGAATATCCCACATGCTGTGGAGCAACCAAGCCCGTGCGCCACAACTACTAAGCCTGTGCTCTGGAGTCCGTGAGCCACAACTACTGAGCCCTCATGCCACAACTACTGAAGCCCGCGTGCCGAGAGCCCGTGCTCCGCAAAAAGAGAAGCCACTGCAATGAGAAGCCCGTGCACTGCAACGAAGAGTAACCCCCACTCACCGCAACTAGAGAAAAGCCCGTGCGCAGCAGTGAAGACTCAATGCAGCCAAAAAAAAAAAAAAAAAAAAAAAAAAAAAATCTCTCTGAGCTTCAGGCTCCTTAACTATAAAATGAGGCCAATAATATCTATCTGTTTATCTCTTAGGGTTATTAGGGGGATTAATACACATACACACATATATATGTATATATTTAAATCTGCTTATAAACATATGGAAGGTGCTCAGTCCTTGTGGAGTAGAACAATAAAAGCAAATTAAAACAATAGTTTGACAGTATTTTCTATCAGAATACTAAAAAATTGGCCGATGCATCTGTTAGTAATGATGTAGAGAAAGAGTTATCATATGCTGTTGGTAAAATATCCTTGGAAAGCACTCTGACAATCTATCAAAACTGGAAACACAACTAAATCTGACCTAGAAATTTCCCTCTCTAGGAATTCATCCTTTAGGTATAATCATACATGTTCACACAGATTGTGATAGCAAGGTACTGAAAACAATAAAATGTTCATAGATAGAACTAGTTAAAAAGTTATGGAATTGCTAAAATAAAATACTGTATGGTCGTAAAAAGTACTGATAGAGAATTATCTTAAGATATGTTGTTTGACGAAAAAAGCAATGTAAAGAACAATTCAAATTGTGTTTTTTAAAAAAAAGACCCCTCTATACAAGCATCCAATTGTTTAAATGGGCAAAAAATTATTTACATGGGCAAACACTTTCCTACGGTCTTATGGTCTTACTGGAAGCTGTGGTTGCCTCATGGGAAGAGAAATGAAGGTACCTAGCTAGGGTGAAATTTATTTTTTTATTTTTTGGCTGCGTTGGGTCTTCGTTGCTGCTCTAGTTGCGGCGAGCTGGGGCTACTCCTCCTTGCGGTGCACGGGCTTCTCATTGCGGTGGCTTCTCCTGTTGCGGAGCACGGGCTCTAGGCGCGCGGGCTTCAGTAGTTGTGGCACGTGGACTCAGTAGTTGTGGCTCACGGGCTCTAGAGCACAGGCTCAGTAGTTGTGGCACACGGGCTTAGTTGCTCTGCGGCATGTGGGATCTTCCCGGCCCAGGGCTTGAACCCGTGTCCCCCTGCATCGGCAGGTGGATTCTTAACCACTGCGCCACGAGGGAAGCCCTGAAATGTATTTTTCAACGTCTACACTTTTTTCTTTTTTTGGTAACGGAGTGCACATATTCCTTTATCAACAAAATTAATTTAAAGAGCAGAGACTGTGAATTAGCTACTGCCACTACAATTGCTCTTTCTCCTATCATTATTAGATGTTACAGCTAGGCTGCCTCAGGGATCCCTGGGCTGCTCCAACATGAAAGATGTAAGAAAACAGGGTGGCAAAGTAGTTACCATGGGAGGATGTATCAATCCACAGGTTCCAGTGGAGAGACAGAGATGGCTGGGAATTCTGGCAAAGAGGCTGATCCAATAACTGGACAGTGGGTATTAGGGATGGGCAGTGGTTTTTGGGTTATCCTAGGAGGTAAACAGAAACCAAACCTTAGAACAAACATCCTTTAAAACGAATTTATTGAGTTCTCATGACTACCTCAAAAATAAGTATTATCCTCATTTAATAGATGAGCAAGTAGAGGGTGAGCAGCCTGTCCAAAGTCACACACAAGTCAGGTGACGCTACCTGGAAGTCTTACTCCAGAGGCAGGCTTTCGGCACGCTTATAGGATATTGTCTTTGTGCAGCTTTTAGGGACCTTACTGCTATTTGTTATTCAGTTTTAAACTCTTGGTACCCTTGCTCAATATAAGAATTCTTTATTGGAAATGGAGGTCCACTCTGTGCCAACGATTGCATTTGAAGCTGTGTTTGGTGATTTCAAGAAGCTCCTTTATTCCCTATTTGTGGGTTCTCTAGTTTCGCCTCTATTTTCTCTGGAACGAGACTGCCTGCCGAAATCAAGACTTGTGAGCCCTCCTAGTGATCTCCTATGGCCGTCAGCATTTTCAGTTAGGAAGGACAGCTCAAGGAAGAAACATATCGGCGCATCTCCCGGCTTTCCAGACTCGGAACTTCATGAACAGTAAACACGGTTTCATCTTAAGGACTTCTCTTACTTTGATGATCAGTGTAGTTAAAAAAATATCACACGCTGCCAGATCTGTCTCGGCCCCAGATGAATACATTTTGGGCAAATCCCTTCGGTACAGATAGAGTAAGTGGGTAAGGTTATAGGACAAGGCCAGAGCACAGACAGAACATATTTGACCAAGTGCCACCCAGATGCAAATACATCTGGTTCCAGTATAAACTGGAAACTTCTTGGAAGAATGGTGCCCTCCTAGCAAGGCTCTACACTCTACAATACTCAGAAGTCTCAGAAATTGGGAAAGGGCCAAGGTAGTAGTTAATTTAGTTTGTCCAACTAGGGACAATCAGTCAGCAAATGGATATTTTCTTTTGAAATTATATTTTAATAAAGGTATTTAAAGGCTTGAGATGTTTTCAATCATTCTACTGCAATATAATGGTTAATTTTAAGAGCTCTGTGAGTTTGATTTGTATTTAAGATTTTTACAATCTATATATAGGTTGGTCTTTAATAACCATTTATACATTGCTTCTTTTTATATAGGTCATGTATTCTCCTGGGAGAGTAACAAGATTAGAAATAACAAATACAGTACAGAATAAAGTGCTTCAAACTGCATTATATAATTTCATAAAATTGGTTTCACACTGAAACATTTAAATAAGAAAACCAACTGATTTAAGGAGGAAAAAAACCCCTAGTATATGCATTTGAATTGCTATTGTTTAGCAAGTTTTATCCTCAGCAGTGTGGTGGTGGTCTATGTTCATAAAGCTTCAGCAACGTGGCAGTTCATTTGGGTCAGTGTGGATAAAATTATTATGTTTTTTCTTTATTTTAAAAAGTTGTGAAGATGATTAACATTTACTAGTCAAAATGTCAAAGGAGTATTGTAAAAGTCATTGTATTTTTATATATAATTCTCCAAACTCTTATATACAAAATGTTCTTATTGCACACAGTGTAATAAATTCAGAGGCTGTTATGGGACAGGAGGTAGCAAGATTGGGGCCAATACTTTTCTAATTAGTTAGGATAATAAAAATTGGGGCTTGCTTTTCCTCTCCCAGCTAAATGAAGGCGATCTGGTGCTCTAGAGAGTCTATTATTCTGGCTGGTTTTGTTTGTTTCTGTGAAGTTTAGCATCACTCTCCTTGTTTGGAGCCCTCAGGCCTTTTTCAATTTTTCTGTTCGTGCATTAAAGGCCTCTTCCTGTATTTGCAGCTTTTCGTTTATCTTGGTCTGTGAAGACAGTCATAAAAACGTGGTTAGGATGGAGCTATCTTTCGCTGCACATTGTCTTTGTGGTTTTGACATACTATAGTGCCTAAAGACAGACATTACCCCTCACACACCTTCCTGTTTTGCAGACATAGCCGTGTTTCAGCCTGTAGTGATGTGATAACACTTTACCACATTTCTCTGCACATTCCCAATGTATAGCATGTCTGCTATGAACAGGAAGTGGTATTTGGACAGCCATTTTTCACATAGCCTTGTGTTAGAAGATAGGCTAATTTATCTGCATTTTCAGACAGACTTTACCAATAAGCACCGAATCAGAATAACTGCTCTAGGCTCAGTTATTGCAGTGTTGTTGGTACTGCCACCCCTTTGCAATGGATGTTTTTGTTTCCTGCGTAATACATTCTAAATGAGATCCCAGAAACCTTCTGTTGTGAAATAACAACACAAATAATTTCACAATTAGAATGATTCTCATAATTAAAGAGTATTCTTCACACATATAACTCCTGGAATTATGCCACTTTGTGGTACAGTTTTGGTAGAAAAAAGTAAGCAGTTGCTGACAGGTTTTAGTGTTTGCAGTGGCTGTGATAGCATTTAGCTTCTGGCAGAGATATTCTGTGGACTAACATTGCTACCTGCATAATTCCAAAAATATTTTCACAGTATCTGAACATGTGTAGCCCTGGAAATGCCTTCCTTTTTTCATGATGGGCTATAAAACTATGTATAGAGAAACCAGTGGTGGGGCATGGTAAAACTGGTGTTTTTGTTGAGGTGATTTAAAATAGTTAACAAGTGTATGAGGAGTAGTTCATACACATAAATGTTAGTAAGTAATTTGAAGTTTAAAATATTAATATCTATAACCTAATTTGAGGACATCAGGGTAACTGTATTTTGAGAAATGTACTATTTTAATTTATATAGAAGAAATTTAAAAAATCAAATACTGTTTTTGGTCCAGATGTAACTTCATTCTTATTTCTTTATTTATAAATGTAATTATAATAGGTAGTTTTCAAAGGTCCACCTGATTGCCTTATCTGATGAGATTTTCAGTTCAGAGTTGCTATTTCTTTTTTTGCGGTACACGGGCCTCTCACTGTTGTGGCCTCTCCCGTTGCGGAGCACAGGCTCCGGACGCGCAGGCTCAGTGGCCATGGCTCACGGGCCCAGCCGCTCCGCGGCATGTGGGATCTTCCTGGACCGGGGCACGAACCCATGTCCCCTGCATCGGCAGGCGGACTCTCAACCACTGCGCCACCAGGGAAGCCCAGAGTTGCTATTTCTGAAAAGATCACACTGGTGTCAATAATTCTGGGTTCTCGTGTGAATATCGATCTTTTTTGGCTCAAGTTTGATTATCAAGCCCTGGGGTCAAGTCTGGCCTCTAGCTTCTCATCTTTTCCTTTCTTGGTGGCTGGGTGAAGGAGGCAATGAGGGATGAACATGGTCCTCCGGGTAACAAAAGAACTGTCATATTTCAGGGGCCACTAATCCCCGCAGGCATAAAATTGGAAGAGCTGAAAGGAGCCAGGGTCTAGAAGTGTGGAGACCTAGGGATTAGTTTAGCTCTGTGGCCTTGGGAAAGCCACTCAACCACCTTTAGTTCTTATCTGAAAAGTTAAGTAGTTTAAAATTAAGTATGTTAAATTTCATGTATGTTAGCTTTTAAATTCATAATTCCAACTCCTAATTTTGTGATATATTCACCGACGTTATACTACTTCATTAATAGGATGTTGTGATATGTTTTAAAAATAGATTACTTCTGCTTCTTTAAGGCATGCATATATTAGACCATACAGGGAATGAAATGGTTTGAAGAAATGATCTTGTTACAATTCCAAAGGATCGGGAAGCACTGCTCTAACTAGACAATTGACTCTCCCCTCTTTCAATTAATGTATTCTATATCCACCAATAATCTCATTTCTTTTCAACTAAGAACAGATGTATTATCATCTTCCAGCTTCTGTTTCACTGTCTCATCAAGGTTTTCACATTAACCTGGAGGTCTTTCTGGTATTTCACTGAGACAGAATTCACCGACACAAGTGTGTGCTCTGGGGAAAAGGCTCCTGAAGGTCAGGTGCACACCTGCTAGAGCTGACAGAGGGACATGTCTCAGATCTCTAGACCATGGTGATAGGGCGCTAGATGACAAGACTCCCCGTCTGGTCAAGAACAGGTTGTCATTGGTCTATGGTGTCTCCGTGTTAATCCTCAGAACACTGCTGACCAGACATGCTATCCTACAACCCCCAGGATAGGGTATGGTTCTACTTCCTTTTAGGAAAGAATGGAAAATCCATGACCTGAGTTCAATACCCTTTCAGTGATCACTCCTTGAGGTGATTTCCCACTCAGCTTTTCTAACCTGGAAATTCAAGTTGACCTAAAAATACCTACGGTCCCAAGATGGCAAACTTCCCTCAAGGTTTTCACATTATTTTGCTTAGACAGGGCCAACAGCCAACATTTAATGAAAGAATTTAGTGCTAGCATTCATATTTCTCTGAAATATAATTCTTTAAATATATTAAGGTTTGCTCCATTGGGTATAATTTTTATTACACAACTCAGGGCCAAACTAATTTCATTTTGAATGTATCTTTAAAATTAAAATACCTAAACTATATAAGCTTAAAATGTTTGCTCTATTCAGTATAATTTTAATTAACATCTCAGGGCCAAGATAACTTCATTCTTAATAAATTTCTAAAATTATAAAGTGAGTCAATGGGAAAGTAAGTAGATTAACATAAAAAATTTAAGGATTCACACTATTGTCAGAAATTTCTGAACTACAGAAAGTGAAATATGCCTGTAACCATGCTGGAGGAGAAGCTCTGAAAAAACTGTACTTAAAACATGAATTCTCTACTGCCTTTTCCTACAAAAATTATAATAAGAGTATGATTTTTAAATAAAGAAGGAGAAAAAACTATTGGAAAATTTAAAACATTTTACAAATAATAATTCATTAAATGTTCCTACAGCAAGTCAGTGTCTTCAAAAGGTTTATATACGCTGACCACTGACAAGTGGCTACCTTTGAACAGCGATGAGATAGTTTTAAGAGCCAGGAACACTGGAAGGAGGTTTTAGAAGTGGAAAATAACTTACCCATCTAAAACAGGGGGAGAAATTTAGGTAAGCAGAGCGCAATTACCCGACTTGGAATTTGACCAAGACACAAGAGTAAACACTGAAAAAGTGCCACACCACTGGAGTATTAAAAACCAAAGTAGTCTGGTCGTGATATTAGACGTTATGTGGTTTCTGTGGATAACACTGGAATTAGAACTAGAACGCAGTTCACAGCTCCCAATCAGCGCCTTTCATCAGTTTCTGACCCTGGAAACCCTGGACAAATGACAATCTTTCTGTGTCTCTAAGTTTTCAATTTATTTATCAGGTAAGTGCCTGCCTAATTCGCATGGAGTTTACTAGGACTTTTGAGAGAAAATATATAAAGGGGTTTGCTATCTTGAAACACTGTATCAATTCACATCACCATGCAATTTTATTGAAAAATTGGCAATAATTTGGCCCAGGCTAATGTCCACGAATCTACTTAACGTGGAAATGATCAAGGCACCTGAAAGATCTGTGTCCCTCACCTCTGGTCCAAGTTCTTTCTATGCCTAATTACATTTAGATGAGCCAGCTAATGGACTTCCAAGCTCAGTAAAGATGGCTGCAGGCCAGTGGGACAATAACACACACATATAGTAATCATATTCTTTCTGCTATAGAGAGTAGTGATATAAATGCTGCAGGCTTTAATTTAAAAAATTTTTTTCAATGAATAGTTAAAAACATACTGCTCACTACATGGAACATGGCCTTGGTAAAGATGTTTTCAATTTTGGGGGGCTGCAAACAATTCTATTACTGTCTAGTAGTCCTTCGGTGATAATTTCAGAGCCGCAGGATCACAAAGGAGCCCAGGGCCATGATTATACATAAACTATATTTAGATGAAATGTTATCAAATCTAAAAAGGAGATATGTTCTGAACTTAGTTTAGTTCAACTGCATTCTGCCCTTCTACACAGTAACCAGTTATTACATTCATAGGGTTGTTAACAATAAAGCTTTGTGTAAAATGTGTCCTTTCACTATTTCTGGTAAACACTAAACACCCCTTATTAAGCCGAGGACTTTGGCTGGTTCTGTTGGCACCGAATCATTAAATATTCATGTAAATAGCACATTAACATTTGACGATCAAACAACTAACAAGGTATGCTATTGCCAAGCTAATCTTTTGCTCCTTCTAAATTAGTTGTTAATACAGTGTGCTTTTATATATAGTCTCATGTCCAGAAAACAACTAAATCTTTCCCTGAGATGCATTCATATTTTAAACATGCAGTATGTCGTCCTACTGATTCATTGTTATTGCCACAAGAAATTATAAATCCTCTCAAAATATGGAAATCACTCATTTAATCATTTTGCCTAGAAAATGATGCACGCCTTTGTGTTGAGGTAGAAATGTTTTGTTTGTTTGTTTTCGGATGGGGAAAATACATTAAGCGTAAAACTTAGCCAACTGATTCATCATTGGCAGTTGCTACTGAGATGGCTGTTGCCATCACCATTTTCATGCAGCCATTGGTGTCAGTGATAACACCATTAATATACATAGCCATTAGCTCTTAGTGGTATGTGAAAAGGAGCAAACCATCTGAGAAGGAGTTCAAAGATATGAAAGCCTCTCTGGAGGTATTCGGTGAAAGGTCTTAGCTAAGAATTATGGTCTGAGCTTTCGTGTTTACTATTTAGAAATGTTCTCCCATTACTCTTGCATGAGCAACTGCTTACAGTGTGACTGGGCATGAAGTCTTTATCATGTTATTTTTTGGGTCTCAATGCTGAATGATCTGTAAACTGACAATGCACCATGCTAGGTGCTGTTGGTGAATTTATTTTGTGATCTTACTGAGTCTCAGATGACTCAACTGAGAGTTACGTGGAGATGTTATATTGAACTCCTCCATCATCAGCGTCACTCTCGCTGGCAGAACGTGGGTAGTGTTTATAGACATTAAGGTTGAGGTTGGCTAATTAACCAGTAATAAAGTAAGTGAGCACACCATCAAGGCTGAGTACCTGAATGCTGATTAAAATGTCATCTGTGACTTGACCCAGCACCAATTTTATATCTTCAATGGTGAAACCAGCTAATGGATCAGTCTCTGAAGTATCAGCTTCTGGCTGGGACTCTTCAGGGCCTTGTTCTTGATTCAACCCCTAGAATATTAAAAGCAAACAACACTCAAGTGATTTCTGCAGCCTTTACTGATAGCAAAGGCTTCTCTCGGGTAGTTTTCTATCAGAAATGATGTCAATCTGGAAGGATTTTGATTTGACGTTTTCCTGCATTTTCATTATTCATGAGCATCATGACAAATCAAGTACTGCTGCTTTTACCTACTCTGGGGAAAATGAAGGTGGAGATCGGGGAAGATGGAGTAGAAGTCATTAAAATTGCTGAGCCACCCTCAGCTGGCCCACTTGTGAATCAACGCCAGAAGAAATATTTATATTTACCTAGGAAAAATCAGAGGGAAAGAAGATAGAAGAGCATTTTGTTCTTTCTCTCCTATCCTCTAGAGAATATAATGCTCAGATAGGGTGAATTAAGAGACACAAGGAAATGTACCTTCATTTCCATATCCAGTATTGGAGGTGGCTCTATGAATGTTGAGTAAATATCAAATGAGATTCCTTCTTCTAGAGGATCAGGGAAAGCGTGACCTGCAGGCTTCACAACCTCTATCACTTGCTAGTGGGGAAGAGAAGAGCTGTATTATGACAAAGTCTTTGGTGAGTAACCACAATTTCAGGCAATATTTATAAAGTTCCAAGTCTATTGTTTTTTAAGTGCCGTTGCCTCTGAATTCTTGACGCCGCCGACCTCTTAGCTCTCTAGTGCTTTTTGTGCTCTGTACCTGATAACTTGTGTTTTACTTTCCCCCACTGTCTAATTTTTCTGTACCATGGAGTTTAGAACTTCATTTTGTACTGCCTTGATCTTGAGTTGTTTCATGGGTCAGTGTCCCCTTCCTCCTGTCTACCAGCTCTCCGGAGGTCGAGACCATGTTTTAGATCCTCTGTGCATCTTCTCCAGTTCTGGCAGAGGGTTTCGTGCTTAAAACACTCAATAACAGCCTAATGGTGATTGATATTACTCAGTAGAGCACAGCTGTTCTTGGAGACAATGGTGAAGTGGCCAAGAGAACCTGGTGACGAGGACAATAAAGGCTCTCAAGGTTAAGGTACATAGCCAGCATACAGTAAATCAGAGAGGAGATTTGCAAAGTCAAGCAGAAACACCTAGGGCAAGGCAAGACGCCACTGTGAGCATTTTAATAATTCTGTGGCAAGAGTGCCAACCAGAGGAAGAGTGACAGGTGGTCAACAGTGGAAATGAAACGAGTTAAAGAAGTCACCTTATACGGTGTCCATCTCACCATGACTTGGGGGAGAGAGCGGAGATGAGGGTACTGATGGCATTAAACATCTGATGCATCTAAACGGTTCCTCTTGCTCTGATTTCATGTTTAAAGGCAACATTCCAATCGTAATCTGTGCCTTCCCATCTCAGATGATCTATAGACACACCCAGTTGAGTGCTCTGATCTTCATGCCTGTTACATTCCTCACTGGAAATCAATAAATCCATGTTCTAGTTTATTTAGTGAGGTCTCCAGAGCTTGTTTTTGTGGCCCTAAGATGAAGCTACCCACTGTATGCTGACAGTCTTTAAGCCTACAAGTTTTAAGACAAAAATCTAGAAATGTGTAAACTCACCAAATAATTAGCATCCCATGGGGCCTGGAAACACCCTGAAATCATCACATTCATTTCTAACTTCTCTACAATATTTCAAATAAACTTACATGTTATAATACTTCATCTTTTACATATTAATATTTTTGATTTAGATAGGTTTTAGAATGAACTGGAGGCTAAGTTATTGCTTGGTCATAGCAATGTATTTTGCCTTGAATTCATATTACTAATTTTAATTTGATTTTATAGGAAGTTGCGCTTAGTATAAATATATAGAAGGACTGAAGTGTCGTAACTTTACAGTCAAGGCAATTTGGAAATCAAGAGATTTAATGATTGTCTTAAGGTCAAATAATTACTTGGTGACAGGGATGGAAGTTAAACCCTGGTGTGCTGACTTTGTGGCCGATGCAGTTTTCGGTAAACTGTAATATGTTATCATGTTGTCACATTTGTGGCAACTAACTAACATTCGTTAGTTTCCCAATACTAACTGATATTATTAAGCACTTAATCTTTACTCTATTAGGTGACATCATTCCAGATTGTCTATCTTAAGTTGACTAAATGTTAATCGAAATAGAAGATCAAAAACAATATGAGAACAATCCTTTTCTCTCTTCACTTTCATAAGATACTGTTTTTTTTCTGAAATGGGACATACAAGCATTTTCATCTTCCCACAAAATTATTTGTACCATTTTTTCACCACACTTCTTTTTTACCCTCCTGCATCTTATATTGCTCTTCATTTTACCAAGCTAGAAAAATGAAACGGCTAAATATATTTTAAATCCTCTGAAATATTATAGGTAAAATAAATAAGGTGTGTGTGTGTGTGTCTGTGTGTGTCTGCATGTGTGTGTATGTGTGTCTGCGTGTGTATGTGTGTGTGTGTCTCTGTGTCTCTGTGTGTGTGTCTGTGTGTGTGTCTGTGTGTCTGTGTGTATGTGTGTGTGTCTCTGTGTCTCTGTGTGTGTGTCTCTGTGTGTCGGTGTGTGTGTCTGTGTGTGTGTGTCGGTGTGTGTGTGTGTGTGTCGGTGTCTGTGTCTGTGTGTATGTGTGTCTCGGTGTCTCTGTGTCTCTGTGTGTGTGTGTGTCTGTGTGTGTGTGTATGTATGTGTGTGTGTCTCTGTGTCTGTGTGTGTCTGTGTCTGTGTGTATGTATGTGTGTGTGTCTCTGTGTCTGTGTGTGTCTGTGTGTGTGTCTCTGTGTGTCGGGGTGTGTGTCGGTGTGTGTGTGTGTCTCTGTGTGTCGGGGTGTGTGTGTCTGTGTGTGTGTGTGTGTGTGTGTGTGTCGGTGTGTGTCGGTGTGTCTCTGTGTGTGTGTGTGTCTGTGTGTGTGGTGTGTGTGTGTGTGTACTCCTCAGCTCCACATCACCCCTTCTTTGGTGGAGTGAAGCTCCTATTTATCCCAAGAACCTGAAGCTCTGACTGAGAGTTGGGCTTTTCTTTCCCTTGAATTTTACGAGTGTAGCTCATACAGCTATTCATTTGATTTAATTCATGCACAAAAACTGGCAGTGAGAATTTCTTTACTTCAGGGTGTTTTGCATAATATCAATGAACCAAACCACAGCTACATTTTTCTCTTTCACAAAGCGTTACATTTGGCTACGTTAGTAAGATACCATAAGGGAAAGGAATGTCCCAATTTCAGATAAGGGTAAATATAAAGTCATTTCATTAGCAGTAAGAAGGTACACTGTCAAACACATAGTTTGAAATAAACATAGTGCCCAGAAGCATCATAGTGATTTTTTCCCCCATTAAGTAGCCTTTTTAAAAAACAAGTTGAAGGAAAATTAGAATCAATAATTGTGGTGAGAGCACAGAGCCAGCAAATATGTTTAAATGAAACCGTCTGATGCAATACTTTCTTTAAAAAATACAATTAGGCCTTTGTATTTTTTTTTAACAAAACCTCATGTTTTACAACATCACTGGTTCTGTAATAAGATCTATTTAAAACAGAAAGACATGGTCAGCTTTATTAAGTTAGATTTTCTGAAAGAACGTTATAATTTCCTCAAGTCTATGAATAGTTGAAGCAAATTAAATAAAGCTAGTTTTATAACTATTTTATACATTCCTGTAGAACTGTAATTGTCTCATATTTTTTCCTCAAAAGTATAATATGTTACCTCTTAAATCTTTAAAATAAAAACAGAAAAAGGATCAAGTATGTTTATTAAAAAAACACTATTTGGGACTCTGATTTAGCAACCCCCTCTTTTAGTCTATAAGAGAATAGCACCCATAATCTTCAGATCAGAAAACAAAGAGAAAGACTTTAAGTGACTTGCCTGAGGCCTAATGCTGAGATTAAAAATCAGGAGTTTCTGATTATACACGTACATCATTTGGCCAAATGATTGGTTTTGCTTGACTTTCAAATACCTCCTAAATATTACTTTGAATGTAAAGCAATAAATGTGTTTCTCTTGCCATTTTTGAGCGCTTGCACACAAATGGATATAATAAAAACAATCATGTTGTTCCATGTGAATGCCATTTATATTTTTTCTGATAATGAGCAGACCATTTGAACTAAGGTGAGTACATTAAAAGCTCTAATAAAGAAGAGAATAGATTTCTAAACAGAATAATGAACTGTTAAGTGAACGTACAATAAATAACATCTACAGATGTGGTCGCTAGAAATTAGTTTTGCATAACTTACCAATATACATTTCCCCCAGATGTTATCTGTTACATGAAAATTAAGTTAGTTATAGTGTTCATTAAGTGCACATTGCATTAGTGTTATTTAAGATGGTTTATAATCTGAGTTTAGTTGCATTGTGCCATGGTATTTAAAGAATATCAAGTAAATGGCTTTTTGGCATAATTTAATACTCATAAGTACAAAATTTCATCACCAAACATTATGTAGCTTTAAAAACATCCAAGATCTTTACTTACAAACCAAATGAAATCACTAGAGCTCTTTTAAGAATTTATATATTCAGTATGAAATGGACATTTACCATGGGAATAAATGATAGGAATTTTGAACCTCCTGGAACTAAGGACAGGGTCAGTTTAGGTCTGAAAAATACTTATAAGAATTAGAATCTGCTTCTAGATCTTATTGTATCTGAGAAGAAGTATAAAGATTTTATCTGAAAATTGTGTTACTGCATGTTTTCTTTTTCTACTTTATGTGTTAACATTGGTAGCATTAACTGTAGTTTATTGTTTTTGTTTGTTGTTTTCTTATTCTTTTTATTGTTATTTATGATTGTTTTTCTTTGAAAAAAGTGTAGGTGATTTGTGGGTACTGTTTGTATCACTGAAACCTATGATTAAGATGGCAATTACCAACTTATTAAATTTAGTTATTAGGTTATTCAAAATATTAAAAATGCCATTGAGATGACAACTTTTTACTGTTTTGAATGGTAAAAAAAAAAAGATAAATCTGTTAAACTCTTTTTGGGCTATAGACACATAAAAAACTGGTATGCTTCAAAAAGACACTTATTTGGAATTGTCAGATGATGACTTCATATATAAATCAAAACTTACTACAAACTGTCAAAGTTTCAGGAAGAAAACTTTATGGCAAACTTCTCCCAATACTAACTAAGGAAAAAAAAGCACAAAACTTCCTGTAATGTTTTAACTATTTTCTCTCCTTGAAAAAAAGGCACTACTCATTTGCAAGTCTAATTAAGAAGTACTGTGTCATTTTGGAACATTTTAACACAAATTGTAACCCACTGCCCACAATATACTACACATAAAGTAACAACACATGAATGTCACCTGCAAAATGCAATCAACTCTGGTAATGTCATACTGAAGCCATAAATTTAAAATCAAAAGAGGAAATTCAAAAGCTGAGATTATCAGAGAAACTAAAATTAATCCATTTCTAAAGTGTTTTTCTTTTGTGTTCAGGCCATTTCAAACTTCTTAACATACCCTATAAATGTAGAAGATCAATTCTGCTACAAGAGTCCTCGTCCCCCTTTGCCTTTTTGACCTGGAAATAAATTCGCAAATGCAGCACATTAATTTTCTTTCCTATGCTTAATATGCAGTATTTACGTTTTGAAAGGTTCAAAATGTTGCCAGGCTTCTGCAGGGTATGAATAGACATCTAATAGCAACTTCTATTTTTTTTCACAGCATACTGGTAGTTTGAACATTTATAACTTAGTAGAGCTCTGAGACCATCAGATTCACAAGCTAATCACCTAGACAGTGAACCGTAACACAGTACAACAAGTGAGGACAGGAAATGAAGACTACCCCGTCCAGCTGAAGCTGCAAAGACGAATTTAAGTTGGCGGGCCCCAGTAAACCAATTTGCAATCTGGCTAGGGCACTCCAGTTAACACCTTGTGCCCATTTTATTTGTATCTCTTGATTTGATCTTGTTTAACATGGGCTTGATATTTTTTCTAAAAAAGTTAGATAGTTAAACTGATTCCAGAGTATTTAAGACATCTTTAGTATTTCTAAGTGTACTTCTGCATAAGAAAACACTATAATTTGAAAAGAAACACTATAATTTGAAAAGAAATCGAGTACTCCTATCTTAATGACCTCAGACAACAAAATCCTCTCTAATGAATTTGAAAAAGGGTACCTTCTTGTAATGTAAATACAATTTAACAGGAAAAGATGCTTTGATCTGGCTCTGGTGCAAACACTTCGTGAGAGCTAGAACAGTACTTCAAATGCCCAGATTTTCTAAAGACGGCAATAATGTGGAAGATAGACCACTGAATGATAGGCTTTAGACTTGGCTCTATTCCTAATTGTGTGATGCTAAGAAATCCCTAGGCCTCAGTTTATTTATCTGTAAAAGGAAGGTAATGATAATCGCTAGCCGGGTACTTCATCGAATTGTTTCAGGGTACAAATTAGATAATGTGGGTAAAAATGTTGGGAGTTCTTCAAAGGGAAAGTATTATTAAACCCAAAGGTGTATTATTATTATCATTTATAATTACTGTTATTATTGAAAGGATCATCTTTCTAATGCCAGCACTGGAAGACAGATTAGATAGAGTAGCCATGCTGGGGATACTGGTTCATGCTATTTCTATATTTAATTGTTAACATCGCCCAAGCAATCCAATTAACTCAGAAGAATTTGTCAATGAGGACACATCATCACCCTGTTTCCATATAGTCTCAATTTTTAAACTCTCAAACATATATCCAATGCCCTTTGATTTAACCAATTCCTCGGATCCAAACAACTTCTCCTTTGGGACTAGCATGACATAATTAGGTAGTTAGGTGGCCTGGTCAGGACTCCTGCAAACCACCTCATTTAGAAAAGGAGAGTGTTTATGCCCAACTTCCAAAATTAGAAAACCTGCTTCTCCCCTCCCCCACAATTTATCACTCTTTTTATCTTTTGTTTTTCAGCATCCAATGTGGCCTGTGGTTTCCCAGATTGAGTTCAATTCAAATATGATTTCCTTTAACAAATTTCGTCAAAAGCAAAGTTAGGGCAAACATTCAACATGTCTTTCTTGTGAAAACTGAAATACCAGAGCTCTTACAACTACTAAGTTCAACATTGTACTTAGTTTCGATTCTTGAATTGACCTTATCTTGCAACTTCCTCAGGGTGAGAGACTGAAAATACAGTTGGTTCCACTAAAAACAGTTAGAAAATAACTAATTCTTTTCAAAAATATCTTCTAGAAGCCACTCAGGGTATATTTGTTTAGCTTACTAAGTTATACTCTAAAAGGCATATCCTTGAACTCAGAATAAAGTATTTCAAACAGTTCTGATCATGGGTGAATTTTTGTTTGGTTTCATCTAGGGTGTTCTATTTAAATTTGAGGTTTTTAGTATTTAAAATTGAGGAAATACTCTAAATTATCTCTTGTTTTAAGAATTGGGAAATTAGGTATCAGAATAATGAGTTATGCAATTATCTTTGTGGAGAGCCTATTTTGAAATATAAATTTAAAATTTTGATTTTATAAATGTTGCATTTTAAATACATCTTATGGTAGCTTATATGAAGATTAAGCTATTTCATGGCTTTTATACTTGATAATACTCTTTTTGAACAAGTACCTGTAATTTGCAGAAATTATAAGAGACTACAAATCATAATGGTTAGAAGAGAAACTCCAGTGGAAGAACCCTAAGTCCTTGGTTCTTGTCCTTCTCTTTTCATGGACTTCCTGTTATTTTCCCAATTTAAGTTATCTGAGTAAAATGAAGTTGAAACTATTTGGATAAAGGTATACATGTAATTTACTTAACTTCAAAGGATATGGATTGAACTGCACTTCAGCCCTGAAGACATCAGTTGAAAGAAAAAGAAATCTTAAAACTATATTGAAATTTATTTCATTTAGAAATATAAAGCTTTTTTGGCCTAAACTAGAATGTTTGTAAGTGCTATGAAATATTTAGAGAAGTCAACATAATATTATTATTCCTGACCTCTTAGACCCAAGATGTCTATTTTAAGTAATCTGACATTAAAAATGTGCTGACAAATATAGATTAAAAAACAACACAGGAAGTTGTAAATCAGTTGGTAAGCCTTAGCATCAAGGAAATAGGAGACCACGAAAATATACTCATTTACTTTAGCCAACCTCAACCTTAATTTTTAACTAAAGAAAATTTGCAGAAGGCATAATGTTTATATTTTGGATATTTTATTCATAGTTTGTATGTTTCCTTTTTCTCCAGTGGGCTCATAAATTATTACAAGGAAACATGTTGTCACAGCTATAAATATTTCCCTCTCTGCTTAGCTTCCGCCACCTCCCTCCCCCCTCCTTTTTAAAATCTACACTAACTGATTCTGCAACTTTGGTCAGCAGGGCAGGATTTTCTTGCTTCAGAGGAAACTGCTGTTGATTACACTTATGTGCTCGGCATTCTACAAACAGGGCTCTTTTCAGGAAGCACCTAAGCCCTTCCTTCCATGCAGGGCAGCCCTTGTTGTGTACACAGGGGTGTCATTGTTTCAGTGACCTAAGAAGAGGCATGTCTTCCCCTGCAAAGAACAGCTCTAGGTACCCTAAAGTTCTGAGGCTTTTCATGGAATCTGAATTCTTGGAAATTAACTACGAAACTGACTTTGTGGACAATGGCATACATGGCAATAGAATTTTATCAAAAAAGATCTTTCACCTATAAGCTGTAAATCATGCTAGTTTAGTTAAAAACAAACAAACTGAAATAACAGCAACTCTGAAAATTTTAGGTGGTATCTGTATTCCAGAGTTGAATGTTTTAGAAATCTGGATTTTTTTTTTTCTGCTTAAATGTGTAGTCAGAGTCCTAGACTGGCTCTGTAGAGAGTACGTCTGAGATGTGGTTTCTTTATTTGTAAAATTAGGGGGTTGGACTAGGTCATCTCTAGTCTAGTTACAGATGTTCTATCCTATGTTACTATATTTCAAGTGGTTTTTTCCCTATTTATACAAGACTCACAGTCGCCAGCCTATACAGAACCCCAGGTTCAGTATTTTTATGTCATGATGTAGAAGAGTATCTGGATTACACACTCAGTACTTACTGGAATCTTAGACAGGCTGAAGCTTGTCCATCTATTTCTACTTAATTATCTTCTCCAAACCCGTTCCTCCTCCATTTGCTTTATCTCTCAGCTTCTTGGTTACCAGACTCAAAATCTTGAGGTTGCCTTCCGTTGTTAACTCTCCCTTGTCCCTAACATTAAATCAGTCACAAAACGTGTTGGGGGCACCTCCGTGATGTCTGCCAGACCTGCTCCCTTCTTTTTCATGACAATGCCCATTGGGTAGGCTTTGGCTCCAAGTTCTTGCCTTAGAGATCTTGAGCTCCAGCCACACTGGGCTACTTGGCTTGTGCCTGGCATACAGTGGGTGCTCAATCAATATTTATTATAAGAAAAAAAAAAAGCATAGATGGAGGTGCTTTCCCAGCCAGGGTCTTGCCTGTGTTACCTCCTCTGCTGGGAGGGCATTGCTCCCTCGTCCCTGTCAGCTGATAGTCCATCTGCGTTTCCAGTCCAGCTCATTCACCTCAGTGACCTTTTTCTTGCGCTTCAGAGTATTTGCTTGTTCTTCTTATGGTACCTGTTACATTGTGCCCTGAATTACAGCCGTGGATGAGTGATCTCCCATCACTTCGTAGAAACTTCCTGAGGGCACGGACCATGTCTTACTGATCATGAGACCCCAGATCAGGTCTTTGTAGGCAGGAAGCATTCATTAGGTGTTGAGTCTTTCGTTAGGGTAACCATTCATTTAAAAATGTTCAGGGCTGCCAGTCTGATCAGCTCTGATTCAGTTTAAAAAGTTTGTCCTGAAAAATGATACCACTTGGAGAAGCAAACCTGATGGTTTACTGTTGCATCAGGGCAATGCCTGTATTTCTCTGTTGATGAATGGAGCCCGAGGGTGTTTGATTAGCACAATGCCAAACACCTAAACGGCCTTTCACAGACTTGACTGTATTGCTTAAACTGACTAATAGTTGCCTTATAGACAAAGAGCAGTTTAAAATTCTGAAGAATTCCTCAGAGCTACCGCTCCCCCCGTGTAGTTCCTGATGGCAGTAACACCAGACAATTGTTAGACTTTCTGAGTTGCTTGACTCCAGGGGCCATGATTCACATTGCTCTCCATGGGTTGCCTGCCAGCACCCTCGACCCCCAAAACAATGTGAATGATACCCATTGGACTTGTGGCCGTGCTGGCCACCAGAAGATGCACATTGATGAAGAAAAAAAGCAGCTCTCGTTCATAGGGAACTTGCTCTGAGCTTGGCATTGGGCTAATTAGAAAGCACATCACAAATATTAGGTCCTTCAATTCACAGTACGCTGTGAAGAGAGGTTTTATTGATCTCATGTTTTGGTGAAGAACCTAAAGTTCAAAGAGGTTAAGTAACTTGGTCAAGGTCACATAGTTAGAGAATGTGGAATTCCCTCAGAACTTGAACCCAGATCTATTTGACTCCAAAGTCCATGTACCCAATCCTTAGGGGCAAGTGAAACCTCACTTATGGTTCTTTATGGATTCCCCCAAAATGTTTCTCTCCAGTTTATAAGTGAGGAAATAGAAGTTCAGAAAAGTAAAATGATATATGCATACTAGAAAGCATAAGCATCTGAAAGCATAAGTTCTCAGGGAATTTCAGAAAGAGAATTTGTTCACTGGCTCCTCACAGCACCACAGCACATTGTTCCAAAATAAGCTAACAAAAGTAAGGCATGGAGGATTGAACTTTTTTTTTTTAAAGATGGCAAGATATAAAAAGCATTTGGTTTATAAAGAAATCTGAGAACATGCTTAATTCATCTGAGTAAATAGGAAAGTCTAGGAGCATCAGTTTGCTTTTGGTGACTAAAACTGCATGTTCCTGATCAAATAGCGATTTGTCCTATTTGTTGTAATTGTAATTACTGTTTTCATTGGAATCACAGTTGTTTTTTTTCTTCTAGGAACAGGCACGCAGAAAAACAACCAATAACCTAGATAGTTAAAAAACACATTGAGAAATGGGTATGGCTGTGTGAACAAATCTCTTGTGATTATTCTTCCACTGTGTGCTGTAATGTACTTTAAATCCATTTCCATATTTCTAATTAACACTTAGCTCCGAAAAACTTTCTGGAGGCCATTTACATGACAAATGGGGGAAAAAACAAATTTGCTTTATCAGAAAATTGACTATAGACTATTTTGGTGGCTTTTATTATTTTTACATTTTAATGATTAAAATTAAATATAGCCCAGTGACTCACGACAGAAGACAGTGAAATAATTTTCATGACTGATATAATTTTAAAGTCAACCTGGGTGAATAAGATATTAGGTCTGTTGTGGACGACTTTCATTGTCCGTCCTGCGGCTCTAGTTTCTGATCAGTTCCAACCATTTCATAAAAAGAATTAGACAGCTGTGCCGAGTTACTTTTCTAGCACAAGGCCATGGTGCTTTGGCTTTATCTCAACAGCTGTCCTATAGGGACTATATAGTGCTGCTTCTGTCCTGCGGATTTTAGGCCCCTATTTCCATAGTTTGAATCTTTCATTTCTTTGAGTGAGAAACAGAGAATGCACAAATATTATTTTAAAATTCTTTGCACCAAAAAAACCTATGTCGTCTGCTACACTGAAACACTGTCATTGTCACAAGCAAAAGGCATAACTGCAGCTCTCTGAGGATGCTTATTCATCCATGGTCCCCCAGCAAGGGCCGCTGTCCTCATCTAGAACATGGGGGTAACAATAGTTACCCACTGCATGGGTTTTAGTGAGGATTAAATCAATGTGGGTAAAGCACCTACACAGTGCCTGGCATGTCGGAAGAGCTTAAAAGTGTGAAGCTTGTTTTTAGTTTTAGATTTTCATGTCACATACTTAAGTCTACAATAAACAAAGCCTAAACAAAGCTCTTTGAGGGTAGGGACTTGGTCTGTTTTGTTCCCTACTAGACTGCCTGGCAGGTGACTGATACACAGTGGGAAAGTAATAAATATTTATTGAATAATTGAAGGTAGGAAATCACTGTGGTCTCATATGGTCAGTAAATCATTCTATTACTATTTCCCCCTGTTATGTAGTCTATTGACATAGAGGGTGCCAAAGTTTATGAAACGTTTTCTGTATCTCTCCCCTGCCCTCCCACTATGACCTATAACTCAGGCTGTTCCTCACCTGGGTGTCCAGCCTGGCTCCTTGACTTTACATTTCCCTGCAGTGCTAATGGTTAGATCCTTCCAGGGGGTGTCCATGGAATTATGCAAAATGAATAGATTGTGGCAGTAAGACCAGAATACTAGGATGAGTGTAGCGTGTTCCCTGACGAGGCAATTATTCAGGCCAGGAAAACCCTTGAAGGATCGTTCTGGTTTTCACACTTGTATGAACACAGCCTTGGTACGAGGGGTTGCTAATGAAGCCGGAGAATCTGGCCCAGCATGTTAATTTACTCGATCCAGGGAACTTCTGGGTATTTATAAATGAACTCTGTACACTAGGCAACTGATATTTAGATGAGAAAATCAGAAAACAGCACGTGCTGTAATATAGTGCTTCAATAGGTTGTGATATAAATCGACTTTAACAAAGCTAACATCATTTAAGTAATCAAAAACAAGCAAGGACAATGAGCTACTGTTTCAAAATTCTGCTAAGAAACCAGAACTAACCCCTTTCAAATAATAAAGGTACATTGCAAAACTAAGTCATAGTATTAATTAGGTTAGTCTAATTAAATTATTCAATCTACAACTAGGCCTTAACAGATTCAGGATTGGAGTATCATTGGAAACATCAGCCCATTGATTATCATCATTGCCCTGGGAGAAGATGAAGGTTTGACCTCTGAAGGATTTGGAGTTCAAGGCATGTTCTGAAGAACACATAGAGTATCAAAATGTTATGAAAAGACATATTCTATTTCTGTAGCTTCTGTGTTGTTTTTTCTTTTAAATTTTATTTATTTATTTTTGGGCTGCGTTGGGTCTTTGTTGCTGCGCGCGGGCTTTCTCTAGTTGCGGTGAGCGGGCTTCTCATCTAGGTGGCTTCTCTTGTTGTGGAGCACGGGCTCTAGGCGCACGGGCTTCAGTAGTTGTGGCACACGAGCTCAGTAGTTGTGGCATGTGGGCTCAGTAGTTGTGGCTTGCGGGCTCTAGAGTGCAGGCTCAGTAGTTGTGGCACACGGGCCTAGTTGCTCCACGGCATGTGGGATCTTCCCAGACCAGAGCTTGAACCCGTGTTCTGTGCATTGGCAGGCAGATTCTTAACCACTGTGCCACCAGAGAAGTCCCTGTAGCTTCTGTTTGTATTTGAAAATTTTATTCTCGTTCAGCTCAGCAGTGATGGTAAATACTAAGAAATGACTGGGAAGATAATCTTTTACAGTAATTCTTTATTCCAAAAAACACCATTTTCCTTACAATTTATTGGTTTGTTTACTTGCTTATTGGTAAATAATTGGATACAGAAATATAGGATTGTAACTAACTTATTCCTTTGTCAGATCAATTTTCCTATTGGTATATCATAAGACATTTTATTATTTTAACGAGAATTTAAAAGAAGTGTTTGCTGTTATATCTCTGAACTTCACCATCTCACTAGCATCTGTCAGATTTAATCAACTACAGGACTACCTTATAAAGATTACCTTATCAGAAAAAGTGTCATCTTGTGAGCTTAGGTGTGAGAATTGCAAAATAAAGCTGAGCTACACTAACAACTGCTGTGCTAATTTATTGTAAATTATGTTTTTTTGTTTGCAGAGATAAGACATGAGAAGTGTTTCTATTTAAATTCATTTCCTATTATTTTAACATAAATACCAAACAGCTCAACAACAAAAAAAGTGAGAACATAGAATATTCCTTAAATAGGCTCTGGTGACAGTGAAATTTATTTTCTAAGCTATCGGTACCAGTCATGTCACACTGTTCTAGGTGCAGAATCAGGCAGCACAATTAAGACAAAACATGGATGCTTCGAATGCTAAATGGAAACTGCCGATTGTCATGTGAAGAGTGATGATTTATAGGATATGAACTGGAAATAACTGCATAGCAAGCTGGTCTACAACAAAGCTTTAATTCACTGGGCTGACACTGTAAACTCATAATGTGTCGACCTGGCACCAGCTATGATAGATTACGGCTGCTCAGAACGCACAAGCATGTCCCTTTAATGAGCATTCTGGGAATCGTAGTTCAGATGACCCCAGTAAAAACAGCTATAATGGTTTTAACCAAGCTGGTTCTCTAAGAAACGAAAAAATCATGATGAGTCATTATATTATTAAAATTCAGAACTAGTTGGCAATGAATCACATGAAGTTATCACCTTTAAATCATCAGAGTATAAATTGGGTCCTATAAAGTACCATGAGTCTCAACGTATTTTTAACAAGATGAACCTCTTATATAAGCAAGATTTTATTATTATATTTATCATTATTATTATTAAAACTCGAGTGGAATTTAGTGCTCATAAAAGTGAAGGGCTAATGCTGCTAGCTTGAGCCAGAAAGAGTATAGGCCTGTATTTGTAGACTGCTTTATGTAGCCCTGCCAGTAAATTTCGACCATTCTTGTTCTTATGAGTCAATGCCAAACATGGGAATTTGTATGATTCTTAAAAAAATGTATTAGCGGATAGGCATGTGGTAAGAGGGCCCCAAATCTATTTTTTTTAACCTAAACTGGAAGTTGAACTCTAGTCTCGAGAACTAGTTGTAGGTCAACCCAACTATTTCATACTCCCGACCCCTTTAAAAAAAAAAATACATTGGATCTTTCAAAGAAATAGAGTGGAAATACCATTTAAGAGAAAAGTAAAAAGCCATTTTGCTGGCTTTGCTCTGATTTTCCGCTAGTAAGCTTCATGCTGTACCAGATCACATTTAAAAGAAGCTTTGCTTCTTGTGTAAGATTTAGATTTCAGTTCAATTCCCTTGATCTGGGTGCATTCCATCCAGGCAGCCCCATCACAGGCAGGGTTTCTGCTCTCACAGGAGTCAGTCTGAAGGTGGAGTTGGAAGGCAGGGGGTACAAACACCTGTACAATCCATTATAATGATATGTGAAAATGGCTACAGTTAGGTTAGAAGAGAAGACTATTGGGTTAGTCACACTTTATTTACCTGACGACAGAATGACTGAATGATGTGCCGGTTAGGGAATAAGCCAGAGAGACAAGAGCAGAGAAGGGAAGGGCATGGTGGAGTATGTAGGTGGACACCATGTCAGCTAGCTACTCTTCGTAATAATCACCCAGAGGCAGAGGAGTAAGTGGCATTAAACCACCTTCGTATGAAAACATGTGAAAATAAACTTGGCTCTTGAAGAAATTGAGCATAATTGCTAATTACTGATAAAGACTACTTTAATAATAAAGAAGAACAGGACAAACACTGTTGTTGGTTGATGGTTATTTTTGCTTAAAATGTTTACAGTTGGAGGGACACAAATAGACCTCTGGTCACAGATTATGAAAAACACATTTGATAGCTAAATATAAAAAAATCCAAACATTAATAACTACTGACATTTATGTAGCCCTTTCCTCCCAAAGCCCTGGACAAACATTACTGACTATATACATACACAAGAATAGCACTGAAATACTGCTACTCTTGCAAGTGCCTAGATACTAATCCAAGACAAAAGTAGCAAATGGCTGATCTACTTAAATATAGGTCTGCAGAATATAGGTGTGCATTTAGAAATAAAAACTCAGACCACAGCACCTCCCTTCCAAAATGTTTACCATATTTTATTTCAACTTTATTGAATTATTGGGCTTTTCAAGCTCCATTCTCTTAGTAAGACACTAAGGTTTTGTATTTATTCTTAGATGCTGGTTTATGATTGTTGTACGGCAGCGATTACCAGGGCTAATGGCGCCTCCTTTCTGAGGACATCAGTTCTGACTCCTCAGTGCCTCCTAGCGTGAGGAGGGCTGATAGGCCAGTGCAACACAGGAGTGCCTCCTACGGAAGGGCGAGTTTTGTTTCACCACGAACCAAGATTGTTATTAGTTATCTGAGAAGAACTACCTGGCTCAAACAAGTTTCATTTATGAAACATTAGATTAAATGAACTGGTGCTGGGCTGCTTGGTGACACTGATTTAAAAGATGCCATGTTTGTTGTTAATTACTTGAACAAAGTGTAAATTACACAGCAATAATCATTTTTAAAGACCAGAAAAGAAAACGTTTAATGTACACTCTTAGGGCTCTTACCGTAAAATATTATTTTATTGCATCCTCAATTTGATTGCATTCTGGCAATGACAGAAATATAATTTAAATTTCTTGATGTTTCCTTTAACGATGTTATATTTTGGAAATTTTCGATTCAGGGATTATTACAAATCACTTGCTTTAAACTTTAACATTCCTTTCTCCTCTATAAATCCTATATATCTTCAAAAGTTCAGCTAAACTCCCAGGTCCTCCTTAAAACTTTCATAATTTTTTCAGCAAGTAAGGCACTCTATGTTTTTAAAACTCTTAATTATACAATCATTTTCAGTGTGCCTTTACTGAGTATGCACTATAAACCAGCACTGTCTAAGCCCTGGGTATTCAGGGGTGATCATCAAATATTCCTCTACTTTCAAGGAGGTCACAATCTAGAGTGTGTGTGGGGGGTCTTGGTAGGGATGACACACAAGAAAATTGCTAGAAGTATATGTAGGGTGTTCTAGAAATAGAGAGGAAAGACAGCTACTTCATTCTGGTTGGAGGCAAGAGAGGAAGAGATTCAGGGAAACTGTAAAGGGGAGATGGTACCTGTATTAAGTTTTGAACGATAAATAGGAGTCAGCATGCAGATGCGGTTGACACAGAGAGAGAATCCCATACAGAAAGACACACAGACATACAGACAGGGAAAGTGCATGTTCAAAAGCGAAGAGAGTAGGAGAGCATTACAGGACAGGAGATGCACGTGGTGTTGGAGAAAGTTGGGGTCAAGGAGGCCTAGGTTTAGTTCCAGCTCGCACGTTTAAGTCATTTAATTTCCTATAAGCCTTAGGTTTTCCATCTGTCACATGGGGCAAGTAACCTTCTGACTGACAATCATCCAATTGGTAGAGCCCATTTTCTTGGGGATTTTGTGGGAACATATATCAGAGTCGAAAACGAGAACAATGGAAATAAGAGTTATCACGTTAAAGTCTAACAATGACAAAATGAAATTTTGAGGGGTGCTAATGTTTTAAATATTTAAATGTTGTAAAGGTTTTAAATTTAAAATGTGATTTATAGTCTTTTAGAGTAAATCATGTCTAGACGCAAGTGTATATTTGTCTTTTGCTATAGCTACACTGAAATGATGCAGAAAAAAATAAAAAAGAAATCAAGGGATTTATTTTCCATATGTCCAAATAATATCCAGCAATTTTTAAAACAAGCTTAGCAAAAGTTAGAACAATGTATTTCCCTCATCATTTGCTGAGAGGAAGGCTGCTTGATTAATGTAATTAAAGGGTTGCTTGTAACTCAAGACTCAATTAAAAAAATAAATTTGGCCTTATTACTTTACTTCCAACTGGTGGTTTTCCTAGTGTGAGTTTTGAGCTAAAATCTGTGGCTGCTTGTTCATGACACATGAATTGTTTTAGCACATCCTTTCCCCTGCTGTGCATATGATTAAGAAAGCAGAGGTTAAATAGTGCAGCAAAGAATTGGGTAAATTCATTCTATTTTTGCTCACAGTGCCTTTTCGTCCCCCTCCCCCTATTTGGGACTGGAAGAGTTCAGAAACCTATTATCTCCTCCTGAAATTATTTAAGATGTGTTCTTAGGCTGAAAATGTAACTTCTCTCTATTAACGTTTTCTAGTACACTGATTTTGTGATGGCTGTGCTGTAGATATGATCTGTATTGGCAAGAAAACCAAATGCAAGTGCATCCTAGCATTTACTGAGTGCACATGTATGCTAGGCACTGTGATAAGCATTTTGCATACATTGTTCTATTTTTACTTGTGATAATCCTATGAGGTAAGGATAATCATTCTCATTTTCAGATGAGGAACAAGAGGCTCTGAGAGGTTATGCTATTGTTCAAAGAGCCCACAATTAGCAGGTGACAGAACTAAGGTGCTAACCCTGGTCTATTTCATTCTAAACCTGGGTTCTTACGGATTTGCATTTTTTTTGGTAGGTAGAGCTTGATTTAAAGGATTTAAAAATAGCTCTGGTAAAGCATCTTGCATATAGTTGGTGCAACACATGTTAAATTCAGTTGAGTGAAAATTTTATGCTCAGGAGGGCAAAGCAGAGTCAGTTGTTGCCCTCTTTGAATTTATAGTCTAATGTGGGCATGACTACAATATAAGGCATGAACAGCATGGAAAGGCAGTGTAGTACAGTGAGGAAATCAGGACAGACTCAGCGTGTCTGAAAGAGCTCCATATTTCCTCCCTTAAACCTGTTCCTTACCAGGCTTCCAGGTAATGGTGCTAATATCCACCCAACTGTTCAAATCAGAATCGGGGGGGGGGGCGGGGGGCCGGGTGCACAGCATCCTTGGTTCCTCCCTTTCCCTCACCTTTACATCCAACGCTTCAGCCACTCCTGCCAGATCTGCTCTGAAATATATTTGGAATCTACTTCTCCCTACCCTTCCTGCCACCACCCTTTCCAAGCCACCCAGACGAGAGCCATCATCTTCTCATTCGTCTCCCTTCTCTGCCTACCCAGTCAGAACCAGGTACAAGGAGAAGCCAGAGCAGGCTTTGTGGAGCCTGAAGTTAAATTATGAAAAAAATCGTGTATACAAGTGAATGTATAGAAATCACACAAGTGAATACATAGAATGATTAAGGAACTAACAACAAATTAGATATATTAAAAAGCTGACCAATTCCACAAGTATCACAGAATTTTAAAATAAGTTAAAAATTGTCAACTGCTTGACCTATATCTATAATACATTTCACTTTATTTCTTGGGCTTCATACTCCAACCAGCTCTTCATATAACAAACATTTTGTCATATTATTTTCCACTAGAAAGATTATTTAGTCTTTCCTCTAGCTTGGTTAATAGAAATTGTTATTATTATTGATATAGTTTAGAAAAATTTCAGCTTCACAACTCATTATTGGTAATATCATGTGCATTTTAGGATTCATGTCAAATTTCAAAAGACCCGTGGCAAGTTTCCTCCATATAGGAACTGTAAGACTTAAGGTTCTTTTCAGGTTCTCTTAGGCAGCAAACAATTTAAAATAATCTTATTCCTTAGAAAGATGGCACTCATTAACCAATTTGTGTCAATGTCTCCACTGTAGAGTAATATTATACACTTGATGTTATCTTCAATGATATTAGTATTTTTTGTAAAAAGGCAAGAAATTAAAATCTTTTTACAACGTGTTCAAGTGATTCATTCCTCTTCACTAACTGGACTATCAAGCAATCTAGCCTATTCATTGCTTCTATTTAAAAGAGAAGTAGATAAACTGAACATCAAAATTAAAAACTTTTGTGCTTCTTATTGAATTACTACTTTTGCTATGATCTGAATTTGGGGGGGTTACAATTTACTCACTGGTGTCAGAATAATTTCTATTGATTTAATTTCTCCTCTGCATTGCTCTTATTTCATATTCTACTATATTTTGAATTTTTCTCAGTTCTTTAATAAATCAATTTAAAAATGACAAAAGAAGGTTCTCTGAATATAAGTCCGAATCAGAAGTTGTAATTTCTCAATTGTTGAACTAAAACATTCCAAAAGTCTGCCCAAATTACAGTTAAAATGATATATTCAAAATTTGTTGAATAAAATGTTTGCATTTCATTTGCACTTGGGTTTTTATTCCAAGTCTTCAAAAATATATTTGCGTTCTTAAAATGTCATTTAACTCCTATTACAAGACTTAAATAACTTTTTACATAGCTGATGACTATTAGAATTTTCCATAGACTAGCTTCTTCCTCCATACATTTCAAACCTGGTTTCTCCACCACTACTCACACATGTCCAGGACCTGGCCCTAAAGGACACACTCACATCACAATATGACCTTGTAGCATGACGCAACCTTGTATCATGATGTCACACTGGGTGGTAGAAGCCACACTTGCACTAAGATGGCTAGATAAAGACTATTATATAAGAGTTCTCTCTCCCAATTCAATCTACTTTCTAATGTACTTGTCTAGCCATAAATCTCCAACTGTCTGTAGGAAGTTTATATTTTGTCATTCTAGTATCACATTAAATTTAATGTATTTAACACTAAACTCGTCACCACAACCCTTAGTATCATTATGAAAATTGTCTGTTCTAATTATGTCAATGGCACAATTACTGTGCTTTCTTTTTTTGAATTTCATCATGCTTTTAATGCACACTGACAATTTTTTAAATTTGGAAGGCAGGAAAAGTTTTTACAACTGAATAATTATTAGTGAACATTTATTTTTATATGAAGGTAATACACAATCATTAAAGATATTAGTTTTAAATCTAAAAGCAATCATTAAAGGGTTTGTTATGAAACATTTACATTTGTTTAGATTTGGCAGTTATGTCAGAAGAAAATACTTCTATTTGTGGCTTTTGAGAATAAAGCTACATCTTTTAATTTCAAAAACTAAGTATTCTCTCAATAGTGTAAATAATCAAACTTTTATCAGGCACCTCCTTAACTTCTAGAAAATTTGTAATCTGTGAAAAAAAAAACCCAAAAAAGACATAAAAAAGAAACACTAACATAAAAAGTTGTAAAATTTTTAAAATAAAAAAGGAACATATATGGTATTTTCCCATATACTGGGAAAAGGTAACATATTTGGACAGAGTGAAGCATAAAATAGAGAAATTAGCATCTCAGTTCAAGTAGGAAAAACTTTTGAAAAGTCACCTTGGTAGATTTGTGAAAGGGGATTTAAAAAGATGGAGCTGGGATTTCTTGGTGATTCAAGAACTACGTTTTCTTTCATAGCAGCCTGGTGGAACCAAGGTGGGTAAGGTTGGGATATAGTGTCCATTGCTTTCAAAAAGGAAGCTGCTCAACAAATGGAGCTGGGACACAGGGACATCCACATGCAAAAGGATTAAGTTAGACCTCTAACACCTCATGCCATACACAAAAATTAACCCAAATGGATCAAAGACCCAAATGTAAGAGTTTTATAAAACTACAGAATTCTTAGAAGAAAACAGAGGTATAAAACTTCATGATCTTGATTTAGGCAATGATTTCTTAGATATGACACTAAAAGGACAAGCAACCAAAAGAAAAAAAATAGATAAACTGAACTTCATCAAAATTAAAAACTCTTGTGCCTCAAAGGGCACCATCAATGAAGTGAAAAGACAACCCACAGAATGGGAGAAACGATTTGCAAATCATATATCTGATAAAAATCCTGTATCTAGGGACCTCCTTGGTGGTCCAGTGGTTAAGACTCCGCACTCCCAATGCAGGGGGCCTGGGTTCGATCCCTGGTCAGGGAACTAGATCCCGCATGCTGCCACTAAGAGCCTGCACGCCGCAACTAAAGATCCTGAACGGGGCAATGAAAATCTCGCGTGCCACAACTAAGATACGGTGCAGCCAAATAAATAAATAAATAGATTAAAAAAAAACCCACACTGTATCTAGACTATGTAAAGAACTTTTACAATTCAACAATAAAAAGACAAATAGCCCAATTTTTCTAATGGGCAAAAGATGTGAATAATTTCTCCAAAGAAGAGATATATATAGGAGGTATACATCGAAGCACCAAGTAAAAATGGGATATTCTAGAACTGCTGGTCAGGGGACTTTGTCACCCTTTTCACTAAAGGGTTAGATTTTCAGCAGCCAAAGGCAGCCATTCCAAAGTGAATGTGATAGAACATAAAGAGGTGAACTGAAATGATTCACTTTGCAGTTTGAACAGCAGTGTTTCACAGGAAGGGAAAAAAGATCAACCTTGTATTTTTCTGACCACATAAAGGCTTCTTCTCTTTGTAATAAAGTAGAAAAGCTCTCTTCCAAAAAGAATATACAACTGGCTAAAAAGCACATGAAGAAAAGATGCTCAACATCATTAGCCATCAAGCAAATGCAAATCAAAACCACAATGAGATACACTTCATACCTACTAGGATGGCTATAATAAAAAATACAGACAATAACAAGTGTTGGTTAGGATGTGGAGAAAATGGAACCCTCATGCAATGCTGGTAGGAATGTACAGTTGACCTTTGAACAAGACAGGGGTAATGGGCACTGACGCTTCATGCAGTCAAAAATTCACATATAATTTACAGTTGGCCCTCCATATTGGCACAATTACTTTTATATTCTTTTGTTCAAATCTGTACAAGTTTTGATTCATCTTAACTTCTTAGTTTTTCATATCCAAATTTTCATCAACTTCTATGTTAAATTTTCTTTATAGTATTTCTTACATATGTCCATTCCTTTCCACTTCCATTTCTATATCCTAGTCCTATATTTTTTTTAACATTTCTCAATTTCCTACTTTAGCTTTCTGTTCCCCAATCACTTTTCATTTCGCGATGTTGTGTATAACATTGCCAAGTTACTTTGCTCAAAATACTGCTTTTATCAATTGCTTTTTATAACATTTAGATCATAGTTCTTACCAAAGATGGAATAAAAAAAGAGTTCAAATTTCTGAAAAATTAAAGGTACTTTTATATCTATCAAATATTAATTTGGATGAATTGAGTGGAAAGCCATTCTGAATTTGACAGCTGTCTGATTTATAGCATATTTTCTAAATAGAACTTTACTTCCAAGTCATAGCAGTTCTCAGCCTCTCAACCAGGATTTCCGGAGAATTTAGCCCTCATGCCCAAGGCATCTACTGTTTATAATGAATTAACTTCTCTCCTGTGCATCTAGACTCTTACTAACTATGTACCATCCTTGAGAAAATTAATAATCATTTAAATAATTTTCTGTAGGACTTTGTTCTCTTGCAGAACCCCTGTTAAAAAGACTGCTGCATTAACTGAAATAAACTGTTAATAAAATGTTACAAGTAGAGATTCTGGATCTACCTTAATAACTTAGGGAAAAAACCACTTCATTTATAATTAGCAATGTCCATTTGCATATAAACAGTAAAAGCTGCCAAATTCAAACCCTGTCCTACTTAAGAGAACAGAGGCTGTTTATAAACAGCCTCCATGTAATATTGTCTACATTACGTGTCTTTGTTCTTTTATAGACTAAACTTTTACTATTAGTAGACCAGGTTGATGTGTCTGAAATTCTAAATTATTTGGGTTTCGATTAATGAGGCTTTTAACTGAATATAATCTGCAAGAAGTTTCAAACTGCTACAACATATACTGTCCAGTATAATTGTTAGGTAATATAATGTATACTCCAAAAATCTGCACGTTAGAATTATATGAAAAATACAAGTATTTTGAAAAGAGAAACTATAAAAAACATTTTGATTCTGGAGCTATCATTAAAAATGTTTTAAATCTAATTTAATTTAATTTAATTTTCAAAATGAAAAGTGGATAATATTTGCTTGTTAACACTGTAAAGTAGTGACATTGGTGTACTGGGATAGCATTTAGCTGTTAACGTGACAGAAAACCCAAAATTCAGCAGCTTTAACAAGATAGTATTTTATCTCGTCTTCTCATAAAAGTCCAGAAGTAAGCAAAAGAAAGCTGCTACTTTGACTCTGCTTTGTATGAAGTCTTTTGGGGTCTGGGCTCTTTCTAGCTTGTTGCTCCTCTACGCTGGCCTCCATTCCCGAGATTACCTCATGGTCCAAAATGGTTGCTCCATGTGAAGCCATCCCTTTCATATTCTACCCAGAAAAATAGGAGTAGGGCAAAAAAGAAGGGTACACTCCTTCCTTTTAAGGACAATTCCGTTAAGATCCACACTTTACTTCTTCTTACATCTCATCAGCCAAAACTCTTGTGGCCAAGTTTACTTACGCATTTACTGGAAAGGAGGCTGGGAAATGAAGTCTATCCTAGTCAACTATGTGCCCAGCTAAAAACCTTCTGTTAAGGGAAAAAGGGAAGAATGGATGTTGGGAGACAATTCAGAGACTCTACCATATATACTAAATTCTTATCTCTCTGGGGGAGGAGAGGGTAGAATCTATGCCAGCAAATTACACCCAGCTGGGCAGACAAAGTTTAATCAGCTGGTTTTCAACCATGCTTGTACATCAAAATCACCATGGAACTTTTAAGAACTAGAGATGCCAAGTCCTATCTAGACTTACTTGAACTAGAATTATGGCGGGGGGTAGGTGGTGGATCAAAAGTTAATTTTTAAAAGCACTATAGGTAATTCAGGTACACGGTCAGGTTTGGATAGGGTTCCCTTGGTGGGATATCTGAACCACATTATTTCAGAACTAAGAGAAGGGACTATAGGAAAGATTGACTCAGAACTGTTGGCATCTCCTCACATATTCCTTTCATCCATCATTTATCTGACTTCGTTACCTATTCTTGTCTTCCTTGACTTTCACCAAGCCTTCAGAGCAGTTTTGCCACAGCTCACATGGTAGAGAGGGGAATAGGAATTTATGACTTAAAAAAAAAGTTTCCTGCAGGGAACTTAGGTGACAGACAATGACAACATTCATAGCTATGAAGTGAACTACTTGAAGGCAAGGCCTTCATCTTTTTCAGGAGGACCTCCAGGGCCTACGCCATGATGGAAGCTCCAGAAATGTTGTTGCTTGTTAGTGGAACTCCCTATATTTCTGACCTTGGAAAATCACATTTTTCTCCTGGATTCTCTTTAGGACATAGAAGAATGCTCACCACAGAAGGACGCTCAGTACTAACATGCTTCAACTAAAAATTTAAGGTTACTTTTAGGGTTAGGTTGAGTTTCTTAAGTATGGTTCGAATCTCACCTGGTCTCACTAGTGAAACTATTTTTACTAAAGGAAACAAATGCCATCCTCCACTCTGATCCACGTTATCTCATCTCATTTTTGTTTTTATTTTAAGATTTTGTCCAACACTTCTAGTTTGGATGAGCTTACTCATAATCTCTTTGATCATGGCTATTGCTTCAGAAAGAGCTCCCTTTACTTCTCTAGTTATGAATGTTGCCAGTTGCCTGATAGTCTGTAATTACAGATGTTTAAACTTTGAAAAACCAGTGTTTTTCCTTTTCCATTTGCAGGAAACAGATTTAAAGAGATTTATGTAAGGAGACAAAAATCCATTGCATTTGTTGTTGACATAAAATGCTGCAGATAGCTTTCTGGCTTTTGTCTCAACTCTTTTTAGTGTTTTTTTTTTTTTTTTTTTCTCTCCTACTTCTTCAGAAAAGTTTTAATTAGGTTGTTTAATTTCCCATTAAAGAAGTAAGGTGTGTTTTGAGTAGTGAGCAGGCATTAGCAAATGAAAAAGGTTGGGTAGTAAAGCAGTAGGCCACCAGAGGGAAAGACTAAATATCAATACAACAGGGACTACGGGACACCTAAATCCACTGATCTGAGACTTTTGTACTTGAACTTGATTATAAATGTGGACCAAGAGTAAAAAGGTCTTGGGATATATATATATTCTATTTTATTTTATTTACACACACACACATATATATGCATGTGCATGCCACATATGGTAATTAAGTTATGTTACTGTACTCCTGAAATTAAGAGTAAAAGAAAGTTTAGAGCTGAGAGGAAAAACAAACCAAATTATTTTGAAATAAATACCTAATATGTGACATTAATTTACCCTCAGAAAAAAGTTTAAATCTTAAACTGGGGAAAAAAAACCTTGAGTTAAAAAAAAAGTCACCTCTTGCACAGTTTTTTGATATATATAAATGAGTGTACATTCTAAACTTTTATTGTCAATTTTTCTGTTGTAATTTTAAAATATTATAGTCTTTATGCTTCTAACAATGAAACTTTTTCATGACATAAATCTGAGAATGTCTTAGCTGAAAAATTTATCTTTCTAGTTAAGGATATGATTATTCTCTTTCCCCTTTATTATTTAATTATTTAAGGAAAAGTCAAGGAAAGAAATCCATTTCAATAAAATAATGAAGAAATATAGATTAAAAAGCTGCCATTCCTCAATTTGTATTTTGAACTGCAAATCTTCTGAACTGTGAATGCTTTTATATTTTAAAAGTAATTTAACATCTAGTTACAAATGAAAAAAAATGACCAAACGATATCAAACTTCAGTAATTTGAATGCAACGATTTTGTCACTTATTTTGAAAATCATTCTCATCAGCACAAAAATAAAGTTTTAATGAAACCTCCACAGGAGGGCACTATAGTGTGACTCTGGTATAAACTGTAACTACAGCAACCCATTCTATCATTATCTGACCCTTGATTAAACACCTAAAATAGTGAGTCCTTCTCCTGAATTAGAAAATTCTACTTTTCAAAACTCAAGATAGGTAGATTTCACATGTGGCAAATTTTTTTCTTGGTTAAAGAAAAAAAGAGTATAGGTAATTTAATCTTTCTTTTGTGGCATACATTCAACATAAAATCTTATCATAAAATACAGCAAAATTGGTAAGATGCATGGTCTGGACGAACCTAAATCTAGAGAGGTTAAAATTATATTATATTGTAACAACTGGAATATTTTAGAACTATCAGGCTAAGCAATCAAAACCAAAAGACACTACAATAGATAAATGCATCTACTACTTATTAGTGGTATGTATTTATAAATACTATATGTAAATGATATATAAAATTGGTGTTACTTAAAAATGGTATACATTGCTTATAATGGTATGTCTAGCTAACTAGACAGTAGATAGGTAAATCTTAGCAAATGTAGAAATAGAATCAAAACATAAATACCAAAGCATTTCCACACTGGTTCACCTCATCCCAGTAAGGATCTGCAAATGTTCGCTGTAATGATAAAGATGGAGATTTGGTCCAAATTAAGATTTTTAGAATGCCTCTGGTCCTAAATTTCAATTTCACTAGTGTATTTTCAAGTTGTTCTCCAGGAGATGACAATACCCTGATATTTTACTAGAGTTAAATCAATATAAAAGTAATTGTAATCTTGACAATTGCCAAGTGTCTTTGTGGGCCTTGCCTTATTATTCTGAGGACTAACAGAATGCTGTACAAGTCCAAGAAAGCTTTATTGAATGGAAAGTTTCATTAAATTTAAAGAGCAACAAGAGCAGTGGTTATAGATGTAGTTCTATAACTTTACATAACAAATCTGTTTCCTTTAAAGAAATTACTTGTTTCATTACAGTTCTGCCAAAAAATGGCATTTAGATAAATCCTAATAATGAAGGGAAAGACTGGTAGAAAGCTGCAGTGATGAAAATCCCCGTATCGATGGGCTTAACTTTTGGGTGGTACATGTCCCTCTTTATAGTCTAATACGGAGAGCTGCAGTGTTCTGGGAATTTATAAATTGTTGAAGTGATGTAACCACAGTACGAGCCTTGACAGTTTTCTGAATCTGCATTCTATATTAGAAATGGATGGATGGCATCATATTTTCATACAAACGCAAAGCACTTACTTAAAACAGAGGAGTTTGCCAAACTTTTTATGGTTCACACCTGGGTTGAATAATTAAATTTGTTGGTAATTAAAATGCTAGTTCATCACTCCCCTGGGGACTCAAGGCAGACTGTTTTAATTTAAATATCTTTTCTTCTAGCTCATACTTACAGATTCTTTAGCCAATAAAGAATTCAGACAGTAGATTTAAAAGTAATAAAAAAATCAGAAAGTAAGGCTTGGATAATCAGTTTGCACATAATAAAAATTACTTTTATATATTACTCTTAAGTAAAATTGGCAAATTATATAGTCAGATACTTAAATAATAGAATCATATAAGATCAAGGTTTTCCTTTGCTTTTTTTTTTTTTTTTTTTTTTTGCGGTATGTGGGCCTCTCACTGTTGTGGCCTCTCCCGTCGTGGAGCACAGGCTCCGGATGCGCAGGCTCAGCGGCCATGGCTCACGGGCCCAGCCGCTCCGCGGCATGTGGGATCCTCCTGGACCGGGGCACGAACCCGTGTCCCCTGCATCGGCAGGCGGACTCTCAACCACTGCGCCACCAGGGAAGCCCCTCCTTTGCTTTTTAAATCTGGAATCTAGCTAACCAGAACACAACTTACTGGATTTTTTGAAACTTCCATTTAAAATTTATTTCCAGCTTTACTGAGGTATACTTTTAAATACCAAAAATTGCATATATTTAATGAATACATTCTGATGAATTTTGACATATGCAAACACCTGTTATACCATCACTACAATCGAGGTAATAAACATATCCATCACCTCCAAAAGATTTCTTGTGTCTCCCTTGCTTCTTTTATTTATTTATTTATTTTTGTGGTAGCAAGATTTAGCATGAGCTCTATCCTCTTAACAAGTTTTAAGTGTACAATACCATACTGCTAACTATAGGCACTATGTTGCACAGCAGATCTCCAGAATTTACTCATCTTGCACACCTGAAACATATCCATTGAACAACTCCCCACCTACCTCTCCCTTCATCCCTGGCAACTACCATTCTGTTCTCTCTCTGAGTCTATTTTATATACCTTATATAAGTGGAATCATTCAGTATTTGTCCTTCTGTGACTGGCTTATTTCACTTAGCATAATGTCCTCCAGGTCCATCCATATGTTGTTGCAAATGGTAAGATTTCCTTCTTTTTAAAGGCTGAATAATATTCCATTATATGTCTATACCACATTCCCGTTACCCATTCATTTGTTGATGTACATTTGGGTGGTTTCCATACATTGGCTATTGTGAATAATGCTACAATAAATATGGGAGTGCAGATATCTTGTTGAAATCCTGATTTCAATTCTTTTGGCTATATAATCAGAAGTGGGATTCCTGGGTCATATGGTAGTTCTATTTAAAAATTTTTGGAGGAACGTCCTTATTATCTGCTAAAGTGGCTGTGCCGTTTAACATTCCCACCAGCAGTATATAAAAGTTTCAATTTCTTCACATAAATAAATCTTGTTATTAAATTTTTAATAATAACCTTCCTAACAGGTGTGAGGTGACAGCTCAACGTGGTTTTGGTTTGCATTTCTCTGATGATTAGTGATGTTGAGCATCTTTCATATACCTGCTGTCCATTTGTATGTCTTCTTTGGAGAAATATCTGTTCAGGTTCCTTGCCCACTTTTAAATCAGGTTGTTTTTTTTTTTTCTATTTATAGGAGTTTCTTATATTGTAATTAACCCTTTATCAGATATATGATTTGCAAATATTTCCTCCCATTCCATAGGTTGCCTTTTCACTCTGTTTTGTTTCCTTTGCTGTGCAGAAGCTTTTCAGTTTCATGTAGTCCCACTTGTCTATTTTTGCTTTTTTGTCTGTGCTTTTGGCATCATAGCCATGAAGTCACTGCCAGGATCAGTATCATTTCCCCTATGTTTTCTTGTAAGACTTTTACAGTTTCAGGTATTACATTTAGTCTTTAATCCACTTTGAGTTGATTTTTGTGTATGGTATAAGATAGGGGTCCAATTTCACCCATTTGCTTGTAAATATCCAGTTTTCCCAACACCATTTGTTGAGACTATCCATTCTCAGTTGTGTATTCTTGGCACCCTTGTTGAAGATCGGTTGCCCATAAATGTGTGGGATTGTTTCAGTTGTAGTCAAATGACTTTACGTTAGTAACTTGAAAAAATGCAACTTCTGGGATCTATGTTAGGGGTGGGCCAAGTTTCTATTGACTTTTCCATTTCTTTCTCTTTCTCCTCCCTCCCTCCTCTTCATCTTTCCTCACTTTCTTTTTCATTTTTTATTTTTACCAAAGTCAGGAAGAGGTACTAATAAGATTTTTTCACAAAATCTAACGTCAAAAAAAAAAAAAAGAAGCAAATTTTGGTTAACCAGAATGCTTCATTTCTTAAGTACTAATCAAAATTTTCCTGCGAAAATCAATTTAATTTCCAACTTTGACTCCAACAAAAATCAGTATTTTGAGGGTGACTGATGTTTCTATCTTAAAACAAGAATAATCAGAAGGGGAAATAAGACATTAAGTGAGTACTAGAAACCTCTACAATACAACAGGGAAAAGAGGAAGATAATGAGAAATTTATAACCCTGGATTTTATATGGGTTTCATCCTTAAGTGAATGAAATGACACACTGTGCTTCCTTGGGCAGAATTATGTAACAAAACCCAAAGAAAAGGGAGCCAGAACATGTGGAAGCAGATTCTCCTAATGGCCCACATCAACATTCTCAGTGTTTCCATGATTCGGACATTAAGATTTTTAAAATATTACATAGAACTTTGATCAAAATTGCTGTTTTACTTTATTTTTGAAGTAACTTCCAATTTTCACATAAGTTATAAAAATAATCCATAGAGTTCCTGTAGAACCACTGATAAAACCATCTGATTAAGCTGCAGACCAATGCTGCATTTCTCATCAGACTTCAATATGCTTTTAGGCACAATGACACTTTCCTATATAGCCAAAGAAAAGCTATTAAAATTAACTTTGATCTAATATTGCCATATAATCCCCAGACTGCAATAGAGTTTTGCCAGTTATCCTAATAATGTCATTTGTAGGTCCAGGATCCAATCCAGAAGCATGTTTTGTATTTAAGTGTTTCTTTAGTCTCTTGCAGTTTATAATAGAGTTCCTCAGCCTTTTCTTATTTTTCTTGAACTTGGACATTTTTGAAGAGCCTAGAACAGTAACTTTTAAGAATATTTTTCTTTTTCTTTTTAAATCTTATTTATTTAATTTGGCTGTGTTGGGTCTCCGGTGCTGCGCGTGGGTTTTCTCTAGTTGCGGCGAGCGGGGGCTGCTTTTCGTTGCGGGGTGCGGTCTTCTCATTGTGGTAGCTTCTCTTGTTGGGGAGCACGGGCTCTAGGCACACGGGCTTCAGTAGTTGTAGCATGTGGGCTCAGTAGTTGTGGTTCGCGGGCTCTAGAGCGCAGGCTCAGTAGTTGTGGCGCATGCGCTTAGTTGCTCTGAGGCATGTGGGATCTTCCCGGACCAGGGCTCAAACCCGTGTCTCCTGCATAGGCAGGTGGATTCTTAACCACTGTGCTACCGGAGAAGCCCCAAGAATATTTTTCTGATGTTCCTCATGATTTATGCATTTTTGACAGGAGTGCACCAGAACTGATGTTATATTCTTCTCATTACAGCATATCAGGAGGCAACAATGTTAATTTGCATTCTTTTAACATTAATGTTTATTATTTGGATGAGATAGTATCAGTTAAATTTCTCTGCTTTGAAGTTAATTATTCAGCATGTTGTGCTTATTTAATAAACAATTAGTAACAATTTTTATGGGAAGATACACTGAGACTATATATTCAGTTCCTTATCAAACTTACACCTTCAGTTTGAGCATTCTTTGTTCACTCACACCTAAATCAATTATTATTATTGTGATGATAGCTACCAAATAGTAATATTCTAATTTCATTATTCCTTTTGATTTATGAGTTGTCATTCCACTGATGTGTCCTATTTCCCCTCATACGTTTATTTTAAAAATTCATGCATTTATGACAGTAATGCTTCATGGATATGTATTTTACTCAAATAGTTACAGTCCATAACTATCAGGGTTATTTTGATGTTCAAATTAGCTAGCAGACCATTCATTACTATCATAATTTATTTTTATGTTCCATTTGGCTAGCAGGTGACCCTTCAAGCTTGATCCTGTGTCCTTTGGACAAGGTCCCATCACTCATTGTATACTTCTTTGCTCTCTAGCACAATAACACGTCCCAGAACCACCGAATTTTTTCCTTCCCCATACCCAAGTCAGACGTTTCTCTGTGGAGCCTAGTTTCTTTTGTTGGGCAAAATGGGATTTAGAAACCAAGAGCTGATTGCTTACTGTGCTCATTGTCACTAAGGTATCACTGCTCTGGGTCCTCTCAGCAGACAACATTAGAAAAAAAAATTACATTACATTACACTATATTATTCTATATCTGTCTATCTCTCTAGCTAGCTAGCTATCCATCCATCCACCTATCTTAAAACCCATTAGTTCACACTGATAACTCCAACACCATGTGGCTTACTGTAGTCTTCCCCCTTTCTACTTATATACCTTCCTCTCCTATAGTGACAAAGCCCATTGTTCTTGATATATTTACTTATATTCTCCATGTCTTCCCCCACATGTAACCAATTTTCAAAGCTGTGTCAGTCAAAAATTCAACCCTAGATATATGCTGCCCTCCCTCTCTCCTCTTGCTCCCAGCCAGGCCCTAAGGAGGGGAATGGGAAGTAGACGAAGAAGAAGGAAGGAGGAGGTTAACAATCTTGGCTCTGGCCATCACAGTCCTCTATACTGAACTGAAACCTAGACCCTGGATAGACACACTATCTCTCCAGTCCCCTGCTGGGTGCGCTGGCCGAAGGTTAGCTTCGTCAAAAACTTCTGAAAATCCAAATTCTGAAGTAATCTTTTGGAGTCTCTTCTATATTAATTCAAATGATCAGGTTAGCTATATAAGCATATAGAAGAAAGTAATATTGTTGTATTCCCTTTATATTTTATAAAATGAATAAAAATATTATAGATTATTCTTTCTTTTTAATTGACAAGGGGATATCTAATAAATTCACTTATGAGGGTAGCCTTTTTTTTTTGCCCAGAAATCTGCAATCACCTGGTGACATTAAGTGCTGCTTTGTGAATACTGACAGGCCAATTGATACACTGGCAGATCCATCTCCTACTTCCGTATTTCAAGAAAGATATTTTTATTACCAAACATTTGAGAACTGATATGCCAATTGTTAAAGGTCTTGTAATATAAACATGAATAAGAGCTAAGTTTGTGTGTTTAAAACAACAAAAATAGAAAGAAAAATTTCAACAACACATTACAAGGCTTCCAGAGCTGAAAGGATCTAAAGAAATCAGAAAAACACAATACCCATATCTTCAGACGCATTCAAAAGCATGTTGAAACAAAGGAAGGTTGAAAAATGGTTTTAGTCCTATGACATTACAGTCTAAAAACATTGAGTGTGTGTGACCCACAGATTTTAAGGCTCTAGAAATAAAATTTAAGACCAATTCTGTAACAGATGCTAATGTAAATGATGCTTACAGGCATTGATAAAACACTCTGCCTTCCTTCCACTAACATATTCCATAATTATACTGTGATTTAAATAGTTTATATATAGAGAGATGAATGTGGAACAGGAGAAAAGTATTCATACATTAGCATTCAGAGTAAGTAATTCAAACATCTAATTGTTCCAGCTCAAGGAATATTTAAAAATATTACCAGTTAGGTGTTCAAAATTATTTTGGTTTATTTTTTATTGAGTCATGCTGATCATTTACAAAATTAGAAAATGTTCTTGATCATCATAGATGCACATTAGAGAAAATACAGGAAAGGAACAGAATGACACACACAATTATCAGGAAAACATTTCTGCTTTTCTTTCATCCCAGATATACTCAAAAATCATTTTTTTAAAAAACTGAGCTTGTGCTATTTGAAGAGAGTTATGGATGAAAACAGACATTTCTAGTTTTTTTTTTTTTTTTGCTGGAGAGAAATGCTGTGTGTAAGGGGTTTGATTGTACATTCTTTGAACTCTAGAGCTCTTTTAGGTGCATTTTAATTAACTTGAAACAGTTTAAATCTCTTTCTTCAATATTCTGAGAACACCAATGAAAATCATAACTATTGTAAAAATTATTCTTGAGATTTATGCAATGGCCAATTTATACATCTTTCCCTTTTTAACTAGTGTAGAAACAAACCAAAACGGAGTCACTTATGTCAAGGACAAAATGGAGTCAGTCAACACAGGCGCAAAAATGAATCTTAACCTAACCTCACAGCTCTTCTTAGAAATTAGCAAAGGACACAAGCCTATACCCAAATACCAAGTCTGTTCATGCCATCTCTGGATTTTCTTGTTTCCTAACTCAGCTACCCTGATCCAAATAAGAAGACCACTAGGCAACAAATCAGCTGAAAAAGCCAAATAACTTATGTATTTTTCCCATAAAAATTCCTTAGTCTGTGAGCAACTCAGAACTCACTGTTCCTGTGGCCTTGAGTTTCCTGGCTTGCAGGTTGAAAACCCTGCAATAAACTCATCTTTCTGCTTTGTTTTATTCAGCATGCAGAGTTTGGTTTTTGAAACCAGAATGATTTGAAAATTTAGGATCTTTGAAAATTCCAGTTTTATTAGTATTGGTATAAATATTATGGTTTTAAAAAAACAGTTGCGTAAGTCCAACTGGTTCAACTGAATAAATGTTTGCTGAGTATTTCCCTATGTTAAGAACTGTAGGAAAGTCAGTTAAATAAGTAAATGTCCTAACTTCATGGAGTGTATAATCTAACAGAAGGTAATAACTTAAAAATCTAATTTTAATTTATACAAGTGTCATAATGTGATGTGAGAGTTTAAAGGAAGTCATCCAATTCTGGGCAATCATACATGATTTCGTGAATAATAGTATTTTCTAAATATTGTAAGTAACATGGTCCCTGTCATAGTAATTTCCTCACCAATGAAAATGATTTTACTGCTTTTTGATCATAAAAATAAACAGAATCATCTTAAAAGAGATCAAGCAATATGAAATAGTAAAAACATTTTTAAAAAACTAAAATCACCAAAATCCCATAAACTATTAATATTTAGATAAACATTTTCCCAGATACTTTTCTATGTAATCAAATACGTACATAAAATAAAGCCATATCTTTTATATTGCTACATTTAATATTATACATGTGTATTCTATTTATTTTAAGAAATAGGATGATATGATATAGATATTTTGTAATCTTTCCTTGTCAATCTCATGTGAAAATTCATGAGCTCACCTTTTTTAATGGGTATGTAGTCTTAAATTGGATGGATGTGGCTTCCCTGGTGGTGCAGTGGTTGAGATTCCGCCTGCCAATGCAGGGGACATGGGTTCGAGCCCTGGTCTGGGAAGATCCCACATGCCGCGGAGCAACTAAGCCCATGCGCCACAACTACTGAGCCTGCGCTCTACAGCCCGCGAGCCACAACTACTGACCTTGCCTGCCACAACTACTGAAGCCCGCGTGCCTAGAACCCGCACACCACAACAAGAGAAGCCACCACAGTGAGAAGCCTGCGCACCACAACAAAGAGTGGCCCCCACTCGCCACAACTAGAGAAAGCCTGCACGCAGCAATGAAGACCAAATGCAGCCAAAAATAAATAAATAAATAAATTTATTAAAAAAAAATTGGATGGATGTACCAGTATGTGCTTAATCAATGCTTATTCAGGGACACGATTTTCCAATTTTCATGATTATAAAAAGCAACACTAGGAGGCAAATCCTCATAGATACATCTCTGCCCACACTGAATTATCTTCTTGGGATAAAGCCATAAAATTAGAATTACCGGGTCAAAGGGTATGTATTCTAAAATTTTGATACATTTTAACAAATTGCACTCTCGCAGAGTAGCAGTTTAGATTTCTGCAGTTTCTCACACATAGATAGGCTAACTCTCAGCATTGCCAATCCAATAAAGAGAGGATGGTATCACATTATCTTGTCTGTATTTCTTTCATTATTAGTGAACCTCAATATATTTTTCATATATTTAGTGGCCATTTTGTTTCCTCTTTTATAAAATGCTGTTTGTGTCATTTATTTTACTGTTGGGATGTTTTTCTTATTGATTTATGGGATCCTTTGTTTAACATTTGTTAAAAATAACATTTCTTTTTGAAAAAAATTTCAAACTTGTTTTTGGTGTTACCTTTCTGTTAAAATGTAATTTTGATGTTTTATAATTATCAATATTTTTCTTCATGATTTATGTGACATGCTCAGAAAGGCCTCCCCATCCAAAATTGTAAACAAAATTAGAAACGAGTTTGCTCATATTTGCATCTAGTTCTAGTATGGTTTAAGTTTTTAACTTTATATATTTTATTTATCTGGCATTTTCTTTGATGGAAGGAATAAGCTGGTGATGCGTATTTTTCCATTTTCTATATTTCAATCATTCACTTGAATGCCATCTTTATCATATATTAAAATCCTATATCTGCTCACAGCTCTTTCTAAACTCTTGGTTGTGTTACACTGATCTGTTGGCCTTTCTCAGATCCTCCATCATTGTTCTGGTAGGATACGTTTCTCCTCATTAACATCATAATTTTATTCTTCCAACTGGAAGGATAATTTTGTTATATTCTCTCTTGTCAGTCTACATAGCTCACCATAAGGGCACCCAGCCACAAATTTTAATAGGATTTTGAGTGGCATTGCATTGCATTTAAACATTAAGAGCTTGAATTTTCACAATATTGAGTATTTCTATGAAAGAAGAAAGTATGTTTCTTCTTTTGTTCAAGGCTTCCTTTACGTTCTTCAATAATTTATAGTTTATGCATTTGGATTTATCATATTCTTTTGACTTTTTTCATGGCTATCTAAAACTTGTCTTATTTTTGTGATGGAGTTTTTATTCCAATCCATTTTCTAATTATATTGTTTAAACGTAAAAATGCTATTGACTTTTATATTTTAATTTTTACTTGTCACCATACAGAATGCTACTTTTTTCTTGTTTTCAATTGATTCTCTTGGATTTTTCAGATAAATAGTTATACAATTTGCAGCCAATCATACTTTTGCCTTCTGATTTCCAATATTAATACTTCTTGGACTGAATTATGCCTCCCCCTGCCAAATTCATATGTTGAAGGTCTAAACCCCAATGAGACTGAGCTTGGAGTAAGAAATTAAGGTTAAATGAGGTAATAAGCATGGGGCCCTCTTCCTATAGCATTAGTGTCCATATCAGAAGAGACACTAGAGCACTCCCTCTCCTTCTCTGCCATGTGAGGACACAGAGAGAAGGTGGCTGTCTGCAGGCCAGGAAGAGAGCTCTTAACAAAAAGTGAGCATCCTGGCACTCTGATCTTGGACTTCTAGCCTCCAGAACTGAGAGAAAATAAACTTCTATTGTTTAAGCCATGTGGAATTTTGTTATTGCAGCCCAAGCAGAATAATATACTTCTTATTTCATTCCCTTATTAGATTGGCTATAAGCCATAAAAATGGTAAATAATAGCAGGAGCCCTCATTTAAAAATTTTTTTTTATTGAAATATAGTTGATTAACAGTGTTGTGTTAGTTTCCAGTGTACAGCAAAGTGATTCATATATACATTCTTTTTGAGATTCTTTTCCATTATAGGTTATTATAAGATATTGAGTATAGTTCCCTGTGCTATATAGTGAGTCCTTGTTTGTTATCTATTTTATATATAGTAGTACGTATACTTTAATTTCATACTCCTAATTTATTCCCCCACCACCACCCAGGAACCCTCATCTTGTCACTATTTTTAATGGGAACTCTTGCAGTATTTTTTATCTTAGCTTTTGGTTTGGGAAATGCGTGCTTTAAAAATATTAGGTATCCTTCTACTCCTATTTTAATAACAGGTCCTATTAATAATATGTGTGAATATTAAATTTTATCAAATGCTTTTTAATATTTATCAAGAAGATAACATTTTTTCTTCTTGTCTATTAAGTGATGACGTGTCAAAGGACCATCCTTGCATTCCTGTAATAACTCTATTTGATCACAGTGTGTTATTCTTTTAAAGTATCACTGAATTCTACTTGATCAAATTTTACTTAGGTAACTTGCACCAATATTCATGAGTGAATTGATTTGTAGTTTTCTCTTTTAGATTACTTTTGACAAGATTTGGAATCATTATTTGCCTTCATAAAAAATATGAGCAGACTTTCTTCTTTCTCTACCCCTAGAAGAGTTTAAATACATGTCAACCTCTATCCCTTGAAGGTTAAAAAAATTTCATCTCTGAAGACTTCTGTTTTTAGTTTTCACCTTATAGTTATTAGTTGGTTTAGGCTTTCAATATTATCTTTTGTCTAATTTGATAATTTTTTCTTCCCTTTCAACCACATTTCTCTGTAGTGATCTATGGTTATTCCTGCTTTCGAATTCATATTTACTTTTGTATTGGTGCTTTAGTCCTTTATGTTTTTAAAATTTAGGCTACCTAGTATTTTACCTAGTAAAGAGCAATTATTAATTCTACTGCTTTTCTTTTGAAGATTCATTAATTTCTGCTTTTATTTTATTTTAAATAAATAAATTTATTTATTTTATTTATTTATTTTTGGCTGTGTTGGGTCTTCATTGCTACACACGGGCTTTCTCTAAGTTGCATCGAGAGGGTGCAACTCTTTGTTGCAGTGTGCAGGCTTCTCAATGCAGTGCTTCTCTTCTCGTGGAGCATGGGCTCTAGGCGCGTGGGCTTCACTAGCTGTGGCACGTGGGCTAAATAGTTGTGGCTCACGGGCTTTGCTGCTCTGCGGCATGTGGGATCTTCCTGGACCTGGGCTTGAACCCTTGCCCCCTGCATTAGCAGGCGGATTCTTAACCACTGCTCCACTGGGGAAGCCCTGCTTTTATCTTAATTAATGATTTTCTTCTGATTGTTTTGCTGTTACTGTTGTTTATTTCCTAAACCCTTGAGTAGAATGCTTTATTAATCTCTTTTGATTTTTTAATTGTTTCATATTAAAACAACTTTAAGATCCTGTGTAGAGCTTTGGTTGTGTCCCACAGGTTTGGCAATTAGTATTTGGATTGTTATTTTTCTAGCAGTTTTGGTTTAGATTTAATCTTTGATTAGAATCATTCCAGAGAATTTCAACATTTGCAAACAGCTACTGTATTGTTTCTTTGTACATTTGTTTTTCATTCCTAATTTTAATGCATTATTGTCAGACAGTGTATTATGTACTATTTCTAATATAGAAATTTGTTGAGGTTTTCTTTGGGACTAAAATATTACCTTTAAAATTTTTGGTGATTTCTTAAATTAATATCTTTTCTGTAGACAAGAAATATAAAGAAATGAAGATTAAATATAAATATAATTTGTGTCAGTGTGTATGTACATGTTAATGCCCACCAGAGGTTCTCCGCCATTTAAGAACTAAACAACCAAGTAGACAGAATGACCCAGCCAGTTGACATCAACTAGCTTTTACCATCGATCTTCTCAGTGCCGGCATGATGGGCACATGGCTGGCCATTTTGACCTTATGTGTCAGGATCTGATGGATAATTCTCACTCTAGAGCTCTCTGATGGGTTGTCTGAAGTTTTGGAGCTCACTGTCTGCCTTGTTTTTCAGTGCCTTTCTCGGTCCAATCCTGCTTCATCTTCTTTCCCTTCACAGGTGTTGATTCCCTAATAAAGATTTTGCACTCAAACTATCTCAGAACAATTACGGGGATACCCATATTGTGACCATGAACTCTTAATTCCTTAATTTTCTGCATCCAGTTGGATTTGGGCAAATGGAGCCACAAGCAGGATGTAAGAGAGAGGGCAAGGAGGAAAGAGAAGTCAGGGTATTTACTGCCCCATTCCCTATTGCTTTGTTATGGTTCTGGACTGCACTGTGCTTCCTTAAGACTTCAGCTCCAACTTTGTGGCTGCCCTTCCATGATTTCACTTCTCATTTCTAGTGACACCTTGCCCTTACCTTTCCTTGTCAGCCTTAGGGCTAGTATACTAGTGAGAAAGGATGAATTTGCTGCCGTCAAAAACTTACTCCCAAACCTCAGTGACTTACAACTACAATGGTTAATTATTGTTAATTATTGGTTGTGGTGCTGCTTCCTGATGTTCACTCTGGGATTCCGGTGATGGAGAAGCACAAACTGGCTTTAAGAGCTTCTTCCCATCTGTTTCATGACATTTCAGCTCATATTTTATTGGCTCAGACAGGTAATGGCCAAGTCTAATTTCAATGAAACAGGGAAGTATAAGCCTCCCCAGGTAGAAACAGAAATGGGTGAACAGTATTACAATCTGCCAAAGGTATTAATAATGCCTTCCCTGCTGTTGATTGTTAATAGGTGCTCACCAGGCTGTGGAGATTCTCATCCCTATGTAAATAGATCTTTAAGTTTTTTGCAGGTGTTGTCTGTTTCATGCCCAGAATTCTGATAAATACTGTGGTGTTCACTGAGTCTTTTACCACTATTTCTGAAACTTCAACATAAGGTAGTTTTCCTTTCAGGAATAATAAAAATTACATTGTTTTATACTTTATTAATTAGTAATTTGGCCTTAATTTTATGCTCAACTGAATTCAATACTCACCAACCATCTTTCATCCTGTGACTTTGCCATTTGCCATTTCCGTAGTTTTTATTTGGATGATCCTCTATATCAGCTGGATTTTGTTGACAAATGGATTTTTCAAAAATGTTACCTGGACACCTGGGACATACGCTTCCTCAAACTTTGTATGTTTGAGCTGATTTCGTATTGTCTGGATGTTTGAATACCAGTTTGACTGAGTGTGCAATTCTAGAGTCAAATCTCTTTTCTCCCAAAACTCCATTGACATTATTCTACATTCCTTGGCATCTAAAACTGCTAAGGAGAATTATTAAGTCTGCGTTTGTTGGTTTCTACCTCTTCCTTTATTGGTGACTTATTTTTACTGCTTGAATGCTTTAAACTTGAAGTTCAATAACTTTACATGGAGACGTCTTGGGGTTTGTCATTCTTTACCTTTTCCTTCTAGGACATTGACACCTTTTGTTCTTCACCTTGCAGGACATTTGGTCCTGTCTAGAACATCCATAAGACATTTGGTCCATGCCTAAAGGTCCTTGAAATTTGATCTTATCCAAACATCCATGAGCATATTTGGTCCATGCCAAATGATCTGGACTAATTTCCTGTCTTCCTTCACTCCAGAAATGTTATTTCAACTTATCTTTAAATAATTTTTTTATTCCATTCATTCTGATATTTTCTTCAGATGTAGCAGTCCTATGTACCTCAGATCTCCATTGCATCTCTTGTAATTCTTGTCTCTGTGTCCTTTCCCTCACATTTCTAGTGTGATTTTCTAAAGCTGGCTTTTGATGTCATGGATTGGTTTTTCTACAGTGTCATTTCTACTCTTCACTATTTCTAAATATTTTCCAGTTTTTCAGTGTCATCATTTTTTTCCCTCTTTAGAATATCTGTTTCCTTTTCATTCTGTTTTATGTCTTTAAATGACACGTGTTTCCTTAATCTGGGGGGAAGGGAGAACAAAGCATTAAGTTTAAACTTTTTTCTTTAGGGTAAATCTTCTTCATCTATCTTTACTGGGTCTATTTTTTTTCATTCCTTTTTCCCTCCCTCTCTTCCCTGTCTTCTTTCTTTCTTATCTACCTCTCCTCCTTCCCTCCACCTCCTCCTTCTCTTCCTTTATTCTGATTTTTTTTGGTTGTTATTGTTAATTATAGATCCATTTTTTAAAAACTGCTTACTTATTTTTGATTGAGGGAATTTCTGTCTGATGCCCATTAATGTCCCCTCAAATCAGTAACTGGAAACTAAGGAGCAAATCACAAAACAGGATAAACTCCTAACACGGAGAAGCATCCTCCAGTTCAGGAGTTTAAGAAAAAGCTAGAGAAAAACATGGGAGGAAGGGTCTCATACCCTACAGCTTAATGTTTGCCCTAAGATAGCAACGCTTTTGATTAAAAGGACAAGTCAGAGATAACAGCCTGCTGCTTGAAGAAGCCATTTCCCAGCTACTGCCAATCTTGCTTATCATAGAACCTATGCTAAGTATTTTCTGGCTTTTCAAAGCTAACAACAACAAAAAAGTAGGAATCTTTAGGTTTTCTGTCATATGTCACCTACAACTCTGTTCTGTGTTCATAAACTAGAGATTTTAGGCTAGGCTCTCAGTATCCTTTCTCAATGTGGTCTAAATAGAATTGTACCTAATAGTTGTTTGGTGGCATTATAGTTTTCTGTTTAGGCCTAACCTTTTTAAATTTAAGTTGGAAATCAAAGAAAGGAATTCTGTAAACATGCCTATATGTCATTACCTTTCCAAGAAGTCCATTATAACTTTTGTAATTTGTTTTATTAAGACCCAGGAAAGCAAAGATCAGACTTAATGTTTGGTTTAAGATACAGGAAGTCAGGGCTTTATTAATACTTCCTGAAACTCTGAGGCACTTAGAAGTAAATTATATATTGGAATTATTTTGCTCCATTAGTAAGTGTATCCAAAAGGTAATTTATTTAACCTAATGACTTTCTGTAAAATTAACAAAGTGTTTTCAAAGCATATTTATGAAATGAAAAGTAACTGATGAAAGTTTTTCATTGGCAGTTTTGCTGGACTTTTTATTATGAATTGGAAATCAATTTCTCAGCACCCAGAAGATATAGGCATTGGGTAGAAATTAACATGTTTTGTGAGAAATGTATCAGAGTAATCAAATTTATTTCCATGACAGAGTGACAGCTGTTAGGTCTCATGAAATAACACCTGTATTTAATACTTTTCATTAGATAAACTTACAGGAGCTTTTCACAATGAACTGGTAAATATTTTGCTTTAAACTTACTTTTTTGAACTTTTTCCAGTGAACTGTCTACTTCATGAACTGACATGACCAACTTGATTCCCCACTTCGGAAATTAAAACACATGCACACACATACACATATATGCACACATACATAAACGCAAATTCTGACCTTTGCTTCATGTTTAAATAATAATCTCTTTACGGAACACCATGCTATTTTTATAACTTTCTTTAAACAAACCGAGGTTACTTTCACAAATAATTTGTAACTGTTTTAATTTAAACTTTGTTGATTGTTTTCCAGTGAATTGACTACTTTTTGGACTGAAATGAACAGCAGGCTTAGTTGCTGTGACACTGTGTAGCCCTAATCTGCCTCATGACCCTGACTTTGGAAACTAAAACACCTACACACATCATCGTGTTCATGGACACAAATACACACCCAAACTCTGACGTTTGCTTTATGTCAAAAATAATAATCTCTTTATGGAAAAATCATGCTGAATTTATGGCAAACAAGTAAGAAGATTTCATTCCAACTGTGCTTCGGGAAGAATTTTCCTATGTTAAAACTCAGTAAAGTTCCTTTCAGTTCATTAAATACTCTCACAGTCAAGTTTGAAAATGGCTTCAAGTTGCTTATTGCACCAAGCTTGAACCACACAGACTAGCATCCATTTAGAGACTGCCATAATCTAGTCTACCTTACCCATTAAATTGTATTTTCCAACACTCTCCAATATGTAGCTTTGCTCAAGATGAATAGTCTCTTCCCTGTTATCTGGTTAAAAATGTAACAATTATCTTGCTTCCATGACCTTGTTCATACTGTTACTAATTTCCACTTTCTCAAATCTGGAATGTTCTTTGCTATCCTTTCTAAATTCTGCCCTTCTTGTAGGTCCACCTCAATTCCCAACTCCTCAAACAAAATTTTATTTTGCTGTTATATTTCACAGTGATTCCTCTCTTTCCTGACATTTTAATTTATTTTTAAACTAAAGCCTTCCTTTTAATTTCCTAAATATTTAGTTTTATCTTTTCAAATAGACTGTATATTCTCTGATGTCATGTACCATATTACACTTTTTTTTATTTTTCAGCAGTCATAAAGAGCATAGCACTGAACACATAATACTTTTTGGCTGTCAAACAAAGGTATCAGTAATGTGTTTACTTTTTTCTAATTATAATAGTAGACTATTACCTCTAGGTAGAACACAATTTTTTAAAACTAAATTATTGGGACTTCCCTGGTGGTGCAGTGGGTAAGAATCTGCCTGCCAATGCAGGGGACATGGGTTTGAGCCCTGGTCCAGGAAGATCCCACATGCCATGGAGCAACTAAGCCCGTGTGCCACAACTACTGAGCCTGTGCTCTAGAGCCTGCAAGCCACAATTACTGGGTCCACATGCCACAACTACTGAAGCCTGTGCGCCTAGAGCCCATGCTCCGCAACAAGAGAAGCCACCACAATGAGAAGCCCACACACCACAACGAAGAGTAGCCCCCACTTGCTGCAACTAGAGAAAGCCCGTGCACAGCAACAAAGACCCAACGCAGCCAAAAATAAATAAATAAATTTATTTAAAAAAAACCCAAATTATTGTCAGGCTTTGCTTCTCCTCTATGGGTGGTTAAAGGGTTTAACATTATATTAAAAACTATTCTAAGGTAATTTGAAACCCTGGAAGTTCCAATAAGTCAGAAAATGGATGATTTTGTTTTCAAAAATTAGAATTAATGAGATAGATCATACTCCATATAAAAATGGGAAATGTAGATTCTAATCTGGGAGGAAAGATGCCCTTTTTTTTTTTCTAAAGTCATTTCCTGAGTATGTTCTTAGAGTCTGGCTTTCCTAATCATGTAGCCAACTTATGTCAGAATTTCAGAAGTCTTGGAACTGTTCGGGGTTATACAGGTTACATTTTCTTTTTCTGCCTCTTTGGTTTCCTTTGTTCTTCATTCCTTGGTTATTTCTTCCTTTTCTTCAAAACACTGTAGGACAGTTAGGAGGATAAAGTTCTCAGAGCTGTGCCTGGCATATAGTTAAGAGCTGCGTAAGCTTTAGCCATTGCGTTATGTGTTATTTTCTTTTGTTTCTTTTATTATGACATCCCCTGCCCCCCAGCCTGTCACCAACATGAGCCTGGTAAAATATATACAAACATTACGTAGTGTCATTTTGCCTATTTGTATTTTAAAAATATAATTAAGGATAAGGAAGAAAGAGGCAAGCCAAATGCCCTCAGAAGTACCTAATATCGGCCTATTAGAAAGTTTAAATTTTATTCTAATCTTCCTCAATAAATGATTACTAATTATGTCACATGTGTAAAGCAATGTGGGGGAGGCACATATTATTCAGCAATAGATGCTGGTTATTTTCTACAATATGAATTTCTTCTTTAAGCAACTAGAAATAATGTTATTTAAAATGTAGAGGAGATAAGACTTACATAAATAATTCAAGGTTTAAAGTTAAAAGTGCCCCAAGAAAGGTACAGATAAAATGAGAGTTCATCTGTTTTATCTGGGGGAAATGGAAGAACTATTTTCAGTTTAGGGGGTTAATAATTCATAAAAGAGAGAGGATTTGAAATGAACTTTGATGACAGAGCTAGTTTTGGACAAGCATACATTTGAGGGAGGTGGGAAGATGTGATGGGTTATGGATGGCTGCAAATCCTCTGTCACTCGCTGCATTGAGAGGTGGAGTTTACTTCCCCTCCCTTTGGAATCCTAGCTGGTCCTGTGATTGCTTTCCTGAATGCGACATGGTCGAAGTGACACTGCCAGTTCTGAGCCTAACCTCCAAGAGGACTGGGCACTTCCGCTTCCTTCTTCTTGCAACCCTCACTTTTGGGATCCAAGGACCCTTCAGTGAGCCCAGCTAGCTACATGAGAGACTATGTGTAGAGACCATGTGGAGACAGGTCAGCTTCCAGCAGTTTGCATTTTCCTGATGACTAATAAAGATGGACATATCTTTTCATTTGGATATCTTGTTTTGTGAAGTGTATGTTCAAAATTTTGCCCATTTTTTCCTATTTCCTCATATCTTACTGATTTGTAGTTCTTTATCTATTTGTGAATATGTCCTTTATCACATACATTTTATGACAAATATTCTCTCCCAATCTAAAGTTTTATCCTTTAAATTGTGTCTTTTGTTGAATACAATTCCTTAATATTAATGTAGTACAGTTTATCAACATTTTCTTTTATGTTATTATTTTTTGTGACCTGTTTAAGGCCATGATGATATATTTTTGTTTTCTTCTATAAGCTTAAATGTTTTACCTTCATGTTCAGATCTACAATTCACTTGGAGTTGACCTTTGTTTATATTGTGAGCTAAGGGTCCAGATTCGTTATTTTTCTTTTTTTAAAAATTATTTTTGGCTGTGTTGGGTCTTCGTTGCTGTGTACAGGCTTTCTCTAGTTGTGGTGAACGGGGGCTACTCTTTGTTGCGGTGTGCACGCTTTTCATTGCGGTGGCTTCTCTTGTTGTGGAGCATGGGCTCTAGGAACACAGGCTTCAGTAATTGCGGTGTGCAGGCTCAGTAGTTGTGGTGTGTGGGCTCTAGAGCACAGGCTCAGTAGTTGTGGCACACTCAGTAGTTGTGAGCAACTGCTCAGCTGTCGAGCTAAGTTGTGAGCTTGCGCTCAGTAATTGCTCCGTGGCATGTGGGATCTTCCCGGACCAGGGCTCAAACCCATGTCTCCTGCATTGGCAGGCATATTCTTAACCACTGCGCCACCAGGGAAGTCCTATTTTTCTTATGGAATATACACTTCACCCAGCATCACTTATTGAAAAGACCAAGTTTCCCCCTCTGCACTGTATTGCCATCTTTGTCAAAAAGCAAATGACCTTGTAAGTATGGTTCCCTCCTTGTACTTTTTAATTCTCTTCTAGTGGTCTATTTGTCCATCATTAAGTCAAACACAAGTTGTTTTAATTACTGTAGATTTATAAATCTTGAAACATTGAAACATGGTAGTATAAACCCTTCAATTTTGTTCTTCAAGATTGTTTCAGTTCTTTTTTCCTTTTGAGATTCTTTATACATTTTAGAATCAGATTATCAATTATATGTACAAAACCTGCTGGAACCCTTAATGAGATCACCTTGAATATGTAGATAAATTTGGAGAGAACTGATATCTCTATTATATCCAGTCCATGGCCATTGTATATTCCTCCATTTGTTTACATATTCTTTTAATTTCATTCAATAATGTTTTGCAGTCTTCTATGTATATATGCTTTACAAACTTCCAGTTTGATATCTCATGCTTTTTGATGCTATTATAAATGTTGTCATTTTACTAAGTTTTATTTCCTAATTATTTCTTGATGATATACAGAAAAACATATTTTGTATATTGGTCACATGTCCATTGATTTACAAAATTATTTTATAAGTTGCAATAATTCTTCTGTAGATTCTACATATACAACTGGGTCATCAAATGTGAAAATAAGAGTTTTAAATCTTACTTTCCTATTTCTATACCCTCAACTTTTTCCTGCCTTATTGCACTGGCTAGGATTGGCAGCATATCCTGAATAGAAGTAATGAGAGGAGACATCCTTATTCCCATTCTCAGGAGGAAAGGTTTCAATATTTGACCATTAATTATGATGATTATGAGCATTAATTCTTCTATTCCAGATTTGTTAACAGATTTTATAATGACTGGGTGTCAGATTTATGAAATGATTGTTCTGCTTCCAATGAGAAGATCATGATTGCCCTCCTCTAGTTTAATGTGGTAAATTTCACTGATTCTCAAATATTAAACAAACCTTGCATTCTTGAAATAAACAACTTGCTCATTGTGTACTATCTTTTCATATATCATTGGATTTGATTTGTTAACAACTTACTTAGAATTTTTGTGTGTATGTTCATAAGGGAGACACATCAAGAATTTTCCTTTCTTGTAATGTCCTTGTTAGGTTTAAGTATGTTGATCTTTTTCTGAACTCAGAAAGTTCATATAAGATTAGTTTTATTTCTTTCTTAAACATGAAGATACCTGGCCTTGGAAATGTCCCTGTGGAAACTATTTTAAGTTAATTACAAAAATATTTTAATTAAATTCAATTTCTTTGATATAGAGCTATTAGAATTTTCCAAATTTTGTCATTTTATCTAGTATGAAAATTTAGGTTTAATGTTGCTTATATTGTCTTATTATCTTTTTAATGTCTATATGATCTTCAGAGATGCTCAATTTATTACTGACATTGTATTTTGTGCCATCTCTCTCTCTTTTATTTTTCTTAGTATTGCTAGGAGATTATCAATTTTATTAGTTTTTCTAAAGAATTACCTCATAGATTTCTTAATTTTCTCTACTGGTTGTATATTTTCTATTTCATTAATTTCTGCTCTTAGTTTTTTTATTTCCTTGCTTATCCTTCCTTTGAGTGTAATTTGGTATTTAAAATTTTTATTTCTTTAACTTGGTCTCTGGCTCAGCCGTCTGGGAGCCTTCTGCAAGCATCCATAAAACAGTGACAGCTAACTTGTAAAGTATGTAAAATTTCAGTCCTTTAACAGATCTTGACAATACTATTCCCTTATTATGCTTTCAATATTTGTAGAAATTTTAGTGATGTAACCTCTATTATTGTTGATATTGGTAGTTTTGTCTTCTCTTTTTTCTCTGCTCAGTCTTGATACAGATTTATCAATTTTTATTGACCTTTTAAATAACAGCTCAGCCTTTTTTGTTTTGTTTTGTTTTATTGGTTTCTGTTCCTGATTACTGGTTTTCTTCTGTTTCTTTTATGCTTAATCTTCTCTTCTTTGCTAGTTCCTTAAGGTGGAAGTTGAGGTCAGAGATGTAGGACTTTTTGTTTAATGCTGTAAATCTCCCTGTAAATACTGCTTTAGCTCTATCCTACAAATTTTGATTTTGTTTTCATTTTCATTTCATTCAAAATACTTTTAAAATTCCTTTTTGATTTTTCCTTGATCCATGGGTTATACTGAGAACTGTGTTACTGAGTTTATACATATTTGGATATTTCTCTTACTGATTTCTAATTTAATTCAATTATAATCAGAAGACATATTTTGTATAATTTGAATCCTTTGAAATTAGTAAGACTTGTTTATAGTCCAGAAATGGACTACCTTGTAAAGATTCTTTGTAGTTTTTTTTTTTTTTTTGCGGTACGTGGGCCTCTCCCTGTTGTGGCCTCTCTCGTTGCAGAGCACAGGCTCCGGATGCGCAGGCTCAGTGGCCATGGCTCATGGGCCCAGCCGCTCTGTGGAATGTGGGATCTTCCCAGACCGGGGCACGAACCCGTGTCCCCTGCATCGGCAGGCAGACTCTCAACCACTGTGCCACCAGGGAAGCCCTCTTTGTGTACTTTTAAAAGAAATGTTTTCTGTGTTCAATTATGTCAAGCTATTTCATAATATTGTTCAAGTCTTCTATATTTTTACCAACTTAGTTTTCTTGGTGTTGAAATCTCTCACTATAATTGTGAATTTATGTTTCTCCTTATAGGTCCATTCGTTTTTGTTTCATGTATCTTTTGTTAATAAATTTTAAATTAAAAAATTTTTTAATTTATTTATTTTTGGCTGTGTTGGGTCTTTGTTGCTGTGTGTAGGTTTTCTCTAGTTGAGGAGAATGGGGGTTACACGCAGTGAGTGTGCTTCTAATTGCAGTGGCTTCTCTTGTTGTGGAGCACGGGCTCTGGGTGTGCAGGTTTTAGTAGTTGTGGCTCGCAGGCTCAGTAGTTGTGGCGCATGGGCTTAGTTGCTCCGCGGCACGTGGGATCTTCCGGGATCTTCCTGGACCAGGGATCGAACCCGAGTCCCCTGCATTGGCAGGTGGATTCTTAACCAACTGCGCCACCAGGGAAGTCCCTGTTTCATGTATTTTGAATCCCTATTAGGCACATAAATATTTAGGATTGTCTGTCCTCTTGAATTGACTTCTGTATCATTATGAAATGATCTTCTTTCTCACTGGTCAATTCCTTGCTCTGACCTCTGTTTTATCGGATATTTACAAAGCCATTCCTCCTTGCTTTTCATTATTTTTAGCATGGTATATATAGTTTCCATCTTTTTACTTTTAACCTATACGTGTCTTTATATTCAAGGTGTGTTTCTTGTAGGCATCATATAGTTGGCAATTTTATGATCTTTGCCTTTTATTTGGGTTGTTACATTTAGTGTGATAATTCATATAGTTAGGTTTACATTTCCATTTAATGTGAAAACTGATATTGTTTAGATCTACCATCTTGCTATTTGTTTCTATTTGTCCTGTAATTCCTTTGTTCTCTTTTTCTCCTTTTTCTGTCTTCTTTTGGATTAATTGAGTATATTTTTATTTCATTTCATCGCCTCTGCTTGCTTATTAGCTATAATTTTTTGGTGTGTTTTTGGCAGTTGATTTAGTGTTTAACAGTACACACCCTTAATCCAGTCTACCCTAAGTGATACTGTACCACTTCATGTACAGAAACTTAGAGCAATATATACTTCCGTCTCTCCCTTCTTGGCCTTTGTGCTATTGTTGTCATATACTCTAGTTTCTTTATATGCTATAAATCCAAGAATACATTGTTTTTATTTTTTCTCAAAACAGTCAAATGTTTAAAATTTTTTAAAATTATTGTATATTGACTCACATATTTACCCTTCCAGTGCTTTCATTCCTTTGCATAAATCCAGATTTCCATTTGGTATCATTTCCCTCTGCCTGAAAGACTCCCCTTAACATTTCTTTTAATGAAGGTCTGCTCATGATGGATTTTTAAGCTTTTGTATATCTGGAAAATATTTATTTCACCAGCAGTTTTGAAAGATATCTTCACTGGATATAGAAGTTTAGGTTGATAGTTTATTTTCTTTTAGTGCTTCACTACCTTCTGGTTTGCAATGTTTCCAAGGAGAACTCTGTTCTCATTCTTACTTTTGTTCCTCTGTGAGAAACAAAGATAATATGTTTTTATTCTCTGACTGCTTTTAAAAAGATTTCTCTTTATCACTAATTTTTAGCAATTTGATGTATCATAGATTAATTTTCTTTATGTGCCTTGTGTTTGAAGTTTGCTGAGTTTCTTGGATCTGTGAGTTTATAGTTTTCAGGAAATTTGGATAAAAATTTGCAACTATTTCTTCAAATACTTTCCCTCCTCCTCCCTTTCTCTTTCTAGGAATCCAATTACACATATACTGGGCCTCCTGAAGTTATCCCACAGCTCACTGACTTGCTTTATCTTCCTCCAGACAAGTATAGAGTAGGAGCAGAACACCTCAATCCAATTATGGACTAGAAAATCATGGGTCTGGTTTTCAAACATTGTGAGGCTAAGTGTACCTTTAATTCATCCTCACTCCTAGGATATAAGGCTAGGTGTACCTTTAATTCACACTCCACTTCAGGATCCCAACTGACCAGGACCCTTCCCTCTCTTGGTTTCTGAACTTTAATTTGTTATGCTCTCAGCAACATAAGACTCTAAAAGCTCTGCTATGTTCTATGGATGCTCTCTGCACAGCACTTGAGTCATTTTTCCTGCCACAGCTCAAGAATTAGCATATACCTGGAGTGGATGGCTGTCATAGAATGTTAGGCTCATTTCTATACACCTACCTTCTTCCTTTGATCTTTATCTCCTAATCCTGGCACCCGTGGCATGCCCATACTCTAATTTTTGTTTTCTTAGTCTTATGAACTTGCCAAAAGTTCTACTGGCTTCTTTGCTTCTTAGGGACTGCTCTCTGCCTGCTTCTCAACTTCTTGCCTTGTGCTTCCTAAAACAAATGCCCCAGGAGACAAGCAGCACACATACTTGGGCTTACTTCAAAAATACTGGGTTCACTTCTCTCTGGGATCATGGCCTCTTAAGTCTTGACTGCCTTGGAAGATCTCCAAAGCCTTCAAATGGATTTTTAAAAATTTATCCACTTTTTTATTTGTTCCTGATTACAGCATGATCTGTTACAAGATACTCCATCAGAGCTAGAAGCAGATATGCCAAAATGATTATTTTTTGATGAAGTATTTTTTACATTGGAAAGATACATAATTATTTGTAAAATTTATGCTTTATTGTTTAATGCCCCCAAAGAACATATTTCCACTGTTTTGAAAAGTGAGAATATTTTTGAGTTTACTTTATATTCAGGGAATATCAAAAGCATCACAACTGCTTTTAGGATCCAAACTGTGTTCAACAGAAACTTAGGGTTTCTCTAGTTAACTATAAGAGCTCCTTAAAGAAGCTATTGTAATAAAGTCTCTATCATCTCTTTCTCTATATCTATGTCTACACACACACACTCACACACACACACAAATTCAGCATCTCAAGCCTCCAGGCACAATGCTGTATTAGGAACTGGAAATCTGTGGCACAAAACAAAAGGTTTCCATTGACTATATACACAAAAAACTCACTGGAAAATTTATTTAAAATAGTAATTAAGTGAGTTTCTTCCTGTTTTTGGTGAATAAATGCATTACATTCTTAAATCATTCTGTCTTCATTTTGAGGTAACAAAAATTTAAATGTACAAATTATGTAAAATGCTTATTTTATGAAGTCACTCATGCTTTAATTCACCTCCTTCACCCTTTAATTCATTTTATCATTTTGAAATGGCAAGTGGAGCTTATGTTACCACAAACATTTCCTCTAATCTGAAAAATGTGTTTTCTGAAAAGCCACTCGACGCAAATAAGCCTCTAAGTAAAGCTTCTTTTTCTAAATCAGTTTACATTAGCTATATTTTAGATAGTGATACAGTGCTGGAGCCCTAAGAAAAATGAGAGAAATAGCATTCAGTTTTGTTAATTATATATATTTTTTCTCTTTTTGAAGGGAAGAAAGGAAGTCAGGCCAATAGTGATTTAAATGACTTTAAAACAAATTTTTCCTTTTTTGTCTTTTGTTTTTAGTGGTTTATTAGTTGTCAGACTCCCTCTAGGTATGTAAAATGAATTTGTTGAAAGGCATTGATTAGTGTATTTGTGAATGTGTGTAAAGGCACTATGCATTTACTGTGAAAATTTAAGTAAGTTTTTATGGTTATGGCATAAAGCTAATAAAGCAATCCATATATTTTAGCCATGTTTTAATTAAAGGTGACTATCTTAAACTGAATTAATTCCAAATGTCTGGCCTTATTTTAACTTAATGGCTCTATGTCTAAGCAATAATCTAATTTTAAGCTTTTTGTTTATTCCAAGTAAAGTCAAACAATATGTGCATTTGTTAAGAATAATCTTTGGGCCACACTTGAGTTGATGTATCCCATTAGAAATGATTTGGGGAGTCTCTTTTGAATAACCTCTCTAAACTGTCTCTCCTTATGATTTGTAGAAATAAAAGGGATAAAATTAACTATCTCTTCTATTCAAAATTAACTGTTGAAGGTTAAATATTTTCCACATCTATCCATTTTGGATTTATTAAAATAAGGTTCAGAAGTATGGCTTCTTCCAAATTCTTAGAGCATTTTAACCATAAAAGGCTTAAAAATATTTTGCAAACTCATGGGCAGTAATGTGATATTCAGGTTTTTTTAAGGAATGAATGGGGTATAAGCTTTCAAAATTAGAACTTCATGTGTGATCCACCATAGAAAACATTATTTCAGTGCTTATAATGTGCCAGACACTTGAGATACAAAGAGGGAAATAAAATGTATGTAGTACCTCCTATTTTCCAGATATTTTGTTATCTAATTTTTTTCTTACAGTACTCCTACGAGAATAAGAGGTGTTATCTAATTTTACAGATGAGGAACCCACAGCTCAGTAGAGCTAAGTAGTTTGTCCATGGTTCTAAAGGCAGCAGATGGAGACTGAATTTAAACATAGGTAAAGAAATGGAAAGGAAGATAAATAATAAACTGACCACTTCCATTTCATTTTCAAAAGAACACACTTATTCATTCAACTGCTCACATGGCTGGTGTCTGGTGTATGTCTGTCTATACGTTGAGCACTGGGGATTTATATAATGAGACAAGTAGACATACATCCTAAACTTAAGTGGTCTGCAATACAGTATGAGATATGAAGTTATAAGAGCTATGAGAGAGGAAAGTCCAAAGTGCTTGAACCCAGGAGAAGGTAAACTTAGTTAGCTTGCTAGCTGAGGCACTGTCCTCTATTTTGCTAATCCTCACAACTAAAGGAGGCAGATATTATTTCCCTCATTTTGTAGATGAAGAAATTGAGCTGCATAGAGATTAAGAGACTTGTCAATGATAACCCAACCTGAAAGTGGGGAGGGCTTACCTTTGAACCAAGCTTATGTATCAGCTTCTGTTTCTACCTTGTGCCAAACTTGAAATAAGACCCAGTACTTTTTTTGTATCAATTAAACAGAGAACATTCATTAAAGCGTTAGTAACCAGTATAGATTTTACTAGAGATTTCTTTAAAAAGGGGGTTCCGTTGCAGCACTCTTTTCTCCCTAATATTATTAAAAATTCATTTAGTGGTTAAGAAAGTATAAACGTGTCATAGGAACAGCAAGTGCGATCTACATACCAAACATGGTTCCCAGCCTCTTACGCCCCTGCTCAGAAGTCAGCCTACAGAGAACCACCACCATCGGGTGACCAGTGATGGTAGTGACCCCTCACCTATGCATTTCTTAATGCCTTGATGAAGAGTGTATGTCCTCTGGACACTCCCAGGGGTAATGGATAGCAAGTGGCTAAACAGGTTGTACATTATTTCATCACCCTGAACTATCTGAATTCTTCCCCTACATTATAGCATGGAAGTTCCAGCACATCATTCTAACTGACTGTGGGCCACCACTGAATTCATCATCGGTTAGCCAGCCCAGCAGACTAATAAACCACTCCTCGGCATTCAAGTCATACTCTCGAGTCCTGAATCCTGAGTGAATATATCAATACATTCATCCTGCTCAACCTCTACTGTTCCATCCTTTGTTCCATTCTCTTAAAGTCAACTCAACCATGTTCCTCCGTGTTGCATCCCTATTTCCTCCAACTCCTGCCCAATAAGTTATCTGGACAGTAAGTTATCACACACATATGTGGACAGTCAGTTCAGAATCCCATTTTGAGGGTCTGTTTCCTGAGGCCACTCTTGTTATCGATTACTATACAGTCAGGGTTCTATGAGAAAATGGCATGCTTGGTAATTGAGGAGGGCTTAAAAAGGGGGTTATTTACAAAAAAGCAGGCTGGCTTGGGGGAAAGTGACAAGGATGGTTTGGCGCTCTAACTGTTCTCATCCTGGGGCCAAGTGGGGAAGGCAGGGAACAGTTCCCAGAGTACAGAGGGAAGAGCTGTATAGACAGGACAGGAACTCTAACCTTCTGTAAAGGCCACACCCAACATGCAGTGACCCAACAGGGAGGGAGCTGGGAGTCAGACCACCTCAGCCTCTCTCCTCCCACCCATGTCCCTGTACTGGCCCAGCTAGAAGTCAGAGGGTAAGGAGCCTGTTGATGATTTCCAAAAATGTTGGTTTTCTGAGGCACAGAGTGGGGTAGAAAAGGGCAGAAAATGTATCTGGGGGGGCAAACAGAAAACATCTAAGCACTAGGCCAAATATTTAATGCAGGATTATTTAGATAACTAGATAACTGATAATGTTGAATAGGTGACTGCACTCATTTTGTGAAAACAGAACCATTAAATATTCAGAACTTCAGCCAGAGTTTACCTCAAGGAACATTTCAAGTTTTGAAAAATTTACATTTATATCTGAGTTATGTTCGCTTAATGATCACATTACTTCAAAACATTAATTATTTAACAAAGAATAATGAAGTACTTTCACTTCTCTTTTCTCAGTATTGGTTGTAACTTAATATACAGTACAGCATCCATTTTCATAAACTATATAAGCTGAAGATACATATTTGGTTAGCAGTATTTATCATATAAAAAAGAACATCATGGCGTTCCTGGATAGAAAGCATAAAGAATTCGAAAGGATTGTAAAAGTGATGACTAATTTAAAATAACTTTGTTGTGATATTATTTCTATTATCTTTTGTGTGTGTGTGTGTGTTTGGAAGGTAATAAACTTAAACTGTGTCCTATTTTGTTTGTGTTTTTATTGCTTGAACTTTTGTGGGTAATCAATATTATGACATGCTGCATAACTTAAAAGTGGTCTAAAGTGTCTCTTTCATTCAAGGCTTTCTTTGGTGCCCCTAGGGATTAAATCAAAGCCTTTGCAGAAGTTTGGGACACTCTTTAAGCATGTGGACCTTAGTCCTCAGGTTTCATATCTCTAAGACATGGTTAAAATGTTGCCTCCATCCTATAGTTGTTGTGAAGATTGTTGACTTAAAGTTCTCAGACAGTTCCTGGCATATAGTAAATGCTCGACTAACTTAACTTCCCTCCCCTCTACCCTTTTGCCTAGTTAACTCCTGCTATCCCCAGGTCTCCACCCCAAAAGATAACTAGCTTAGAGGAGCCTCCTGTGATCCACTAATCCTCAGATTAGAGAGCACTCTCTAATCTCCTTTTTTACAATAATCTGTATTTTTCCTTTATAGTACTTGGCTTGTAATTATATGCCTGTGAGTTTATTAAATTAATGTCCATTTTTCTTGCTAGACTGTTTAGCATTATGAGCAATTGTGTTTATTTTGCTAACCAATGCCACATATTGGTAGTAAAAGTAATATTTGTAAACAAACAAACAAACAGTAAGTTCCCAGAGTACTTAATGTGGTAGGTGCACTGCACTTGTTTAATAAATATCTTGATTATTAAAGGCAACAATGGACAACAACCTGAAGATTACAGGCAACATCTACAACTGGAAATGCATTTAGAAGGCAGTGATCTTGAGCCTATAATTTGTTCCTTAGGGCAAAGTACTTGATAAGCTTAAACTGCACAGCAGCTTTGCCCACTGGAGCTGAAATGCATAACTAGTCCTGTTGCTGAAGCCAAAGAGCACATTGAGTCCAATATCTCCTGGTGAAGTTATATAGTTATCAGTAGTAAGCTTTGCTTATAAAAGGCTTAGCTTCACACACTTAAACACGTCTGTCTATAATGCTAGTCTGAACTGTTAAAAAAATACTGTTTCTCAAATAATTTTTGTTTGCACACATCAAAACAAATTAAAATTTGGTTACACTATGAACAGACATTGAGTAAGCACCTATTATGAACAGGAGCAGCCTGACACAGGGGAGGAAAAATGAAAGATGAAGAAGTGAGCACTTGGAGGGTGACTGAAATAAGGGGCCAAAGAGAGAGTGTTCAGCTACTGTGGTGAGTGGGAAATGTATAAGTTATCTGTTGCTAGGTAACAAATTACCCCAAATTTGGGGGCTCAAGAAAACAAACAGAATAACCTCATTCTGTGAGTCAGGAGCCTTGGAGTGGCTTGGCTGAGCGGTTCTGGCTCAGGGTTGCTCTCCACGCTGCAGTCCGGCTGCAGTCGTATCAAGGCCACCTGGGGGAGGATCCTCTTCCTGGCTCATTCTGTGGCTGGTGGCAGGCCCTGGGTCTTCGCCCATGAGCCACTTGAGTGTCCTCATGACACAGCAGCTGGCCTCCCCCAAACAAGCCTCATGGAGACAAGACAGAAGCCACAGTTCTCTAACAGCCTCATCTTGGAAGTGACATCCCATCACTTCTGCCATATTCCATTCTCTGTGAGTCACTAAGTCCAGCCAACATTCAGGGGGAGGGGAATTAAGCTCCATCTCTAGAGAGGAAAAGATTTAAAGAATCTGTGCCCTCACCGTGCGGCATGCGGGATCTTAGCTCCCCGACCAGGGATCGAACCCATGCCCTCTGCACTGGAAGCGCGGAGTCCTAACCACTGGACCGCCAGTGAATTCCCTGTGCACGTAGTTTTAAAAGCAACAGCAGAAACTTGGAGGGATACAGGAATATACTGATCTCTTCGTGACGCCTTACGGATAATGTCGGGGCTGACCTTTTAAAGAAAGCTAAAGATATAGAGTCACCATTTCCCTCAAGCTCCTAGGAATCAACTGCGAGTTTATGTGTATGTATGCGTGGGTATGAGTGTGTGTCAAAAGGCACGGGCAGGCCTCAAGGCAACCCAGCTATAGTCAGATGACATATATACTAACATTTCAAGGCACAACGCCTCAGTGTCAAATCCCAACAGTGGTTTACAGGAGGGAGAATTCAGCATTGCCTATGGAAGTCAGGGATGGCTTCACAGAAGAAACGGGAGTTGTTCCAGATTATAAATATTAATATGTGATATTTATTTAATATATTTTTTGCTTTTTGTTAAGGAAAAGATAATTTAAGTCAGATTTCCATTGTTTAAGTGGAGCACAATTATCTGTATTCACTTGCTAGCTGCATGTGTCATTTTTTTCCCATTTAAAATACTTGATCTCTTTAGCTGAAAGCCTAATTATTTAAGCTACTGTGTATTGAATAAGGACAGAAAAACATTCTCTGAATAATGGAGAGTCTACTGTTGGTTCTTCCTCCTTTTAAAGTGTGTGTGTGTGTGTGTGTGTGTGTGTGTGTGTGTGTGTGTGTGTATCTGCCCACAAGGACTGGCACATTTATATGATCCTGTGTGTACTGGGCATGCAAATCCTTAAGTAAAGGAAAGTAGGTTGCTGCCCCAAAATAATTCTTATTAGTCCAAAAGCCAAGCTCTGGGAGGTATGAAACTCCATATTCATCACTTAAACTTGCCATGTTTGCTGTGGTCATTAGTGCTTCAAGCAAAGAGAAGAAATAAGCAACTAAAAAATCACAGAAAACAAAAAGCCCACTCTACTTCATCTACCCTTATATTATTTCCTTGATCAAGCACAGAGCTAGTTTGCCACAGAAAACTTCGGGTTTTTTTCCCTCTTCACTCCTGTAGTGTCAGTGGTGCTGATGCAGCTGCATAATTTGCATAGAAAGTTGCTTGATTCTGTAGTCAGAATACCAATAAGGTGGCCTCTTTCTAAGCATGTTTATTCTCTCTTGATTGACTCTTCACTTGCATGCTTTTCTGCACAATGCATACTTACTTGCATATTCTCAGCCATCTGTCAAACACTCATCAAGCCTTAAGGCTGGCCTTGTAATCAAACTTGAACACTCAGAAAACGTTGCCATGTGGCCCAATATTATAGAACTGTGACCAAAATCTTCTTTTTAAGAAAATAATCAATAAAAATATATCATCTTACAGTCTTGGTTGACTTACATTTGATTACATACATTTATTAACAGTTAAGTCTGCATTCACCAAGATAGGGCTAGCTCTATATTTATAGTAAATGACTTCCTAGTTATAAACAACTGCAGTTTTCTATCCACACCAACTGTAGCAGTCCAACATGATTTTCAGTCTGTAGAATGGAATCTATTTTGTCATTCTATTAGATATGCTACCCAGAATAAGACAGGCTTATCATAATTTGGGACTTTACCACCAAGAAGAATATTTAGAAGTATACTTATGGGAAGAATAGGACAAAATAGTTTAAATTCGAATTGTCCTAGAAAAATCTAGGATAGATGGTCACATACCCATAGATGATCTGGCTCAATCTCACATTTAATACTTTAAACAACTTTACAAAATATCTTTCAAAAATCATATAGTTAAATTTAGAATATATTTAATGAAGATATAATTTATTACCTCTCAATTCATTCAATAAAATTTATTAAGTGCCTTTTGTTTGCCAGGACCTGCGCTAAAGTTGGTAGTATAAAAGTGAGGAAGGGCTTCCCTGGTGGCACAGAGGTTGGGAGTCCGCCTGCCGATGTAGGGGACACGGGTTCGTGCCCCGGTCTGGGAAGATCCCACATGCCGCAGAGCGGCTGGGCCCGTGAGCCATGGCCGCTGAGCCTGCGCGTCCGGAGCCTGTGCTCCGCAACGGGAGAGACCCGCGTACCGCAAAAAAAAAAAAAAAAAAAAAAAGTGAGGAAGACATGGGCCCTGTGCTCCCACACCTTATCCCTTCCATTTCTGGGTATGGCATTCATTATTGAGAAAGTGACTGCATATACCTACACAAGATCTTCCCCCAGAAGAGCTAGCCAATGGTCTTTTGTCTGCATCTGGAAGTTATGCAGACAAGACACATCTTTTTTTTTTTTTTTATCCTGTCAGACTGCTAGATTTGAAGACAGCTATTATATCTTCTCTGAGTGTTTTCTTCTTCAGAGACCTCTGGTCCTAGAAAATCCAGGTTATTTTCCACTGAACACATTTTGATTTGAATATGTCCCTTTTCAAATGTGCATTACTGAACCTTATATAGTCTATTTTAGACATGTCTGCACATCTTAGAGAAGATTGAAAAGATGACTTTTTCTTTAAACCAGAAGCTTGGATTTTTAATGGGTTCTGCTAAGTATGTAATCACAGAATAGAGACATATTGATTTTTCTTAGACTCCATTCATCCCCTCACTTCTTGCCATCTATTGGCTAGGTAAGTATCTTAAATTATAGAGTAAATCCCTATAGCTAGAGTCTTTGTTTTCTAGGTCTTATTGTGATGACCTTGGACATTTTGGTGATTTATATAACTCACGAATAATAAGATGCTCATCCTATGTAACAATTAAATCTTCATTTGCAGTAGAACCTTTTGCTTTAGGGAAAAAGAACACTGCCTAATTACACAAACATGAAATGCATCTCTTCCAAACAGAACAGACATTTTCATAATGTTATGCAATCTTTTAAAGTTAAATAAGCAAGAAAAAAGAAATAATGCTGAATAAGGAAAATAAAGGGAAATGGAATAAAACTTTGCTAATTTAAGTCTTTACCGTTAGACAACAGCTGCGTGTTATAATACATGCTGATTGTAAACAATAAATTCAGGACATATAGACAAGTGTAAAGGGCAAACAAAGATTATCTGGTACACTATCAACATCAAATGACTACTGCTAACAATTTGATGTATGTCCTTCAGGATCTGTTGTCTATATATACCTACATAGATATGGATATAAAATTATAAATTGCAATCACAATAGACACATTTAGTATCCTGTTTTTTTCACTTCCTTAACATAGTGTGAATAACTTTCCATCATGAGTATAATACTGTATGAGTACTTTTAATGATTACACAGTTATATTATATAGAGACCCCACAAATTTTGAACACTTCCTTCTAATAGACCTTTAGGTATTTCACAGTTTGAGGGTTTTTTTTTTTTTTTTTCCCCTATCATAAAAAACCCCCTGCACTGATAGTGCTGTCCATCGTCTGGTTATCTTCTTGGAATAAACTCAAAGAAGTATAACTGTTGGCTCAAAAGGTAAACATATTTTAAAATTTGATATACCTTGCCAAAGTGCTCTCTGGAAAGTTTACAAATTTACACTCCTACCATCAGCATATGTGAGTGCCAGTTTACCACACTCTTAAGACAAGGTGTTATCATTTTAATTTTTGAGAATCCGATAATTTTTGTTTAATTTGCATTTCTTTGAGTTCTACAAAGGGTGAAATCTGTATAAGTTTATTGGCTATATATATTTTTTCTCTTCTAAATATGCTTTGTTATTTCTTCCATTAGTATGGTTACCTTTTTCTCATTGCTTTGTAAGAAATCATTACATACAATATTAACACTCTTATGCCTTTCCTCCACTCATGCTGTAAATTTTATTTTTAGAGTGTGTTTGATTTTTGTCTATGGTGTTCCCCTCCCTTCCTTCTTTTCTCTTCATTCTTTAAAAGACGTGTCCCTCAAACAGCTATGAAGGAATAATAGATTTGGGTTGGCAGAAAAAATGTTGAAGAGCATTTTAGGCAGCAGGAAAAGCTTACTTCAAGGCAAAAGTAAGTAGAAAACCTGTATGAAAAGACCAACCTAGCTCAATCAGAGAACTGGTCACAGAGGAACTGAGATTAATGTTAGTGGGCCAACAGGTGGAAAGACTTGAGTGACAGGTTTAAGAGTTTAGGTGCCATGTGATCTGTGATGGAAACCATCTTTAAATTATGCTCCTGCCATTTATCAATTATTTTACTAGAGACAGATTCCTTGAATTTCTCTTAAAAGATTTATATTTAGGGAGGGATGATTATTTTTCTGTGCTTTGGAGAAAGAGGACTAGAAGTCTGATAAATTGTATACTCATGCAACAACCATTTGCTTTAAATGATAGATTCTCAAGTCAGGCACACATGCCAGGCAGAGCAGATAGAGTTATTTTAACACAACAATTTCTGATTGATCTTCTTTAGCAACACCCAATGTGAGCAGGTCAAACTACAAATTACGTCCTGTATGATTTTCCCTTCTAGCAGTTTGCTAATAGGATCATCCAACAACAACAAAAAAAGCCTTTCTCAAGATTAAAAACATCATCTGGATAAGTTTAGATTATTTTGATAGGTACATCTCAAGGGTAAACTAAAGAGAAAAATATCTTTATAGCTATGCTTCAGTTGACTTACTCCGTTCCAAAATACGATCAGACACGCAAACGTTGTTTTTGCTTTTTTTTTCCTTCAGAGGGTGAGTGTTTACATAAGCCTCATATTTTGTTTATTCAGGACACCATAACTTTATAGTTTAAAGAAAGAAAATAACATTTATATTTCTATCTGGTTATCTTTCCCCCCAAAAGCTAACATTTTTAAAGTACAGTATCATTAACACCCATAATCTGTGTGGGTTTTGAAATAATGAAGAAAAAAGTGTTTTCTTTATTTTGTTTTTGCTTTAGGAATAAGTGCTCAGAACATAAAATTATATACAATTGACATTCACTGATTTTTAGAGACGTTTGAATTTTCTATATTTGCTGAGGTTAAGTGGTATTATTTTGGGTTATGAAAGGCTGCCAAAATATGACTCTAGGCAAGGTAACCACTTAGGTATATTTATCATTCTCTTTAAATATCTTTCTAAGTATGCCATATCTATAATAATCAGATTCTGCTACAGTACCACTTGTGAAAACAGGGACTCCACCAATGGCTGTGCCAGCTGTGTAATGCACAACTCCATTAATCACACAGACCACGATGTGAACGGTGCCCCCTGGAGTTGTGCAAAGGGGGATTGTATGAAAATGTCCATGTTATAAGGCAAAAGTCTAAAACGTTAAGTATTTTGGCCTAAACAGTTAGAGATAAAATTACATCTATTACATTTTTAAATTAGGAAAACTATTAAAGCAGACTTACTCTTATGAAGTTTTTTATATTCAAACACAAATATGTATATGTGTGTGTGTGTCTGTTTAAATACCTATATATAATATAACCTTTGAAAGTACAAGTGATCCAAGATTTGATGTGTTGTCACTTCGGTGAAATTAAACTGAATAAATATTTTTTAAATGTGCTATTTATACATAATTCATGATATCAATTTTATTTTCTTAGGGAAAATTTGGGATGTTATAGCACAATACCAGATTTTTAATCTATAAATGACTTTTCAGCTAAACCAAGTTTATACTTAAAATTAAAATATGGCAGCAACACATTCGTGAAGTAATTTTATGGATCGAGAGTTCACCTACTTTTTTTCTATTCAGTCTTTAATTTTGTAAACACCCAGATGATAACTCTCTATCTGTCAATATATTAGTATGGAAGCATGTTTATATGCCTGCACTTAATTTACAAAATGTGCCTCATGACTTCTCAGGAATGAACTAGGGAACAATTTTATTATTGTACAAGTAATGCAATGTGGATGAAGACATCCACACTGTAGAAGATTAACATAAATCTGAAATAATACAGAATAAAATGTCCATCTTCATATCTTATCCAACTCCTACTTTTTCACTCACTTGCCCAAAGGTATGTCATGTTAAAGATTAATTCAAATCCTTCTAGCCCTTTGAGTCTTTACTATCATTTACTTTTTAAAAAAAAATTATTTATTTAATTTATTTATTTTTGGCTGCATTGGGTCTTTTGTTGCTGCACACGGGCTTTCTCTAGTTGTGGTTAGCAGGGGCTACTATTCGGTGCGGTGTGTGGGCTTCTCATTGTGGTGGCTTCTCTTGTTGTGGAGCACAGGGTCTAGACATGCAGGCTTCAGTAGTTGCAGCATGTGGGCTCAGTAGTTGTGGCTAGCGGGCTCTATAGTGCAGGCTCAGTAGTTGTGGCACACGAGCTTAGGTGCTCTGCGGCATGTGGGATCTTCCCAGACCAGGGCTCAAACCCGTGTCCCCTGCATTGGCAGGCAGATTCTCAACCACTGTGCCACCAGGGAAGCCCTTTCCTATCATTTAAATGCATAGGCATGTCTATTTATTTTCATGTTTATCTGCATTTAAAAATAAATGGAAACACTATTCATATTGTTCTACTTCTATACTTTTTTCACTAAACATATGTTTGAGATCTTAAGATAACCATACCTCAGGATCTATTGGATTCCTTCTAAAGACTGGATAGTTTTCTATAGTGTGATTATACTTCATTTTATTTAACCATTCCCCTTCTTATTCACTTTCTGAAATTATTAGCTGTTATAAACCATGCTTTGATGAATATCCATGAATAAAAAGCTTTATATGAGTATGTCCAAACAGATGATTCATATAAGTAGATTTGGGGAGACAAAGGATATTCCCATTTGATTTTGCTAATCTGCTCTCCAAAATGGCTTTATAAATTTAACTTCTCATCAACCTCTCACCATAGGGTTGTGTTTTCTTGCATCTTCATTAATACTGGCAGTTAATCAATCTTTTTGTTATGAGCCAATATTATAGTTGAAAAATAGCTTTTCTTTTCTGTAGTTCCTTGATAAATAGTAAGGTTAATTATCTTTATTTATGTTCATCTGTAATATTTATGGTCTGTTCAAATTCTTTGCCATGTTTCTGTTGTCTTGTTTGTCTCTTACTTATTCTCTAAGAACTATTTGTATGTAAAATAATTTTGACCTTTATACATTAGTTTGCAAAAATCTTCTCCAAGTTCTGTTTTTTAAAAATAAATTTATTTATTTATTTATGGCTGCATTGGGTCTTCGTTGCTGTGTGCGGGCTTTCTCTAGTTGCAGAGAGTATGGGATACTCTTCGCTGTGGTGCATCGGCTTCTCATTGCGGGTCCTTCCCTTGTTGCGGAGCAGGGGCTCTAGGCTCACGGGCTTCAGTAGTTGTGGCACGCAGGCTCAGTAGTTGTGCCTCGTGGGCTCTAGAGCACAGGCTCAGTAGTTGTGGCCCACGGGCTTAGTTGGTCCGCGGCACGTGGGATCTTCCCAGACCAGGGCTTGAACCCGTGTCTCCAGCATTGGCAGGTGGATTCTTAACCACTGCACCACCAGGGGTGTCCCCCAAGATCCTTTTTATTTTTTTTTTAATATTTATTTATTTGGCTGTGTTGGGTCTTACCTGAGGCATGTGGGATCTTTCATTGCAACGCGCGGGCTCTTCATTGAGGCGTGTGGGCTTCTCTCTAGTTGTGGTGCGTGGGCTTAGTTTCCCCACAGCATGTGGGACCTTCGTTCCCCGACCAGGGATCGAACCTGAGTCCCCTGCGTTGGGAAGCAGATTGTTAACCACTGGACCACCAGGGAAGTCCCTCCAAGTTCCTTTTTAAAAACATTTTTCTTCATAGTATCTTTATTAAGCCGTTAGAAAAATTTAGGCAGCCAATCATATGACTAAATTTAATCTCAAAATTAAAAAAAATTTCCTCCATATTTTCTCATGTTTTTACATGAGAAGTTTTAAATTTAGCACTTTAAACCAATGGATTTTATTATTCCATTTTCCTCCTCTACTAGCTTAGCATTTATTATTTATGCAATGCTTACCCTAGAGATTACAATATACATCCTTAACTTATTAAATGTTTATAAATCAGTACTTTTACTTTTCTCAAAAAAATGACAGAAACAAAATACATTAACCCATTTACCTTACCTTCCTTTCAATTTATAAGGTATTATCATTGTTTATTTTAATTCTCTGTGTATTTTAAACCACATAAAAATTTTTAAATTCATTTTACTGAAGTATAGATGATTTACAATGTGCTAATTTCTACTGTACAGTGAAGTGATTTACTTATAAATATATATACATTCTTTTTCATATTCTTTTCCACTATGGTTTATCACAGGATATTGAATATAGTTCCCTGTGATATACAGTAGGAACCTGTCATTTATCCATTTTCTCTATAATATTGGGTTGGCCAAAAAGTTCATTTGGGTTCTTCTGTAAACTTTTACAGAAAAACCTGAGTGAACTTTTTGGCCAACCCAATAGTTTGGATCTGCTAATCCCAAACTCCCAATCCTTCCCTCCCACATCCCATTCCCCCTTGGCAACCACAAGTCTATTCTTTATGTCTGTGTGTTTCTGTTCTGTAGATAAGTTCATTTGTGTCATATTTTAGATTCCACATGTGATATCATATGTTGTCTTTCTCTTTCTGACTTACTTCTCTTAGCATGATAATCTCCAGGTCCATCCATGTTGCTGCAAATGGCATTATTTCATTCTTTTTAATGGCTGGGTATTAGGCCATTGTATATGCGTACCACATCTTTATCCATTCACCTGTCAATGGACACGTAGGATGCTTCCATGTCTTGGCTATAGTAAACAGTGCCGCAATGAACACTGAGGTGCATCTATCTTTTTGAACCATGTTTTTCTCTGGATGTATGCCCAGGAGTAGGATTGCTGGATCATATGGTAGCTCTATTTTTTAGTTTCTTAAGGAACCTCCATACTGTTCTCCTTGGTGGCTATACCAATTTACATTCCCACCAACAGTGTATACGGATTCCCTTTTCTCCACACCCTATCCAGCACTTACTGTTTGTAGATTTTTGATGATGACCATTCTCACTGGTGTGGGATGATATCTCACTGTAGTTTAGATTTGCATTTCTCTAATAATAGCAATGTTGAGCATCTTTTCATTTGCCTCTTGGCCATCTGTATGCCTTCTTTGGAGAAATGTCTTTTTAGGTCTTCTGCCCATTTTTTGATTGCATTGTTGGTTTTTCTGATATTGAGCCACATGAGCTGTTGGTAAATTTTGGAGACTAATTCCTTGTCGGTTGCGTTGTTTGCAAATATTTTCTCCCATTCTGCAGGTTGTCTTTTCGTTTTGTTTATGGTTTCCTTTGCTGTGCAAAATCTTTTGAGCTTAATTAGGTCCCATTTGTTTATTTTTCTTTTCATTTCCATTACTCTAGGAGATGGATTGAAAAAGATATTGCTGTGATTTATGTCAAAGATGTTCTGCCTATGTTTTCCTCTAAGAGTTTTATACTATCTGGGCTTACATTTCGATCTTTAATCCATTTTGAGTTTATTTTTGTGTATGGTGTTAAAGAATGTTCTAATTTCCGTTTTTACATGTAGCTGTTCAGTTTTCCCAGCACCATTTATTGAAGAGACTGTCTTTCCTCCATTGGATAATCTTGCCTCCTTTGTCATAGACTAATTGACCATAGGTACATGAGTTTATTTCTGCACTTTCTATCCTGTTCCATTGATCTATATTTCTGTCTTTGTGCCAGTACCATACTGTTTTGATGTCTGTAGCTTTGTAGTATAGTCTGAAGTCAGGGAGTCTGATTCCTCCACCTCCATTTTTCTTTCTCAGGATTGCTTTGGCTACTTGTGATCACTTGTGTTTCTATATAAATTTTAGTATTTTTTGTTCTAGTTCTGTGAAAAATGCCATAGGTAACTTGATAGGGATTGGACTGAATCTGTAGATTGCCTTGGGTAGTATAGTCATCTGGACAATATTGATTCTTCCAGTCCAAGAACATGGTATATCTTTCCATCTGTTTGTGTTATCTTCGATTTCTTTCATCAACGTCTTATAGTTTTCAGAGTACAGGTCTTTTGTCTCCTTACACAGGTTTATTCCTAGGTATTTTATTCTTTTTGATGTGATGGTAAATGGGATTGTTTCTTTAATTTCTCTTTCTGATATTTTGTTGTTAGTGTATAGAAATGCAACAGATTTCTGTGTGTTAATTTTGTATCCTGAAACTTTACTGAATTCATTGATGAGCTCTAGTAGTTTTCTGGTGGCATCTTTAGGATTCTCTATGTATAGTATCATGTCATCTGCAAACAGTGACAGTTTTACTTCTTCTTTTCCTATTTGTGCTACTTTTATTTCTTTTTCTTCTCTGATTGCTGTGGCTAGGACTTCCAAAACTATGTTGAATAATAGTGGCGAGAGTGGACATCCTTGTCTTGTTCCCGATCCTAGAGGAAATGCTTTCAATTTTTCACCATTCAGAATGATGTTTGTTGTGGGTTTGTCGCATATGGCCTTTATTATGTTGAGGTAGGTTCCCTCTATGCCCACTTTCTGGAGAGTTTTTATAACATAAAATTATATTCAACATCATAAATGGGTGTTGAATTTTGTCAAAAGGTTTTTTCTGCATCTATTGAGATGATCATATGGTTTTTAAGACAACCTCTTTTATTGATCATTTAGACCACTGACATTAAAAGTGATTATTGATAGAGTTGGATTAATATGTACCATATTTGTTTCTGTTTTCCATTTGTTGCCTTTGTTCTTTGTTCCTATTTTTGTCTTCCACTCTTTTCCTGCCTTTCTGGTTGTAATTTTTCTTTCCATTTCTTACCATATCACATATATAGTTACTCTTTCAGTGCCTTCTCTAGAGCAATATCCATTTATAGCTAATCCAAGTCCAATTTCAAATAACACTATACTGTTTCATGGGTAGTGTGAGGACCTTATAATAACAAAATAAACCTATTTTCTCCCTGTTGTCCCTTGTATCAGTGATGAAATTTATGTCACTTGTCGATAAGCATATATATATATAATCAAATACATTATTGCTATTATTATTTAAACTAACTTCTGTTAGATAAATTAATAATAAGAAAAATAAAAGTTTTTATTTTACCTTCACTTATTCCCTCTTTGATGCACTTCCTTACTTTATGCACACCCAAGTTTCTGACCTGTATTATTTTACCTCTCTCTAAACAACTTCTTTTAACATTTGTTGCAAGGGAGGTCTACTGGCAATAAATTCCCTCAAGTTTTGTTTGTTTGAGAAAGTCTTTATTTCTCTTTCACCTTTGAAGGAAAATTTCACAGGGTACGGAATTCTAGGTTGGTAGTTTTTTTTCTCTCAACACTTAACATTTCCCTCCACACATTTCTTGCTTGTATGGTTTTACAGAAGAAGTTGGAATAATTCTTATATTGTTTCCTCTTTGCGTTGAGTTTGTTTTGCCCTCCTAACTTCTTTCAGGATTTTTCTTTATCTTTGATTTTATATAATTAAAAAATGATATGCCTAGTTGTAATTTTTTTTTTTTTGCATTTATCATCTTTGGTGTTCTCTGGGCTCCCAGGATGTAAGAAAATTAATTTGGGAAATTTTTAATTCATTATCATTTCAAATATTTCCTCTGATCCTTTCTCTCCTTCTACTCTGGTATTCCCACTGTATGTATGTTATACCTTTTGTAGTTGTCCCACAGACCTTGGATAGTCTGTTCTGTTTTTTTTCTTTTTCAGTGTTTGTTCTCTTTGGTTTTTGGTTTGAGTATTCTTTTGATAATATCCTCTAGCTCAGAGATTCTTTCCTTAGCTGTTTCCAGTCTACTAATAAGCCCATCAAAGATATTCTTCATTTCTTTTACAGCATTTTAGCATGAACTATATAATCAGCCAAACATTGAAGAAGGAGATCAGTAAGAAGGCATTGCCATAGCAGATACCAAGAAATTCTATAATAGTATAGTAATTAAAGCAGGGTGATATTCTGACAGGAATTGGCAAATAAATCAATGGGATCACTGGTCAAAATGAGTCAAATTGAGCATTAAGAATAGTGATTAAAATGAATCAAAACAAAACAAAACAAAACACAATAAAATCTATTTTAGTTTCCTATTCCTGCTATAGCAAATTACCACAAACAGTGGCTTAAATCAGTACATATTTATTTTATAGTTCTGGGAGTCAGAAGTCCTCAACTTAATGTGTTGACAGGGATGCATTCATTCTAGAGGCTCTACTGAAGAATCTGTAGAGAATCTGTTTCCTTGTCTTATCCAGCTCCTAGAGGGCATCTGAATTCCTTGGCTCCTTGCCTCTTCCTCCATCTTCAAATCTCTCTCCTTTTAACTGACTCTGACTCTCCCTTCTCCCTTCTCCTCTTAGAAGGAACATTATTCAGTCTACCACAATCACTTTTGGAGGATACTGAAAACCCAACTTATTATTTTGAAAACTATTAGAGAAAGGAGGAGAATCAAGAACTTATCCTGTCTTTTCTATATAACACGTATCTCACTTTAATCAAATAATTGAAGAGTGTAAGTTTCTGCTTATAGAAATATCCAGCTCATGAATGAAAAATGAATGACAAAATATAAAAAGAGAGAGAGAGAAAACCAGACATTACCTCCTAATAAAATTGTACAAAACCACCTACAAATCATTCTTGCTAAACATTTGAACTGAAATCTAGTCAGTCTTCCAACATTAACTACCCATGTACTGGAAATATGGAAGATACAGGGACATCTTTAGGATACCACAGAAATGCAATTAGCAAACAAGACTGTGGGAAATTCTATAGCATAGAAGATTTGGCGTCTTCAACAAATAAAGTGCAAGGAAATAGAAAAAAATACAAATAATGAACCTATAAATTAAAAATAACTTAATCTAATTGCAATGTATGTATCTTATTTGCATGCTACTAAAACATACAAACAAACAAGTATGTAAATAAACCAAAACACAGACACAAACCAGTTATAATCAGGGGCTTTTGAACACTGACTGTGTATTTGATGATCTTATAGAGTTACTTCAATTCAATACATTTTAGAGTCATACATTAAAATACTTAACAATTATGGATATAAGTTCATAACTGTTGAAGCTAGATAATGGATATATGAGAGTTAATATTATTCCTTCTACTTTGTATATGATTGAAACGTTCTGCAATAAAAAAATTTGTTTTAAAGAATTACTTGGTAAAATGCTACAAAAATCATGGCATTTTGATTGTGATTATACTGAGTTTACCAATTAGAGTGACATGACATCTTCATAAAATTGAGTCTCCTCAACTGGGAACAAATTTGCTCTCCATTTATTAATGATTTAAATTTTTTTATTTTTACTAAAACTGCTTAATTTTCTTTGCATCATTCTTGCACATTTTGTTAGATTCATTCCTAAACATTTTATGATTTTCATTATTACCAATGTAATCCTTTTCTAACAGGTTAATACTAAAATACAGGGCAATATTTTCTTCATGTTGGTTTCTTATCATACCACCTGCAAACAATGGCAGCTTTGTATCTTGTTTTTCAATACCTTTCTTTTTCTTCTACTTTTGACTTCTTTTTTGTTTTATCACATTGGCTAGGAACTAAAAATCCAATGTTGGGTAAAAGTAATCAGGCTTGTCTTGTTCCTTGTGGGTATTTTAACGTTTTCATTAAGATATTTTAGTGAGATTTTAATTTTTGGTATATTCTATGAGTTAGGAGTATAATTCTATATTACTGACTAACCAAAGTTTTTTTAAAATGAGAAATGGATGTTTATCAAATGCTTGACCATATTTATTGAGATGATCACTTGGTTTTTTCTTCCCCTAATCTGATAATGTACTGAATTATATTAATAGATAACCCAGTGTTAAACCATCCTTCCATATCTGGAATAAACACTATTTGAACATCTGATCCTTTGCTATATTTCACTTCCTAATATTTTATTTAAGATTATTGCATCTATTTTCATAACTGAGGTTGCCTATGAATTGTATTATTCTTTTCCATTTTTCCTTATAATTATCAATTTACAGAGTAGATTCAAAACTTTCTCAGGATTATACTAACTTCAGAGGAGGAGTTGAAAGCTTTCCAACTCTATGCTTTATAATAATTTATATAAAAGGGAATTATCTACTCCTCGAAATTTTGGTAGAACTAGCCTGTAAAACCTTCCACATCTGATGCCATTTTTACATGTAGATTTTTCAATGTCTTACATGGTTATCATTCTATTAAGGTTTTCTACACTCTCTCAAGTAAATTTATAGTTTCTCAAGTAAAATTTACACTTCCCTGAATACTGTTTTTTTCTAGATTTTCAAGCCTATCAACATAAAATTGATACTTTAGTAAAAGTTTTCAAATCTCATTTTTAATAAACAAGATCTCTATCAGTTCATTTATCAAGAAAACAATAAACTTTCAAACTTTTCTGAGAATATTAGAGTTTAGGCTTTCTACCATTTGCTCTGTCAACTCTGTTCCTTAGCCATTGTTTGATCTGTCCATAGAGTTTCACACCTTTCTTATGATTGTTTTTCAAAGTTTTAAAAATTATTTATTTATTTTTCATTGGATGACTTGAATAATATTTATTATTTTATACAGCAGGTTCTTATTAGTCATTAATTTTATACACATCAGTGTATACATGTCAATCCCAATCGCCCAATTCATCACACCATGACCCCCACCACCCCACCGCTTTCCCTCCTTGGTGTCCATACATTTGTTCTCTACATCTGTGTCTCAATTTCTGCCCTGCAAACGAGTTCATCTGTACCATATTTCTAGGTGCCACATATGTGCGTTAATATATGATATTTGTTTTTCTCTTTCTGACTTACTTCACTCTGTATGTCAGTCTCTAGATTGATCCACGTCTCTACAAATGACCCAATTTCGTTCCCTTTTATGGCTGAGTAATATTTCATTGTATATAGGTGCCACCTCTTCTTTATGCATTCGTCTGTCGATGGACATTTAGGTTGCTTCCATGATTTGGCTATTGTAAATAGTGCTGCAATGAACATTGGGGTGCATGTGTTTTTTTGAATTATGGTTTTCTCTGGGTATATGCCCAGTAGTGGGATTGCTGGATCATATGGTAATTCTATTTTTAGATTTTTAAGGAACCTCCATACTGTTCTCCATAGTGGATGTATCAATATACATTCCCACCAACAGTGCAAGAGGGTTCCCTTTTCTCCAGCCCCTCTCAAGCATTTGTTGTTTGTAGATTTTCTGATGATGCCCATTCTGACTGGTGTGAGGTGATACCTCATTGTAGTATTCATTTGCATTTCTCTAATAATTAGTGATGTTGAGTGGCTTTTCATGTGCTTCCTGGCCATCTGTATGTCTCCTTTGGAGAAATGTCTATTTAGGTCTTCTGCCATTTCTGGATTGGGTTGTTTGTTTTTTTAATATTGAGCTGCATGAGCTGTTTATACATTTGGGAGATTAATCCTTTGTCCATTGATTTGTTTGCAACTATTTTCTCCCATTCTGACGGTTGTCTTTTTGTCTTGTTTCCTTTGCTGTGCAAAAGCTTTGAAGTTTCATTAGGTCCCATTTGTTTATTTTTGTTTTTATTTCCATTACTCTAGGAGGTGGATCAAAAAAGACCTTGCTGTGATTTATGTCAAAAAGTGTTCTTCCTATGTTTCCCTCTAAGAGTTTTATAGTGTCCGGTCTTACATTTAGGTCTCTAATCCATTTTGAGTTTATTTTTGTGTATGGTGTTAGGGAGTGCTCTAATTTCATTCTTTTACATGTAGCTGTCCAGTTTTTCCAGCACCACTTATTGAAGAGACTGTCTTTTCTCCATTGTATATCCTTGCCTCCTTTTTCATAGATTAGTTGACCATAGGTGTGTGGGTTTATTTCTGGGCTTTCTATTTTGTTCCATTGATCTATGTTTCTGTTTTTGTGCCAGTACCATACTGTCTTGATTACTGTAGCTTTGTAGTATAGTCTGAAGTCAGGGAGTCTGATTCCTCCTGCTCCATTTTTTTCCCTCAAGACTGCTTTGGCTATTCTGGGTCTTTTGTGTCTCCATACAAATTTGAAGATTTTTTGTTCTAGTTCTGTAAAAAAGGCCATTGGTAATTTGATAGGGATTGCATTTAATCTGTAGATTGCTTTGGGTAGTATAGTCATTTTCACAATATTGATTCTTTCAGTCCAAGAACATGGTATATCTCTCCATCTGTTGGTATCATCTTTAATTTCTTTCATCAGTGTCTTATAATTTTCTGCATACAGGTCTTTTGTCACCCTAGGTAGGTTTATTCCTAGGTATTTTATTCTTTATGTTGCAGTGGTAAATGGGAGTGTTTCCTTAATTTCTCTTTCAGATTTTTCATCATTAGTGTATAGGAATGCAAGAGATTTCTGTGCATTAATTTTGTATCCGGCAACTTTACCAAATTCATTGATGAGCTCTAGTGGTTTTCTGGTGGCATCTTTAGGATTCTCTATGTATAGTATCATGTCATCTGCAAACAGTGACAGTTTTACTTCTTCTTTTCCAATTTGTGCTACTTTTATTTCTTTTTCTTCTCTGATTGCTGTGGCTGGACTTACAAAAGTATGTTGAATAATAGTGGCAAGAGTGGACATCCTTGTCTTGTTCCCAATCTTAGAGGAAATGCTTTCAATTTTTCACCATTGAGAATGATGTTTGCTGTGGGTTTGTTGTACATGGCCTTTATTATGTTGAGGTAGGTTCCCTCTATGCCCACTTTCTGGAGAGTTTTTATCATACATGGGTGTTGAATTTTGTCAAAAGCTTTTTCTGCATCTATTGAGATGATCATATGGTTTTTATTCTTCAATTGTTAACATGGTATATCACATTGATTGATTTGCGTATATTAAGAATCCTTGCATCCCTGGGATAAATCCCACTTAGTCATGGTGTATGATCCTTTTAATGTGTTGTTGGACTCTGTTTGCTAGTATTTTGTTGAGGATTTTTGCATCTATATTCATCACTGATATTGGTTTGTAATTTTCTTTTTTTGTAGTATCTTTGTCTGGTTTTGGTACCAGGGTGATGGTGGCCTCACAGAATGAGTTTGGGAGTGTTACTTCCTCTGCAATTTTTTGGAAGAATTTGAGAAGGATCATTGTTAGCTCTTCTCTGTTTGATAGAATTCACCTGTGAATCCATCTAGTCCTGGACTTTTGATGTTGGAAGATTTTTTTTTTTTTTTTTTTTTTTTTTTTTTTTTTGTGGTGCGCGGGCCTCTCACTGTTGTGGCCTCTCCTGCTGCAGAGCACAGGCTCCGGACGCTCAGGCCCAGTGGCCATGGCTCACGGGCCCAGCTGCTCCATGGCATGTTGGATCCCCCCAGACCGGGGCACGAACCCGTGTCCCCTGCATCAGCAGGTGGACTCTCAACCACTGCACCACCAGGGAAGCCCTGTTGGAAGATTTTAAATCACAGTTTCAATTTCATTGCTTGTGATTGTTCTGTTCATATTTTCTATTTCTTCCTGGTTCAGTCTTGGGAGGTTATACCTTTCTAAGAATTTGTCCATTTCTTCCAGGTTGTCCATTTTATTGGCACACAGTTGCCTCTAGTAGTCTCTTAGGATGCTATGTATTTCTGTGGTGTCTGTTGTAACTTCTCCTTTTTCATTTCTAATTTTATTGATTTGAGTCCTCTCCCTCTTTTTCTTGATGAGTCTGGCTAATGGTTTATCAATTTTCTTTATATTCTCAAAGAACCAGCTTTTAGTTTTATTGATCTTTGCTATTGTTTTTTTTTTGTTTCTATTTCATTTATTTCTGCTCTGATCTTTATGATTTCTTTCCTGCTGCTAACTTTGGTTTTTGATTGTCCTTTCTCTAGTTCCTTTAGGTGTAAGGTTAGATTGTTTATTTGAGATTTTTCTTGTTTCTTGAGGTAGGCTTGTATAGCTATAAACTTCCCTCTTAGAACTGCTTTTGCTGCATCCCATAGGTTTTGGATCGTATTGTTTTCATTGTCATTTGTCTCTAGGTATTGATTTCCTCTTTGATTTCTTCAGTGATCTCTTGGTTATTTAGCAACGTATTGTTTAGCTTCCACGTGTTTGTGTGTTTTACGTTTTTTTCCCTGTAATTCATTTCTAATCTCATAGCATTGTGGTCAGAAAAGATGCTTCATATGATTTCAATTTTCTTAAATTTATTGAGTCTTGATTTGTGACCCAAGATGTGATCTATCCTGGAGAATGTTCTGTGTGCACTTGAGAAGAAAGTGTAATCTGCTGTTTTTGTATGGAATGTCCTATAAATATCAATTAAATCTATCTGGTCTATTGTGTCATTTAAAGCTTCTGTTTCCTTATTTATTTTCATTTTGGATGATCTGTCCATTGGTGTAAGTGAGGTGTTAACGTTCCCCAGTATTATTGTGTTACTGTCGATTTCCTCTTTTAGAGCTGTTAGCAGTTGCCTTATGTATTGAGGTGCTCCTATGTTGGGTGCATATACATTTATAATTGTTATATCTTCTTCTTGGATTGATCCCCTGATCATTACATAGTGTCCTTCCTTGTCTCTTGTAACATTCTTTAAAGTCTATTTTATCTGATATGAATATTGCTACTCCAGCTTTCTTTTGATTTCCATTTGCATGGAATATCTTTTTCCATCCCCTCACTTTCAGTCTGAATGTGTCCCTAGGTCTGAAGTGGGTCTCTTGTAGACAGCATATATATGGGTCTTGTTTTCGTATCCATTCAGCAAGCCTGTGTCTTTTGGTTAGAGCATTTAATCCATTCACGTTTAAGGTAATTATCGATATGTATGTTCCTATTACCATTTTCTTAATTGTTTTGGGTTTGTTTTTCTGGGTCCTTTTCTTCCCTTGTGTTTCCCACTTAGAGAAGTTCCTTTATCATTTGTTGTAGAGCTGGTTTGATGGTGCTGAATTCTCTTAGCTGTTGCTTGTTGGTAAAGCTTTTGATTTCTCCATCGAATCTGAATGAGATCCTTGCCAGGTGGAGTAATCTTGGTTCTTCTCTTTCATCACTTTAAATATATCATGCCACTCCCTTCTGGCTTGTAGAGTTTCTGCTGAGAAATCAGCTGTTAACCTTATAGGAGTTCCCTTGTATGTTATTTCTCGTTTTTCCCTTGCTGCTTTTAATAATTTTTTTGTCTTTAATTTTTGCCAAATTGATTGCTATGTGTCTTGGCGTGTTTCTCCTTGGGTTTCTCCTGTATGGGACTCTCTGCGCTTCCTGGAGTTGGGTTGCTTTTTCTCTTCCCATGTTAGGGAAATTTTCGACTATAATCTCTTCAAATATTTTCTCTGGTCCTTTCTCTCTCTCTTCTCCTTCTGGGACCCCTATAATGTGAATGTTGTAGCATTTAATATTGTCCCAGAGGTCTCTTAGGCTGTCTTCATTTCTTTTCATTCTTTTTTCTTTATTCTGTTCTGCAGCAGTGAATTCCACCATTCTGTCTTCCAGGTCACTTATCCGTTCTTCTGCCTCAGTTATTCTGCTATTGATTCCTTCTAGTATAGTTTTCATTTCAGTTATTGTATTGTTCATCTCTGTTTGTTTGTTCTTTAATTCTTCTAGGTCTTTGTTAAACATTTCTTCCATCTTCTCGATCTTTGCCTCCATTCTTTTCCCAAGGTCCTGGATCATCTTCACTATTATTATTCTCAATTCTTTTTCTGGAAGGTTGCCTATCTCCACTTCATTTAGCTGTTTTTCTGGGGTTTTATCTTGTTCCTTCATCTGGTACATAGCCCTCTGCCTTTTCCTCTTGTCTATCTTTCTTTGAATGTGGTTTTTGTTCCACAGGCTGCAGGACTGTAGTTCTTCTTGCTTCTGCTGTCTGCCCTCTGGTGGATGAGGTTATCTAAGAGGCTTATGCAAGTTTCCTGATGGGAGCGACTGGTGGTGTGTAGAGCTGACTGTTGCTCTGGTGGGCAGAGCTCAGTAAAACTTTAATCTGCTTGACTGCTGATGGGTGGTTGGGTTCCCTCCCTGTTGGTTGTTTGGCCTGAGGCAACCCAACACCGGAGCCTACCTGGGCTCTTTGGTGGGGCTAATGGCGGACTCTGGGAGGGCTCATGCCAAGGAGTACTTCCCAGAACTTCTGCTGCCAGTGTCCTTGTCCCCATGGTGAGCCACAGCCACCCGCCTACCCCGCCTCTGCAGGAGACCCTCCAACACTAGCAGGTAGGTCTGCTTCAGTCTCCCCTGGGGTCACTGCTCCTTCCCCTGGGTCCCAATGCACACATTACTTTGTGTGTGCCCTCCAAGAGTGGAGTCTCTGTTTTCCCCAGTTCTGTTGAAGTCCTGCAATCAAATCCCAGTAGCCTTCAAAGTCTGATTCTCTAGGAATTCCTCCTCCCATTGCTGGACTCCCAGGTTGGGAAGCCTGATGTGGGTCTCAGAACCTTCACTCCAGTGGGTGACCTTCTGTGGTATAAGTGTTCGCCAGTTTGTGAGTCACCCACCCAGCAGTTATGGGACTTGATTTTACTGTGATTGTGCCCCTCCTACCGTCTCACTGTGGCTTCTCCTTTGTCCTTGGACGTGGGGTATCTTTTTTGGTGAGTTCCAATGTCTTCCTGTCGATGATTGTCCAGCAGCTAGTTGTGATCCTGGTGCTCTTGCAAGAGGGAGTGAGAGCACATCCTTCTACTCTGCCATCTTGGTTCCAATCCCCCTAAAAATTATTTTTAATAAATTAAAAATTATTTTTAATAAATTTATTTATTTTATTTATTTTTGGCTGCATTGGCTCTTCATTGCTGCTCATGAGCTTTTCTCTAGCTGCAGTGAGCAGGGGCTACTCTTTGTTGGGGTGTGCAGGCTTCTCATTGTGGTGGCTTCTCTTGTTGTGGAGCACAGGCTCTAGGCATGCGGCTTCAGTAGTTGGCACGTGGGCTCAGTAGTTGCAGCACACAGGTTCTAGAGTGCAGGCTCAGTAGTTGTGGCACATGGGCTTAGTTGCTCTGCGGCATGTGGGATCTTCCCAGACCAGGGATCGAATCTGTGTCCCCTGCATTGGCAGGCGGATTTTCAACCACTGCGCCACCAGGGAATCCCTCTCTTATGATTTTATTTTCCTCAACTGCTTGTTGATTTATCTTTACATTAGATGATCCTGGTTCATTTGTCTGTGGATGTTTGTTTGCCATAGCTTGCCTCTAGAGACTGTAGGGGAGCCGTAAAGAATGATGGTAGTTAGGTGTGCCAGTAGCTTATATTCAGGGTGTATTCACTGTCCCTTCTGAACATCAGCGGCCACTCTAGATCTGCCCTTCTCTTTGGCATCAATGTCCACAATAGTTTCTTTAGCTCTGGAGCAAATGTCATGGAGTCCCAGTGCTCTATGTAAGCAGCAGAAGGTAAACGGACTAAATGGTGCAGTTGCTCTACTTGCTTTCATTATTTTCCCCCTAAAGCTTCTCCCATTTCTGTATCAATTGAGGATGCCTAAATAAATGCAGCATTAACTCTGTAGCATCTTCTCAGTACATATGGGGCTGTAGTTTCATCTAATCAGTAATCAATAATTTTAGATGTCATAAAAGCTCTTATCTACAGCATTATGAATTTTGAAAATTTTGGTCTTTTATGGGATTTTAGATGGAAGAGGAGTTGTACATGTGTGCTTAGTTCACTCTTTTGATAAAATCACTATTCCCTTTTGCAAAAGTTCTTCCTGCTGCTTTTGGGGACCTATTCATCCTCTGTCACCCATTCAATACAGTCAACTTGGGTCTTCTAATAACATTACTCCTCTGGCCATAGTGACTAATTGAGAGTGGATGCATGACACAAGCACAGACAATAATACTGGGAGAAAGAATGTCTCTTTCTTTTGGAGTTGCTAAACTGGAGCTGCCTCTTTCATGTCTACCACCAGCTGAAGGAAGCCTGTCTGCAGTAGAAGGGAACAAGGCCCTTCAGAAAAAAGAAATGAAAAAAGTCTAGGAGAGATGAGAGACTGAACCACTTGCATGCATACACACACCCACATGTATTACATACACACTCAATAACACTGTTGACTACTTAGATCCAGTTGGCTTTAGTCCAGCTTTCATCCCCTGCATTTACCAATTAGTGATCTAATAATATACCCCCCACTTTTTAATTAATTATTTTGAGAGGAATTCCTTTCACTTGCACCAAAAATATAAAATGCACTTCTGGCTAACTCATCACAACCTTTAGATTTCCTCTTAGATTTCACTTGTTACTGGAAACCACCCTATTTTGTAATCATCTCTCTCCTCTCATTTGACAATAAACTCCTTGAGGACAAGAATCATTGCTCGTCACTGTGTACCCCTAGAACTTAGCACAGGCCTAGAGCACAACAGGAACTGGATAACATATGTGGAATAATGAATATGTAATTGTTAAAGCTGCATCATCTCATTTTAGTAGATGCCTGGCAGTAGATACATGGTTAGAACCATGACTTAGGGTATCTGCTATGAGTTTTTTGACCATCATCATTGCTAATGTCCAATAGCGTTCTTTGTGTGCAAGTATTCACTGCGTCTTCTAGTTTTCAGGTAATAAAAGCAAAGGACATAGCAGTTTCCAGGTTTCTGGGTGGGTCCTTAAGGCCAAAGAAAAAATATATTCCTTAAGGAGATTCTGGTTCCCTTACAGTTCTTAAGTCTGTGGATCTGTGGTCTAATTGCATTGTCAAAACAATAGATTTGGAGAGCTCCTGGCTTGGGTGCTTAAAAGGGAATCCTCATCTCTATAAATAAAATAAGTGTCACACAGTACTTCATCCACTAAGATGGCTACAACTACAGGTATCTGCTGCCTTCGTTTTCTGCTCCATTCTGTCATTATTCTAGTTCATTCTAGTTGTTTACTGCCTTTTTCAATGTATATTGTGAACAACACTATTATATGCGAACGGTTGAATGAACTACAACACATGCTGCTTACAGAACTATACCTATTAGATTTCTAGATTATGAAAAATCTCAGGTCAAGAATAATGACTTACCGAAAATATGCCTCTAAGGTGTAACATGAAATATCTTGTAAAAGGTGAGTAGAAATTGCTAGAAACAATTGTTAAATTCAAAAATACAAATTCAATTTTCTATAAACTAAAACCCAAGAAAAGTATGAATATGATTTATGTTCTCTATTAGTAATTAGAATTAATATTTAGCCATTATTCTTAGAAGCAATTTACATGTTTTCTTAAAATCATCTATCCACAACTAAGAAAGAAACTAAATTTCGTCAGTGTTATCTACCTTGAATGCTTGCCTGAGATTTATATTTGGAACATTTATATGGCTGTTGTATGGCCCTTGTTTGGTTCCAGAGCCCTGAGGTCAGTATGAATAACTACATTAGTGGGGCAAGCCTCTGCTTCCTCTATGAAAGGTTGTTAATTTAAAAAATGGTATTTGCACCAAAGGTTATCAGACACTTCTAAAATGTCACAAAATATTGTAGTATAACACTTGCTTTGGTTAATCCTTTAAAATTCTATGAACGGGTTAATTCCTTAAGACCCAATATCCCTTCCTTAAGGACTTTTTTTTAATAGCTCTGGTCAGCTTGGGAAAAATACAAAAGACAATAGAAAATAAATGAGCCAATCTTTGTCTGCTTTCTCCATTTTATCTTTCCATAAGCATAAATGTCACCTAAATATAACCTTACAATGGAGAAGAAAGGCACGATTGTGTAATTAACAAAGGGAAAAGGGAGTTCTTTATGAAACTTTTTTTCTTGATGATTCTAAATGTCTGCATATGCTGCTATTGAAGCCACTATCATTTTCCCAAAGTTTTGCTGAATAGATGAGATAGGATTGTATTCCTAACAGATAATTACTGCAATGCTGTCACACTGTATGATGTAATTCTGACATGGAAACTTTGTCAGTGAAACTTCATCAAGTGACACCTAATTTAAGCTACAGTATGAGGAGACTGCAAAGGAGAAACTTTAAGGAAAGTCAAAAGCAAAAAGGGTTCCTTGTTTTCCTTCAGCTCATTTAAAAGGCCAGCATTAGAACAAGTACCCAAGTGGAGACTGAGACACAGTGACTGAGGTGTTTAATGAAGTAAGCAATTTATAAAGTGCAGAATAACAATACTAGGGAAGACAGAACATTTGGCACATTCCATCTGGTTCTTAATATCAGGGAAATTATAAAGATAATGTAAATATCCCCTTATTCACTTTATTTATTTTTTAATAAATTTATTTTATTATTTATTTTTGGCTGCGTTGGGTCTTTGTTGCTGCACGCGGGTTTTCTCTCATTGCGGCAAGCGGGGGCTACTCTTTGTTGCAGTGTGCGGGCTTCTCATTGCGGTGGCTTCTCTTGTTGTGCAGCATGGGCTCTAGGTGTGTGGATTTCAGTAGTTGTGGCCCACGTGCTTCAGTAGTTGTGCCTTGCGGGCTCTAGAGTGCAGGCTCAGTAGTTGTGGCGCACAGGCTTAGTTGCTCCGTGGCATGAGGGATCTTCCCGGACCAGGACTTGAACCCGTGTCCCCTGCATTGGCAGGCAGATTCTTAACCACTGCACCACCATGGAAGTCCCATCCCTTATTCACTTTATGTCTGACCATGGCCATTCCCATCTCCTATATTTCTAGGCAGTACAGCCTCCTCAAGCAGTTGAGAATCTAAGGAGTACTTCTGATGGCATCTTTAGCCTCCTTAAGATGTTCTCTTACCCAGGATTCATTTCTAGTAAATACATATATGTGATTATATGTAAGGCTGTGCAAAAGTATCTTTAAGTAGACCATTTCTTGTAGAACTGCTATTATATGCACTGTCACTGAATCACTTATGTCATATTACGAGGGGTTACTATGTCCTGCATTATACTATATGCCCTGTAGAAAAATAGCACACGATCCTTGCCTTCAAGGAAATTACAGTTGGATTATGTAAACTATATCAATCCACAGGAAACAATTAGGAAACCATAAACATGGTACAGATTTACATGCTTATTGGTGTGCTCAGAGTAGCCAGTATTCAGCAGAAAGAGATCAATTGGAATAAAATAATAGAACATGATTAAAGAGTTTGTCTAAGCCCTTCCTTTGAGATGTGATGCAATTAAGGAAGGTCTGCTTCATTGAGGAAGTGGGATTTGAATTAGGCCTTAAACAATGAGTATACTGAAAATAAATATGAAATTAGAAGAGATTTAACAGAATTAATTTATCTCACTTTTCCTGAGTTTATTTGTATGAAGACGTACATACTCTATCCAACTGAGCTTTGTCAAATAATCCATAAATACATAAAGTATACATGATTAACAATACCTTTAATGCCAAAAGACAGCTTACTTTCTTAATCCAAAGCTCACTCTATGTAATTATTCTTTTTGCAAACTACTAGTTGGTTATATTAACACTTGAGTAATCTTGACAAGAAGCTGCTTTCAGCTGTTAAAGACCCAGATGCTGATCAGCATGCATTAAGTGATTCAGCCTAATTGGTTCCATCTAGATAAATTACTTACCTCAGTTCCTATCACAATTTCTTCCCTGGCAGAGAAGAACAGAAACTCATACAGCTTGTAGTGTTGAAATAAGCTGAAATACAAAATAAATGTGGAAAGCTGATAAGTTTATTTCAGGAAAAAAGAGCAAATATGTAAGAATATTTATTACAGGAAAGTTGTTTGAATTGACCAAGCTAAAGATATTAAACACTAATATGAAGTTAACCACCTCCTTTACTCCAAAATAAGTTGCCCAGAAATGCTAAGCAATTAAAGGTTTATTTTTTTTGAGACACTGACAATATAACATAGTACCTAAATTAATATCAGTAAACTAATCTGTGATGAGTGGATAGGTTTGGGGTAGATTTCATCTTGACTTTTCCTGGCTCACAACCAAATATTGCACTGCCTCTAAATAACACCAAACTTCACATTCTTTTTCGTGTTTTGTTCCAAACTGGAGTCAATTTCCTCTCATATGAATAGCACTGAATTCTATAGGCTACTTCCATATCAATTACTTCTCACATTCTCAAACTGTTTCAAGATTAAGGTAATTTCTGATAACACCTGAAGAATGATGCAACATTAACTGAAATACTTTTTAGATGAATGATTTTCTTGAAGAATATTCCATTACACATCAAAGAGAAGAATTAATTTGAGAAAGATAATTTCTTTAGTTCCTACCCGAAAGACTAAATGGTCAGTGTATAAAAACTATAAAGAGCTAAAAGAGCTTAAAAATATATAGTTCAAGTAAGATTAAAGATCTCAGCAATGTGTTACTGAGAGTTAAAAATTTACTGAAGGGTTGACTTCTAATATCCTGTTTGTGATAATATTTGAATTTTTCTAATTCTCTTCCTGCTGGTTGGGAAAATTAATAGACTCATAATACAGCAAAATGCTGAAGAACAAAAAATTGTCTTAGTGGTTTCTCTTTCACTCTGGTGCCTTTTGCTATTTAAGAAAATTGATTTTAATATAACTGAGAAATTAACATTTGCAAAATGTAGCTACAGAGCATGTATAATAATGGCTTCTCCTGAATGCTGTAATGGATCAAAGTTTCAATTCATTTGAAATCAACGAAGAAATCCTCAGGCAGCTGGGTCTCTCTGAGTTATATTAGCAGTTGATCTCACTACTAACACAATCCATTAAACTGATGGGTGTACAGACTCAGTCATGGTTTGTTTTGTTTTGTTTTGTTTTTGACTACATTCAAATTAGTCATCAACATACAGAAAACTAGCTTAGGTTTTGACATTACTTTGATCTGTTGGCTAGAAAATACAACAAGATTAGTGAAGTTTGATGATTCAATGAAGCAAAATAAATTCAAACTCTCCTTCCCTTACATTGGTTACCTAGAGAAAGCTTCAAGGTTAAAACTATTACATTATCAGTAACTGACTTTGAGTAGAAAAATTAAGGAGTGTAGAATATTTTGGAAACAGCTTGGCTTCTTCTCAGTTAACTAGTCTAAAACTTTCCTTTCCCCATCTTGTGTCACACAACGAAGTCAATTCATAAATCTTCCTTCCTGCAATTTCATAATCTTTCCACGTTATTCTCCTTATTGCATACAGTTATTAGATTATCCCATACCAAAAAAGAAATTCACTTCTTACAATGAAAATAAAATGCATGACTTGGATGCAGTGGCCATAGATACAGGGTTGGGCAAGGCCAGGACTACAGTGAGACATATAAGGGGAGGGGGGGGCCACCAAAGGGAGGCACTTGCTCAGGGGCAGGTCAAGTCATACCACCATTGCTTTGCTCTGGTCCCCACCAACAGCTGGGGTTCTCTCACATTACCAGGGAGCTATTAAATGGCCTCACATGGGAACAAAGTGACACTTCTGTTATGGGAGTGTATTTTTTCCCTCTTCCTTTGGACTCCCAGCTGACTCAAGCCCCTAGACTATTTTTGTCAAGCATCTTGTCTTGGTCCTAAATCAAAGGGAGACTACTCAGAATGAAAATGGTCAAGACGTCTGGCTCCAGGCCAGGAAGGACATTTGTGTGAAGAGGTGTTTTTTTTTCTTTTTCCGGTACGCGGGCCTCTCACTGTTGTGGCCTCTCCCGTTGCGGAGCAGAGGCTCCGGACGGGCAGGCTCAGCGGCCATGGCTCACGGGCCCAGCGGCTCCGCAGCATGTGGGATCTTCCCGGACCGGGGCACGAACCCGTGTCCCCTGCATCGGCAGGCGGACTCTCAACCACTGCGCCACCAGGGAAGCCCCTGAAGAGGTGTTTTAGAAGTGTTTTCTTATATTGAGTATATGTCTGTGCACTTTACCTTCACCTGATTTCCAGGGAATACATAGAATATACAATGACAGAAATGTCCTTGAACCAGATACATGTCTAAATGACGTCTTATATTAAAAAGCTATGTATATGTTGCGTAAGTAGATTACTCAGTAGCAATGCTGGGGAGGAATTCTGGTATTCATTTTTTCAATTCACAGACACATCATGGAATATACAGTGTAGACTCTATTAAGAGCAACAAATGAAATTTCAATTTTTTTAAGCTTTATTTATTTATTTTTTAAATTTTTGGCCACGCAGCATGTGGGATCTTAGTTCCCTGACCAGGGATCTAACCCATACCCCCTGCATTGGAAGCATGGAGTCTTAACCACTGGATTGCCAGGGAAGTCCCCGAAATTTCAATTTTATTGTCAGTTAAGTTTCATGTGCTATAGGTCACATTCCAAAACGTGCACTCCCAAAACTGACTAGGGCTTTCACTGGTTGATTAAACTTAATTATTAGGTTAAACTGAAAAACGGTTATACTTTTTTTTGATAACTGAGCTAGCTTCATATTTAGAAAACTTCTTTGCAGTCATTAAAATGAAAAGTATTATATGATTTAATTGACATTAAACTTGCATTTGTGGACACGAGACATTCTGAACAGGTGTTGCAGAAAAGCACATTTCTCTTGACACAACTTCAGAATCAATTCCAGATATCCTACTTACCAACTGATATTTTAATTTCTGTGACAGAGACACTTAAAACATGTAATTTCTTTGAAATCACAATATAAAGATTAAACAGCATAAAAGCTAGTTCTGATTTACTTTATTTGACTAAACTTTCAAATATTACTTTTTTTTTTTGGAGAAGTAAGACTAGGTATTTTTGGTGTGTGAAGTTACCCTGGTTAGGGTCAAAAGGTGACTAACACTGACATCCCCTCTTCACTTAACCATTTTCTGAATGTCAATAAAATGTCAAGAAATACGCTGATGAACATTTGTCCAGAAAGATGATATGAAAGAGAAAAGAGCTGCCATCTTTCACCATCTAGAAAGTGCATGGGTTTTGGTGCTGTGGTTAACTATCAGTCCTGGTGCCCACTATGAAACTCTTGGGTTGAGAGCTCAGCTGAAAAATGTATTCTGCTAGAGAGACCTGGAAGGCTCAAATGGAGAGAGAAGGGAAAGAAGGATGCTCTACAAATGTGCAGAGAATTCCCCCTGCCCAGTGATTTCCAAACTCTGATGGGCAGAAATACCTTGGGGAACAAGTTCTCCTCCAGCTCTGGGTTTCCACTCCCTTCCCTCCCCGCCACACAAGGATCTCCCTTTAATTGATATGAAGACTACTGTGGCTTTTAGTGAGAGACACACATTAGGAGGTATACTGTAACATTAAGAAGTCATATTATATCAAATGCTATTACATAAAAATATATCATACACCATTATTAATTCATGCCAGAAACCAGTATATAAACCTTATCATATTAAACACATTAGTTTTTTAAAAACTTCCAGGCTACAACCAGGATCCTTGCCAAGCAAATCATGAGCATGTCTAGACCATCATACAGCACCATTTATTTTAGAATTGTAAAACTTAAAGTTGGAAAGTACTGCAGTATATAGTAACAGAGGAACAAAGAAATTCTGCAGAAACTTTTAGTTAGGCAAAAGAAAGATTTTTTACCAACTCTTGTTTAAATATTTGCTAACTTAAAAAATGTCCCTTGGGAGAGATGCAAAACTCTAATGCAGACCTTGTGACAGATCATATAAAAAGACAGATTTCTTAGTTCAACAATGAAGAATCACTGTAAGAAAAATACTTTCCCTCCATCCACCATCATTTTCGAAGCACAAAGAAAGACTTAATGAATTTAATTGGTCAATACTACAAATATTTCAGGGTATATAATAAATTTGAGGAAGTATGTATATAAATCTCTTCAATTTCTAATATAAAGCATTTAAAATAAACGTTTAAATGGAAATGTTACTCTTTAAAATGTAAAATTTTAAGGTCAAGGTCAACTACCTGTAGTATAGTCTATTGCAATCAAATCTGAATAATCTGAAAGAGTCATTTGATTAATAAGAACAGTATTATTTAGAGATTCAGAGAAAAAAATTCTTAGCCAAGAATTATAGATCTAAATGAAATTATGCTTATCAAACATAAACTTCTTTTTAAGAATGCAAGGAAAGCCAAAATGTTCAATGTCCTGGTTTTTATTTATTGGATGGATGATTTGAATATTATCTAATTATCAGTTGGGTTAATTACTGCAAAAATTTTGTAAATGTCTAACTTCATTAAAAATTGAATTAGCTTCTATTTAATAGACATTTTCTAGAAAACATAAAGTGAAAACTAAATGCTACTGAAAAAAGTCCATACCTGACTTTCAAGTAATCAACAATAGCATTGGCTTGTTTTACATCAAAGATATTCCATTCCTCATTTTTTTGTGAATGGGATGGTCCTATTTCAGCCATAACTTCTCTGAGCCATTTTATGCTGTCTTCTATGGACATATGCAGTGCTGAAATAAAACCCAAAGACGTCTAAAGCATTATTTTCATAGATGTTTTGGCAACAAAATAACCCAAGACGTCCTTAATGTGTAACAATTCCATTTTTCAGTATTTGTGAGGACAAATGGTAAAACTATTGCTGTTTGTTTATGCTAATAATTACATTTTATGTAAGAGAACAGGAGCTTACACACCCAACAATTGTAAATTACCGTAATGCTATACAATCGTCTAAAGAGTTTGTTTCCATTTTAAGATGCAAAAAAAAAAAAAAGAACCCTCAATCTATCTAAAGATTACTTTAGAATGGAAAGGAAAAATTTTTTATAATCTTAGATTAAGAGTATAGATAGAAACGACACAAGGTTGGTTGGGTTAGCTGGTAAGGAAGGCCTACAAAGTAGACTCAGCCACTGTAGACAGCAGAACCAAACCCAGAGCTGAAAATGTAAATGAACAGAGTCAACTAACGCTCGGCTTTAGTTGATTGTTACCATGTGGGAATTTGGGCCGGAAGATTTTCAGTGGATGCCAGAAATATGGATTTTTATGTAAAAATCAAGATTTTTTTTTCTTTTCCAAGCTACAGACATAACTTATGTAAGCTGTTTCTCAAATGTATGCCTGATGGTGGTGGTGAGAGCCAGATGACAGTGCAAAAAGAGTGACACTGACACCACTTTGCCACCATTACCAAAAATAAACAAGTCAATGATTGTGGTCTATTCTCTCGCAATTAAAAGCAAACAAACAACAAAGCAAAACTATCTTCTAAGGCATCTGTCTAGTTGAAAAAGAAGTAAATAAGTGTCAAAAGCCTTGGACTTAAATTTTATAATGTGTATAATACAAACATTAACCTCCATCTTCTTATTTTTACTTGTGGCAGACAAATATTATTTACAATACACACACAGCTCCCTGCATCCTGAGGAGAATCCAGGTAACTGGAGTGTCCAAACTGTCCTTTGCTGACAAGTGAAGGGTGTATGGACACGAGACCGAACAGCATGGAGGTGGAGAGTTGAAAGGCTCTAGCAAAAACAAGGTTGGATTGGTTGCTTGGAGGGGGTGATTGTCAGCTGGTGGCCAGGATGAGGGCCTGGGGGAGAACTGTGCTGAACAATGTGAATCCCACCTTCTCAATCCCAACCAAACTTCTGTCTCTCTTAGGAGACCATTAGTAAACTTTCCAAGTCTTGTTAATGGGGTGGCTTTTTCAGGGAAGTAGAAGGCGAGAGTGCAGAGGAGTTATGAGAACACAGGCTGATTGTCAGAACCAATTATTTCTGGGTTACATAGCTTCTCTTTCTGGGATATAAGTGCTAGGTCCCCAAATTACTAATAAAATGACAGTAAAGTAATTTAAAATTTTGGAAGACACTATAAACACCAACTTGTAATTTGTTTAGTCTAGATTCTTTTCTATGTGTAGGAATTAGAAAAGCATAAAACTATATAACAATTAAAATCTGGTTTAATGAATGACAATTAGTCCAATTCTCATGGCCTCCTTCCAGATCCTGTTTTATGTCTGTCAGATACATAGAATTATTACTGGATAACTAGGCTTTCCTGTATCATTCTAAGTGGAGTTCAATTATTACTGAACATTTCTTTTTCTTTTTTTAAAATTTATTTTTTAATTTATTTATTTTTGGCTGCGTTGGGTCTTCGTTGCTGCGCGCAGGCTTTCTCTAGTTGCGGCGAGCAGGGGCTACTCGGTTGCGGTGCACGTGCTTCTCATTGTGGTGGCTTCTCTTGTTGCGGAGCACGGGCTCTAGGCACACTGGCTTCAGCAATTGTGGCTCTCAGGCTCTAGAGCTCAGGCTCAGTAGTTGTGGCACACGGACTTAGTTGCTCTGTGGCGTGAGGGATCTTCCCGGACCAGGGACTGAACCTGTGTCCCCTGAATTGGCAGGTGGATTCTTAACCACTGCGCCACCAGGGAAGTCCCTATTTCTTTTTCTATGATAAATTTCTTTTGAAAATAGTAAGAGTAATTTCAGAAATGAAAAATCTGTTGGATAAAAGCAATTAAGAAATGAATGGATTAAAATCTGAATCATTTTATTAATAAAACGGTATTAATTAGAAATGCAGAGAAAAAATTTAGATGATTCTAATTCTAGATGTGATTATACTTAACAAGCACAAAAATAAATTTATATTACTATTTCCTTATGTTAAAATATAACTGACTCTTTAAAACTGTTTTTCTATGTCTAATGTCTTTCTACAGATAATGGCTTTAAAAATTAGGAAAGTTATCATTTCACTTATCTAACTGAAATGTTTGCCCTTTTAAAAATCACATTTAGTGATGTGATTAAAATATGAAAGACTAAACCAATTAAATACTAAGGGCTGTTAGAAATAAAATTTATCCTTGAAAATTTAGGGTAATGAAAGAACATACTATACTTATAATTAGCTGGAAGATTTAGATTGGTACCTCATAACTGCCATTTACTACCTAGGTAATCTGAGTTTCATTTTTCTTATCTGTGAATGAGAATAATACCAATTCTCAAAATAATAGTGCTATTGTGAAGATCAAATAAGGAATGCATGGGAAACTCCTGGTAAACTGAAAAGATACATATACATTACATGTATATAGTGCTTTCTAGAATTTAGCCCAAAGCCAGGCACATCTCACGTGGTCAGGAGGATGGGCTCTCGCTCTCTGGGGTTCAGATTTAACCTCTCTGAATCTCATATATTCTTCTCATTTTTAAAATGAGGAGAATAATGGGACTATCTTATAAGACTGTGCATGAATTAAGTGCAAAAGTATTTGGAAAGCAAATGGCACTGTGAGTGACACAAGTTAATCCTGTATAAATGTTAATTATTATTATCATTATCATCATCATCATTCCTGTGTGGAGGAAAAACAATTCAACTTCATAGAACTAAAAAGCATTCTATGGTTATTTACCACATTCATGTTATATAGAGGACAATCAATCTTGGCCCATCGACCTAGATAGAGGCCAAATACCCAGTCTAATACTCTACATCCTGTCCTTGGTCAGGCCCTGGAAAAACTGAAACTCAAAACGTATATTATTAAGGGACTTCGCTGGCGGTCCAGTGGTTAAGACTTCGCCTTCCAATGCAGGGGGTGCAGGTTCGATCCCTGATCAGGGAGCTAAGATCCCACACGCCTGGAGGCCAAAAAATCAAAACATAAAACAGAAAGCAATATTGTAACAAACTCAATAAAGACTTTAAAAATGGTCCACATCAAAAAAAAAATCTTAAAAAAAATACACATATACTGTTAAGATAACTGTACAAATTCTACGTTCCATAATCTTTTAGTTTGATCTACTTTGATTCCAGGTGGGTTGTCTGCAGAATATCTTGTGGATAATGTAGCACAATCTGAGACAAGGGATAGATCAGAAACCGAGTCAGTATAAAGTAACAGTCCCCACACTAGAATTTTATTAGTAACCGTCGGCCACACTACAGCTCACAGCACAAACTGTGCTCTTCGGTGCTTTTTCTCTGAAGATGTTGCCGGATGGGATGGGAGTGCTCACTATGTGCTCAGGACTCCACCACCTCTTAGTTTAAGTATAAACATACTTCATCTCCTTCCCTGGCACACTTGGCTAAGATTACATTCTTTCCTGATGGTAACTATAACCTTGTTAGCTTGCAAGGTTTGAGAGGATTTTTTTTTTTTTCTGCCAGAAGGAAAACTAGATCCCTTGCTTTTTTCCGGTTAGGTTTTACGTACGTACTTTCGCTCTCTCATAGTTTATGAGTACTTGGATGGATCATGCTCAAGTTTTAAAAATTCATTTTTGAACTGATATCAACAATATAAAGTTTCACATAAAAGAAATATTCATAAGTTATGTTATGGAAAACGTTTAAAATGGAAATCTCTTGTCAAACTTGTAATGTGAGATCCATGAAATTTTTCTACTTTCCTTTATTCTGTTTCTAGTTTGTGAATTCTCAGCTCAGAGGTTGCAAAGCTTAAGACTGTTCATGTCATGTATTTCTTTTTACAATTCATAGATGACATATTCACATGGTTCAAAAAATATATGTGAAGGTGTATTGTGAGAAGCCTTCCTCTAGTCCTGTTGCCCATGTGCCCAGTTCCTACACCCTTTGCACAGAAAATTTTATTAGCTTTTTCTGTATTCTTCCAGCATTTCTTTGTATATATAACAAATAAAGACATAGATAAATACTAATCCTGTCTGTTTTATAAACAAAAGAATACAATTCTGCACCTTACTCTACTCAGTAACAACATATGATACCTAGAAAACCTTCCTCATTCTTTCCTTTTTTACCACTGCACAGTATTCCAATTTAGGGATAGGCTACTCCCTACAGGTAAAGTTTTAATTTTGGAGTAGTTTTAGATTTACAGAAAAGTTGCAAGAATATCACAGAGACTCCCCATATACCTCATACACAGTTTCCCCCATTGTTAATATAGCTATGGTACATTTGACACACCTAATGAGCAAATAGTGATATATTATTATTTAAGTTCACCCTTTGGATTTCTTTAGCTTTTTTTTTTTTTTTTTTTTTTTGTGGTACACGGGCCTCTCACTGCTGTGGCCTCTCCCGTTGCAGAGCACAGGCTCCGGACGCGCAGGCTCAGCGGCCATGGCTCACGGGCCCAGCCGCTCCGCGGCACGTGGGATCTTCCTGGACCGGGGCACGAACCCGTGTCCCCTGCATTGGCAGGCGGACTCTCAACCACTGCGCCACCAGAGAAGCCCTTTCCTTGTTTTTAAAGGCTTTGACAGTTTTGAGAAGTACTGGTCAGATATTTTGTAGTATGTTCTTAAATTTGGGTTTATCTGATACTTCTGTCATGATTAGACAGGGGTTAAATGTTTTGGACAGGAAGACTACAGTGCCATTCTCATCACATTATATCTAGGGTATTGTTATTTAACCTGGCTCATCACTAGTGGTGTTAGCCTTAGTCACCTGGCTGAGGTTGTATCTGTCAGGCTTCTCTACTATAAAGTTACTATTTTCCCCCCTTTCCATACTGTCCGCTTTGGAAGGAGGTTTGCAGCCCTCACTTAAGGGGTGGCGAATGGTGTTCAACTTGTTGTGGGTGAAGTATCTGCATAAATTATTGGGAATTTTACATGGGAGATTTGTCTCTTTTACCCCAGTTAATTATTTATTCAGTCATTAATTTCCATCAGTATGGATTCATGGATGTTAATTTTATACTTTGGATTATAATTCAATACTATGTTATTTCATTCAAATTATTTTAACTTTGGGCACTGGGAGCTTTTTCAGTTGGCTTCTCTAACTCTTTGACATACCCCCATCATTCTTGACAAACCCCCATCAGTGTTTTTTTGGCACTTTCTTTTGGCCACTACAAGAAACCCCCTGGCTCACCTTTTATGTTCCCTGCTCTAGGTCTACAATCAGCCATTTTTCTAAAGAGTCCTGGTTCCTTTTCTTGGAGAATGAAATTATAAACCAAGAACTGGGTCCTGGGTGGTATGCTCACTGCCACTGGATGTCATTGCTTTTTGGCCCTCTTTGTGAACAGATCTAAGAAGTATGTGTATATATGTGTTTACACTTAACTATACAACTATTCATCTGTATATCTATTAAGTTAAACAAGAATTCACACTGATGTTTTCAGTTTATGTGTCTAATCTTTTGCTTTTTCAAACATTACTGCAAGTAATGACTTTACATACATGTCAGGTTACACGTGTGCCAGTGGATATATAGGATAAATTCCCAAAAGTTGGATTGCTAGGAAGAGACAATACATTTGTCAAAGAGACAATACATTTGTAAATTTGATAGACAGCTGCTAACCTACATTCCACAAGGGGGTTTTTACTTCCATTAGACATATAGAGAATACTTGTTTTCTTACAGCTTTAACAGCTGAGAATGCTACCAACATTTTACAGTTTTGTCAATTTGATATATGACAAATGACATTTCTGTATAGTTTTAATTAACATTTTTCTTATTATCCTTAAGGCTGAACTGTTCATTTGTTTAAGAATCATTTGTATTTCTTTAGTCATATCCTTGGCATACTCTTCTATTGCACTATTGGTCTTTTTCTTCTTGCTTCTGCATGCTCTTTTTATATTACAGAACGTAATTGTTTGTTGATGTCTGAGATGCAATGCTTTTCCCAGTTTCTAATTCTTATTTTATTTTGATTCTGGTATTTTTTCATTGCAGACTTCTGGCTTTCATATATCAAATTTAACTATCTTTGTCTTTACAGCTTCAGAATTTTGAAGCATAATTATAAAGGTCTTCCCCATCCAAGGCTATAAATAACTTAACCCATGTTTTTCTCTAACATTTTTATGGCTCCACTTATTTTACATTTAAGGGTTTGATCCATTTGGATGTATTCTGGTTTATAAACAAAGACAGGTTTGAATCCAATTTCATTTTATTTTTTTCTTGATGGATACCCAGTCGTCCCAGTATTATTTATTGAATAATTATCTTTTCACCACAGATCTGAAATGCCATTTTACCAAATACTGAATTCCAGTGATTGGGTCAACTGCTTAGCTTTCTGTTGTGTTCCTTTGGTCTATTTAGTGATTCACCACTGTGTCCAAATACTTGAGATTTTATAACACTACTACTAGTACTACTACTACTAAGATACGCTAAAGCTTGTTACACTTTTAAAAGACAGTTTTTCTGGCTATTTCTATTTTTTTATTTTCCACATTTTTTGTGTTAGAATCACCTTGCCTAGTAACCCACCTCTAGGCTAAAACATTAACAAAAAACTGTTGGCATTTTTATTGGCATATTCATATTATAAATTAACTTGGTGAGATTTAGCATTTTTATGATGTTAGGTCTTTCAAAGAACATTGTAAGTTTTTTCCAAATGTTAAAAACTTCCGGGCTTCCCTGGTGGCGCAGTGGTTGAGAGTCCGCCTGCCGACGCAGGGGACGCGGGTTCGTGCCCCGGTCCGGTAGGATCCCACATGCCATGGAGCGACTGGGCCCGTGAGCCATGGCCGCTGAGCCTGCACGTCCGGAGCCTGTGCTCCGCAATGGGAGAGGCCACAAGAGTGAGAGGCCCGCGTACCGCAAAAAACAAAAAACTTCCTTTGTGGCTTTAAAATTCTTTGAAGTTTTCTTCATATAGGGCTTGCACATTACTTTTTTAAAAGTATATTCTGCATAGTTTCTATTTCTTGTTAGAGCATATATATTTTCTTTCACTAAATCTTTTATCTTTGTTTTCATACATAAATATTATTAAAAATTATACAGTGAAATTGACTTTTCCTTTTGGTGTATAGTTCTATGAACTTAAACCCTTGTAAAGATCATGTAACCACCACTACAATTGTGATACAGAACAGTTACATCACCTCAAAAAACTCCCTCATGCTATCCTTTTATGTACGCTTCTCACCCCAGCCTCTGGCAAACACTGATTTGTTCTCCACTGCTATAGTTGTGTCTTGTTGAGGATTTCCCATAAATGTAATGATACAGTATACAATCTTTTGAGACTGACTTCAACTCAGTATGATGCTACTGAGACGGATCCAAATTATCGTATCATGGTTCAATCAGTTTTATTGCTGAGTAGTGCTCCATTGTATGGATATACCATAGTTTGTTTACCTGTTCATCTATTGATAGACATTCAGTTTTGAGCACTTATGAATAGAGCTGCTAGACAACATTCGTGCACAGGCTTTTGGGTGAACATATGTTTTTCTTTCTTTAGAGTAATGCCTAGGAGTGGGATGGATGGGATATAATTTTATAAGATGCTGCCAACTATTGTCCAGAGTGGCTGTGCCACTTTGCATTTCCACAAGCAAAGCATAAGAGTTCTAGGTGCTCTGTGTCTTTGTCAGCATTTGGTATTGCCAGTATTTTTTAGTTTAGCCATTCTAATAGTTGTGTAGTGGTTTCATAGTGGTGTTTTTCTTTTCTTTGAACATCTTCCTTTTTTTATTTTTTATACAGAAGCTTCTTATTAGTTATCTATTTTATACATATTAGTCACAGTGGTTTTATTTTATATTTCCCTAATGACAAATGATGTTGAACAACTTTTAAGGAGTTTATTTGCTATCCTTATATCTTCTTTGGTGAAGGGTTTGTTCAAATTCTTTGCCCATTTTTAAAATAAGATAAACTTTATTTTGGAAAAGATTTATATTTATAGAAAAATTACAAAAATAGTATTGAGAATTCCTGCACACTCCACACAGTTTCTCTTATTTTTGACATCTAACATTATCATGGTACCTTTATTTACGACTAATAAACCAATTTTATATATTACAATTAACTAAAGCCCATATTTTATTCAATTTCCTTAATTTTTACTAAGTGTCCTTTTTCTATTCCAGGATCACATCCAGGATACCACATTACACTTGGTAGTCATGTCTCCTGAGGTTCCCCTAGATTGATAGTTTCTCTGACTTTTCTTGTTTTTGATAACCTTATCAGTTTGAAAAGGACTGGTCAAATATTTTGTACAATGTTCCTCAATTTGGGTTTGTCTGATGGTTAAACATAAGTTATGGGTTTTCATGGCTTTGTCCATTTTTAATAGGGTTGTTTGTTTTCTTATTGTTGAGTTTTGAGAGTTCTTTATATATTACAACTACAAGTCCTTTTTCAGATATGTGATTTGCAAATATATTTTTCCCTGTCTGTAGCTTGTCTTTTCATTCTTTTAACAATGATGTTCATAAAACAAAAATTTTAAAATTTGATGAAATCCAATTTTTTTTATGGGTCATGTTTTGGGGTTCACTTCTAACAACTTCTTGATAACCCAAGGTCATGAAGATTTTCTCCTATGTTTTCTTCTAAAAGATTTATAGTTTATATTTTAAATGTATATCTGAGCCATTTAGATTTAATTGTATCAAGTGAAAGTTCAGGTTGAAGTGTATTTTTTTCAAAATAGATGAGCAGTTGTTCCAACAACATTTATTGAAAAGGCTACCTGGTTCCACTGAATTGCTTTTGCATATTTATAAAAAAAAATCAGATGACCATTTTTGTGTGAGTCTATTTCTGAATTCTGTCTTCTGTTCCATCAATTTATGTGTTCATCTCTTCACTAATTCCACACTGACTTCATTACTGTAACTTTATAGTAATTCTTAAATTGAGTGGTAAGACGGATGCAGCTTTACTCTTATTTTTCAAAAATTTTTTAGCTGTTTTAGGTCCTTAGCCTTTCCATATAAATTTAAAAAATCAACGAGTATGTCTAGAAAAAATCCTGCTGGGATTTGGATTGATACTGCATTAAATCTACAGATCAATTTAGAAGACATCTTTTTTTTTTTTTTTTTTTGCGGTACGCGGGCCTCTCACTGTTGTGACCTCAGACTGCTGTGGCCTCTCACTGTTGTGACCTCAGACTGCTGTGGCCTCTCACTGTTGTGACAGGCTGTGGACGCGCAGGCTCAGTGGCCATGGCTCACAGGCCCAGCCGCTCCACGGCATGTGGGATCTTCCCGGACCGGGGCACGAACCCGTGTCCCCTGAATCAGCAGGCAGACTCTCAACCACTGCGCCAACAGGGAAGCCCTAGAAGACATCTTTACCATGTGGAGACTTCTAATCCAAGGACACAGTATGTTTTTTCATTTGTTTAGGTTTTATTTCTTTTATCATCATTTTAGCATATAGATTGCGTACATTTTGTTAGATTTATACTCAAGTACTTCTATTATGTTTTGAGTTATTGTAAATGATATTATCTGTTAAAATTTTGGTAACCAATGTACATTGCTAGCATACTGAAATACAACTGACTTGTGTGTTTTGACCTTATTCCTGCAAATTTGCTAAACTCATTAGTTCTAGGAATTGTTTTGATTCTGTGTAATTTTGTATATAGAGCAACATTTCATCTAAGAACAGGGACTGCTTGATTCCTTCCTTTCCAATCTGCATGTGTCTTATTTCTTTTTCTCACCATACTGCACTTATTGCTAAGACTCCTATTCTTATGTTGAATAGGAGTGGTAAGAGAAGACATTCTTACCTTGACCCCGATCTTATGGGGAAAGAATCTGGTCTTTCTACCACTAAGTATGATGGTGGCTTTTTTGTAGATGTCTTTTATGAGGCTGACAAATATCACTTCTTTTCTTAATTTTCTGACTTTAAAAACATACTGAATGGATGTTGTATTTAGTCAAATGCTTTCTCTGCATGTATTTACATGATCATGTGTTTTTTTCTTCTTTCAACTATTTACATTGATCAGATTTTCAATACTGAACCAGCATTGAATTTCTGGGATAAAGCCCAACTGGTCATGCATATTATTCCTTTTATAAATTGCCTGAGTCATTTTGATGACATTTTGTTGGGAATGTTTTTTATGTTCATCAGGGATATTGCTCTGTAATTTCTTCTCCTTCTCCTATACCTACTACGCCACCTTTCCTCTACTTTTTCTTTTCCTTCTCTTTCTTCTCCCTCTCCCTCACCTCTCCTTCTTCTCTCCTTCTCTTTGTCAGGTTTTGGTATGAAGATAATTTTAGCCTCATAAAATGAGTTAGGAAGAGTTCTTTCCTCCACTATTTCTGGAAGAGGTTATGTATAATTGGTGGTATTTCTTCATTAAATGTTTAATAGAATTTTCCATTGAAAACATCTGGGACTGAAGAAGTTTTTCCAAAAGTTTTTAGCAACAAACTCAATTTCTTAAATCATTATGGGAATATCAGGTTGTCTATTTCATCTTGGGTGAGTTTTGTTAGTTTGTGGTTTTTGAGAATTGGTCAGTTCCTTTTTGTTTTCTAATGTATGTCTATAATTAGCATTCTCTTAATATTCTGTAAATGTCTGCAGGATCTTTAGTGATACCCTTTTTTAATATCTGATAATGATAACCTGTGCCTTCTATCTTTTTTCTTAGTTTTGCTTCTTGTTTATCAACTTTACTGGTTGTTTCAAAGATCCTGATTTTTGTTTCATTGATTTTTCTCCATTGGTTTTCCATTTTCAATTTCATTGATTTCTGTTTGTTATTTCTTTCTTTTCTGCTTGATCCATGTTCTTTTTTTCTGGCTTCCTAAAGTTTAAGCTTATTCATTTTAGACTGCATTCTTTTCTAATATAAGCATTTACTGATAGAAACTTCCCTCTTATCATCGGCTCAACTGCATCTCACAAATTTTCATGTTTTATTATCATTCACTTAAAAATCTTTTCTAATATCTGTTGAGACTTTCTCTTTGACTCATGGACTGTTAAGAACTGTGCTGTTCAATATCCAAGTGTTCAGAGATTTTCCTGACATATTTCTATTATTAATTTCTTGCTTAATTCCATTATGGTCAGAAAATATATTTGTATAATTTCAATTACTTTATTTTATTTACTTATTTTTAAACATCTTTATTGGAGTATTATAACTGCTTTACAATGGTGTGTTAGTGTCTGCTTTATAACAAAGTGAATCAGTTATACATATACATATGTCCCCATATCTCTTTCCTCTTGCATCTCCTTCCCTCCCACCCTCCCTATCCCACCCCTCTAGATGGTCACAAAGCACCGAGCTGATCTCCCTGTGCTATGCGGCTGCTTCCCACTAGCTATCTATTTTACGTTTGGTAGTGTGTATATGTCCATGTCACTCTCTCACTTTGTCCCAGCTTACCCTTCCCTCTCCCCGTATCCTCAAGTCCATTCTCTAGTAGGTCTGTGTCTTTATTCCCGTCTTGCCCCTAGGTTCTTCGTGAACATTTTTTTTTTATAAGATTCCATATATATATGTGTTAGCATACAGTATTTATTTTCCTCTTTCTGACTTACTTCACTCCTATCTAAGGAGACAAAAGACCTGTATGCAGAAAATTATAAGACACTGATGAAAGAAATTAAAGATGATACAAATAGATGGAGAGATACCATGTTCTTGGATTGGAAGAATAAACATTGTGAAAATGACTCTACTACCCAAAGCAATCTACAGATTCAATGCAATCCCTATCAAACTACCACTGGCATTTTTTCACAGAACTAGAACAAAAAATTTCAGTTTGTATGGAAACACAGAAGAGCCAAATAGCCAAAGCAATCTTGAGAAAGAAAAATGGAGCTGGAGGAATCAGGCTCCCTGACTTCAGACTATACTACAAAGCTACAGTAATCAAGACAGCATGGTACTGGCACAAAAACAGAAATAGAGATAAATGAAACAGGATAGAAAGCCCAGAGATAAACCCACACACATATGGTCACATTATCTTTGATAAAGGAGGCAAGAATATACAGTGGAGAAAAGACAGCCTCTTCCATAAGTGGTGCTGGGAAAACTGGGCAGTTACATGTAAAAGAATGAAATTAGAACACTCCCTAACACCATACACAAAAATAAACTCAAAATGGATTAAAGACCTAAATGTAAGGGCAGACACTATAAAACTCTTAGAGGAAAACATAGGCAGAACACTCTATGACATAAATCACAGCGAGATCCTTTTTGACCCACCTCCTAGAGAAATGGAAATAAAACCAAAAATAAACAGATGGGACATAATGAAACTTAAAAGCTTTTGCACAGCAAAGGAAACCATAAACAAGACAAAGAGACAACACTCAGAATGGGAGAAAATATTTGCAAATGAAGCAACTGACAAAGGATTAATCTCCAAAATTTACAAGCAGCTCATGCAGCTCAATATCAAAAAAGCAAACAACCCAATCCAAAAATGGGCAGAAGACCTAAATAGACATTTCTCCAAAGAAGATGTACAGATTGTCAACAAACACATGAAAGAATGCTCAGCATCATTAATCATTAGAGAAATGCAAATCAAAACTACAGTGATGTATCACCTCACACCAATCAGAATGGCCATCATCAAAAAACCTACAAACAATAAATGCTGGAGAGGGTGTAGAGAAAAGGGAACCCTCTTGCACTGTTGGTGGGAATGTAAATTGATACAGCCACTATGGAGAATAGTATGGAGTTTCCTTAAAAAACTAAAAATAGAACCACCATACGACCCAGCAATCCCACTACTGGGCATATACCCTGAGAAAACCATAATTGAAAAAGAGTCATGTACCAAAATGTTCATTGCAGCTCTATTTACAATAGCCAGGACATGGAAGCAACTTAAGTGTCCATCAACAGATGAATGGATAAAGAAGATGTGGCACATATATACAATGGAGTATTACTCAGCCATAAAAAGAAATGAAATTGAGTTATTTGTAGTGAGGTGGAGGGACCTAGAGTCTGTCATACAGAGTGAAGTAAGTCAATTACTTTAAATTTAAGGTTGTTTTATGACCCAGGATACAGTCTACCTTGGTGAATGTTCCATACACACTTGAAAAGAATGACTGTTCTATTGTTTGGGGGTGTACTGTTCTCTGAATGTCAATTAGATCCAGTCAGTTGATGTTGTTTTTCTTTTGGTTTACCCTGTTTGTGGCCTAGTCAGCATCGTGAATTTATAGGCTTATGTCTTTTGCTAAATTTGGGAAGTTTTCATCCATTGCTTCTTCAAATGTTTGTTTAGCACTGTAGTCTTTCTCCTTTTGGGACTCTGATGATATGTATATTAGAACTTCCATTGTCCCACAGGTCCCTGAGGTTTTGTTCATTTGCTTGCCAGTCTTTTTTTCTCTGTATTGTGCAGATTGGATAATTTCTATTGTTCTATCTTCAAGTTCACTGATTTCTCCATTCTGCTATTGATTGCATCCAGCAAGATTTAAATTTTGGTCACTGTATAATTTGGTTCTAAAATTTTAATGTTTCTTCTTTATACCTTCCATTTCTTTCATGATTCTTTATATTTTAACATTTGTTTCAACAATATGCATAACTTTTCATTTAAGTTCTTTTATAATAGCTATTTTGAAGTCTTTGCCGTATAATCTCCATATCTACTTCATCTTATTGTTGGCAATAATAATATTATTATTTTCCATGCAAGTTGATATTGACATTGTTCTCTGCCCAGTAATTTCGGCAACAGTGTTAAAAGAATATGTTTCGAGACATGTAGTACTCAAAGATTCTACAAATATTTGTGTATGAGGAAAAAAACAGCCAAAATCTGTCTTTTTGATGATATACTAAGAATTCTTTTTTGGAAGGTTGTAGTTCAACAACTGAAACTGAAACAATGTTATATTATTTATCAGGTCTCTTAATAAAATATGTATTTTTAATTGTAATACTGGAAAAGACTGAATTCTCAGGACTAACTACCTGAGACTTCAGTTTTTGTGGTTTTTTTTTTTTTTTTTTTTTTTGTGGTACATGGGCCTCTCACTGTTGTGGCCTCTCCCATTGCGGAGCACGGGCGCCGGATGCGCAGGCTCAGCGGCCATGGCTCACGGGCCTAGCCGTTCCGCGGCATGTGGGATCTTCCCGGACAGGGGCACAAACCTGTGTCCCCTGCATCGGCAGGCGGACTCTCAACCACTGCGCCACCAGGGAAGCCCTTGTGTTAGTTTTATGCTATGTTCTTATGTGCAGGATAATTTGAAATCAGTCAGTTAATATCATACAATTTTTTTCATTATCAATTATAATTATTTTTTTCTTCTATTGGTACTGTTATTTATGTTTAACATGGCACCCATAGCTAAGTAAAAGCAAAGATGAAATTCTCCTATTTGTAGAGAAGGAAAATAGTGATTTCTTCTCCTCACATACAAGAACCACCAATTCTTCCCTTGTTATGGGTGATGAGGAGCAGGTGATGTGGAGCAGAAGTGGCTTCTCTACTAATTTTGCTAGCTCACTTAATATTTCCCCTGCATCCATATAGTTAGAAACTGATACATAGAACAGAATAAGCTTTTTGTGACCAAAAGCCATGCATAAATTTTACTAGGATGATGGTGACAATTCTTCAGGGGTGACAAGGTCTTCTACCTGCCCAAATTTAAAAAAAAGAAACTAAAAACAAGCAAACAACCAAAAAGAAAAGAAGAGACAAAAAGGAAGGAAGGAAGGAGGAAGGAAGAAAGGAAGGAAGGAAGGAAGGAAGGGAGGAAGGGAGGAAGGGAGGGAAGGAAGGAGGGAGGGAGGAAGGAAGCAAGGAAGCTGTCTCCCATAGACACAAGCATGTCTTTCAACTGAGTCAGAAACACCTTTACGTTTATTGTGCTCAAGGTCTTTTGATTATATACTCTAAGATTGAAGTTCTAGTTCTTCTACTTCCCGGCTATGCAACTTTGTTCTCTGGACTGCTTGCTCAACTCTGAAATAGTGATTACAATACCTCCCCTGCAGGAGTTGCTCTGCATTCCATAATGTATGTTAAAGATTAGAACCAAACATACTGCCTAGTGCAGACTCGGCAATAAATAAACGATAGATTTCTTTCTCTTCCTCCTTCCAAGTAGCAAGTCTGTTTATTCTCAAACAAAAGTCATCACATTTTAAATTGCTCCAAGGAAGAATTTCCAAATTTCCTGTAGTAACTCATTTCAATTTTATGTAAGAAAAAAAGTCACAAAATATAAGTGTATGTGAATAATGTCTATTTCATGGGGTTTTGATATTGACCAAAGTACCTCCTCTTAACAGTAATCCTGAGATACCCCAATAATAATTACAGGTAAGATGAGATGAAAACAGCTCAAAAAATGAAAAAATATCTAGATAAATCTGAGCTACTTGACATTTTGGGGATGGATGGCACTAATAAGATTTCAAAATGAAAGTAACATATTTGGCAAATTAATTACTATGAGAACTTTAGCCTTGTTAAGTATTATTTGAAGCTTTATAACTTAATGAAGATATGAACTATATTTTTGCTAAAAAACAATAAAATTAGGAACTTTTGCTGAAGAACATTAATTTAGACAGAAGATTAATTTAGACAGTGGACTAAATTTTTGTTTCTTAAAAAAAGAAAAAATAATGTACTCACTTTTAAGATTATGAAGTAACATATCCAGTAAAGTCATAAATTTTGAATACTGAATAATAGAAAAGTCCATTCCTCTTGCCCACAAAAATCCAGATACATAATAATCTAGTAGACTGGCTTCCTTTAAACAGGTTTGAAGATTTCTGAAATTCAGAAACTTTTCCAGTTTCCTGTAACAAAAAGAAAAATCCAGATATTAAAATTGATTAAATAATGAACAGTTCCTTTTCTAAGTTTTGAAAACAGGTATTTTTCTTGAATGAAAATTCTGTAATGCTCATAATCTGAAAATACCCATGGTTATATCAAAAGCTGAAGTCAAAAATGGCATTCAAAAGAGAAACAGAGAGAGAACGAGAGAGCGAGCTCTCTAATACAACCCCATTAGTATTTTATTCTGAATTATATTCTTTTGACTCCCTAAATTTACTTACTTTTCACTCTACTGATTTCTGCTACCTAATGTTGCTAAGGAAAAGTCTGAGGCCTGCCTGATAATTTTCCTCTAGGTGACTTTCTTTATCCCAGAGATGAGGTAATACATGAAGTTTTATTCTATTAAAATATTTAAATCAAAGACCAACTCTTATTGGTCTTCTTTCTCTACTTCTTCTAAATCTTTTTCTCCTCCCCTCTCTCTTCATTTTATCTTTGAAGTATAGTAACTTTTCGTTTTCCTTTTCCCTCAAATTCAATGTGTTTTTCCATGTATACAATCAAGTTTCTTTTATTTCTGACAATGGTCTGGAACTAGATTGTTAAATATTCATTCTGCTTTCTTTTTTAAAGAATTCCAATTATGTATATTTTACTCATTTTTTTCTATAACTGTAATTTTCTCTTTGAACTTCAAAAAAATTTTAAGTCAATTTCCTTTTCATTTTGTATGCTTTTCTTGTTACTGTCTTCTATGTCTCTTGTGTTTTCAGCAGTGTTAATTCTCCCTTGGGCTGCTTATAACTTTCACCTCTGCAAGATCTCTCCTTTTCTACTTCTTTAAAAAATGTTTCATCAACTTTCCTTATCTCTACCTTGAATTTTTGTATCTGTCTTATGCTCTTGTGATTGCTTCGTAAGTGTTCTTAACTCATGGTAAATATTTGATCATTTTTTGTTTGTTCGTGGCCATATTCTTCTGGTGTATTTTCTTTGCCTGCCATTTCTTTTTTCTATTCTTCAATTTTTTTCTTGCAGTGTCTTTGTATGTAACCTCCTTGCTTAATGCTCAAACCTGGCCATATTACAAGATGTTTTCTATATGATATAATTTTGTCAATTATTCTAATTTTTATTCTTTTTTCAGTTAGTGGGGAAAAGGGAAAAAGTAGAATAGGTTCTCTTCACTATCACATAAACAATCTATTTCTTGTAAACATGGGAAGTATCTGCTCTAAGACTGTGTATTCTGGTCTTGCTATTGCAAACAAGGGTTCTTGAAACGGCACTTCAGGGTTTTCTCCTCACCTGGGAGAATAAGTATATTTTTAAGCTTATTCTCAGATCTTCCACTATGTACATCCTCCTTGTAATTTCTCCTGCACTTCTGCTTGATCTACAGTGTTTCTGGTGGGCATCCTCACAGTTTGTGGTCTGTGCTTTCAGCATCTCCTTGTTAGTAGAAATGGAATTGGTATTTCCTAGATGCTTATATGTGATTTCTCAGGGAATGTCTGTATGTGTGTATGTGTGTTTGTGTGTGTGTGTGTGTGACAACTTTATACTGCCATTTACAAAAAAAGAGTCCTTATTATTTACAATACTGAAATAAATTACACAATCAGAATAATGAATACAGCAAGATTAAACAAGTCTGGGAATAAATAAAGCTGATGTTGCGTTTAACTCACTCTCTAACATACATTTCATTTACAGTAGTATCTGCGTAGACCCCAACACCCAAAGTGAGATCTGAGTCTTTTCAGCCAGTCATGCTTCTCATCTCCCTTCTCATAATGCCATATAATGCCTTTCAGTATATGGCATTCTCTATAATAATTATTGATCTACAGTGACCACTCTCCTAAATTGTTCTAGTTAATTCATAACTAACGGTAAGGGTCATTTTCTTCTGTGGAACAAAAATCAGAAGAGTTAAGTAAGTAGCTTTGGCTGCTGCTGGCAGTTATTTTATAACCATAAGAAAAATCAGTCCTAAGACTAAGCCTTACTTCTTGATACTATTGAGGACTTGAGTCAACCAACCCTGGAGTCAATCTATCTCTGAATGTCCCGTTATGTGATATTTTACATACATGTGTGTGTGTGTGTGTGTGTGTGTGTAAATGTGTGTATACTTTATTTTTAGGTCAATATGATCAGTTTTTTATGTTACATGCAATTAAAAGCATCCCAACTGATACATTTTGTCAAGCACACAAATCAAATGGTAGATGCAGAAATGAATGGGGAGGCAATCTGGGGAAGAAGGTTACCTCACTAGCCAGGCATCTTCCATTTGCACTGGATATCAGTCAGCAAGATTTATTTTCCAATGTTTAATGTATAATACCATTTATTCTTAAGTAAAAGTCAGTAGGAAAATGTCTATAGTAATAAAAACTTGTGGTATTTTAATGGAATCAACAAATAGGCCAATGGAACAGAAAGCCCAGAAACAGACCCAATATATATGGGAATTGGTATATGACAGAGGTAGTATTTCAAATCAGTGAGGGAAGTATGAATTCTTCAAAAATGATGCTGGCAGCATTGACTATCCACATAGAAAATAAAATACTACCTCACCCAATACATGGATTAACTAAAACAACCCCATTAGTATTTTATTCTGAATTATATTCTTTTGACTCCCTAAATTTACCTACTTTTCACTCTACTGATTTCTGCTACCTAATGTTGCTAAGGAAAAGTCTGAAGCCTGCCTGATAATTTTCCTCTAGGTGACTTTCTTTATCCCAGAGATGAGGTAATATATGCAGTTTTATTCTATTAAAATATTTAAATCAAAGCTTTTTTGGGGCAATTTACAATAAGAGTATATTTGTTTGATACACAGTTTTGAACAGCAACTTTTCTTATTTTATCTTCTATCAAACTTTTATTTTATGAAGTTTCAAGTATTTTTTTCTTATACACTAAGTTAGATGTATACTCTAGCATCTTCCAATTGCTTTAATATGCATTTTGAATGTTTTCTTAAATTTGTTTTCCATTACTGCCTTGATTTTCAGCAAGATAAGTCGTATATTGGATTTATTCTTTACCTTAGTTTCTTGCCTTAGTGTTAAAAGCTTCTTAATTTACATATTTTATAACCTCTTCTTTTATCTCGTTTTATGAAATCAATGCCCTCTTTAATCATCAGCTTTTGCCTAACATTTTCTTCTGTTTACAGAAGTTAGTCTTCCTTCTAAGTGTATTCTTCATCTGCATGTTATTGTTTTAATTAAATATCTGACCTGAATAGTGGCATGTGTTCTTTGCTTTACGTTTTTATTTTTTCAATGTTTAACTATATACTAATAGACAATTGCCTAAGAATAATATGGTGAAGTCTCTTTAAGTTTCCTCCACCTTCGCTCTCTTTCCCTAATGTCCCCTCCATCACTTTCCATAGTACCATTTGAATCTTAACCTTCAACCTGAACTGCAGGCTAAATATTTAACATTTCTGTTCTTCATTCAGTTATTTCACTCCAAAGGAAACTAAGCAGGGAGGCATTAGGAGCAAGACACTGCTGTGGTTTGAATGCAAAGTTTCCATGCATTTTACTGGTAAATCTGTAAGCTTTTCCTCTGGGAATAAAGGGAGATGGAAAAGGGGAGAGGGGAGAAATGGCCACAGATGTAGCGTGAGAGAATGTAAGGAAAGAGAAAGATGCTTAATAGTGATTTAGGAAGTTTTGCTATAGTGATAGGTGATGTAACTACCTACTTTGTCTCACCAAGAATTTCAGTAAAAATATTACATTATTCTTGCCTGCTCTTGAAATTGGAGTGCCTTTTATTTTTTAAATATGATGACATGCAGAAATAAGCCTTAAGGCAAGAGCTGAACAGCTCATGGAAACCAATTATAGAGAGGTTATTAAAAGATCTCTCCACCTTACTTCTGTGTTTAAATAGTTATTTTCAATTTAGTCCCTATCCTTTTTTCAAAAGGGATTTGGGTGGATCTGTAAATAAAATCAGGGTTACATTAAAACATGAATCATAGATAGTAGTTAGGAAATGTTGAGAAATGTACCCAGACATTTAACTTTGCTTGAAGTGTATTCCAGAAATATATTTTAATGATACTTTAATGTTTCATTTGGTTGGTTGCTTTTATGCAACAAAATTTTTAAAGGTAGGGAAATGTGCTAATGTCCCATAATTTATTTTAGTAGGTTTATCACTTCGTAGACTGTATGATTTTGGCATACTTTTGCCACTTGGTGACGTGATACCTCAATTATATTTCTGTCATTTTGAAAGATGTATAATCCCCATTTATAATAATGCTATTTTATATGGAAAATGAATGACTGGCTACAAATAATTCAGGATTACTGTTACAAAAATCATGTAAAAAACCTCAAGAAAATTACTTTTCAAAGAAATGGCTCCTGACATAAAACTGTTGTCATTTATCCAAAATCGATGCCCTAAAATTTGAGATTACTTCAGATGAATTCTATTAATGAGATGGTCATAGGCACATCCTAAAAGAATGACCTTTTAGGTCAACCTGCTGTTAAACCTGGTTGTTTCTATACAGCAGCTAACTTCTGTATCACCCTCTGTATCATTTACTTTCTTCTAGACCTCACCTCTTACAGATTAAAAATACTTTTAGAATTTAGATATTTAACAAAAAAGAGAGCCAGTAATTGAAAAAGAGAAAAAGATTGTCACAAAAGATGGTCATACACAGTACAACTTAAGATGTGATGAGAAATACACAAGTCTAAAAAGCGTTTGCAATAAATTTTATTTAATATAACATCTTGTATTTATTATTTAATAAAAATAAATTATAAACTATATTAAATATATGTCATTTACATTGTATTAATCTACTATCTGCCTAGTTTGTTTCTGTTTTTGTTTTTTTTTGCGGTACGCGGGCCTCTCACTGCTGTGGCTTCTCCCATTGCGGAGCACAGGCTCCGGACGCGCAGGCTCAGCGGCCACGGCTCATGGGCCAAACTGCTCCGCGGCATGTGGGATCTTCCCAGACCGGGGCACGAACCCGTGTCCCCTGCATCGACAGGCAGACTCTCAAACACTGCGCCACCAGGGAAGCCCCCTGCCTAGTTTTAAATACCTATTTTTTACATTTCAATGACCAACATTTGGGGTTACCTAGAAATCGAAGATAATAGTTACTTGAAGCTTAATCAGTGATATTAATACAATAAATGCATTTTTCTAATCAATTCTGACACTAAAAAATAAGAATTCCCAATGAGCATTCATTTCTATAAATATGGTAACATCACCATAAAATTCTTAAACCTGTGAAATTTTTAATTGAGTAATACTTCTAGAAATGCAGATAGTAAGTAGTATGACCAAATCACAGATCACCAGGATTTCTAGCAGGATTTGAAGGCAGTGGAGGTGAAGAGCATTTCAGGAAAAGGCCTGTCAGTGTCATTTGCCTGCTCTTAATATGCCTTCCCTTCTCAAATCTCTCTTCCAGCAAGTACATCTGTCATATATTTCCTTCTCAGCAGTAAATCACCTCTATTCCATAATATTTGTAAGATTTGCAAATGATAACCACTGACAAAGTCATTTTCCATTTGCCCATTATGGTCGACAATGCCCGGCTTACATCTAGATGACTGGACCACAGAAGTCTTACCCTGGAACGTTACAGTCCAGAACATCATCACATTGTCCCCACACTCCACACATTATAACCGATCAGGCTTCCATTATTAGAGTGAGATAATTTTTAAAATGAATGATTACTAAAAACATCTTTTCAGAATTTGTGTGGTGGATATATCTGAGTATATATTAGAGTTCTAAGTAAATGATCTACTGTAGAAATCAATGGCCTTAAGAATAGGATGTACGTATATTAGAACTGATACCTATAAATTCAGTTATATTCACATATTTAAGCAAAATGTATGAGATTAGAATACTTAGCATAGCTTCATATCCAATAAAAATCACAGATGGATGGCTAATATTCAGGATTTCCAAAATTATAAAATGTATTCACTATTAATATTACAGAAAATACATCTTACTCTTGTCATGATGAGACAGAAGACCTAAAGGTTCTTGTGCATACTGACAGTTTTACAAATGAAAGAGAAAAGAAGATGGCATATGCTAATGGCTGCTTTTAACAATAAATCCCTATTCTCTGTTAAGATTAGCAAGTTGGTTGAAATCCATTTCTCCCATAAAGAAGACTGCTGAGCAGTGGAAACAAGTCAGTTGTTTGAGAATTTTTGTGTTCCACAGTCCGGATATATATATCTGTGCAAAATATAATAACAAATATTTTGGAAATAGGTTTAAAATGTGTAATAACATATCATGACCATTTATAGATGCAGAACTAGAACTGTTCCATATTTGGTTGTAATATTGAAGTACTTACTGTTGAACTCCATCTATATCCTCTGCTAGCATTTCGGTGATCTGGGCAACTGAAAGAAAATCTGGACACAGAATCCCTTCATGCTCCTGGAATTCAGTATCTTTCTACGAAAAAAAAATGTGGAATAAGTTATTTCAATCACGTTTCACATATTAATCCCAATGATACCAAAATTTGTTCTTACTTTTGTCTCACTGCTATCAGGAAAAAATTTAAAAACAACAGTCTCCTAGATAATCTCTTTACCTTTCTGTCTTTAAGTAATGGTACCTCTCTTCTGAAAAGCTGAATCGTTAGTCAACCTGTCTTTTGTGCATATTTAAAACTGGGTGAGGTGATGGTTTTCAATTAACAAACATTTTTGAATATCTATATATTCCTCATTGAACTTGGGGCACAAGAGGAGGCAAAGACAAGTAAGAAAGACTTGTTATCCTCAAGAAGCTTAACATCTTGTGGAAGGGACAAACTAAAAGTGACTTTAAAACAAGAAAACAGAATAAGTGAGCCATAATAAAGATGCCATTCAGTCTAAAGGAAGGAAGGGACAACAAGGACAGCAACAGGACAAGGAAAGTCTACAGAGAGAAATAGCCTTTGTGAGACTGAGCATGGATAATGTCCTAGGTGAAGCGACTCAGCAACACCAAGGTGATAAAGACAGGACAGTTGGGTACCGGTTCTGTAAATATAAAGTAGTTCACAGTGGTGCCTAGGGCACACACAGGGGACTAGTTGGACCTAAGTGGAAGGTGGGCATTGGAAATATATCACAGGAGATCTTAAATAATTTAATAAAGATTTACTGAGTGATTACAATACACAAGATACTGCACAAGGCACCATACATATTTTAGACCATGGCTGGTTGAAGAATGACAGGCTGAAGAGTTTGTTCTTTACAGGCAATAAGGGACCGTGAAGTTTTTGAGCAATGAAATGACAAAACTATGCTTTAATGAAGGGTACTCTGTAGCAGGGTGAAGGACAAAAAGGAAGAGTTAAATGAAAAGGTTGTTAGAACAGTTCAGGAATGAGGCATTGGGCTGCACTGGGCTCCCAGCAGTGTGCAGAACAGAAAGGGATAAATACAACATATTACATTTGGGGGACTAAAGGAGGGAAGAATGAATGGAGAGTCTGAGTTTCTGAAATAGGTGACTAGAAGAAAAAGGTGTTGATACTCAGGGCCTCCAACATCACATATGCCACCTTTGTGTGAACTAGACGAAGGCATCCTCTCTGGGTGGAGGAAGTACTAAAGGCTTAAGGCTGATGCAGCCCTGCACCCAAGTGCACCACTTGTGAACAGAGTGTAGTTTCAGCTCCTGCTCAACCCTCAGCTGAGTCCTTTTGTTCAGAGTACAATCTGTAAAAGCATATGTGACACTCTTATCACATCAACACAAATAAGAGTTTTGGAAGATGATGCTAGTTTTAAGAAGGCAAGATGATGAATTTGGTTTCAGTGGTTGAATTTTAGGTGAAATATACATAGAAGAAAGAAATGTTTAGAGGTTAATTAGAAATGCTAGAGTCAAGAAAGGTCAAGTTTACGGATGTTGGTTTAGGAGTCACTACAAGTATGAGAATGGATGAAACTGCCCAAAGCTAGAGCATGAAGAGAAGAGCTGTGAATGGGGGATGGAAAAGAAGACTGAAAAAGAGATAAGACACCAGTAGCTCCATGAAAATAAAGGATTGTGAGATTTACGCCAGCCAGAATGGCCATGATTAAAAAGTCTACAAATAACAAGTGCTGGAGAGGGTGTGGAGAAAAGGGAACCCTCCTCCACTGTTGGTGGGAATGTAAATTGGTGCAGCCACTATGGAAAACAGTATGGAGGGCCCTCAAAAAACTAAAAACAGAGTTGCCATATGACCCAGCAACACCACTCCTGGGCATATACTCAGAAAAAAATATAATTCAAAAAGATACATACACCCCTATGTTCACAGCAGCACTATTCACAAAAGCCAAGACATAGAAACAACCTAATGTCCACTGACAGATGAATAGATAAAGAAGATGTGGTGTGTGTGTGCGCGCGCGCGTGCGTGTGCTGGACTATTACTCAGCCATAAAAAAGAATGAAATAATACCATTTGCAGCAACATGGATAGACCTAAAGATTATCATACTAAGTAAAGTCAGAAAGAGAAAGACAAATACCATATGATAACACTTATATGTGGAATCTAAAATATGACACAAATCAACATATCTATGAAACAAAAAGAGACTCACAGATATACAGAACAGACTTGTGGTTGCCAAGGGGGAAGAGGGGTAGGGAGAAAAGAACTGGGAGTTTGGGATTAGTAGAGGCAAACTATTATACACAGGATGGATAAACAGCAAGGTCCTATTGTATAGCACAGGGAACTATATTCAATATCTTGTGACAAACCATAATGGAAAAGAATATGAAAAAGAATATATATATGTATAACTGAGTCACTTTTCTGTACAGAATTAACACAACATTGTAAATCAACTATACTTCAACAAAATTTAAATAAATAAATAAATACATTTTAAAAAGGATTGTGAGATTTGGGGGAGAGATGGGGCAAATGTTTTTAATTCAACAGTTATTTAGTTTTCCATGTGAATAAGCTCCAATAAGTAAGAGTAGGAAACATTTTGCTATAGTTAACAAGATCACATCCCAAACTTGCCTTATTTCAAGAACAGAAAAATCCCAAAGCTAATACTCATTGGTAATGAAAATCAGTTTAACGTTTGTAATTTAATATTAGGTTATTATATTTTTATTTTTAAAAATCCAACTTAGAAATAAAATATGCTATTTTATTAGTTATCTTTTCATAATCTTAGAGTTGGCAAATTAACCTAAAGTAGGTCATACTATTAGATTATAAATTTAGTATGAAACAATATTTGAGTATCTAATATAATACCTTGCACCTAGTAGGCACTCAGACACTTGTAAATCAAATTAAATGCACTCAGTTTTTAGACAGAATAGTATTTTAGTCCATAATGTATGGCTATATATTTGTTTAAATATTTGTTAGTTACATGTATTTTTTTTTTAAATTATTAGCAGTAAAGTATAATTATTACTACTGTTAATCCCATTAGATTGTAAATTCCTCAGGGACAGTCATTCAATCTTTTACTTCTTTTTAGAATTCTGCAGGTCCTAGTTAGGTCAACACAGGTTGTTTATCAACTGTCTGAATTCATCTCCATCCTGTGATGACACTGTTAGATGATGGAGCATGATAAAAAGCAGGACCTGGATTTGGAGATCTCATGATGGTTTGAATATTGATGAATTCTGTGACTTACAGCAAGGCATTTGAACGTAAATTTGGATTCATGTTAAAAAATCATTCTGATATGTTTTACTACATACAAGATTGCTATCATTATTCATAATGAATAAAGATATATATGAAAGGTACATTATACAGACATTCAGATCAATTGTATTAGATTTGAAAATTTTCTGAACAGGAGAAAATAGGTCACACAAGCACTGAAAGAGAATACAATAATCTTAATCTTTTGTACAATAATAATTCTAGCTAAGGTGCCTAATATTAGTGCCTCATTTTTTACTAAAACTTGATAGCTTAAGATAATCATCTTGTAGGAGGGTTTGCCTCTGGTTTTTTGTTTTCTTTTGTCTTAAATTGAATTCCTGGACCTATTTTAAACGAGAGCTTTTCTTTTGTTTGTTTATATACTGCCATGTACCTAGAAAGGATATAAGGTGGTTAAAAATCTTTAATCTTTTGATACATACATTCTGATTTGAAAAATTAAAGATACAATGGAAAATTCATGAATAGGTTAATAAAAATGTAAATATGTAATTATCACTTTCTCTGTAAAATTACATCTCTGACTAGGAAAATACGTAAGCTAAACTGCACTGTAACTCATTTTATTCCACCACCTGCTGGATTTTAGCTGTTATTCCAGAAGCATTAAAATTGTAAGCCTGATATTTTCAGATAACTTCTTCTCTGAATTTTTTTTCTCTAATGTCACCTCAACTTTCCACATTTGTACATATGTCTTTCTTCTAGAATTTAAGCCTTTGGGGGCACCTTTGTATCCATCAGTGGTATGTCTTACAAGACTCTTAATAAATGTCCACTAAAAAAAGATAGCACAGATGCCTAAGAGGTGTTTCACAGTCTTAGAGAACAGAGAATGGTCTACAATTTCCACACTTTGAAAGGCTTTCTTCAAGCCTGAAAATAAATGAACTAAGAAGCAGCGCTGTGTTGAGCCATGTTGGAGCCTGAGGCAAAAAGGAAAAATCAGTAATAGTGATGCTGTCTTTATTTAAAATTTAGATCTATTATGGATTTTTTGCATTAATTTTGGTTTTTAAAATATTACATTAAAATATAGTTTCTCTTGACTACTGAATTTTTTGGCACCCCTCACTCACCTCACTATAGTCCTGGACACCATAAGGAGCCAATTTAAGACAAAAAGTAGATGAAAGAAGGATAAATAAAAGCAAGAGCTAGTTCTTTAAAATAATGAATAAAACTGGCAAATCTTGGGCAAATGCGATTAAAGAAAAAATAAATACATGCCACATTAAATGGAAATACATTTGAAAATTACAAGGAAATGGGTGATTTCCTAGGAATATATACGTTATCAAATTTGACCAAGGGTAAGGGAAGAAATGGACCTGACCAAACATGAACTAAACTGGAAGTCTACTTTTTAAAAGGTCACCATGTCCAGACAGTTTACACTTGAAGTTCTACTGAACAATCAAGAACACATAAATTCTGTTAGTCTAATAAGTATAGACCATAGATAATTCATTTTTTAGAAGCCAGCACAGGCTATACACAAAAACCTGAATTAGCACAGAAAGGAAATTATAAGTCAAAATCATTAATAAATTCAGATGCAAAAATTCTAGTTAAAATAATACCTTAGAACACTGAATCCAGCATTGTACTAAAAGAATAATAAGCTATCATTATGAGCAAATAAGGTTAATTTCAGAAATGCAAGGACAGATTATCATTAATAAGTCTCATATACTTAAGACAAATTAAATGATAAAATAATATGATTATAAAAATAAATAATAAACAGGCATTTGTAAGAATTCAGCAGCAAAACTCTCAGTAAAATATGAATTAAAAAAAGAAAAGTTAGGGACTTTCCTGTTGGTCCAGTGGTTAAGAATCCTCTTTAGGGCTTCCCTGGTGGCGCAGTGGTTAAGAGTCCGCCTGCCGATGCAGGGGACACGGGTTTGTGCCCGGGTCCGGGAAGATCCCACATGCCACGGAGCGGCTGGGCCAGTGAGCCATGGCTGCTGAGCCTGCGCGTCCGGAGCCTGTGCTCCGCAACGGAAGAGGCCATAGCAGTGAGAGGCCCGTGTACCGCAAAAAAAAAAAAAAAAAAGAAAAAAAAAGAAAATAATCCTCTTTACAAGGCAGGGGATGCTGGTTCAATCTCTAGTTGGGGAACCAAGATCCCACATGCCACGGGGCAACTAAGCCCACGTGCCACAACAAAAGATCCTGTGCCCACAACTAAGACCCGACACAGCCAAAAAATAAAAATAATATTAAAAAAAAAAGAATAGCTAAACATAAAAAAGATTATACGCCAAAACATTATACTGAATGAAGAAACACTGATGTATTCTTATGAAAACCAGGAACGAAAAAGGGATTCTGGCTAGTAACATTATTGTAATTAAACTCACTATAGTGGGTCTAATAATATAATAAGAAAATGAGATATGTGGCTTAAATATTAGAAATGAGGACATTATAAAATCTTTACTTGAAGATTACATGGCTGCACACCTAAGAAACATGACATTGTACTAACATGGTTTGAGCTAATAAGAAACTTCTAAGATGGTTACATATAACATAAACATACAAAGGCTAACTGCTCTCCTCTGTATTAGAAACTAATTATAAATGTAAATGGCATTAAAATTGATTAAACTGGATTAAAAATATAATAAGAAAGGTATAGTACCTAAAGAAATTATAAACTTTATCAAAGTTTAATAACAAGATTTGATAAAAGAGATTTATTAGAAACCTTCGAATTAAAAAAAATTATGCCTCCCTGGGGGCGCAGTGGTTAGGCATCCACCTGCCAATGCAAGGAACACGGGTTCGAGCCCTGGTCCAGGAATATCCCACATGCCACAGAGCAACTAAGTCCGTGCGCCACAATTATTGAGCCTGCGCTCTAGAGCCCGCGAGCCACAACTACTGAAGCCCGTGCGCCTAGAGCCGGTGCTCCGCAACAAGAGAAGCCACCACAATGAGAAGCCTGCGCACAGCAACGAAGACCCAATGTAGCCAACAATAAAATAAATAAAAGTAAAAAAAATTAAATCCTTCCCACATTACGAGTATAATGCAATGACAATCTCAAATCTCAACTGTATCATTCTGTATCATTTTGTAACTATCGAAATCATTTTTTCAAGTTCTTATGGAAGAATACATACATTTTGAAAAAGAAAAATAGTGAGAGGGACCTTTCCAAATCAGACATTAAAGTTAAATATAAAGTAGTTTGGCAGTAACACAAGAATGGACAAACCAGTCAGTGTAAAAAAATAGAGAATGGAAACTCAAAAATATACCTACATGTATAAATTTATACATATACATATATAAATGTTGGATTCTCTATTCTATTCCACTGACTCTTCAGCCATTCTTGTGCCCATTCATGTATATATGTAATGTGATAGCGGCAGTCAGTCCATTCTCCATGGGAAGAGAGTATGGCTTATTTATAGTAAATGAAACTGGCATAATTGATGGTTCATGTCTAGAAGAAAACAAAATTAGATCCTCATTTCAAATACACAGTACATCCATCAAAAATTAATTTTAGCTGTGTTAAAGACCTAACTTTAGTAAAATAAAACTTTAAATATTAGAAAAAAATTGAAGATGATTTGTGCAACCTGAAAGGGAGGATGGAGTGGGGAGAAGAAGCAGGAAATAAGAATAAGATAGGAAACCCAAAGACTAATGGTAAGATGAAAGACAAACCCAAATGTTTGTCAATACCTCCACGCCCAAGGCCAATATTTCCAGAGGTTCTAAGTGTCTCATAAATAATGATACTGTATATTCACATTTTAAGGAATATTAGCACTGTTTTTTCAACAATATTTTGAGCAACTTTTTGGCAACCTCCCATAGCCCTGCACAGGTTGATCTACACCATGTGCTGTAAATGGCTTCAATAAATACCTCATGAATGACATTGCAACTGCAGGAAACTGGTCATCTTGGTGCCCAAGTTGAGCCCCAAGTGTTTCTCTCTAACCTGCCAATGACGGGGCGGGGGCTATTTTCAAGGTCTGTAGGGACCGCCTAATGTCGAGAGAATTGTCTATGGCCTCCCCCAAACACACTGAGGCTTTTACCACAGGTGATATCACCTTTCCACTCAGGATTATGTAAGTGTCCCCTTGTCCTGAGGAAGTCCCAAAGGCATTGAATAAATGTCATCTGTTAGGGGATTTGTTAACACTAAGGGAAATTATTCAAAAGAAGCAATTGGGAAATAATCATTTACATTTTCTTTTAGGTCTCTGATATGAGTTGAAGTATAGTCCTTTTACATATAATACTTAAATGATTACATGTCCCAAATAGTATTTTTGAAGATATTAAGAAAGTCAGCTTATGAACAAACTATCGATAAAAGACTGATGATTGAATTCTAAGTATTCATTTACAAACTCACTTATAAATTAACTTAGAATTTATAAACTCCTTTCAGTTACAGATATATACGTAGGAAATATTTTCAGACTGTCGTCATTTCTCTGGTCTTGTGCATTTAAATAGATATCTCCCAAATGTTTAGTCTTACCTTTTAGAAGGAGGCATTTACTCCCATGTTACTAAAGAAACTGGATTGTTGAATTCAGATAGTTGGCAAAAAAAAGTTTAAGCAATATTACATAAGAAATATTTTCCTGAACCCGCATCTCATGTCTGCTTGTTCAAGGTATCTTATAGAGCAGATTTTGAGCTATGATAACTACATTCCTGGCATATGTCAGACCCTCTCTAATTTCAATTAGTTAAGCTATATTTTTACTGAGTGCCTACTATACGACTGGGATAATTTGCTGTTTTTATTTTAGGTACTGAGAACAAACAACAAACGGGAAACCTCAGACTATTGGAAGCTTATGCTTTATTTCCAATAGACTTGGCAAGAAAAGAAATATTTCACTACTGCTTGGCTCAGATGACTGGATGGTGCACTGGCTAAGTCAATTTGGATAAAGAATTATTAAGAAATAATACTATAAGGGACTAGGTCTTGGGGGATCAATTCAGTAAACAATCTGACCTGAGAAGAACCTTTCAGTACCTAACTGAAAAGATGTAGCCTTGGGAACAGACACACCGAGAGAGATTTTTGCTGTCTTTTCTATCTAACCCCTGAAACCCACAGCGGGCACAAATGGGTGGCAGGCAGGACTTATTCTAATGAATGACATAACACTAGGGATCAACTGTCTACTCCATGAATTACAGGAACTCTGCTTTCATTAGAATGGAAAATGGAGTTTTGACCATGCAGTGTGTTAATCTTAGTAAATGAGCACAGTTAAGTGAGTCCAAATTCCAACTTGATTTGTTCGGTTTGTTACTAAAAGACTATTGATTGTCATGGGGAATACTTTCTTCTCCAAGAAGTTTACAAAAGTGCCCACTGACAGGGTTAAGATGGCAGACAATCACCTAACGTCTATATGTATTCGTTTGACTCGTCCATTATAAAAAGTGATTATTTTTTTCCTGGAACATGGCACTTCTTCTCATCTTTTAATAAAAGAAAAATTATGGGGTTATTTTTTTCGAAGTGCAGGCTCATTAACCCCAAATTATCAGTCTTTCTTACAAAGGACATTATCTACATGGGAAGCTATATATGTGGGTGTACACTGACAACTGTCCATTCTCATAAGTAAGTTTTTGTATATATTTAAATAACACAATTTAATTGGGAAATTTCCTATGCCACTTTTGAAACTATATTACTTACATTAGAGATCACATGGGAGTAACTGGGTTAGTAACCAGTTTATCACATTAAAATGTATTTTTAATGTATGCTAATTTCAAAAGGCTCATAGGAGAATCCGCATGCTTTAGTGGTCTGCACACAGTATTGGGAAGAATGGCTTGGGAATGACTTGCACATCTCTGGGCAAGGCACTGAATTCACTGGCTCTGTGTTTCTTCATTTATAAAACTGCAGCTAATACATATCTTCTGTACAAAAAAAATGTTATTTACACAAATAAGGAAGTTGAGCCTAGCAATGTTAATTATAACATTATTCACCTTCAGAGTCTTAAAAAAACAGAAGAAAAAACTTCTTAGGACAACATGACTGACTCAAGTATGTGAAGGTTTAAACATTTTTTAGTAATATCTGGCATATATTCTTAATTAAAATCTCAGGATACAAAGCTTGTGAGTAACTCAAGTTACCTAGAACCCATTTATTACTGAGAACTGGTGTTCGGAGGGGCCTGAGGAAAAATCTTTATTTTACACAGGAAACCACTGGAGGCCCAAGGACGTTAAATACTTTTCCTAAAAACAAGGGGCTGATGAGCAACTAAGTCATAACCGGAAGGTCGATTTTCCAGGCGTTCCTCCTTTGTCCCATCTCCTATTATGTATTTATTATTTAGAGAAACAGCAAAATAATAAGGGAAACACTGGCCTTCAAATATTAATCTACCCACTACCAATGAAGAGTAATTATTCCACGACAGCTTTTGAGCAACAGGAACTGTGATCATCTGAAGTGAATTAGTAGTAATTTCCAAAAGAGTCGGGCCCATTCAAGATTGCCAGAATTCCCTTTCAAGTGCTGAGAATCGGGGAAAAGGGCGTACTTGTGAGGCCTTTGGGGCAACGAATGAACCGTCCAACGGAAGGATTTCTAGTTTACACTCGAGAGCACGAGGCGCGTCGAGCGGCAGGGCTCGGGGAGCGCGGGCGGGTGGCTCCGGGACCCCCTCTCACTCCCCCGGAGCCCGCGCCGCCCGGGACCCGCTCCCAAAGCCTCCGACACTCGGGTCCGCGCACCCAACCCCCGGCGGGAGGCGCCTCCCCGGGACCAGCCTCGGCCGCGGGCAGGGGGCGGGCGCTCGGGGGTCGCGGGTACCGGGCAGGGACGGCGTACCTCCGACTCGGGCGTGGTTCCCGCCGGAGTCATCCCCGCGGGGGTCGTCCCCCCGGGAGTCGTCCCCACAGACGCCGCCATGATCCAGCCGCCGCACAGCGGCCCCTCGTCGCCGGGGCAACCGGGGCGGGGCCGGGGTCGCTGGGCTGGGGAAGTGAGCACCACGCACAGCGGCTTCCGGTCCGGAACCGCGTCCCCAGCTGGGAGAGGGCTGGGACCCGGTGGCGTTGGGAGCGGGAGACCCGGGTCCGGCCGCTGCGGGGCGCTCTGCCGGGAAGGCCCGGAGCGGTGCCTTGAATCACCGAGTAGAGACAGACTCGTTCCTTTTAGTAAGAGAGAAAAAAAAGAAAAAAAAAAGGCAATTTAAACGAACTAGTGTACGTGGAAGTGACCACTGCGAACACATAGCAAGTTCTCAATAAGTATTAAAGTGAGATATATTATTGGAATTGACACTTGATTGATATTTGATATTAAGGAATTGTTATTTTAAAGTGTTAGGAGGTTATTGTCATGTTTACAAGGAAAAACCGTCTTTATCTTCTAGAGGCAACATGCTGAAAGATTTAGTGATGATGAAATGGTAAAATGCCAGCGATTTACTGCAAAATCATGAGGGGTAGATGGATAGTGAGTGGAGGTATAGTGGAAGAATCAATACTGGGTACATGGAGGGGGTGTGGTCATTATACTATTATTTGTACTTTATATATATTTGAAGTTTTCCGTAATAAAAACATTGAAAAACAATACATTTAGTAATAGTATCAGTAGTCTTCTCTGGATGATAGTACCTTCTTTGATAATGAAATGTGCTTTGCTTATATTAACCTGTGTGGGAGTTGCTATGCAGGAAGCTTACTGCAAAAAATCAGACATTATTTAAATGCTTCACTTTCGCCTTCTGTAAAATGAGATAATGACAGTGTCCGCCTCATTGCATTCCTGTGAGGATTTAACATGTTAATATATGGGAATGTTTAGAATAGTATCTGGTACCTGTAGTCAGATATTATTAGGATTAGTATTAGCTTGTACGTTTCTCTTGACTTTAGTCCATCCTGTACAACACCTGCCAAAATAATATTTCCATCATGGACTTCTTACATTTGCCCACTGCCTTTCAAACCAAATTGAACACTTTAGCTTTATATAACCTCATGATAATTGTGCCTTTCCTTGTCTTACTGTTAAGATTTTGCACACAATTTGTACTAACTGGTGTTTATGAATTGTCTCTACTTTTGTATATGTTTGATTAGTCTTTTAAGTGGACTGTGGAGTCCTCCTTCCCTTGATATTTTCATGCGTAAAGAAACTGGTTTAGCTCCTAGTACAGAATATTCACTCAGCAATGAGTTTATGATTTCTAACACTGTTTAAAAAGGACTATGTTAGACTTCCTCAGTTAGTGAAAATACAGTCAATTTTTAGTGATTGCCAGAGTTAATACTTAAGTGCTGCCACCTTACAAACTCATTACAATGCTTAATTATTTGATTTTTTTCCTTCTGATCACTACTTCAAAGAAATGGAAAACAACGGGTCATCTTCTGCTAAGTAAGAACCCTTCACATTCTTTAAATTTAGCCTTTGGTACATTGCTGAGGCATTTATTGCTCTAAACTGTAGTTCTAGTTTTCTCAAATGTCTGATTTATTTTCCTGGCTTTTAATTGTTCTGCCATTTCTTTGACAGTTTTTATGTTTTCTTCACCCCTTTTTGGTTTTGGACCCTGGAGCTAGATGGAGGACTCCATTAAAGATGGAATCAATTCTAACAGTGACAGGAGGGTTACCCCAGGGAGGGGGGAATTGTTTTGTAGGAATTTCAATTTTACTGTATTTAATATCATAATTTATTGGAGAAGTCAGTTTTGAGGAGGTAATTTAATTTTACGGGGCACAATTTTTTTGCCCAGTAAGGAGTGGTGTTGAAAACCCATTAGCCTTAAGGTTACTTTTAATTTGCACAAGTTGAAGCTGATTTTAGCTTCTCACTTCTTTTGTACGGAGGTGCCAACAAGAAAGACACATCTCAGTAGGTGATATGCTTTCTTACATGGAAAGGTCAGCTAAGTCTTCCTTCTCAAGTCTCTTTTGAAGATAAAGGCTTCTCACCGAAGCCTGAAAATTCCATTCCTTATCTTGGTTTATTGTTTTAAGGCTAGCAGAGAAAAGGAAACATATGGGTCTGGTAGTTTACAATTATTTTCTTTTAAAAGACCTCTGACTTTTAGCACATCACAGTGAAATATGGGGTAGCTTGATACGATTATTTGCTCAATTGGATTGGCCCTTGTTCTAATGAAAGTACTCCAATCTACACATCTATAAACCTATGAGTAGCAGATTTTACAAATGGAATCAGACTTTCTTGAAGAGGGATATTTTCATAATTTTACCAATTGAGGTATTGGATGTTTAAAATAAACCATACCAGAGAAACATTTAGGAAAGGGCTAGATAATTTTATAATGGGTATTGATGGTCTGGTGTGGCAACATAAGAAAATGAAAACCGATGGTGAGATTTCAGCTGTCTTCTTAGGGTAGGGAAACGTTTCTACTCCACTCATGATTTATGTGTTACTGGCTCATTTTAAGTATAAGTGAAGTTCTTTAACAATAAATGAAATAATGTCACTAATGAGATTAATGACATAGTAGTAGTTCTAACACTGTGATTCCTGAGGTCTTCAATCTATTAGGTGACACCCGTGATAGTCTAAGAGGATCAGGCTGGAAAAATTCCAATTTGAAATAGTACTGAGAGACCACAAAACTGTGGAGGTGGAATTTAGATAACACTCTGTATTCAAGCCTTCAGATACATTTGTTAGTTGTAGAAAGAAAAACTATAAGAAGCATTTTAATTTGTGAATAATCGCCTTCACTCTTTGTTACATATTTAATTTTTAGCCAAGAAAGTATTCCAATTGCTAATCAATTTTGAAATATATTTCATTTTCTTAACCTTTACATAATTCTCAAATCTTTTCTTCTCATTTCAATCAAGTGCCTTAATCTGTTTAAGATATATTTGAGAACATTTTAAAGTCTCACCTTAATAAAGCACTTTTAGGAGATGGCATAGTAAACCTACTGCAGTAGAATGCATTCTATGACTGACTATTATTGGTGGCGGGGAGGGGAATGTAATGATTTTCAATTAACAGTTGGTATGATTTTGACCTTGTTCGTGTAATACTGTGTCCTGTCTTCAAAACTCTATACTCTCCCATGGTGGGCATATCTGTTATTCTTTCTTTCTCCCGTTATTCCCTTTACAATGGATCCTTAGGCCCTTCAGATGAAAATTCTGTCTTTTTCCCAAATCAGAAAATACTCTTTTCCTAACCCAGAGCCCTTTTTTTTTTTTTTTTTTTGGCGGTATGCGGGCCTCTCACCGCTGTGGCCTCTCCCGCCACAGAGCACAGGCTCCGGACGCGCAGGCTCAGCGGCCATGGCTCACGGGCCCAGCCGCCCCGCGGCACGCAGGACCCTCCCGGACCGGGGCACGAACCCGCGTCCCCTGCATCGGCAGGCGGATCCCCAGCCACTGCGCCACCAGGGAAGCCCCCCAGAGCCCTCTTTAAGTCAGTTTTGTAACTTGTTCCTTTTCTTCCTGATAATCTTTAAAAAAAAAAAAAGGGTCTCTTACTCATCACCTCTCCTTAACCACTCCATGCCCTGCAATTGGTCTCTCACCTCCTTTGCTCTCCTAAAGCTCTCATCTCAAGGGCTGCCCCTGGGTCCTGTCTTCCTTGCTGTGTGGACATTCTCTGTTTGTCCCTAATGTCCACTTCCTGCCTTCTCCACTTGACCTTGTACCCTGGAAGGCTGACCCATCAGCTGGATTTGCCAAGTTCCTCACCCTCAGACTTGTGATTGGGTTTGGCCAGTGGGAACACCATCAGATTAATGGTAGGAAAGTGAGGTCAGGGTCATTTATTCTCCCTGTTTCTTTCCTGCAGGATTACAAGTTGAGAGTGCCCGAGTTCCTACACCAAAGGACTCGATGGCTGCTGCTGGCCCCTCAGCCCCTCCATCCCCTCTTCAGGCCTAGGGGTAGTGACGGCTGCCCCCTGCTGCTGAGCCCCGGGCTGCTTCCCCATCCCTTGTTGGTTTCCCTGATGTCTGCCGTCGAGTTTATACATAGCTCCGTTACCAAAATTCCCTCAGTTCCCACCTTTGTGCCATCTGTTTCCTGTTGGTACCTTGGCTGACATCAGCAAAAATTAACTCCAAAACATTTAATGTGGAAGACTAAGCCTGGCTTGATCAACACCACTGCTGTCCTCCACTTAGTTGTTGTGCAATGAGCAGTACTGTCTGTAAGTGACCTTGAGCAATTACCCAGGTAAGACTGTATCTCACTGCCATCCATTCTGCATGTGGAGGAACTGATGGTTTGCCTCAGGACTCACAGCCAACAGGGGGGATTAGAACTCCCCATGGGTCCTGTGCTATCCATGTCCTGGGCAGCTGTCTGTCCCAGGCTTGACAAGACTTCTTTAAAACTTGCCCTATAAAAAAGGCAGAACAACAGATCACCTGGGCCCCGCCATCCCTCTCCATGGATGATGAGGAAGTGTGGGGGAGGAGCAGTGCCTTCCTCTTCGCTTCTTGTTGATCCTTCAAGGTTTGACCTTTCCCAGTGAAACCTCCCCTGTGCCCTGTGGTGTTGGGGAATTCACCTGGAAACCGGGAGGGACACGCCTGGCAGGGGAGCATGCTTGTGACAATGCATGTCATTCACAGATTCACTTCTCCCTGCATGTGTAGATTTATAATTTGCACATTAATTATTTTCATTTAAAAATTGTTCTTTATTGTAGCATTTACGTTAGTATTTTTACCACTCCTTTTACACCTCAGGGAACTACTTTTGAGTCCTTGATCCATATTTATGGACTAGTAGTTTAACGCAAAACACAAGTTAACAAACCTAAGCAACGATACACACCTTAAGTGAAAATGCTTCCCCTGAAAAAAACTGCACCGTTTCCAGAACGTTCATCCAGGCAAATGGATGCAAATTCCTGAAGTGCAAGCAGAATCTTTAAACACATGATTTGAGTTAGTCATAAACAATTTTTGTGAAACTCAGAATTTATCCAACGTTTTACATTTGTGAAATATGTATGATCAAGACAGTTTCACTGATTATTTTTTCCTCCTAAGACTGCCTAAAAGTGACCGGGTGCCATTTAATTAATGGCGGGGGCTCCATTGCACTTTGAAGATATTTTTGAGAAAATTTATCCTGGGGGTTCTGGGAAGGGCCTTGGCTGAGCAAGTATTGCCCCCTTCTCTGCGCTGCCTCCCGCCCCACTCTACTTTTAAATATAGCAAGTCTAATTTTACCTGTTTTACATAATAGCTTTCTTGTGAATTTAGGATTTTGAGCTTTAAAAAGTTTGAAAGCCATTAGGTAATCTCTAAGGAAACTTCATCTCTGAAAATTCTAGTACAATATAATTTCCCAAAGCATTTATAGGCTGAAATGATCACTTTGGCAAACACACAGCATTACTGTTATTAAACATTTCTGATGTATATGCGTGTTTATGGTTCTAGGGAAGGAAAATAACATTCATTATCTCATTTAATCATCAGAATCCACTGTCATGGTATTCCACATAGCATTGCTTTTGATCGAGGAACAGTGGAATGGCCTTTTGAAGACTCAGTTACTTTGCAGGCCTGGGGCAAGGTTATCCAGATGGTTGTACATGCTCTGAATCAGCATCCAATATATGGTATTGTTTCTCCCACAGTCAGGATTCATGGGTCCAGGAATCAAGGAGTGGAAATGGGAGTGGCACAACTATTACCTTAATGACCCACTGGCAAAATTTTGCTTCCTGTTCCCATGTCCTTATGCTCTGTTAGCCTAGAGGTCTTAGTTCCAGAGGGAGGAATGCGTCTAGGAGGAGACACAACAATGATTCCATTGAACTGGATGTTAAGACGGCCATCGAGCCACTTTGAACCCCATACTTCTGAATCAACAGGCAAAGATGGGACTTACAGGGTTGGCTGGAGTGATTGGCCCTGACTACCAAGGGGAAATTGGGCTACTACTCCACCACGGAGGTAAAGAAGAGTATATCTTGTATATAGGAGACCCCTTAGGGCCTCTGTTAGTATTACCAGGCCCTGTGATTAAGGTCAATAGAAAACTACCAAAACCCAATCCAGGCAGGACTACTAATGGCCCAGACCCTTCAGGAATGAAGGTTTAGGTCACCCCACCAGATAAGAAACCATGACCAGCTGAAGTGCTTGCTGAAGGCAAAAAGAATATGCAACAGGTGGTGGAAGAAGGTAGTTATAAATGCTACCACCACTGATGAGTTACAGAAACAAAGATTATAATTGTCATGAGTATTTTCTACTTACTTAATTATGAATGTGTTTGTGTGTGTGTGTGTTTTCTTTCCTCTCTTATTCCCTAATGTAATATAAGGTGTATTGACTTTATATCACAGTATTTATGTATTATTAATTTTACATCACAGTTTTCAAGTTACAGGATATCAAGAAGACTAAACAGAAAAAACAAAAAGACAAAAACTCTCTGTCTGCTCAAAAATTCCATTTTAATGAGGTACTAAACCTAGATTCCATTTCAAGACATAAGAACCCACTAATTAGTATATTGGAAGGCTTTTTGTCTATGCAAATTTGAGAACTTAAGATCTGCAAAGAGCCTGATATTATATGTGATGTTTCTTTGACTGGAAATCATATCCTACTGGTTGATGGTTAATAGTTTATTAGAAAGTGATAAGTGCTATGGGGAAGAACAGAGCAGCTTGAAGGGAGATCAGAAGTGTGGGGTTGGGAGAATCTGTGCATATTGAAATTTCAAGTAGAATTGTCAGGATAGGCCTTGGAAAGAGAGGACAACTGAGCAAGCTTATCATCACCATTATCATATCTAGCATTCTGGCTAACTGCTTTCTGTGCATTTCTTATTTAACTTTCATAACAGATATAGTCACTGAAGCTTCAAGAAGTTAATTATTTACCCCGTGTAACATAGCTATTTAGTGGAGTCTATGGAATTTAAATTCAGGACTATCTGATCAAGGGCCACGTTGTGCATCCTGTACTGTGTCTCAAAGCAGTGGTTTCCTAACTGTATTTGGAGGTTGCAGTGACATTTGATTTCACATTCGTTTTTCAAAGCATCTATTGTTAGCCATATCTTTAAAACTGGGTTTAAACCATGTACTCAAATATATAATAATTCACATGTTGACATATTGGAGGGTCTCAACCTATTAAACGAAGGGTTAGGTACTTTTTGCACACGTGCAAATGTTTTCCCACTTCTGTGCATATATTTGAACATTGTACAAATGTTTCATTGTCTAGGAATGTTTAAATTTTGCATGATTAAGAAAATTCAGGTGTTAGCAGGCCTGTTCAACATAAAATTGTAAAAGAGTTCGTGTAGCACAAGGTAGGATCGGGAATGTCTGCTGATTGTGTGCTCTTATCATAGTGGAATCATTGACAACTCATTGAAAAAAAGAACAAATAACATGTTTATATAATGTCATATGAATGGTAATTCTAGCACCATTGGTTAGGTTCAGATGCTTTTTTGCCTGACTTATAATTGAGATATATATATAATTGCTTTTATTTTAAGCTCTGAATTACTTAATCAAAGAATATCCTGAGACTACAGGGAAGCTTTTTCTTTATTTTAATCTACCATCTGCAATTACTTAATGTAGGTCAAGTTTTTAAATTAATATTATGAAGCCAAGTCAGAATATTGGAATAAATTCAATATTGAGACTGACATGGCTGGAATAGTCTCATTATGTTAGTTTTTATAGTTAGAAACAAATATATGTTATACTAAGTAAATATGTTTATAGTTATAATAAATGCATGTTAAAATAGACTAAATACCATACATTTATATAAATAATATAATACTTTCATCTATTTACATATTGAAGCTTAATTTTTAAAAATTCAGTAGGAGGGGGTATAGGTTGAAATCTATTGATATAAACATGGAAGTAGTTTCTATAGTGACAATTACCTAGGGAATTAGGAAATAACGTAGACTGTGCCCATAGTTGCCCTAAATGAAACTAGGAAATACTGCTCCATTTTTAAATATAAATATTCCAATAAACAATGTGTTTTCTCTCATTTATTTTAATCTATATAATCGTGACATCAAGGAAACAGAATAGTATAAAAACCTTCATGATTTCATTACTCAGTCGTTGACTTTAGGTGACTGAACTTGGAAGGAGGTGATTGCTGGGGTGTTGGTGGTAAAGGGACAATTCACTTGAGTTTGAGATTGCCACTGCTGTGCCTACAGGTCTCCAAACTTTACCCCTGACCCCTCAACTCACTTGGGGACTTACACCTAAAGTTCACCTTCTTATGTAGGCAGAATGTAAGTTGTTTTCTGCGAGGAATATGAGAGGTGGGCATTCATAATATTTATTTCCATGAGTATTACTTTAGCCACTAGAGAAAATTATCTTCAGTGGTTGATTAATATGTTGAAACTAGCTACATTTATATGGAAGCCATGTCTTCATGTGGAAAGACTGAGAAAAAATATTAACCCAAAATTTGTATTGAATTAGTGGAATTATTGAAATGGATTGAGGTAATAAGAAAAACAAAAATGCCCCAACTAGAAAAATAGACAAGGGTGTGTACTGGCACATCTTAAAAGAAGAAACATTAATGAAAAGAAACACATGAAAAAGGTTCAACCTCAATAAAGAGAAAAGAAATGCAAGTTAAAACAATCAAAGTATCTCTTGCCAATCAAAATTCACAAATTCTCAGGTACTTCTTGTGGGCCTGTGAATTAATAGAGTTTCTGGAAGTTCATATGACAATATGCATAAAGATTCGCATACTCCTTGACCTGGAAATTACATTTTTAGAAATGTGTCCTATGGACATAATCATAAATATCTGAAAAACTCATCTGTAATTTTTGGTATAACATTGTTTATAATCGTGGGGTTGGGGAGAGAAATAAAATAATGTCAAATAATGGGGCAAAGCTAAATTGTTAGATCCATAAAATGAAATTCTATATGGTTATGAAGTATCATGTTTGAGAAATTGTTCATGATTAATAAAAAGAAAGCACAGCACAAAGATATACACAGCATGATACTCATTTATGTATCTGTCTGTATACATATACTAATATATATGTATAATACATATAGTATGTATTATATACACATTTAGTAAATAACTGGAGGAATGTTCACTAAAATAGGTGGTGTCTTTGTGTGATTTGTCTTTTTTTTGCTTATTTGTACTTTGCAAATTTTCCATAATAAAGAGGCATTATTTTTTACTTTTTAATGGAAAATTTCATATTTACACAACAGTACAGAGAACAGTATAATGAACCTCCGTGTATCTATCACTCCATTTCAACAACTATCAACCAAAGTTTAAAAAAAAATTTTTTTTTGAAGTTCAATTACCCACAAACCATTGTACCCAAAGCTCCTGGAGCTACTTACTGTGATTCTTCATGGAGGATTTCTCATATCTTCCCTCGAAAAATATTTTGTTTCCACTGCCCAAACCCTGTTTCTAAAACATTGGCTTAGTCACCAAAAATCTTTGTTAGAGAAAGCTCAAAGCATTTCAGTGTTGTTAATGAAAATAATCGATAATGTGATTTTTAATTTTTTTACCCAAGTAAAAGCCAAATCTCTGTTTCTGGCAGTTTATCACTGTTTCTCTGAATATATAAACAAGAAGCTTATGAAAAATGAGATCCAAAAGGCGACGTGGCTGGTTGTGTGAGGTCCTTGCATCTCTTTCTTCATTTAGTTTAGGGATTAGGCAGAATTTGGTAAAGCATATTTAAGTTAAAGGGTCCATACACTCTGCAATCAGTTTTGGGGAGCACTTTCATTCTTGAATTCAGAATCTGAAATACAGAACGTGCTGTGCAAGCAGATGTTGATAAGCAGATTTTAGGAGAAGTTAAGAGCCAGCCATGTCTGCTCCAAAGGATTATGTGCTTCCATGCAAAAAACAGATTCCCACGAGTTTAAATATTTTCCCCACTGAAGAATGAACGACCCAAAGAGGTGCAAAAAACACCATCTAGTGTGTTTATAGCTAAAAACCTCTCTTCCAGACTCCTGTTTTTGTATCAGCTTTAAAGGCACATTTTCACACTGTATGTTAGTGGGAGTGTGTGCATTTTGATGGTCTAACCCCTCTGGTGAACTTTCAATGTGTGCTATTTTTTAAATCCTAGATAACTTACTTTTGGAAAGTGGAAAATTGTTTATTTCTTTTATTTCCATAAGGCCCAATACTATGCTTCCAATGCACTCAGTAGAGCTGGACCATAAAAATAATAAATGTGTGACAACATGAATATAAACATAATAAATGTCATGCTTTCACGTGGCAAATTGTCAATATGTATTGACATTTGTTCTTATGGCATCTATTAAGGCCACACCATATTTATTAACTCTGGGTTGATTACACTGCTCCATTAACTTGGTAATTTCATTTTAGTTTGAGGGATTTTAGCTGCTGAATTAGTTTAAATTTTATGCACAAGCCCAGAAGTCCTTGGGCAGTGAACACATTTCATATATATAAAATAAATAATTAATGAAGAAAAGTTGTTTTGGAGAAGCAGAAAACAACAGAATCAGGATCAGATAACTTTTTAATAACACAAACTGAGAGACTGCTCATTGAGATTACAGTCACAAACTGTGTCAGGTATGTTCATAGGCTTTTTAGTAAAATACTTCAGAGTAGAAATACTTATATCAGAGGGAAACATTACTTCAGTAAGAAAACAAGATATTGAGCCCACCTGGCCAGTGTGAGCAATAAAGGAAGATGCATATAAGGCACAAGGCTGAGTAAATCTGTTTCTGAACTGATTTTAAACATGATATTGCAGAAATTTCATAAGAAACATGTTCCCCTTCTGATAAATCCCACAAAAGTTGCCAAAAAGACTAGTTAAGAGAGAATATATTGGCTGAAGTCTTTGTAACTGAGCAGGACCCTAAGGGACTTTCCTGGGGTAGACCCCTCCCCCATATCCTCTGCTTTAGCTCCTCTCTGAAGTACCTAGATAATAGCATCTGATGCACATCTCCTGAGTTGTTTTACAGGTACTAAAACCCCTACCAAATGGAGGGAATTAACTACTTAATGACCACGAGCTCCATAGCCCCAGACCTGCTGGGATCCCGAGGACTGATAACGTTAACACCTGTGACACCGCCCTGTTACCGCTCCATCAACCAATCAGAGAGTTGCGCACGAGCTGATCACGTACCCTGGCTGTTCCGCCCCCAGCTTGCCTTTAAAAGTGACTTGTTGGAGGAGTTCGGGCTTTTCGAGCATTAGCTGTCTCGGACTCTTAGTCCTGCAAGAAGCGCTGCACTTTGCTTCACTACAACCCGGGGACAGTAGATTGGTTTTACTGCGCACAGGCGAGCGGACCCAAGTTTGGTTTGGTAATAATTTTGGTACCCAAAGTGGGCCACGGTCCCGAGTGGATGTCTCCCCTTGGCACATTGACCCTGACTAGTGGTGGCTCCCAGGACCTGTCCAGCAGCTACCTAAGCATCTTTTCCTCAGGAATGGTCCCCAGCTCTTGCTGCCACATTGGCGTCCTTGGCCCACAGAGCTTCTGTGGTGAAGAAAACAAGGCACTCGCATTGGCCGCTTGAGACGTCTTTGGTGAGTAATGGTACTCGCGTGTGATGACACCACGGTATCCTTCCCTATTGCATTGCCCTCGCCTACGGCAGAGCATTGGTTGGGATTTTCCCTTTTGGACAGTCATTTTGGCTTCATCTCCGATGGGACATTAGTTGGGGTTCTCCCTTTTAGATAAAGCATGGTCACACGGCTGCATCTCTGACTGCCGGAGCATTGGTTGTACCTCCCCCCTCCCCTACACTGGTAACCACTAGTTTGTTCTCTATATCTGTGAGTCTGCTTCTTTTTTGTTATATTCACTAGTTTGTTGTATTTTTCAGATTCCACATATAAGTGGTATAGTATTTGTCTTTCTCTGTCTGACATTTCACCTAGCATAATGCCCTCCAAGTCCATCTATGTTGCTGCAAATGGCAAAATTTCATTTTTTTATGGCTAATACTCCATTGTATATATATATACACCACATCTTTATCCATTCATCTGTTGATGGATGCTTAGATTGCTTCCATATCTTGGCTATTGTAAATACTGCTGTGAATATAGGTGCATGTATCTTTTCGAATTAACGTTTTTGTTTTTTTTGGATACATACTGCTGGGTCATCTGGTAGTTCTATTTTTAGTTTTTGAGAAATCTCCATACTGTTCTCCACAGTGATTGCACCAATTTACATTCCCACCAACAGTGTAGGAGGGTTCCCTTTTCTCCACACCTTCTCCAGCATTTATTGTTTGTAGACTTGTTAGTGATGGCCACTCTGACAGGTGTGAGGTGATACCTCATTGTGGTTTTAATTTGCATTTCCCTGATGATTAGTGATGCTCAGCATCTTTTCATGTGCCTGTTGCCCATCTGCATTTTCTCTTTGGAAAAATGTCTATTCAGTTCTTCTGCCCATTTTTTAACCAGGTGGTTAGTTTCTTTTGATGTTGACTTGTATGAGCTATTTATATATGTTGGATATGAATCCCTTATTGGTCATATCATTAGCAAATATTTTCTCCCATTCAGTAGGTTGTCTTTTCATTTTGTCAGTGGTTTCCTTTGCTGTGCAAAAGCTTTTTTTAATTAGGTCCTATTTGTCTATTTTGCTTTTATTTCTTTTAGGAAATGGACCCAAAAAATACTGCTGTGATTTATGTCAAAGAGTGTTCTGCCTATGTTTTCCTCTAGGAGTTTTATAGTATCCAGTCTTACATTTAGTCTTTAATCTATTTTGAATTTATTTTGTATGTGGTGTTACAGAATGTTCTAATTTCATTTTTTTTATATGTAGCTGTCCAGTTTTCCCAGCACCATTTATTGAAGAGACTGTCTTTCCTCCACTGTATAGTCTTGCCTCCTTTTCATAGATTAATTGACCATAAGTGTGTGTATGGGTTTATTTCTGGGTTCTGTATCTTGTTCCATTGGTATATGTGTCTGTTTTTTGATGACTGCAGCTTTGTAGTATAGTCTGAAGTCAGGGAGTGTGATTCTTCCAGCTCTGTTCTTAAGATTCTTTTGGCTATTCAGGGTCTTTTGTGTTTCCATACAAATTTTAATATTATTCTAGTTCTGTGGAAAATGCCATTGATATTTTGATAGGGATTGCATTGAATCTACAGATTGCCTTGGGTAGTATGGTCATTTCAACATTGATTCTTGTAATCCAAAAACACAGTATATGTTCCCATCTGTTTGTGTCTTTAATTTTACCAGTGTCTTATAGTTTTCAGAGTACAGGTCTTTTGCCTCTTTAGGTAAGTTTATTTCCTAGGTATTTTGTTCTTTCTGAGGCAGTGGTAAATGGGATTTTTTCCTCAATTTCTCTTTCTTATACTTTGTTGTTAATGTATAGAAATGCAACAGATTTCTGTATGTTAATTTTGTATCCTACAACTACTGAATTCATTGATGAGTTCTAGTAGTTTTCTGGTGGCATCTTTAGGACTTTGTACGTGTAGTATCAAATCTATCTCAGATATGTCTTATTTTTATTGTACCTAGGTTTACTGAAAGTCATTAAGTTCATAGTATGTCTTTTACAGAGTTTGTCAGCAGAAGAAAAAAGAAAAGGTATGATTTTCATAAGGTATAAAATAAAGGTAAATACGAGTTTGCAGGTGAACTCTTAGAAATAATTATGTTTTGGGTATGTCTGTCTAAAAGACTTTCTCTAGATTTTTGGCAACTTATGTTTTACTAAGTTAAATGATGAAAATTTATTGAACATCTAGGTCATTTCAAATAGAGGTTATGAAATATGTTCATACATTCCCACTGCAAAGTACAGGTATGAGTTCACAATTGCTTGCTTCTTGGTATTTGCTAGAGATTAAGGTTTTTAGGGGTTAAAATTATATGTAATTAAAGCAGCTAAAATAATAAGGGAAACATTTCAGTATGCCAGGTGTGAAAACACATTTTTGTCAAAGGGAAAAAAAAGGTAATTTTATGCTACAGTTATTTGTTTCTGGATAAAAAAATAAGGGACCAACTAATATGGATACAGGAAGTTATGGAAGGTTTGTAGAAACAGAGCCCTGAAAAAGGAGTTTTGTGCATGGTCGGGCTGGGATTAGATTAAATTTAATGAGGTAAATGGATTTTGTTATTAGAAGTAGGCTGGTGTAGGATTAGATTTGGTTCCTCTCTGTTAAAAGAAATTTTCTTAGAATGCTGCTTTTGATAACAGATTATGTGAACTTTTGAAGTGATCTATATTTGCTTTTGAAATCTTTTGTCATTTTGGTTAAATGAATAAATATTCAGTACTTTATGATATTTGACCAAGTGTTTTGAAAATTTTTGATATTTCCGACAAACTGGTTGTGTATTAAATACACCTTGTACATCTGCTTTGGCCACTGAGGAGGGGAATGGATTTAAAAGTCAAAATGAAGTAACTATGGTTCAGACATCCAAGATAAAACTAGGTGGCCATTGTGCACCCGATTTCAGACACATTCGTGTATTGCTGAGAACTTGAATTTTCCAAACTGTATCAGATTAAAGGACATCACTAGCTGTTCGCAAAACAATATATGCTGGCAGCTGCCAACTGCAACCTTATTGTCTGAAGGTCTCCTTTTGTAATCATGGAACCTTTCTCTTACTTTAGGAATAGTAGTGATAAACAAGACAGCTCAAGCTATAGTCTCCCAGCAGAAGGCACTAGATTCTTTAGATATATGCTAATACCCCTGGAGAAATTGAAAACCAAATAAATAGAATAATTCAAAAGGCTACTTGGTTATAAGATATTTGTAGAGAAGACCTGCATCATAACTTATTGTCCTGGTTGCCATCTGGAATAGAAAGATTCCTTTGGGAAATACTGCAAGGGTGCATTTTGATCATTATCCTAATTGTAATATGTCTACTAATTCTCAAATGTCTGTCTGGGTGCTATGACAAAGCCATCAAAAACAGAGGTAATATTTTCATAATACAAAATATTGATACTAAGCTTGGGACTCAAGAATTCTTTGGAATGAAAGTCAATGATTTTCACTCCTGTAATCCTGAAAAATTGACTTTGCCCCAGTTCAGTAGGAAGGATCTAGAGAGATCGTTTCCTCTCTTCCCTCAGGATTAAGAAGTAGCAAAGGGCTTCCCTGGTGGCGCAGTGGTTGAGAGTCCGCCTGCCGATGCAGGGGACACGGGATCGTGCCCTGGTCCGGGAAGATTCCACATGCCGCTAAGCGGCTGGGCCCCTGAGCCACGGCCGCTGAACCTGCGCGTCCGGAGCCTGTCCCTATGGCGCCTTCCGGGGACAGACCCCTCCCCCATATCCTCTGCTTTAGCTTCTCTCTGAAGTACTTAGATAATAGTACCTGATGTACCTTTCCTGAGTTGTTTTACAGATGCTAAAACCCCCACCAAATGGAAGGAATTAACTACTTGATGACCATAACCCCTAGACCTACTAGAATCTAAGGATTGATATTGTTAACCCCTGTGACAACACCCTGTTACCTCACCATCAACCAGTCAGAGAATTGGGCATGAGCTGATCACATACTCTGGGACTCTCCTCCCTCAACTTGCCTTTAAAAATGCTTTGCTGAAACCCCATCAGGAGTTCGGGCTTTTTGAGCATTAGCTGTCCTGGACTCCTAGTCTGGGGCCCTGCAATGAACGCTGCACTTTCCTTCACCACAACCTGGGGTCAGTAGTTTGACTTTACTGCACGCAGGTGAGCGGACCCAGGTTTTGGTTCTGTAACAGCTTCTTTAGCTTGTAGTCAGTCTCACCTGTATAATATACAGAATAGTAGTCTGTGTTATTTTAGCTACTATCTATTAACAAGTCATAGGCTACACTTGAGTCTGACCTTTCAGTTCTCACTCACTAATTTGTTTAATTTATTGTCCTCTCTGAAGGCACTTAGAACATCCAAAAAAAAATGTTTTAAAAGCCTTAAATGAGTAAACACATGTTCTACTTATCATTTTGTCAGACTGAACAAAGTTCTTTGGATGTGCTCAACAGCTCCTGGATGGAGACAAACATGATCAGTTAAATAAATGAACAATTTCATTGGGCTCAGAAAGTTTCAGCAGAAGCTATTAATTTTTATGAGCATTAACTGACAAAAATCTATGTATTTGACATAACCTATGTGTCTGTAGGACACTCCCCCCCCCCCCCGCCGTTAACATCAGGAACAGAGAATCGTGCAATTCAGATAAAAATTGTGACATATGGCAGAGTCTTTACAATGGTGGGAAGATAGGCCAAAAATTATGTTTGTAAATTTCTGAAATGATTTCCAGAAACGCATTACAGGCTAAGTGCTTTATACGGTATGTATTGTTAGCAGGTGTTGTGAGTACTGTATTTCTTACAATGCTGACATTCTACTCGTTTCTACTCTTTAAGGGAACAAGCAGAATAATTGGAGTTCCTTTGAGAATGATTGGTTAGTTATTTTGGACCTTTATAGGGAGTAAATGGTAAATAAGAGCTGAGTTTTTGGACATTCGTATCTATTGGTTGAGCAGATTATACTGTAAATTTTAAAAAGGAAGGGCAATTTAGGCAATGATACTAACAGCTGCACAGTTATTGTGTAATAGTGGCCCACCTGGGCTGAATTGTGAATTGTAAAACAAAGCTGAATGCTTTCAGTTCCGTGATGTATTATGCTACAAGGGAAGTTCTCAGCTAAGCAACGTGTAGAGCTACTGTCAGACCATCCCTCTGCCAAATTACTAGTACACTGAAAAATGCCTACAGTGCTATCAGTTGGTGAGATCATCACAGCCTGCTTCTCTTAATGTTTCCATCATTCCTGATCCCGATTTTACATCTCAGTAAATTATTTGTGGTAGTAAAGTGTTTTCTCCTCCTTCATTATATTAATTGTTGGTAGATGGTCTATTAATTAAAAAAACCTATTCAGCTCTTTGAAATTGAAAACACATGAAGTCTTCTCCCACCTTCATCAGGAACAGTGTAATAGGTAAACAATATTTAGGCAGTGAATTACATGCTATGATTTATATATGTAATGTGCGATTATTTTAAACATAGAGGAGTGTTCTTATGGGTAAAACTCAGCAAAAGTAAGCCTTCTTGCACTTAAAAATTTACTGCCATATATTATGATTGATCACCTTTCTGTAACTTAAAGAAAAAGAAAAATTTTTCTACATCTCCATCAGGGCCCCAACTCTATTTCTGTAATTTTCCTCTATACTTTCTAGTGAGAAAGAATGGAGAATAATGGAGGCTCTAGAAACATGAGCTTTTAGAAAAAGGAGTTGAGACATTAGGAAACCATGTGGTCTTGCTGTGAATCATCTCTAATAGGAGCCAAAGAAAAGTTGGGCATTATATCAAGCATTGTTTTCTTTCCAGGTTTTGCTAAATCTGGCTAAGTTTTACAAACACTTCAGGGGAAGTTCAGAGTTCTGCATCTTATTCCTAGATCTTTCATATGACCCCGAGAAGTCACTTAAGTTTACAGACTTGTTTGAGATGGATTTTAAGCCACCTTTCAACATACATCATTAAAGAAAAGGGTTCATTTGGGTGGTTTCTCTTCACACATACTCAGAAAAAAGCATGGAAACTCTTCTTCTATTTTGATGCAAAGAGTCATTCAGATTTTTAATAAAGCCAAATGGCTGCCTGGGTAAATCTGTTAATCAGTTTTTCTCTTTGCTTGTTTTCTTTTAGTAATGTGGTTTCCATTAGACATTTCAATTCTGTTTCATTGCTGGTAAGCATCTGTTTTAAAATACAGTTAAAAATTGGTACTCTTGGTCCGATTCCAAGGGGCAAAATCAGCAGGAATAAGTAATCCCACAGCCTTAAGAAGAAACTTCTAAAGCATGAAAAAAAGTAATAAGTACTAAACTTTGAATAAAAGAGCCATAAATGAGTCTGGAAGCCTCATTTACATTGTAATGTGCATACCAGAATGATGTCATTATCAATTAGTGTGAGTATTTTCTAACAGCCACCTATTCCGAATATGCAGTCGTTTCGTTTACGGTTATGATTGTGGTGTGTGTGTTGGTATCAGACAGCAATGTCCATGGAAAGTATTGATAGTAATACAGAAAAAATTTATGCCAACTGTGAATCAGTCCTACTTCATTTGATGTTATTTATTGATACGAGGTAGATAGAATACCTCAATCTATGCGAATTCAATAGAATAATAAAATCTGGCTGTAATATAATCTTTCTACTGTACGAGTTAAAGCAACAAATATATATATAGTCAATTTCATCACAATTTAGCTTTGTTTCTTTTGGAATGCTATAGTTATTGTCAGGACTCATTTCATTCTCTCTGTTTTCATGTCTCAGTCTCTGTTTACATTAGATTTTTTTTTTGGCTGTGTTGGATCTTTGCTGCTGTGTGCAGGCTTTCTGTAGTTGCAGCGAGCAGGGGCTACTCTTTGTTGTGGTGCACAGGCTTCTCATTGCGATGGCTTCTCTTGTTGCGGCGCATGGGCTCCAGGTGCGTGGACTCAGTAGTTGTGGTGCACGGGCTTGGTAGCTCCGATGCATGTGGGATCTTCCCAGACCAGGGCTCGAACCCGTGTCCCCTGCATTGGCAGGCGGATTCTTAACCACTGCGCCACCAGGGAAGTCCCTCTCTGTTTAGATTTTTGTTTTAAGATTCCCTGTGCACTGATAAGTGAAGTTGTGTCTGAGGTGTGAGGTGAGACTAACCTCTTGAGTTTAGGGTTTGTTTTTTAAAACTCTGGCATTTTGGGATAATATAGGGCAGTTTGAATGGACACTGTTGTTCTGAGTAAAGTGATCTTGATGAGATGCCATGCTTCTTAGACACACTTTCTTGGTTTTAGGCTTTTAAAATTTCATTTAATTTGTTTCTACTTCTTTCTGTATATTATGAAATATTCCATAGCTTCCATAGCTTTTATTATTTTTGGAGCTATGATGATTATTATTGTTAACCCTTTCTGCTTTGCTGCATTTCTGTATATTAACCCAATGATTAGGAATATTTTTTAAATTTATGATCTCAGAACATAAATACTTAATATGACTGAGACTCATCAGTGACAGATATCCAGGTAACTGATATCTTTGTGACAAGTATTTCTCAATAATATTGTTTAAAAATATAAAAGGGTTACCTGGGTAATGTATACCTTGTTTAAAAAAAAAAGACTTAAAATGATGCTTGGTGTACCTGTGCAATAAAGGAAAAATAGTAAATAAAACAAAACAGTAACAATAAAAAAAAAAACCCCGTTTCTAGACTCTGTTCTAATGAAGTATTTTTACTGGCAAGGCTGGTTTTTCTCAGGACAGTGGTATATATACGGTCCTCTAGACTCTCAGGCTAAGGTTTCTGGGCTTTGCTCTAATCACGCTGCAATTTGGTGAGCTGTATAATGTTCTGTGCCTCCGTTAATCACACAGTGGAAAGAATCAGCTGACTGAATCATTTGCTTTATTACGACTCCAGAAAAGTACTGCCAGTTACTCCAGTAACTGCCTCGTGGGAACTTTGTCAGAGGGAGTATTCTGGAGGCAGACGTGTTGTGAACACCTCCCTTCAATTCCTGTAAGTGGCACCAAGACATTCCTGTTACAATTCAGTTAAAAAACATGACCCTTCGGATAAGCTTTCCTAGTGGAAGTTGTTTATGCTGCATTTAATATCTTCATGGTGTTATCATGCTAAGGTGCCAGGGTGGTAATTGAATGGCATGATGTACGTGAGTGCTTTGGTACAGTGCCTGGTAGATGATGAGAACTTTGCACATGCTAAGTATCCAGCGATGATGCTGGCTATTGACCATGTTCACATCACACATGAAGTTTCAAATGGGCATCCACCTAAATGGCTGTTTTTGAAAGCTTAGCTGTGCCCCTCCTTTCTTTTTTTCCAGCGCACAAACGTGTATCCTTAAAAAAGGGCATAAAACTCTTTCCCTTCATCTCATCGTCTCTCACTGTTTCCTAGACTTTGCTCCATTAGGTGTCACTTCGGTCTCTCTTGCCCACCATCCTCTTTTCTGCGATCTGTAAACACTCTAAAGTCCCCTCCAAATCCTGTCCATAAAACATAATACTTTCCTTGATCTAAGTGCCTCTTTAAGCAGTTGACTTAGTTTGATTCTTTCCTTCATAGCCAAACTTCTTTAAAAAGGCATCTACTTGATGTCATCTCCCAACTCCCTATATAATTTGAAAAGCAGCAAGTGGTGTGCCAGAACAAATACAGAGTGGCGTGTCCAGCAAATCTGGGACCAATTGCACATCAAGTGTTAATCAGAAAAAGAAGATGCTGTCCGTCAAAGTCAGCCTCCCAGGATCTAAATTGTGAGCACAGGTTGTAAGAAATAGTCTTACATACTGTGGGGATGCCAAGAGAGGCAACGGGTGGTTGCTTTCCCCAAGCTGCTTATGAACTAGTTGTGGAGAGGACCACACACGTAGAAAGGTAACAGAATGAAAGGGAGGGCCCTTGGTTAGGAGGGGAGGTGATGGCAAGATCAGAGCTGGCTCTAAGGGGTGGGTCAAACGTGGGAAGGTTGAGGAGATTCAGCTCCAGGTGAGGAAATGCTACGTAAATATGGTTAGTGATGGGAAAAGATCAAATACGTTTGGTAGACAGAGATGAACAATCTGTCTAGGAAAGAAAATTCTTGTGGGAGAGTGGTGCAAGTCAATGCAAGAATGTTAATATGCACTTTCTTCAGTAAATATGTTCCTGGAAAGTGGGAGGAAAGAAGGACTAATGTAGCTAGTTCTTTTAGAAGTAATGACAGGTGGCTCTCTCATCAATGCATGAATGCTGGAGGACCAAGTTCTCGTAGTTCCAGTCTGACCTTAGTGTGAACGAGGCCATTGCCTTCATTCTTTTGGGCTTTAGATGATCTGTCAGTGGCTATGTAAGTAATTAACTGGCAGTTGCCACTCAATGTACTAATAGTGAACGTGCAGTGCTACATTTGTTACAGAATTCTGGGTCTCTTGAATGTTATTTTGATATTTGAATGCTATTCATGTGAACCCAATTTTTACTATGGACTATTTCAATAAATATCTGTGTTATGTGGTACTCCGTGGGGGCAAATTTAGCGAGGAATTACACCAAATTTATAAATTACTAGAGAGGTCTGACAGGTCCCGCATCATTTTCAAATTCTGCCAAGTTCATTAAATTGATAAAAATAGAGCCATAAATGGGTTCAATTAGCCTAACTTTCCCAGGATGTAACTTACTCTTCAAAGCTACATATCAGATTTTACATGGCTGGAGGTTCATTTAATAAATGACTTCTTCTGTGCACTAGATAGGACCCAAGAGACTTGAAATTGTTCATGTGGCTTCTAGTCATCCACTGACTTCCTGTGCTTATTTATTGCTCTATGGCAATATTTTATTGATATACTATATGTCAGTTTGTCAGTTTGGGTCACTCTGTGTAATGCTGCAAAATATTCCTGATTTTTTTTTTTTACCTTCTGAAAGCCTGTGTTCCTCTAAAGAGCTTCTGTGTAATACCCATCCATTAGTAATTTTGAGAGTTGATGGAGGAGGGGGCTACAGCTCTGGGGGTGGAAGATGTAGACAGGTTTGCTGGTTTAATGCACACTGGTAGGTGTCTGAGGAAGATGGAGTCTTATTATTGAAAACCTTAGACCAGGTCTTAATTTAGTGACTTGATATTAGTGTTTCATCCAAAACATCATCATCAAAGGGACACTGTGACATATTTATCCAACTCTGATCCTTTGAAAGGGGTCAGTCAGGGTAGAATTTCCATTTAACATCTGAATTTGACCTAGAGCTCTTGAGCCAATTTGGAAAACAGTGTATTAAGGCAAAAATAATGAGACTTAACATAGAATACTCGTCTTCTTCCTGATTTTCCTATTGGAAACTCAAAATCATGAAGTTATTGGCAGGAAAATGCCCAGTGTTATAAGTAACATATTTTAAAGATCTACATAATGTAATATAACGGAATGAGCCAGCAGTTGATAAGAAAAATCAGAGCTAGACCAAACAGTGTTATATACATGGAAGCCCGTCTTATTTTTCTTGATTCTATTATAACATGGACTAATTTTCTGGGGATTGAAATTGTTTAACCATGGTGCAGAGTCCTTATAATGAAGTTATATGAGGAATATCTACTTAATTATAACTCAAAATAGATGAGTTTACTTCCATATTTAAAGAGTAAAAATGCAGTTTCTCTGAAATCTTCCTCTGATGAGGCTTACCAGATTTTATGAGCTGGAAGGGAATTTAAGAATTTTTCAGTTTACCAGGCCATTTGCAAGTTGAGGAATCTGAAACCCAGAGGTAATTGAATTACTCAGCTTCTTACAACTAGGCCGTACCTCTTCTTGGAAGCACACTGCCACTCGTTTCAGGGTATGGGATTCTGAAAATTCTCTGAGATTCTACAGGTCCATTATTGTGCTAGGGTATCATTTGATTCTTTGATTTTTTTTTCTTCTTGTGAGTGAGGCATATATTTCTAATAGGGATGCAAACTATTGGGTGGGTCAAAAGTTTCATTTTTTTTTCTGTAACATGGCTCTAGTAGCACTTAGGTGTCTTTAACTTCATTCGAAACCATTTTGTTAGATTGTACGTGACAGCTGTCATATCAGTATGCATTTAAAAGAAGACATCAAAGTTGGTGAATTTTTGTGTAGCCATTTTAATATTGGAGATGGAAGAGAGAAAGCAACATTTCGGCATATCATGGTTTATTATTTCAAGAAAGGTAAAAACACAACTGAAACACAAAAAAAGATTTGTGCAGTGTACGGAGAAGGTGCTGTGACTGATCGAACGTGTCAAAAGTGGTTTGTGTAGTTTCGTGTTGGAGATTTCTCACTGGACGATGCTCCACGGTTGGGTAGACCAGTTGAAGTTGATAGCGATCAAATCGAAACAATAATTGAGAACAATCAACGTTATACCACAAAGGAGGTAGCTGACATACTTAAAATATCCAAATCAAGCGCTGAAAATCATTTGCACCAGCCTCGTTATGTTAATTGCTTTGATGTTTGGGTTCCGTGTAAGTTAAGCGAAAAAAAATCTTCTTGACCGTATTTCCGCATGCGATTCTCTACTGAAATGTAATGAAAAACGTTGCGTTTTTAAAACAAATTGTGACAGGTGATGAAAAGTGGATACTGTACAACAATGTGGAATGGAAGAGATCATGGGGCAAGCAAAATGAACCACCACCAACCACACCAAGGGCCAGTCTTCGTCCAAAGAAAGTGTTGTTGTGTATATGGTGGGATTGGAAGGGAGTCCTCTATTATGAGCTCCTTCCAGAAAACCAAAGAATTCCAACAAGTACTTCTCCCAATTAGACCAACTGAAAGCAGCACTCGTTGAAGTGTCCAGAATTAGTCAACAGAAAATGTATAATCTTCCATCAGGATAACGTAAGACCGCATGTTCCTTTGATGATGAGGCAAAAACTGTTACAGCTTAGCTGGGAAGTTCTGATTTATCTTCCGTATTCACCAGACATTGCACCTTCGGATTTCTATTTATTTCAGTCTTTACAAAATTCTCTTAGTGGAAAAAATTTCAGTTCCCTGGAAGACTGTGAAAGGCACCTGGAACAGTTTTTTGCTCAAAAAGTTAAAAAGTTTTGGGAAGATGGAATTATGAAGTTGCCTGAAAAATGGCAGAAGGTAGTGGAACAAAAGGGTGAATATATTGTTCAATAATGTTCTTGGTGAAAATGAAAACTATGTCTTTTATTTTTACTTAAACCTAAGGCACTTTTTGGCCCACCCAGTACTTGTAAGCAGTAACTCTGTTAATTACTGAAGGCTACTGGAGTTTGGATACATGACGGATTCAGAGCATGAGCTTTGCTGTCTAGCAGACATGTGTTCAAGTCCTGACTCTGCCACTGACTTGGTGACATTTGACTAGTACCTTAACCTAAGCCTGTTTCCTCATAAGAAAAACAGCTTTTGTTTATTTATTGAACATATTGAGGTGTCAGTGAATATTGATCCCATTATTTATCATTCAATAAATGCTTCTTGGTCAGTTGAATCTAGGAAAGATATCTGAGGCTATATGACTACCTCTAAAAATATTTCTTACTCTATATCATTGAAAAAGTGATACCAATAGTATTTAGAGACAAAATTTGTGAACCTGTTCAACTGTGTTGCTTGTTTGTAGCTTTCTAGGTTTCTAGACTTCATGACCTCATCTGTATCATGGAGGAAAAAACAATTCAAAAGGTATCTTACTGACTTGCTAGTGAGTCAAAAGTAGGTTAGAGTTCAAGCGACGTTTGATTCAGAAATTAAACAGTGTTATCAAAGATTCCGTTTTCTTTCTGACTGTCCTCTCTGCCTGCCAAAGTGTCTGCTTCAACCAAGAAACCCTCAGCTTTGGGGAACCAAAAGCTTCCTAATTCACATTAAGCAATAAAAGAGAGATCTCCCTGGTAGTTCTCAAAGAAGAGGGTGGAAACTTAATTCTTCAGAAATTCTCAGCAAAGACTTGTGTTTCATTGACACTTGCTGGGCTCGGGTTATTATGTCAGAGATTAGACATGCTGAGTGGTTGTAGCCAGTCAGCACCATGTCTGGTGTTGGGGATGAGTCAGCTTCTTATCAGAAAATGTTGCTGGGCTGAGGAGAGGAGAATATTCGAAAGGAAATTAGAGTCTAGTTACTAAGAGAAGAAGACAGTGGATAATGGGAAGAAGGCCAACATGTTTACTACATCTCCCCAAGGTAGTGGTATGTCCCAAGTTTGAGATAGACTGTTAGATGTAACCACAGTTCTTTATATATCATCAAGTTCTTTGCTTTTGTACAGATAAATAATAGTTACAGATATAAGCACGTCAGCTTGGAGATATTTAAAGAATTACACTTATTTCTGTTCAAATTTTCTCAATCTCCTCCCAAAGCAGTGACCTATGGAAGAGTTTACTATCGCTGGTTGGACAGGAGGTCTACGTTAATTATATTAAATATAGCACATTGCAGAATCTCTGGAGGGTGGTGTTTGAAACTTTGAAGCCAAAGACAAATAATTTGCATTATTTTGTACTGAAATGTAACTGAATTTCTTCTATAGAAAAAATTCGGTTTAAGTTCTTTTCTGTATCAAGGAATTTTATGCTCTCAATTCTGACATCCTCTAAACACTGTGGATCACACTGCAGGAGTGTCTGAGGATACACCATGTATCTAAGCTGCAGGAGACTAAAAATAATTATGGCTCCAAAGTCATTTGCATCCTCATGGGGAATATACAGCTCACTCATAGGAAAAATAATCATAGAACCAAATGATGCCAAGTACAACAAAATGCTACAACCAGATAATCTCAGAGAACTTTCAGAATAAGGAATTTGACTTATTTTGAACTTCATGGTTTTTAAGTGCACCAAGGTCTCAGGATAGTGACTGAGTAGCTTAGAAGAAGGCAGTACTATGGGAAGTCTGTTAGGGCTTGGAATCATGAATTCTTTGAGAATCAGATGAAAACTACAAATGCTCACACCAGAAAAATGGTCCTCCATCCAAAATTTCATGTATAATTTTGGGGGTTCATGGACTCCCTAAAGCTCATTTTTAGTTTTTTATTAAAAAATTTTTTTATTGACATATAGTTGATTTACAACGTTGTGTTAGTTTCAGGTATACAGCAAAGTGAATCAGTTATATCTAAACCTCATTTTTAGACTCAAGCATATATATACACCATTTTTAAAAGAATACAAAAACTAAACCCTACTTCCTTGAATTTCAGAATTTAATATCTAGTTTCATAGAGGCATAGCTTTAGAGATTTGAAAGAACTGGGTTCACTATTCTTCAAAATATATTTCTAGGAGCTCAGTCATTAAGGCCTAAGAACATGTGAAGGAGTAAGAAATTTGGAGGATGAATGGATTCTTCCAATGCCCTGCACATAGTAGGTACAATGAATCTTGTGTAAAGTAATGAAAAATCAGTCTTAGAATTCTGCTGATGTGGCAGCTCAATTCCAATGTCATAAAGGTGATGTTAGGTGAATACTTATTAAAATAATTCTCCTTTATTTTGTCATAAATTATTTCCTTACTATCTAATTTTTAGGCTTCTAAGTAGGATTTTTAAAAACTTGTGTGTTCATTAATAAAGACAAAATAAAGCACCTGGCTACTTTCCTTCCATTGCTTGCCTTTCTAACTTCAGTGAAATGTTTTTCAAAATAATATTGTGTTGATGGGTGTATTCCAGTCGTTCCATGAAGAATGTTCTTTACATTTTGCGTTTTCAGGGCTGTTTAATTCTGTCTTTTGATTTTTATAATCTCTAATAAGCTGTTTTCTAAAATCAGCATTCTCGCTGGAGATGATCCAGCATGTCGACTCAAATCACTGAAAAAACACGATTGGTCCTAACACTGAGCAAAACTATGTGGAAAACTTGTAATGATTTATATACATTTTCACACTTATTATGATTCAGATATGGACTGTGGCCCAGAAAAGATGTGGATGTATTTTGATAGTCCCTGTAATTAGCTCAGCAATGTTTCTCTAAGTTATGATTTCATGCTGACTATTAGAAGTTGCACATTGTTGAGATGCCACATGCAAAGAAGGTATGGTATTATATGGCAATAATTAAAAACGCTATAAAGTAAATTAAACAGGATTTCAAATCGAGAAAGCATAAAGTAAATGTGGCATAAATACAATTGAGAAGGAAAATATCTAGTCTTAAGTTTTAGGTAAAATTCTAAGCACATAGTCCAATTTAATTTTGACCAAGCACAGCAAAACTAGAGTACTGATGGGGAAACAGAGAATGTGGACTTTACTCCTTCATTATGGGCATCAGTATGGAGATGAAGGAAACATGTCCTGGCCTAAATGTTATACTACTGATGTCTTTTCTGCTAGCATGTGTGACAGGCTAGACTGGCTATATAATTGGTGGGACCCAGTGCAGAAGGAAAATGCAGGACTTCTTGATCAATATTCATTTGAAAAAAAACAAACAAACAATCAAGATGGCAACAGCAGTGCATTATACCAAGCACGGGGTCCTGTGCAGCTGCTAGCCCTGGTGATGGGACAAGAAGGGAGTTGTAGAGATTCTTCTGAATCCTGTCTGTCCGAGTCCCAGCTCTTCCTGGGTTCTGAGGCCATGCTCAGACCCCCAGGAAAATAGCCAGCGCTCTGTTTGGTGCAAGTTTTGAAGGCGATTGAGGTGACAAGAGCTGTTCATTCCCGAAATCATCCTCTAGATAGGTTGTGAGGATTAATGAATTAATATCAGAAATTGCTAGAGGGCAAATCTTCACTTGCCTAAAAGAGCATAAAATTTTTATTTTGCCTTTTATGCTTTCTGACAATCCCTTCAGTCTGCCACTAGGCTTTTAGTGGAGCGTGTGGAGAATGTAGGACAAGATGATGAATCTTACTCAAGGGCATCTTGAGAGCTTTGTGAACTTAATGCAATAATGTAGGTCTTGGGCCCTGTGTCATGGAATAAATGAAGACAGCCAGAACTTCAGATAAAAGAGGCTAGAGCTCATCGGTTGTTACTATTTAGGAGGCAGATTATAACAATGAGTCTTTTTATATATTAAAATCCCTTTTATCATTGCACAGCTACCTAATTTTATTTTGAGCAACCACAAAGTTATAGAGATGCCCTATTGAGTGTTTAAGGCCATATATTCTTTTCAACACTGCATAGAGAATACACATTGGCCCCTTTAAAAAAAAAACCAAAAACCAAAACGCCAGATGGTACAACTGGTAACTGGGAAAAGCCCCAGGTGATAGCTGTTGGAAGAGCTAGGACAGAAACAAAAGTTGCAACACGCTTTGTTTTCTCCACACACTTCAGAGCCCAGCGGGCGGGTTCCTGCCCCATTGCCACAGCCAGGCCCCTCGGTCACTTTAAGAGACACTTGAGGACATCTGCTCTTCCAAATCACTAGAAGAAAGGTGCTCATGGGGCATTTAACACTTGGACTCCAACCCCTGAGCTAAAAAATATAGGAGACTAAAAGAGAAAATAGCCAGAGGTAGCCAAGGTGAAAAAAGAGGGAGTGGGAACCAGAGCAGCAACAGCTGAAGATGGCAGCCACGTTCAGCATTTACACTTGGAAGGTCTCTCTCTTTGCTCACCCTCCGCTTTGCTGTATTTCAGTTAGTGAGTAGAAGTTAGGTGTTGGGGATGGAGTGACTCAGTTCCTGCCTTCACGGAGCTTTCCAACTGGCAGTGAATATAAGGTAACGAAAAAGGCAGAAAATGACTGAGAACAGAAGGGAGATGAGGAAGGAAAGAGGGAGATTAGAAAAGTTAATGCAGCGAGGCTGTCGGGGGGCAGACCCTGAGGGCTGGGATAGGGAAAATGGGCAGAATGGAAAGGAATAGAGGCTGCATGAGGGAAGACTGTTACAACACCTATCGTGTGCCTGAATGGAACTGAAAACTTTCCATAGATTTGTCTCCTGCAAGCTTCACGTTACCTCTGTGAGCCCAAATGCGATCAGCTTCATTTAGAAAAGATAATAACACACACACACATACATGAGACATGATTAAGCTCTGAAGAACAACTAAACAAAAAGATTATGGCACCCCTTCCTAGATATAATTCAACTAAACAAAAAGATCCCTTCCTAGATATAATTCAAAGTAAAATAAAACATCACACAATATTCACATATATGCTAGAGTTAAGGTAGATTATCTTCAGATTTTCTTATGGCTAAATCTTGGGTAAATTACTTGAAGGTGGACTTGTACCACATTTGAGTGGCTCTTGTTCTGCTGTGCCTTAATTAGCAATACATGGTCAGCACTGTGTCCAAGGTGACAGAGCCAGTAAGTGGCAGAGAACAGATTCAAATTTAGGTGTGTCTGACGCCAATGCCCAGGCTTTTGATAATGTGGCTTTCCCAGTGAGCCATGCTCAAGGTTTATCCTAGTCCTGGGGGTGTGTTCTCTGAGTGGGAACCTGCTTATCACTAGGAGAGGCCCTTTAGGAGGAGACAGAATTTCTATGTAGAGGCAAAAGGCTACCTAGGACGCTCTGAAACTGTCACAGGTTTTTAAGCAGCATAAACCTTCCCTACATCTATGGTATATTGTTAAATGAGAGAAGCACATTGCAGAGAAATGTTCATAGCATAATCCCAAATTTTCCCTAACAAAATGCTCTTATATCTATGTTTATAGATGTTACATGTTTGTATAGGTACCTTGGGTACTGGAGGGAGATTAAAAAAAAAAAAGGGCAGAACATCAAGTCGTTCCTAGTATAACGTGAAGGGAACACGGGTAGTAACACAGTTCATTCTATAACATTATCGAAAATATGGGATCAGTGAATGTGTCCATGGACAAGGTCATCAGGTCACACGTTCAAAGACAACACCGATTTGTTTCGTTGATGGGGCTGTGGGTAGTTTTGGTCTAGAATTCCTTCCTTTTGCTCTTTTAGTTTTTGCTTTAAGGTAAAATAATGAAAAAAGGATTTCCCTGGATCTGCATGGACTTAGCTGTACCTATATGTGTACAGCCAACAATGACACATCTTCTGGTCACACAGGTCCCTCCCCAAGGCCTCTCAGCTCCCTCTGTGCTTCTGGATGGGAAACAACCCATTCTGTTTCCCTGAACCCCCCTACACAGTAAATAGTTTAAAAAAAAAGTGGAGGGTACCCCCGGGGGCTTGGGGAAGGGCAGTGTGCCCACCCTCTTAAAAGGGGGGCAGCTGCTTTGGAGACTGTTGTGTTGCAGGATGGTGAGCCCAGTATTTTTAAATCTTCCAGTTCTTCTAGAAAACCGCAAAATTCAGGTTTGTATGTGAACACTATTTTTAATGATTGGCATGAAATCACATCTGCAAAGACGCTATGCAAGTCACAATAGATGCATTTGCAGTCACATGTCATTTTGCCTTGAAGGGGAAAGGGTCTCGCTCAGTATTTTGACAAGAGCTCAGGAAAGTTCAGGCATATGGCTGTTGGGTGGAACACAACACTGTGTGGGTGCGGTGGCGGGTGCGGTGGTGGGTGCGGTGGCGGGTGTGGTGGCAGGGTGTGATGCTTAGGATGGGGAACTGAGCGTCCAGAGAACCACAGTCACACATTGGAGAAGAAGGGTGGCTGTGGTCCCCTCAGAAGCCATTGATGATAACTCTTGCTGATTTCTAAGTTTTGCTGAGTGTCTGTCTTTTCCCAGCTATTTATTCTCTCTTAGATCAATTGTTAAAATTGAACTGTGGAGCTCCAACACTGAGAGGTTGCTCCAATAAGTGGTGAAGACATTCTCTCTCCAATCCTAACCGCATACACACATACACTCCACACATCTGAAACTTGGAGTACTGTTTTGCTCTTTTTATTACTTGAGAGTTGGGCATGGGATTGAACTAAAGTAAAATATTACAGTGCGTCAATGCATGTTCTGAATTCCAGCATAATTCAAACACCTCCCACTAAGATTTGTCGTTCTGCCTCTAGGCAGGACTGTTCTTAAAGTGTTCTTGACATATGAACACCTGTGGTATTCATTAAGCTCTCCTGGAAATAAGATCTCCTTTAAAATACTCAGAAAGTATCTCTGAAAGAACGGAGTTCTGTATCTCCATCAAAAAGGTGAAGGTATAGCCTCCACTCTGCTCTATCTGAAAGGGTAAGAAAAGTAGGTTAGCATGTAAGGAGTGAAGTTAGTTCCGTGCCAGCAAGTATTCAAGAGGTAGCTTACTTTGCTCAGGACTTACATCAGCAGATCCCTCCTCCCCGCTCTGTGTTTTCAGAAAAGGGGCACAAGAATTCTGGAATAGCATATCCTATTAATTTTTAAACACTGCTGGAAACTACGGCTTTAAAACATTGGAGTATTAAGAATTGTTCCATACCCGAAACAGATGATCGCATTTTAGAGAGTGCTTCTTCACCATCACAACATTCTTTTGCAAGGAGCTGGCTAAACGGGAGTAAAGTTTTTTCTTCATTGCAAGTCTGTCTCTTCTGCTCTGGTTCAAGCCAATAACTCATTTTATGCAGCCACAGACCAAGAATTATGAAATTTCGGAGACATGACTGGAAATAGCATTTTCTCCATGATCCCAAAGACACATTTCTTGATAACACAGTGATTACTATATCCCTAAATGGGTATTTCTGGTACATTGTCTGTCTAGCAGGCATATATTCCCACCTATTTGTCTGGGTAATTTCTGGCTCCAAAGGAACATATGGGCCATATTCACAACTTCTAACCATTTTCAGTGTTTATCTTTATTCCATCAAATTTCTTCAGAGTTTTTTTTTTTTTTCCCCATTTCCCTTCTGTCTCTTTATTCTCCATTTTTCTTGCATGTGCTGACTAGTGGTAATTCGTTTTTGTAAAGCTCCACTTTGAAAGTTGGTGGGGTAGGCAAGCTCAGAACTAAGAAAATGGCAAATCCGCAGGCTGACGTTTTTGTCCTTGCTCTGTCATTATTTAACATTTACAATTTGTGTTAAGTCACTTAGCACACTCATGCTTTCCATTCCTCACTTACCGAATGCAATGAAGGCAGTTTCCTCCTACCAGCTTAGCAAAAATATAATGGCAATGAATAATGCACGTGAATTACTCTGAGAGTCTTTGGAAAAACCTGGGTTCTTGACCCGACTCTGCCAACAGCACTATTTGCAGCCTGTGCAAGTCACTTTGACTGTTCTTTGCTTTGGTTTCTCCATCTGAACAATCTGAGTAATACTTTTCTTCCGCTACCTATTTCCCAGAGATGCCTGGGTCTCAAAAGGCAACTGTGGTACTTTGAAAAGACAAACACTACTAAGAATTTAAGACAGTGTGGCCTAGCTTCTGGAATAGAAATAGTATTGAGCGCTGTGGCTATCAGTGCCCTACGGGGTGAAGGCACTTGGGCTTTGTGTTAATTACATGCTTTCATAATCTTTTCACTGTTAATGCAATGTGGGTATAATTATCTCTATTTTTACCTTTACATCAGGAAACTAAGACTTGCTACGTGAGAAACTAATTTATAGTCACCAAAGTAATAAGAGACAAAACCTAGTTTGTGAGTCTTTGAGTATTTTTTTACCTTAAAAAATGATGGCTATTCATTTATAGTCATTGTTACTCATCTATATTCATGTTTGCACAATTAGCTTTTGTTATAAAAGTTTGGGAATACATAGTAATTTGATCTAAACTACTGAATGTCACCTGGTCATGCATCAAAGAAGATGTTAATTTCAGAAATGGCTTTAGGGCCAAAAAAGGAGCCGAGTATGGCTTTTAATGAGGGTTTAAATATAAATGTCACAGGGAGTGCAGGTTGTATCTAATCTATCAGGACAGAAAGCAGATCATTGATTGCTGGGGGCCAGGCTTAGTTGGGGGTTAGCTTGGAAAAGGCACAAGGGAACCTTGGAGGTGATGGCAGTGTTCTGTCTTAATTGTGGGGCTGGTTACAAGGTACATGCATTTATCAAAACTCACTCTCTACACTTAAAAGGGGCACATTTTACTATAGATAAAGTATGTCTCAATAGATTTGACTTTTTGAAATACAGGTACCATCATCTACCTGCTGTCTGATTGGGCAAGTTACTTAACTGATCTCAGTCTCATGTTCCTTCTGTGAAAGTAGAGATACTAGTTGTGCCCACCTCCAATAAGATAATCTGTACAAAGAGCTTACCGTTGTACTTGTCCAGAGTAAGCACTCAACGCACGCTTATTCAAAAAAATATGTGCCAGACAGTGTTCTTCTAGGTGTTGATGACTTGAGAAGGGTGACCCTTTCCCTGAGTGGTCAACAAAGAATGCTGTGAGGAAGTGTCGTTTAAAATGACACCTAGGGACTTCCCTTTGGTGCAGTGGTTAAGATTCCATGCTCCCAACGCAGGGGGCCCGGGTTCGATCCCTGGTCAGGGAACTAGATCCCACATGCATGCCACAACTAAGAGTTAGCATTGCCGCAACTAAGAGTTAGCATGCCACAACTAAGGAGCCCGCCTGCCACAACTAAGCCCACGTCCCACAACTAAGGAGCTGGTGGGCCACAACTAAGGAGCCCACCTACTGCAACTAAGACCCAGCACAACCAAATGAATAAATTAATAAGTACTTAAAAAATAATAATAAAAAAATTTAATGGCACCTAGATAATGTCAAGGAAATAGCCCTGGGAAGGTTTGGAGTCAAGTGTTCCAGGCACAGAGGACAGAATGTGCAAAGGACCCAAAGTGGAAGAGGAGTTCCGTCGGAGGAACCAAAGGCTGGGGGAGATGATTAAGATGTGACCTTGGAAAGCTCAACGGCAGAGCAACGTGTCTTCCCTATGGGAAGAGCGTGGAGGAAATGAAGTGCGGGATGAAGCGTTCTGATTCACATTTAAAACAATTTCTCTGACTTATGTGTAAAGTCTGGATTCTCAAGGGGCAAGAGAAGCTACAGGGACACAAGGTGAGACATAGTGGTGCTTGGACTAGGATGGTAGGAATTAGAGATGATGAAACATGGTCAGATGTGGGATCTATTTTGTAGCAGAGAAAACAGAACTGCCAACAGTTTGGATGTGGCAAGGGACAGAGAAATCGTTTTTTGGCTTCAGCAGCTAGGTGTTACTTGCTGGCTTGACATTTACTGATATTTAGTTACAATTATAATATTTTTTCTGAGAAGCCATTTGGTGAGGTGTTAGGTGTTATAGCATAAAGGGTTTCTGGGGTGACTACTGATATTAAAGTGTTTGTGTACTAAGTGCTAGTTTGGGGTCAAGTTCTTGGCTTTACGTCTTAACTGTCTATTAGGTAATTAAATGGTTGTGCTGGAATCATTTCTGAAATCAGAATGGCATTTGTGCCTGTGTGTGTGAATGTCTGTGCGTGTGTAATGTGTTCTTGAGGCTGCCAAGTCCTGCTGGCATGAGTGACATTCAAGGACAGAGCCGGTCTCGAAGTTGCCTCTTGCGCCACCCTTCACTGTGTATGGTCCTTGTGGAGCTAAGGCTTTGCCCAGCTGTGGTTCCCTCATTACTGTTTTGTGTTTCTAAAACAACGAGCATTCTGGTAGTCTTCCTCAGGATCTCTGGAGTGGCAAGTGGGAAAATGTCCTGGAGACTTTTATAGCTTCTTTTCACAGTTGCGAATTCAAAAGCTGAAGCTTCATTTTATCACTTTGGTGGAAAGGTTCGGAGTCAACATCACATTAGTTGATTAGTGGAGTGTTCTCTTCCACCCTCACTTCCTTCCTTCCTGGCTCTTCTCTCTGCCTCCCTCCTCTTGCTTGTGTTTCTTCCTCTAGGAACTCCTGGAAGTTTCACTCAGTGTGTGTGAAGGACTAATCTGTGATCAGTCAATGAACCACATTCCCCAGTGTGTCACCTGACAACCTTTAATGCAATATTGCCCTCTGCTGAGCACACACTACCTGCCAGTGCTTTATAGGAGTTCTCTCTCTTAATCCTTCCAGCAAGCTCTCTTGTACAAACTTGGAAAGCTCTTTTATTTTCCACTTCTAATGGTTGAGTACACAGGTTCAGAGAATAAAGTCATTTGCCTAAGGCCACACAGCTACTAAGTGACAGAATTGGAACTTTAACTCAGGTAGGTCTGGCTCCAGATTCCAAATTTATAACTACTCAGCTATGGGGCCTCAATCTATCTAACATTTGAGTATGGGATGTTGCAGCAAGATTCCCCAGAATCTTGACTGGTTACTAAATCAACCACTGTAATGCTAACGGAGAAGCTTAGAGAACAGTCTCACAAATATGGCGGCTGCTGTCTTAATTAATGGCCAGATTTTCTGTGTTACTTATGTAGAAGGATCTGTTATGTGTTAGGCCTTCCACCAAGGCAGAGAAGATAGGATCACCTTTATTTTCAAACTCAAAGTTCCCTGTTTTTCTGCTGACTAGTACCTTTTGTAAAAGTACACCTTTAACGCATTGGTATTAATTCAGTAAAAAAAAAAAACTGTCCATATGTTATGAACCCTGAAGTTTTACATTGCCCAAATCTGTCAGATTGAATATTTTTAATACTTATTGTTGTTATATGAGGGAAGTCAGATACATGGTGTTCAGCAAGTAAGTTCAAACTGAGGCATTGCTGATTGACAAAAGCACAAAAGACTATTTTTCAGATTCACATTGCTTTAAGTTCTGGCCAGAGCTATTTGTGAAAGGAAACAACTACACACACACGCACACACACACACATTTCTGCCCTACTTTTGAAGGATGAAATATTTGGTTTAAATAGATAATTAAACCCTGAAAGCTGGCAGTAGAACCAGTCCAAACAAAATCTGCAATTCTTCCGTGGCTACTTGGAAACTTTACTTGTTGAAAATGAGGGGCCCCCAGATTATTCACCCTTCTATGACAATTTGCTATTCAGAGACTACGTCTCTATGTGACTCAGATGTACTTCATTCAAGTAATGGAGAAAAAAAATCTGAATCACAGATTGCTAACAAAGCAATGCAGATGAATCTATTAAAGTATATCTCCTCGCTCTTTTGTTTTTGACTTCCAGTTGGCACTTTTTTTGCCTCTCAGCTTTGAAACTTGAGAATAAAACGCCTCTGGAAACAAAGCAAAGAGAGCTGAAGTGTGTGTGTTACACAGAATACTGAGAGCGATCTCTGTGTCATGCACAGCTACAGCTGTCACCGATTTTTCATCTACGGTGAGGTCAGCCAGACAAAAAGACCCAAGACAACACATTCAGTAGCATCTTTGTTCTCAGCTCAGTCTAAAAGAGGTAACTTTCAGTGACTTCCAATTATGGTCATAGTGATTTTTCAACACATCATTGGTTTGAATATTAATTGTTGGTCAGATGGAGGAGTTCTTTCAAGCTCATCAAATAAAATAAATGTAGCTTTCATTAAAGGTGGTAACCCCAAAGCTCCAGAGATAAATGACTTCACGTTCTACACTGAACACTGATTGGTTTACCTCCAAGTTGTTTTGTGGGGATAAGGATTAGTTAGGAATTCAAAGTGATTTTCAGTCATAAAGTACCTATTCGGTATTCAGTGTTTCATTATATAAATTATTATTGAGACCCTTTGGTCTACCCTTTCTTGTCTTCCTTGTAGCTTTCCCCATCCCTTCTACAACAAATGGCTGGATGACATGAATCCTCTACTTATTAGTTATCTAAGGAACAGTTAATGAGGTTTAGAGATTGTTCAACTGTTGATATCCATCTCCTAATTATTTGTGGCTACTAAAATGTAAATTTTTGCTCAGTTTCCTTTCTATTAATATTACCATAATACAAGCTAAGTAAAAAATTAGGGAGCTTCTAATCTTTGTCTTCAAATTTTGAGTTTTCAAAGACATGATTTGGAGAGAAACTTCCTTTATCTTGAAGCATTTTACATAATAAGAATATATATATATATATATATGGTGAGTAAACAAAATGGAGAATACCAGCTTAATTTTTTCCAGTAGATGATTTTTTTTTTTAATGTTGAACTTCAGCTTGCATGGAACTTAGTATCCCCTCCATTTTCCTCCTAAAAGATTGTTTTATATTCTGTCTGCTACCAGAGTATTTGATTTTATAAAAAGTTCTAAGGGAAGAAATTGCACAGCATCCTACCAAGGCCAGTGCAAAACAGTATTTTCCTTGTGTTACTATTTACCTTTCTCTCTCTATTACTCGTGTGGTTATGTACGAAATGGAAAGAGGTAACACAACCCTTCACAGACCTCAAAATCTATAATTAAGACTGTATCTGACAAGAGGGTTTTTTTTTTTTAACTGACAAATAAATGTCACTTTTAAAAGGAATGTAACAGGAAGAGTGATAAAATTAGGCAAAAGGGCAAAAATTGTTCCCTCTCTCCTTCATGGCAGAATATAGGAGTTTTTTGGGTTTTGTTTGATAAGTACTTACAATGACTACACTGTTGACTTGGCGTGCAGATCAAAAGACTGACAGATTTAATTCATGTTTCTGTGCTATACAAACAATGACACGTACGAGCCAATCTGTGCTCCTTTCAGCAAGTAATTGAAGGTAGTGCAAACACAGATTTTAAAGGATCAGTGGTGCCCCCCTGAACTATTTGACAAAAAGAGATCCGACGGTGCTTATCCTTTTTCCTGTTTCACTGGGATTCCGCTTTGCCTGGCCTCTGCCCTGCCCCTGCTCTCTTGGAATTAATAGTGACTGGTAGTCTCGGCATTGTATCAACAGAAATAGACACACAAGCATTCTATATTAACTTGCTTGTCTGCTGCTGGGGGAAGAGATAAACTCTCAAAGGGCACAAGAATAATCTGAAGACGTTTGGAAGTTAACCACAAGAAATCAATGTTTGCATAAGCTTCCATTACACAGGCAGCTTTGCTTTGTAATGTGGGGATGGTCTGGGTAATAAGGTAGTAAATTCATCCACACGTGTCTAAAGGATGACCTTGCAGGATTTTGACATGACATTTTCTGTGGATCTAGCTTGGCTTGAAACTACAGGCAGCATTTTTCTTCAGTAATTTGTGTACTTGATGTATTTCTTTTTTCAAATTGCATGGTGCCAGCAATTTGGTTTTTAAATACAATAGTCTTTTGAAAAGTACTGAAGAAAATGAATAGAAAATCACCAGCATCGTAGCAAATTATCCTAGGTCAACACATAATGCCTTCATTTTCCAGGTGTCTCAATTTAGGCAGCTCCTTTGGGCAGTCTTGTCTAAGGATGCTTATAAGTATTCCAAGTTTAACAATACATTTTCTGTTGTGTGTTACCGTAGGCTAACATCACTGTATGTGTATCTTCCACATTAAGGTTCTCAAAGAAATGGATTTAAAACAATGTACCCAGAGGCAGTGCTTTTGCTCAAATGTTTCCAATGAATTCTTTGTTCAGAATCCATGGCTTTACTTTCGGATCATGGATAATTTCTCACGATTCTGCATCAATTATAAAACTGTAATTGTTTTACACTAAATGGTTTTGAAATGTAATTTCCAGGTTTTAAATGCCCAGAGTTTAAACACTTGGAAGTTGTCTATGCCATAATTATTAACTGACAAATTGTTTGAAGAATATAGGGTCTTTCTTATGACTGTCTTAAAAAGAGTTGCCTAAATAATGCTGGCTCCTTGTAGAAAAAAATCAGAAGTTTCAAATAAGCAAAAGCAACAGAATGTATCTATAATATTTTCATGCCAGAATAATTATTATCATTTGGATTCTATTCAAACTTTAAAAAAATAATAGTACGTTCATTCTTTTAGGAAGTAAATATATATGTTTAATTTTTTCTCCCACAGAGTTGTACAGAGCGCTTTGTTTGATAAGTATTTTTCTGCAGTGGGTTTCTTCTGTGGATTTATTATAATCTAGCATTTTTGAGTAGGAAGGTATGCCTGTTTGTTACAACACAAGTTAGGAAATGATTAAGTAGTATTACCAGAATTACATGGGCTGCTTAGTGGCAGAAATAGAAACTGACAAAGAGAAGTGATTGCTAAAAATTTCAACACAAAGGTGAAATATTTGAAAACTATGGATGTGAAGGATAGCAAAAGAAACGTAGTTGGAGAAAAGGCTTAAGAGAAATTTGATATCTGTCTTTTTATTTGAATGGTTGCCATATCAAATGCTTCATGAGTGCTGTCTTGGTTTGGGCTGCTGTAACAAATACCAGAGACTGTGCGGCTTAAACAACAGACATTTATTTCTCACAGTTCTGGAATCTGGGATTCGGAGACCAGAGTGCAAGCATGGTGGGGTTCTTGGTGAAGGCCCTCTTCCTGGTTCACAGAAGACCAGCTCCTTGTATCCTCATCTGGTAGAGAGAAAGGAAGCAAGATTGCCCCTGTCTCTTCTTATAAGGGCACTAATTTCATCATGAAGGCTCCACCCTCATGACCTAATTACCTCCCAAAGACCCCACCTCCAAATAGCATCACACTGGGGATTAAAGTTTCAACATGTGAATTTTGAGGGACACAAACATCCAGTTGATAGCAAGTGCTGTAGAATAAAAGAAAAAGAAAACTAGGCTACAAGGTGGAGATGACCACACAGGAAGCTTGGAAGCCTATTGAAAAGGAAGAAGGAATCAGCAACTAGAAATATTCAACAGTGGGATCAGTTATGTTTCCAGTACTGAACCCCCCATCATTGAAGGTGACCAAGGGGACACCGAATGGCTATTGGTCAGGGATGCTAGAGAAGGGTTGGCTGCATGGGGAGAAATGTTAGACTATGTGAGAAGCCCCTTCCTTCTGCAGGACCATATTTCCTTTATTCCACGCAATCCCAAGGGCCCAACTCTATATGGATAATGTTGTATGCACACATCATGCAGAAACTTAAGTGACATCTGAATAAAAGCTAAGAGTAGAAACAAAATCATTTGTGGTTTGTACAGCTGTTTGGTTAAAATTTCCAATTATCAGAATATCAGCAGCTCTTTTGCTATGCCAGATAGAAGGTGTATTTTAATTCTAGAAACAGAAGCTCTGGAAGCTTAAAAACCACAACCCTGGAGTTGTCAGGGTTTTGACATCGGTGATGTGGATTCCGTATCCCACCTCAGGAAAGGAAGCCACGAGGAAGCCTAAGGAAACAGGGGATGATGTGTAACATACTTGATTAACTGAAGTGTGTTCCTTTCTTTCTGTGCAGAGTCTAATCAGTCTGTATATGAAAGCATTGCATAATACAGTCTAGAAGCAAGCAAACATAAATCATCATTTTGGCAACAAACCAACCCGAGAGGGAAGGAAGCACAGAGATAATTCTTAGGTAGTAGAATAATAGCATAACCCAAGAGGACTTTATGTTATTCCAGAGACAGAACGGGGTTGAGCATTGTTTCTAAATACCGCAGTACCTGCAAAGGTGAGATGATCGTTATAAATCTGGATGTTACAAAGAGAAGAAAAGAGCTGTAACTTGAGGCAGATGCTCCAATTAGCAAGATATCCATTTCCAAATCATCATGTTTTCAAATAAATTCTGACATGCAATTTCAGAACATTGGAAAATAACACGAAACCAGCCCAAGTAGAAACAGGAAGTAAATCGTGGCAGAGCTGTATGCCCTCAGCATATTACTAGTAATTCATTCCACTGCTGAGAAGGGGGAGAGGGGAGGGGTACTGGTAAACAGAATGATTTTAAAAACCAGCCTTGAACTTGAGATGGTTTTTCCCAAACTTGGAGTTACAAATCGAAACTGGCTAAGTCAGAAAAAAGTCCTCTGATTTCTAAAGCAGAGAGTTCAACCAGATAGTTTAAATTGATCTATAAGGACCCTCATGTTCCGAAGTATCAAATGCAGCTGAAAAGTCTTATGAGCTTAATTTTACCCTCTGGTACAGGGCACACATCATTATGCATCTCAGAAAATCTATACTGTTCCTACGCGCAGACATAAAAATCTGTTTTCTTTTCAGTAAGTCCATTCATGCTATCCATTTGGGACCCATGTAGGCCCATAAAAATATTAACCCCACTTCCACCCTTTCCAACCCCTCAAACACATAAGCCAGTTTTTCGGAGAGAAAGAGGACATGGTGATGCATATATGGACTTCAAAAAGCTGCTCTCTCGATGAAGAAGGGGAAAGAGAGGAGCAGGCCGGTGTGTTTCAAAAGATGATCCTATGTAAGAATCAGCTGTTTTGTTTCCTATGAAAGCAGTTTTCTAGAATCATCCCAGTCCTGGGAAAGAAGACTCTGTAGGGGTTGGTCCTGCATTTTCAATAATCTCCCTAGGATTTTAGCTCATTATCTTTCGAGTATTGTTTAAGTGGAAGTGTGAGGGTTCCCTTCTCCAGCATCTTCCATAGCCTCTAGAATTTGTGGGTGCTGTGAAATCAGTATTAAGGAGTGAGTGCTGGGAGTAGAAGACATCCAAGGGAGATGAGATGAGGAAGAAAAACATGAAGAATGACAAGTCTGAAGATCAAATCATTTAAAGTCTGAACGTCTGGGAACTGACTAACATATGACATATGTAGACACAAGCTATTGAAATCAAAAGCAACGGTTTGGGGATAGAGTGAGGGAAGGATATAAAATGGCTGTGTTCTTAAGCTGTCATTTATGTCAGCCTATTGCTTGTCACTGAAAATAAGCTGAGGATCCCCTTTGTATAACAGAGCAATGAATCTTAGAAATTATTACAAGCATGTTTAAGTGCCATTTGAAACTCAGCTGAAGCTTTTCTGTTTGAGTTCAGTTTATACAGCTGTTCCCAATGTGATACTAACAATGATGTTTGTGCCAGACAATATTCAAAGCCTTTTAGATGTATTATCTCAATTAATCTTTTCCACACTTCTCTGAGGTTGATGCTATTAATCTTCCTGTTTTACAGATGAGGACATTGAGGCCCAGAGAAGTTAAATTATTTTGCACAAGGTTTCAGTTACTCAACAGCAGAACCAGGCTTTAAACACAGAATATTGACTTCAGAGCCTGTGCTTTAAACCAGGATGTTGTTTGGCCTCAAACTTTGGGACCACATTATATACCAGAGGTCAGCAAACTTTTTCTGTAAAAGGCCAGATAGTAAATATTTTAGGCTTTGTGGGCCATACAGTCTCTGCCATTACAGCATGAAAGTCATAGACAAACCATAAATCAGTGGGCATGGTTGGGTTCCAACAAAACTTTATTTACAGAAAACAGATGGCAGGCTGTGGTTTGCTGTTCTATTGTATTTTTTTAAAATATCCTCTCCTTCATGGTGATGTAAAAGAACTACAAGTTACTATTTTTAAGGGAAGGCTTCTGTGAACAAAAACTTTATTTTCTCTCTTCCAGTGTATTTAAAAAGTTCTGCCCCTTCTTACTGCCAAGAGGCAAAAGGGCACATACTTAGAAGAGACTTCCAGAAGTTATGAGTTTGCTTTGAAGTGTTCACACTGTCTCACCTAGTTGTTCCTGTGATCAGAAACGTGGACAGCCCACTGGGCTCCAGGGGTGAGAATTTGCAGAAGGGAAACAGATTTGGTCCTTGGAGAATATAACTCACCTGGGAGAAGGTCACACCTGTGATCGAAGCTTCTTTACCTCCCTATTTTAATCTAAAGGGGTGTCCACACCAGACAAAAATCAGTGGTTCTGAGGACTAAACTGTTGTGCTATGAGATTTTTTTTTTTGCTTTGCTTGCACATATTCCAACTGAACATTTCTTGAGAATACTTGCTTTATATTTCATCAAAACGAGGAGACCTTTCTAGTCTAAATTCTTTCAGATGGCTTGTTAATGAGCGAGGTGCAAATAATAAATATTATCAGTAGTGGCTTTCGGAAGTTCTGTAAACTCTCTAGAATTTGGTCTCTCTCCAACTGTGAAGTGGGACTGTGACAGCTGCCATACTCCATGGAACTGAGAAGTTAAATAAACAAGTAGATACCCAAAAGCCTTGGTAAGTTCAGAGGGCTAAACAACTCTTGTTGGTAAGGGTACTGTTTAAATTGTTTGGAGTCAGGTAATGATACTCCCTACGTGTATACATGGACTTGGTGAGCGGATGCAGCAAAGTAGGATTCTAAGTATAAAATAGCACAGGACAGTATTGTCAACAGTTCATATTGTTCATTAGAGTCATCGTAGAACAGTCTGGAACTGTTGGAGGGTGAATCTATATGCGCTGTAAAAGCGGAGTGAAGACCCTCGGGCACACCGTGAGGAAATATGGCAAGAGTGGATGTTGGCTTTGAATCCACATGCCTCACAGTGAGAACTGCCACTTTCTTATGCAAACAGTTATCCATGTTTTTTAAGAAAAGATGTAGTAGTAGTAGTATGTTGTCATCCTAACGAAACTGGAAGAAGTTGAGCTGTCCTCCCATGAAACGAGTTGGCAGAGAGAATGATCCCTTTCCCTTGCTTTTTGCAATCTTTGTTTTTGGAAACGGTTAGCATTTATGTGGACAATGGCATGGATTTTTCTAGTGATCAGCAACTACTTGGTGGTACTGGGGAGATTGACAGCCACATAAAGAAAACAACCAGTTGAGATCTATGTAGCTCCTCGAGGTGTCCACAAATTAGGTTCCTAGTTAAGCAGCTTGAAGAATATATACGCATATGAGTTTCGAGCTTTCTTTTTTTTTTTTTTTTTGAAGGAGCTTGGATTGATGAAGGTGAAATAAGTATAATCAGGAATAACACAAAAGGCGGTATCACCAAGGTTGTTCAGTAACAAACCCCCTTAAAGTTTCTGAATCATCGAAAATGTCTGATTTTTATTATAAATACTCCCTATTTATTGAGCACTTGCTCTGTCAGTAACTGTGATAATGGCATTACGCAAACTATTTCACTTATCTAACTCCATCTTTGTGAAGTAGGCGATTTTATTTTCCACATCTTTACAGATGAAGAAAATGGCCAAAGGCACACAGCTCGTAAGTGGGATTTCAACTCAGATCTGTCTGATGCCAAAACCCATAGTACTTAATCACTAGTTAGGAAAAAATAGAGGGATAACTGAGGACTGTGCTTGGTTTATATGGAATTGTAACTAAGGAAATAGAGCTCATGTGTAACTTGGATGGTATAATTAAAGGAGAGGGGAAGACAGCATTTTTCTTTTCTCGGACAAGGAACACAAGAGGTCACGGTGAAGGCACTTTCCTAGCTAAGGTCCGCAAACCAGTGTAAATGTCTCCTCCTCAGACCTTCTTTCGCCGCTCTATGGAAAGGAGTACCTGCACACTCTTTTTTCTCTCCGCATTCTGTTGATCCTGTCACGTGACCTGTCCGATTTTGAAATTTTTCATTTACATACATTTTGTTCCACATTTCTTTTGCTCATTACACTGTGAACTCCATGAGGCCTGATTCCCAGTCCACCCCAGCATCTCCCATAGTGCCAGACACACAGTGAGCTCACAAAATCCAATAGTAATGCTAACCTTGACTGAGCACTTGCTGTGGGTTAGGCACCCTTCCAAACACTTTACACTTATTATCTCATTTAACCCTCACCGTGACTCTCTGCTCACATTAGGCTCAGAGGGAGGTGGCTGGCTCTTTTCATTCTCCATCCTGCAGCTCCACTGCCTGCCATTTAAATGTGTTTTCTTCGCCAGGTCCACCACAGAACTGTTATTTATTTATTCTTGATTGTTTGCTTGTTTATTATATATGTTTATTTTTATCTAATAATAATATCACTCACACACACACGTAACCCGAGGGATTTATCCTTTCTCTTGTGAAGCTGGGCTATTCTTGTTGGACAAATCTCAGATAATAACAGCCATGAAGCGAGACGAAAGTCAATTTTATATACCAGCTAAAAAAGGGAGAAAATGAACTCAGCTTCTGAGAAAGAAAAACATCTAGAAGAGGAATGAATCAAGTCTATTTAATATACATCTACTGGGTTGCTGGTTTATTAATATCCCTGTGGTTGTGAAGAACAGAAGTGAAATTCAAGACCCAGGCTCACCATTAAGTTGACAGTTATTAAAGTTGTGGAGGCCTGGGCATTGAGAGAAAACTTTTGAGCAGACGAGTCCCATGTCCCTTGAGGCTTGCACAGAGCTCTGGACTCACACAGTAGATCAGCTTGCTAGTTAAAAGGGGTGTGCAGGGAACCATGGTGTGTAGCTTGGTAAATATGTGCTGCGGCGACTACCCAACGAACATATGGGGGGAAACAGCTTTGATGACTTACGGCAAATGTTTAATCTTACAATTATCACACAATTACGTGGGAAAATAGGAGCTGAGCAAGATTCTAGGTTAGAAAATCCAGAAGTGATAAGAAGAGAGACACAAATTAGGAAAACATTAGGTAAATGTGAACTAGTTCAAGTCCAGAAGGTGAAATTAATAATAGTCTTGTCCACAGTAAATATTCAATGAACGTTTGTTTTGACTAATTTGATTTCAAGGGTGCTTATGAGAAGAAATGGCCTCCCTCTCCACCCACGTGTCAGTACAAGGCTTTCACTCAAGCAGAAGAAAAGATTAGCTGTTTATTTTTAATCATCCTTGAGAACAAGGCGCATGCAAGAGATTGCTTTATTCGCTTATCTTCCCGCACAATCCCACACTTTGACCATCATAAATCAGTCTCTCTCCCTTCCTCTGTTCTCTGCCCATGGGACCTGTGACTTCCATTCTTAGACACATCTATGCCATATGGGTAAAAGAACAAAGTGAGGAGTCATTTCCTTTATCTGTTTTTATAAACAGCCCAGAAACATGAGACGACAGCATCTAGGGAAGTTTATATAGGAAAATGAATGACGTATTTGAGTGAGGGGCTGAAGCAGGGACCATGACTTAGATTAGAGGTATCACCTCAAGGGAGAGCCTAAAAGGAGGGTCCTGCTGTTAAGAGATAATAATTAGAATTTGTTTAAGATCTAAATTAGTCTGCTTTGCTTTTCACTTAAAGAGAGTCAATTAAGGGCCTGTAAAAGGCATGAGAGTCAAAATCCTCCCATTGAAAATGTTCACTGGTCATTGGTAGATGCTATGCCGAAAGATGCTCCTCATGTTTCTGACATGCTGAGAAGCAAGGAAGCCCTGACACAGGCCACTTAAGAGCTGATCTCTGTCTTCCCAAGATGGAAATCTGGAATGGCTTTTGGAGGAGTTTGATTTATTGGGATGTGCAAGGGACAAGTAGGGTGTAGAGATTTAATTGTTTAATTTGGCTATAGAACAAATAGGAAAGTAGGCAGGTGGTCATAGCTTTTGTAGGACCACAAACCTGAACGTTTGCCCCAAGGCATGTACCACCACGCTGCACCATAGGACAGGTGGAGGAAAGGCACTAGAATAACTCCAAGGAGATCTTTCCAACGGAATCATTTGCCTGCTTTACTTCCTTGTTAGCTGTGATCTCCAGCTATTCCAGGTTATCGAAGATAATTTTCCCTGTCTCTTCTTTTCTCTCTTTCTTTTTCTCACTCTCTCCCTCCAGAAGACTTAGGAGGACTCCGTAATCCTACAGTATACATTCTGTATGCTCCCTTCCATTCCTCCCCCTTGCCTCCCTCCCCCTCTTTTTGGGCTAGCAACTGTGATAAGATTTGTGTATATTTGGCATGTTTAAGCTTTGTAGTGAAATATCTGACTATTTTTGGAAATTGAACAGGGCCTGAAGGATATATAGATATCTAACAAATACCTTGGAAAGGGTCAGAGAAACGTGAGACTAAGCAGATTCATAAATTAGGCATCTGCCAATATTGCAATTCCGTTTTGGTGGACAGTTGTTGGAACAAGAGTGTTTTCTTGAATAGTTGGATCCTTTAGTGGCCTGGAAAGGGAAATCATATTTTTTGGGGTGGGGACAGTAGTTTGCAATTACTTTAGAATCACTCTGTTTCTAATCAGGGAGAAAGGGATTGAGTTTACTTTTATTTTTTTAAAACCCACCCATTAAAATATTATTTCAATGGAACTTCAATTTCTTTCTTTCCTTGGTGGGCAGCAGAAAGGGTTGGGAAATTCTTGCTTGAATTCTGTAATATTTTCTAGAGCATTTGGCAGGGACCTCAGTAATTCAGAAGGTTAGCGTTAAAGGGAACTTGGGAGACCCCACCGAGGGAGAGAGCAGAGGCTCTGAGAGCCTGCATGCCTTGCCCGTGAAAACACGGAGATTCTGGAAAGGCTCTGAGGATGAGAAAAGAGCTGTGTACATTTTCAAGTACTGTGCACATACGAAGTTTGCAGATGGTAACATATATGAAGTAATTTAGACGGGAACTTCTAATGTAGTTCTTTTTTTTTTCCCCAAGTGAAGTATCCAGCCAGGATCTGCTGCTGGATTCACTGCTGGAGTAATTAATTCTTTGGGGGTCATGGGACTTTACAAGAAGTTGATTCAAGCGGTGGGCTCTCATTGCCGAGAAACGGGCCTGTGCCCATGGGCGTGCGCGCGCACACACACACACACATTTTACATGCGTATATGACTTCATGTCCTGTCTGCCTCTGTCAGTGCCCGCACAGCATAGTGGAGTGAGCATGGACTGGTCGACTTGGGTTAAAGTTCTAGTAGCCCTGCTACTTACCAGGGCCATGAGTTTAGGTAAGTTACTTAACATCTTTGAACTTCAGTTAAGTTTCTTCGACTCTAATACAGAGATAACACCCGCCTAATACATCTTGGTATGTGGTGGGCTTATACATTAGGTCCCCAGTAAATGGTAGGAGTAGTAGTTGTTTTCACTATTTTTATCATTACCTTTGTTTTCCACAGCCCTGAGGTTCTGACTTGCTGTATGCCTCAAAAGATTCTGCTGTTGGGGAACTTTGAGTGATGCATGGATAAAAATGGCCCCAGGGAGATTTTCAATTTTTGTCAATTTAGAACAAAGAAAATTTCAGCAAATATTTAAACCCCATCAGTGAATATGTTCCCATCTAATTTGGGAACATTTAATAGCCATAACCACTAAGACTGTTTTTACTGGAAAGGGTAGATAAAAATGCTTAACCGGCTGACAAATGCAGTAAATCTAATTTAACATTTTTAAGACAGAACTCTTGTCTGGGTGATGCCTATCATTGAGACTTTCATGGAGATATAAATTTGTATTATATTTAGGGTAAAACATTATGAAGTCAATCAGGCCCAACATGAAGGGTTATATTGCTGGAGTATTGGACCTTCCTGGCTTTGTCAGTTCCCTTGAATTCAGTGTCATTTCCCCTATTTTGAATATACCCTAGTTTATAGTAACCACTCTTCTTATGGGCCATTTCTGTCTTGTTTTTTCTTTTAAATTGTTTCTTTTCCCAAGGTTCTGATGTTAGTCAGGGTAACATCTAACATAATTTGGATTCCCCTTTTGCATTTGATTTTTAACAATCACATCCAGATGTTGTTTGTATTATAGCCTAATTCTCATCCAATAAGGTTTGGGTATTTCAGAGTATTTTACTATCAAAACTTCTTTCACATTCCTTTCAGATCACAGTGATTTAATTTTCCCATAATCTATTTGGTTCCAACACAGGGTTATAGCACTGAAGGGGACTTCAGAGGTCATTTAGTCCAATCCCCTGTGTTAGAGATGAGGAAACTGAACCCTGGGGAGACTTTGTGACCAATGCTAGTAATACAGCCAGTATTTGGCAAATCTAGGAAGAAACCATGGATCTCATTCCCCCAGGCCACTGCAAGCTTGAATACTACATGGCTGACCACTAAAACATTTTTGAACTTATTAAAAAAAACATTTCTCTTCTTTGTACACTATAGTCTAAGTCCAACCCAGAAAGATGTTCCAAAATTCTAAGAATGACTTCAAATTAAAGCTGTTTTATTGTGACTTTTCTTGAAATACATAACTTTTAAATCAGATCATTATTTGTGTGCTTCTGAATTTGAAACAAACTTGTACTTCTTGAACTTCTGTGTTCTTTGAACATTTTAAGCAAAGAGGTCAGTTTTTAAGCAGTCTTTTCCATTTAAGTAGTTTCCGAATGTAAAGTCTGTAAATGAGGAGAAGTGAAGTCATCCATAGATCATATGTCATTTAGGGGCATGTGTAGCACTTTAATACTTTTCTCACTGGAAAAAGAAAGGTTTAAAATGTAATTCATGTGGAAAGGAAAAACCAAGAACAACTAAACCTTCTGTTAAACAAGACCAAACAGAATGTAATTTAGAAAATGGATACTGTAAATGCTAGTGCATAAAATGCCTCCATTTTAATCACAATCCACTTTTGATTTAACTGGTATTGAAATGAGGAATGCAAAGGCAAGTTTAAAGTTTTTTTTTTTTAATGGGATATCTGCCAACTACTAGTAATTGAGTAATTATTTTCCCCTTAAGACACTCTGGGCTCATTGGAATGTGGCTTAATATAATAATCAGATTCAAAGAAATTCTGATGCCAGTATAGTATGGAATTTGGTCATGATGTTCTTTTCAGTAACATACTAACCCCCCCCCTTTTTTTTTTTTTTTGGCCGTGCCACCGCGAGGCTTGCAGGATCTTAGTTCCCTGACCAGGGATCGACCCCGGGCCCAGGGTGGTGAAAAGTGCTGAGTCCTAACCACTGCACCGCCAGGGAGTTCCCCATACTAACCTTTATTTAGATAAATGTGTTCAAATTCTGTTTAGAGGGATGCACTTCGAATCCTCAGTGGGATGAGAAGAGACTTCCTGTCTGCCACCAGCTCAAAAACTCCTACAAGACTTTTCTATAGGCTTAGAAGACTGTTTTAATCATTCATTATCATCTTCAGTAATAAACTTTTGAGCACCTACCATATAAGGGGTACTGTGCTTGACACTGAGGACAGAAGTTGATTTTATTTAAATAAATGTTATCCTCAAGTGTGTTTAGTAGAACACTAATTTTTGAATAATATAAATGTGGGAATCTATATAAAAACAAACAGTGACAGCTAACATTGAGACATACCATGTGCAAACAGTGTACTAAACACTTCATACTATTATTCATTCCCTATCGTTTCATTTAGTCCTCACAAAAGCTCTAGAAGTAGGTACTATTAGAGTCCCTTTTTCAGGAGGGTCATTGAGGATTCGAAAGGTTAATTAAGGTGTTCCAGGTCCTGTAGGTAACACACGGTGAAGCTGAGCTTTGAATGCCATCTGATTTTAGACCCAGCACTTTTAACCCTGTAACACAATGGTGTGTCTAGAGGGCCTCCACAGTTATTTCCCGTGAAGGATCAGTTTAGTTGATTCTCGGTTTTAATGTGAAAGTTGAATTATTTATATCTGTTCTTGGAATCACCTTGAAGCAAATTTGAACGTACCTAAGATTCAGTATGTTTTAGGTGTATTTTATTACAGCTGAGTGAACTGCAGCATCTAGAACTGTGACAACTCATTTCCAATTCAAGTTCTGTGCTGCTTCTTCAGAAAAGCCTTGAATGCTAAGGGGGTCACCAAAAGATCAGGGAAGCTGAAGGCAAAGGTGTGGTTCCTAGAATAGTACTTCAAGGTCCTCACCCCATGATTGACAGCATAGTTTCTAGCGTGAGGTGATGATGTCATTTCTAGGGGGTTATGGACGTTGAATTTGTCCACCTGTTTGTGCCATGGATGTGCTTTATACTCTGAAGGACTGGAGTGGCTTGGAGCACAGGAGTTGTGAAGCCTGGATCCCTGGCTTGGTCAACCAAAACCACGTACTCCAACATCACAGGTCCTCCTATTGAACACATGGAGTGAGAACTTTAGGAACTGGGTGGGGTTAAAGTTCTGCAATATCCAATATATGATCCAGACCAGGCACCGCTGGTCTGAACTATAGCTTGTTCCAGGCCATACAAAAAATTTTTCAAATAAATGGAAACTTGAGAAATTTGAAAAAATTGAGCTAGTCTGTTATTAGTCTCCTGCCTCTGGATTGAAGGACTGGTTACTAGTGTGAGATCAGGATGCTTGCAAAAAGACAGGTCAGTTATCAACCGTGATAGGCTATATTTTACAGAATGATCTTGTTGTCTCGCCATTTTTATTATCTAGTAAATAGCATGTACACGGGATAATACTTTTGGGATACATAGTGTATCCTCAATTTGGGAGACTCACCTTGTACCTTCACATAGTAAGGATGCTGAAAAGTTTTACAGTCTTCTTCACAGTGTTTCTCAAGCTTATTTGACCATATAATACCATTTTCAGTAACCGTTAACACGGAACTAGTATTCTGTGGAAAACAGCAAGGTTCATATGGGAATAATCATTCTGGTACAAAATATCTCCTTTCCCCATATCTCATTAAGTTCTTTTTTTTCTACTTTTTTTCTGCAAAATAATGAATCCCATATACCTATTGCTTTGATATAACAACGATGTCGATTTTGCCGTATTACTTATTTGGGGGGAGGGGTGATTTAAAGCAAATCCAAGACAACATAATGTTTTATCCTTCTATATTTCAGTATGCTATTATAAACAAATAAGACATTTTTTTTACATATCTATCATGCCATTATCCCCTCGAACAAAATGAACACTACTTCTTTACACGTAATTGATATTCAGATTTTCTAAACTGTTCCCCACGTCTCCTGTATTAAGTGTACAATTTAATAGCTTTTCGTTTATCCATAGAGTTGTGCATCCATTCACCGCAATCAATTTTAGAACATTTTTATCACCCCCTAAAGCAATCCTGCTCTCCTTAGCCATCACCCCCACATCTCCACATCCTCTGCAGCTTTAGGCAACCACTAATTCTGTTTCTGGACAATGTTTTTGGACATTTCATGCACACAGCATCGTGCAATGTGTAGTCCTTTGTCCTGGCTTCTCTCACGCAGCCTAATATTTTCATGTTTCATCCATGTTGTACATGTATTGGTACCTAACTGTTTTTACGGCCAAATAACATTCCACTGTATGGATAGACCACATATTATTCATTTGGGTGGTTTCTTTTTTGTAAAAAAAAATCTAGAGAATAGTACAATGAACCCCCAAGTAGAATCTCATAGTTTATCAACTTCTGACCCATCTAGTTTCATCCATAGTTCAGCATTCCCTTGCCCTCTAGGTTACTTGAAACAAATCCAAGACATCATTGCATCCTTGAGTATTTCAGTTTATGTTTGTAAATGGTAAGTACTCCTTTAAAAAAAAAAAATCACCAGTACCACACCTAAAAAATTAACCATAAAAACCCCACAATTCCTTAATTGCATCAGATATATGATTCACTGATGTCTTAATGTTCACCAAGATGTTTGTCTTCCTATATTAGATTTGATTTACTTAGTGGATATTGAAATTGTCAAAGCCAATTGATTTTTATATAGGAACATTTAATATGTTAGAGGAAAATGCTTCTCTTTCTTTGAAATTGTTCGACATGAAGACTTTGCATGGTGAGAGCTATCATTCACATGTAGAATCTGCCTCCATTTGTTATTCCTGGATCCCCCAAAGGCCCTTCCCCAGATTTAGAGGTCATGAGCATAGAGCTCAGTGAGGTCAGCATGCTGAGATCTGACAGAGACAAGTTGTGCCACGACTCCATAGATTGGGGCAAGGTGATGTTGATCTGCTGTAGAAACGGTGACCTGCCAGCAAGGGATCCTTTCCATACTTCCGGGTCATAGGGTATAGTCTGGGCCGAGGCCATAGCCATGAGGGTAGAAGCTGTACCACTGGCTTGGATCGGGGAAATGAGTGAAAACAAAGGTTCCAAATAGGATACAATCTGCTGTCTTAGGCAAAATATCTAGAACTCATTGATTTTATCAACTTATGTTGATGTTTTTTCTTTCTTACTTCCTTGGAGAAAAATTGTACTATTTGTCATTGAAATTGTAACTTTGTCTTTAAAATGATTTTTAAAGGCCTTTAAAATTACTTGGGCACCTAGAAATTTGTGTTTAACCTATATGAAGAGAGAAACTGCTCTTCTACTCATTCTATTGAATGGCTATGGTTTTTGAGAGTGTATTTTGTCCAGGAATAGAGCAATGAACTTGTAGCGAATTTAGCAAATGTTTTGATGTGTATCTGTGTTACTCAAATTAGTGTTTTCATCCCACAATTTTACATCACGGATGTGTACGGTGTTAAAGTGAATGCTGAGGATGGGAGAAGTATGGCACTGACTGGGCATGAAGTGTCAGCAGCTAATTAATTAGGAGGATTTTGGTCTAGAGCAGTGGTTCTTAAGCATGTGTCCTTAGGTAAATTTTAGGAACACCTGAAACCTTTGAAGTAGCATGTAAAGAATTTGTGTTTGCCTGAACTTAGGTTTTTATGTTTTTGAAGGTTCATAGTTTCAACAGTTTCACTGAGAAGTCTGCAACCCTTCCCCTCTAAGAGGTTACAAACCAGTGATTTGAGAGTTTGACAAGAAGAGCCAGTGAAGTTCTTTGAACATAATGGTTTTTTTCCCCTCATGTGTTCTTACCTGATCAGAAACTTTAAAAGGCCAGGCACAGATCAATATTTGAATGAATGAATGAATGAATGAAGTTAACAAATAGCTGCTTCTCTTATTTTACTCAAGTTTTTGAGACTTTGACCAAACAGTGATTATTCCATTGATTGCTCCATTGAAGACCCCACTAGCACCCTAACTGTTCAGTAAGAGGCATAAATGTAGGGAGAAGACTGTATGTCCCATATGAGACTCAACACGTCCGGAAGTCCCATATCCTTGTAGGCCATCACTAATGTGGAAGTGCCTAAATTAGAAAATTTAAATGATAGCTTTTAGAATTACTTTTAAGGATACAGTTGTGTGGCTCTGTATCTGAGGAAATGCTGGAGATCATTTAAATTCACACAAAAAGATGCGTTTGGCATGCCGGAAACAGCTTGGGTCCATCCATCCACTTTCCATTAACCTTCTTAGAGAGATAAACCCTTACAAGTGAAAAGTATTTTGTGATCTAATGAGCTGTTATTTGGAGAAGCCCAGAATAGAGTCAGATTCTGGTGTTGGCAGTTCCTTGGAGACTGTTATTTGTGTAACTCCATGTTTTATTAATTCTGGTCTCTTGACTCATTAGGAGGAAAGGAATTTTTAGCCCTAAAAACCAAAATGTGATACCATTAAAGGCAGTAGAATATATCAATAGATAATATTAAAAGATTAACACTGGCCATCTTAGGGGATCAACTGGACTTTTCACATTGACACTGAAAATGCATCTGAACCTTAATCCCTTTACCTTTGACTAGTAACAATTGTGCCCAGGGTGTCCAGCTTCTGGATGAAGCTGTTGACCCAGTCACAGGGGTTCTGTGATACACAACACTGTCTTGAGAGAACATGTAACTACAAATTAGAGCAGGAAATGAAGACTATCCTTTCTGTTTCAAACCATAGGGTACTTTCCCTTAACCAGAGTATCAGCATTTAGTCAGAATATTAATGGGACAAGTGACCTAGTGTTCTCAAAGGCCCTTATGGGTGGCAAGACAAATCTACATCTTCTTTGAAAAAGGCAGTCTAAAAACAAGGGAATAATCTTTCTTGAGTGCCTGCCTCAATTTGCATTTTGGAACCAAGAGAAGGAAAATTCATTTAAAATAGATTATCTGATGACAAGGAGTCAGACTTATGAAAAGAATATTTAAGCTTTATACCAATGAAAAGAAGAATAAAATACATTTCTTACCGGAGTATAATCTTTGTGAAATTAAACATGTATAATGATTACACTCCAAACATGTCAAGAAACCCTGTAATAACAATGAGGTCATAAATGGAAAAGTCAGGAAAAACATGATCTCAGCAAAGAGGAGATATATATATATATTCATACACTTTGGGAATTTTCTGCCCTATTAAATTAATTAATTTGTTATATTATTATATAGATAAGTAAGATTAATATTAAGGAAACATTAGTTCCAAGTTACTCCTGAATGAAAACAAGGTAAAGTATTTAAGTATGCCATGAGCGTCACAGATGTCCAGTAGGTATCTTGATGAAAATGATGATAAAATATTGCCTTAATACATTTTAGGGAAATTCAGATTTAGCATTTTCTTTTGCAACTAAATTCAACTCCCTAAAATTCTGTTTTCTGATTATATTTAGATATATCTTCATAAATGTGGCTGCCCAGAGAAAATAAAATAGACACAGAAATCAAGTCAAGTATAGTGCGTTGGAAAAAAACCAGTTGACTAGGAGTTAATCATCCTAGATACTTATTCTTCTTCTACAGTTAGACTAGTGGTGTGACCTTGGGCAGGCAGTTTAATCCCTTTGAACCTGGATCGTGTGAGCTATACGATGAATTGGTTGGACTAGATTTTTAAAGTCTCCTTTTGGTTCTAATAAAAATAAAATTCTAAATTGCTCTGTGAGTTAAATCAACATTGCCAGTCTGGTTAATTCTGGGCCTCCAGCCCCTTTAAAATGGAGAATAGTTTATGTGAATTATACAAAAAATTGATTCATCTCTTCTCCTTTCCACTTTGCCTTTGAACACACAGTTTCAGATTTTTCAACTGTATGGTGGCATTGTGGGCCTATTTATTTTTCCAAAGACCTTTTACTCTGATTATTTGATAAGAAACAATATTTTTTTTCCAAAGGTATTGAGTTATTCCCTTGGTTTGTATTAGGGTAGATAAGTCCTTCGAGTTTTTTTTAATGAGTTTACATTTTCATTCCGTCTCTTTGATTCAAGTTTGAAGGGATTCTATTTTGGCTATTTTATCTCTCTGCCCCTAGGAAAACCAGAGTTTAAGTTATCCCCAAGGTATCACTGGCAGCATTCCACACCATCTGTAATGTATAAATATATACAGTATGTTCAGTATATTCCAACTTAGCTAGCTCTAGTAATTTTATATTATTGGAGTTTTTGAGGAGAAAGGCATTCATTCTCTACTGATTTATTCCTTACTGTTAGTTCTGAACTTTTGATTCAGCTGACAAGTAATCTAATACAGAAACAAAACTCTAAAATTTTTCACAATGAGTTAAGTAACAGAAGGTTCTGGAACCCATTCATTGTCTTTATTGCAGTTGACTGGCTGAATACATTTGAGTACCCTTGGCAGATTCCAGATTTGAATTTAGGAGACTTAAGGCCGGTCAAATCACTCTCAATAAAGGGTGCTTGTCTTTGAATCTCCTCACTTGACAAAGCCTTTTGTTCACCTTCCCAACACAGTATCACATTAGTTTGACTATTTCTTCTCTGTTTAAAAATTCCTCTTTTCTTTTTCTATCACTATAATGAAAGAAAACACACCTTCCTCCCACCAGTGTATGGTTCTAAAAATTTAAATATTGAATATGAATTTTTTTGACTTTCATACATGCACAGACAGCTCCACCTACATGAGAGCTTGTAAATACAGAAATGCTTGGTTGCTCTAGATGACCTCTTGTAAGTTGGAGCTCTTCGGGAAGAAGTATATTGGAGAATGACGTTGTGAAAAACATCAATGATGGTAAGACAGACGAGTTTTAATACCAGCTCTTTCATTACTAGCTATATGACCTTGAGAATGGCTTAACACTTTTTTAGCATCAGTTTTTATCATCTGTAAAATGGGACACCTGTTGTAAAGACTTAACTAATCTGTAGAATATACGGTGCAAAGTAGGCTTTCAATAATTAGAAATTATTATCTTTAAGAACTTCTTATGTTTTTAACTCTTGTGCTTACCTTTGGATAGGACACAGAAAGCTCATAAGACATGACTGTCCTCAAGAGTTTATTACTTATTTGAAGTTTAGAGTTTGCTCAGATATATTGCAACGGATTCATATACCATTCATTCATTCTTTTGCTCACTTATTAACATGTTTATTTAACAAATGCTTGTTAATGCCAAATATTATCCTTAGTGACTGGGGGTAAATCAATGAGCAGAAGTACATAGCTAGAATCTATGAAAATTTACAATTATAACTGACTTTTTTTTCCACCTAGACATAGCACAGTTGGTGTATTAGAGTCGTTGTGAAGACACTCTGGCTTCACGTTGCCTTCATTTAAATCTCAAATCTGTCATGTACTATCTGGTTATTTCTGGGCAAGTTACTTTTAACTGCTATGAGCCAAATGTCTTCATCTGTGATATAAGACATAGCCGTATACACTGTAATGTGAAGATTAAATGGGTTAGTGTACATAAAGTATATAGAATAATTCTTGGCACATAGGAATTACTTTGGACCAATAAAATAGACCATTAAAATGTTAACTTTATTATTATTATTGTTTTTATTATTAGGCACTATTTTCCAGGTATCAGATTCTTAACTTTTCTTTAGGGAACAACCTCTCCATTCTCAGGCTAAGTTTTGGCCTTCATGTGCACTTGTGACTTAAGCTTAATATAATAGCATAGTTCATTTTTCTTAGTCATGGTGACTGGTCAAGTTAGGACAAAAGCAAGTCAATCAAGTTTAATCAAAGTCCTTTCTAGGGCTTTTGAGATTCACGTTCTCTTTTCTATTAGAACTGAACCTGAGTTGATGTAGCCCTATAGATAGAGTTCCTGGTAATCTTCTTGTCGCTATTTGGAGCAGATATCGAAACCACCATGGAACAGGGCAGAACAAGAAGGTGAAGAGAAACCAGACACTAATGATAACATGTAAGCCTCTAGATCAAACAGTAGAAAGACATTACTCCGAACTTTCAGTTTTATGTACCAGCAAATTATAATTTCCCTGTCCCATTTTCTTTTTAGTGTGTGACTGAGTTAGCCAGAGTTGGTTTCTGTTGCTTGCAAGTAAAGAAGCCTAAAACTCAGAAACCAACTCAGTTACTTAGAGGTTGATGCAGATTTATGATTATGAAATCTTTCCTTTATCCCTCCATCAAATATAGTTGTCTCATGCCACTCTATCAGCATTTGCTGAAGTTTCCCTTTTGGGTACAAGCCTGTGATTGTCTTTTCTAGGACTAGAGCATTTTTGGAATCTACCTGAGGTGACCAGAGTATAGTCAGGAGAAATGACAAGGTAAAGAAAGCTGTAGATTAATTCAATTGTGGGTAAACGTTGTCTTTTTGTATCTGGCAAAGAGGAAAATTGAGTAGTACAGACAGGCTTGTTACTGTGTATGTGGCAATGTGTGACGTTTGGCATATTTATTCTACAAAATCTAACCAGATTAAAGAAAAACAATCAATTAGGCTGTGAAATTAAATACATGGTTACAAATTTTAGGAAGTGGTATGAGGGGAAAAGATAGAGTGCAAATATTAGAGCAGATAACCAGAGCATTGTCTCATTCTTTCATGCTTGGGATATGAAAAAGGTCAGCAACTTTTAGGCAGTGGCATGTGACATGCTTAGTCTATGACTGACTTCATTGTTGTCATTATTACTAAAATCACCTGAAATCAGAGCAAAGAAAACCATCACTAATAGTATAGCTGATATTGAGCACTTAAGCATTCTGAGTAAGTACTTGCCACCTAAAATTCACTTGACTTCTCATTCCATGTATGGGGGTGAAACTCAAGAACCCTTCTTAACTTCTCCAAAAGTTCTTGGTGTTGGGGGCCTAGGTTTCTCTGACTCTGATCATTTCCTTCCATTGATTAAAATAAATCTGAGTTTTTTGTTACTGATTTGTCACCTCCCTACACTAGATTCCACTTTGGCTTCTCATCAGAGGACTAATGACACAAAATGCAGTATGTAAAAGATTTGTACAAAAATTGGGTGTGGGTACAGAATGGAGCCAGTACATAACGCAGGGAGCATTTTACATTTGCATTTTTGCATGATAAATGTCTTTATATGGACATACAGCATCTGTGGTCCATTAAAAGTCTCTCAGCTGTTCTTGTTGGCTGTTGTTCCTCCTTCTGCCATGGCCTACAAACCTCCATCTTGCTAGGTTTCTTCTCTCCCCTCCACCCTGAGCACTTTCCTTGTCTAAACTATCTGCTGAAAAGTTATTTTATTTACTACTTAGAACCACCTAGGAACTATCTCTCTTATTAATGTCAGGTAAATAAATCTGATCTACTAAAATAATTTGGGGTTAGGCATTAGCAGTGCCTATTGAGGCTAGGGGAATTCTTTGGTCTAACACATCAAGATCTGACAGAAGCAGCAAGAAGACCCGTACCTTCCTGACTCCCAGGTGAGCTGATAAAACCTAGTATGTGTGTATGAGGGTGAGTGGAAAGAGAAGTTACAAAAATTGTAAAAAAAAAAAAAATTTTAAAAAAAACCTTTGGAGTTTTTATAAAGTGTGATTTTTGGGTTTATACGTAGAAGGAACTCACTTGCTGGGAAAATAATTCAAAACCTAGGGACAGATGGCAAGAGGTGGAAAGAAAATTCTTCCTCCTTCTCCTTCATCTTTTTCTTCATAACAGAGCCATAGCTTGCAAATTCCCTTTTTATGACTATGCAATCAAGGTGCATTGCTTTCTTCTAAGACAGTTAGTTCTGATTTGGGTGACCATTTTACTATTTATAAGGAAAGAGCTGAAGAATTTCTCCTATCAAATGTCTCTTACTAATGTTAAATTATAATGTTTATGTTGAAGTGAATATGCTGTTCATTCAAATTGATTCCCCAAATGGTGACCATAGGTGATAGCTTATCTGTAATAATTATGATGATGATGGTAACAATGGGAAATATTTCTTGAGCTTTTATTGTATGGCAGGCAGTTGGCTTTATGTAAGCATTATCTCATATAAGTCTCTCAGCAGTTCTGCCACAGAGTCTGTTATTACATATCTCCATTTTTAGAGCTGAAGAAAAGGAAACAGACACAGAACAGTTACGTGACATGCTTAAGGTCAAATCAAGCCTATATGTGGTCAAACTGTTATTTGTGTAGTGAAAGCTAGCACCATAAGGATTTTGTTCCTTAGATGCTTCATGCTTGCTGGGAGGCTTTGAAGCATCATTCTAGATGCTTCCGTGGTTGATTCTGTTGCAATTCGGTATTTATAACATCAGCTAGTGAGCTGGTCACTACCAAACCTTTCTTTTCTATTTTATAGTTAATGACTCCATTTTGAAGAAATGAGATAAATCAAGGAGAAGGAAAACAACTTGTCACACAAAAATATAATTATAGAATTTTAGAAAGAGTTTCCTTGAGGATGAATAATAAAGAATGGAGAAACCTGAGGCACAGATATGTGGACTGACTTTGCTCAAGGTCAAACAGATAGTTATATAAACACATTTTCCTTTGTCAAAGAAGTTCAGTGTTTTAAGTAACTATTTTAATGTTGGGAGATCTCTATAAATCTTCCTACATTACTTAGATAAATAATTTGCCACTAAAATTGTTTTTCAGTAATTTTGTTTGGCTATTTTAATGTGTGTTTTTCATAATCTCTAACGCTGAATTTCTCATCACTTCAGCCCTCTGGATTTTATTAGGTTTTGCGCGCTCGGGAAATAACATCATCAAAGCAGAGTTATCTTCACATACGCAAGACAATTATATTGATATATCATGTGCTGTATTTTAATTTCAAAATTATTGCCTCATTGTTTTCTCCTAGAGCCCAGTTTTATTTCCTTCTTCTTATCGTTAAAGGTACAGAGACAAGTAATTCACCCTTAAAAAAGAAAACAAAAGGTTTGCTTAAAAAAATGTAGCTAGAAAAATCTCCCACAGAGTGAATTCCCACAGCGTTATGGAGGATGTAAATTTAGCTCAGTGTGATTCAAACAATCAAGTTAGGAATTTTAATTTAATCGTTTGCCCCTTTGAATGGTTAGACACTCACCTCATTGTGCAAGTTGTGTTTGAATTGGAGAAAATTAAACTAAAATGTGTTGAATTTGCCCCAATCAGGTTATTCTGGGAGGTCTGATTCACAGGCTGAGTGATGGACTAGAAAGAATGAATCAACAAACAAAAGAAGAGGAGGCTTAAAAATTTCACTTTAATAATAATGACTCTATTATCTCTCAATATTTGAGAATTTAAATATTTGGTTTTTGCGATGGCGATATCATTTCAGCAATTTAAACAGGCTTGGGGAATTACCTTGTTTTCATTTCAACACAACCCAGAGTCCCATGTGTTTGGTATGTTGGTCAGAAACCTCAATGCCTCACAGATGAGAGGGTTTGTGAATCAGTTTCTGCCCAACTGGCTTGGCTGTAGCAAACAAAATGCTGGAGGAGAAAAAATGTTGGATGAAAGAACAGACAAGAATAAGAACCAAGGATTTTTTTTTTTTTTTTACGATACCTTAGGGAGTAGTCCAATAGGCCAAATGGATCTAGACAGTCATGGCTCGTGTTTGGAATTACAACTGTAAGATTCGGTAAGATACAGCACTTTTCTTGGAAAGTAAGAAAACACATAAAAAAGCCCATCAAGAGGAAAGTGACTTGATTATAAGCCTTTTTACATGTTTACACATAAAGAAAGAAATGTTAATAGAGTGAGCCCTTTGGCAGTAAAAGGGAGTTCTTACCTCTTATGGACTTTAAAGTTAGACCTGGTGGGGACCTTAGAGCCACATGCCTTGTTCAACTCCATTTCAAAGAGGTTGAGACTACAGGTCAGACACAGAGTTTGTCATGCCAAGGGTCACAGTGGTACTGGTTGATTTAGAAAAGGTATTTCCTTTCTTTTCATGCCATTATGTCTCCTGGTTTCCTCTTAGGAGCACTTATGTGTCAAGTAGTTGTCACTGCCCTTGAGTCTCTTTCTTTGAATTTAATTTTGGTGTGTACAGCACGTGCCTCTGCCCTTTTGAGTGATCTGAGCCATTGCCACACATTATAGTGGCGTCATTATTCCAACCACAAGTGCTGATAATATATAGTAGCTCAGGATCTTTTCACCACCACAGTGGTTCTGAAAGCCTTATCCCTCTGTAGGCAGATCTGGCTCCTTTATTACGGTAACTGAGCCCAGAAGTGTGCTTCCTCAAAGCTGGGGGAGTGGCACTGACAAGGGTTAGCAAAGGCACATGGTTCTACATACCTCACTGCTGCATTTATGAAAGGCATTTCTCACTTGCGGATGAAACATGTTGATGTAAAACAATTAGGCCATGTGGAACAAAGCAAACATTTGAGTAGAGATGGAATATTCAGTTCACTGCACTGATTTTACCAAGAGCCCCAGAAGCCACGAGACCTGTTCTGCTGAAGAGCTAAATGGCTTCAAGCCCCTTGATTTCTCCAAGTCTTAGTTTCTTCATCTGTAAACAAATGGTTTGGATTAGGTTATTGCTTAAGTCCCTTTGTGTTCTAGCAAGCTCCTTTAAAACATAGACAGCACTGTCAGCATCTCTGAAGCATGGGAAGAGTTGATAAAATGATATAGACTGATCATTTTTTGGGGATCCTGATAGCAATACTTCTCTCAGCTAAGAGTAACCTCATTTATATGGTTTCCCATTGGGCTTTAGTCCCTTAACAAAAATCTGAATGCTTTTTAGTTTAATGTGTGTTAACAACCTATTTGTTCAGTGCTTAGAACAGTAATTTGGGGAAATACTTTCCAGAATCCTCAAGCAATCCTTAAACACCAACTGAGTGCAAGGTACTCTTGGTCCTCAAACCACAGAGTTGGGTTGGGGTCCTCAGGAGAGCTTATAGTGCTGTTGAAGAGAAGAGAATTGTGATTGAGGGCACATTTAATTAAATGACAAAAGAGTGATTTGGAGAATAATTACAGTTGGTAGCCTGTTTTTATTTAACCACTTAATTCTCCTATATTGAGGATTTCTGATCTTTAAACTCTTTATCATGGTTTAAACAAATCTATTAAGAGTTGACTCATACAGCAGTGAATAATTCTCTCTTGTTTTCTTTGAGATAATTCTCAGATTAAAAAAAAGAATTCTTGGCATTTGACTCTAATGGTGAAGGCTGTGGGAAAGAAATAATTCCAATGATTATGTGTAAGGAAATATGTGTTATATATAGCTTTTTTTTTTTTTTGGACTATGCTAACACTGTCCTCAAACCACATACTAATTAAAACAGAGCAGGTAGAATGATTGGCTAAGATCATATGTAACTACTGAATAACATTCTAGAAACTGCAACACTGCTAGTCACGTATGTCATCTATTTGCCCACTCCCCCCACCACTTTTTTAAATAACTAAATGATCTCCAGTTTCACTTGGATTGGCAGTGTACGTGGCTTTGAGAGATTACACTTAGCAGTTTCTCTTGTACCAGAGGTAGCCAGCCATGTGACATAATCCTGTCCAATGAGATAGAAAGATACATCACAGGACTGGCTCCCGTAAAGCTCACTAAAGTTCAGGAAGAGGCCGACCCAAATGGCGCATGCGCTTTGCTTTTCATCTTTCTCCTTTTCTGAGATGTGGATGCAGTGCTGGATGTAGGACATCCGTGTTGAGCGCACAAAGTAGTTCTGTGAATATTACATCCTAAGTATGGCGGCGTGGAGAGCTGGATCGAGCCTTGGTTCCAGGTGACATTGTGAGACGTCACAGCAGCCATGGATTCCTTGCCTCCAGGCTTCTCATTCAGTAAAGAACATAGAGCTCCTAGTTTGTTTAAGCTATTCTGGGGGGATTGCTTCTATCACTGTGGCTGAACACATCTTCAGGGATATGAGTGTATAGTGTGTGCTAAGCGCTAAATCTTACTGGGTGTATAGAAAGACTTCTAAGAGTTTCTAAGTCTCCTGAGGGAGATATATATATATACACACATACATACATACACATACATACACACACAACACACACACATATGTGTATATATAGCTTATATGTAAATAATATATAGTATATATATTTAATCTCTATCTAGTGATAGGTGTGATTCTAAAGAACTCCAGGAATATGGAAGAAGAGATTAATCTGACTGATGACATCTGAAGGTTCCTTAGGCTTTCTGTTTTTCTTCGTAAGGGTGGGTATGACATTGTAGGCAAATGGAAACTGGAAAGACACCTGGGGCAGAGGAACAACTTGAGTGATACTGCAGAGATTCTGTAGTTTGGTCTCACCAGCTCATCAAAGATATATAAAGCAGTATAGAATGTTTCTAAACTGTCTTAGTTCGTTCTGGTGCAGATCACGAAGCGGGTTTGAACTAGAAGTGCAATTAAACTTGCAGTTTTCACGCGATCCCCAAATCACCGTGTTTCTTGCTCTACCTCATAATTGCGTTCCTGTATTACAGTCTGCAGGGACGGCCACAGAGGAGCAATGTCGGAAGAAGAGAACCAAACCCCATTTTTGTTCTTGGAAATACGTTCCACGCCTTAACTTTTAATCCCATGGGAAGTCGCATGTGAGCTTGATAGTTAAAATGAACTTGAGAAAAATTGTGATACACTGTATCCTCTTTTCGAGGTTTCCTAGTCCTTCCCCGCTTACGTGCCCCAAAATGGTGACCATCAAGGAATTTCTAAGATAGAGGTGGGTGAGAGTTGATATGAAGTTAATCAGCATGGTTTATGCATTTGCATATTTATGGGTGGCATTCAACTATGTGTCCTCATTTACCTGTCAGCCGTGTTCATTTAGATAACACACACACAAATATATATTTACATACTTCCTTTTAGAATCTGTGTAAGTGAGTGGTTAAATTCCATGTTTGAGCTTCTGTTGCCAGAATCTTCACTTCTACCTGAATTTCCTCTTTGGGAAATGTCTGCTTTACGTGGCCAATTTTCTGGTTTCTTTCTTGTATTCATCTGATTTTACAAGATACGTGCATTTCCCTGTAAATGATTGACTGCGTCTGGAACAAGAATGCTAAATACATGGCAGGTACTGGACCCCCTGACTCCCTTTCCACACAGGTACCCGTGTTGTTCACCCCTGGGACTCAGGGCACTTTCCCACTGAAATGAGGCTCCGTCAAGATCTTCTTCAACATAATTCTCCAAGGGTGGCAGCAAAAATATTTGAACTGAGACTCAAGATGAAAGTCATTTGCCAGCCACTGAATAGGTATGAAGCTTGGTACACTATTCCTTGGACACAGACTGGGCTAAAGCCGTGTGTATCCAGAGATACACCTATGTCTTCAGGAAGTCTGAGTTTCTCTTTCAAGGGCATGAGGAACGTTCTTCTGGGAGATGGCTTCACAAAATAATTTGTGTCTAGTTATGGTCTTGAACCTGCCTGGATGCATAATCTGTGCAGTCTCCTCAGTACTGGTAGTGAGCTGGTAATCCCAGTCGAGTTTCCTGTCTCATAAAATAGGAATGTGTTTCCTTTAAAATGAGGAGAAAACTGACAAAATAGTCCCATAAAATGCTACTTCATATGTAACTACTGTAATAGTTTCCTGTTGCTGCCGTAACAAACGACCACACACATAGTGGGTTAAAACAAAAAGAATGCATTTTCTTTGAGTTCTGGAGGTCAGAAGTCCTAAGATCAAAGTATTGTCAGGGCTGCTTTCCTTCTGGAGGCTCCAGGGGAGAATCCATTTCCTTGTCTTTTCTTGCTACCTGAGGTCCCCTGTATTCCTTGGCTTGTGACCCCTTCTTCCATCTTCAAAGCCAGCAATGGGATGTCTTCAAATTTCTCTCTGACTCTGGCACTCCTATAAAGATCCTTGTGATTAGAGTGAGCCCACCTAGATAATCCAAGATAATCTTTCCTTCTCAAGGTTCTTAATTTAATCACATCTATAAAGTCCGGTTCGCCACATAAGGTGAAATATTCACAGGTTCCTAGGATTAAGATGTGGATATCTCTGGGGAAATCTTTTTTTAAAAAAAAATATTTATTTAGCTGCTTCGGGTCCCAGCTGTGGCATGCGGGGTCTTTTAGTTGCAGCATGTGAACTCTTAGTTGTGGCATATGGGATCCAGTTCCCTGACCAAAGACTGAACCCGGGCCCCCTGCATTGGGCTTACGGAGTCCCAGCCACTGGACCACCAGGGAAGTCCCTCTGAGGAATCTGTATTCTACCCATGACTCATAGCCGATCACTTTTAGTCATTTGATCGCTAATTCATCTTCACTGTTTTACACACAGGTACCCATTGTGCACAATGTCATCCTGACACATAACTAGGAAAGCTAGATGCAGTTATCCTCTTTGGAGAAGAAAGTAGAGATTTAGAAAAATTAAATGAGTTGTCCATGAACATAAAAGTGGAGAGCTGGGATTCAAACCCTGTGTGTCTAACTTGAAGTCGGGTTTTCAGCAGTGTACTATAAAATCCTCAGCTTTCATTCACAATAAGGCAGTGATTTTTCAAACTCACTTTAGCAGCAAAACCTTATGTTAAATGAAATCTTACCCATGTAACCGATATGTCCCACTTCACCATCCAGGGGTTCAAAACAAGGTCATCTCTCTTTTAATATTCAAATTAAATTATTCCTAGCTCTGTCTTGCTCTCATAGAAATGTCTTTCTTTCCTGCTTGGACCCTCCTTCCCATTACAAGCCCAAGAACAGTAGAAGTGTGTATTCAGTCCGTGACATAACACGGAAAATGGGAAAAAGTCCAAAATAGTGTAACGTGTTTACCAGGAGCTAAGATCTCCGCTGCTGTCATTGCTGTCGTTGCCGCGAGATGTCACTGCTGGAGACGGGAGCAGTGTGCGTCCACTGCAGGAAGCAGGGAAGACACCTACACACACACACCAACACCTTTGGCTGGTGGTGGGCTCTGGATGTGAGGAGTAAACGGAAACCCCTCTCACACAGTGTTAGGTAGAGCTATGCTCACCCATGCTCCTGTTCTTACGGCTTTACCAAGAAATTGCCATTTTCCCGAGGCTGACCCTCCCCCAGTGTCTGGGGAGCTGGTGGATGAAGGTTTTCCTATCTTAGAAACAGCTCACATCCTGAACCAGCTTCTCTTATAACATTAGCATCCTAGCCCATGATACTGGAGAAAGTCCTCTCCTGGTCCCAAAGTCTATCTCATTTGGTGTATCCAAATAAGTGATATATCTTTAGAGGTGTTAGAATTAGATTAGGTTGCAAGGAACAAAAAAAAAAAAAAACACCAAATAGTAATGGCATGAACCAGACACAAATTTCTTTCTTTCTCATGTTCTATCTTGTTGCTGTATCATGTGGTTCCTACCTTCCCAAAGACAACTCGTAGACCGAGGTGTTCACTAAACCTGGAAGCTGTAATCATCAAATTCATATTCCAGCCAAGAGGGAAGGCAAAAGGAAAGAAAGATAATAATGACTCTCCTTTTAAGGTTACTTTCTTTACATCCCCCTGTCTGGAACTTAGATGGCCAAAAGACCTCACCTATCTGCAAGGGAACATGGGAAATGTGACTTGTATTCCAGGTGGTCACATGTCCTGCTAAAATTGAGGGATGCTGTCAAAACCAGTAGTGCCCATTCTAAGGGAAACACCCTAACTTATTACAGAGTCGCCCCATTTTATAAAGCAGATAGGAGCCCATAGCTCTGTTGGAAGCATAGGTGGTTTTCTAGAGTTCTGTACGCTCAGCTTTCTACACCTTTGCTGTGGTTCTTGAGGCAATGCTGAAAAATACAGGACTGCAAATCTCAGTTTGAAAACCATACTACAAAGATGACAGTTCACAACTCAAACGGTTACCTGCTTCCTGCTTTTGACAAAAAAGTTTACTTATTTTTCCTGATACATTTCAAACTTACAGAAAAATGAAAAGAATAGTATGGCAATAGTAGTATACCTACCTCACATCACACATCACACATCACACATCACATGTGGGCCTAGTATTATTTTAAAGAAATAAAGCATTTCAGATTCAGTTAGAATTCCTTTAAAATACCACACAGGCTCATTCTCCTCTTTCTCCGTTTCTGTGTCCAACTCTGTCCTCCCCAACCTGTTTCATAATATTGGTGTTTATCCTTCTAGTTCACCTGAAAACAAATCCACACTTTATTTCTTTTGTTTTTACCTAATGTACTTTCTTCTGTCGCAGGACCCCATCCAGGCTACCACATTACATTTAGTAGTTATGTCTCCTTAGGCTCCTCTTGGCTGTGACATTATCATACTTTCCTTGTTATTGATGCCCTTGACAGTTATAAGTATTGGGTAAGGTATCTTGTAGACTACCCCTCTACCGGAATTTGTCTGTTATTGTCTCATGATTAGACTGGGGTTATAGGTTTTGGGGAGGAAGACCACAGAGGCAAAGTGCCATTTTCTTTACATCATATCAAGGGCACATAATATATACATGATTTATCACTATTGAAATTGACCTTAATCACCTGGATGAGGAAGTGTTTGTCAGATTTGTCTACTGGAACTCTACTGGAAAGTTCCTCTTCTTATTCCTCTTTTCATACTGTACTTTTTAGGAAAAAAAGTCACTAATGCACAGCTCACACTTAAGGAGTGGGGAATTACGCTCCCCCTTTAGAAGATGAGAGTTCTGCACAGGAGATTCATCTCTTCTCCCTAACTAATTATTCAATCATTGATTTATGTCAGTATGGATTCATGGATATTTATTTTATACTGTGAGTTATAGCCCGATACTATTTTAGTTTTTTGCTTAGATTGTTCCAACTTTGGTCATTGGGAGCTCTTTCAGCTGGCTCTTTTCAGTTTGACATACTTCCAACATTTGTGTATTTATTTAAGCACTTCTTTATTTCCTGGTACAACGAAATGCTCTGGGCTTATCATGCACCAGTCCTAGAATCAGCTATTTCTACAAAGAGCCCCGATTCCTTTTATTGGAGAATGGTATTAAGAACCAAGATCCGGGTGCTAGGCATGCTTGAAATCACATGTATATATATAAAACTATATATAATATACATAATACTATATTATGTACATATTACACATATATAATATTACCGACACACATTGTATACATACATGAGTATGCATATATGTATATGTATGTGTGTATGTATATTAATAAGACTTAGTAGTAAGCTAACAGGAATAAAATTCTAATTTTGTACTCTTTAGCATTAATGGAAGAGGTAGCAGAATTTTTAGGTTGTGGTCCTTGGGCTAACTGCCCTCCTGTGTCACATTGTGAAAGCAGTCACTTATTCATTGTAGAACTTTATCTTAACCTTTGAGTCACAAACTCCTTTTGAGATGCTGATGAAAGGTTAACAGACCTTTTGCCCAGGAAAAAAAAGTGTATGAGTAAGCGCATGCAGAATTTAGTCCAGGATTCCAGAGTTTCAAGGGCTCCCTGAAGTCTGACCTGGGGCATTAGTGACCCCTGGTCAGGGGACTGTGGAGCTAGAGGAAGGGCCAGAAAGTCCACATGTCCTGTTGCTGGTTTTCTCAAGCCTCACTTCCATTGTGATCTGTTTTCTGGCCAAGGAAATGGGGTCATTTAACAAATAAATCAGAGGAGCCTGATCCAATAATGCTTTCTTCATCAGCTCATTACAAACATTTATTTTAAGCAGCTCCCTTTATGTAAAACCATGATGGAGTTGTTTGGGCTTCTCTTTTGGTTTCTAAACCAAGATTTAAAGAAAAAATCAGAGTTAATTTGCATGGATTCTTTAATTCATATCTCTCCCAAGTTTGAGTCACTTCCCCTTTGCATTAATGGTTCCTATTTAAAACTGGTACAGTGGGAAGGAGGTTATACTTAGCATAATGTTGTGTCTGTGAAAACTGACATAGGTGTAGGACAGGAAGAGTTAATTGAGTTAAATCTCAGTACATTTTTCTGAAGCTGTGTTTAACACTGATTATTTCAAGGTGGTTTTTATAATCACTTCCAAATGTTTTAATGAGGCTGTTTTTCATTTTTCTCAAGACTTCTTTAAAAATGTTTTCTCCTTTCCATATTGATTTTCCAGCTACTTTCCTTAATGCCGCCGTTGGCAGACCCAGTTACGCACTTTTATGGTTTGTTCCGGAAGCTTTCATCCACCTCCCAGCCCCTTCTCTCTTCCTGTCTGCTGGGTGCTCTTCATCCGAGGGGAAAGCTCTTCTGGTCTGATTCCTCACAGCTTCTCGCGCAGCCCGCATCCCAGGCCGCGTGCAGTTTTTATTTCAATCTGTTAGTCATTGTCAGTGTAGCTACCTCCTGTTGTCATCTTATTTCTTTAAGATCTTCCCGGAATAGAATCTACAGCTTTGTGATTTTGTCTAGTTTATGGATGATAAGCATTGGAAATTGGTTGAATTATTGTTTGCATTCCTTTTGTTTCAGACTTCGCCTTAGAAGCCCTTCCCGTCCTCCGTCTGGGTTTCCCTGGCCTGGCGAGGGGCCCCTTCCCTACTGTATCAGGTAGCCAGAGGCAATTAGGCTGCCCAAGGACATGACGGCAGGGCCGTGACACTCATCGCATGCCACAGCTCTGGGACAGCTCTGTGTAAACACACGTTACCACCCGGCCCAGGCTGCTGTCAGAGATTCGAGTCACCATGCGCCTGTCATTCCTTCAGACGGAGGTCCTGTTAGTTCACGATAAACAGTCGCAAGATTTATGGGAAGCCATAAATCTTACGACTGTTTATCGTGAACTAACAGGACCTCCGTCTGCACTGCTGGTGGGAATGTGAATTGGTACAGCCACTATGGAGAACAGTATGGAGGTTCCTTAAAAAACTACAAATAGAACTACCATATGACCCAGCAATCCCACTACTGGGCATATACCCTGAGAAAACCAAAATTCAAAAAGAGTCATGTACCAAAATGTTCATTGCAGCTCTATTTACAATAGCCCGGAGATGGAAACAACCTAAGTGTCCATCATCGGATGAATGGATAAAGAAGATGTGGCACATGTATACAATGGAATATTACTCAGCCATAAAAAGAAACGAAATTGAGCTATTTGTAATGAGGTGGATGGACCTAGAGTCTGTCATACAGAGTGAAGTAAGTCAGAAAGAGAAAGACAAATACTGTACGCTAACACATATATATGGAATCTAAGAAAAAAAAATGTCATGAAGAACCTAGGGGTAAGACGGGAATAAAGACACAGACCTACTAGAGAATGGACTTGAGGACACGGGGAGGGGGAAGGGGAAGCTGGGACGAAGTGAGAGAGTGGCATGGACATATATACACTACCAAACGTAAAATAGATAGCTAGTGGGAAGCAGCCGCATAGCACAGGGAGATTAGCTTGGTGCTTTGTGACCACCTCGAGGGGTGGGATAGGGAGGGTGGGAGGGAGGGAGACACAAGAGGGAAGAGATATGGGGATATATGTATTTGTATGGCTGATTTACTTTGTTATAGAGCAGAAACTAACACACCATTGTAAAGCAATTATACTCCAATAAAGATGTAAAAAAAAAAAAGATTTATGGCTTCCCAAAGAGGAAAACAGTTCCCTAGACTATTGCTGAAATCCCTATCGGGATGCTGGACCCGCTCCTTGCCAGCATCATGAAACAAGATCACTCATCGAATGTGTTCTTATATCTTGAAGCAAAGAGTGTTGGGTATTTTCTAAAACGTAGTGATAATAAATGGGCCTGTTTTCCTTATTTCCTTTGCCTTACTTGTTGGTTTGAGTCCAGAAGCCTATGCTCAGTTTAGTCCAAAGTCTTCATAAATAGAGCTTTTCCCCTTGAACTATATTACTCACACAAGCTCACTGAGGGATTCTGCACTTTTATTTTGAAGTTGAAGTGGTCGGGGTGCATCTGTTTTTAATGGAGAGAGAGGGTGTGTCTCAGGTCGATATCAAGATGTCTGCCAACGTTAGCAGAATTGAAAGCGTTAATATAGTGTCCCCTATGTATATGCTTGGGCAATGAATCCTGTTCATGGGCTTTGCCCCCAGGATGAGGAACTATTTATGTATGAATGGAATTAAAGTAGCTCTTGCACTCAGCGGGGAGAAGGCTAATTAGGTAACCTGTTCGAGAAAAGCTTTTTAAAATTTGGATTGTGGTACAATGTTAACATTAATTTGAAGCCTAAACTCCCATTCTTCAAGGTAGTAATTCTAAAGTAATGATAAATTATAGACAAATAATAGGAATACACATTTTCCTAGGGCCGTTCAAATTTAACTGTGAAGATTGTCATTTGAATAAACATGGTCCCCAAATCCTACATCTTTTCTCTACATGTATCTAAACTTTACCTGATTGTTTGGAAATGTCCATTTGGGGTTGATATTTTCTCCTCTCAACCGGATCTTTGGTATCTTGTGAACAGGGCAGTGTATCTGGCTGTGAGGTTAAAAATTCTGTAGCAAGCCAGTTCATCAGCAACAGAGATTGAAGGACAAAAGCCCATCTGAAAAACGTCTTTGGAAAATCACAGTCTCAGGGTCTCTGTAACATGAACTGGGTTCCCAGGCAACAACACCCTTTCCTGATTTCTTCACTAATACCCATGGGAGCAATTGATTTCACTCTAGTCTTAGTCGGCTTGAACTATCCCAAACCCAAGAAAAAGATGTTATTTGAATCTGGGGTCTTTTATTAATAAGATTAATTGGCATAAAATTTAATAATTGAGAAATGATACCAAAAAGGAAGATAAAGTAGGGGGTTCTAATGAGAAACAGATCCTCATCCCCAAGGAAATAAATGTGGCTGCAGATGTAGCTTAATACAAAGAAAAGGAAAAATGTGTTGGTGCCGCACTTAGTGGCAAGCTCCTTCCTAGGGCTACAGACTGGCTTCCAATTTTGTTTCCCCTATTATCTCCAACTCGGAAAAATTCTGCTTTTGGAGTTGAAATTCTCCACGCTTTGTCTTACCCTAAGGGAATGCATTCAGTTTTTCTGGAAGTTTTTATTTTGTGAAAGCTAACTCTCTTTTGCTTTTATCTAGGCAATGATGTATTTTAACAAACACAGGGCTGCTGGCAGTCCCAGCAACAATTAGTCCAGTCTCTGCGTTGCCCCACGTGGGGATGGGAAACACCAGCTCACTCCCACTGGCATCTGTATCCTTGTTCATGTTTTATCTTTTCTGGCATGGCTTTCCTTCTTTTTGTTTCTCTGACTCTGACCAATCGTAGGGTCAGCCTGAGTTCCATTTGTTCCATGAAGTCTTTCTGAAGGATTCTGGTCCCTTTTATCTCCCTTTCCTTTAGTGCTGATTGACACTGACTCATGATTTAGCCCGTAGTTATAGACCGTCTTCTATTTCTGTCTCTCTCTTGTCCGACATATGTTAGCCTTCATCGCATCAGCTAGACTAAAAGGTTGCTTGAGAGACCAAAGACCGCATCTCCCATGAAGCCCTCTTCCTGAAAGCAAGCATGATGCTGGACATGTGATAGTGCACGATGTGCTACAGCTCCACATGTGGGTTTGCTGGGATTGAGGAAGTAGGAGAAGATCCTTCTTGAGAGAGAGCCCTGCCCCCCAAAGAATTTGCTTGAAAATATTACTTAGCATAGTGTTAATAGAGTAAAAGAAATGACAGGCTTCTCTTCTAATAAATTCATAAGAAAGTTGTCACAAGTTAATGATTGTTTACTTATTGTGAGAATTCTTAAGGCCAGTTTTTTCAGACAGAATGTTCCTGACATCATAGTTTGAGCAAAGTATCTGACAAATGCTGCTTTTCCATAATCTCTTGGGACACTCAAACTGAGTCATATTAGCACTTTACAGATTGTTTTTCCATGTGTGAAAAAAAATCAGTTATACCTGCGTTTTAAAAATATCACAAAATTTTTTATAATGCCATTTTCTCGACTGGAACAGACACCATATTGCGCTAAAGCTGCTTTTCTAGGAATGATCCTCACATTTCTGGGGTAAGATGGATGCATTGTTTTAGGGAGGTGCACCAGTGGGCATTTTAGATTTTAATAAGAATACATGTTAGCATGTAGTAGAAAGTATACAGCAGGCGTATCAAACCTTGATTCACGGATATTATTGCTGAGGAGGTACATACTATGAACCGGGGTATTTGTGTGTTGGTGCGTACAAAGACAGAGCAAAAATTGTAAATTTAGTAGAAGAGATCACGTAGGGAAAACACAGCTTTAAACCATGAAGAGGGAAGAGAAGAGCTTATTAGCACTCATGCTGTAGAAGAGTAACATGTTCCTAACAGGGTGCTTTTGCCCCATCGCCTTCCAGACATTTCTTTTTTTTTTTTTTTCTCATAAAGGAAATTGTTTATTTAGATAAAATCAAATGGGAGGGTCAAAGAATTATCTGTTGAATGTAAAACCATATGGGAAAAACTATACACAATCAATACTGACTATACTCCCTAGCTCCTCTGTATCATGTAATCTACTGTTCATCCCTTCTGGCGTATTTGTTTTTATTTCAGTTTTTCTGCATCTCTGTTTGGCTCTTCTCTGTATTCTGTGACTCTCTGTTAGATACTTCCAACTTCTCACTCTGTTCATCCATTCTTCTCCCAAGTTCTTTGAGCATCTTTATGACCATTACCTTGAACTCGTTATCAGGTAGATTGCTTGTCTCTATTTTACTTAGTTCTTCTTCTGGGGAATTTATCTTGTTCCTTTCTTTGGAACATATTCCTGTCTCCTCATTTTGCCTTATTTGCTATATTTATTTCTATGTATTTGGTAGGTTGGTTACGTTTCCCAACTTGGGGAATTGGCCTTTTGTAGGAGACATCCTATCTGACCCAGCAGCGCACTCCCCTCTGGTCACCAGAGCTATATGCTCTAGGGTGCATTTCTAATGAGAGCCTTCTGCGTGAGGCACCCAGGCTGCTTACTACAAGTCGAACACAGCCTAAAGCCACTGATGACCCAGATGTCCACTGGACAGTATGACTCAAAGGGTTTGAAACCTTGGTGCCACCACACTCTGATGTGTCCTGTGAAATATATCACAAACAATCTGCTAATGAGAAGAATTTATTGTGCTGAAATGGACAGGATTTTCTTTTAGCTACAAACTAAAGCAGATCCTATGGCATCTCTATAAATGCCATTACCTTCACTTGCATTGCAGTACTTTTACTGGAGTAGGAGAGGAAAGATGGGGAATTACAGAAGAGAGCCGGAACTGAAACTGCCTCTATATCTGGGTCTAATCTTGGGTTTGTGTCATACTTGGGGCCATTGCTTATTCTATGTGGCCATCACTCTTGTTTGTAAATTGAACTATAGTTGATTTACAATATTGTGTTTGTTTCAGGTGTACTGAATGGTGATTTGTTTGTTTGTTTTGCAGATTATATTCTATTATAGGTTATTACAGGGTATTGAGTATAATTCCCTGTGTTATACAGTAAATCTTGTTGCTTATCTATTTTATGTATGGTAGTTTGTATCTGTTGATCCAATATTCCTAATTTGTCCTCTCCCCCTTTGGTAACCATAAGTTTGTTTTCTATGTCTGTGAGTCTGTTCCTGTTTTATATATAGATTTATTTGTATTATTTTTTAGACTGCACATCTAAGTGATACCATATAGTATAGTATTCTCTAGGTCTATCCATGTTGCTGTAAATGGCAATATTTCATTCTGTTTTATGGCTTAGTAATATTCCAGTGTATATATAAAACACAGCTTCTTTTTTTTCTTTTTTTGAGATTAAGTTTGTTTTTTAAATTAATTTTTAATTTTTTAACATCTTTATTAGAGTATAAGTGCTTTACAATGGTGTGTCAGTTTCTGCTTTATAACAAAGTGAATCAGTTATACATATACATATGTCCCCATATCTCTTCCCTCTTGCATCTCCCTCCCTCCCACCCTCCCTATCCCACCCCTCTAGGAAAAACAGCTTCTTAAGGCAATCGTCTGTTGATTGGCACTTGGGTTTCTTCCATGTCTTAGCTATTGTAAATAGTGCTGCTGTGAACATTGGGGTGCAAGTATCTTTTTGAATTAGAGCTTTCATTTTCTGGATATATATACCAGGAGTAGGATTGCTGGATCAGATCGTAGTTCTATTTTTAGTTTTCTAAGGAAACTCCATACTATTTTCCATAGCGGTTGCACCAATTTACATTCCCATTAACAGTGTATGAGGCTTCCCTTTTCTCCGCATCCTCTCTAGCATTTATTATTTGTAGATTTTTGAAAATGGCCATTCTGACTGGTGTGAGGTGATATCTTATTGTGGTTTTGATTTGCATTTCTCTAATTATTAGCAATAATGAGCATCTTTTCATGTGCCTGTTAGCTACTCTATGTCTTCTTCGGAAAAATGTATATTCAGGTCTTCTGCTCATGTTTTTATTGGGTTGTTTGTTTTTTGATTTTGAGCTGTATGAGCTATTTACATAATTTGGATATTAACCCCTTGTTGGTCACATCTTTTGCGAATATTTTCTCCCATTCCATAGGTTGTCTTTTCATTTTATTGATCACTTCTTTTGCTGTGCAAAAGTTTTAAGTTTGATTAGGTCCCATTTGTTTATTTTTGCATTTATTTCTTTTGCCTGGGATACTGATCTAAGAAAATATTTCTATAATTTATGTCAGAACATTTTGCCTATGTTCTCTTCTACGAGTTTTATAGTGTCATGTCTCACATCTAGATCTTTAAACCATTTTGAGTTTATTTTTGTATACAGTGAGCAGATGTTCTAATTTCATTGTTTTACATGTAGCTGTCCAGCTTTCCCAGCACCATTTGTCGAAGAGACTATCTCTTCTCCATTGTGTATTCTTGCCTCATTTTGAAGATTAATTGGCTGTAGGTGCATGGGTTTATTTCTGGGATCTCTATTCTGTTCCATAGATCTCTGTGTCTGTTTTTGAGCCAGTACCATTCTGTTTTGATTACTGTTGCTTTATAGTGTAGTCTGAAGTCTGGGAGGGTTGTACCTCCAGCATTGTTCTTTTTTCTCAGGATTGCTTTGGCAATTCTGGGTCTTTGTGGTTCCATATAATTTTTTTGGGGGGGATGTATGAAAATTTTATTAAAATTTTTTTTTTAATATCTTTAGTTCCATATAATTTGGGGGATTTATTTGTTCTAATTCTGTGAAAAATGTCATGGCTATTTTGATAGGGATTGCATTAAGTCTGTAGATTGCTTTGGGTAGTATGGCCATTTTAACAGTATTATTTATTCCAGTCCAAGAGCATGGGATATCTTTCCATTTTGGGGGGTCCATCTTCAATTTCCTTTATTAATGTTTTAGAGTTTTCAGCATATAGATCTTTCACCTCTTTGGTTAAGTTATTCCCAGGTTTTTGGTGTGTTTTTTTAAACTTTTCTCTTTCTATATTTCATTATAAGCATATAGAAATCTAGCAGATTTCTCTATATTAAACTTGTATCCTGCTACCTTGCTGAATTCATTTATTAGTTCTAATAGTTTTTTTGTGGAGACTTCTTGGGTCCTTGACCTGGCCATCATTCTAAAGCATCTTATCATAAACTCTACCTCTTCCTCAGCTATGTCTGGAAGTATGGCATATTTCTATACTTCAACCCAAAATGTATTTTTAAAAGTTGACTGCAGCTAAACCCCATCTTTGACTTTTTTCCAATGGTCATAAAATTAGGAAAATTAAAGGAATATCCCTTGTTCTTTCTAAGTATCACTTTGGATGGCTAAGATTTAAGATGTTGATAAAGAGCAAGACACCTGGAAAGTGACCTGGCCACTATTAACACAGCAGCCATCCTTTCCAAGCTACAGAATTCAGTGGCCATTTTACTGGAGACTAGAGACCACAGACTGATTTAGTTGTTTGCTGGACCTGGGAAATATCCTTTCAGAATAGCTATATGAGGAATTAAGAGCTGCCATCCTCTTGCTCTAATGAGAACACTGGTAGAAATGGGAATGTCTTTAATGGGGATTCTAAACTCTCAGCTCCACCAGGGAGTTGCCACATCTTATTCATGGAGGAATCCGTGGTGCTTAATGCAGAGCATGGCCTACGGATGTATATAGTTATTGTTACTCATAATTTTTATAATTTTTCATTCATACATTTATGAACTAATTATAGTCAATGTCTCCAGAGACTGTTTACGTATTGATAGCGGGTCATGCCACTAATTGAAAAAAGGAAAAAAGGGAAAGAAGAATTTGAGGGGCAGATGAAATCATGACAGTTTATTAACTATTAAAGTTAAACATACTTTTTATTACTGAAAAAAATCTCTAAGCATTAAACAAAAGTTAAGAACACTGTTACGTAATTGTTTCAAGCTGATTTCTCTTCACTGACTTAGTAGATTATAATTGTATTCCATAATTCCTACTAAAGGGGAACATTTACTCAATATTACAGTAACTTTTTAAGCAAAGCAAAACATTGATTTAGGCTGAAACAAGAATTCTTATCATTCCCATTCACTATGAACTCTCCATTAAGCACAATTGGATAATAATGTAGCGTGACCACTGCTGATCTCTAGCTCCCTTTGCCTCTGCATCAAGGCAGTGGTTCTCATGATTACAAATGTGTTCACTGAAATCAAGAATGCTACATAAATGCTAAAACTAACAGTTTTAAAGTTTACGGATCATTAATGTGACTTAAATTGATTTAGTGACTCAAATATTGCAATTATCCTCAGCTAACCCCCTCAGTGGGGGATTTTAAAATAATGTAAACCAAAATGCTGATTAGAACTGGAATCCAATGTGGGTAATCTTTTTCTTCTCTCCTTTCCATCCTCCCTTCCTTGCTGTCTTCCTTTTCTACTTCGTTCTTTCTCTATTTCGGCTGAACTAGACTAAGCATTACTTATATGCACAGACTGCTCTGACTTCAACATTTGAGGAAGTGAAAACAATATTTCTGGCTACTGTTAACACAGGAGCTGGGTATATAATGACAAACATTTCTTCTAAGGACAAGCATTCTGCGTTAAGTGTTTATTAAATTACCTATAAGCTTTAGGTCTTAGTTTATATGTATAAAGTTGAAACAGTACAAAGGAATTTGATTATGAAGATATATTTCAATTTATAAAAACCAGAAACTGGCCAATGATGTTTGTGTTAAAGTTTGCATTATTTACTACTCTATTACCTGAATGAATTTAATGCATTAGTAATTTAGATTACTAATTTGGATTGCTCTACGACTGTGGATTTGGGGAGTTCTCATTACATATAAAAGCATCCAGCAGTGTTCTTTGCTTAGAGAGTCCAACCTGTGTCTATAAAACTTTGCAAGGTTTTCTTGGTTCACCATAGGGGTTTGAAACAGGTAATCAGATGGGGATGTTTTTGAATGATAAAGAAGAAAAACCCATTCTGTCATAATGACAATTCTATAATACTTCTGAGGAACAATGTTAATGATCAACACTGGCTATAGAGATGATTATTTGGTCTCTGTGTGTGTATGCTTTACATTTACAAGGGCATTTAAAAGCTGTGCAGTAGTGACCTGCAAAAATAGAAATATTGAGACCAGTGTGTAAAGTAGTGCTTCTCGCCCCATTGCTGATTCTGGGGCAGCCTGGGAATGCAGACCTTCTAACACAGAATGAGGCACTGGTGGGGCTGACATCTACAGAGATTCTATAGGGATAGTCAGGAAGTTCCTATCCATAGCCTCTACCTCAATGGTTTTCTTTATGTTTGTTCTTTTAAAAATTTAAACAGTAGAATGCTCCTTTCCCTCTTAAATCTTATTCATAACCCCAACACGAAAGCAGATAAGCTGCTTTTGAAATGGTGGTAAGAGCCTTGAACTTCGGCCCTTGAAGCTCTCTCCTATCCAAGGCAAATCAGTTCCTCTCTGAACTCTTGCAGAGGACGGGGAATATAATATGCTCATTATTCATTCATTTGGATTAAGATTCTGAAGGCCTTAGCTACAATGTAAACATCTGGGAGGGCTTTCACATTCTGCCATTACTAATCAGCCATTCCTGCCTTTTTTCTCTTTCGTTAGCCAGTAACTAGCAGAGCCCAGCGTGGCTGCAAGAGGAGAAATGAGCTGTAATTTGGAGAGAGATTGAGGAGAAAAGTAAAACATGTTAAGTTGTGTCGGAGAGAACGTGAAAAGGCTAACACAGTAAGAGGACCTTGAGCAGTTAAGAAACAAGTACACTTGTTATAGGAAAACATTTGTAGGCCAAATGGAGGGAATTATCATGGAAAGAGAGGAAGGTTATGAAATAAGACTGGTACCTGCCTTTACTTTTAGGCATTTCCTAAGCTTGCCAACCTAGTACAGCTTTTGCTCCATTTGGGAAGAGGCCTCATTAAAATGGAAGACTCTCTAAGAGCTTATTTTACCCAGGCAGTGGCCTGGGAGACCAAGAGAGTGCATCAGAAAGGAAGAAAAATGAGCTCAAACTTCCCAATGTAGATCTTGGCTTTCAGGGCACCTTTGGTTTGGAGGTCCACTTGGGAATATTCTGGAGTGCAATTAGATAACTGGCATCTGAATCCTTTCTAGACCTAGCTCTCTATTCCTAAGGATGCTTCAGAAGCAGAGAGGCAGGCATGCCTTCTGTCTTAAATTTGCCGCAATCTCTGCTGGATCCTCAAATTCTTTCCTTAACTTACCACATGAGTTGGATGAAAGCTTTGAAAAGTTACTCTCATTTGCCAAGGGTGATAGTGGAAAGGGGTGATATATATGTAAAGGAATTCAGGGAAGCAACTCTGTAATGAATCAGTGATTGATTTTGCCTGAAATTTATGTATAAATGAAAAAGAACAGCAAATAAAGAGATTGAGAATTAGAGTGAGATAGTTTCCCCCACAACACCTACTAGATAAACTGTATTTTCCGCCATTTATTTGTAATGCTCATTTGACCATTTGTGATGTTGACACATTTGACCATTTGTGATGTTGACACAATCTCTAGGTGCATCCATTTCACTGATTGTATTTACCTTGAATGCTTCTGTATGTGATGCCCTCAATGCAGTGTTTGTATGCAACTTCCACATATGGTTTGTGTTCCGGGGGTTTAGTTTAACATACAAGGATGTTTTCCAGCATTACATATCAACTCTTTCTCTAAATAATTTTTCTATTCCACTCTCTTTTTCCTCTCCTTCTGGAACTACAAATACACATCTATTAGACCATTAGACCAGCAGCATTTGTCCTGATGGTCCTTACAGCTCTGTTCCTTTTTTCCCTAATTTTTTCTCATTTTCAGATAGAATAATTTCTATTTACCAATCACCTCTTTCTCTGTCATTTACATTATGATGTTAAGCCAGCTAGTGAAATTCTATTTCAAATACTACATTTTTCAGTTCTAGAATTTCCATGAATTTCTTTCTATAGCTTCTACTTCTATGCTGAGAATTTCTACATTTCCATTTATTGTGAGTATATTTTTCTTTACATCATTGAGCATAATTAAAATAGATATTCTTAAATCCTTCTTTGATAATTCCAGTACCTTAGCTTAGGCTTGGTCTCCATTGATTATCTCTTCTATTGAGAATGGGTAGCATTAATTTGTTTGTTTTTAAAAGTAATTTTGAACTGTATCTTGGGAGTTGGGAATGATACGTTGTAGAGACTCTGGGTTCTGTTATATTCCACCAAAGAAGAGAGATATTTCATGTTAATGGATAGAAAGACTCACTACTGTCAAGGAGTCAATTCCTCCCAACTTGATTTATAGATTCAGTGCAATCACAATAAAAATCCCTGCAAATTTTCTTATGTATCTTGAAAAAACTCATTCTGAAGTTTAAATGAAGAGGCAAAAGACCCAGAACAACCAATACAATGTTGAAGAAAAAGAACAAAATTGTGTGACTGACACTACCTGACTTCAAGACTTACTATAAAGCTACAGTAATCAAGACAGTGTGGTATTGGTGAAAGAACAGACAAATAGATCAGTGGAAGAGAATAGGGAGCTCAGAAATAGACCCACATAGATATAGTCAAGTAATCTTTGACAAAAGAGCAAAGGCAATACAATGGAGCAAAGATAATCTTTTCAAAAAATAGTGTTAGAACAATTGTACAACCACATACAAAAAATACATTTAGACACAGACCTTATACCTGTCACAAAATTAATTGAAAATGGATCACAGAGCTAAATATAAAATGCAAAACTATTAAACTCCTAGAAGATAATATAGGATAAAACTAAGATAACTTTGTGTATGGTGATGACTTTTTAGATATAACGCCAAAGGCACAATCCATGAAAGAAATAACTGATAAGCTAGACTTAATTAAATTTAAAAACTTGTGCTTTGCAAAAAACACTGTTAGGAGATTAAATATACAAGCCACAGACTGGCAGAAAGTATTTCAAAAGGCACATCTGATAAAAGACTGTAACCCAAAATATACAAAGATTCTTAAAACTCAACAATAAGAAAACAAGAAACCTGATTTTAAAATGAGCCAAAGACCTTAAAAGACACTTCTCCAAAGAAGATACACAAATAAGCATATGAAAAGATGTTTCACATCATATGTCATTAGGGAAATAAAATTTAAAACAAGGAGTTACCATCCTACACCTACTAGAAAGGCCAATACCAGAACATTGAAATCACCAAATGCTGGCAAGGATGTGGAGTAGAAGGAACTCTCATTGATTGCTGGTGGGAATGCAAAACGGTATTGCCACTTCGGAAGACTGGCAGTTTCTTAAAAAACAACTAAACACACGTTTATCATATGATCCAGCAATCATTCTCCTTGTTATTTACACAAAGGAGTGAAACTTATGTCCGCACAACCTGCACACATTGCACCTGTTCATTGGAAAGTGATTCACTTTCCTTTTTTTTTTTTTGTACTAACCTTGAATCCTACAAAAACTTGCTATAATAACTTTTTAGTTCTGTGAGTTTTTTTTTTCTTTTGGATTTTCTACATAGATGATCATGTCATCTGTGAACAAAGACAATTTTATTTCTTCCTTTCCAATATGTATACCTTTAGTTTCTTTTTCTTACTACATTAACTAGAACTTCCAGTACAATGTTGACAAGAAGTGGTGAAAGGGGAAATCCTTGAGTTGTACCTGATCTGAAAGGGAAAACTTCCAATATCTCACCATTAAGTATAATGTTATCTGTAGTGTTTTTGTAGATATTCTTTATCAAGTTGAAGTTCTTCTCTATTCCTAGTTAACTGAGAGTGTTTTGTTTTGTTTTTTTAATTAGGAACGGGTGTTTGGATTTTGTCACATGCTTTTTCTGCATCTATTGATATGAACTTGTGATTTTTCTCCTTTAGCCGGTTGATGTGATGGATAACGTTAAATGATTTTTAAACATTGAATAAGCCTTATATACCCAGGATAAATCTCACTTGAACATAGAGTGTAACTCTTTTTTACACACTGTTGGATTCAATTTGCTAATATTTTGTTGGAAATTTTCACATATATATGCATGAAGATGTTGGTGTGTAGTTTTCTATTCCTGTAATGTCTTTGTCTAATTTTGGTATTAGGGTCATAGAGTCAGTTAAGTATTCCCTCTGCTTTGAACTTCTGAAAGAGACTGTAGAGAATTGGTACAGTTTCTTGCTTAACTGTTTGTTAGAATTCATCAGTGAATTCACCTGGGCCTGGTATTTTCTGTTTTGAATGGTAATTAATTATTGATTTAATTTTTAAAGTGATATAGGTCTATTCATACTGTTTATTTCTTCTGTATGAATATTGGCAAATGGGGTCTTTGCAGGAACTGGTCCATTTCATCTAGGTTATCCAAATTTGTGGGCACAGAGTTGTTCATAGTATTCCTTTATTATCCCATTAATGTCCATAGGATCTGTAGTGATGGCCCCTCTTTTGTTTCTGATATTAGTAGTTTGTGTCTTCTCTCTTTTTTTCTTAGCTAACCACAGTTGGCTAGAGGTTTTACTGATCTTTAAAAAGAACATGCTTTTGGTTTTATTGATTTTCTCTATTGATTCCCTGTTTTTAATTTCATTGATTTCTGCTCTAATTATTTTTTTCTGCTTACTTTGGATTTAATTTGCTATTCCTTTTCTAATTTCCTAAGATGAAAACTTAGAGGACTACTTCTAGCGCTTTCTTCTTTTCTAATATACACATTCAAGGCTATAAATTTCCCTCTACTACTTTCACTGCATCTCACAAATTTTGATTTTTTTTCCATTTTGTTTAAAATATCACTAAGTTTCTCTTGAGATTTCTTCTTTGACCCATGAGTTATTTAGAAGTGTGTTGTTTAATCTGTACATACTGTGGGACTTCCCATTTATCTTTCCATTATTAATTTCTAGTTTAATTTCATTGTGGTCTGAGAGAAGACATTGTATGATTTCTATTCTTTTAAATTTGTGTTTTGTGGGCCAGAAAGGTCTATCTCAAATGTTCTCTGTGAGCTTAAGAAGCATATGTATTCTGCTGCTGTTGGATGAAGTAGTCTATAGATGTTAGTTATAACCAGTTGATTGATGGTGTTGTTGAGTTCAACTATGATTTACATGTATCTTTATGTTTAAAGTGGATTTCTTTTTTTTTTTAACATCTTTGTTAGAGTATAATTGCTTTACAGTGGTGTGTCAGTTTCTGCTTTATAACAGAGTGAAGCAATTATACATATACATATGTCCCCATATCTCTTCCCTCTTGCACCTCCCTCCCTCCCACCCTCCCTATCCCACCCATCTAGGTGGTCACAAAGCACCAAGCTAATCTCCCTGTGCTATGCAGCTGCTTCCCACTAGCTATCTATTTTACGTTTGGTAGTGTATATATGTCCATGCCACTCTCTCACTTTGTCCCGGCATACCCTTCCCTTCCCCCTCCCTGTATCCTCAAGTCCATTCTCTAGTAGGTCTGCATCTTTATTCCCATCTTGCCCCTAGGTTCTTCTGACCATTTTTTTTTTTTTTTTAGATCCCATATATATGTGTTAGCATTACGGTATTTATTTTTCTCTTTCTGACTTACTTCACTCTGTATGACAGTCTCTAGGTCCACCTACCTCACTACAAATAACTCAGTTTCGTTCCTTTTTATGGCTGAGTAATATTCCATTGTATATATGTGCCACATCTTCTTTATCCATTCATCTGTCGATAGACACTTAGGTTGCTTCCATGTCCTGGCTATTGTAAATAGAGCTGCAATGAACATTTTGGTACATGTCTCTTTTTTGAATTATGGTTTTCTCAGGGTATATGCCCAGTAGTGGGATTGCTGGGTCGTATGGTAGTTCTATTTTTAGTTTCTTAAGGAACCTCCATACTGTTCTCCACAGTAGCTGTATCAATTTACCTTCCCACCAACAGTGCAAGAGGGTTCCCTTTTCTCCACACCCTCTCCAGCATTTATTGTTTGTAGATTTTTTGATGATGGCCATTCTGACTGGTGTGAGATGATATCTCATTGTAGTTTTGATTTGCATTTCTCTAATGATTAATGATGTTGAGCATTCTTTCATGTGTTTGTTGGCAATCTGTATATCTTCTCTGGAGAAATGTCTATTTACGTCTTCTGCCCATTTTTGGATTGGGTTGTTTGTTTTTTTGATATTGAGCTGCATGAGTTGCTTGTATGTTTTGGAGATTAATCCTTTGTCAGTTGCTTCATTTGCAAATATTTTCTCCCATTCTGAGGGTTGTCTTTTTGTCTTGTTTATGGTTTCCTTTGCTGTGCAAAAGCTTTTAAGTTTCATTAGAATCCAGCAGCACTTTAAAAGGATCATACACTATGATCAAGTGGGGTTTATCCCAGGAATGCAAGGATTCTTCAGTATATGCAAATCAATTAACGTGATACACCATATTTACAAATTGAAGGAGAAAAACCATATGATTATCTCAATAGATGCAGAGAAAGCTTTTGACAAAATTCAACACCCATTTATGATAAAAACCCTGCAGAAAGTAGGCATAGAGGGAACTTTCCTCAACATAATAAAGGCCATATATGACAAACCCACAGCCAACATCATCCTCAATGGTGAAAAACTGAAACCATTTCCATTAAGATCAGGAACAAGACAAGGTTGCCCACTCTCACCACTCTTATTCAACATAGTTTTGGAAGTTTTAGCCACAGCAATCAGAGAAGAAAAAGAAGTAAAAGGAATCCAAATTAGAAAAGAAGAAGTAAAGCTGTCATTGTTTGCAGATGACATGATACTATACATAGAGAATCCTAAAGATGCTACCAGAAAACTACTAGAGCTAATCAATGAATCTGGTAAAGTAGCAGGATACAAAATTAATGCACAGAAATCTCTTGCATTCCTATACACTAATGATGAAAAATCTGAAAGAAAAATTAAGGAAACACTCTCACTTACCATTGCAACAAAAAGAATCAAATATCTAGGAATAAACCTACCTAAGAAGACAAAAGACCTGTATGCAGAAAACTATAAGACACTGATGAAAGAAATTAAAGATGATACAAATAGATGGAGAGATATACCATGTTCTTGGATTGGAAGAATCAACATTGTGAAAATGACTCTACTACCCAAAGCAATCTACAGATTCAGTGCAATCCCTATCAAACTACTGGCATTTTTCACAGAACTACAACAAAAAATTTCACAATTTGTACGGAAACACAAAAGACCCCAAATAGCCAAACCAACCTTGAGAACGAAAAAAGGAGCTGGAGGAATCAGGCTCCCTGACTTCAGACTATAGTATAAAGCTACAGTAATCAAGACAGTATGGTACTGGCACAGAAACAGAAATATAGATCAGTGGAACAGAATAGAAAGCCCACAGATAAACCCACGCACATATGGTCACCTTATCTTTGATAAAGGAGGCAAGAATATACAGTGGAGAAAAGACAGCCTCTTCAATAAGTGGTGCTGGGAAAACTGGACAGCTACATGTAAAAGAATGAAATTAGAACACTCCCTAACACCATACACAAAAATAAACTCAAAATGGATTAAAGACCTAAATGTAAGGCCAGATACCATCAAACTCTTAGAGGAAAACATAGGCAGAACACTTTATGACATAAATCACAGCAAGATCCTTTTTGACCCACCTCCTAGAGAAATGGAAATAAAAACAAAAATAAACAAATGGGACCTAATGAAACTTAAAGTGGATTTCTTGTAGACAATATAGTTCTTGTTTGTTTGTTTGTTTTGATCTACTCTAACAATCTTTCTCTTTCAAGGTACATTTAGATCATTGACTTTCAAACTGTTTTTTATATAGTTGGATTAATATTTACCATCTTTGTTACTGCTTTCTACTTGCTGTCTTCAGTTTTTTTTTCCTATTTTTGTGTTCCACTTTATTTCAGCCTTTTATGGTTTTAACTGAGAATTTTATGATTTCATATTCTCTCTTTTCTTAGTGTATTCGTTACACTACTTTTTAAACTTTTAAAATTGCTTACCTAGAGTTTGCAATGTACATTTATAGCTAATGCAAGTCCACTTTCAAAGAACACTATACTGCTTCACGGGTAGTGTATCTTACAACAACAAAATAGTCATAATCCCTCTGTCTTCTCTCATATCTTTGTTGTCATTCCATTTACTTATATATAAGCATACATAAATATACATATATAAATATATATATACACACACACACACATTACTGGAAACATTATTTTGAACAAACTGCTATCTTTTAGGTCAATTGAAAAAAACAAAAGCAAAAGTTTTTATTTTGCCTTCATTTGTTCCTTCCTTGATGGTATTCCTTCCTTTATGTAGATTTAGGTTTCTGATTTATATTATTTTCCTTTTCACTAAAGAACTTCTTTAATATTTCTTTCATGGCAGTCTGTTGACAACAGATTCCATCAGGTTTTGCTGGTCTGAGAAAGTCTTTATTCTCCTCCATTTTTGAAGCATAATTTTACAAGGTACATAATAGTAGGTTGGTTTTCTTTCTCTCAATATTTTAAATATTTCACTTCACTCTCTCCACTCTCTTCTTGTTTGCATGGTTTCTTAGGAAAAGCTGAACGTAGTTCTTATCTTTGTTCCTCCGTAAGTAAGAGATTTTTCCCCTCTGGTTTCTCTGTGCTTCCTGGATATATGGTTTGGTGTCTGACATTAATTTGGGGAAATTCTCAGTAATTATTGTTTCAGATATTTTTTCTGTTCCGTTTTCTCATCCTTCTCCTTCTGTTATTCCCATTGTGTATATGTTACACCTTTTGTAGTTGTCTCACAGTCTCGGATATTCTGTTCTTTTTTCCCCCATATTGTTTTTGCTTTTCAGTTTTCATGGATTCTATTGATATATCCTCTATCTGAGATCATTTCCTCAACCATGTCCAGTCTACTAATAAGCCCACCAAAGGCATCCTTCATTTCTGTTACAGTGTTTTAAATCTCTGGCATTTCATTTTGGTTCTTTCTTAGGATTTCTATCTCTCTGTTTACATTTCCTATCTGTTCTTGCATGTTGTGTACTTTATCCATTAGGCTCTTAGTCTATTAATCATAGTTGTTTTAAATTCCTTCTCTGATAATTCCAACATCCATGCCATGTCTTGTTCAGATGCTTGGTCTGTCACTTTAAATCATGTTTTTTGTTTGTTTTTGCCTCTGGTATGCCTTGTTATATTTTCTTGAGAGCTGGACATTGTGTACCAGGTAAAAGAAACTGCTATAAATAGGTCTTTAGCAATGTGGTAGTAAAGTGTGGGGAGAGGGGAAGTGTTTTATAGTCCTCTGATGAAGTCCTCAGTCTTTTAGTGAGCCTACACATCTGACTGAATTTCACAAGTGTTTCTCAGTTTTCTCTCCCTTCCTCCACCCACCACCCCCAGGTAGGGCAGGATGGCTAGAGTAGACTGGAGTTGGGTATTTCCCTTCATTCAAGTCAGGCTCTGATACCCAGATACTAGCAGGTTAGACCCTAGTTAACTAGTTTCCCCTGAGGACAGGCCTTGTGAAAAACAAAGAGCTCTGGCATATTTCAACATTTTATTCCCCTCTCCTCCTGCTAGAAGCATGAGGGGAAGGGGATTTTTCTCCCACATTTACTGTGGAACCTGGGAGAGCTCCTGGGGGTAAATCTCAAAATATTGTGGGAGTCTCTGTATGACTGGGTTCCCCTGGAGACTTTAATTTTCAGAGTTGTGTACACAGAACCTCCAGCAACTCATCAATTACAGTTGAGGTTTTCTTACCAGCACTGGTTTCTGAGGTGGCTTCCACTTGTGAATCTCTGCTCTGGTAAGCCATGACTCCCTGTATTTGCCTATCTGTCTCTCCAATCTTGAGGGCAGTAGTTTGCCGATGTCCTCCCCTGTCTTGCAGATCTAAGAAAAGCTGTTGATTTTTCAGTACGTTCACCTTTTTTACTTGCTAGGACACAGCGGTGCCTTCCAAGCTCCACAGATGAAGGACCCCTTTTGTTCCTTTTCATTTTTAGATTATTTGGCTATTTGCTTACATTTGGTTTTGCATATGAATTATAGAATAAATTTATTATCTTTTTCAAAAAATTCTGGGAACATGGTTATCTTCATATTAGTAAATTATTTACAACCAGGGATAGGGACTGTCTCCCCATGTATTCAAATCTATATGTCCTTTTATGATTTAAAAAAAAAGTCTTAAAAGTCTTGTGTATTATTTGTTAATTCCTAGATTTTATAGTATTTTTTGCAGTATTATGAATATCCTCTTTCATTTATTATATTTTACTTTAATTTTATTTATTTATTTATTTATTCATTCTTGGCTGTGTTGGGTCTTTGCCTCTGTGCGAGGGCTTTCTCCAGTTGCGGCGAGCGGGGGCCACTCCTCATCGCGGTGCACGGGCCACTTACCATCGTGGCCTCTCCCATTGCGGAGCACAAGCTCCAGACGCGCAGGCTCAGTAGTGTGGCTCACGGGCCTAGCTGCTCCGCGGCATGTGGGACCTTCCCAGACCAGGGCTCAAACCCGTGTCCTCTGCATTGGCAGGCAGACTCTCAACCACTGCACCACCGGGGAAGCCCTATTATATTTTACTTTGTATTATTGCTTATTAAAGAAATGTTACTGATTTTTAAAAAAATTTTTAATGGGGTATAAATTACATATAGTAAATTGTATAAATCTTAATATTATGGCTTGATGAATTTTACTTTGTATATAGCTATGTAATTATTGCTGAGGTCAACATAGGAAATCTTTGTAGGATTCCAAGGTCTCTTTCATGTCTTGTACCATTTATCTGAGTTTTACACAAGTGGAACCTTACCTTATGTACTCCTTTGTGTCTGCATTCTTTTGTTCGACATTATGCCTTGAGATTTATCTATGATGGTTCATTCTTTTTGATTCTTGAGTGATATATTAGTGTATATACCACAATTTGTTTCTCCATCTTCCTATTGATGATTGGATTGGTTGATTTGAGTCCATTGAGAGTAAAGTTTTCATGAACATTTTTAGACATGTTTTTGATGGACATAAATATTCATGAAAAATGCTTTAGATTTCCATAAGTTGATCTTCTATCTAGTTAGCTTTCTTGAATGTTCAGTTTTATAATTTTTGAATCTGTTCTTTTTTAAAATTATTAAAAAGTTTGAAAGTAAATAACAGGAAGGAACTCTTCTGATCCTTATGCTTCCTACTTATTTTTCTTTCTTGAAAAGATTCATCACGTCCTCTAGTACTTTGTTAATTAACAGTAGTAAAATGGGGTATCTAGGTAGTATTCCCAACCTGAAAGGATCATATCTAAAGTTTCTCCAACAGAGTTAATGTATTAACATTATGAATAGGCACTGAAGTTTCTAAATTATTTTTCTCAAACTATTGATGTAATGACACGATCTTTCTTTTTCTTTTTTTCCATCTGGAGAAATGTATTCATGGATTTTCTGATGAAAATTATATTTGAATTCTTAGGATTATGATGTCTTCTTTTAATACAATGTGAAATTGAGATAGCTAATGTTATATGGAGGATATTTACAACTCTGTTTCATGTAGCGTGCACCGAAAGTTTTCTTCTTTTTTCTCCACTTTTTTTCCCCTCTTTTCCTTTTCCTGTGTTGAAAAAGTTATGCTAGCCTCATAAAGTGAGCCAAACAAATTTATCTTTTTTTTTTTTTCCAATTGTCTGGATCAACTTGTAAGAATTACTTGGTTGCTGAAAGCTTGGTAGAATTTACCTCTGTAAGTGTGTGGGTTCAGGGAAGTATCTTTGATTACAATGTCAATTTTTAAAATGCTCATTTGTCTCTCCATGTCCTATTTTTTTAGGGTATCCAAAAATTCATCAGTTTTTATATAGATTTTTTTCTAATTTACACATATACAGCTTTTTTAATAGCACTTTAAAATTTTTCTCTTTTCACTTTGTATTTTTTTGTAACTGCTTTTTTCACACTCTTTTACTTTCTCTCTCTGTTCTCCATTGGGGGATGTGTTCTGTCCTTACCATTATTATTTTATTTGTGTGTGTGTGTGTGTGTGTGTGTGTGTGTGTGTGTGTGTGAGTTAGCTCTATTGCCTTTCCCCAAAACTTCTTGAAATAAATGCTTAGCTCATTTGTACCCAGCCTTTCTTGCTTTCTGATACATGTATTTAAAGCTATGTTTTTTCTTCTAAATATCGTGTTAGCTCTAAATATTGTTAATGCTGACATGTACTGTTTATTTTTTACTTTACAATATCCCTTCTCATTACTAATTATTCTAAGGGTTATGAAGTAATATATTATTTGCTTTCTAAAATTTGATTTTTAGCAATGTTTTTCTTAGTATTTTCTAGTTTTATTGCATTATGATCAGAAAACATCTGTAAGATGTTGACTGTTTAGATTTTTTAGACTTACTTTGCAGAAGAAACATAAATGCAAATGTTCCATGTGCCCTCATAGAGGATAGTATTCTCTCTCTCATGTATAGGTATTTCTGTATAGCTAACAACTCAAGCATATAAATTGCATTATTCAGTTAAATGGATCAAGAGAATATCAAGAAATCTGTACATTTACTTATTCTTTATCTGCTTTATCTATTAATTTCTAAAAGAGGTATATTAAAAATCTTCATTTTCTATCAGTTGTCACTTTATATAATGAGGCTATGTTTAGGATTATATTCTTTACTGTTTTCACCTACATCCTACTGAATTGTGATAATTTTTGACTTGATCTTATTTTGACAGGATTTAAGATTGCTATCACAACTTCTGGTCCATAATATTTTCTGTGTAACTTTTCAATTATTTAGACTCTTTTTGATTCCTTTTGCTCTAAATGTGTCTCTTACAGAAAATATGTTATTTTTTTCAAATTGAGACTCTGACTTTAATTGGTGAGCTTGTTTATTGGTGTTATATTAGGATTTCTTTTCATACTATTATTTAATAATTTCTATTTTATTTTTTTCTTTCTATTTTCCATTGGATAGATCAGGCTTCTTTTTGTTGGTTTAAAATTTTACCTATGTATTCTGTTAAAAAAAATTTATTTAGTAACCTGGTTATCTGTTTCTATGGTGCTTGCCTTAATGTACAAATAATATTAACATTTACTTATCATTAATGATTTTTGTAAAACTCTTATTATGTAAATTTCCATCAAGTTAAAAACAGAAAATAATATAATAAAACCAATGTACCACCATCCTCCTTCCATCTATTAGCAACACACTGGCAATATGTTGTATCTCTAACATCCTCATGCCCACCACACTGTGACTCCCAAGATTATTTTGAAGCAAATCAAAGGTTTCATGTCATTTTACCCATGAAATTTTAGAACTTATCTCTAAAAGATAAGAACTCAAAAAACATAACCACAGGGCTTCCCAAGTGGCGCAGTGGTTGACAGTCCGCCTGCCGATGCAGGGGACACGGGTTCGTGCCCCGGTCCGGGAGGATCCCACGTGCCGCGGAGCGGCTGGGCCCGTGAGCCGTGGTCGCTGGGCCTGCGCATCCGGAGCCTGTGATCCGTAACGGGAGAGGCCACAGCAGTGAGAGGCCCGCGTACCGCAAAAAAAAAAAAAAAAAAAAAAAAACCATAACCACAATGCAATTATCAAGAGCTAAAAGAATCAAATAATTATTTTATGTAATCAAATACTCAGTGTTCACATTTTCCTAATTGTCTATAATTTTTTTCTTCACAATATGTTTAAATCAGAGTCTAAATCATGTGCTCGCATTTGACTGGTTATAAGTCTCTTAAATTTTTGGCCACACTCCTCCGAGTTGTAGCAGATTCAGCATCACAAGGAAGTTAGGCAGAAAAGCAGAATCTTAGGCTCCACATGAGACCTACCAAATCTGAATCTACATTTTCATAGGAACTCCAATTGTTAAAAATACATACTAAAACATAACAAACGCTGTACAATCAGCCCCTCCTGTTTCTCTCTCTCCTTCATTTCTTAATTGAAGTAAATGGGTCATCTGTTCCACAGACTTTTTTTTTAATCAATTTATTTATTTATTTATTTTTGGTTGCGTTGGGTTGTCTTTGCTGTGCCTGGGCTTTCTCTAGTTGCGGTGAGTGGGGGCTACTCTTTGTTGTGGTGCGCAGGCTTCTCTTGTTGTGGAGCATGGGCTCTAGGCACGAGGGCTTCAGTAGTTGTGGCGCACAGGCTCAGCAGTTGTGGCTCGTGGGCTCTAGAGCACAGACTCAGGAGTTGTGGCACACGGGCTTAGTTGCTCCGCGGCATGTGGGATCTTCCCGGACCAGGGCTTGAACCTGTGTCCCCTGCATTGGCAGGCGGATTCTTAATCACTGCACCACCAGGGAAGTCCCTCTTCCATAGACTTTTTCAGTTTAGATTTTGATGATTACTCCCTGTGGTATTCTTAATATGTTTTTCTGAACCTCCTATTTTATGTAAATTGATAGATCTGGAGTCTGGATTATATTCAAGTACATGTTTTTTAAAAAGAATTTCATAAGTGATGGTATGTATTTTCATTTGGAGATACACAGTGTGTGATTGTGTCTGTTTTTGTGAAGCCTGTTAACTGAGATACAGATCACATGGGAAAAGCAGAATAAATTGATTCTTTCACTTTGTTTGCCAGTTTTCAAAATATGAAATTGATCAACGGCATCTGTTTAAAAAGGACCAATGACATTTTTATTTTGTATTGTTTTGTTTGCTTTTCTTTCTTTCATTTCTTTATTTATTCATTTTGGCATCATTATAAACTCATGGATTTAAACACATTTGATGTATTTCAACACATTTCCATTACTGTCCTTTCTGATGCTCAAATATTCCCATCTTAGACCAGGTTGGCTTCTCAACCCTTTTGGTTTAAATTTAGTAGGCTTTTGTAACTTCTCTGCTTCTTGGTAAGATAAGCTTTCTGGTATGTTAATCTCGTAAACTTTCCTATCCCAAACCACTAGCCATTTCTACAAGGAATCTGGTGTCTTTGGGTGTGAGATGGTTTCAGGACTACAATCTGAGTATTAGAGAGCCTCACTGATACTATCATTGTTGTCTAACATTAGTGAATCCCCATGAAATACAGGAAAGACCCACAAGTTTTTTGAGCACGTTATACCCCAGAGACAAACTTGGACTGAATGAGATAGAGAGAGGACAACATGAAAGAAAGCTATTGGACTCCTAAAGTTCCACAAGCAGGAAACAGGCTGATAAAATTACTTGGTTGCAAACATATGCTACCCTTCAAAAGGAAGGAAGGATGATGATTAGGGAAGAGCTGTTTGGAGGGAAGAGCTGTTTGGAGGGTAGAGCTGTGGGTCACAGAGGATTATTTCCAGGACTTGAAAGCTAGAGGAGTTTGCCCAGTGGGATTTCAAAGTTGCTTGGGACTGATGACTCCTTTTCTGTCTTTCATTTTCTCCCCTTTCAAATGGGAATATCTTTGACTGTTATCTAATGCTTGTACCACTACTGTATTTTGGGAGAGGATGACTTGTTCCTTGAGTTTCACAGGTTCACAAGGGGAGAGGAATTTTTCTACAAAATGGATCATACCTAGGGTCTCACCCATACCTAATAGAGATGATGAGATATTTGACTTGAACTCATGAGACTTAGATGAAATTGTGGATTTAGAAATGCTGTAATGGGTTGAGACTTTTGGTGATCTTGGGATGGGGGTGAATGTATTTTTGCATATGGGAGGGATATGAATCTTTGGGGGCTAGAGAGAAGACTATAATAGGCTGAATAATAGCCCGTCAAAAATATTCATACCCTAATCCCTAGAACCTGCAATATATTCTCTTAGGTAGTGAAAGGAACTCTGCAGATGTGATTAAGGATCTTGAGATGATGAAATTATCCTGAATTATGCTGCTGGATCCAATGTAATCACAAGGGTCCTTTATAAGAGAAGGGAAGATGACCAGTAGGAGTTGTGATCAAGAGAGCTAAAGGTTGGAATGATGGAAAAAAGTACCCCAAAACCTAGTTATGCAGGTAGCCTGAAAGAAAGTGGGGGGAAAAGAAGGAAACGTTTCCTCTCCTAGAGACTCTGGAAGTAACCATGCTGACACTTTGAATTTAGCTCAGTTAAAGTGATTTTGGACATCTGACCTCTACAACTGTAAGAGAATAAATTTGTGCTTATTTAAGCTACTAAATTTGTGGTAATTTGTTACAGCAGCAATAGGAATCTAATACATTGTTGATACTGGTCATTGTTTCTAGGACTTTTCATGGCTAGAGCAGAGAAAGATGGGTATTTTGTTGTTTTTGTTGTGGCACGTGGGCTTAGTTGCTCTGCGGCATGTGGGGTCTTCCCAGACAAGGGCTCGAACCCGTGTCCCCTGAACTGGCAGGCGGATTCTTAACCACTGCACCACCAGGGAAGTGCATGATTTTATTTTTATTTTTTTGAGTTTGTTTTTTAAAAATAGATCTTTATTGGAGTATAATTGCTTCACAATATATGTATTTTTAGAATACAAAATACATTATGTGTTTGTACTGTTATTTCCAAGTCAAATTCAGAACTACTGGGTATTGACTTATCCTCATTAAATTTACACCAGTATTTATTTTCTCCCATGCTGAAAATTTCAGTTCTCAGTGACAAAAAAAAAAAGAAAAATTACTCATTTACTCTACCCCAGATTACAAATACACCAGTTGTAGAATGATAATACCATTACTACCACCAAAAATACAATTACCAAAATGGTTTACTCTCAGATTATGTCCCACTGAGAGTGTAAAATGAAATTACTGTGTCTTAAAGTTATTTGGAATAGCTCTTCTCTTCATGATTATGCCACCAACTGGAGACTGAGTTAGCTTCATTTTTTTCATTTTTAGAGTTTTAATGACTTCTTTTTGATTGAATTTTATTTTACAATCATGTAAAATATTTTTATGGCTCCAACATTAAATCTACAAATCTAAGAAGTTTGGCTTCTGTCCCTGTTTTTTCCCATTATTCTCTTTCACTTTTATAAGTACATGTTTTTTAAAATCACTGGACAAATGTTATTGATTTATTTTTAAAAATAGCCCAGAGAATACGCATTCTTTACCATGCATTAGTAATATAAATAAAAATGTGTGATCATGGAAAATTTAAAACATACTAAAATCACACAGAAAAAAAAAATTTACGAAGTGCCCTGGACTCACCACCAACCTCACAATTATCTGCTAATGGCTCATGTTTTTCATCTCTACCCACCCCTGACTCATTTTTCCTCCTCCTGTATTATTTTGAAGCAAAATCCCAAATACTAAATTATTGTATCCATAAATACTTTAGCAAGTAAAATATAAGGAATCTCAAAAAATAAACACAATTATTAAATCAGCAAATATAAAGACTTTAAGCTTACAGGTCATCATTTATTTTCAGAATTCTCTTTTTGAACTAGAACACAAATAAGGTCCACCTACTGCAATTTTTTCTTTAAAAATATTTTCAATCTACAGGTTCCTTTTTCATAGTTTTTTTTTTTGTTTTTGGTGCCAATTTTTTCTTTTGTTGATAAAGCTATATTGGTTGTCCTGTAGATTTTCTGATGGTTGGCATTTTATAGATTGTGTCCCTGTGATGCCATTTAATGTGCTTCCCTGATCAATCTATTCCCTGCAAATGGGTGTTTGGATATAGGGTCTTGCTAAGACTTCTTCAAAGGTAGTATTTTGTTCTTTAATCAGCAGGCATATACTACCTGATTCTTCTTTCTCTGTCTCTGGTGATCAACTCCTAGATCCATTAAGTCATTTAGGGGCTGCAAAATGATACTTAATTCTATCATTACTTTCTTCATATTTAGCTAGAGTTCTTCCATACAGTAAAACAAACTTCTCATCTACTATTTGGTTACACAGTGATACTATTTGTATAGAAATGCAGGATACAAAATACTAGCAAACAGAGTCCAACAACACATTAAAAGGATCATACACCATGATCAAGTGGGATTTATCCCAGGGATGCAAGGATTCTTCATATATGCAAATCACTCAGTGTGATACATCATTAACAAATTGAAGATTAAAAACCTTATGATCATCTCCATAGATGCAGAAAAAGCTTTTGACAAAATTCAACACCCATTTATGATAAAAACTCTCCAGAAAGTGGGCATAGAGGGAACCTACCTCAACATAATAAAGGCCATATACAACAAACCCACAGCAAACATCATTCTTAATGGTGAAAAACCAAAAGCATTTCCTCTAAGATCAGGAACAAGACAAGGATGTCCACTCTCGCCACTATTGTTCAACATACCTTTGGAAGTCCTAGCCACGGCAATCAGAGGAGAAAAAGAAATAAAAGGAATACAAATTGGAAAAGAAGAAGTAAAACTGTAACTGCAGATGACATGTTACTATACATAGATAATTCTAAAGATGCCACCAGAAAACTACTAGAGCTAATCAATGAATCTGGTAAAGTTGGAAGATACAAAATTAATGCATAGAAATCTCTTGCATTCCTATATGCTAACAATGAAAGATCAGAAAGAGAAATTAAGGAAACAATCCCATTCACCACTGCAACAAAAAGGGAACCCTCTTGCACTGTTGGTGGGAATGTAAATTGATACAGCCACTATGCAGAACAGTATGGAGGTTCCTTAAGAAACTAAAAATAGAACTACCATACAACCCAGCAATCCCACTACTGGGCATATACCCTGAGAAAACCATAATTCAAAGAGTCATGTACCACAATGTTCACTGCAGCTGTATTTACAATAGCCAGGTCATGGAAGCAACCTAAATGCCCATAGACAGATGAATGGATGAAGATGTGGTATATATATAAAATGGAATATTACTCAGCCATAAAAAGGAATGAAATTAGGTCATTTGTAGAGACGTGGATGGACCTAGAGACTGTCATACAGAGTGAAGTAAGTGAGAAGGAAAAACAGATATCATCTATTAACACATATATGTGGAATCTAGAAAAATAGTACAGATGAACCAGTTTGCAAGGCAGAAATAGAGACACAGATGTAGCAAACAAACGTACGGATGCCAAGGGGGGAAAGCGGAGGGTGGTGGTGGTGGGATGAATTGGGAGATTGGGATTGACATATATACACTAATATGCATAAAATAGATAACTAATAACCTGCTGTATAAAAATAAATAAAATTTAAAAAAAGAAATGCAGGATAAATGTTTTATTTTTATGTACAAACTTTCAAAAAAAAAAACATGAGGTGGTTCTGCAGTGTCCAAGTTCTTCAGAGAGACAGAACCAATAGAGGGTGTATATGTGTGTATAAGAGATTTATTTTAAGGAACTGGCCCACATGGTTATGGAAGCTAAGTCCCAAGATCTATAGGCCAACCAACTGGAGACTCAGGAGAGCCAGAGGGGTAGTTCCAGTCTGAGTCTGAAGCCTGAGAGTCAGGAGAGCTGATGGTGTGAGTTATACTCCAAGGGCAGGAGAAGCCTGACACCTCATTACAGCAGTCGGGCAGGTGAAGTTTATTTTCATTCATGGGAGGGTCAGTCTTTTTGTTCTATTCAGGCCTTCAGCTAATTGGATTAGGAAGGACAATCCTCTTTACACAGTCTACGAATCCAAATGTTAATCTCATCCTAAAACACCCTCACAGACACATCCAGAAAAATGTTTGACCAAATATCCAGGAACCCCGTAGCCCATTCAAGTTGACACGTAAAATTAACCATAGGGCTTCCCTGGTGGCGCAGTGGTTGAGAGTCTGCCTGCCGATGCAGGGGATACAGGTTCGTGCCCCGGTCCGGGAAGATCCCACATGCCGCGGAGCAGCTGGGCCCGTGAGCCATGGCCGCTGAGCCTGTGCGTCCAGAGCCTGTGCTCCGCAACGGGAGAGGCCACAACAGTGAAAGGCCCCGTGTACCGCAAAAACAAACAAACAAAAAATTAACCATAATATCTTGCCTCCTCAAACAGCAGTCATTTTTTTTTCCAGTCCTTTTTCTTTTTTTCCAAAAGTCATGGACTCATGGATTTTAATGTATTTGATTCTACCCATTGAAATTATTTTCATTATTGATGCTCAAATTGTTCCATTCTTGAACTCTTTAATTTGGCTCCTAAATCATTTTGACACATAGTAGTGTTTGACAGCTTCCCTCCTTTTGTTGTGATATTCACACTTATCATGTACATTTCTTGCTTTAAATTTGGATCAGTCATTTCTCTAAGGAGCCCTGCTTCTCTTTAGAATAAAATGCTATTTCAAGGCCATAATCTGGGTGCTAGGGGTGCACATTAATTACTACTTGGTTGATAATTATTTTTAAGTATCTTCCATAGATAAATCTGGGAATATGTAATGAATTCCCATTATTCGAATTCAGAACCACAGAATTTTGTTTTGTGTTTTTTACTAAGCCTTCTTTATATTACATCTGTATGTTCTCTTTCCTGCTATGAGAATCCAAGTTACCAATAGTACTGGGCCTGATAGAGTTAGTCTTTCAAATAATGACTACTTGCCGGATCCTACATTACACACACAACAGTGTCAGAAGAACAATACCTGTACTACCACCAGCAATATGATTATTACAATAGTGAAAGATTTTCTTTTTCAGTTCTTTTATCCTTATAAATTCACTAGAACTGTATAGTCAAATTACTGTGTTTTAAAGTCACTTCAAGCAGTGTCTGTGTAGTAATGCCACTATCTGGATATACATAATTCTTTCATTTTATTTGATTTTTAAAAATAGTTAATAGAAGTCTTACATGAGGAACTACCACGTGATGCAGCAGTTCTACTTCTGGGTATACATTTGAAGGAAATATCACTATCCCCAAAATATATCTGTACTCCCACATTCATGGCAACATTATTTACAGTAGCCAAGACATGGAAGTGACCTAAGTGTCCATTTGATAGGTGAATGGATAAAGACGAAGTGTCCATTTGATAGGTGAATGGATAAAGACGATGTGATATATATATATATATATATATATGTATGTGTTCACACATACAGCAATGGCTTGATTGATGGTAAAACTTTAGTTAATTTATGTGAAAGGAAGCACGAATTGTGTTCGGATTCATCTTTTTGCATAGGGGTGTCCAATTCTGGCACCATTTGTTGAAAAGAGTATCCTTCCTCTATTGAATTGCATTTGTTTTCTTGTGAAAGATCACTTGGCTGTGTTTATGTGAGTCTAGCTCTTATCTCTAACCTTCCATTCTGTTCCCTCCATTCCCTTGTAGTTAACTACTTAAAAAAATTATGTATCCACCCACTTTCTTAAATAAAAGGTGGCATATTATACATACTGTTTTAGTCAGTTCACTTTGTTAGAACAAGGTGCAATAGACTGGGTGGCTTAATCATAGAAACTTATTTCTCACAGTTCTGGAAACTGAAAAGTCCAAGATCAAGGTGTCAGCCAGTTTGGTTCCTGGTGAAGGCCCTCTTCCCAGTTACGACCTAGCATGGTGGAGAGAGAGCAAGGAAGCAAGATCTCTCTTGTTCTTCTTAAAAAAGCTTTAATTCCATTATAAGGGGATTTAATTACCTTATAATTTAATTACCTCCCAAAGGCTCCATCTTCAGATTATCACACCAAGGTTTAATTCTGGGGGGAGACAAACATTCAGTCCATTGTACATACTTTACTCCTGTCTAAATGCATTCGTCAGTAACTCCAGTACAATGTTTAACAGCAGGGGAATTGGTGGCTAGGCTTTTCTTTTCCTGACTTTTGTAGGACAGTCTCTAGTGTTTCCTTATTAAGTAAGATACCAGTTTTTTGATGGATAGATATATATAGGTAGGTAGGTAGATAAAACCATGTTAAAAACATCTCCATCAATTTCTATTTTATTGAGTGATTCAAAAATGAATGGATATTGAATTTTGTCAAGTGCCTTTCTTGGGTCTATGAAGATGGGGATATGATTTATATTTCTCCTTTACTTGATTATAATGATGAATTATATTGACAGTTTCCTAATGTTGAAACACCCATGTATTCCTTGAGTTAACCCTACTTACTAATACTAATCATATGCTTTAATGTGGTGTTGGAGTCTAATGATTGATAATATATAATTTATATTAAAATTCTGCAGCAGCATTTATAAATGAGTCTGTATTTTTTGTGGTGCAATCTTTGTCAGGTTTTTGTATCATGTTATAATTGTTTCATAAAAGCAGAACTGGTAGAACTCTCCTATGAAATCTTCTGTTCCTAGTGCTTTTTGGATCTCATTAACTACTATTTTTATTTCTTCAGTGGAAAATGATCTGTTTAGACTCTTTGTCTCCACTGGGGTTATTTTTGGTAAGTTGCAGTTTTCTAAAAAAACTATTCATTTTATATTGATTTCTTGAACTTTATATCTTCCCTTCAAGAGATAAATACACTCATGTATTGTTTCTTCTTTTGTTGATTTCTTTGGAATTTTAGCTCCAGCTTGTTTTAGATGTATTTTTATTTATGTTATTCTTACTTTTAAAGACAGCAATATATTTAAAAAATGATTTGACTATATTTATTTCCCAATATCTTCAATTATCCCCCTGGGTTTAGCTCTATTCTTGTTTGAGTACTTTCCCTTAGAGGGGTTTGAAGTCAGACTTTTGCAAACCTCATGAGGTCTGTTAAGTTCAAGGATTTTTTTCTCATCAGATTTAAATGACAAATTGGCAAATATGAAATTTTACAATCACAGACATTTTCTTTCTACAGCTTAGAAGTAATAATATATTGTCTTCTTGCTTCTCTTCAGTGTAATTCTTATTTCTTTTAAAATATATTTGCTCTTTCATTTTGGAAGCTTTTAGAATTTTTTTTGGATGTTATTACATTTTACTAAAATATATCTAGGTATAGGATTTCATCTATTATTTTGTGCTCTATAAAGACCTCTTTTCAATTTTCATCTTTCTTTAAATCGGGCAAATTTATTTTCCTTATTTTATCGTTTTATATTTCTTCCTCTGTATTTTAAAACATACCATTGAGTACTTCTATTATCTATATATTTTTGCTTCTATTTCTACTCTCCAGAAGTCTTTTTCTTTATATGTCCCATCATTATCTTTTCCTGCTGCCTTTTGGGAAAGTTCTTCAACCTGATAGTTCAGCTCACTAATTAATTTTGCAAATTGGTGTTCTATAGTCACCTGTCATATTTTTCACACCTTGTATTTCACCTTGTTAACTTTTCTTTCTTCTTGGTACTACATAACACTACCAATATCCTCCATTCTCTATTCAAGAGTATTTGTTTTGCTTACTTGGATTATCTATGCGAACAGTTTTTTTCTTCATAAAGTTATTGTTCAGTTTATTATCTTTATTTTATAATTTGTATCCCTCAGCTCTCTGAAGTCATGCTTCCCTGAGGATAACAGCCATGAAGGGGCTTTTAAACATTCTTGACCTTATTCTACAGTAAGAAATATTTTCTCTCTCTATATGACCCATTTGATATATATTTACAAAATGATATTAGTAAACATATTTTATACATATTACAATAATATTTACTTCATGAAGAGCAATGCACTCTGATACTTCTGGTCAACTTGATTTTATTGAAAAATTCTAGTTATTAGTCAGTATATTGATTTAATCATCCGCTAGTAGGTCAACACCTACAGTTTGAAAACTCTGTGATGTGGGAGGGCAGGACTGAAAGTCAGGCAATGGGTAAGAAGGAGGGATAAGAGGAGTAAGCCCTAGAGTCCCAGGTACCACAGGATCTCTCAGATTAATTTAGTTTGCTCCACTCCATTGGGCAATAGCTCTGTGTTAGCGTTCACTTCTAAACTCTTAGGTGGGAGCAGTGCTATGAGGTGGCAGTCCCTTTGGTTATATTACACATTTCCTTCCCTGGTGTTTGGTAGAGAAGAGGCTGGATCAATGAATATCCAAGGGTGACTGGTCAGTTTACACCTAAATCAGCTCCTCACCCTCAAAAGGCTGCTCTAAGAATAGCCACACCCATGGGCTTTGGTGGTTACTGTTGATTTTCTGATGCAAATGAAGAAGCAATGTTTATCCCAAGGCCATGAAGCATGAGACTAGAGCAGAACTTTAAAAATCTGCCCCAGGGCTTCCCTGGTGGCGCAGTGGTTGAGAGTCCACCTGCCGATGCATGGGACGCGGGTTCGTGCCCCGGTCTGGGAAGATCCCACATGCCGCAGAGCGGCTGGGCCCGTGAGCCATGGCCGCTGAGCCTGCGCGTCCGGAGCCTGTGCTCCGCAACGGGAGAGGCCACAACAGTGAGAGGCCTGCGTACCGCAAAAAAAAAAAAAAAAAAAAATCTGCCCCAATCTATACTTCATTGCTGCTCTCAGGCTGCCTTCATCCTAAGGGGATTCCCAGCTCCTCCCAGACCAATTCACAGCATCCTTCACTCTCCTGGGATTTCTCTTAGTTTTTATGTTATTTTCTCAGATCAATAGTCTTTTCCTTCCACAGTTTCCCCCCGGGGGGCAGGGGGCGGTTATGTTTGGGAAAACCCAGCAGCCCTGTGTTAGGTCTTTCCAGGAATCTTCAAAATTTAAGGCTCAAAAATCATCCTTTTTCAGTATGAAGTCCTCATTGATCAATCTGAGATGAGTCTATCTCAGAATAGAAATCAGGGTGATGGAAAGATTTATAATTTTATTTTTGTCCAGACTGCCATTATTAATTCTCCTGGGCTGCCCGGGTAGCACTCGTTCTTACACGTTCCAGGTTAGGCTTCATTGATGCATTTCGACAGTGTCTGTACAACCAAAATCAAAGGAGAGATTTCAGTCACTAATGCACTGAGAATGCGATCAATCAGAAAAGCTCACGGAGAACAATCTTTGCATTTGTCTGAATCATGTGGCTCATTAAACACAATTCAGGTCCCTGCTTTTTCCAGGCATACATTATGGCCCATATGTGGGGATAAGCATACACTAGGGTTATCCAACAAGCACGAGGGGTGGGTCTCTGACTCTAGAGTATGACACGAAGAACTCCAAAAATTGCTTCTGTCTCCAAAAGGACCTCTGTACCCGCTCTGACCTTGTCTTCAGGTTAGTCTTAAATTCTCCATCCTGGTTTAAATTTTGTTATTTATAATTCCTTTGAGTTCAACGACAAAGACCAAAGAATTATTTCTGAACCCCAGTGATAAAAGCTTTTCCAGACAGTGGCACACATTATGGTATCAATGTTGGGTTGATGAGTGATCACCTCTCCATTCCAGTTAAACAGGTAACGTCTTCTACATCAGACTTCCTCATTTTTCTCCACAAAGATACTTTTCCCTCCCATATTCCCCTGATCTGTATTTGTCACTACTATCCATACCATTGCCTATAGTGATCCTCAGCTCTTTGTTTGCTCTCACCAACCCACAACCAACTTCTGTTAGTTTTAACTTATAAGTTTCTCTAGAATCCACACACTTCATCTCTGCTACCACCACCCTAGGCATCTCTCACTGGATATCTCCTACTGCCTTCTGACTAGTCTCCCAGTTTCAATCTTGTCTTTAATCCTTTCTCAACATGGCAGCCGTCATCTTTTCACCATGTCAGTACTATGCTGAAACTCTACAAAGTTGCCCAATTGCCCATAGAGGGGTCTGCAAATGTTTTTCCCACTAAAACATAACCATGAAATACAATGCAATTCCATTAGTGTCAGCAACTAAGGCAGTTGATCTCATGATCTCATTGCATACAAACTGGATGGGGGAATATATAGGGCACCTATTTGAATCTCTGGAATGAGGCACATTTTTATGACATTGTAGGTATTCAGTAAACATTTCTTGAGTGCGTGCATGAATTAAACACAAGAAAGGTAAATTTGGTAGCAAGAAGCCGTTTGAAGATAAGTTCAGAGCATAGAATTCTGTGAGTGGAGTGCAGGAGAGAATACCGGGAACATATGAAAACTTAGTTTTGTGTGTGTGTGCATGTGTGTGTGCACTCACACACATGTGCACATATGAGATAAAATGTGCTTTTCATGTAGTAGGCCCTCTAGCAATAGTTGTGCAATAGGAAGGTTTTAAGGATAAAACTGTAGTACAATTTTGCTTGCGTCAACTAGATTCTTGGCTAGATTTTGAGACTCACTGTTAATAAGTAAAAAACTCAATCCCAATTCAAAGCATAATTTAATACAATGTTTCCCAATATATTATTTGTGGGATTCTTAAAAAAAAGACTTCCATGGTGTACTAGTATTTTATAGCTGATGTAACAAATGTATTGGCTTAAAACAACAAAAATTTATTAGATAACAGTTCTAGAGGTCAGAAATCTGATGCAGTCTCACTAAATCACAATCAAGGTGTGGGCAGGGCTCTTTTCTCGTTGGAGGCCCAAGAGGAGAATCCTTCCCTTTCCTTCCAGCTTTTTTTTTCTTTGCGGTATGTGGGCCTCTCACTGCTATGGCCTCTCCTGTTGCGGAACACAGGCTCCGGACGCGCAGGCTCAGTGGCCATGGCTCACGGGCCCAGCCGCTCTGTGGCATGTGGGATCCTTCCAGACCGGGGCACGAACCCATGTCCCCTGCATCGGCAGGCGGACTCTCAACCACTGCGCCACCAGGGAAGCCCCCTTTTCCAGCTTTTTAGAGAGGCTACTCACATTCCTTGGCTCATGGCCCCTTCCATCTTCAAAGCCAGCAATGACCAGTTGAGTCTTTTTCATGCTGTATCACACTAACACTGATTCTCCTGCTTCCTCTTTCCTCTAAGGACCCTTATATTACCTCTAATTTATTATATTAATTTGATAACCAAACAGATAATTGATGAGCTTAAGCCCAATAAACATGCAGTAGAAAATAAGGATGCAACACTTTGGGTTTAACTGACCATTTACAATTATATCTTGACGATATTATCACTAATATCAGCACTTCCATGTTTCTGTTTTCACCTAAGGGGAATTAAAAAAAAAATTCCAAACACCAAAATTCCACAGGTAAATATGAAAATGTTCCCCAAACTATAGTTACTGAGTCTGAGCTCATACTGCTGGCTGCACAACAGGCCAATAAATCAAGAGACGAGTTACTGGGGCAAGGACAGCACTTTACTTGGAAAGCCAGCAGTCCAAGAAGATGGTGAACTAGTGTCCCAAAGGACACTAACTCTTAGCGGAGTTAGAATTCCAGCTTCTTTTATATTAAAAGAGGCGAGGGTGTTGTTCGTTGCTGCAGACTTCTTGGTGTTGTAATCCTTTGTTCTTGCAGCTGTCCATGTAGGTCAGTTCTCAATGTTCCCGTAAATCTCCAACAATAATGCTATTCTCTGTTCTGCAACTTTTTATCTGTATATGAATGTAAAAGTGTTATATCTTTAAAGGTCAGAGCCTTGAGAACAGGACATCCTGTACATTTCAGGCTGAAGGCAACATTCTTGTAGCAAAAGCAACAGAATACAAAGGTTAAAGTAATAGAAACAGATCCAATATGGAGGCAGATTCGTTCTTCCTTATTACACTATGAGCTAGGACTATTCTCTAAAGCAAAATAGTGATTAGCATATGTAAATAAACCCAAATGTGGCTGATGCAGAGTACCTTAGGGGGTGTCAGTGCACAAAGTACAGAAAAATGTGTTGCATGAACGTTGAAAACTATTTAGCTGTGTTAAATTCTTAAAAATACATGGATCTATTTTCAGACTTCCTGTTATGTCCCATTATGCCATCCACTCTATGCTGATATGATATTTTACTTATTGTAATATGTATTTTAATATCTGGTAAAGGTTATCAAATGGAGCTGAGCCAGGACTAATGGAATAGGTATTTCTTAGATTACCTAGATTGGTCCTCTGAAAAAGCCAAGAAACAAGGGTCCACCTAGTTAAGTTCCATCAGCACCCAGACTGGAATCCTGAAGTATCATTTTCCACCTAAAGAAACCAGTTTCATGGAAATGACTGAATGCTGGATCTGATTTGGGAAATGTACAAGGGAAATTGGCACACCTTGTACCAGATGGGAAGGAACCTACCAAAGAGGCCCTATTGAACGGACTCAACCGTTAACCTGAACTAGCTCCCACTGGACAAGGATGAGACAATCCATTAGAATGGAAACATCTGAAATATCAAATGGTTAAAAATCAGAATTAATTGTGGTTTATGTACGTTAGAGAACATCTCATTATTTTAAAACTAGTAAACCAAGATACAAATATTTACCCTGATTTTCCAGGATGAGCTGTACCTTACAGTAACTTGATGAAACCACGTTTCTCTTTATTTCTGTGTTCCAGCTAATAAATGAAGAAATGGTAGAATTAGAATATTACCAGTATTGAAGTGGTAATGATAATCAATGGCTATTAACCTTAAAAAAATGAGGTAATAGATATTATATCTTATATATATATAATATAAAAAATATATGTAAAAATATATATTTATATATATTATATAATATATATAATAGATATTATATCTTCTCACAGAAATACACAAAACCCGTTATAAAATAATCATGTCACACACAAAAAAATTAAATCTGAATCTTTCTCTTCTATATCTCATCAAAGAGATGCAATCAACAAAATTCAAACTCGGGGGGAATTCTATATGACATGAGAGCCTGTTTCCTTAACAACAACAACAAAAATACTGTGAAGATTAAAAACCCAGGATATTGAAGGAGAATCCATGAAGAGACAAGACATAAATGAAAGAACTGTGATGTGTGCACTTTATCAAGTAGGGAAATCGAGTGTGCACACATCAAGTAGGGAAAATTGAAAAAGGGAAAAGAAAATAACTGAGGACCTGTGAAGAATGATGAATATTTGAAGGTTTTAAGGATATGTTTTACATTATTTTAAGGTGATCATGGTTGTCTTTAAAGTAAACACAAAAGCCCTAAGTTTAAAAAATTGGTGAAGATGGGGCTTCCCTGGTGGCGCAGTGGTTGAGAATCTGCCTGCCGATGCAGGGGACACGGGTTCGTGCCCCGGTCCAGGAAGATCCCACGTGCTGCGGAGCGGCTGGGCCCGTGAGCCATGGCTGCTGAGCCTGCGCGTCCGGAGCCTGTGCTCCGCAATGGGAGAGGCCACAACCGTGAGAGGCCTGCGTACCGCAAAAAAAAAATTGGTGAAGATGGATGGCAGGTATAGCAGGCTTATATTATTTTCTCTTCCTCTGTTTGTTTTTAATTTCCATAATGAAAAGTTAAAAATGTTTCTATTAATTCAAGTTTGTGTAGTTACTAATACCAACAATGAGAACTTCTTTATCAAGAGAAGAATTCTGATGCTCGACTTTTCTTGATTAATATTTCAAGGAAGTTAATAACATACCATTAAAGTTAGAAACTCAATTACCTGCTCAAGCTTAACACTGGCAAATTTTCTTTCCAATCAGTTTCCTCTGCTTCATAAAAGTTGTTTCAAGAAAGCTGACGGAACTAGAAATTATAACTGAGAGATAAGAAATAACTTTGGAAATTTATTTTATGGTTTAATTTCATATTTAATCTAGACTTTGGCAATTGCATATACATTGCCTAACACACAAATTTTTAGAAAAACTAGCCATATGTATCATACTTAGAGATCTTTCCACTATTTTTCACTCTCTGTTAAAGTATATTCCCCTTTTATCCAATCCTCTGTTACTTCATTGAGTGGAACTTTTTTTATATAATAAATTTGGAAAATCGGGTCAGTGAACAAATAATCATACCTTTGTTCTAACTGACTAACCATCTGGATAAACAATCAAATTGTATCCTTACTTTATACCAAACTTAAGCCTATATGGATTAAATATTTAAATATTAAAAATGAAACCATAAAAGTAATATAAAAGACTGATGAATGTTTATATAAACTATGTTGAGGAATGACTTGCTCATGTGATATTAATTCAGAACCTAAATAAAAAGACTGATAGAACTGAAGACATAGAAAGTTACACCACAATATTGCAAAAGACCCCTTTATCCAAGTTTGTGACCAACTGGTAGATATTTAAAATACATGTTATTAAGAGTTAATATTCTTTTTTTTTTGCGGTACGCGGGCCTCTCACTGCTGTGGCCTCTCCCGTTGTGGAGCACAGGCTCCGGACGCGCAGGCTCAGCGGCCATGGCTCACGGGCCCAGCCGCTCCGCGGCATGTGGGATCTTCCCGGACCGGGGCACGAACCCGTGTCCCCTGCATCGACAGGTGGCCTCTCAACCACTGTGTCACCAGGGAAGCCCCAAGAGTTAATATTCTTAATTAAGAACATTTACGAATAGGTGAGAAAAAGGTGCTCTTTCTGAGAGAAAATGGCCGAAGGACATGAATAATGATGCAGCAATAAAGGAATGGAAATACAAATTACCAGTATATACATGGGAAAAAAGTTCATCCTGACTTGCTGGTAATAAAATAAATGCAGATTAATATGAGGATGAGATGACATTTTCTCATCTGTCACATTGGCAAAGGAAAAGAGTTTGATTGGACAGGTGTGTGGCTTTTGGCCCACTAGCATTGCAAACTGCTGGGACAAGCAGAAGTCGGCACAACCTCTCTAAAAGCAGTTTGTCCGTATTAAGGCCTTTAGCATTTGCATAACCTTTAACATGGGAATTGTCTCTCTCTAAAAAAAAAAGTGCAGAAACACTAACATAAATGTTTATTGCAGCATTGTTTACAATAGCAAAAAAGCTGTAAGCAATCTGAAATCCCAGGGATGAGGAATTTATTCAACCCTTTGGTAGGTACATTACAGATGCCAAAGAATGCCTTATTTATTTATCTATCTATTTATTTATTTATTGGCTGTGTGGGGTCTTCGTTGCTGCCCGCGGGCTTTCTCTAGTTGCGGTGAGCGGGGGCTACTCTTTGTTGCGGTGCGGGGGCTTCTCATTGCAGTGGCTTCTCTTGTTGCGGAGCATGGCCTCTAGGCACGCGGGCTCGGTAGTTGTGGCTCATGGGCTCTAGAGCGCAGGTTCAGTAGTTGTGGCGCATGGGCTTAGTTGCTCTGCGGTATGTAGGATCTTCCCAGACCAGGGCTCAAACCCATGTCCCCTGAATTGGCAGGCGGACTCTCAACCAGTGCGCCACCAGGGAAGCCCAAGAATGCCTTATTCATGTAGCAAGATGGTGATAGCTGTTGTTAAGTGGGAAAAGAAGGGTTCAGAGCAATTTATATTGTGTCATTCCATTTTATTTCTCTCCCATATATCTATATACACACACACACACATATATGTGTATATACATATATAATGTATCTGCATATATAATATCTATATACATATATAATGTATCTGTATCTGTATATAATGTATAAATATATAATGTATATAAGAATCATATAATTTCTGCAACAAACAAAATTGTAAAAGATGTTTTGTTTCCTATTGTATTTCAAAAGTTTCTGGTAAGAATTTATACTGTAACATGGAACAATAGGAAAGATCATAAGATCATTCAGGACATTTTAATGCTCCTTCTTCTTGAGGTAGGATGACTGATGGATGAACTGCAGCTCCAGAGGCAGAGCCCAGAGTGATCAAGAAATCTGCATGATATAAGTTCACATCTGATTTTAACGTGTCACAAAGAAATGTAATACCTTTTTGTATTTGATGGGTGGTACATGGATAGATTTTTAAGTCCAGGATACACACACACACACACACACACACACACACACAAATGTACGTACATAAACAAGAAAAAATTGCTTGCCAAGGAAGCTTGGGAAAGCTGATGAGGAAAGACTAATGCCTTCATACTGATAAATACTAGCACCCAAAAACTAAGGAACTATTAAACTCTGTGATACAACAAGTATCAAGTGATATACCTCATGATTGCAGGTTGAAATGATCTATTGGGTTACATAAATCATAGTATTAAAATTAATTTTACCCATTTCTTTTTACCTTTTTAAAAAGACGAGGATACCAGAAAATGTAGTATTAGACATGTGGCATGCGTTATATTTCTGTTGGACAGTGCTGCTGTATACTGTAGTAAAAATCTGTTCATGTCATACCTCTGCTCATAAGCTGTCAGTGTCTTCCTGTTACTTTTAGAAAAAGACAAAAATCTTTAATGTTGTCTGTGAGCCCATGAAGTGTCTTAGTGCTGCCTGCCTCACCGTTTCTACTAGTTCCCATTCTTCCCCTTGATATCTGAGGTCCAGCCAATTGGACCTTCTCTCAGGTCCTTCAACATACAATTTTTCTAACTGCAGATTGAGACTTACAGTGTGTCATGGAACAAATTCAGTGAATTGAGACCAATATTAAAAAACATGAAATAGAACCGAACAGAAAATAACAGCACAAGTAAAAGGGTAAATGTTATTTTATGTAAATGCTTTTTATTTTACATATATGTTTACTGGATTATGTTGTGAAATACATTTCTTACTGGAGTAAAAATGTTTGAGAAGCAATTCTCAAGCCCAGGGTTTCTCAACTTGGGCACTCTTGACATTTTGGTTATATAATTCTTTATGGTGGTGAGTTGTCATGCTCTTTACAGAATGTATAGCAGCATCTCTGGTCTCTACCCACTAGATACGAGTAGCACAACCTTCCTCTGTTATGCCAACTCAAAATATCTCCAGACTTTGCCATAGGTCCCCCAGTTGAGGACTGTTGCTCCAATCCATCATACTCAATCTCACAACAAAGCTTTTTCACAAACCGTTCTCATTTACTGCAAGGAGCTGCTCACCTCTCCTCTCCTGGTAACTCTTCCTCGCCTTTCAGATCTCAGCTCAGTTGCACTCCTCTTGGGAACGTCTTTCCTGAGTCCTCTAGGTAAGTCTCATCCTTCTACTGTAAGTTCTCATAAAATCACGTGCTCTATTTTAAGCACTTATCAATTTATAATTTTCCATTTGCCTCTGTGATTATTTGATTAATATATGCCTCTCTCACTAGGCTGTTAGTTGAAGTCAGGCATCATGTCTGATTTTGTCCACAATACAGCATTATGCAAATAGTTACTCAGTGTCTACTGTGTACAGGCTTCAAACTAGATGCTAGGCGTGCACTGGATGGCTGAAAAAGCAAAATCCCTGTCCCTGAGTGGCTGACAGTCTTGCTGGGGAGACCTAAAATACAGAAACAGACCACTGTTCAAGTGCAAATGAATAATGGAAGTGGTGCTAAAGTAAAGATGTGTTTTGAGTTGGCAAGACCAAATTCGGTAGCATTGTCAGGAGAAGGCTGCACTGAGGATGTGAACGTTTGGTAAAATGTGAAGTGTCGGAAGGATACAGCCATATAAAAGCAGGGCAAGAACATTCCAAGAGCAAGTATCGTCTTATTTAAAGCCCTTACGACATGTTCCTAGTAGGTTTTTAAAAGATCATTCTGTTACGAAGAGAATGTAGCAGAGGAAAAGAAAAGAAGGGGAAGTTACTTAAGAAGTCATCCAGTCCAGGTAGGAAACCATTGGTATCTTGGACTAGGGGTTGTTGAAGTGGTAATGGAAAGAATATGATGTATAAGTACTTACTAAGTACCTAGTAGGTCAATTGTCAGATTTGACATACTAGGTCCTTAGTAAATATTTGCTGATTTACTATCTAGTCAGTGAATTCATTAAATATTTGCTAACATAATTAGATCAAAGCTTTAAGAAATTAAGACAACTTTGGAGTAAGGTTTGAGTGATTGTCTTTTATTTTTGTCATCATATCTGCCTGTTAAAGTTTTCAAATTCCAGATTGTCTAAGAAAATTTCCCTATATTCTCAGACAAATTAATGTCTGTTTCCACAGCTATTATAGCAAATTTGTTCTAGTTCCATTGTAGCATGTATCACTGTCTACCTTAGATGAGATATTTGTGTTCATCTGCCCAACTATGTTATGGGTGCAGTGAAAGTTGATAATTTTTTTTTAATCACTTGAACTCTGATACAATAGGCTATATATAGGAGGCATTAAATAATGTTGGTTGAATGGAATGAATGCTGCAAAAATGGAAAAATTCAGTCTTTTAAAACTTTGATGACTCAGTCAGAAATAATCTCCCAATGGATAGGAAATTATACTTACTTGAAGTTAAAGTTTATTTTGAAAAGGCAGTATTTTAAAACATGTTTCAATCTCAGACATACTAAAGGCAGGTTTCACTAATACAGTTTTTGCTGATGTATTGGAACATGGATTTTCATTTCTTTCTGATGATTATAGCGAGGAGTGGAAATGCTAGGTCATAGGCTAAGGGTATGTTTAACTCTCTTAGAAACTACCTAATCTTTTCCCAAAGATACTTACTATTTTATGCTCTCAGCAGTCATGTATGAAAATTCCTGCTTCTCCATAGTTTTATTAACTTTTGCTATGCCAGTCATTTTAATTTTCAGCCATTTTAGTGGGTGTGAAATGGTATCTCAAGGAAGTTTCAGTCTGAAGCTTCTTGCTGACTAACGATGTTGAACACTTCATCATATCCTTCTTAGCCATACATCTATCTCCCTTTTTAAAGTGTTTGAGTCCTTCACTGAGTTAAAATTTTTTCTAGCTTTTTTGAGATATAATTGACATATAACATTGAAGTAAGTTTAAAGTGTACAACACGATTCCATACACAAATATACTGCAAAATGATTACCACAGTAAAGTTGGTTAACACATCTATCACTGTCACCTCACATAATTACCAATTTTTGTTGTTACGGTGATGAGAACATTTAAAATCTACTTTCTTAGCAACCTGCAAGCATACAACATAGTACTGTTAACTGTAGTCACTGTACTGTACATTAGATCCCCAGAATTTATTCATCTTTTAACTCCACGTTTGTACCCTTTGACCAACATCTCCCCCTTTCCCCAACCACCAGTCCCTAGAAACAAAAGTCTACTCTCTGTTTCTGTGAGTTCAGCTTTTTAGATTCCACATGTAAGTGAGATCATATAGTATATTTGCCTTTCTGTGTCTGACTTATTTCACTTAGCATAATGCACTCAAGTTCCATCCATGTTGTTGCAAATGACAAGATTTTGTTATTTTTTATGGCTGGATAATATTCATATACATTATATATAGGTAACATATGGGTAAGTATATACTATATAAAATACACACGTGTTCTATTACATATAGGTATATGTTACGTGTGTATGTATGTATGTATACATATATATATGCGCACATATATATGCGCATATATATATAAGGAACATTTTCTTCAGCCATTCGTCCCTTGAGGGACACAAGTTATTTCCACTTCTTGGCTATTGTGAATAATGCTACAGTGAGTGAGCATGGGAGTGCAGGTATCTCTTTGAGGTAGTGATAACTTGTCCTTCGAATATATACCAGGAAGTTAGATCATATAGTAATTCTATTTTTAATCTTTTTGAGGAAACTCCATACCGTTTTCCACAGTGGTTGTACCAATTTACGTTGCCACCGACAGTGCAGAAGAGTTCCCTTTTCTCCAGATTTTCCTCAGCACTTGTTATCTCTTGTCTTTTTGAGAATAGCCATTCTAACAGGTGTGATATCTCACTATGGGTTTGATTACATCTCCCTGATAATTAGTGATGTTGAGTACATTTTCTTGCACTTGTTGGCCTTTGTATGTTCTCTGTGAAAAAGTGTCTACTCAGGTCCTTTGCCTGATTTTTTTTTTTTTTTTTGCGGTATGCGGGCCTCTCACTGTTGTGGCCTCTCCCGTTGCGGAGCACAGGTTCCAGACGCACAGGCTCAGCGGCCATGGCTCACGGGCCCAGCCGCTCCGCGGCATGTGGGATCTTCCCGGACCGGGGCACGAACCCGTGTCCCCTGCATCGGCAGGCGGACTCTCAACCACTGCGCCACCAGGGAAGCCCACTTTGCCTGATTTTTAATGAGATTATTTTGGGTTTTTGCTCTTGATTTGTATGCACTCCTTATATTTTTGGATATTAACTTCTTACCAGATATATGACTTGCAAATATTTTCTCCCATTCTATAGGTTGCCTTTTCATTTTGTTGATTGTTTCTTTTGCTGTATAGAAGCTTTGAACTCTGATGTAGTCACACTTGATTTTTGCTTTTATTACTTGTGCTTTTGATATTGTATCCAGAATTTCATTGCCAAGTCGAATGTCAACGAGTTTCCCTTATGTTTTCTTAGGAGTTTTATGGTTTTAGGCCTTACATTTAGGTACTTAATCCATTTCTAGTTAATTTTTGTGAGTGGTGTAAGATAGAGGTTCAATTTCATTCTTTTGCATGTGGATATTCCTTCATCGAATTTAAAAAAATTGTGTTGCATGTCTTTTTATTTAATTGTAGGTATTCTTTTTTTAAATTAATTAATTTATGGCTGTGTGGGGTCTTCGTTTCTGTGTGAGGGCTTTCTCTAGTTGTGGCAGGCGGGGGCCACTCTTCATCACGGTGCGCAGGCCTCTATCACGGCCTCTCGTTGCGGAGCACAGGCTCTTGACGCACAGGCTCAGTAAGTGTGGCTCACAGGCCCAGTTGCTCCACGGCATGTGAGATCTTCCCAGACCAGGGCTCAAACCCGTGTCCCCTGCATTAGCAGGCAAATTCTCAACCACTGCACCACCAGGGAAGCCCGGTATTCTTTATATATATATATACACATACATACACACACACACACATACACACACACACACACATACACACACATCACATCTTCGTTATCCAATCATCCATCAGTGGACACTTGGGTTGTTTCCAGTTTCTGGCTCTTGTAAATACTGCTGCAGTGAACTCAGGGGTGAGTATATCTTTTTGAGTTAGTGTTTTCATTTTCTTTGGATAAACAGCCAGAAGTGGAATTGCTGGGTCCATATGGTAGATCTATTTTGAATTTTTTGAGGAATCTCCATACTGTTTTCCATAGTGGCTGTACCAATTTAAATTCCCACCAACAGTCCACAAGGGTTCCCTTTTTTCCACATACTCACCAACATTTGTTATCTGTTTTTTTTTTTTAATATAAACAGCCATTCTGACAGGTGTGAGGTGATATCTCATTGTGGTTATGATTTGCATCTCCCTGATGATTAGTAATGTTGAGCATCTTTTCATGTGCCTGTCGGCCATCTGTATGTCTTCTTTGGACAAATGTTTGTTCAGATCCTCTGCCCATTTTTAATCAGATTGTTTGTTTGTTTGTCATTCAGTTGTGTGAGTTCTTTATATGTTTTGGTTAGTAACCCTTTATCGGACATATCATTTGCAAATACCTTCTACCATTCAGTAGGTTGTATTTTGATTTTCTTGATGATTCCCTTCACTGTGTAGAAAGATTTTTGGTTTGATGTAGCCCATTTGTTTATTTTTGCTATCATTTCCATTGCTTCTGGGGTCAGATCCAAATATACATATAGTTAAGACCAAGGTCAGTCAAGAGCTTACTGCTTATGTTTTCTTCCAGGAGTTTTATGGTTTCTGGTGTTACATTCAAGTCTTTCATCCATTTTGAGATAATTTTTTTGTACAGTGTAAGATGGTAGTCCAGTTTTATTCTTTTGCATGTGGTTGTCCAGTTTTCCCCACACTATTTGTTGAAAAACTGTCCTTTCCCCATGTATGTTTTTGCTTCCTTTGGCATAAATTAGTTGACCATATGGCATGGGTTTATTTCTGGGCTCTCTATTCTGTTCCATTGACCTATATGTCTGTCTTTTTGCCAATTCCATACTGTTTTAGTTAGTATAGCTTTGTAGTATAATTAGAAATTAGGAAGTGTGATGCCTCCAGCTTTGTTCTTCTTTCTCACAATGGCTTTGGCTATTTGGGACTTTTTGTGTTTCCATACAAATTTCAGGATTCATCTATTTCTGTGAAAAATGCCACTGGAATTTTGATTTAGTATGGACATTTTAACAATATTAATTCTTCCAGTTCATGAACATAGAATATATTCCCATTTATTTGTGTCTTTTTAAATTTCTTTCATTAATATATTTTTGAGTGTATAGGTCCTTCACCTCCTTGGTTAAGTTCATTCCCAGGTATTTTATTCTTTTTATGCAATCAAAGGTATTTTGTAAGGGGATTGTTAATTTCTTTTTCTGATCATTTGTTGTTAGTCTCTAAAAATGGAACTTATTTTTGTATATTGCTTTTGTACCTTGAAACTTTACTGAATTTACTTACTAGTTCTAGCAGGTTTTTTTTTTTGAGTCTTTAGGGTTTTCTATATATAAAATGATGTTGTCCTCAAATAGTGACAGTTTTACTTCTTCCTTTCCAATATGGATGCCTTTTATTTCTTTTTCCTGCCTAATTGCTAGCACTTTCAGTACTATGTTGAATAAAAATATGGGTTAAGGTCCACTACTATTATGGTATTGTTGTCAGTTTTTCTCTTTAGGTCTATTAATATTTGCTTTATGTATTTAGGTGCTCCTAGGCTGGGTGCATAAATATTTACAAGTGTCATATATCTTCTTGCTGGATTGAGTCCTTTATCATTATGTAATGTCTCTCTATGTCTTTTATACAGTCTTTGTTTTAACGCCCGTTTTGTCTGATAGAAGTATAGCTACATCAACTTCCTTTTGGTTTCCAGTTCATGAAACATCTTTTTCCATTCCTTCACATTCGGTCTGTGTGTGTCCTTACATCTGAAGTGCGTCTCTTGTAAGCAGCATATATGTGGGTCTTGTTTTTTTATCCATTCAGCCACTCTGTGTTTTGATTGGAGTATTTAGTCCATTTACATTTAAAGTCACTATTGATAGGCATGTACTTATTGCCTTTGTGTTAATTGTTTTCTGGCTATTTTGTAGTTCTTCTCTATTCCTTTCTTCTTCTTGATTTCTTCCCTTCTGGTTTGATGTCTTATAGAGTGTTATGCTTAGATTCCTTTCTCATTATCTTTTGGTTATCTACTATGGGTTTTTGCTTTGTGGTTACCATGAGACTCATATAACAGCTCATATATATATGACAATCTATTTAAGTTGATAGCAAGATAAGTTTGAATGCATTCTATAAAACTCAACTTATTACTACCCCTCCTGTTGTGTGTTTTTGATGTCTTATTTTATTTTACTTTATTTTATTTAATTTATTTATTGGCTGTGCCATGGGGCATGTGGAAACTTAGTTCCCCAACCAGGGATCAAACCTGTGTTCCCTGCAGGGGAAGCATGGAGTCCTAACCACTGGACTGCCAGGGAATTCCCGATGTGACATTTTAAAGTTTTTAATTTTGTGTATTCCTTATTTAACTATTTTAGTTATAGTTATTTTTACCTCTTTCGTCTTTTAACCTTCATACTAGCTTTATAAGTGATTGATCAATTACCTTTACTATATATTTACCTTTATTAGTGAGATTTATACTTACATGTTTTCTTGTTACTAATTTAGTGCCCTTTTCAGCTTAAAGAAGTCCTTTAACATTTCCTGCAAGACTATTTTAGTGGTGACTAACTCCTTTAGTTTTTGTTTGTCTGGAAAGCTCTTTATCTCTTCTTCAATTCTGAATGATAACCTTGCTGGGTAGAGTGTTCTTGGTTTGAGGTTTTTTCCCTTTCACCCTTTAAATATATGGTTCCACTCCCTTCTGGCCTGCAGAGTGTCTGCTGAAAAATCAGCTAGTAGCCTTATAGGAGTTCCTTTGTATGTTATTTGATGCTTTTCCTTTGCTGCTTTTAATACTCTCTCTTTATTCTTAACTTTTGTCATTTTGATTACAGTGCATCTTGCTGTATTCCTCTTTGCCTGTATGGGACTCCGTGTGCTTTCTGGACTTGGGAGACTATTTCCTTTCCCAGGTTAGGGACCTTTGCAGCTATTATGTTGTAAATATGTTCTCAGCCCCTTTCTCTCTCTCTTCGCCTTCTGGGACCTCCTATTATATGAATGTTACTGTGCTTGATGTTGCCTCAGAAGTTTCTTAAACTGTCCTTATTTCTTTTCATTCCTTTTTCTTTTTTCTGTTCAGTGGCAGGGATTTCCACTACTCTGTCTTCCAGCTCACTGATTCATTTCCTCTGTATCATTTAGTCTACTGCTGATTCCTTCTAGTGTATTTTTCATTTCAGTTATTGTATCCTTCATCTCTCTTTGGTTCTTTATATTTTTTAATGCTTTGTTAAAAACTTCTAACTTTTCACTCTGTGCATCCATTTTTCTCCCAAGTACCTTCATCATTTTTACAATCATTACTCTGAACTCTTTCTCTGGTAGGTAGCCTGTCTCCACTTCACTTAGTTCTTCTTCTCCGGTCTTATCTTGTTCCTTTGTCTGGAACATGTTTCTCTGTTGCCTCATTTTGTTGAAATTGTTACTTGTATTTTTAGGTATGTGGTAGGTTAGTTACATTTCTTGACCTTGCAGAAGTGGCCTTCTCTAGAAGTACTGTGCATCCTGGAAGCACACTACTCTCTCGTCACCCAAGCTATATGCTCTAGGGATTCCTCATAAGAGGGCTGCATGGGTCCTTCTGTTGTGGTGGGCTATGTGGGCTGTCTGGTAAGATTGACTGGCCCATGGTCTGGTTGGTTGCCAGGCGGATGCTATAGGCTGCTGGTTAGTAGGCTCTGGTCACGAGGCAGCTGACTGTAGAACCCCAGGTGGCCCTGGGTCTCGTGCTGGCTCGCTGGTGGGCATAGTCAGTGTCCAGAAGACTCTGGGGCTGTTGCTTTCCCCTGCCTCCCGCAACTGGTGGATGAAGCCAGGTCCTGGGGTTAGTGCTGGACTATTGGCAGGCAGAGCTGGGTCTTGGCATCTGGCTACAGGGCCCAGGGATCCCAGAGCTGGTGTCCAATCGCTGGTGGGCAGGGGGCTGGTTCCTGAAATACTTGGGTATGGAGTCTGGGGTGTCTGGAGGCTTGTGTTGTCCTGCAGCCCAGCTGGTAGGGTCTGGCTTGGTGTGGATAGCCTGGGTCTGCAGGCTGCCGGACTGTGGTTTTCTTGTGTCTGATGTCTGCCCCTTGGTGTGTGAGGCTGGTCTAGAGGCCAGTGCAGGCTTCCTGAAGAGGCTGGCTGAGGCTTGACCTCTGTTGGGTGAAGCTGGGTCTTGGCCCTTTGGTGGGCAGGGCCATGTGTGTAGGCATGTCTAGAGGCAGCTGTGGGATCAGGAAGTCTTTAGGCAGACTGTCTGCTGATGGGTGCAACTGTGTCTCCACTCAGTTGTTTGGCACTGGCACCTACAAGCTATTAGGTGGGGCCAGGTCTTGGCCCTAATGAACTAGAGGAAGGATCCTACAATGGCGTCTGCCAGCACTGCCTTCCACAGGGTAGAAAGAGCTCCCAAACGTGGCTGCTGCCAGTGTCCATGTCCCCAGGGTGAGCTGTAGCCACCCTCCACCTCTGCGGGAGACTCTCCAAGACCAGTAGGTAGGTCTGGCTCAGGCACCTATCAAATTACTGCTTTTGCCCTGGGTCCTTGTGCTTATGAGATTTTGTGTGTGCCTTTTAAGACTGAAGTTTATTTCCCGAAGTCCTTTGGGACTCCTGAAATCAAGCCCCACTGACCTTCAAAGCCAAATGCTCTGGGAGCTCATCCTCCCAGTGCTGGACCCCCTGGGCTGGGGCGCCGGATGTGGGGCTCAGAGTCCTCACTCCTGTTGGAGAATCTCTGCAATATAGATATTCTCCAGTTTGTGGGTTGCACCCCCAGGGGTATGGGACTTGATTATATCATGAATTCGCCCCTTTACCCCTCTCATTGTTCCTTCTTTATGTCTTCAGTTGTAAAAGATCTTTTCTGGTAGGTTTTTATCTTTTTCATAGATAGTTGTTTTGCAGATAGTTGTGATTTTGGTGTGCTCGTGAAAGGAGGTGAACTCAGGGTCTTTCTACTCCATCATCATGGTCGATCTCCAGGTTTGCTTTAATTTTTTTTCCAACAGTGTTGTATAGTTTTCATTGCAGAAGTCTTAAACATGTACTGTTAAATTTATGACTAAGCATTTTTAATGCTATTGTTCATAAAATGTTTATTTTGAAAAATTATCTCTAGGATCTATATCGATGTCCCTTTTATTACTGATATTGATAATTTGTGTTCTCAATCTTTATCTCTTTCCTAATCATTCTATCTAGAGGTTAATCAACTATACTTGTTGATTTGTCTTCTATTTTTAATTTCATTTATCTCTGCAAGTTCTTTCCATTCATTTATGTACTTTTGGCTTAATTTTGAAAAGTTCAATTTAAAATTTTTTCCTCCCATCCCTCCCCCATTAGATGAGAAGCTGTTTGAGGACAGGGACAATATCTCATGCCTGACATGTAAAACCTCAACCAATATTTTAAAAATCAATTGTGGAAAGCACAAATGAAAAGGTTCTAGTTCTCTGGCATTTCAGTTGCTTAACGTTTGTATTAGCTATCTACTGCTGAATAATAAATTACCCCACAGGTTCTTTCTGATGAGGAATGGGAAGAAATATAAGAAAATGATTTAAATAAAAATCCATTCTAAAATGATGGAGTACACAATGCAAAAAGGAACATATATATGGACCAGCCAGAGTGGGTCAAATTCAAGTCTCTAGATTTTGGGCAAATAACATTCTCTGAGCTTCAGTTTCCTCACCAGAAAGTATAATAACACTACCATTGAAAGGTTTGTAGCATTAAATGAAAGAACATGTGAAATACCTGTAACCATGCCTAGCATACATTAGGGGCTCGATGAATGCCATTTCTAAGAGTCTCAGTGTCCATATCTGTTAAAGAAAACAAGAAATGCTGTCAGAGTAGGGTTGTTGAATGTGTAGAAATAGATAAATAACATGCATAGCACAGGGCACAGTCTATTTCAGGTCTACCCAGAATATTAACTCTTCTAAATATCCATGGAACCTATAAATCATGTTATGGTTATAGGAGGCAGAAAAAAATCTATATGCATGTTGTTGTGGTTCTGATTTTTGTTTTTAAAAATTAAAATCTACAGCTTGCTTCTCCAACTGAAGATTTAGTTATTTTTTGCAAAAAGCCTAGCTGTGAGTCAGTGCAATATTAAAGAGAGATGGCAAAGGAAGCCAAGATATGGGACCCATGAAGCAAACTTTGGACCTCTATATTCAACGAAGGAGGGTGAAAGCTGGTAACTGGAGATCGGGAATTTCGAGTTCTCTCTTTATACCTCAGTGACCACCAAATGGGAGAATCCCATAGTTTCAGTCTCTTAGAAATCTTATATATTACATAAATAAATGGTTTCCTAACGTAATTAATGCTTATAGAAAAATCACATTTCTGTTACAACATCCATTGTGATTTTCCTAGAATTTGATGAATACTCAGCACCATGAATATTACTAAAGATATTGGAGAGACACACCCTCACGCTTTTCATTTCTGCTCACATATTATTCACCAAAAAAGTCATGTCTGTGGATAACTTCAACTGAGAAGAAAAGTGCAGTCCTTCTGTGAGCAGCAGTACTATCTATGACAAATTTAAAAAGTCTATTTTGGATAGAAGAGAAAATGTACAGGTATTAATCCCATGGTTCCCTCATTCTTTTTACTTAACAGGTCAAGAAAGAACTTTGAGCTTCAGAATACAGGCTGCAAACTATCTGATATGAATTCACTCAAACCCATATTTTCTTAACTATATGCCACTGTTGCTAAGTGTTTTATACACATTTACTCATTTATTCCTCAAGATAATCTGAAGAGGTAAGTATTTTTATCCTTACTTATAGGTGAGGAAGTTAAGATACAGAAAACTGTATCTTAACTGTTATATTGAACTGTATATTAAACTGTTGGCCCAATGGCACACAACTGGGATTCACGCTGAGGCAGCCTGACTCCAGAATCCACACTCTAAACCAGTGTACACAGTCTCTCATAGACATGTAATACTGAGGCAGAGTTTCAGACAGGGTGGCCGTCAAAAACCAGGGAGATCAGCTCGGGGCTTTGTGACCACCTAGAGGGGTGGGATAGGGAGGGTGGGAGGGAGGGAGACGCAAGAGGGAAGAGATATGGGGTTATATGTATATGTGTAGCTGATTCACTTTGTTATAGAGCAGAAACTAACACACCATTGTAAAGCAATTATACTCCAATAAAGATGTTAAACAAACAAACAAACAAAACTAGTTGAAAAAAGAACTGTTTGCCAGGCCTTGAGCTGGGTATTCCACGAGTACTCATCCATCTTCATGAAATGTATGTGTCAGCATGCAGTCGTTAGGCAGGAAGACCACTGCGGGACTTGAAACATTTTGGGTCGTTGTGAAGATTTTTCTCAATGCTGCACGTTAGGAAAGAGTATACTATGCGTTTCATTTTTTTTTTTGCTATGTTTCTACATATGGCCCTAACATAAAAGCAATTTCTGTGCTCAGTGTTTAACCTTTGTCCAACAAGGTATGAGCAAAAAACTCAAAAATGTATTGTTTTCCTCTTTTGAAGAAAATGTTAACTTTGCATGGTTACATGGGACAAAAAGAATGAAAAATGTACAAAGCGTTTCTGTGTTTAGTTTCCTCCTTTGTCCTATACTAACCCCTTCTATGTTTTGATATTTGGCACCTTCATGCTAATAGCAAATAAGAATTAATTTATAAAGAAGACAAAACTGGAAATCATAAGTAATTTCTATCTTCTGAACATAATTTAACTTTCTCAATTCTGCTTTTTCAGGAGCCAAATTCTACATCAGGTGCCATATTCTACTTGACTGATTTGATCATCTATAATAGGGGCTGGTAAACAATAGCTTGCAAGTCAACTCTGGCCTGCTGCCTATTTTATTTTTATTGGAGTACAGTTGCTTTACAATGTTGTGTTAGGTTACACTGTACAGCAAAGTGAATCAGCTATACCTATACATATATCCACTCGTTTTTGTATTTCCTTCTCATTTAGGTCACCACAGAGCGCTGAGTAGAGTTCCCTGCGCTATACAGTAGGTTCTCATTAGTAATCTATTTTATGCATCGTATCAATAGCATATGTATATATGTCAGTCCGAATCTACCAATTCATCCCCCCCCACACCCTGGCTTTCCCTCTTGGTATCCATATGTTTGTTCTCTACGTCTGTGTCTTTATTTCTGCTTTGTAAATAAGACTGTCTATACCAGTTCTTTTTAGATTCCACATATATGTGTTAAAATACGGTATTTGTTTTTCTCTTTCTGGCTTACTTCACTCTGTATGACAATCTCTAGGTTCATCCACATTACTGCAAATGGAATTATTGCATTCTTTTTTATGGCTGAGTAATATTCCATTGTATATATGTGCCACATCTTCTTTATCCACTCATCTGTTGATGGACACTTAGGTTGCTTCCATGTCCTGGCTATTGTAAACAGAGCTGCAATGAACATTTCGGTACATGACTCTTTTTGAATTATGGTTTTCTCAGGGTATATGCCCAGTAGTGGGATTGCTGGGTCATATGGTAGTACTATTTTTAGTTTTTTAAGGACCCTCCATACTGTTCTCCATAGTGGCTGTATCCATTTACATTCCCACCAACAGTGCAAGAGGGTTCCCTTTTCTCCACACCCTCTCAAGCATTTGTTGTTTGTAGATTTTTTGATGATGCCCAGTAAAAGTCATCCTGTTTAACTCTGAGGATGAAAGGGGGTGGATATTGTAAACATTCTTAACAGTTGTAAGCCATGCTTGAGACAAAATATTGATTTGCAAAGGCAGACAGAGTGGATGCCTAATGTTATCTTATTATTATTTTGCTCTGAGTTCAACACACCAGCTGGCTTGAACTGTGGGTGACATACACAATGAAAACATAATACAATTACCTAAAAGACTTGAGAATTTACTTATCTGGCTTCCTATTCTCTTTTATGTTGCCCAAATTACAACCCTGCCATCACCTCTGCAAAATAAATCAAGCAACAATTCGTGTTGATATAATGAATATCTTATTTCTTTCAGATAAGACCAATGCTGTATCTTCTACAAATATAAGGGTAACCTAATGAACCAAGTAACTAAAAATGGTATGTCCTTTTAACTAATTAGATGCTCATAAAGAGAAGAAAATTCAGTATTTAAAGTTTATATACTCTTTTAGCCATTTGACTTACCTGATCAGTTTCCATTCAAGGCAACATATCAAAAATGGAATTTTTTTTCCATTTTTTTATTATGAACAATTTCAAACATGCAGAAAAATTGAACAAAAATGAATATCCACCATCATGATTGAGCAATAGGTAATACTCATATTTGCATTTGCCTGCTTTGTCTCTAGTATTTTAAAATCGAGGAGAGTACCCTAGCTTTTAATTTATTGATATATTTAATTACATTGACTCAAAAAGGCCAAGTCTGTTTTCTCATAAATTTTGAAGGTATGTGATTGTTTTCTTTTGATGTTCTCACCTTTTCTTTCTCTCCTCTATTTCAAGAAAACTAGAAGGTTGGTCTAGACTCACAGCAAACATTTTGGAAAAGTGATGCTGTGTGCTTTGCTCTGCATCATATCAAGAGGCACACAATGCCAGGTTGTCCCAATATGAGTGATGCTAAGTTTGCTCACCCAGTTGATTTGATCCCCACCCGACCTCTCTTTTATAGGGTTATGCTTTCCTTTGGTAATATGCATTTATCTTCTGTTCCAGCAACATTTTATCTAATAGTTTTAGCCTTTATAAAAGAACTTTGCCTGAATTACTGATTTCATACAGAGGTCAGAACTATGATTTTTCTAACACTATTATTCTTTTTGTGTTCATTAACTGATGCTCTTTCGTGAAAAAGTGTTTTTCCTCCTAAAAATTGCTTACCACCTTCCCTTTAATAACCACCTGTCAGGGTAAGGAGTTGGTGTAATAGTAAGATTACTATACATTCCAGTTTATCCAGGACAGTCATGGTTATGTCACTTAACATAACTATTGCTGTGCTCCCATTTATATAATGTAACGTATTAAACAAAAAATTATAAGAACATTGCATGTATTAGTCCCTTGACTTTCTCTCTCAAAATCTCTCTGTCATTTTGAGAATCCTAAGTGTTAATTTATAGTGTTTCTCAGGGTATTATGCATTTTGATACCCAAATCTTTTATATGCAAACACTTCCAATTATCCCTTTTGATACTCAAACCTCCACACTCAAGTCCCAAAATTGACTAGGCTTCTGTGTCCTTTTGACATAACTCCAGTTTTGATTAAATCTTTCCTTTATGATATAATAAGGTATTACAGCATTACCTTGCATTTTCTATGCTCCAGATCTGAAGTTAACAATTTCCTCAAAGATCTCTGATTTCTTTCAGTGGGAACTGATCAGGAGTATTCATTTTTACTGAGATGTTAACTGCTCTCAGAGTATTTCAGTGGATAAATCTAGGGTATATATAAATATAAATATACTTTATAAACTTAATATTTTTCATTTCTAATTCAAATTTAACATTATAGTGCTTTTAATTCCTTTGACTTGTAAATTCATATTATTTGTTTTACTCTGAAATCCTTGGTTTCTAATTAGCACATTTACTTTATTCTATGACATGCATAAAATGGTTAGAAAATAAAATTCCCATATGTTTACCAATAATAAAACTCTAAGTATGGTTTAAAATTGTTTGACTTCTCTTTTCCTTTACGGATATGACCTTAGGCTGTGCAGTCAGAGCACTGCGTCAAAAGGAATTTAAACATTTGTTTGGCAGAAAATACCACAAGTAGAGACAAAGAATGAACATGAAAAACAATGCTTATAATTTTTATCACAAGCAAATGGTTAATATCCCAGAACTACTAGATATATAAAAAACACTGAAAGCATGGTAGCGATATTAACCTAAATAATAAATGAAAATAAATCTTAAGCCTATTTTCCTATGTTAAGTTGATCATAATAAGTTAAATGTAAATTAAAACTCTATTTAGGTATAAATTTTGACTTACCTACACCGGCAAAAATCCAAAACTTTGACAACATAAGCTGTTGGCAAGGCTGCAGGGAGAGAGATAGTCACATATATTGCTGGTGACAATGCAAAATAGTATAATTCTTCTTGGAGAGGAATAGGAAATACCAAAAGTCTCTATATATTTATAACTAACTAACTTCACACAGATAATCCCAAATCTTCCAATCTCAAGACTCTTACCTCTGCAAATCCCTTTTGTCATGTGAGGTTCTGGGAAGTCACATGTTCTGGAGATTATGATTTGTACACCTTGCGGGGGGGATCATTTTCTTTCTACCACGCAAGGTCATAAAACAAGTAGATTAATAATAAATTTGATGGCACTGAAGTCATACAGAATGTATTCTATGATTATAATAGAAGCAAAAAAATTAATGAGTGAATTTGGAAATTCCTCAAAAAATAATGAACATACTTCTAAACTGTCCTTAGGTCAAAGAAGAAATCACAAGGAAAATTGGAAAATATTTGGGACAACAACAAAATTTCAAAATTTGTGGGTTATAGCTTTAAAGCACAATTTACAGAGAAGTTAATAGAACCCTAAAAGATACTAATGTGGAAGAGTACATAATTGTTTAAGCTTCCATCATAAGAAGCTATAAAAAGAGCAAATAAAACCTAGAGCAAGTTAAAGCAAGTAAATAATAATGCAAGTAAATAAAGCAGTAGAGGTAAACAAAAATTCAAAGCTGATTTTTTGGAAAGGTCAGTAAAAGTGATAAACTTCTAGTAGATGGATCAAGGAAAAAAAGAATACCCAAATTATCAATATCAAGAATGAAAAAAGAAATGTCATTATTGATCTGTCATTAAAAGAATAATAAGGGAATATAATGAACATTTTATTCCAGTAAGTTTGAGAACTTACTTAAATGAATTGAATAAATTCTTTGAAGGGCATAAATTACAACTCAGAGAAAGAGACAACTGTATACTTTCATACTTATTAAAGAAGTTGAATTCATTCCTTAAGAGTGCTCCTAAAAGAAAACTCTAGGCTCATATGGTTTCAGAGTAGAATTCTATTGAATTTTGAAGGAGGAAATAATAATAATCATACATAAATTCTTTTAGAAAATAGAGTATGCAACACTTTCCAATGCACTCTGCGTCCAGCATTAGCCTGATACCATATCCAAACAAAAATACTGCAAGAAAACAAACCCAGAGAACAATATCCCTCATAAAACTGGATTCAAAACATCCTTAACCAAATACTAAAAACCAAATCAAGTAATACAAAAAACAGATAACACATAATGATCAAGTGGTATTATCCCTGGATTGCAAGGTTGCTTTAACATTCTAAACTCAATCAGTGTAATTCTCCATGTAATGGAGAAAAGCATATGATCATCACAATAGATATATTAAAACATTTTCCAAAATGCATCATCCATTATTCTAAAAGCTCTCAGCTAAATGTAAATACAAGGGTAACAGAAATGTTCAGCTGACATCATATTTGCTGAGAAAGATTAGTTTCCTGCTCTAGACTGGGAATAAAGTAAGAATGTCTACTCACTCTTAAGGTATTCTCCATTGTGTTGTAGCCTGTGCAATAAAGACATAAAACTTTTTTTTGGATATCATCATGATGTACATAGAAATTACTAAGGACACTACAAAACCCCCCCCCCCAAACAAAAAACAAACCCATTAGATAACTACTAAGTGAATATAACAGTATCCCATGATGCAAGAGCAGTACACCAAAATCAAGTCTGTTTCTAGATACTGGCAATGAAAAATTACATCATCAAAAAATACGAAGTGCTTGGAGATAATTTTAACCATATGTTTAACACCTGTACCATGAAAACTATCAAGGACGGCTGAATGAAGTTAAAGAAGACATAAATAATTTGGGAGCTACACAGTGTTAATGAATTTAAAGACTGAATGTTATTAAGGTATTGATTCTCTCTAAATTTATTTACAGACTTAACCCCAATTAAAATCCCACTGGACATTCTAAAAGTAATGGTCAAACTCATTCTACAGGTTATATGGAAATACAAAAAATATGGAAATGTAAAAAAGAATGTATTTGGAGGACTTATACTCCCAGATTTCAACTTACTCCCAATCTACAGCAATCAAGGTAGTAAGATAGTGGCATAAAAATACACATTTAGATCAATGGAACAATTAAAAGTTCAGAAAGGGATATATGATTATATGGTCAACTAATTGTTGACTAATTACCAAGATAATTCAATGGGGAAAATTGGTCTTTTCAATAAATGGTGCTGGAATAACTGGGTATCTGTACAGAAAAAGGAGCTTTGGCATTTTCCTTACACCACACACAAAATTTGATTCAAAATGGATTATAGAACTTAAAAAAGTTAACATTCTAAAGCAGAAAACATATGAGAAAATCTTTGTGACCTTGGGAAAGGCAAATTTGCATTGATAGGACAAAAAATATGAATAATGAAATAAATATATTCTGCAATTGAAGCTTACCAAAATTAAACTTTCACTTGTCAGAGGATACCATTAAGAAAATTAAATGGATGGGCTTCCCTGGAGGTGCAGTGGTTGAGAGTCCGCCTGCCGATGCAGGGGACACGGATTCGTGCCCCAGTCCGGGAAGATCCCACATGCCACGGAGCGGCTGGGCCCGTGAGCCATGGCCGCTGAGCCTGTGCATCCAGAGCCTGTGCTCCGCAACGGGAGAGGCCACAACAGTCAGAGGCCCGCGTACTGCAAAAAAAAAAAGAAAAAAAGAAAATTAAATGGCAAGTCACAAATGGGGAGAAAATATTTGAAAAAATATATATTAGAAAGGACTTGGACTCAGAGTATACAAAGAAATCTTACGACTCAATAATAAGAAGACAACCAAAGAAACAATGTGCAAGTGCTCTGTCACTGAACAAGTCCAGAAAAAGTTGTTTAACTTCATTGGTCACTAAGGAAATGCAAATTAAAACCACAATGATATACTACTACATACTCACCAGAAAAACTAAAGTTAAAAACAAGTGCTGCCAAAGATGTGGAACAACTGGAACACTCATAAGGCACATGTGGGAGCACAGAATGACACAGGAGAGTGGCAGTGAGTCAGAAAGGGAATCAGCCTAGATTCCTGAGGCACCACGTGGGACAAAGCCACAGCCAATCTAGAGTTGTCCAGCAAGGAAAATGAGAAATAAACCTCTGTTGCTAATATCCCCTGAGACTTTGAGACTGTTACACAAAATAATCTTACAAAAGCTGGTGAATATAGTTATATTTTGACTTGTATTTAGTATTTCATTTCTTCCTCTTTTTTCTATGCAAAGATTTTGTTGCTGAATTTACTGAATCATAACTGGAAAGGCTCAATACTCTGTAATGAAGTATATGGGAAAAGAATCTAAAAAAGAGTGGATATATGTATGTGTATAACTGATTCACTTTGCTGTACACCTGAAACACAACGTTGTACGTCAACTATACTCCAATAAAAATTAAAAAAAAGAAAATTTAAAAATAAAATAATTACATTGGATAGTATCTTTAAAACAAGAGTATATAATAATACAAATGATAGGCAAACTTACCTTATTCCTATCTAAGTAAGAATTTATCCAGTGTTTCTCTTGTTAAGGATAAGTCTTGTAAGGACAAATTCACTTACTCTTATTTCAGAAAGTTTTTTTAAGTTAGAAATTGATGTTGAATTTTCAGATGTCTCTTAAACATCTAGGGAGATGTATGATATTGTTTCCTTAAATCTATTGATATACTGAATGACCCTGATGCCTTTTTAAATGTTGACCCATTCTTGTATTACTGTAATAAACCCAACTTGGTCAGGATTATTATATTTTAATGTGTTGTTTTATCTTAGGTTTTTGCATTGATATTTATGAATTAAATTATCTTTAGTTTTAATTGTTTCAGTTTCCAGCTTTATAGTTTCAATGTCACACTCACTTCATAAAAATAATTTGAATATTTTCCTTCTTTCAGTGTCCTCTGTGATGTTATTGTTATTTGTTATTTGCTTGTCTCCTTGATTTGTATGTTTAGTGGGAGAATATGTATGGAGAAACCAGAATTTGCTAATGGCCATTATATAATGGAAACTTGGAATTTTTGTCATTATAAAACCAGTGCATGCTTACTGAAGAAATCTTACAAAGTAAAAATGAGCACAAAGAAAAATACAATAATGTAATAATGTTAATAAAAGCAAGTCTTTTACCACTTTGAATAATCTTTTCACCAAATAATTAAAAAATATAATAGTTGGAGGAGTGGCCAAGATGGAGGAGTAGAAAAACCCTGAGCGCACCTCCTCTCATGAGCACACCAAAGTTACAACTATCTGCAGAACAAACATTGATGAAACAAAACCTGGAACCTACCAGTGTGGAACCTTTTCTGGTAGGTTCCAAAGATCTCCTACAACTAAAGACATAAAGAAAGAGCCACACAAGATGAGTATGAGGGGTGGACTAGTGATATAATCAAATCTCATACCCCCAGGACAGGCAAACCTCAAAATGCAGAATAATTATATGGCAGGGGTTCTCCCACAGGAGTAAGAGTCCTGAGCTCCACAACAGGCTGCAGCTTGGGGGTCTGGCGCTGGGAAGATGAGCCCCCAGAACATGGCTTTGAAGGCCAGCGGGGCTTAATTGCAGGAGCCCCACAGGACTGGGGGAAATAAAGACTTTGCTCTTAAAATGGCACACACAAAATCCCATGCATACCAGGACCCCGGGCAAAAGCAGTAATTTGACAGGAGCCTGAGCCAGACCTACCTGCTGGTCTTGGTATGAGTCTCCCGGAGAAGTGGGTCAAGGCTGCGACTCACCTTGGGGACAGCAACACTGGGGGCAGACATACTAAGGAACATTCAACTGTGTGAGCACTCCTGGCAGCTGCCATATTGGCTAATTAGTGCCCAAACCTGGCCCCACCCAACAGCCTGTAGGATCCAGTGCTGGGATGCCTCAGGCCAAACAACTAACTGGTCAGGGACAAAGCTGCACCCAGCAGGAGACAGGCTCCATAAAGACCAAAGAGCCCACAGCTGCCTCTGGACATGCCTCTAAACACAGCCCGGCTCACCAGAGGGCCAAGACCCAGCTCCACCCACCAGTTGGTAGGTACCAGCCCCTCCCATGAGGAAGCCTGGACAAGCCTCTAGATCAACCTCACCCACCAGGGCCAGACACCAGAAGCAAGAAAACTATGATCCCACAGGGCAGTCCAGACCCTACCCTGGGACAAGCTGGGCCCAGACCCTGGCACTACCCACTGGCAGGCAAACACAACATTTGGGACACCCCAGACCCCATACCCAGCTGTGTCAGGAACTACCCCCCACCCAATGATATGAAACAAGGTCTGGAATCCCTGGGCCCTGCAGCCAAACTTTAGGGACCAGCTCTGCCTGTGAGTAGTCTGGCACTAACCCCAGGATCTGGCTTCACCTGCTAGTGGGTGGGCAACAGCCCCAGAGTTTTGGGGACGCTGACTCTGCCCACCAGTGAGCCAGAACTAGACCAGGGGCAGCCTGGGGTTCTACAGTCAGCTGCCTCATGACCAGGCCTCGCTAACCAGCAACGTGTAGCAGTGCACAAGGCAGGGGCTGGCAACCAAGCAGACTAGGGGTCAACTAAGCCTATCAGACCACCCGCAGAGTCCATCACAACAGAAGGACCCATGCAGCCCTCTTAGGAGGAATCGCTAGAGCATACAGCTTGGGTGATGAGAGAGGAGTGCACTGCCAGGATGCATAAGGGTCAAGAAATGTAAATAACCTACCACACACATAATAATACAAATAGCATCTTAGACACAATGAGGCAGCAGAGGAACATGGTCCCGACAAAGGAACAAGATAAAACCTGAGGAGAACTAAATGAAGTAGAGACAAGTAACCCACTGGAGAAAAAGTTCAGAGAAATGATCATAAAGATGATGAAAGAACTGGGGAGAAGAATGGATGCATAGAGGGAAAAGATAGACGTTTTTAACAAAGAGTTAGAAGATATGAAGAACAACCAAATGGAGCTGAAGAATACAATAACTGAAATGAAAAATATACTAGAGGGAATCAATAGTAGAGTAAATGATAGAGATGAATGGATCAGTGGCCTGGAAGACAGTAGTAGAAAAAACTGCTGCTCAACAGAAGAAAAAAATGAAAAGGAATAAGGACAGTTTAAGAGACCTCTGTATTCTCATTATATGGGTCCCAGAAGAAGAAGAGAAAGACAAAGGGCCTGAGAAAATATTTCAAGAGATAATAGCTGACAACCTCCCTAACCTGGGAAAGGAAAGGGTGACTCAAGTCCAGAAAGCACAGAGTCCCACACAGGATTAACCCAAAGAGGAACACACTAAGACACAGTGTAATCAAAATGACAAAAATTAAGAATAAAGAGCAAATATTAAAAGCAGCAGGGGAAAATCAACAAATAACATACAAGGGAACTCCTATAAGGCTACCAGCTGATTTTTCAGGAGAAACTCTGCAAGCCGGAAGGGAGAGGCACAATATATTTAAAGTGATGAAAGGGGAAAACGTACAACCAAGAATACTCTACCCAACAAGGCTCTCCTTCAGAAATCAAAAGCTTTACAGACAAGCAAAAGCTAGAAGAATTCACCACCACCAAACCAGATTTAAAACAAATGTTAAAGTAACTTCTCTAGGCAAAAAAGAAAAGCCCACAATTAGAAACAAAATTATGCAGTGGAAATGCTCACTGGTAAAGGAAAACATACAGTAAATGTATGAAATCATCCACACACAAAGCTAGTAGGTAGGTTAAAAGACAAAAGTAGTAAAATCATCTGTATCCACAATGAGCAGTTAAGGGATATGCAAGATAATTAGTTACAAAATATGATTTAAAAAACAGTAATTGTGAAGGGAGGAGAGAACAAATGCAGGGTATTTAAAATGCATTTGAAATTAAGAGATCAGCAACTTAAAACAACCATGTATATATATAGACTGCTACACAAAAACCTCATGGTAACAGCACACCAAAAATCTATAATAGATATACACACAAAAAAATGAAATGGAATCCAAACATAACACTAAATATAGTTATAAAATCACAAGAGAAGGGAACAAAAGAAGAAAGGGGTAAAAGACCTTCAAAAACAAATGCAAAACAATTAAGAAAATGGCAATAAGAACATACAAATCAATAGTTACCTTAAATGTAAACAGAATACAAGCTACAATCAAAAGACACAGGCTGACTGAATGGATACAAAAATAAGACTGGTATATATGCTGCCTAGAAGAGACTCTCTACAGATCTAGAGACACACACAGACTGAAAGTGAGTGGATAGAAAAAGGTATTCCACAAAAATGGAAAGCATAAGCTGGAGTAGCAATACTTATACCAGAAAAAAACATACTTTAAAATAAAGACTGTTACAAGAGACAAAGAGAAACACTACATAATGATCAAGGGATCAATCCAAGAAGAAGATATAACAATTATAAATACATATGCACCCAACATAGGAGCACCTCAATATATAAGGCAAATATTAACAAACATAACAGGAGAAATTGACAATAACACAGTAACAATAGGGGACTGTAACACCCCACTTACATTGATGAACATATTATTTAGACAGAAAACCAATAAGGAAACATAGGCCTTCAATAACACATTAGACCAAATGGACTTAACTGATATTTACAGAGCATTCCACCCAAAAGCAGCAGAATACTTATTCTTTTCAAGTGCACATGGAATATTCTCCAGGTTAGATCACCTGCTAGCACACAAAATAAGCCTCAGTAAATTTAAGAAAGTTGAAATCATACCAAGCATCTTTACCGACTGTACTGCTATGAGACTAGAAATCAACTACAAGAAAAAAAAAAACTGCAAAAAGCACAAACAAGTGGAGGCTAAACAATACGCTACTAAACAGCCAAAGGATCACTGAAGAACTCAAAGAGGAAATCAAAACATACCTAGAGACAAATGAGAACAAAAACATGACGACCCCAAACCTATGAGATGCAACAAATACAGTTCTAAGAGGGAAGTTGATAGTGATACAAGCTTACTTCAGGAAACAAGAAAACTGATAGGATACAATAACTGTATCCAAACAAACTGAATCCAACAATACAGTAAAAGCATCATACATCATGATCAAGTGGAATTTATCCCAGGGTTGCAAAGATTTTTCAATACCTGTAAATCAATTTATGTGATGCACCACATTAACAAACTGAAGAAAACCGTATGATCATCTCAATAGATGCATAAAAAGCTTTTGATAAAATTCAACTCCATTTATGATAAAAACACTCCAAAAAAGTGGGCATTAGAGGAAACATACCTCAACATAATAAAGGTCATATATGACAAGCCCACAGCTAACATACTCAATTTTGAAAAGTTGAAAGATTCCCTCTAAGATCAGGAAAAAGGCATGGATGTCCACTCTCACCAGTTTTATTTAACATAGTTTTGGAAGTCCTAGCCACGGCAATCAGTGATAAAGAAATAAAAGGAATCCAAATTGGAAAGGAAGAAGTAAAATAGTCACTGTCTGCAGAAGACATGATGCTATACGTGGAAAATCCTAAAGATGCCACTAGAAAACTACTAGAGCTCATCAATGAATTCAGGAAAGTTGCAGGATGTAAAATCAATACACAGAAATCTGTTGCACTAACAACAAAATATCAGAAAGGAAATTAAGCAAATAATCCCACATACCCTTGCATCAAAAAGAATGAATTACCTAGGAATAAACCTACCTAAGGAGGCAAAAGACCTGTACTCTGAAAACTGTAAGATGCTGATGAAAGAAATTGAAGATGCCACAAACAGATGGAAAGATATACCATGTTCTTGGATTGGAAGAATTAATACTGTTAAAATGACCATACTACCTAAGGTAATCTACAGATTCAATGCAATCCCCATTATATTACCAACGGCATTTTTCACAGAACTAGAACAAAAAAAATTTTTAATTTGTATGGAAGCAGAAAAGACTCTGGATAGTCAAAACATTCTTGAGAAAGAAGAACAGATATGGAGGAACCACTCTCCTTGACTTCAGACTATACTACAAACAGTCATCAGAACAGTAAGGTACTGGCACAAAAAGAGACACAAAGATCAATGAAACAGGATAGAAAGCCCATAAATAAATCCATATACCCATGGGCAATTAATCTAAAACAAAGGAGGCAAGAATATACAATGGAGAAAAGAGAGCCTCTTCAATGAGTGTTGCTGAGAAAACTGATCAGCTACATGTAAAAGAATGAAATTAGAACAGTCTCTAACACCAGATACAAAAATAAACTCAAAATGGATTAAAGACCTAAATGTAAGACCAGATGAGGAAAACATAGGTAGAACAATCTTTGACATAGACTGTAGCAATGTATTTTTGGATATGTCTCCTAGAGTAATGGAAACAAAAACAAAAATAAACAAATGGATGCTAATTAAACTTAAAAGCCTTTGCACAACAAAGAAAACCATAACATGAAAAGACAACCTACAAAATGGGAGAATATATTTGCAATGGATGCTACCGACAAGGGCTTAATTTCCAAAATATACAAACAGCTCATACAACTCAATTAAAAAAAAAAAACCGAAAACCAACCCAATCAAAAAATGGGCAGAAGACCTAAGCAGACATTTCTCCAAAGAAGACAAACAGATGGCCAACAGGCACATGCAAAGTTGCTCAACATCACTTATAATTAAAGAAATGCAAATCAAAACTACAATCAGGTATCACCTCACACTGGTCAGAATGGCCATCCTCAAAAAGTTTACAAATAATAAATGCTGGAGAGGGTGGGGGAAAAGGGAACCCTCCTACACTGTCAGTTAGAATGCAAATTGGTGCAGCCAGTATAGACAACAATATGGAGGTTCCTTAAGAAACTAAAAATAGAGTTACCATATGATCCAGTAATCCCACCCTTGGGCATATATCCAAAAAATACAAAAACTCTAATTCGAAAAGATACATACACCCCAGTGATCATAACAGCATTATTTACAATAGCCAAGACATGGAAGCAACCTAAGTGTCTGTCAACAGATGAATGGATAAAGAAGATGTGGTATATATATATATACACACACATACATACATATATATATATGTATACAAACATGCACATTTTGCATTCAAATGGAATATTACTCAGCCATAAAAAAGAATGAAATAATGCCATTTGTAGCAACATGAATGGACCTAGAGATTATCATATAAAGTGAAGTAAGCCACACAGCAAAATATAAATATCAAATGATATCACTTATATGTGGAATCTAAAACAATGATACAGATGAACTGATTTATAAAACCGAGAAATAGAAACAGACTCACAGACATAGAAAACGAACTTATGATTGCCAAAGGGGAAAAGGGGGAGGTATAAATTAGGAATTTGGGATTAGTAGGTACACACTACTATATATAAAATACATAAACAACAAAAACCTACTGTATAGTACAGGGAACTATATTCAGTATATTTTAATACTGTATAATGGAAAAGAATCTGAAGCAGAATATATATATATATATATTTATATATATATAAAACTAAATCACTTTGCTGTACACCTGAAACATCATAAATCAGCTGTATTTCAATAAGAAAGCAAAAAATAAATAAAAGGATTCAAGAAGTAAAACAAAACATGTAATAGTGATCAGCATTTTAAAAAAATGTACCTTAAATATCTCTTCTTTTAGTAGAATGTTGGCCTTCAAAGCCTACCTTTCAATTTATCAATATATTTTTCTTTTATATTAAAATTTAAAAATTATTTTGATATATATGGCTCTTCTAATAAGCTACTGATTCTGTAATATTGGAAGAGTAAAAGGTAGCTCTTAAAAAAATAGGAATACCTCATTGTAGGTCAACCAGATGGGACTAACTTTAGTATTAGTCATGTGAACAATCAAAAATGGACTAAAATGAAGGCTACTATTTTGAGAGCAGAAAAAAATATTTTGAGTGCTTATTTTAATCTCCCACTTTTAATAAGTCACTTGTACATTCACTCAACTTATACCCTAGGTAATTATGTCTCAGATTCTTCTTTATTATTGTGTCTGACTGCCAAATTCAGGTACTTTTATGTTGATACTTGATTAGATAGATAGATATTTTTAAATTGAAGTATAGTTGAGTTACAATTTTCATGTGTATAGCAAAATGATTCAGTTATACACACACACATATATTCATTTTCAGAGTTTCCATTATAGGTTATTATAAGATATTGAATATAGTTCCCTATGCTATACAGGTCTTTGTTGTTTATCTATTTTATACATAGTAGTGTGTATCTGTTAATCCCAAACTCCTAATTTATCCCTCCCCTCTTTTCCCTTTTGGTAACCATAAGTTTGTTTTCTATGTCTGTGAGTCTTTCTGTTTTGTAAATAACTTCATTTGTGTCATATTTTAGATTCCACATATAAGTGATATCATATGATACTTGTCTTTCTGTCTGACTTACTTCACTTAACATGATAATCTCTAGGTCCATCCATGTTGCTGCAAATGGCATTTCATTCTTTTCTATGGCCAAATAATATTCCATTTTGTGTGTATGTGGGTGTATGTATATACATATATACACACACATATATATACTTATATACAAGTATATAATATATATACTTATATATTTTTTCTAAGACAGCAAAAAGTCCAGAGGAAAAGATTTGCTTTCTGTTTGTTTCCTGTTTCATTTTCTTCTATTTCTCTTTCTGTCTCTCTTTAACCTTCTGAGTGTTATTAGAACAGTTTTTAAGGATTCCCTCTTATTTATATTTATAGAATTTTTAGTTTCAGTAGGGGTTGTCCTGGGTATAACAACATGCATATTTGATTTATCACAGTCTGCTATTGTCAGCATTTTACCACTTTGAGTAAAGTTTAGAAAGTTTACTTCCACTTAGGTCCATTTACCCTCCCTACCTTTTAAATATCATTGTCTTAAGGACTTACTCTATATACTTTGAGTAGGATGACACTGTATTATAATTTTTGCTTTAATCATCAAAAATAATATAAGAACCTCACGAGAAGTAGGATTTTCTATTACATTTTGACATATTTTTTCCCATTCTGATGTTATTTCCTCCTGAAGTTCAAAGCCTTCTATTACTATTTCCTTTCTGTTTAAGGAACTTCATTTAGTCATTCTTTTATGGTAGATTTGCTAACAATAAATTCCCTTAGTTTTCCTTTTTCTGAGAATGTTTTTATTTCCCATTCATTTTTGTTATTTTCACCAGATACAGACTTTGCAATTGAGTTCTTCTCTTTTAACACTTGAAAAATGTTGTGTCACTTGCTTCTGGCCTCCATGGTTTTAGATAAGAAATGGGCTTTCATTTAAGTTGGTGTTTTCCTATAAGTAATATGTGACTTGGTTTGGTGTTGCTTAATTGGTATTTGTGTCATATTCTTTAGAACTTACTAGTTAAGAGAATAGAGATAATGTAGAGATTTTCAGGAATGATATAACTTCTAAACTATGTAGGCAGAAGATAAAAAATATGGTCAGTACTCATTCACTAAGAAACTCCTGTGTTATATTATTTTCCCTTTTGCGGGGAGAGCTCTACTTTCATGTTCCTGCATGAAAACATTTTGGTGGATGGGAGGTTACAGGAGAGCGGTGAGGTAAAGAGTGAGTAGTCTCAAAAAAATGGAGAATTGAGAAACCGAAAATGTCCCAAAGAGGTTCATGAATTTGCAGTCTAGAATGTATTCCTTTCTGATGTTTTTGTTCTCTTAACCATCTCTGTTTGAACTGGCCTAGGTCATCCTTGTTTCTGAGAGCAGATTTTCATCAAGAAGAATTGTGCCTTCTATTTAAGGTTTAAGAGCTCCCTCTCATTTAAAGAGTTACAGCAAAGGCAATGATGAGATGGTAAATGCAAGGAAGATGTACAAATAAGATCCTGTTAACTTTCTTCTTGGGGATGCACACTCCAATTCCCATGACCTCTTTGAAATTCTCAACTGAGTTTGTTTAAAAATTCTTTTCTTCAGTTGTGTTCAATTTGCAAGCAGAATTTAGTGGCAATATAGAAGACAGGATGTATGATTGAAGAATAAAAAAAGGATTTTCATTCTTAGAAAACACTGTAGCAATAAAAGGCATTAGATATAGAGGAAATCAGGATGTGACTATAAGGCCCACTTCTAAAGATTCAGAAAGATTTAAGGCAGTGCAGAGTAGACTCAGGTAGAATTAACAAAAGGGCTTCTCAGAATCATCAGTGCATTGTGCTACAATTTTCTTATCCAAGGACCAAAGTATAAAAGGATCTATCTCAAAAAAGACTTACGGGTGAGGCTTTTGGAACATGGTGTGAATCCCAATTATATTCATAGGAAACACATAAAGGATTTAAGAAGGCTGTGTGAAAGAAAACTCTACAACTAGCTTGGACTTAAAGAGCCAGAAATGATTTATAAAAGGAGGGTCTCTGGACTTTGAAATTTCTATGATGAGGAAACAGAATAATAGATACTCAGGAATAAAAAATTATATATTTTTAATTTTTTTATCAACTTTATGAGGACATATACATGTATATATATATACACACAGACACACATCTATATAAGCCCTATATGCTATCTATATATACATAATTGTATATTCACTGAGTTTTGACAAATGTGTATACCCATGTAACTGCCACCATAATCGAGACGTAAAACATTTCCATTTTCCTAAAAAACTTATTTCACTAGTTAATCTCCATCCATTCCTGTGCTGTTACTACTGTTTCATTTATACCAATACTGATGAAATCTCACTTTTCTAGAGTATCATATGAATGGAAATAATAAATTTTATATAAACTTTCATAAAAATGGAATCATACACTATTGACTGGCTTTGCCTGGCTTTTTAAAAAATTACTATGATGGGGAAGAGAAATCAAGATGGCAGGGTAGAAGGATGCAGAACTTACCTCCCCTAAATGAACACATCAAAAAATACATGTACATGCGGATCAATTCTTGCTGAAAACTAACTGGAGACTGGCAAAATGATTCCTGTACAACCAAAGTTGTAAGAAAGATCCACAGGGAAACTGGTAGGAAGGGAAGAGAAGTAATGAGGTCTGTGTACCCCTGGGAAGGGATTCAGAGGAAAAGGGAAATTACATGGGTGGAGACCCTCCCTGGAGAGTGAGCCATTTGAGCCACATATTGGGTGCCCCAGCCCTGGGGTTCTATGAAAGGAAGTTGAACCCTTGTGACTGGTTGGAAGGCCAGTGGGACTAACAAGAGGGCTGTGGGAAGCCTGGACACTGCTCATGAGGAGCACGTGAATGCTTGCCTGCTCCCAAAGCAGGGCAGAGGGGGTTGACTGAAATTGAAACTGTGCAGGTGGTTGACTTATTTCCCATGACCCATTCGGTGCAAGACCTAGCCTGAGCTGACCACCTGCTCTAGCACCGCTTGCCTTGTGTCACAGGTTCAAACTAGAGTGATGGCTGCCACAACCAAAGAAAATGCTTGGCTGGCTGTGCGATGCTGAGGCAGCTCAGACCCTAAGCGGCATCTGAACAGGGAGGGGGAAGCCATTACTGGTGACTGCATAAATGTCACATTAGAGGCAGTCCAGATCTTTGACAGAGCCTAGATTGCCACAGCCCATGCCCTGACCTTTGCTGAATACCCACATCTGGCCCTCTTGCTCTAGCAATACTCCCCTCTGGGGCAAGGGTGCCTGTGCTAGGAGGAGAAGAGCACACAGTTAAAGGGAACTGAGTCAGCTTACACCCAACCCTCAGGCCTTCTGCTCCAGCAACTTGGGCCTGCCCCCTGCCCACCCCCTGCATAGGGTGGTGATCCCCACTGAGTTGTGGGGATGCCTGGCCTCACACCTGGCTCTGGTCCTATCCCCTCAATCTCCAGCACCACCTCTTACCAAGGTGACAGCTGCCAGCACACCCTGAGAAAAGACGATACTTGTGTTCAATTCAAATTCAGCTGTCCCACCAAAGCCAATGGGCACATGCAGACTGTCTAGAGACGCTCCCACATAAGGATCCCACTTCAAGACCACCATAGTTAACTATTTCACCTAATTTCATAGAGACAGAGAAAGATGAGCAAAATGAGAAAGCAGAGAAATTTGTCTTAACTGAAAGAGCAAGAAAAAAAACCACTGGAAAAACAACTCATGAAAGAGAAATAAACAATTTACCAGATAAAGAATTAAAAACATTAGTAATAAGAATTGTAACTGAATTAAGAAAAAGAATAGATGAACACAGTAAGAATTTTAACAAGGAACAAGAAAATATAAAAAAGAACCAATCAGAACTAAAGGATACAATAACTGAAATGAAAAACACACAGAAGGAATGAAGAGCAGACTAGGTGATTTGAAGAATGCATAAGTGATCTAAAAGAGTAATGCAAATCACAAGTGCAGAACAATAAAAACAAAAAATGAAAACAGTTTAAGGGGTCTTTGCAATAACATCAAATGTACCAACATTTGCATTATAGAGGTCCCCGAAGAAGAAGAGACAGAAGGGGGTCAAAAACATATTTAATGAAATTATGGTTGAAAACTTCCCAAGCCTGAAGAAGGAAACAGATATCCAGGTACAGGAAACACAAAGGGTCCCAAACAAGATGAACCCAAACAAAACCACTCCAAGACATATCATAATTAAAATGGCAAAAGTTAAAAATAAAGAGAGAATTCTAAAGGCAGCAAAAGAAAAAGAGTCAAATACAAGGTAACCTCCCAGAAGTCTATGAGCTGGTTTATCTGTGGAAACACTGCAGGTCAGAAGGGAGTGGCATAATATATTTAAAGCATCGAAAGGGAAAAACCTTCAACCCATGATACTCTACCCAGCAAGGTTATCATTTAGGACTGAAGGAGAAATAAAGAACTTTTCAGATAAGTAAAACTAAGAGTTCATCGATACTAACTTGACCCTAAAAGATATGTTAAAGGGTCTTCTGTAAGTGGAAAAGGAAAGGCCATAACAAGAAATAAGAATCTATAGGAAAGAAAAATCCCACTAGTAAAGCCAAATATATAGTAAAAGCTGAAGATAAAACAATTAAATCAGCTAATACAAAGATTAAAAAGTTGTAAAATCAAGTATAACTATAATAATCAGTAAAGGGATAAACATGAAGATGTAAAATATAACATCAAATACACAAAGTGTGGGGGAATGAAGTAAAAAATGTAGCTCTTTAGAATTTGTTTGAACTTAAATCACTACCTGTTTAAAGCAAATAGATATAGGTCAACATATATGAATGCTAAGGTAAACACAAATAAAAAGCCTACAACAGATATATAAAAACAAGAGAAAAAAGAACACAAGCACACCACTAAAGGAAAAATCAATCAAACCACAAGGGAAGAAACAAAAGAAGAATTACAGAAACAAACAGAAAACAAGTTATAAAGTGGCTATAAGTACATATCTATCAATAATTACTTCAGGGGCTTCCCTGGTGGCACAGTGGTTGAGAGTCCGCCTGCTGATGCAGGGGACACGGGTTCGTGCCCCGGTCCGGGAGGATCCCACTTGCCGCAGAGCGGCTGGGCCCGTGAGCCATGGCCGCTGAGCCTGCGCGTCCGGAGCCTGTGCTCCGCAACGGGAGAGGCCACAACAGTGAGGCCCGCGTACCGCAAAAAAAAAAAAAAAAAATTCAAATGTCAATGAACTAAATGCTTCAATGAAAAGACATAGGGTGGCTGATTGGATAAAAGAAATAAGACCCATATATATGCTGCTTACAAGAGACTCACTTCAGAACTAAAGACACACACAGACTGAAAGTGAACGGATGGAAAAAGACATTTCATCCAAATAGAAAGGACAGAAAAAGTGGTGGTAGCAATACCCTTATCAGACAAAATAAACTTTAAAACAAAGGCCACGGGCTTCCCTGGTGGCGCAGTGGTTGAGAGTCCGCCTGCCGATGCAGGGGACATGGGTTCGTGCCCCGGTCTGGGAAGATCCCGCATGCCGCGGAGCAGCTGGGCCTGTGAGCCATGGCCGTTGAGCCTGCATGTCCGGAGCCTGTGCTCTGCAATGGGAGAGGCCACAGCAGTGAGAGGCCCGCATACCACAAAAAAAAATACCAAAAAAACCCAAAGGCCACAATAAAAGACAAAGAAGGGCATTACATACTGATAAAGGGATCAGTTCAAGAAGAGGATATTATACTTGTTAACATACGTGTACCAAATACAGGAGAACCTAAATATATAAAATAAATATTAACAGACATAAAGGGAGAACTAGGCAGCAATACAATAGTAGGTGACTTTAACATCCCACTTACATCAATGGACAGATCATCAAGACAGAAAATCAATAAGGCAACAATGGTCTTAAATGACACAATGGATCAGTTGGACTTAATCAATGGCTAGAAGAAAAGATTCCATCCCAAAACAGCAGAATACACTTTCTTATCAAGTCACATGAAACATTCTTCAGGATAGATCACATACTAGGCCATAAAACAAGTCTCAACAAATTTAAGAGGATAGAAATTATATCAAGCTTTTTTTCTGACCACAACGGTATGAAACTAGAAATCAATTACAGGAAGAAAAATGGGAAAAGCACTAACATGTGGAGATTAAACAACATGCTACCAAAAAACCAATGGGTCAATGAAAAAATCAAAGAGGAAATCAGAAAATACCTTGAGAGAAGTGAAAGTGAAAATACAACTTTCCAAAATCTGAGACATAGGAAAAGCAGTTCTAAGAGGGAAGTTTACAGCAATGCAGGCCAATCTCGAGAAACAAGAAAAACTCAAAACTTAACCCTCCTTCTCAATGAATTAGAAAAAGAAGAACAAAGCTCAAAATCAGCAGAAAGAATGAAAGAATAAAGATCAGTGAGGAACTAAATATATTGGAGACCAATCAATCAATCAATAAAAGATCAATAAAATCAAGAGGTATTTCTTTGAAAAGATAAAACAAAATTGATAAACCTTTACCCAGGCTCACCAAGAATAAAAGAGAGAAGACCCAAAATAAATAAAATAAGAAATGAAAGAGGAGAACAAAACACTGATACCACAGAAATACAAAAAAGAAAATCGTAAGAGAATACTACAAACAATTATATGCCAACAAATTGGACAGCCTAGAAGATATGGACAAATTTCTAGAAACAAACAACTTTCCAAGACTGAATCAGGAAGAAATAAACAAGCTGAACAGACCAATCTCTAGTAGTGAAATTGAATGTGTATTTTAAGAACTCCCAGCAAACAAAAAACCAGGACCGAACAGTTTCACAAGGGAATTCTATGAAACATAAAAAGAAGAGCTAACACTTACCCTTCTCAAACTATTCCTAAAAGTTGAAGAGAATGGAACACTCCCAAATTTATTCTACAAGGCCACCATTACCTGCATACCAAAGCCAAAGACACTACAAAAGAAAGAAAGAAAGAAAGAAAGAAAGAAAATTACAGGCCAATATCTTTGATGAATATAGATACAAAAATCCTCAACAAAATATCAGCAAATGGAATTCAACAATATATAAAAAGGATTATACACCATGATGCAGTGGGATTTATTCCAGGGATGCAAGGTTAGTTCAGTATTCACAAATCAATCAATGTGATACACCACATTAACAAAAGGAAGGCTAAAAATCACATGATCATCTTGATAGATGCAGAAAAAATATTTGACAAAATTCAACATCCATTTGCAATAAAACTTCTTCAAAGTGGGTTAGGAGGGAACATATCTCAAAATAATTAAGGCCACTTATGACAAACCCACAGCAAACATCATACTCAACTGTAAAAAGATGAAAGATTTTCCTCTAAAATCAGGAATAAGACAAGGATGACCACTCTTACCACCTCTATTTAATATAGCATTAGAAGTGCTAGCCATAGCAATCAAACAAGAAATAAAAGGCATTCAAATTGGAAGGGAAGAAGTAAAACTGTCACTATTTACAGAGGACATGACACCATATATAGAAAACCCTGAAGTCTCCACCAAAAACACTATTAGTATTAATAAATGAATTCAGTAAAGTTGCAGGATACAAGATTAATATACAGAAATGTGTTGCTTTTATGTACACTAGTAATTACTATCAGAGAGAAATTAAGGAAACAATCCCATTTACCATCACATCAAAAAGAATAAAATACCTAGGAATAAACTTAACTAAGGAAGTGAAAGACCTATACTCTGAAAACTACAAAACACTGATGAAGGGATTTGAAAATGGTACAAAAAAATGGAAAGATATTCCATGTTCTTGGATTGGAAGAATTAATATTGTCACAATACTACCATACTACCCCAAGCAATGTACAGATTTAATGTAATTCTCATTAAAAATACCCATGACATTTTCCACAGAACTAGAACAAATAATCTTAAAATATATATGGAACCACAAAAGACCCAGAATTGCCAAAGCAAACTTAAGAAAGAAAAAACAAAGCTGGATGTATCATGGTCCATGTCTTCAAACTGTATCACAAAGCTGCAGTAATCAAAATAGCATGGTACTGACACAACAACAGACATACAGATCAATGGAACAGAATAGGGAGTCCAGAAATAAACCCACACTCTAATGGTCATTTTATCTAAAACAAAGGAGCCAAGAAGGTACAAAGAAAAGGTAGTCTCTTCAATAAGTGATGCTGGGGAAACTGGACAGATACATGTAAAAGAATAAGACTAGAACATTTCCTCATACCATATACAAAAATAAACTCAAAATGAATTAAAGACCTATATGTAAGACTGACTGAATACTATAAAACTCACAGAAGACAATACAGGCAGAACACTCTTTGACATAAATCACAACAATATTTTTTTGGATTCATTTCCTAGAGTAAAACAAAAATAAACAAACTGGACCTAATGAAATGTAAAAGCTTTTGTACAGCAAAGGAAACCATCGCCAAAACAAAAAGAAAATGGAAGGAAATATTTGCAAATGATATGACCGGTAAGGGGTTAATATCCAAAATATATAAACAGCCCATACAACTCAAGATCAAAAAACCAAACAACCTGATTAATAAATGGTCAGAAGATCTGAAGAGACATTTTTCCAAAGAAGATATGCAGATGGCCAACAGGCACATAAAAAAATACTCAAAATCACAAATCATCAGAGAAATGCAGATCAAAAGTGCAATGAGATATTACCTCACACATGTCAAAATGGCTATCATCAAAAAGAACACAAATAACGAATGGTGAGGATGTGGAGAGAAGGGACCTCTAGTGCACTGTTGCTCGGATTGTAAATTGGTATAGCCACTATGGAAAACAGTATGGAGGTTCTTCAAAAAACTAAAAGTACAACTACCATATGATCCAACAATTCCACTGCTGGATATATGTCTGAAAAAACAAAACCACTAATTCAGAAAGATACATGCACCCCAATGTTCATAGCAGTATTATTTACAATAGCCGAGATATGGAAGCAAACCTAAGTTTGCTTAGAGATGAATGCATAAAGATGTGGTATATGTATACAGTGGAATACTACTCAGCCATAAAAAAGAATGAAATTCTGCTATTTGCAACAACATGGATGGACCTAGAGAATATTATTCTTAGTGAAATAAGTCATACAGAGAAAGAAATACTCTGTTATCACTTACACGTGGAATCTAAAAAAAATAGAACGAATGTATATAACAAAACAGACTGAAAGATATAGAAAACAAACTTGTGGTTACCAGTGGGGTAAGGAAAGGGGGAGGCGAAAGATAGAAATGTAATTAAGAGACACAAATACTATGTATAAAATAAATAAGCAATAGGATATATTGCTCAGAGCAGGGAAATACAGCCATTATTTTGTAATAACTTTAAATGGAGTAAAATCTATAAAAACATCAAATCACTATGTTGTACACCTGAAACAAATATAATATTTAAAATCAACTGTATTTCAGTTAAAAGTAAATAAATAAAATAATAAATCACTTTAGTGGTTTGAGATGTATCACATATTTTCATGTATCAGTTTCATCTATTCATTGAATACCTACATTGCTGAATAAATTCTATTCTATAGATTTTAGGAAATTGGATTGTTCACTCATCCAGGAGCTTATAGTTGTTCTGTTTCCAGTTTGGGGTTACCATGAATTATAGCAGCTATGAACATTAATGTATAAATATTTGTGTGGACACGTGATTTTCTCTCTTTTGGGTAAATGCCTTAGCGTTGAATCACTTAGCCATAATATAAGTGTATAACTACCTTCAAAAGACAATGCCAAATTGTTTGCAAAATTTTACATTCTGACCAGCAATGTATGAAATTTCTAGTTGTTACACCCCAATTTGTTGTTGTTGGTCTTTATAACATTATTTTTAGTATAGGGTTATCTCACTGTGCTCTTAATTTTCACTTTCCTAGTGACATAAAATTCAGCTTCTTTTCATGTGTTATTTGTCACATCATTATTGAATTCTAATTTTTTACATGCACTTTTTCATATATATGCATGGTGAATATTTTCTTTCAGTTTGTGTCTTGCATTTTCATTTCCTTAATAATGCCTTTCAAGGAGCAAAAGTTTTTAATTTTGAAGAAGTCCTATTTAACAAGTGATTTTTTTTATGTTGTGCTTAAAGAAACACATCTAAGGAATCTTGAACTACATCAATGATGAAAATATTCTATGTTTTATTCTAAATATATTATAGCTGTGAACAGTAATGATTAATTTTGAGTTAATTTCATTACATGGTGCATAATAAGTGTAAAGGTACCTTTTCTGATACAGCAGTATCCATATGTTCAAAAGACTATCTTTTTCCCCATTAAATTACCTTCTTTCATTTCCCCATGAAAGATCCTTAGGTTAAAAAAAACAAACAAACTTGACCACATATATTTAGCTAAATTCTGGACAATTTTTCCCCAAATTAATTGACCCTTTACACTTAGGTCTATTTCTGGACTCACCAATTTGTTCCATTGGACTGCTTATCTATTTTTATGTCAATATAACACTATCTTTATTATTATAGTTTTAAAATAAATTTAAAAATCAGATACTATAAGTTCTCAAATTTTGTTGTTCTTATTCAAGATTGTTTTGCCTATTCCACATGAATTTTGTTATCTGCTTGGTAATTTCTACTAAAAGAAAATCACTTCTTGGAATTTTGATTGAGATTACTTTGAATTTTTAGATCACTTTGGGGATAAATTACATCAACAGTTTTGAGTCTTCCAACACATGAATATTATATATGTTGCATGTACCAAGTTCTTTTAAAATTTCTCCTAACAACGTTTTGTAATATTCAGTGTATTAGACTAATACTAATTTGTTAAATGTATCTTTCTACATGTTTAATTTTGACATTATGATAAATTATCTTTAATTTAATTCCCCACTTTATTGTTAGTATATAGAAATACATTTGATTTTTCGTGTATTGATCATGTAACATCTGATTCTGCTAGACATTTTAGTTCTAGTAGCCGTTTTCTAGATTTGTTAGTATATTCTACACATAGGTACAAATCAGCTGTGAGTAGAGAATTGACTTCTTTCTTTTTATTTTGTAACCCTTTAAGAAAATTTTCTTTTTCTGTTGCCCTGTTTAAGAACTCCAGTTCACTCCTGAATAGAAGTAGTGAACATAGACATCTTGCCTTGTCTTAATATACAAGAATAACACTGTCTTTCACTTATAAGTATGATGTCACCTGTAAGGTTTCTGTAGATGACTTTTATCAGGCTAAGGATGTTCCTTTCCTTTATATTATTACCTTATTGAGAATTTTTCTAACAAATTTATGTTAAATTTTGTCAGATGCATTTTTTAAAGCTAGTCACTCATTATATTTTTCTCTTGTATGCTGTTAATTTAGTGAATTGACTTTAATGAATTAAAGAAAATATTGAACAACCTTGTTTTCCTATGATAAAATTCCTTAATTATAACACTTTCCATTTTACATATCACTGACTTCAGTTTGCTAATATTTTGTTAATGGTTTCTGCTTTTATATAATAAGCAATTGTGGCCTGAAGTTTCCTTGCAAAACCTTTATCTGGTTTTGGAAGCAGGGTTATACTTGTCTCATAAACTGGGTTGGACAAAATCATTGTATAGATTGTTATTTTTTCTTCCCTAAATGTTTGACATTCACCAGCACAACTTCTAGCCGGAAGTTTATTTTGTAAGAAAAAATTTTACTTATACAATTTAAAGAGATATAAGGCTACTTATTAATAGATATCAGGCTTTAACAGACTATTGGAAAGCTTATGTTTGTCTAGGAAATTGTCTATTTTATCTAAACTGCTGCATGTGTTGTAATTAAGTTTTTCATACTATTCCATTTTATTTTTAATATTTTTACTGCCTATAGTGATGTATCACCTTTAATTTCTGATACCAGTCATTTTTATCCTTGCTCTTATTTTCCTGATCAGTCTGGATAGGAATTTGTCAATTTCATTGGTCTTTGCATAGACCTTACGACTTTGTGCTTCATGTTTTTTTATTTCTCTTTTGTTTTTAATTTCCTTCATTTCTGTTTTTATATTTTTATTCCACTGCATCTGTTTCTTTTGAATTTAATTTTCCCTACCTTTTCTAGTTATAACGTGGAAGGTTAAATTTTTCTTCTGACATCTTTATACAGGCATACCTCATTTTATTGCACTTCTCAGATACTGCATTTTTCCCAAATTTAAGGTTTGTGGTGACCTACATGGAGCAAGTCCCTTGGTACCATTTTGCCAACAGCATTTGCTCACTTCACGTCTCTGTGTCACCTTTTGGTAATTCTTGCAATATTTTAAACTTTTTCATTATCGTTATACTTGTTCTGGTGATCTGTGATCAGTTATCTTTCATGTTACTACCACGAATCACTGAAGGCTCAGATGATGGTTAGCAGTTTTTAGCAAGAAAATATTTTTAATTAAGGTACGTAGATATATTTTTTAGACATAATGCTGTTGTACTATGTAACAGTCTATAGTATATCGTAAACCTAAGTTTTATATGTACTGGGAAACCACAAAATTCACGTGACTCACTTTATAGTGATATTTGCTTTATCATGATGGTCTGGAACCAAACCTGCAATTTCTCTGAGGTATGCCTGTACTGTGTTATTTCTGTCTGGCTGCTTTGGGACTTCTTCTTTATCTTTCAGTTTTCGAAAAGTTAATTATTCTATGTCTTGGCATGGATTTTTTTGGGGGGGTTGAATTCTACTTTAGGTTTGCTTAGCTTCTTGAATCTGTAAGTTTATGTGGGTTATTGTCTCACAGGTCCCTGAGACTCTTTTTATTTTATTTTCACCCTATTTCCTCATTGTTCAGACTGAGTAAATTCTATTGATCTGTCTTCAAGTTCGCTGATTCTACTCTCTATCATTCCCATTCTATTATTGGGTGTATAGTGAGTTTTTTTTAATGTCACATAATTTTCAGTTCTCTAATTTCCATTTGGTTCTTTTTTAAAACAATAAATTTCCATGCTGAGATTTTAATTTTTCATTTGTTTCAAGAGAATTTGTAACTTCTCATGGAAGCATTTTTATGGTGGTTCCTTTGCAATCCTTGTCAAATTGTTCTGCCATCGGATTCATCTTATGCTGGTATCTGTTGGTTGCTTTTCTAAATTGTACTGTGATTTTTCTGGCTCTTGATATGATGCACAATTTTCAATTGTACCCTAGACATTTTGGGTATTATATTATGAGACTGATTCCTATTTAATCACCTTTTATGTGAAGGTCATGCCCCCGTTAACGTATACCTCAAGGTCTGGGTGATTGTATATGCTCAGCTTCTTGCAAAGTCTAGTCTACTCCATTGTGGCAAAAGTAAGCACCCACTCACACTGCTTTGTTGCTGCAGGGTGTGGTTGGAAGCCTGGCTCCACACTATGCCCTACTGACACGAGGGGAAGGAGCCTGTGGGCTCGGTGGACTGTCCACTAACTGCCCCACCTCGTACCACTTTATTCTACCTCCTGGATGCTAGGTGTATGTGGAGGCTCAGGTCCTCACCAAGTCTTCCTGACTCCAGGGGTGGAGTGAGAGTGGAGCACTTATTAGCTCCAACTGGCATCTCACTGTCAGTCTCTTTGATGTCGAGTAGAGGTGGATGCTCAGCTCCCAGTGGGTTCCAGTACCCTGGTGGGGAAATGGGAGCATTGCCCTCTTCATCAGGCAGAGGATGGATAATCATCTCCCTGCTGAGTCCCTCAGACATCTAACAATGACGGAGGAATCTGAGTGCTGCCTGCTTTTGTCTGGGCAAGGGACTGGGGTAGAAGATCAACTTCCCACTCCACGGCTGAAACTGCAGGGGTGCAAGGTGTGAATTTTCCCCCTTGGTGTTTGGCTGGAGTAAGGAGGGTTTTGCCAAGAAGATTTCTAATGTTAGGCTACATGTTTTCTGGTCCTTTGGCTTGAGGGGAGCAAGCTCTTCCAGAAGCTCTTTTGGTCTGTACCTGTTGCAGGTTTCTGCAGTGCCCTGTCTGGGATATATGGGCAGTAATAAGGAGACATGGGGAACTTACCACCATGTTATTCCTCAAGTCTCGGGGTCCCTTTGCAGCCAAACTTCTTTACACCTTTCAGAGAAGAAAGATTTAAAATTTGTAGGAATCACAATCAACCCTTCTTATCTTTTACTTCACATATTGCACATGAACTTGGTCAGGGATTCATTGGGCTGCCAAACCTTCCTTGTCAAATCAGACCAGAGAAGATCAAGGGCAGACCAGGTTTAAGTCATCATTAATCTGTTAGAAGAAGGTGAGGGAAGAAACCTTTTCCCTGAGTAGCCAAGGCAGAATTTTTAAATATGTCTTTAGATGATAAATGATAAGTGAGAATATTTGATCTATAGACAAGTGTAATATTTCCTCTAGATTTATATCTACCATGTAGCACAACCACATTCAGTTCATGAACACGTTTAATGATAAAGATCCCTTTTAGGTTAATTTTTCTATATCTAAAATAGTGGCCCAGTGGGAAGTGATGACCAATCCATTCCCCGATGGCTTCAGGTAGGAAAATTACTGAGTTCATCATCAATCTCACCCTTTAGTCCTCCAGGGAAGATTATCTTTGTAGAACACTGTAAAGCTAAATAAATTTAAAAGATTATCAAAGAGAGATTATAAATCTAAGCAGAAGTTCTCAATTCTGGGCACCCATTAGAATCACTTGGGGAATTAGAAAAAATAATACTAATGGGTTTGCATTGCCCCAGATCAATTAAATAAGAATATTTTGAGTGGGGCCTGGACATCAGTATTTTTTAAAGCTGTCTAGGTGATTCTAATGTGCATCAAGATTGAAAATAACTCATATAGGCAGGGGCTGTTTTCCTTGACAAGGGAATTTATATGTTATTACAAATTGCACTTAACCGTACCAGATAAAACACACTGAATAGATGTTCTGGTTATATGAGATATGCAGCTCAAAGGCAGTCCCTTTAAAATTGTTCCTCCCAGCTTTGCTAGTGGCTTATTCTGCTACCAGAAAGTCCTTTCAAACCGGGAATAAGAATGGACAATGCTCTAAAAATATTTTTCCCCAACAGGTAAAGAATCTAATACCGTGATTCTGGAGAGACGGTTGCTCTAAAGTTTAGATCTCTTGTACAGAAGTTGTGTTAATAACTATCAGGTTCAATCCATTGGGTTCCTTAATTCTGGGACCCACAACATGCTGATTTACATAACAGAAACTTTACCTTTCAAGAAGTACCTGCAAGTGGGCCCACCAGGCATAAAGCATTGCAACTGTTGGATTTACTGGGAGTGGGCATTCCCTGAATCCACTGCTCCTGGTAGAGAGTTCAAACCAACCTCATTTTGTCTATGGAGAACATTTCTAAGCAAGAGTTTTCATTTTTGAAACTCCAGGGTTTCTCGGATGGTTACCTATATGGTGAGTTAGTCACGCCTGGAAAACAATGAAGGACTCTTACTCAGGGGAGTAGTGTTGGGCTGACAGGGATGACAGCAAGAATGTACCTTTCCTTAATCTGGAAAGGGAGAAGGGAGGGTGCCAGTTCCTGAAGCTAGGTACGGGTCCAAAGGTTATATAATCATGTGTCAGGGCTTTCATAGGGAAAAGCAGGCCTCCGCATTGGTAGAATCTTGTAAGGAGACATGACAGAAGTTTCTAGATGAGATGAATATTAGTATTAGGGTAGAGGCATTAGAGGCTGTTTAAATCACCTTTCAGAGAAGGCAACTCCTATGGGTCATGAACTTATCCTCCCTTAGGGATATAGACAAAGGATTGGCAAGCAGCGGCCAAAGCTATCTCCTTTTCCTGAGAGATAAGCCTGTTGACTCTGATAAAACGGATCTCTCCCCCTTAAGTTCTGATAGTCTGTGTTTCCTTGAGTGGTCTATCATGGACTCTGATAAATTAAGAGGGCCTCCACAACTGATCTCATTTACAAAATTCTACTAGGATTTTACTCTGTTCAAGTTCTCCTTAATAACTATTAATACAGCTGAGGTACCTGCAGCAATTTGCTCTGGTGTCAAGGTATCTTTGAGAACATCATGTTTCTTTTGATTTGGGGTTTAAGACTTGGGATTTTCTATTTACACAGGTCATTTTTTTTCTTGGCTTAGAAAACAGTAGTAAGGCTCAAGAGTGGCACAGGATTAGCCAACCCAGCTTCTAGAAACTACAGTCATTTAGTAACTAGTCAGCGTACACAGAAGCAACCCAAATGGTTAAACCTAGTTGCGCACTTAGGTGCGAGCAAAAGATTGCTTGGAACCTGCGCCACCCTTAGATTTCAGGGCAGGACTGGCAGCTGTCTTAATATTCTAGAGATAGCACTGGTTCAGTTACCAAAAATTTATTAAATGCCTCTGCATGCTAACATATATAGAAATGGATAAAAGACGGTCTCTGTCCTTTAGAAATTTACAGCCGGTCATTATCTTTCTATTTTCGGCCAAACTTGACTGTGAAGAGCACCTGCAGCTTCACAAAGTGCTAAAAGAAAGTGTAACTTCTGCTTCATAGTTTACCAACAATTACATATTTACTATTAAAGCCTTTCTATATAAAGAACCCTACAAACATTCAACTTATATGAAGAAGGCTCACCTTACCAAGTGCATAATTATAATCAGTGGCTCTTTAAGTCTTACCAAGCAGCCACCCACATTTTCAATCTTTCTCAGCCACCTCTGCCATGCTGTGTCCAAAAGGAGCAACAGACTCATTGTCTAAATCTACGAGGAGCGACATCACACAAGCAGCACATAAAGCTTGCCGCCTGATTGATGTGATCTCCAAAAATATCAAGTGGTAGCAAGATAAAAAGAAAAGTTCATGATGGGTACCTATAATGCTTGAAGATAGATGATTCATTCTCACTTAATGACAGTTACAACATTACAGTGAATGTGTATTAGATGTTCAAGCAGAAACTGAAGAGAAAGAAACTTCATTTGGACTTCATAAACAAATGACTGGTGAAGGAATGTCAGCTGCATTACAGTACTGCTTTCCATGTTGGCTAACTAAATGACGTGCTCATTAGTTTATTGGGTTAATAAACGAGAGGCTAAAAAGTGTACACGCTCTTAAAGTGAAATATTTACACAGAGCCGAGGAAGACTGACTAATTAGAGTTAGATTTAAACCCTCCGTCTTTTGTAATGATTAATACCATGAGACAATGAAAGAGGAATCAGCTTGTAATTCTGACTCCGCCGGTGACAAACCAAGAGAACTTGGGAAATTCTCTTAACCCGTGGGCCTGCATCTCCTCATCTGTAAAAGGTAAGATGAAACTGATTCTTGGGGCTCTACCTAGTTCCATGATTCTGTGCCATCAGATAAAAATTCTCAGGGGTTTATATTTGTAACTGAATCTTACATATAATAAAATTGGTCTGGTGTTTTCAAAGTAGTCTTGTAGGATCAAGGTCATGTAAGGACTGAAGTATATCCCGGCCTGAGAAACACTCCAGGGCCAAGACCCATGATATAGCCGCAGTAACTAAATTGCTAAGCTCTCCAAGAAGAATGGGGTTGATGATATATTATCATGAGATATAATAATGTAAATGAAAATACTTTGCAAACTATTTGGGGCTATATAAATGTCGAGCGTTAGGCATTATTATCTTCTCCATTTATTGAGGGACCAACTTACAGAACTGACTTCAACAAGGCCATATAATAAGTCAGGGACAATTTGGAAGAAAATACATCTTTTACTCTGACATTCCTTCCTTTCCTTCATCCCACCAATATTTATGGAGCTGTTTCTAAGTTTAAAGTACCAGCGGGGGAATTAAAGAGGTGTCTAGGACACTACTATTTTCAACAAGTTTGCAATCCAGTAAATACGTATGAAACAGCAGCATCTGTTTTTCTTTAATGATTTTATGTATAGAAGATGATTTTTCTTCACCAGGTTTTAAGCTCTTTGAAGTCCCCCAAAGACTTTTATTTCCTTTGACTACCTTCACTATGTTCAGTAGACGATGGGGCATATTGATCCTAAAAATAGTCTTTGATGGGAAAGTAAAAAATAACCTCTGTGATAGGATTTAGACCCTCTAAGGGGCTAAACAATATAACTTCTTACCATTATTTATGTTTGACGCTTTCTCTAGGGCAACTCAAAAAGACATCTAGACACTTAGGATTCTATAACGTTAGACTGATACTGGACCACTAACAACCAAAAATAATAATACAAAAAATAACAACCAATTTTTACAATAATGAGCTAATAATGATTAGCGCTAATAATGATTAGCACTAGTAATGTGCCAGGCACTGTGGTCTGTGTTTATATTCATTATGTTATTTATTCTCCACAATAATTTTATTAAATTGGAACTGTTTTATTACTCCCGTTTCACAGGTGAACAGACCAAGGTTTAGAGAGGATAACCAAAATCACATGGATCGTGAGGGGCAGAACGAGACACTGAATCTGGTCAGTACAGCTGCCGATACCCCAAGGGGGGTACCATTTCTGGAAGCTGAATCTACCTGATTTACCACACTAAAAAATATCTAGAATTTTAAATCAGTCTAGACCAGTGTTCTCAATGGAAGACAATTTTGCCACCCAGGGAATATGTGACAGTGTCTGGAGACATCTGTGGATGTCATGACTTCACATGTGCTATAGAAACCAGACGTGATGCTGAACATCCTTCAGATCAGAGCACCACACCCCCAGCCCCCAACAAAGAATGATCTGGTCCAAAATGTCAACAGAGAAAACCCGACCTAGACCTGTCTTTCCATGCCAGGGCAGTTCTGAGGTCAATCAGGGACTCCCTTCTAATGGCTCAGGCACTCATCGCAAAACATGACCTAAAAGGCCAGCACAAGAGCTCAGGGAAACGTAAAGAGGCAGCACATGTTCCCAGAGCTTCTATGAAAGGCAACATGATGTGGAATATTTTTTTCCCAGAGGTAGGAAGAGCATTCTCCTTTGATATGTATTATTTTTTGGTGAAATCTGAAATTTGTAAAGGTTTCATTTATAGTTCATTTCTCCCCAACTACCCTCCACACTTTTCATTAATTTAGAACAATGTCCTATTGTTTTTTAAAATATAAAATCTAGCTGAAGATTATATTGAGCTGCAACTAACACAATACTGTAAATAAACTACTTCAATTAAAAATTTTTTTAAAATTTACAGTGTTTATTCATTTTTAGTACTTTGTTTTAAACATCTTTATTGGAGTATAATTGCTTTACAATGGTGTGTTAGTTTCTGCTTTATAACAAAGTGAATCAGCTATACATATACATATATCCCCATATCGCCTCCCTCTTGCGTCTCCCTCCCACCCTCCCTAGCCCACCCCTCCAGGTGATCACAAAGCACCGAGCTGATCTCCCTGTGCTATGTGGCTGCTTCCCACTAGCTACCTATTTTACATTTGGTAGTGTATATATGTCCATGCCACTCTCTCACTTTGTCCCAGCTTCCCCTTCCCCTTCCCCGTGTCCTCAAGTCCACTCTCTACATCTGTGTCTTTATTCCTGTCCTGCCCCTAGGTTCTTCAGAGCCATTTTATTTTATTTTTTTTTAGACTCCATGTATGTGTTAGCATACGGAATTTGTTTTTCTCTTTCTGACTTACTTCACTCTCCATGACAGACTCTATGTCCATCCACCTCACTACAAAAAATTTCGTTTCTTTTTATGTCTGAGTAATATTCCATTGTATATATGTGCCACAACTTCTTTATCCATTCATCTGTTGATGGACACTTAGGTTGCTTCCAGGTCCTGGCTATTGTAAATAGCGCTGCAATGAACATTGTGGTACATGACTCTTTTTGAATTATGGTTTTCTCAGGATATATGCCCAGTAGTGGGATTGCGGGGTCAATGGTAGTTCTATTTTTAGATTTTTAAGGAACCTCCATACTGTTCTCCATAGTGGCTGTATCAATTTACATTCCCACCAACAGTGCAAGAGGGTTTCCTTTTCTCCACACCCTCTCCAGCATTTACTGTTTGTACATTTTTTGATGATGGCCATTTTGATGGGTGTGAGGTGATACCTCATTGTAGTTTTGATTTGCATTTCTCACATGATTAGTGATGCTGAGCATCCTTTCATGTGTTTGTTGGCAATCTGCATATCTTCTTTGGAGAAACGTCTGTTTAGGTCTTCTGCCCATTTTTGGATTGGGTTGTTTGTTTTTATGATATTGAGATGGATGAGCTGTTTGTAAATTTTGGAGATTAATCCTTTGCCAGTTGCTTCATTTGCAAATATTTTCTCCCATTCTGAGGGTTGTCTTTTGGTCTTGTTTATGGTTTCCTTTGCTGTGCAAAAGCCTTTAAGTTTCATTAGGTTCCATTTATTTTTGCTTTTATTTCCATTTCTCTAGGAGGTGGGTCAAAAAGGATCTTGCTGTGATTTATGTCATAGAGTGTTCTGCCTATGTTTTCCTCTAAGAGTTTTATACTGTCTGGCCTTACATTTAGGTCTTTCATCCATTTTGAGTTTATTTTTGTGTATGGTGTCAGGGAGTGTTCTAATTGCATTGTTTTACATGTAGCTGTCCAGTTTTTCCAGCACCACTTATGAAGAGGCTGTCTTTTCTCCACTGTATATTCTTGCCTCCTTTATCAGAGATAATGTGACCATATGTTTGTGGGTTTATCTCTGGGCTTTCTATCCTGTTCCATTGATCTATATTTCTGTTTTGTGCCAGTACCATACTGTCTTGATTACTGTAGCTTTGTAGTATAGTCTGAAGTCTGGGAGCCTGATTTCTCCACCTCTATTTTTCTTTCTCAAGATTGCTTTGGCTATTTGGGGTCTTTTGTACTTCCATACAAATTGTGCAATTTTTTGTTCTAGTTCTGTGAATAATGCCATTGGTAGTTTGATAGGGATTGCATTGAATTTGTAGATTGCTTTGGGTAGTACAGTCATTTTCACAATGTTGATTCTTCCAATCCAAGAACATGGTATATCTCTCCATCTGTTTGTATCATCTTTAATTTCTTTCATCAGTGTCTTATAGTTTTCTGCATATAGGTCTTTTGTCTTCTTAGGTAGGTTTATTCCTAGGTATTTGATTCTTTTTGTTGCAATGGTAAGTGAGAGTGTTTCCTTAATTTTTCTTTCAGATTTTTCATCATTAGTGTATAGGAATGCAAGATTTCTGTGCATTAATTTTGTATCCTGCTACTTTACCAAATTCATTGATTAGCTCTAGCAGTTTTCTGGTAGCATCTTTAGGCTTCTCTATGTATAGTATCATGTCATCTGCAAACAGTGACAGTTTTACTTTTAGAAGTATATAGCTAAAGTCTTGCCTATATTTGAGACTCTTTCCATCTAACAGTTATATGGCCTTATCTATGAGTAGCTAAGATAAATAGCTATGGCAATTTCATGGTAGTTAAAATCACATTTCTTAGTAATCTCTAGATTTTCAGGGACCATTAGAGATCCCTGTGTGAATCTTGAAATAATGAAAAGTACATTTTAGCAAATATTTTAGGTATTCTACTATTGCTGCATTGATTTAGAAACACATTTCTAAATCAATTTTTTTCCCTGCAATTTTAACTTGTAATAAAATGAGTCTTAACAAAAGTGCCCTTTGCAATCTAAATGCTTAGTCGAGTAACAGAGGGCCAAATTGAGAATTAATTAACATTTTGAAGCCATAGTGCTATATTGCTTAATCCTAAATTGTACTTCAAATAGGGATCGATTTCTACACCGGAGCAAAAAAAACCCTATTTTCCCTTTCCATGCTTTTTTTTTTTAATAAAAAATATGGATGGCATGTCTTTAGACAATAAGATTAAATAATGCAATCATTAAATGTTTCTGATGAGGCCATAATAATATCCTATTACAGAATCCATGTTCTCCAAGTCATCTTTAAAACTTTGAGAAAACAATCATTACTGAATAAGGAAGACAGAAAACCAACCAATACTGAACACATTAGTATAATTTAGTATTCATAAAACTGATAATAGACATCTATTTCTAAAAATCCTTAAAGCACAGGTAATAATGGAGCCAGTCAGCAATTTGCCACTTGCAATTAATCACTCTCTTCATATTCACAACATTCAATTCTTCTTGCTATTTGAGAGAGTAATGATTAATTGATAAAAGTTTAACAAGTGCACTAATAGCAGGTGCTCCTAATTGCAAAGTCTTCAGAATGATTCTCCCCAAACCTACTTTATGTTAATTTTTACAGCATGAGTCATAACACTTTATGATTTTACTTTTAAAACGACTTTTCTTTTAGTCACCCTAATTTAATTAAGAATTTTAACTAGTTACATGTATCAAGAACACCAATGAATTTTAAATTTGTGAGTTTGATTACCATAAGAGATTAACAAGAGGACTCATAAAAATGCACGGCTGCCAATTAGAAGCACCAACACTGTGTAAATTAGAATTTGTTAATTGGTTTAGCAAATGTAAATTCAATTTTTTGAAATTTTATGAACTGAAACATTGATTATATTCTTGTGAGCCTCCAGAAATATCTTATTAGTAATGGTATTTGTTTCAGCAGTTCCTGAGATTATGCTTGTATTTTAGCCATAAATATTTCTATTTCATTTATTTCAAAAATATCTGATTATAGAATTCATTTTTCATCCACACATGTTTGCCCCTCACCATCTACACTATTAAATGAATATTTAAGTACACATTTTTCTTTCATCTGTCTTTCCTCTCAGCAAAACAGATAAAATATGCATTCAAGGTAAGGTTTGTTACTTTGTACTATAATACTAAAGTGCATGTAATTAATTTAGTTTCCTTAAACACTATGTGTTTATGACAAAACCTAAAGATGCTTTTTACAAAGACGAATACTGAAACAGCATTTCAGGTGTGTAGATTAATACTGTTTGCCTCTAGGAAACAGACCCAGGAATCTTGTATTCTATAATTATAAGAGGAGCAGAAGCTGTACTTCAGTATGCATTGTGGAATGGCAGGGTCTCTTAGCAATGTAAGATTAAAATCCATTCTCAGCGACATACAGACACAGTCTGAGCACTAACCTCCCATCAGTCACTCCCAGGCTGAATTGCAGTCAAGAAAACTGAGGGCAGAATTGAGGACAGGCCTAAAATACTCTTATGGCAGAGTCTACATACTGTAAGTGAGGAGCTGGGGAAACGGTGCATTGGATTGTTCTGTGAACTCAGCACTCCATCTTCCAGATAATGTGACTCGTTTGATAGTAACCACAAACACCCTCACTTGGCCCCTTAACTACTCCTACCCCTCCCAGAAATGTTTTTGAAAATCACAATGCATGATAATCTCTCCTGAAGGCTCCAAATTTAGCAGAAAATTATTTGGCTGTTCAAAACCTCTTGCATTAATGCATTATCCTAAATTAGTGTAATTAGATTATTCTATCCATGATTAGCTCCCGAAAGGGATAAAACACAGGATGAGACCAGACGGAAAAGGAATCATGAACTCAGTGCCTTCCCCTTTTATCAATGTGGGTAGGAAAGGACTTGACATTTACAGAGAACACGCCTCCTGCGTATAGTTCCTCATCATCTTTAAGCAGGAACTGGGACCCACACAGCCAGATACGGGAACCAAGTAGCAGAAGGAAAGCATCTGACCTGGGAGGGATCCTGCAGGAACTCAGGGTTAAAAGAGATGGAGTTCCTAGAAGTCAGCTGGGTCACAGGAGCAGAGCAGTCCCTGACCGCCAAGAAACAGGGTGGCTTTGATTTTTCACCCAGATCCCGTCCTCCTTGTTACACTCACCCTTCCCCAACATGATCTTCATGTTATACTAGTTTAAACGAAAAAAAAAAAAAAGTGGAAAACCACCTCAATTTCCAAAAACCAAAGATTGTTTAATAAATTTAGATATTAGGGGACTATTATGCCACTATTAAAATAATAATGAAGACATAAATAGAGAGAGACATGGAAATATGTTCACTACTTCTTAATTCATTGGTTCACCGAATATTGTTGCCTGCTTGTTATGTGTCAGGCTCTGATCTGTTTCAGCAGTAAAGAAAACAGTGAGAGATTCAAAAAATGAAAAACTAAACAAGTACATAATGTAATTTCAGGAATGATCATTGCTATGAAGAAATATAAGGCAGGGGAAGGAATGGGGGGAGTATGTGGGAATGACACTTGAATAGATAAAGAGCTAAGACCATTCCCAGCAGAGGGAAAAGTCAGTGTGAAAGCTCAGAACTGGGAGTAAGAAGGCCAGACACATGGGGGGGAAGAAAGCCTGAGGCTGAAAAGGAAGCAGAATGAGAGGTGGGACAAAGAATAAAGATTGCAATGGTGGCCGCAAACTGGAGATGCTCTAGCGCCCTCATTTAGCTATCCTTTCCCAGGATGGTTCCAAGAAAGGAACCATCATCTGCCCCGAGCTGGTGGTAGTTCTGGGTGTAAGAAGGCATCTCTGGATGCTGTGCTCTACACGTGTTAATAACCAGGGGTGTCGAATGCATTTGTCTCCTACCCAGTGGAGAGAGTGCAAGGACGTCTGCACCCTAAATATGTGCAACTAAAAATAAAACACTGTATAGGCCAGACGGATACATCTGTGGGCTGTATGAGGCCTTTGGGCTGGAAGTTTTTTCCCCCATTTTAAACCCATTTAGTGAACGTTCCAGGACTGATTGTGCTGGAGAAATTGGGAAAACGTGTGTTGCAGTCTAAGGAAATTCCTTGAGCAGGAGACTTTCTCTGGGAGCAGGCCAACTTTCTGATACATTGCCCTTTTCCCTCTTTTCTAGATGTACCCTGGGACATCTTCTCTAGTAACAGAAGCCCGCTGTAAGTTTCACCGCTTTGAAGCTCCCGTCATAATGTGGTATTGGTAAACTTTATGGTCTGCTCCTAGCCAATACAGGGACTCTTAACTCTCAACTCTCCAGTTGAGGTATTTTGGGGGAGTCCTGGGCAAAACCATGCCACTTGAAGCTACAATTTCTTAAGCTATTAATAAGGAGAATAATATTTACCTTTCCCACAGGGCAGTGTGATGGTTGATTAGTAAGTGCTTAAAGGATGCTTTGAAGATTACAAGTGTCAGCTATTACAGTGATTATTATTAGCTGATCCTACAATCCAGAATTAAAATGAGCACCAGGTTACAGCTGACTCTTTCATCTTCTGTACACACGTTCTATCCACCGGAGGAATTAAATTTAAGCCCAGCATAATTAATTGATGTTTATAAAGCATGTTTTTAGTCTCAGCTGCTCTAAGTGCCGAGCGCAGTTATAAGAAACACCACAGCTTTGGTGTGAACCTTGTAGTAATATTACATTCTGATTGACTTCATTTACATCACAGATCAAGTACTCAGGGGCTCATTTCTACTTTCTGTGCAGTGCCCAGCAGCCTGCTGGCATATCATAACTATCCAACAAAAGCAGAAATAAAGTTGTAATCTCCTTTCCTTTTCTCTTGATTTGTCTTTACATATTAAAAAAAAAAGTAGACTAGATAGGAAAAAAGATGCTCTCTTATTTTTGGCAAAAGATGACTCAAAATCTTTGCTAATGGGAATATGGAATCTTCTTTCTCCTGCCTACCAATCAGGAAAATGAAAATTATTTACTCCGGGATGTCTGGTTGTATCACTCTTAAATCATTTATAGTCCACTAAGTGCTTTGAATAATGGAGGAGCTAGGAGGGCCCCTGATTTAATTTGATCTCCTGTGTTTCTTTAGTATCTTTGTGCTTTCTTACATTTAGAGGAATAGCACGGAAGAGAGAGTTAAGAATGATTTTTTTTTTTTAAAGAAAGCTATTAAAAGCTTTTACAAGCTGTAATAAAACCTCTCTGCATGCAGGAAGGCCAAATCTCCAGGGATTTGGAAAAAGGCACCCTCAAAGTTAAACATTTGAAGAGCAAACTAAATTCATGACTTTAACATCACTTCCTTTCTTCTCTCACCCTTATCCTCCTTGTAAGATACAACATTGGGTCAGCACATTCTTTAACCCCAAATCTCCAAGAGATTGCAGTATCAAATTATAACAGCACATATTTGTCTGACATTTCAGTTTATAAAATTCATATGTACTGGTTTTCTATTGCTGCCGTAACAAATGACCATAAATTTACTGGCTTAAAACAGCAACTTATTATTTCATAGTTCTGTAGGTCAAAAGTATAGGCACAGGTTGGATTAGCTGGTTCTCTGCATCAAGTTTCACAAGGCTGAAATCAAGGTACCTGTAGGGCTGTAGTCTTTTCTTGAGGCTCTGGGGATGTATTCACTTCCAAGCTCATTCACTGTTGCTGGCAGAATTCAGTTCCATGTGGCTGTAGGACTGTGGTACCCGTTTCTCTGAAGCTGTTGGCCAGGGATTATTCTCTAGTTTCACCGGCCACCCACACTCCTACACTAACGGCTTGCTTTCTCCGTCTGCGAAGACAGAAATGGTAGATCAACGCCTTTTCAAGCTACGAGTCTTTCTGATCTCACCTCTGCCTCATCGCTTGTCTGCTTCCCACCTGAGAAAATTCTCCTCTTTTAAGGGCTCATGTGATTAGATTGGGCACAGCTGGATAATCCAGAATCTCACCATATCAAGGTCTGTAACCTTCATTATATCTCAAAGTCTTTTTTGCCTTGTTACATAACATATTCACAGATTCCAGGGATCAAGGCATGGACATCTTTGGGGATAGGACATCTTTCTGCCTATTATTTCATGGAATTATTCTACTAGGCAAGGAGAACACTATTATCCCAGTGTTACAGATGAAGAAATGCAGGATCTCAGTAGTATAAGTGATTTAACCCAGATCACAGAGCAAGTAGATGGCAGAATCCAAGAGTAATGACTAAAGTCTTTCTGTTATTTTCAGTTCTTCTTTGCTTTCAATAAATATTTAAAGGGTGCTTTTTAAGAGTCAGGTTTTGTACTAAGCCTGGGAATAAAGGGGTGAAAACTGAAATTTCTGCATTCAAGAGGTTCACAATCTTCCAGGCTAAACTGACAAATATACAAGCCATCTTAATACCGTTTGTAAAGGCTTAATAAAGAACACAGAAAGAGCACAATCTCAGGGAAGGAAATGAGTGGGCATTAGGAAAGACTTCCTGAAAGAGGTGATCCTTGAAAAGGCTTTTCAAGAACGAGTAGGAGATCATCAATTAGATATCCAGGGTTTAGTGGGAAAAGCAGGTGCAAAGTCTTTGTGGCAAGAAAGTCTAGGGCTCCTTTAAGAGCCAGCAAATGGGAGAAAGGGCACAGGTGAAGAAGAATTAACAGTATTTTTTTAAAAAAATACTCCCCTTCCCACCATGGAAAGGAACAGTTGAAGCATTTGAGCCAGGTTTGACCTAATCTAATGAACATTTTAGAAAGGTATAAAATGAGGAGATTCAATTAAATGGAAGCTGAGATGCTGAACAACAGTGACCATCATATTCAAGGCACTTGTTAATATTTTGAGGTTTAAAAATACAAATTAAACATTTGTCCTTAAATTTTTTCATCTTCTGTCAGAACTCTTTTGGTTGCAAGGAGCAGAAAGCCAATTCAAACTAACTTTGGCCAAAGAAGGAGAATCTATTGATAATCACAGGGATAAATGGTTTCAAGCCAAGCTGGATGCCGGAGCTCAAATTATGTCATTAAGGGTCTGTCTCCACCTCTGACTTCTGACCTTCTCTTACTGGACTCATTTCAGAGAGCTTTCTTTCATGTTGTACCAAAGATGACCAGCACCAACTCTAGGTTTACATGGACTTTACAAGTAATAATCCCAGAGAAAAGAGCATGTCGTGTCTCCCAGCATCCTTATGATTCAGAAAAAGGGTTTGGTTTACCCATGCCCAGCCATGGACCACTCTGTTCACAGGGATAGGGTAAGTCAATAGCTTACCTGAGTTATACATCCACCTCTGTAGTAGAAAAAGTGGAACCATCCTCATGTGTTGGAGTTGGGGTATTTTTTGAAATAGGGAAATGATAGATTTTCTGAAATAGAGAATGGTAGGTGAATATATCAGATCTCTATTACACCAGTGCCTACAAATCACCTGAGGATCTTGTTAAAATGCAGATTATGATTCAGTAATGTTGGGGTAAGATCTGAAATTCCGTATTTTTAACGAGCTCCCAGGTAACACTGCTGCTGCTGCTGCATGGACCACATTTTTTTTTTTTTTTTTTTTTTTTTTGCGGAGCACAGGCTCTGGACGCGCAGGCTCGGCGGCCATGGCTCACGGGCCCAGCCGCTCCGCGGCATGTGGGATCTTCCTGTACCGGGGCACGAACCCGTGCCCACTGCATCGGCAGGCGGACTCTCAACCACTGTGCCACCAGGGAAGCCCCATGGACCACATTTTGAGCAGCAAAGCACTATACTATTGAGGGAGCCAAGGTCAGCATGTGGAAAGATATAACCATAATAATAAAAAGTACAAATGGTAATTCAAGATGATGACAGAAGACATGTGGAAAAAGGGAACGTCACACAAACTGTAAAGGCCATAGGTAGCTTAGGATTTCAAAGAAGAGAGGGTTAAGCTACATCAGCAGTTTTCAAACCATGGTCTGCAGTTTGACATGGGACCTTTTCAAGAGGTCCATGAGGTCAAAACTGTTTTTTAATGATAATCCTAAGATGTTACTTGACTCTTTCCTGTTAGCACATGTAGTAATGGTGTAAAAGCAATGATGAATCAAACAGCTGGCACCTGGGCATGAATCAAGACGGGGCATCAATTGTATAGTATTTATCATGGCCATGTTCTCATGAAAAGAAAAGAAAACAGCACTTTCATTTAAGAATGACCTCAATGAAGCAGTAAAAAGTATTAATTTTTATGAAAGCCCAAGCCCGGATTTTTTTTTTTTTTGCGTTACGCGGGCCTCTCACTGTTGTGGCCTCTCCTGTTGCGGAGCACAGGCTCCAGACGCGCAGGCTCAGCGGCCATGGCTCACGGGCCCAGCCGCTCCGCGGCACGTGGGATCTTCCCGGACCGGGGCACGAACCCGCGTCCCCTGCATCGGCAGGCGGACTCTCAACCACTGCGCCACCAGGGAAGCCCTCAAGCCCGGATTTTATTCAGTATTTTTAATACTTTGTGTGGTAAAATGGGAATTACACATAGAACAATTCTGCTGCATCCCAAAGTAGAATGGTGTCAGGAGGAAAAGCACTTGTGTGATTGTTTGAGTTATAAGCTGAAGTAGCCACTTTTTTTTTTTAATGGAAAACATTTATTACTTGAAAAAGTGACTAGCAGATAAACTATAGTTATTCTAACTTGGGTATTTGAACATTTTCTTAAAAATAAACAAGTAAACCTACTTCAAGAAAAGAAATGATAGCATTCATTTTTAATGATAAAGTTTGAGCTCTCAAGCAAAATTAGAACTTCTGAAAATGTTTATCAGTCACCATGAGCTTCACAGCATCTCAAGTTTTAAAGGCTTTTCTGATGAGAATGAAGCTATATTAATAAATGTGATTTTTTCCACATTGCTGTGTCATCATCTGGGTGGTTTACATAATTCAGTGACTCAAATTTTCCAGATGGCCAATGCATAGTGTTACAAAACTATGCATGGGTAAAACACCCAATGAAAGTGCAAGACAGACCTATAGATTTAACTATAACATGTACAAAAATACCATTGATATGGTTTCAGATTCCATATTGCAATAAACCTGTAACAAACTACCACTTCTTAGGTTTGAGTGTAGCATCAAAGAAGAATATCCAGAAATGTCAAAAAAAAGCTATTAAAATATTCTTCCCATTTCAAACTATATAGTGTATCCGTGAGGGCCAGATTGTTTTCTTGTACTTCAACCAAACATATATTGCAGCAGACTGAATGTGGTAGGTGACATAAAAACTCAGCTATACTCTCTGAAATCAGACATTAGAGGGATTTGTAAAAATGTGAAACAAAGTCACTCTTGTCACTAATGATTTTATTTATCTATGGCTTTGGAAAATATAGTTATTTTTTCCTAAAAGGATGTCATTTATTTTAGCATGTGTTTGATTTAATGTTATTTTTAATGGCATAAAAATAGAAATTAAAAAAATTTTCCATTTCAAGTGTTCTAATTCTGTAAATATTTATTGATATAATCCACGTACAAAAAGCTCTTGGGGTTCTTAATAGTTTTTGAGAGTGTGAAGTGGTCCTGAGACTAAAAAGCTTGTGAATTACTAAGCCAGGCTTATCAGAAAAACTTAAGATTGCTAGTTTTTTACTGCGATTGAATTATGGGTATATCATAATAGAGCAAAAGCATGGATCCTCCCTCTTAGAATAAGCTTCTGTCATCTAGTTGGGCAGAAGCTTAGGTCGTTTCTTAGATATGCTATTTGGAATAGAATCTATGCTTTTAGAATCTATCAGACAAAAAATAAAACAACCTCCCCCAAACACCCTTAAGTAAATGTAGTTGGTCTTATTTAAATGCCACTGAATAGAATGCGGCATTAATATTTGTCCCTTTGTTTAAAATGTGATTCTTCAAAATAAAGTTTAGAGATCAAGTCTCTCACATTTTTGAAATAAATGCTATCTGGCAGGGCTTCCATTTGTCCTAGTCTTTCTATTGCTTTCTGGGATGTCAAAACACCCTTAAACAGCTCTTTAGGGTTAGAAGTTCTCTTTTTTTTTGGCACTTTGCCTTCCCTTCTAATGCTACTAAAGGTTGGATCATTAGAAAGTTGACCGATAGATGTATTCCACCCAAGGTTATCACCTCAAGGTGAGGTTATGAAACTCCTTATATCGATAGCCATACTACTTCTACCTGAAAATAAAGCTTTAGAAAAATAAAACTTCAGGGCTCCGTACAACAAGGTTTGTACCACTTATGATATTCCAAGTAATTTTCGAGATGCTTTACAAATGTTGATCCATTTAAATCTTGTAACAATCTTATGAAGGGACAATGAAATTGAAGAACATAGAGGTTAAGTTACTCATTCAAGGTCACACAGCTGTTGCATGAGAGTCCAGAGAGTCCAGACAATCTGACTTCAGACGTGTGTCATTAACCAGGATAGTATGCTGAAATAGTGCTTTAATTGGGGATAATTTTAAAAATAACATTTCAAATGAAGAGTTGCTCGATTTTGGTGGACATAATCTTAATTAAATTTACTTGTGCTTTGGACAAATACGCTTATGCTTATAAAACTTCTGAGAAGAGATTCAGGAGCAACTGAAGGCACAGGGGATAGAAGCTGCAATGATTTGGAGTTGCCAGAAATCTAGCTACGCTGCTCAAACTCTGCCAGTAAAATACCCAAGAATGGCAGAAGTATGAGAACCCTGGTTCTCTGGTACTAGTGACAAATGCCTTTGAAATTTCATGCTTTCTTTTGTAAATGTTCTTGAATTCTGCAAACTATAATACTATATTTTAATACAAAAATCATGTTTTAAATGACTCCTCATTGAAAATAAATGAGGCTCTAAGAAGACCCAGTTACTACAAGTCTTTGTTGCTTGAAGTGGTTCCTACCATACTGTCCCAATCTTAGAGAAGCCCGGCTCCATAGAATACTTTTGGAAGGCCCTGGAGGATTATCTCCTTCTTGCATCTCTTTTTCATGCACTATTGTCCAGGAACTCTGTACAAGTCCGAACTTGGTTACATAGCTCTAAAATAAAATGACAGTAAGAGAGTGCAGGGAGCAGCGGGGGCGGGGGGGGGGCGGGTACTCTGTAAGCTCTATAAGTTTGGCAAAGCCATTGAATGGTCCCCCTTTCATTGTTCCTTTTAATTTAAACCCATAGTTATGGAGTCAAATATCTAAAGAGACAAGGCAGGCAACAAGAATGAATGAACCAAGCCAGGTAGGAAATGCTGGGGACTCGCGCACATGTGCTATTTAATGTGGGCTGCACCACACACCTCCAGCCCAGTAAGAATGGGTCCAGATTTGCCAGGTATCCTGATTTTTTTTTTTTTTTTTGCGGTACGCGGGCCTCTCACTGTTGTGGCCTCTCCCGTTGCGGAGCACAGGCTCCGGACGCGCAGGCCCAGCGGCCATGGCTCACAGGCCCAGCCGCTCCGCGGCATGTGGGATCTTCCCGGACCGGGGCACGAACCTGTGTCCCCTGCGTCGGCAGGCGGACTCTCAACCACTGTGCCACCAGGGAAGCCCTAAAATATTTTTAATTTTAGTAAATAATTCCATTTTCTAAAATATGTGGCCAACCAAAAGAGTTTCAGGCCTATGCTATACATTCTTTAATGTACAGCATTGAAAATATTAAAAATATTTTATTAAATTTCTATGATTTCTATAAAACCATTATTCACACTTTATTAAATTTCTATTCTAAATTTCTAGTATTTCTATTATCTATTAAACTTCTATTATTATCTACAGTAAAATATTTTTAATTTTAGTAAATAATTCCATCTTATAAAATACGTGGCCAACCAAAAGAGTTTCAGACCTTTGGCCTATGCCGTACATTCCTCCCAGAAACCCCATAAATGTTCAACATTCACAGTGCACAACTGTATATGTCTTTGGTTGGAAGATGGATACTCTCTGGCAGTGTGTGTTTCAGGGACAGTGTGAGAAGAGAAACTTTTGTCCTCTGATCATATTAAAGTTTTTGTTTCTTCCTACTTACAAGTCCCAAGAGGGAGAATTAAGATGACTCTTCTTAAATAGGATAAAAAATGACCTCTTTATCACGTTTATGGTATTATCCTCTGAGGATCACACATTTCTTTTGCTCTTTCTTTAGCGTAAAAGGGGAACAACTGTTTCCCGTCCTCTGAAAAAGTCTTTTTGTATTTTGAAATAGTTATTAAGGCTCTCCTTGCTCACATCTTTGCTCTCTTCAGACAAAATAACCCCACATCCTTCAACATTTCCTCAAGGATTTCTTTTCTTCTTAAATTTTAATTATTTTCATTATAGACCTCTGGACCCTCTCCCAAGGCTCCCATATCTTGCTTATTATGTGGTCACAGTGGAATGACTTGTCCTCATAAAATCTCAGCCAAAACTAAGTACAGATAGAAGATTATTTGCAGTTACTACATGTTATGTCTTTGTGTGACTGTCAAATGGCATTGCATCTCTGACCAATACGTTAACCTGTAATCTGCTCCAAGCCCCGTATCATTTCCAAAGTTTTTATGCGTAGCCAGTTTTCTTCTTATTCTCATGACATAATTTGTGACTTTTACTGCCTTATCGTTCATCCTATGTACTTTTCTTTCTGTTTACTCTTTTCTCTAGACCCAGAGTGCTGGAACTTTAATGCCAACATCTACATAGTGCCCAGTATACAACAGGTCCTTAAGATATGTTTACTGAGTGAAATAACTCAAAATACGATTTAGGCAATATTCCCACTAAAAAAATTTTATTGAATCTAGTAGAAATTTCTGGTACCTTTTTCAAAACTTGACTAAATTTCTGGATTCTCTTTAGAGAAAGATCTGTGTATAAGTCTTGGCCCTTGATTCTTAATAGCTATTTGACTTGGATAAGTTATTTAAATTCCTTAAGCCTTTGTGTCTAACCTATAAAATATGCATAATAGTATCTATCTCAAGTTACTGTGACATTTATATGAGACACTGCATGTAAAATAATTGGAAGTGTTCTTAGTATATAATAAATCCCCCCCAAGATGCTAGATTAAGAAAAATATACTATCCCAAACAGAGTTCTATATCTGAATAAGTTAAAGAAGAGATTATTTCATCTCAAGTTTTCCCTTCTAAAAGGTCTTATGCTGGAAGTTATTTCTGGACTCTGAGAATTCTTGTTCATGGTATTCTCTCTTGACACTTCACTTTCTCATCTTTCTGCTCAAGTTGAACACAAGCATAAATGTTTAGTCCCAGTAAAATACTCACTACACAATGTTAGCATCTCAAAATCATCAGTAGTTTTAGTTTCATCTTTTCCTATATCTTCATGAGCTAAAAATCTAAATGGAAGATAAGAGTCCAGTGACACAAAAAGAAATTGTATAACTGCTATTGAAATACTTTAAGGAAGAATAAAATATTTGAGCATTCAAAGAAGACGCCTGGTCCCAATGCAAGGAAAGAAGCAGGTCTTACCCAGACTGTGCTCCAAAGAAGGTGCTGGATAAGTGTCTCTTGGCTGATGGTGGTGGTGATGGTAGTGGTGGTGTTGAAGTTGTGGACAAGTTCCCATGTCACAGAAAACAGGGTGCAGCCACTAGAGGAACAACAGAGTGTTAAGTATCCCAGTGAGTATCAGACGATGGCAAATCTTTAGGAATGACGGGAGAAGTAAGAGGAAATGACAGTACAGAAGTGACTCACAGCAACAGGAATGTAACGAGCCGTCAGACTTCATGGATGTTAAAATTCACAGTTCTAAAATGGTCACCAACTTAACTCCTGAAGTGTGTGTCTCAGCAGAAATTGTAGTTTAAAGTGAAGATTTACAGTTTCTTTAGCAGGAGGTGAATTGCTTAGGAACAAAACTTTTATAAGGCTTATTAGTTGTCAACAAATAATAGCATTTAGGCATGTCATCTGTTAGCACAAGTGGCTATAAGGTGATAACTCACATAAAGTTTATATTAAGCTTAGGATTCATTAGAAGAATTTTTGTAATCCAGTTGACCTTGCAAGCAATTTTCATTTTTAGCCACTACAGTAAATCATTTCATTTCCTACTCAGAACTACTTCAAAATTATAATGTGTCCCAAGGACACACTGAACTTTATTTTTATACCTGCCCAGTTTTACCTTTTCCATGAAAAAGGTCGTTGACAATGAGATAAATAAAATCATAAGATCCTATAATCATCACTACTACTATTAGGCTCACTGATGAGGATACATCAAATAATGAAAAGATTACACTTTTTTACATTGAGGAATACAACACCTTTCAAATTATAATATATTACTAGCCTAAACATTTGTGCCAATTTGTTGTCTATATTTTCTTGGGATGATTGAATACAAAATGCCTCAAAAAACAGTGAAACTAACACAGGTCTAGGAATCAAATGACAATTTTGTATTAGTTCTGTCACATTTGATACCTGTATACCATTTGTTAGGCAAAAACGTTGAGCCTCATTTTTCCCTCTAGTTAAATGGGAATGACTTCACAGTGCTATTTACTAGCACAAAGGTGATAATGAAGTTCATTTAAGACTCACGAGGGCTGAATGCACACACGTAAGGCTCAGCTACTACTACTATAGCTACTAATACTACTTTTACTACTATTACTGCTATGACAATGGCTACCACCACTAACAGCATTATTCTTTCTTGGATTTGCTTCAAGCAGCTATTTCTCATCCTGGGTTTGTATATGATTAATATAGATAGATAGATAGATAGATAAACTACGTATGTACATTCCTCTCACACCTATATAATTAAAAACAATGAAAGATCATGGAGAGTGTGGTAATATGCTTTTATGTATTTATTTTTAATAAAATTAATACATATCAATTACAAAAAATGTCAAAAAATAATATAGAGTTTTAATGTAAAAAGTAAAGTATTTGAAGAAACAGAAGAATGACTGTCTTGCGTTATTCTCTCCCAATTCCATTCCCCATTTGAGTCTGTTTTTTCAGTCTGCTGCACTCAAGGCTAGCTGCTTAAGGAACAGAATATATACATTTTGAATGTAAACTGTTCCATACGAGGTAAGTTTCTACACAAGTAAGTTAGCAGGTAAGGGCCTTCAAATACTTTGCCTTTTAGTAAAAAGACAAAGCTAACTTAAAATATTGTCATTGACAAACAGATTTTGAGTGCCTGTTAGACACGGTGCAGAGTACTGGATACACTGACAAGTACAAATTCTCAGCTCTATTTTTTGCTAAGCCTCTTGCAGACTGTTTTTCTCTTCTATCTATGGTGACCATTAGAGCATCCCTCTTTTTATTTTTAATAGATTTTAAGACTATCTTACAGTTCCAACTTTGTAATTTATTTCCTCTGGAATGTGTTCCTTATTACATATATGAAGTCAATTCAATTACAGCAATCAAATGTACCTAATTTTATTGCAGGTTTCCTTAAGATACTGATTTCCATCCATCTTAAATGGAGGAGCTGGAGATCTGAGAAACAAGATAAGGTAGACAGCGCTATAAAGGAGCCTGCCCAAGATTATCCAAGGATTGTCCAAGTGGAGCTGCCACACCGAGGTAAAATCCGGTTGCTGATACTGACAGGACCAACGCTATGTTTGGTCTGCGCAGGCAGGGGTCATCAAAGGGTAAGGCATCAAGAAGACATAAAACATGCTTTCACTTAAAATTATAGCTGAAGCATTCCTCCATGTAAATTTAAATGACTATATGATAATCATGCAGATACCATTTACCACTGTTGTGTTACAGTGTTTCTAATGTTGCATTATAAATAATGGCTACGTGGAACGCATAAAGATCTCTACATATTTGTGCTCATTTCATTAGAGTGGAGTCCCTGAGGTAAAAGTTTAAAGTCAAAGAATATGAAAAATGTAATGACTACATACGATATTGCCTAACTCACAACAGTTTCACTTACAGCCTGGATGCCTGAGATGATGCATCCCGCTGATTCCTCCACCTGCCCTCTGACTCCTCACTCCTGGTTTGGTTAATATCCAAAATATATAAAGAACCAATACAAATCAATAGCAAAACAACAAATAAACACCCCGCCCCCCTGACAACGATATGATTTAAAATGGGCAGAGGAGGAACTGAATAGAAGACATACAAATGGCAGGTACAGGAAAATGTGCTCCATATCACCAACGATCAGGGTCCGCGGTGCATGAAATGGTGCATGAGAAGGCACATGAAAAGATACTCAACATCACTAATCATCTGGGACATCCAAATTAAAAGCACAATGAGATATCACTTCACAGCTGTTAGAGTCGTGATAACAGCCACTGTCTAGGATTGGGAAAAAGAAAACCCTTTTGCCCCATTGGTGGGAATGTACGTTGGTGGTTCCTCAAAAATTTTCAAAAGAACTACCAAAGGATCCAGGAATCCACCTTCTGAGTATATATCCAAAGGAAATGAAAACAGGATATCAAAGATATATTTATACTGCTCTGTTCATTGCAGCGTTATTCACAGTCGCCAAGATATAGCAACAACCTAAGTGCCTGTCAACAGAAAGATGGATAAAGAAGTTGTATATACACATACAATGGAGTATTATCCAGCCATGAGAAAGAAGGACATCCTGCCATCTGCCACAACATGAATGAACCTTGAGGGCATCATGTTAAGTGAAAAAATTCAGAGAAAGAAAAAGACTGTATGGTATCACTTATATGTAGATTTTAAGAAAGCCAAAACCCATAGAAACAGAGACTACAGTGGTAGTTACCAGGGGCTAGGGGGTGGAGGAAAAGGTAAGATGCTGGTCAAAGGGTACAAACTTCCAATTATAAGATAAATGAGTTCTGAGGGTGAAATGTACAGCATAGTGACTACAGTTAATAATACTGTGTTAGATACTTGCTAAGAGAGTAAATCTTATATGTTCCCATCACAAAAAAGGAATGGTAATTGTGTGACATGATGCACGTATTAGCTGACGCTATGGTGATAATCATTTTCCAATAATATAAATGTATCAAATCAGTATGCTATATGTCAATTATATCTCAATAAAGCTAGAAAAAATATTTCTATTTTTTCTCTTGCGAATTGCTGATTGATATGGAAAACCTTATACAAACCTTAATAGTTTGACGTTTTATGTGCAAATTGTCTCAACCCATTGTCATACTTGTATAATAACATTGCTTCCAGATTTTTTTTTTGCCTTTTAATTTGGATTATGTTTCCTTTCATTTATAGAATAAAAGTATTTTATGAAATCAAATTAATGGCCATTTCCTTTATTGTTTGTTTTATTTCCATTAAACAATGCAATTAATCACAGGTAATAATGCAAGGTCACTTAAATAACTCTAAACTAATACTACTACCTTCACCAGCACCACCACTACCATTTTAGTTTGCAGTATACCAAAGAAGAAGTGAAAATCTGTCTTCATCCAACGTCTCCACTCATCCAAACCCAAAGCAGAGATAACGGCCAGCAGTTTGATGTTTATCCGTCGTAGCTTTTCTTTTTTTCTTTTTTTTTTTTTGTGGTACGCGGGCCTCTCACTGTTGTGGCCTCTCCCGTTGCGGAGCACAGGCTCTGGACGCGCAGGCTCAGCGGCCATGGCTCCCGGGCCCAGCCGCTGCGCGGCATGTGGGATCTTCCCGGACTGGGGCACGAACCCGTGTCCCCTGCATCGGCAGGCGGACTCTCAACCACTGCGCCACCAGGGAAGCCCCATAGCTTTTCTTTTACATGAATTTACAATCTCCTTTGCCCTCATCCTTCTCATCCTATCAGCCAATGAGCTCAGTAGACGTAACTTTCAAAATACATTTTGAATTCTCCATTTCTTTTTGTTTTCTTTTCTGGTCGAAGTCATCATCCTCTCTTGGCAACAGCCTAATAATTGATCTCCCAACTTCCACTCCATCTTCCCAACAATCCATTAACTTCATAGTTGCCCATAATAATCATTTAAAAAATACGCTTTCCTTTAAAGCCATTGAGTGGTTTTCCATTACAATTAGGTTAAAATATACATCTTTTTTCTTTTTTTTTTTTTTGCGGTACGCAGGCCTCTCATTGCCGTGGCCCCTCCCGCCGTGGAGCACAGGCTCCGGACGCGCAAGCTCAGCGGCCATGGCTCCCGGGCCCAGCCGCTCCGAGGCACGTGGGATCCTCCCGGACCGGGGCACGAACCTGCATTGGCAGGCGGACTCCCAACCACTGCGCCACCAGGGAAGCCCTAAATATACATCTTTAATCAGCTTAAAATGCCCTGCAGGGATTGGCTCGTGTCTGTTGCTCCAGTCTCCTGCTTTGACTCTTTTCGGCTTACAGCACTATTTTTTTTTTTTTTTTTTTTTACATCTTTATTGGAGTACAATTGCTTTACAATGGTGTGTTAGTTTCTGCTTTTACTTCTCAGGTCCTTGGAGCTCTTTCTCAACTCAAGCCACGTACTGTTCCCTCTCCTTGGGCTGCTCTTCCCTCCCTATCGTCTATGCCTGACTAACTCCTACTCAGTCTTCGTGTTATATATTACTCCTTCTGATTTGTCTTCCCACAGTTTCCCCAATCTAAATAGTATTTCTCTTTTTGCACTTTTCATTTTTCCTAATAAGAATACCACGTATTAATAATCATTTGTCTATTTATTTACTTAATATTTGTCTCTGCCAGTAGACCATAAGTTCCATGAGAGGTTCTAGTCACTTAGTGGAAAGGAAATATTACCCAGAATCGAACACCAGGTAAACTTCTAAAGTGCTGAAAGCATTTCATATCTTGATTTGGGTGGTGGTTACGTGATTGTATATATTTATTTTTACATGTGCACAAGCATATAAATTTGTAAAAACGAAGATTTCTGAAGTTTATCATATATGCATGTTATTCTTAATGTTTTATACTACTTTTTTATTCTTTAATTAAAAAGTTTAATGAATTAAATCAAAGATACACATTTTAAAATTTTCATAGTAAATATCAGATTATCTTTCAAAAGCTGTAACAATTTAGGTTCCCACCAACAGTATATGAAGGTACTCTTTTACCCCCATGCCCTCATCAATAAACTCTTTCCACCAACATGACAAGCAAAAGATTGTATCTCACTGATGTTTAAATTTGCTTCCTGGATTAGTAGTAAAATTGAAAATTTTTAATCCATCTTGGATTTATTTTAATGCATGATATAAGAATTAATTTATTTTGCCGATCCTGTTGTCTAAGCGCCATTTATTGAATAATCTTTCCCTTCCTCTTTGGTTTGTTATGCCATTAATCTTTATCATAGTTTTGTGATGTCAATGGCCTTTGTAATATAATAAATTCTTGTATGTAGTAGGATCTGTGTCTGAGATATCTATTCTCCTCTATTCATTTGTCTCTTTATTGTTTCACCAGTGCCATGCTGATTAAATTAACATAACTTAAAAACAGTCATCCTCATTAATCTTCTTTTTCAAATGTAAAAGGGATCCTGATACTCTAAATGATGTCTAAAATGGTTTTGTCAAGTCAAAAATTACCGACTGAGATTTTGATTTGAAATTCACCTTAGGTAGGTTGCATTGGGGATACAGACATTATGATGGAGGTTTGCATGCAGTTAGTTTATGGAGAATGCTCGTGGGAATAACCCCTGTGAAGGCTGCAGAGGAGAAGTCCAGCTATGATGAAGTTACAACAGAGGCTCCAGCTGATCCCATCAGAGGCTATACGGCTAGGATGATTTTTCCGGATTGACCAGAATTAAAACAAAGGGGCTACATTAACCAGGCAATAGATACAGGTTGAGGGCCAGTTCTTAGAGAAGGACTCAGCTCTGAGCTGTCAGGCGCCAACACTCAACCTCTGGAAGTGAGAGTCTCGATCCTGAATGGGGATATGGGTGGTGAAACCACAGCGTCCACTGCACAAGCTTCACAAAACTGCTTCCTTTGCCAGGGAAATGATTAGCCTCTCCTTTTATTCAATTTTTTAATATCTTAAATAACTTCTTGAGGCTAAAAATACAAAAGAAGACAACTGGAAAAACTGAGTAACTTTTCTGTACAATGACTGCTAGTCAAAAAATCAACTCAGTAGACTGGAATAATGAGCCCAAATCAACAAGGGAATTTAACAGGAATAAACAACCATCTTTTATTCAACGTTCGCTAAAAGTATAACGTGGCCATTAAAGAAAATCCAGTTCTTTCCTTTGCTTCACTTAGTTTTTCTAAACTCTTTGCATCCTCCTTGGGTGACGAAGTAAATGTTACGAGCCTCCTCTCTTTCTTTTTCCCGCTAAGTCTGCTTCTTTTGATGTAGCTAACAACAAACACCCAGCATTTGCCTGCACAAATATCTGCTGAACATCTCTTTCATCCCAGTATATTCATTATCTTTCTCCCTCAAACCCAGTCCTCCCTTGTGTTTTCTTGGGGCATCTCCAACTGTTTTCCCTCATAGCCTAGTTTCAGTTTGTGGTCAGGATTTACCACGTCTACCTGCCTCTTGTTTTTATTCTCAATGATATGGACAAAGTTCACATCAATGTCATTTGTTGCGTGGATTAATGTTGTAAATTTCTAATTGATTTCTATATCTCCAATTATTCCTGTCTATAACCAATTATGTCAGCGACAACACCGTCATCACCACCTACGCTCAAACTCATTGATGATTCTCTGTCATTCGTAGAACAATAAAATCTAAGTGTGTTAATATAGAATTCAAAGCTCCGTGCACTCTTGACCTCACCTAGAATTTTGTTCTATAGCCTAGCTTTACTGTACCACTTGCATTCTCATTCTTCTCATTCTTGCATTCTTGCATTTTCATTCTTCTCATGCTTTTCTATGTATCTTTATCCATCTATAAATATAATTCTCCCTCTGTCCCTCTCTAAAGACAGTATATTTATCTTCAAGACTCAGCTCAAATGCTACCTCAGGGAAGTAGTCTTACATTTCCACAGCAGAAATTAATTGTACATCCTTCTATTTTCCATAGTGGTTTGTTTATGCCACTTTTAACATGCATATTGCTTTATTTATGTTTATAAATATATTTATAATATATTTTATGTGTGTGTTTTCCTAACTAGACTGTGTTTTAGAAGGCAGATGTTTATTCATCTCTGTATTCTTCACAAAGCCTAGCCTAGTACGAATCTTCACTGTGCAAAATATATGATTGTGGACTATAATTCTGACGTTTAAAACAGCAGGGATGCAGTTCTTTCATTCATTTGGTCCTCATTGGACTGCTTCTAGAGCTAGATTGTCCAACATGGTCACCACTAGCAAAATGAGGCTATTTAAATGAATTAAAATGATATGAAATGAAAAATTCAGTTCCTCGGGCACACCAGCCACATTTCACACACACTATAGCCACATGTGACTAATGGCTATTGGACTGCACGGCTATGGAACATTTCCACCATCACAGAGAGTTTTGTTGGACAGCACCGCTCTAGCACGTTTGCAACAGAAAGCTTTCAGCTGTAAGTAACAGAATATACAACTTGTCTTAATTTGCGTTCCTTGAAAACAGACCCTAGACAAGGTCTTAGACACATGTGATTTATTTAGAAGGTGATCCCAAGGTCAAGGAAAGCAAATTTGAGGGGAAAAAAAGTGAGACGGGGGCTTCCCTGGTGGCTCAGTGGTTAAGAATCCACCTGCCAATGTAGGGGACATGGGTTCGAGCCCTGGTCCGGGAAGATCCCACATGCTGTGGAGCAACTAAGCCTGTGCGCCACGACTACTGAGCCTGAACTCTAGAGCCTGCGAGCCACAACTACTGAAGCCTGCGCATCTAGAGCCCGTGCTCCGCAACAAGAGAAGCCACCGCAATGAGAAGCCCTCACACCGCAACGAAGAGCAGCCCCCGCTCGCAGCAACTAGAGAAAGCCCGCGCACAGCAACAGAAGACCCAACGCAGCCAATAAATAAATAAATAAAATAAATCTATTAAAAAGAAAAAAGTGAGACAAGGAAGGAAGACAACCCAGCAAAAGCTGAGTTAATAAGTGCGTTTCTGCTGTGGGCAACTTGGACTCTGTTGGAGCCCTTTGAGAAACCACGTTTAATGTGTTTCAGAGATGGGCCACCAGAGTCGGGGGAGACTTAACCCCCCAGCTCCACTAAATCCCATTTCCTATTGATTGAGGCTCAGGGAGAAGGGACTTAAATTCCTCCTCACCTATGATGTTTAGCACAGGACCTTCAAGAAGAGAAGAGGTTCAGGCACCTGAGGTGGAAAGCTATCAGAGTGCTGGCTACGAGCAGATCATCTCAGGTGGGCAAAAGGGATGGGTAGGGGCTTCAAAAGAGAGTGCTACAGTCCTAAATAGGGCTTAGGCAATAACTAAAATGGATTGCCCTACATAAGAATATCTGCAAAATGGAAAAATGAACACCTGTTAATTCAGTGGCTTCATAATAAAGGAGCCCTGGGTTGGTGGTTCTACAATAATCTTGGCTTTCCTCCTAGCATCATTTCAGGTCGTCTGCGGCACATCCAAACATCACCCCATGGGCGGGAAGGGGTGAAGCCCGGTCTCGGATCTTTTCTAAAGAGTGAAGAGAACTTTTCTAAAGGCTCTCCTGAAGACTTCCTCTTGAATGTTAGTGGCCAAGATTGCATCACATGAAGGTGGCAGGGTAATAAAATTGCCATGATTGACTTAAACTAATCAATATTCACCTCTGGGCTTCCCTGGTGGCGCAGTAGTTGAGAGTCCGCCGATGCAGGGATTACGGGTTCGTGCCCCGGTCTGGGAAGATCCCACATGCCGTGGAGCGGCTGGGCCCGTGAGCCATGGCCGCTGAGCCTGCACGTCCGGAGCCTGTGCTCCACAACGAGAGATGCCACAACAGTGAGAGGACCGCATACTGCAAAAAAAAAATAATAAAATAAAAAAATAAAAAATTCACCTCTTGGGTCTGGGGGCGGGGCTGCCTTTCTTGAGCAACTACTACCACACCCTCCAATATCTGAACAGAACAGGCCTCTGCTGGCAAAGAGAAGGTGCAATCGGAATGGAGATGTGTATGCGCTAGGTGAGCAGCAGTCTGCCACAGGTATAGGCACCAAGTTTTGAGAAGGATATTAACAAACTCAAAGGAATCTGGAAGGAAAGGACCAGGATTTCCAGGGCTGGAAAATGCATCATATTTTGAGTAGAAAATGGAACGAGGTAAATCCAGATCTTGATGTCATTAAACAACCGAATTAACCAACCCTTGAATTTTCCTCTGTAATATACAGAATAGAAAACTTAAAGGGTATTATGATAACTATCATTATTGAAGAAATACCATTGGATAGTAGATCAAGGTTAATTCTGATGTACCAGGGGATATAGCTTGAATCAGTGTGGGAGTTGTATATTTTTTTCATATATTTTACGGTCTTCTCTCTTTAGCAATTAGAGCTGTTCATAATAACATGATAAAGTAGTAATATCCTCACCAATATTAAAATTGAGCAAAAGCTGAGTGATGTTAACAATTTACATTCCAATAATGCTTTATGTTTCTAAGTATAATTTCATTTGACTACTCTTAAAATGCTATAAGGTGGTAGTGTGTAGATACTATTACTTCTATTTTCCTGTGGAAGGAATGAAGTTTAGCAAGTTTAATGATTGCTCACATCGTGAAGCTAATAAATGGCATAGATGTGACACCCTCAGATTTTCTGACTCAGAAATATTGCCAGTTTCTAAAACTTTATAACTGGTAGCCTATTTAAAAAGTCTTACGTAATTAAAAATAATTTTGTAATAGACCTGGATGTGACACTCGTTCTGCTTTATTTCCTATAACTAGCACTATTTTCCCAGGAATGCCCATCATTAACCACTCTATTTCTCTCTTCCCTTGATAACTTAAACTTACATTTCTTATAGCCCCTGCTGCTATACTTTCATGTCTTACAGATTCTGCCTGTCTTCCCCTTTAGCTGAAGATGCTTTATTTGGTATTAGTCATTATGTAGATTTTTTCCCCCTTTCCCAGTATTCTATGGGGTCCAGTTTGTGAATAGATAAAAACACAGCTAGAGGAAGTGCCCTTGTTTCTCTCCTTGATCAGTCTGAATTTTCTTTCTTTCATGGAGTGGTCTGGTTTATTTCATGATTTGCTGGAACATAATAAACTCTCTCCTTCCCTTCCTTTGTATGACATATGAAGGATTAGGACTGCTGTTCCAGTTACCCTGTCCTCTGTTCTTAACTTCCTTACTGGGTGGAGGTCAGTGCCTCTGTACAGCCAGCACCCATTGAGCTCTCTTCAAATCAATTAGGGAAGTCTAATCTGAGCTGTGGGATCTTTTGATTTAGTTCCGGATGTTGCTTTATGGCTCTAATTTTTATATTCGTGCAAACATACTATTTCTCTAGTTCTTGAGTTGGAATTTTTTAACAATCACCAGAGCTTCAAACTTTGCAGGATTTGAAGCAGCTATAGGTACAGGAAAAAAAAAAAAAACTTCCCATCTCAAATATGCTTGATGCAGGGGTTCCTTCAACTTCTTACAGGGGTTACTTTTGAGATAAGAAGAGTGACTGTTATACTGTACTGGTGATTTTGATATGTGTTATTTGGGGACTAATCCAAAGAGTACCTAAGAATCTTTAACTCCAGATATATAGCAAAAAACACATGAAAAGATATAGATTAAGTAAATGACTTTCCAATTACTGCAGTGATGCTTACTTGTTTCTTAATGTTCACTTTGATCTGCTATTTTCTACTTTATTTTATAGTAGCAGTGACAAAAATAATAGTAAGTAACAATAACAGTTACTGAGAGTTTACTATGTCTGAGGCATGATTTTAAACATTTTACATGTATTAGCACAAAAACTTGGTCAACAGAGTACCACTGGTATCCTCATTTTACATATTTGAAAACTGAGGCACAGAAAGATTAAGTAATTGTGCTAAGTCACACAGCTTTAAATGGTGAAGCCAAGACTGCTAGTCAGCCAATCTAGCTCCAGAAAACCATACACTATTCACTGTACTATTATATTATTATTATTATTAAATGTACTCACCATGTTGGAAGTTTTAGAGGTATGGCAGGAAAGCACAAAAGAAACTTGTGTCTTAGACAGTATTAATGCATTTTTTATTCCCTTCAAACAAACTCCTGCTATTTCAACTTGCATGTTTATGCACTGGCCAACTTTATTTCATTTTTATTAATTTCTACACTTTGCCACCTACCTAAAGTGTGTATGTGTATATGTGTATATATATATATATATATATATATAAAATAAATTGTTAAAGGTGATATTCTTGCATTAAGTCCTCTGTTTAGACCTCCAAAATCTTTGAGGTTAGAGAGTATGCCTTGTGAATTTTCTGAAAGGTTGACTTGAACTGTCTTTGAAGGAAGCCCAAACCAGGAAGTAAAAGAGAGTGAGAGGAACAAAACTAACCAGAGCAGTGACGAGAAGGATTCTCAGTAGTTGTTCAGACAATGAAAGCAAGTGAATAAGTGAGATAAAAGGTTTAAAACACAAGTACTAAAAAAAAATAGTTTACATAGTACAAATATTCTTATCTAGGGAGAAAAAATTGGGAATGTTAGGAAATCAAAGCTAGTCTAATGGTATTATAAATTTAGGATTAATTTTTATAAATCAGAGAAAAAAGAAAAATTAAATTTCTACAAAGAGCTATAGATATATGCAGGAAAGAAATTGGAATCATTACTACAGAGCTTCAGAAAAATGAAGGAAAAGTCAAGGAGATGGATAGGGAAAAAAAATGTGACAAAGCAGTGAAAAAAAAACAAGAAAGAAAAATATTGAGGGCGCAATATTTACAAAGACATTCCCGTGATTTTTAATGACTAAAAGTCACAGATACATAAGATGTGAGAGAAAGGCAGAGTTGAGTCATTCCCACAGCTGGCTGCTGAAGGAAAGGCTGCAATGTTTCTTTATTATGACAACTGACCGGCCAGATAAATTATGATTCAGTAAGTTACAGGTGTGGGAAATGGAGTGGAAACGTACAAGGGACTCGGCACACTGTAAACCTGCATTGGCTTTATCAGTGGACTCGTGTTGAGTCCATCTACTTGATGAACATCCTTATCAGCCAGCAAATATAAATGACTTATGGGAATAATATTTCAAGGAATAATGACACAGCTATATCTAGTCTTCTTCTAAGATCTGGCTTATTAAATATTAAATATCAAAGCTGTAAACTATAGTAGCAGCTTTATATAACTAAATTAATTTCAAACAAAACCTAATTTCCTTAATCATTGGCTGTAATCCTCCAGGAACATATGCTATTAACTCAACTACAAATGGCACTGAAATTGTATGACTTCAGTTATTTGATATCAAATTCTAATCCAGGGCACACTTCTCTGTAAATCTCCTATAGGGATTTTAATACTTCTACAATTATGTTGGCTTCTTACAGAGTAATCTTTTCATGCTCTTATTTCTCACTCCTTTATCCAATTTCTATTTCTTTTTTTCTCTCAGAGCATATTCTAGGTCAATTTTTCAAAACAAACTTCTGTGGAATTAAAAAAAATTATCCCAAATGATCACCAGAGTTAACATAACCTAAGATTCTGCACAGAGAAATAATTAAACTTAACTGGGGGGCTTCCCTGGTGGCACAGTGGTTGAGAGTCCGCCTGCCGATGCAGGGGACGCGGGTTCGTGCCCCGGTCCGGGAAGATCCTACATGCCGCGGAGCGGCTGGGCCCGTGAGCCCTGGCCGCTGAGCCTGCGCGTCCGGAGCCTGTGCTCCGCAACGGGAGAGGCCACAACGGTGAGAGGCCCGCGTACCGCAAAAACAAAACAAACAAACAAACAAACAAAAACTTAACTGGGAGTATTTATAGATCCAATTAACTGTCTATGGGCATGTATGTTGGGGCAAACCCAAAATAGTTAAAAAAAAAAAAAAAGTGATGCATATAATTCAGCTCATTGTCTCCATAGCCAAATGTTTATCTTGGAGTTTGCTCAGTGATGAAGCGCATCGTGTCTATTGTAATTATGAACAAATGGCTTAAGTGAATTTATTTTGTGCTCTTCTTGGACAAATGTTATCCATTTTTTGAAGAGTCCATTATGGTCACAGGCTAAATAATATATGATTAAGAATCTAAAATTGCTTAAAGTAAAAGATTTTGAGAAGGAGAGAAGAATTAGTTCATCCTATGGGGATGTACACAGCAGTACGCAGACGAGAATCCTGGCAAAAGTAGATGCCTGGGAAGTTTGGGCTTCTGTTCGTAAGTAGTGATGTGATGCATGGGGAGACTGGTGTTGACAGACACTTAGAAGAAGGAGAGTAATTAGTTCAGGTTTTAACCCTAGATGTCAGCCTTCCTCAGTGTAAGGAGGGGGCAGTCCAGGACGGCCTTGAATCCAACAAGATGGTAATTCAAGATAGTGGGCGTCAGCAAGAGGGGATGGTTGCCTTCCCAGAGAGCAACAGGTCATAACTATTCCCCTCTGCATCTAAAGGCTGAAAATTCTTAAATGTTTTTTTCTCCAGCTCAGACTTTCCCGGCCTTAAGGTTTTTCCAGACTCACTTTTGCTTGCCTATCTATATCTTCACCTGGATGCCTACCAGGAAGATCAACATAAAGTCGGCTCCTCTTATAGTCAGGGTCTCGTCATGGGATATCTGGCATCCTTGAAGGTTAACTTTTGTCTAAGCAGGCACGTTTAATGAGAAAACAGTTTACACAGGTGTGGGTAGAATGAACGGAGCCAATACCTGATGCTGAAGCACCCAAGGATTGGTAACATTGGGAAGCTGTTATCTCCTTTAAGCCTACAATGCAGGGACAAGGGCAAGGAGCCCAGAGAAAGATTTGAGCCACGGGACAGAGTCTATTTGATTGAAGCAGTAATCCCAGAAGGTAGTCACCGGCAGAGATGAGGTAGACAGGAAGGGATCATAAGGAATAAATTCTCCTATTTTTCTTTTCTCCTGTCTCCTGTTGTTATCTCACATATGTACACATCTATGGAATACACACATTATCTATTGGGGTGGCCAGAAAGTTCGTTCGGGTTTTTCTGTAACATCTTATGGTAAAACCTGAACGAACTTTTTGGCCAACCCAATATCTATCTATGTATCTACCTATCTACCTATCTACCTATCTATCTATAGTGATCTCTTATCCATATAAATTATAGAGACAAATTCCTCATTCATATACATTTATATAAGCATGTATATATGTATGTATAAGTCAACTTTGGTCTATATTTTAAGTAAACGTAAGAATCAATGTCTGTACTAGTTACTGTAGATATCTCGGCTGGCTGATCCTTACATGCGGCAACTGGCTTTGAACTCTTACTTCTAATAGGGTCCCTCCAGTGCCTAACAGCGGAGTCCCCAAAGGCTGAGTCCTCAACCCTCAACTCTTTCTCCTTATGTCCTATTCTCAGAATTCAACTATTGCCTTTATGCTACTGTGGGCTCTGACCTCAAGGCAACAATTCATAATTCACAGGTACAGTATTTGATTAGGAGTGAATTTAAAATGAGGTCTCTCTTTTGCTATGAAAAGGTGTAGAATTAAAAATTAAATAGACCCACTTTTGCCCTTTCTTGATGAAAACTGAAGCAACCCAAACAAAACAAACAAAAAAGAGAAAGGGAGCAGGTGGTCCGTCAAGCTAGCAGTGAACGTCTAAATTACATTCTTAACACTAGCCTAGGTTTGCTCTGTAATCATGAGCAAGGCTTGATTGAGTGTGGTTTAAGTCATATGTAACTCAAATGTTCCCAGGTCTCTCCAGCTTGTGGCTCTCCAGCTTATAGAAAAGTCACCAAAGGAGTCTTTCCTCAAGTCTCTGAGGGTCGATGGCTGTCAGGCATGATTGACACTCCCTCTGTCCTGTTTGAGGGTCAGTGCTCTTGAGACAGATAATCATCTCCATAAGGGCCAGGACTGCACTTACAGCTTCATTGCCACTTGCCTCGGACTCTCTGGTTCTCTTCTTTAAGGCAGCAGGAAAACGCCTTTCCGTTCTCACCCCTATGCTTACAGGGGATGTCCCATGGTGGAGTGGCCTGATTCCCTAGTGATAGCCGGTTGTAATACTCACCCAAAGCATATGGGTGACTCAGGGCTGGAGGAGTTACAGAACACCCAGGACCTCTCCTTCCTCCCCTACTTGGGCTGCTCACCTGAGTCTGACTCACAGAGGCAGAATCCTTTATCCAGCTTGGTAAGTGATTTCTCTCAGGGGCCCTCCTACACTTTGTCTCCGAATTTAAACCCACAACCTCCAACCCCAAGTCGCATCAGGCTACATCCCTGCTGTGGCTGAAATTCAAGTCTTTTGAGACTTACGGGTCCCACAGAAGCCTGGAGTGTGGCTAGGTCTATGAGTTTGGAATGTACAGAGTTGGGGGTGACTGTGGAAAAGAAAGAATGAACAGCCTCTTTCTCTCTGAAGTCAGGAGAGCAAGTTTCAGCAGCCCTGTGCAGCGTGGGGCTGGGAAGGGGTGGGGCAGTGGCAGGGAGATAGAGAGGGAGTTCGAGGTGTGCAGGAAAGGGAACAGTCATCCACCTTCTGTGCCAGCATGTTTAAGCCTCAGCTCTGCCCTCAAGATTCCTTGATAGGTTTCTGTGGCCAGCCACACCGAGGTTTCATTCCTTGTAATCAATTTTTAGCTTATTCCATTAAGGATATTTTCATCTGTGACTAAATTTTTCAGCTCTTAGTAGTTTGAGAAAATGGTAAAACTTGTCTTGAATGCCCTTGACTCAAAATTGGATTTGGTTGATTCATTTTTGAACTTAATCTTGAGTTTCTTATAAAAAGTACCACTGTCTATTAACCTACTCCCTACTGTTTCATCATTCATCACTCATCTTACCAACCCATCTTAGGGAATTTGTTGTTGTTGTTAGAAGGGCATCAATTTGATAGGAGTTAGTAACTTAGCAGGAGCTGTGTTGAGATATGATTTTTCTTAAGGCTCTATGGGAAACAAAGGTAGCATTGGTATAATTCTTGGACCTTGGGCTTGTTAAAAAATTCCTTTCTTTTTCCCCCTACATTGGGGATTTCTAAAAAAATGCAGCAGTAAGAATTGCAGTCAATTTCATGCTCAATACAAAATGTTATGAACTGAAAAGTTCTGGAGGCTTCAAAGAAAAAAAAAAAAGGAACACACGAACATATGGCTCATTTTAAAGGCATAAAGCTTACCTACTCAATTAGGTAACTTGGAGAGTATACCTTCAGCCATTGCTGCAAAGCCTCCACAATTTTCTGAAGAAAGTCACTCTTCAAACCACAACTGCTGTTTAATAAAAAGAAAAGATGCCGTAGTCATGGTATTTGCACAATATTCCTGCATTATCAATTTCTGACTCAGAAAGGAAAACAAAAAACAAAAAACGCTTTAGTTTCCCCAAGCAAAGTCTGTACCAATCTATTGAATGAATCTATCATTGCGTCTACTGGAGAGTTTAGAAATAGTGTCAGAGAAAAATTGTGCTGCTTTTATTTACAGCTTCATAGGTCATCTCTGAAAGCTATGAAGGCAGTACAGTGAAAAACGGAAACAGTGAGGGGCGCCGTCGACCCCACTCTGCTTGGCTTTTCTTTAGGACTTAGAGCAAAAAGGTGGTATATTAACATTGAAAATATTTCAAGAGCTCTCTTCAACTCTGTCAAAAAAGTAGTTTTGCCCAAAGAATGAAAACCAACTCCTTAGGGGAGTTGGGGCCTTGCAACAAATTAGGGCCCTAGAAGTTGTGTGATTAAACACACACATACAGAGAGACACCAGACGCCGTGTTTGTCAGTCTAGTTTATCTTCTAGGCATGCATCCATTGCAAACTCCTTAGACCTAAATCAAATCTTCTACAACTCAGCAGGTAGCACAATGTCAAGACATCAGGATAACCAGGCCGTGGCACCTGCTAGCCCTGCCGACAGCCAAAGATGACAAGTGAAAAGGCACACACTCTCCCCAGTGAGGGAGGAGTAGCCTCCAGGTAAGCCCATATGTATAGTTGGTTTCTGCTAGAACCTCCAAATAAACTTTTTAAAATCAATGTTTTTTGTCATTACAACCCTAAAGATTCAGAGGAAGAAGTCCCCTAGCCCCACCCTGGAACCTAGGTCACTCACTAGAATACTACCTGCATCTTTTCCCCATTGTGTTGCAAAGGCTCAGCATATGGTAAGCTTTCCATAAAAGGGACTGACCTTCTCCTCTCTTTCCCAGTCATCCCCTACTATTAGCAACTTTGCCATGCTGCCCCTGAAACAGCATGGGAAGATTCAGCAATTTATAATTTATAATCCAGCCCTCAAAATATCAGGAAGGGTATTTTTGGTTTCTATGCCCAGCCTAGAAGTTTAACAGAATGGATTAGCACGTGCAGACAATTATTGGACTGATATATTTTGAATAAATTCCCTCTTCTGTGATAGTAACAAACGTCCTCAGGTAGGGCTGTGGTCATTACATTAGTCAGCGCAGGACAAGATACCACACACTGGGTGGTTTAAACAACAGCCATTTATTTTCTCATAGTTCTGGAGGCTGAAAGTCTAAAATCAAGGTGTCTGCAGGGTTGGTTTCTAGTGAAGCCTCTCTTCCTGGCTTGTGGATGGACACCTTATCGCTACGTCCTCATATGGGCTCTCCTCTGTGCATGCACAGATTGAGCAAGAGACCGCTGGTGCCTCTTCCTCTTCTTATAAGGACACCTATTCTATCAGATTAAGGCCCTACCCTTATGACCTCATTTAACCCTAATCACCTTCTTAAAAGCCCTATTTCCAAACACAGTTACATTGGAGTTTAGGGCTTCAGTATACAAATTTTGAGGGAACACAATTCAGTCCATAACATTCCACCCTCATAGTACTTAAGTTATAGACATATCAGTGAGAAGAGTAAATATCACTCAAGGGTTTTCTGTCCTCTTCTTGGAAAAGGCTTAGTGTGTTTGGCTGTACACAGGATAATTGTGTCATGTTACGTATAAGGATGACATTGTTATTTACCTTATTTGGAGATTAAATATGGCTTAAGGAGAAGTATATGGATGACAAGTTGCCAAGAGGTGGACTTGTGATGATTAATTTTGTGTGTCAACTTGACTGGACCATGGGGTGCCCAGATATTTGGTCAAACATTATTCTGGGTTTTTCTGTGCAGGTGTTTTGGGCTCAGATTAACGTTTGAATTGGCAGACTGAGTACAGCAGATTGCCCTCCATAATGTGGATGAGCCTCATCTAATCAGGTGAAGGCAAGCATAGAACAAAAGGCTGACGCTTCTACAAAAAAGAGAGAATTCTCCTGCTTGAGAGCCTTCAGAGTGGAAGCTCTGTTCTTCCTGGTTCTACAGCAGGCTGCCATTCTTCAGACCCCAACTGGGACACGGACTCTGCAGATCTTGGACGTGCCGGCCTCCGTAAGCACGTGAATCAATTCTTTATAAGTAATACATGTACATACACACATAATACGTACAAACATAAATCCTTTTTTTCCTGGAGAACTCTGACTAATAGTCATTCATGCATTTCAAAGGCTGGCTATTGCCCACTTGTCACTTAATCACGTACACACACATTTATTGTAAACGTTTCCTGTGTAGTCATGTTCACTCTTGTTGTTGCAAAATTTAGGAATCAGACAATCCTAGCCAGAGTTCCCACAGTTCTGTGACTCCTAATTTGAGTCAGAAATTTGAGTGGTTATAAGATATTCAGATGATTACAAAATATTTCCTTAATTCTCTAACTTACCAGCTGCACGAACTCTGATGAGTTATCTCCTCTGAAATCCAGTTCCTCATTTGGCAATGGGGATAAAAATACTTCCCCTTTCTATACTGTGAGATCACTTTAGAACCTCATGGGATGACTCGTAAAAGCTCTTCTAAAGATACAAAGTGTCATCACATCACTGGCTGTATTACTATTACTGCATGACATGCATATGCATTTGTAACTGTGGGTTTATTTTGAATTAAAAATTCCCAAACTTTAGGAGACAGATCTTATCTCTTATCATGACAAACACCTTAGGTTAAACGAAGGATGGTTACTAAGTGGCTCATGTGCCCACTGCCCTGGCCAGTATCCAAAGTCTACCAGTGCACTTTACCACTGAGCTTGGGAAGAGCTTTAGAAATCTTCTAATGCCTGTATTCCTGGCAGCCACTACCAGTGGACCTGAGTAGGCACACAAGTGTATACCTTGTTGTCATCTCTGAATTAGTTATTAATTAATCAGTTCTGTGGGCCTTATGGACCTGCCAAAGGAACGTCTAGATTACTGTTAATTTATATAATGCAACACAGATCTATGGAAGAGTGAGGAACACATGTCCAACCTTAACTGCTGCATTTAGCAGCCATCCACTTTGCAGCTGTGTCCCACAGCCTTTGTGACCTTTGTGTTTGGAAATACAGACATGTCTGCTCTCCTCTGCAAATTGCTTTACAAATTCTGCAGGTCGTGGGAGCTGTCTTTGTAGAAGAGAGTTTTTTGAAAGGGAACAAGAAATCAGAGACACTGTGCCAAGAGAAGAAAATAGGCTAAATTAGCCACCTTCCTCACCAACCCTTACTCGCCTTCCTCCCCAACTAGAGGCACAACTAGTCCTTCTGGGGCTATTTTCCCAAGTCTTCTTCAGATTACACAGAAAAAAACAGAGCTCTCTGATTAAAGTTAGCCTAAGGTTTTATGTTTCTTTTTTCACTGAGTCATACAAAACAAACAAAACACATTCAGCTCAATCAAAATCTAACCAATCATATAGCATTATTAAACACGGCATCGACCGAAAGAAAATATGAACTCCTTGCCCAGGAAGGATGAATGCCAAGAACAGAGTAATTTTCTGGCTTTGTCTTTCATATCTATAAATTTTATTTTTGTGCAAGTCACTACGTTCCTGAATAGCTGTTGATGTTAAACACTGGGGGAAACTTACAAATGGGCAGTGAAATGCATTAGGGATTACCAGATGTTAGCTAGCCACACTCTGTGAGAACCTTACTCACATCTGGTTTTGACCTCCAGAGTACATAAAACACTTTCTTTTCTCTTCTCTTATTCAATCTCCTTATTTTCGTGGCCAAGTATATGCTGGATGCAAAAACTTTTCAGACCAAAACTTGGCATGTGAACTCTCGATCTGGCTGCAGTTGGGTTACTACCAATTTGCAAAATAAAGTATGAATAATAAGTAAGAGTGCAAGTAAAGTAAATCTTTACCATCTTATCAGGGAATATAAATCATTCTGGCACATACGTCAACCTTAATTTCTGTGTAAAAGTTCCAGATGTAGTTATGATTCTATTTTATAAACATAACCAACTTATTAGGAATAATGAGAGCGAAAGACCCCATGGATCTCATGAATGGCCCTTCCTCATGAACACAATCTGAGCCCAGAGCCTTGGAATTCGACTGAGTTCACTTGACAGTGTTGCCTCTACACAGGTTTTCCTGGTCTCTTTGTTCCCGTCCCTCACTCAATTAAACGCCTCTTCCCTCTACTTCATTTTCTGCCATGTATATGCCTCCTCTTGACCTACAAACGACAGATTAGCCTTTTGGGGTGCAATCAGGGCCAAAAAGGGCATTTCTTTTTAGAACACATATCTGCAGTAATGATTTAGGATACCAACCTCCACTATTTTTTGTGTTTCAAAGTAGGCTTCAACATGAAACGCTTGCTATGGGTTTTCAAACCTAAGCTCTTGGTCATATCAGACTCCCACTGCTGCTCTGCCCGCCTGGCACCTGGGCATCACCACCTCTCTCTGTCCACTGTGTGCAGGTCTTGCGTAGACTGGTCAGACCACCTAGGATTCTCAGCCACTGTCAAAGTTGGCTCTCCTTTATTAGATACCATTTACTGTGGTCCAGGTGCGTTACCTTCTCCAGTGCCACAACAGCCTGTTAGGGCAGAACTCTTAGAATGAGGAAAGGGAGGCCTAGATTCATGTACTTGCCTGTAGTTCCATAGTTAGGTCTCTTGGTACTTAAACCCTTCACCAGGAGCTGCTTCTTTCCTGGCCATATTAGAAGCATCAGTTCTGACCACTCCTCCCATTTCTGCAATCCTTGGTCATTGAACAAAAGGTATCGCCACTCCATCTCCTCTCCTTGGTGTTTTTTTTATCCCCTACTGCTCTTCAATTCTGTACCCCTGAACAATGCCAGCACCCCAGGTGCATTCTCCTGGCACCCCATCGAGCTTTTGCCTTCATCTAAGTGTCATCCTCTGTCAATGTCATCTGGGTTGAACATCTTCTGCCTCTCTTAACCCTCCAGACATCTCCTTTCTTTACTCAGAAGCTTGACACATGGATTGGTTTTCTTTTCTAACAAATTTAGTTTTAAGAGACTGTGACGTTCTCTGATTCTTACAGGAACGTTGGCTTTCATGTCGCTTTTATTTTCTTCCAGTCTGCTGACTTCCTTCTTTCCCTTTTTGCCCTGCCCACGACCTTTACAGCTGAGGTCCGAACAGCAAATATTCACCATCCTTGGTTCTCTTAGATCCCCACACTCTGCTCACCCTGTCTGGGAAAACTGAACCCAAGATGAAGGCTACAACCTACTTTCTCTGTACTCTCTCTACCGCTGGACAGTTGAAGGCTGCCAGAGGAAGCTGCATATTCCTGTATGTTGGTGCTAATGCTAGCTTGGAATGTTCGTTAACCCTTTACTTGCCTTGGATTAGAGTCCACTCTCTTCTCCCTCAGATACAGGCCCAAGGCTTTACCACACTCCTAAAGATCTCCACCCAGCGCCCTCCCCTCCCTGCCAGCACACGGCCTCACGCCCTACTTCACTGTGACGACAGCCCCTCGAGCCTGATCTGTCAACTTCCCGTCTTAAGATTTTGCCTTATCTAAATCCACATGCTTCCTTCCTTCCTTGTAATCTCAGAGGACAAGAAGTCTCTTCTCCTGCCTGGAATCCCTTCCCCCCATCTCTCCATTTGGCTAACTCCTCACTCCTCTGTTAAGGCATCTCAGATGGTCACTCTTCCAAGACGGGCTCCATCGAGCTGGTCCTATGGTTGGGTCAGGTGACTCCCATCTACCTTCGTGCTTCTGACGTGCTAGTGTAAAGCTGCTTAGGTGTTTGCTGCCTGGACCAGGCTGGGAGGTCCCCAAGGTCAAAGACCTGATCCTTCTCACCTTTAAATCCTCAATGTAGTGCAGGCCTGTCACCTAAAAGGGACACAGTTTTACTGATTTGTTTTTGTTATCAACTTCCTTCCTTAACTGAGCTGGATGTGTTTCCGTAACAGTCTAGACAAAAAAAAAAAACAAAAACCCCAAACAATCCACCCCCCCAAAAAAACCCACCAGACTAACAGACTCAATAAGGACGTCCTATGCTTCTACATCTCATTTCTATTAAAAAGAAAGATTTTATAGACAATGCAGTATATAACATATATTATGTGCGTGTATATATATTTATACACATACATATTCATAATTTTTCTAGTACTTTATGTGCAATAAAAAATATCTTTTGTTTTCCATTCTTAACACTATTATACACTTTAAATAAGTCACCTGCCCATTCTGGGCCTCAGTTTGCAAAGTGAGGAGGCCGGACTTGGTAAGCTCAGTGAACTCTTCAGCAATGAGATGACTGTTTGATGACAATGATAATCAAGCAGAGACTCTAGGCCTGGGCGACAGCAGAAAAGTAATTGACTCTGCTATTCTAAAAGTATTTGCAAACTATCACATAATTATTCCCTTACCTGACATTTCTAAAGTGAGCTTTTGAATTTATAAGCTGCTTTCAAATTAAATGAAATAATCAGATAAATTCTTATATTAGTACGTCAATTTCCTTTTTGAAAATACACTTTTAAATTTTATAATAATTTTAGATTTACGTAAAGTTTGCAAAGAGAGTGCAGACAGTTCCTGTATACCCCTCATCTGGTTTCCCTTTTGTTAATATCTTACATTACTACCAACTCAACTCTAGACCTCATTTGGACTTCACTAGTTTTCCACTGTCCTTTTTCTGTTCCAGGATCTCAGTGAGGACACCACATCCATTCATCATGTCTAATTAATTTCCTGTGGGCTGTGAGAGTTTCTCAGTCTTTGCTTGTTTTTCATGACCTCGATGGTTTCGAGAAGTACTGGTAGGGTATCCTGCAAAATGTCCCTCAATTTGAGTTTGTCTGATGTTTTTTCTCATGGTTAGACTGGGGTTATGGGTTTTGGGGAGGAAGACCACAGAGATACAGTGCTATTCTCATCACATCATATCAAGGGAATGTATACCAACATGACGTATCACTGTAATGTGAACCTTAACCTCAGTGTCCTTTTATGGAGCAATTTCATATTCGTTACCTCATGTGACTCTTTTAAGGATCATGGTATATACAAGCCTGGCATCCCCAGCTCCATTTTACAAAGGAAGACCTCGAGTTGGGGTTTGGAGACAAGGCATCATGACTGTCACACTATCAGTCTCTCCCTAGCCCCCTGACGATCTCTTCCAAGTCACACCTAAAAGAAGCATTTATAAGAAGCATCTTACAATGCTTTCCTGTATACATTCATTTTAGTGCTCCTGTGGTTAAGAATTTTCACGATTAAATGCTACATGGTATCTTCACGACTACAGCTATAATCCTAGGCTTATTTGGACAAATCCAAAATGAATCAACACGCCCAATCAACCAATCAAGTAGCCAACTAATCATTATTTAAATTCACATTTGGAATGAACTTTCTTTTTTCAAATGGATTACTTGGTGTTTGATAGTCACACTTTATTTTCTGGAAGATTCAAGCCTTCTTACCAGACCCCAAAAATCTTTAAAAGAAAGTTGTTTCTTCATCTGTAAAATAGGCTTGTGATTTACACAGAGATACAATATTTTGGGTGTGTATTTCAATATGATAGGAAGGGGGCCTGATAACTGTCCCTCTGGAGACACTAGTAACAATAATAATCATTGGTATTATAATGATAGCAATAACAGCTAACATATTTAGCTCTTACTATGAGGCAGAATTTGTGCTAAATGATAATCTCATTTCATCATCAAAATCTATGGGTTAAGTGCTTGAAGCATTTACTTTGCTACGGCTGCCATAATAAAATACCACAGACTGGCTTAAAGAACAGACCTTTGGGACTTCCCTTATGGTTCAGTGGTTAAGGCTCAATGCTCCCAATGCAGGGGGCCCAGATTTAATCCCTGGTCAGGGAACTAGATCCCACATGCCACAACTAAAATATCCCGCATGCCTCAATGAAGATCCCGCACGTGGAAACGAAGATCTCACATGCCCCAACTAAGACCTGGCACAGCCAAATAAATTTTAAAAATAAATAAATAAATAAATATTTTTTAAAAAAAGAACAGATATTTACTTTCTCACAGTTCTAGATCACAGAGAGCAGTCTGCTTCTGTCTGAGGCCTCTCTCCTTGGCTTGCAGACGGCCACCTTCTCGCTGAATCCTCACATGGCCTGTCCTCTGTGCATGTGCACTCCTGTTATCTCTGTGCACCCAAATTTCCTCTTTTTATAAGGACACCATTCAAATTGCATTAGGACCCACCTTAATGGCTACATTTTAATTTAATCACCTCTTTAAAGACCTTATCTTGAAATCCACTTACATTCTGAGTTACAGTACTAGGGGTTGGGACTTTAACATATGGATACTGGGAGAACATAATTCAGCCCATAACAGGAACTGTGACTCAAACCCAAGCTGCATGACTCCCAAGCCAAAGTCTTAACTATTTAGCTATCCTGGGAAATGAATCTTACAACTTCAGGGGAGTAAAACCACCAGCATTTTTAGACTTACTTATCATCACAGCCAATCATGCAGTGTTTCCACTGATCTGTGATCTCCCTCCATGTGATAGAATGAAGCACTGAGCTCATACCAATAATATTCACTGCTTTATTATTTACCCCATCATTTACAAGCAGCTGGCCTTAGAAGAGGACTCAGCTATGACGCCAGCTGGGGAATAACATATTTCTGTTTTGGGGTGTTGCTTATTCAGCTCTCACTCGTATCTTCATTTATTTATTCAACAAATATTTACTGAGTGCTTGCTATAATTTGGGCATTTTTCTAAGCACTTTAGAAATATCATTTAATTTAATCCTCATAATACATGAAGGTATTATCATTATTCTTATCTTACAGATGAGAAACCAAGGCTCAAAGAGGTTAAGCAACTTGCCAATCACTTAAGAGGTGGTGACAAGGCTTGAAGAAGGCAACCTGAGGGCAGCCTCACTCCAGACCCTTTGCCTGTACTTCAGACTTCTCTTCCTTGCTAGCTGTTAAAGTTTCTGAAGGTTGATAATTACCTCTGACTTTTCCTTTTTTTAAAATGAGAGTAATTATTACAGTTATTAGTAACTTAGCAAAGATCTGTTTTTCCTCTACTATTATATATAATGTGAAATAGTTGCAATTAGAGTTCCTATTTAATCCTTATGTTTCAGAACAGTAAATAAATCTGTGAGTTTTCTGGTTCAAATTTGTGATCTAGCAGCTAAGACTTCACCTTTGAAATAACAGAAAAGATTTTTAAAGCCAGAAAGGATGCAATTAAAACAGTGCTTTGAAAGCATGGGGGGACAGACTAGGCATTTTGAGGAATTTCAGGAAGCTAGAATACAGATAGGATAGGGTCAATGGAGAAAGCAGAGCAGAAGAAAACAGCCTAAGAGAACAGAGATGAACACAGCTCTTTCCATGAGAGCGCCTAAGACGCTAAAGTCATACCAGCAAGTGTGAAGAGCAGCTGTGCTCAAGGTATTTATTCAATAACTATATTCAGACCGTCTATATTGGGGAGCACCGCTACTCCTTACCTAGAGCCCTCAATGATCTCGAGTTAAAATCTGAGAAGTGTTCTTGAAAGAAAGAGGGGGGTGGGCTAGGTGAGACTCCTAGTAAGGGTGTAAAGAGAATCAGAACACTCTTGGGGGTGGATGTGGCTCTTGCAGCAGCCAGGGCTGGGGGATGGGGTAGAGGAGAGAAATCAAGGCAGCTCTACCAAGGCCTGAGTGAGACGCACTAAGCACTAGCTCTCAGAGGCTCATGGGAGCCCTCCTTGCACTGACACCACTGCCTGCTTCTGTGTGTGTGCGTGTGTGTGTTAGAGTGATGTCTGAATAGGATCAAAATGGGGCTATGGGAGAAATGAACATTATTAGGAGGTTGTGGCTTTTGAGACCAACCTGCAACTTTGGTAGCTCTGGATGCAGACACGACTTTGGATTGCATCACTATTGGGAGGCCATGGGTGGGACCGTAATTGCATGCACACTCTTCGGATAGTATCAGGCGGGGACATCTCTAGCCCTGTAGGTGTGGGAGATTTTTTTAATTGCTCAGTGCTTTTTTCTTTTTTTAATGATTATCGGACTCTTGGCTTGAAGGTTTCAAAATAGTTTTCAAAGCTTCCAGTTTTCTAAAACGGGTTTAGGAGAAAATTAAAAAGAACTAACCTTAAGGTGCTCATTAATGACAGTTTTGTTTTTCAGATCCAGAGACAACAAAACCTATACCGAATCTAAACCTTCAAAACAGAGGAAAAAAAAAAAAAGATGTGGGGAAGATGTCAGATTGACCTCCTTTCTTTTCTGTTAACCTTTCCCCCTGGAGAGCCCTTCTCAAGAGACCTGAGAAAGAGAAAAGCAACCCCCTAAAGCAGGCAACTGGTCTGGCACTGTCAGCCCGGTCTCGGTCTCCTCCTGGTGAGCACAAAAATTTCACAGCACATCCACTTCAAGCAAGGCCACTCTGTGAGCATGATGGATCAAGACAAAAGATAGGACCACTCTACAATCATGTCTGAACACAGACAAAACATGAACATTGTCCAAACCACAAAAATGACCAAACATTCCCCACCTATCTAAATTAGCGTCAAGACACTCAATTGTAGAATTATGAGCCCTACTTGCTGATAGCATCCAATTTAGAGTAAAGCCCCACCTTCTTCAGCCCTCTTTAAAATCACCTAACACAAGCCCAATCCTTTCTAGTAAGTCTTTTCTAACCTTTCTGACAGCTTCTTAGCGAGACACCCCACAGTTCTCCATGGAGTGTGTACTCCCTCCCTAAAAACGTAATAAAACCAACTTGTTCAGCAATAGATGTGTTCCTGGTGGTGTCGGGATGGAGGATTTTGACAGGTCTTAGGAATGTCAAGTTTCTCTCTGCACTTTTAGTATTACTTGTCTCAGATCATCAAAGAGCAGCTCCCCTGGACTAAGTTTCCTGGTCCAGGCAGTAATTGCCAAGGTTTGCCAAGCTCTCAGGACGTGCCAGGAGCTTTATATGAATTAACTCCTTTTATACTCACAATGGCCCTACGAGTTGAGAGGCTTAGTACCCCGTTTATAGATGAGGAAACTGAGGTACAAAGGTTACACACAACTAAGTGGCTGAGCCAGGAGTCCAGGACAGCCAGTTGAGCCAGTGCTGGGGCTCCAACGTCCACACCATGCTGCTTCCCGCTGTACAGAATCACTGCTGTACAGTCACTGGTCACTGTGCCATCAGCCTGCACTGAAGGGCACTATAATAAACAGCCCCAGGATATCACTGCTAGGTTTCCTGTAAGATGTGGAAGAATGCAGACGCACAGGAAAAAAGAAATCTCCTTAATCACAGCACCAGAAATAACTGAGTTTCTTTTAAGTAACTGGATTTTTTTTCACCTAATGAAGACAGTAATTGTATAATTCAGAGATTTCAACCTAATTTAAGACAGGGATGGGATGATTTTAGACTGAATAAACCTAAGCAAGAAAGACAATTCTCTTTGAGTTTTACTTTCAATTTTACTAATGTGGTCAAGAGAGCATTCCTGCTTGGTAGTAAGAGGACTAGCTTTTTTTTTTGGCCGCATCACGAGGCATGGGGGATATCAGTTCCCTCATCAGGGATGGAACAGAGCCCCCTGCAGTGGAAGCCCAGAGGCTTAACCACTGGACCACCAGGAAAGTCCCAGGACTAGCATTTCTTTATTTTCCCAGAAAGAGAGAGGTTGAGGCACAGAGGCTTGGAAGGTAATAATTAATATCTAGCAAGATCTCAATAACTTAGTTTCATTTTATTCTATTGATTTTTGGTAATTACCTTCCATTTATAGCCTACTACACTGATTTTCCATTTACAAGTGATACAAAGATTTCTTTAAAAATTATTTCAGTAAAAATTTGAGTTCGTTTAAGGAAAAATGTTAAGTTAATAGTGGTACAGGTGGTAGGAGACCAAACAAGGAAACAAAAATCATGAAGGTGCTTTGGGAAACGCTGACTTCAGTTGCCTCTTTGCCTTGGGTGCTGGCAAGTCGGAGTTTACTTCATGAGTCATTGATGTCAAGGGTACAGTTCCCTACTCCATGAATTTCTCCGTCTGACCTAAACCTAGCTTTATCTTGTCTCCCCCTCACTGTCTCCTCTGCCCTCTTGTCTTGCCACCCTACTTCCTTTCAGAAAAAATAGTGTGTGTGGGGGGGCGAGACATAATAAAGACTATCTCTTTGCTTTAATAACACCTGGTCCAAACAGTGGAAGTGACCCGGGCTACCCGTCTGCTAAGGGAGGGGCAGAGAGCTCTGGGAAAGCCCAGGGTGCCTCGTTTCCTCTAGTCCGGGAAAGTTTTAATTCTTCAAACTGGGCTGGAACCTTATTTCTAAACCTGCCTGCGCAGCAGATTCTCCGGCTCTCCTGCGTCCCATCTCAGAGTCACTGTGAGAGCCTGTTCCTGCAAGAAGTGTGAGTGAATTAAAGTACTTCAGTGGAAAAGTAAGGGAACCCCCCAGCCCCCGACGTCCCCCTCCCCCTTTCTGGCTATGCAGCCCCACGACCTTCAGTCCGCCTCCCTCTTTCCAATTCCTCGGAGCGGCGAGGTTCTCGAGGACCCCACGGAGGCCGGGCGGCGGGGGTCGAGGGCAGGGACGGAGAGAGCCCTCCCCACTCCCCGGGATTGGGAGGGGGATGGGCAAGCGCGGGAGAATAACTCCTGGGAGCCCGAGCAGCGCAGCCCCAGACTCCCCGGAAAGCCCGAAAAGCTGGGTGCAGAATCGTCTCTCTTTCAAGAGTTCTCAGGAAGTTTGGGGGAGGGGCGCTCCGCTCGCTCCAGTTCGCGGGAGGGTGAGGGAGGACGACAGCAGCGGCAGGTCTCGGAGCTGTGTCGCGTCCCGCCCTCGGGCGGGCTCGGGTGCTCCGGGCGGCGGGGTCTGCGGGGCGCGGGCAGAGCGCGCCGGGCGGCATGGAGGGACTGGTCCTGCTCAACGCCCTGGCCACCCGGCTGCTCTTCGTGCTGCACTCGCTGGTTGGAGTCTGGCGAGTGACCGAGGTGAAGAAGGAGCCGTGGTACTGGCTGCTGGCGCTGCTCAACCTCTTGCTTTTTCTGGAGACGGCGCTGACCCTCAAATTCAAGCGCGGCAGAGGCTACAAGTGGTGAGCGCACCCTGGGTGACGGAGGGCACGCCGAGTCCCCGGGCGCTGTCCCCTGCGGCACTCTCAGGCGGCCCAAGAGCCCGTCTCCCCGACGATTCTTTACTGGGATGCGGAGGACCCCCATTGTCCTCGCTGGGAGCATCGAAGGAGCGCGGGATGCTTGGGCGTCGCTTGGACACAACGGAGTGCCCCAGGGTCCCAGGGCAACCCGGGAGAGGGGAAGGCTCCAGTTGCAGCCACGCGCCACCCAACCCCAGGTTTAGCAACTTGAAAGATGGGGAAAAAAGAAGGGAAGCGCTTGCATGCTCTGCAGAAAGTGCTCCAAAGTGGGAGAGTAGTGGGGCGACGGGGATGTCATGTGCTCTGCGTTCTGAATTTGGGGTGTGGTTGTGCACGGCTTAGCCTGAGTGCATGCAGTTATGGGAATGCCCTTCGCCGGGCATCAGCGACTTGTGTAAGGGCTTGTGCACATCGGGCAGCGCTGGGGGCAGCACTTCCCGGGGTGACAAGCCACTCGCAGCACGTCTGTGGTTTCAGCCGCTTCCCCGCAAACCAGCCCCAGCATGGCACTAGCTTCAGGTGTCTTCCGGGCTTGGTTGCTTCCGAGAGCCTCGGTTAATGGTCAGCCCATCTTGTCAGATGTGTCATTTCTTGCTTGTTTCAAACAGCCTGCTTAGTTTCACTTGGATTTGTTCTATATCACCTTAGGAAGTTACCTTAGATATAAATGTGTGATTTTGACATTGGTTTCACTTAACCCACTTAGATTCATCTTAATTTGCTCTAACTTGTACTAAGATGGTACTTTTGAGATGAATGTGCATTTCTGAGCTTGTTTGCTCATATAAAGTTTATATAGCATTTACAACGTTAAAAAAAAAAAAAAAAAGATGGGTTACGACGCTGGTGAAGGTACTAGCAGGCAGTGGTTCAGCCTTCACCTCAACGTGCCAGACCGCAGACTCTTTAGTGATGTTTTATTTCCTCCCCAAAGACTTGGATGGCAATCAAAGAACTGAGAAAAAGATTCCCTGCCATTTACAAAGAGCCTCTACCTCTACGGCTCCACTCCCAGGAAATTTTCAGCCCCAACTTATCTGAGTTAGGCCTCTTTCTGTATTATTTTTTAAAACAATGAGTCTGTGTTTTCATGTATGCCATATTTAAGAAGAATACCAACTGCTATGAGATAGAGGAAAATACGGTTAGCCAATTCAAGAATTGTATACATGATGGCATATTAAGAAAAAATAAAAGAAAAAACCCCTCTGGACAGTTTTACATATTAAACTACAAAAGGCTGTGTATTTCACTACAATCCAAGGGAGAGAATGCGTTGTCTCTTAAAATCATGTGAGTCTTGCTTAAATTTTCCACTGTCGAAAAATTTCTAGAATTATCAATGAAGGAATTATTCAAGTAGAATCAATTTAATACAACAAGGATTGGAGGAATGTCACTGCCCCTCCCCCCATTGACAGCTTATCAAGCAAGAGAGATCTGAGGAACTTTCCAGTATGCCTTTCGGAAATCTCAAAGAAAAATAGTATTAGTTCCCCAAATAAGCCTTAGGGTTAAAGAAACAGAAGGGAGAAAAGTGTTCACCCAGCAAGCGGATCACATGAGATTGATTTAGCTTTTACTGAGTAGCTTTAACATGCTAGGGTAAAAAATATCTTCAGTAACATGAGGATGAAATCTGAGGCTTAAATATGTTCCATGGAAAGTAGTCCTGCCACCAGCCATCATCAGAGCTTCTGGGAGACATGTCAACCTCAGAAGAAGGAACAGCTCAACTGGCCCTGAAATATCCTCCTTCTTCTCCAAGAGTGAGGGCTTAGCTCACATTAAGTCAAAATTCCATGCCAGTTGTGTAGAAATACTGTAGGCAATGGAACCTTCATGTCCGTATCACCATTGACCACTGATTGACTCAGATTGACATGTAACTTAAAACTGAGAAAGGACAAAAGGATGGGCCAAAACCTGGTGATGGTCAATATGGCAAATTAAACAGGAAACTGGGGACATGTCTGTATATAGAGCATGGATTCAAAATCAGACAGATAATGGAGTAGAAATCGGGGCTTTCCTACTTACTTCCTGTGAGGCACTGAATAAGTTACTTAACCTTTTTGAGTCTCAGTTTCCTCATCTATAGATACTTATCTCATAGGTTGTTATGAATTAAATGAAATAATATATGTTGATGGTCAATGAATACAAAAGAAATGGTCTTTTCTAGATCCTACAGTTTTTCTTATTTTTCTTCTTATTAAAAAATATTCTGTGTCCAGTGGACATATTTTCTGTCTGTAAAAGTCAAAAAACTTTACCTGAGAGACTGGCCAGTAAACCATTGGTTCAGAGCCAAAAAGCAGAAAATAATTCTCATCTTTATTTCAGAACAGGCCCATGATGTATATTGTATATTATAGCACTAACTGAAAAAAATTTTTGCTGGCTCAATATCAAGATTATATTTGAGAGTTAGCAAAAAAAAATAAAAAATCCTTGATAGACTTGGCTATTATAAAATTTCAGGAACAAACGAGTCTTTGTAAAATGATCTAAACAGAAATGTGATAAGTAATTCTTTGTTCTACTGATGTTACCAAATAAAACCGAGTCTACAAATATCGTCATTTTCGTGATGGACAAAGGTCACATGCTGTTCTTTCATAACTTTGAGAAAAAAATCAGAAAGTGGAATGCTAAAAAAACATAGAAAATTATCCCAGATATAACATGGTGACACTTAAAAAGGGTTTGATTTGGGACATACTTCATTTCTGGATTGAAGTTTTCTGAGTAAGGAAAAGCATAATTTTTTGTTGTTTTTGAACATTAAAAAAAGTTGTCATTAGAAAATCAAGGCTGATGGAATAAAAAAAAAGATAAAGTAAAAATGATGGCAGTAGGAAAATGTTCCTCTAAGTAGGAAAATGTTACTACAGAGATCTTTATGTAGATCTACATAATATAAAGATATATGTATCTTTTTCTTTTGGCTGAGTTGGGTCTTCGTTGCTGCGCATGGGCTTTCTCTAGTTGCGGCGAGTGGGGGCTACCCTTCGTTGCGGTGCGCGGCTTTCTCATTGTGGTGGCTTCTCTTGTTGCAGAGCACGGGCTCTTGCATGGGCTTCAGCAGTTGTAGCACATGGACTCAGTAGTTGCAGCATGCAGGCCCTAGAGTGCATGGGCTTCAGTAGTTGTGGAGCATGGGCTCTAGAGCACAGGCTCAGTAGTTGTGACACACGGGTTTAGCTGCTCCACGGCATGCGGGATCTTCTTGGACCAGGGATCAAACCAGTGTCCCCTGCATTGGCAGGCGGATTCTTAACCACTGTCCCACCAAGGAAGTCCCTATATCTGTATCTTTCGATCCATTGGTCTTACATTTTTGACTCTACCCATTAGAACCAAAAGTACCCATATGCAAAGACACACATACAAAAATACTAATTTTCATCTTGTTAGTGGAAAATAAAGCTAAAATCAACCTGATTATTCACCAATAGATTGGTTGAAAAATTGTAATATACCCATGCTATAGAATATTTTGCTGGTATTAAAAATAATGAGCTAGGGCTTCCCTGGTGGCGCAGTGGTTGAGAGTCCGCTTGCTGACGCGGGGGACGCAGGTTCGTGCCCCGGTCCGGGGGGATCCCACGTGCCGCGGAGCGGCTGGGCCCGTGGGCCATGGCCGCTGGGCCTGTGCGTCCAGGGCCTGTGCTCCGCAGCGGGAGAGGCCGCAGCAGTGAGAGGCCCACGTAACGCTAAAAAAATTTTAAAAAATAATAATAATGAGCTAGATTTTATCTATTGACTTTGAGGGATGTCCATGATATGTTGTCAGAAGAATAAAGTTACAGACTTATGTATATTATGCCCTCAATTTTTAAACAAACTTGTCAAGGAACTACCCTTTGTATCAATTGAATACATTGTCTATTTACTAGTCAAGAAGAAGAAGGAGGGGGAGAGGAGGAGGTGGGGAGGCAGGAGAAGAGAATGAGAAGAAGAAGAAAGAGGAAAAGAGAAAGAAGAAGAGTTGGAGGAAGAGGGACAACCCTCTCACACTGAAAATCAATCAATCAATCAAGGCCTGAACGGTGGACTAAACTCTGTTTACACATGAAGTGAAAATTTCTCTTCTGGAATATCGGATCCATGAAACTCCTTTAGACTGCTCTAGGCTAGTTTGAACATTGTCCTTTTTATTAAAATTTGTACCTGGCCCCAAATAAATCAAATCTATAGAAATCATGGTGCAATACACAGAGCTAGAGAGGAAAATGTGAAAAAAATTTCTTGAAACGCAGCAAACATATTACACTTGTCCAAAGAATGTTTCTTTAGCTATTCTTTGGATAGGAAAAATGGAACTGGAGCTGCTGAGCTCAGCTGTCCAGGGACAGGCAACATTACATCAACACTAAGAACTTGCCAGTTGGAGGAGCTTAATTTGTTGGAATCCTATAGAATAAAGAGGGTAAGCCAACGACACATTCCTTGTCAAGTCCAACAAATGTGTGCTGGTGGAATTCGGCCCTTTTCCCCTAGTATTTATTAATTTCATCTGCTCTTCACGTACTTTTCATTAAGATGAAAATTAGTATCACTGCTTTATTTTTTCTTGATTTTGTCTTCTATTGTCTGGGCAACAATCCAAAGGGTCTGTGAATTACCATTTAGGTACAGTCAAACAGAAGATAAGATTTCCAGTTGCTTTCTAGCTAATACTGATAAAATATTCCTCAGGAAATAGAAAAACGATCAAGATTGTGACAAATTTGAAGCCTGTTCACTTAAAAGCAGGTGGTATCTGAGAATAAGTAGAAATCTAAGTTGAATTGATTGACAAAACTGTAGAATTGTAAGCACTGAGCTTTCTTCATCAAAATTTCAAGAATACAAGGTAAATATCATTGAGTTAATAAAACAGCTCACTTATATGGTCACCTTTCTGCATTGTCTCTTTCCCTTCTCTCTTTTTTTTTTAAATAAATTTATTTATTTATTTTTGGCTGTGTTACTACCTGCAGGCTTTCTCTAGTTGTGGCGTGCGGGCTTCTCATTGTGGTGGCTTCCCTTGTTGCAGAGCACGGGCTCTAGGCGCGCAGGCTTCGGTAGTTGTGGCTCGCGGGCTTAGTTGCTCCGCGGCATGTGGGATCTTCCCAGAACAGGGCTTGAACCTGTGTCCCCTGCATTGGCAGGCGGATTCTTAACCACTTCGCCACCAGGGAAGTCCCCTCCCTTCTCTTTTATTAGGTTGAATCAGACAACTACTTGTTGACCTGCCTACTAAGTAAACATGACACATGCTAGACACTGTGAAGAAACAGAAAACAGACATATTTGAGATTTTAAAATAAAATGTAGCATTTCAATGAAGTGTTCACATGTGTGGGAATAAGAATAATTGTGAATAGTTAGCATTTTGTGATGTTCGGGCTCTTTCAAGTGTTTACAGAACTTCCCACTTGATCCTGACAGCAGCTGTAGTTATTTTGTTTCTGTTTTCTCCCATTTTTAGGTGAGGAAGCTGAGGCACAGAGTTGTTAAACCATTTAAAGATCATTGAGTTGGTGATGGGGAAAACAGGGATGTTAAGACTCTAACAATTTAGAGGAGAAAAGGATGTGGGGAGGAGTGATGGGGCAGGGTGGGGACGTGGCCAGGGGATGGTGAGTAGGGAGGGAGAGGGGGCTTTACAGCATTTGAGCCGCAGCAGGAAAAGCAGATATGAGAGAGAAGAGTGCCAAGGCTGGGTAAGTAAAGGACATCCTGAGGGAGGTGAGTGTGGGGAAACGATGACAGATTTCTCTGGAGGAAACACAGAGCCTTATCATTCTTCATTCAGCAAAAATACCTGGAACATCTCAAGTGTGTTAGATGTTTTTTTTTAGTGCCAAGAATATGGAGGTGAATAAATCCTGCCCTGAAAGAACTTGTATCTTAGTCAAGGGACTCAGAAAATAAAATAAATAATAAAAAAATGTGCTGACGGGGAACTGGATAAAGGCAGTCAAAAGGTACAAACTTCCAGTTATAAGATAAATGAGTACGAGGGATGTAATGTACAACATGGGTAATATAATTAACACTGCTGTATGTTACATATGGACGTTACTGAGAGTAAATCCTAAGACTTCTCATCACAAGGAAAAACTATTTCTTCCCATTTCTTTTATTTGTATCTGTATGAGATGGATGTTCACTAAACTTACTGTGACAATCATTTCATGATGTACGTAAGTCAAATCATTAATGCTGTACGACCTGAAACTCACACAGTGCTGTATGTCAATTGTGCCTCAGTGAAACTGGAAGAAAAAAACCAGGTGTGCTGATAAGTAACAATAAGCAGGTAAACAAATGAGGGATCAGAACTATGAAGGCCTAAGTGGGATGGGTTATAGAGGGATGGAGGCCCGGGGGAAGGTTCCACTGGGTGGAAAGAGAGATGTCTAGCTGGGGAGGCGACGTGTGAGCTAAGTCCGTTAGAGAGAGAAGGAGCCAGGCAAGGGAAGAGCCAGGGAGACGATGAAAGAAGTGAGAGGAAGAAGAGCTATGCGTGCCTTGGGACACTTCCGACATCCTCCCAGAAGACAGAGAAATACTGACTTTCTCTTCTAGTCTTCATTGTCTCTTCTCCCCATGTCCCCTGCCTCCAAATGAGAAATTCCTTCTAAATTTTATATTTGATCATATCTCATTTAAAAAAATTGAAGTATAGTTGATTTATAATGTTTTACGCATACAGCAAAGTGATCCAGTTATAGACACATACGTACATACACACATGTGTATATATATAGTCTTCTTCAGATCCTTTTCCATTATAGGTTATTACAAGATACTGAATAGAGTTCCCTGTGCTATACAGTAGGTCCTTGTTGTTTAGCTATTTTATACACAGTAGTGTGTATCTGTTACCATATCTCATTTGAAACATCATGTGTTTGAAAATGTCTGGCTGGCCCCCAACTAAAAACAGGAAAGATAAATTAAACATCAAAAGAGATTCCATCCTAAATTGATTGCAAATTCAAACCAATTGTGTAAAAAACTCAGTGAAATCTGATTTGATTAATCAATTGTATTTAGACGGTTCAGCAGCGGAAATGAAAAACCTAGACTAGACAGGTATCGTATGAGGTCTGACCCTGAACAAGTTTGGAGCAGTGTAGAAGAGCTCTGTAGTATTTGATAATATGTATCTTCCTCTACCAAAACTGCTTACAAAAACGCCACAGAGGACGCTGGGAAGTAAAAGCACTCTTCTCCTGATCTTGTTGGGTATCAGAGAGGACGAAATGAAGGCATTTAGAAGGAGACCCTATGATTTCCATATGGCCAGGGTGGGCACCGGAAATTCTCCCAGGAGATAAACTGTTTCTCTTCTTGTTCACATTTGCTGTCCAGATTTCCTGATATCTCTCCTTAACTTTTTAGTTATTCCAATAATACTTTCCACTGTGCATTGGACTTATCAGCACTGCCTGCAGTGTACATCCAGAGCTCTATAATGTTCATTATCTTCACATGTGTTTGTGTGTATGCGTTTTCTATCCTGAACCTTGAGCTCAAGGCAAAAGGGTGACTTACATTTGCATCCTTTTTGTAGGCATACACTGAATGTTACCAGCAAATGACTTTGTTTTTAGTGATCCGAGTCATGGTTTAGGAGGAAGAGTCTTAACCTATCTTGAGTTAGTACTATGCTTTGCTCCCAAGAAGAAGTCATATTTTCTTCCTTTATTTCACAATGAACTTGGGATCAAATCAATAATCATGGCTGCATTTAGAATGGGACCCCCAGGAAATTGAACCACTGAATGATGCCCGTGTTTTTCTCCACCAGCATGTTCAAGTGAGACATTTAAAACTGAAAATTAAGGCTATAATATTTTGTAACTTCGTGTACTTGACTGGGAGAAAAACAAAGTACAAATTAGTGTGGGCAGCTCCCATGAGTCAGTGTATATGTGTATATCCCTACTTCTAAATTTCAAGCATTTCTCCGTCTCATAGCAGTGACATTATTATGCATACAGCATCAGGACGAATCTGAATAGCTTCACTTTTACAACAATGGAAAATTCACCTTTACATGGAGGTTTATTTTCCCCATGTGCATTTCCCTCCCTACTCCGGAAGTTCCTCTAAAGTACCAATATCAGGCGTGTTAGACCTGGAGTGCATAAATCATTTTGTTAAAGAAAACCCGTGGTTTTTAAAAAATAAAATAGTATTTTTTAATATGCAGGTATGAAAAAATGAACTTTCTTTGAAAGTCACGTTCAGGATTGTTAACAGTCCACAATTTTAATATAAAATGCCAAGGTGGGGCTGATTTTGTTTATTTTTTCTGAATATAAACTTACCACCCATAGTTGTTCAGGGAGAGGGGTTATATTTTATCTTTGGGTTGTCTGACCTCCAAGAAGTAGCTGGTGTATGACTGACTTAATGTTGTATGCTTATTAGAATAAAAATTAGTAATTCTTAGGAAAAAAAGAAGTCCTCTCTATGACGGATGCCTCTGACAGCCTCGGTTGGGTCCTACAAGAGTCCTTTGCTTTCTTATTTCCCTGATTGAGCCCCCTGTTCCACACACCTATTTTATTATTAGGAATAGCCTCTTAATATATGGGCTGTGCCATTTTCTGACAGTCTGTTAATAGTGGAGATGAGGAGGAGGATGAAAGTGATGGTGATGATGCAGGTGGTAACAGTTATTGATTACTGAGTACTGACGATGCTCCTAGCCTGCTTTACATCCATTATCTCATGTGATCCTCACGACCACCCAATGAATTCGTTTTCATCTTTATTACTATTTTATGATGAGGACGCTGCCGCATAGCAAGGCTAGGTCACTTATCTAAGGTCACGACTAGTAATAATAAATCACAAAAACAATGCCTAGCATATGGTGAGCCCTCACTTTTATTGAGCCAGGCTTTTGCACTGAATGGATTACCTCCTTCGCTCCTCACAATAGCCCTCGTGCTACTGTTCTAGCTCCTACTTGCAAATGAGGAAGCCAAACTCAGAGAAGTATTCCCACGCTCGGATTAAACTCCATCAGCCTGTTTGTTGCACTCTGCATTCGGTAACCAAACTGGGTTTTGCCTGTGGACAGTACAACTACGTATATTTTGGGGGTCAAGGATTCCCTACAGTAGAGAAAGGGTCAAAGTATTTACTCTGTTTCAAAATTGGGTAGGTAAATCTCAGGTGACTTGCTAATGAGTACTAGGATGGTTTTGCTTAGAATGTACAAAATTTCAGACTCCACATGGCCACGGCTCAGAGACACTTGCACAAGCAGACATCCCTGTAAAATCAAAGCAGATGCAAAAGAAGACAGAAGAGGGGAAGAATTCTAGAGCGTCTTCATTTTTGGTCCTGAAGTGAAGAACCAATCTCTTCCACAGAACAGAAATAAATACCATTGTCTTTTATAGAGTGAAATAAATTGAAGTGTTATATAAATAACATCCATAATGCATTTAATCCTCTGAGAGACCATTAAAATTCCTGTAGTCATTAGTGCTTAAGTTCGCTTGTTCATTAAACAATCATTTATTATAGTAGGTGCTATGATGGTGTTCTTGAAGGAATATAAAACATGCGCAGTTATATGAGGACAAGACAAAACAATACTCTGAGAACCAAATAATTTTCCACAAATTAAGTCCAAGAGTGCAGAAAGGCTTCAGAATAAAGATACGGTCTGTATGGTAGACTTGTTGGACATGGAAAATTTCTCAGGTATGTGCTTTATGTCCTAGCCTTTGAAGTGGCTGGTGGTTTTACAAGAGTGGAGAGAAGAGAGAAGAGCTTTTCAGGTTGAGGGAATATCATGATGGTAATACACAGGGTTTCAGCTGGAACCAGTTCATTTACGAAGATGTAACGATTTCCTTTGCCTCAGAAATTCTATGAGAAAAACAGTCATGTCGATCCTAAAAATCGATGCATATTTTGTCCCTAGAGCTCGTTTAGTCATCCTGAAGCATTCTGTTGAGGTTTGAACGTGAGCAACTTCAATTTTAATGGAGTTTGTTCTTGCTTTAGATATCATCTTGGAAATTCTTAAGTGAAGTGAAGTATGCAATACTAATTTTGCTAGTGGTTGATAATATACTTTGAGAATGTTACCTTATTGAAAAAAACCATCAGTGACAAGGAACAAAGAAAGTTATAATTAAAGGCCTAGTGTTCAGCTTCAGAAGTATTCTCCTTTTTACAAAACCTAGATGTGGGCATTCTTCAAGGGCTCTGGAAATCTACAGAGCGACCCACTGGAATAGGCATTCCTAACCCATCTGAAGTGCCTCCGTCTCTTCCATTCTCGTTATTAGTCTGCTCCCCCATAAGATCCTGGACAAAACAAACCCATCATCTGATCTTGGTACCTACTGAAACCTACACACTCCATATTCAATTTTCCATTGGTGGGGAGTTCTCACCAGCCTACGGCCATTTGGTGGCGGCCTCCCCTCCCCCTGCTCCTCCCTTATGGGCGGGCACCAGCAAAGGGCTCTAGGAGGGAGGTGATGACAGATTAGTGATTTCCCAGGCATTTGGGGGCCGTGTGTTCTAGAGGAGCACAGGGTGCATTTTGAGGGGTGGCAGAGAGGTAGGTGCTATCTGGAGGCTGTCGTATTGGACACCCTTACCCCCTGTGCTAACAGGAAGCCCTCCTGAGCAGCCCAGATGGAAACCGTGGCTGTTAAGGCCCACTTCAAGAAACCAGTCTACAAGTAAGGAGGCCAGACAGTCCTTAAGTTGTTAGACACGGTTTAGGGGCTCATGAAAGGATATCTTGACCTAGTTTCTTGATTTCCATGAAAAGAAGCCTATTAATATAAAGTGCTCCAGAAATCTTGAAGACCCTCGAGGCTGTTTAACACGAGATTTTGAAACCTGGGTCTAGTATATCCTGACAACTCCACGCTGCCTTTGTAGAGTAGGAAATACTGAGCAGTGAAATATAAATAAAATCGCAGTTCACATCAAAGTAATTTTGGAACATTATTTTTGCTCCATTTAAATATTATCTATCTTCAGATTTATGCATATAATTACAAGATTAGAATCCTCACCGTTTGCAGAGAGAAAAGCTGATATTATGGTTAATTTTTCTTCTATTTGCCTACTTCCATTGTTGTATGTTTCTAAAGTGAATAAATGTTACTTTTTCAATAAGAAAACAATAATAAATATCATTTTGGGGAAGAGGAAAATGGAGTCCTAATTCTAGGCTAATGGTGAGTTGAAGTAGATATCCATTGCAGGGCTAAATTGCTAAATGTCATGACATAATCATTTTGTGAAAAACACTGTCATGTTGAAATGACAACTTTGTATGACAAATGATACTTTATATTTGGATGAACTGAACTGAAAATAAAGCAATGAGTATAGCTCTTTAAGAGCTCAGAGCAGTGTCTAGCATGTAGGAAGACCAACAAACATATTAGTGAACAAATAAGTACGTAAACAAATAGAGAAAAACATCCTTTAATGTAAGGTGCTCCTGCTGTGTATTTAGAGAGAATTGGTGTGTTGGCTAAGGGCTGTGAAATAAAAAACAAACAAACAAATAAAAAAAAATTTCTGTGGAGAAAAATTATCTTCAGGAAGGCTGGAATTTAGAAAAACTAGCTGAGCAAAGGGAAAGCAATTTGGCATTAAAGTATTAATGCTGGGCATCTTCTATATTGTGATAGGGTAGTGATGGTTGGAACTGTGATAAGTCTGAGTTTCCAAGGATAGGTAGCTCATCAGTAATCAGGTATTATCAATTTTGTAAAAATATCCCACCTGGACATGTCTTATTCATTTAATCATATATTTATCAGTTTTTGTCAGTCTCTCAATAGTGTAACATAATTTTATAAACAAGCAACCAGAAACCTGATTTATTTCTGAGATGGCTAGACCCCTCTCTGGTATTAGTGCCTGTGGTTGGTATCTACTTACTTCTGATACAATTAAGACATGAAAACTGGAGTAAAATGATTTGTAGCCCCTAAGAAAGGGCATGCAATTTGGTTAATTACCCAGAAAGAGGTGGGATCGGGCTTAGTTTTTAATTTTTAGAATTCACATTCTCCTTGGTTCCAAAAATGAATCACTGACAATGAACTATCAAGAATATGACAAACCTTCAAAATAATAAGTAACAGCTAAATGTCATCTTGAAATATTAAAATCCTTCGTAGTGGCAAAAAATACCAAATTTATACAAGAACAGAATAATTAGTTTCCTTCAGAAAAACTTCTGATAAGAATCAATTTATGATGATATTTCAAAAAGAGATTTCTAGTCAAACCAGCAACAGAGTGTCAAGAAAGTTGGAATTATAAATCAACTAGGACCTTATGAAATCACTGACTATTTGGGGGAGCCCATCATGTGCCAAACACTGTGGAAGGAGCTGAGGGCATAATGTTGAGCAGACAAGACACAATTCTGTGCTTGTATTGGGTTGGCCAAAAAGTTTGTTCATTTAGTGAATACGTTGTTCAATAAAGGTCTTCATGAGAATGAAAAGCGTCCTTTATTTTTACTTAAAACCGAACGAACTTTTTGGCCACTCCAATATTACTCAGAATTGCTGGGAGACAATTAGTGACCACAGGTACACATACACATATATACATATATATAGTTATAAAATTTGAAACTGTATGGGGTGAAAGTGAAGAGTGTTATATATAGAACAAGTGTAACAAGGAGATCTAATTTAGGCTGGAAGGACAAGGAAAGCTTTTCTGTGGAGTCCTATAGAGCTGACATGAATTTTGAGAAGGAGATAATCCGGTGAAAAGTGAGGGAGAGAGGTATTTCAAGGGGGAGAAATACATGTGTGAAGACCTGAGTTAGGAACTCACTCAGCTTTTTTCCAGAACTGAAAGAAAACACCATTATAGGAGCTCAGTGAGGAAGAATGCAAGCAACAGAGACCAAGAGGTAGGCAGGGTGCTGATGGTACAGCATTTTATAAGTCATGATGAGCAAAAAGCCCACGCCAACCATGACTGTGTGACAGTAACTGCCTTAACCGTGAACGTGAAGTTAGACATAATGATGTCCACAGCACTGCAAACAACTTCCCTTGATTCAGGGAGTCTCAAATAGGTTTGGTTTTGAGAACCATATTTTAAAAATGGGATTGATTTTAAGTTATTTGAAGAAACAATCTTCTAACCAGGTATTCTGTGGGTCTGCTTTAAGGGTAGGTGCTGAATATGTGGCCATGAGTGTATCTGCAGAGCTGAGCCTGGTAAGGCAGCAACTCACGTGTATTGAGCATATACAGTATCAAGTTCATAACACTGTCTTATTTAATCCTCACAACCACCCTATGAGGTGGATATTATTATACCCATTTCCATAGACAAGGACATTGAGTCTCAGGAAAGGTAGCGACTTTCTAAAGATGAATGAATAGAAGAGGCAAGATTCAAGTTTGGGTCTCTCAAGTTCATGAAAATGCTACCACAGTGTCACAGTTCCTCAAGGGACACAACAAGAGGAGCATACTTGTTACCAGACCCGCTGAAATGGGAAGAAAATGTCCTCGTAGATGCCAGCAGCCTCCATTCACTTCATTTGCTCAATCCTCCCTTTATTTATAAATTCAGGCATTCAAGCATTTAAGTATTTGCTTAATAAACATTAATTAAAGACTTAAAAAGACACCTGAGACCACTGAGGAGGGGAAAAAATGAAGGAGAGGGAAGAGGGAAGGGACATAAAGATATATATGACTCAGGATCTGTCTTCAAGGAACTTAGGAAAGCGAAGTCATATATACACATAACAAGAAAACAGTGGAGAATGTGTTGGGTCACAAGAAAAATACAAGTTAAGATTAACTGCTGCCATTAATTCCTATATTGCAAAATACAGGAAGGACGTCGATGGGTACAGATGTAAGAGGAGGGCTTTCCAAAACAGGCAGTCATAATTTGAAGGGACGTTTGCTCCAAAAACCATGTCAGAGCCTCTCTTCTCAGACGGACCAAGCTGAAGGGGCAATAGAGCCCTTTGCTCTTAACAGGGACCCATGGTCCAATAAAACATATGTGACATATGGTTGAAATGTCTTCTTCATGTCCCAAATAAAACCTATCATACATGTTTTAATACTTCTCTAGATTATAGAGACTTATTTTCTCCATAATTAAAAAAAAAAAAAAAGAAATTTCAGCTGTACAACTACCACAGCCTGCTACTGGGGGGGGGGGGGGAGGGAGAAAGTAGGGAAGGAAGCTCCTGATTCTCATTTGCTATTGACCACTTCGCAAACTAGGCATTTCGTTGGTAATTCTACCTGGAAGCCTTTGGAAATTCCAGCAAATCCTCTTAGGTGTAGGGTTAAGAGGGTGGGAAATAGGGGGAGAAAGACTATGGACTCATACACTCTTGAGCTGAATATGATTAATTCTCGGGGGGTTAAATGTGATTCCCTCTTCCCACCCCCTTTTCACTTACATCAAATAGGTCTGATGAACAGGGGCTGAAGTGAGGGAAACTTTCTAAAACATTTTGTTTTGTTTCATTTTAAATACACAGCAGGTTGAAACTACTGAGTTGCTCAGCTTGATAGAATGTGGTAAAGGAAGAGGAAGGGGAAGGGGAGATAAGATTAGATAATGGAGGCTTTGAATATCAGAGAGAGAATTTAGATTTTCTGTAGTAAGCAGCACAGAAAATCCTGGATTTGGAAGTTTTTTGTTTTCTAATATAACTAGATTCCTAATTAGAGGAAATATGTTGAACCAGGATAGTATTTTTTTCCAGTTATAGAAATAAATCTTATGCATAGAAGATGTTAAGGGTTATTGTTCTTTTTTATTCTTAACCTCTTTCAAGAGCTATGTTATGTTCAGTCTAGAGTCTCCCTAGATTATTATTGTAACAGTATTGTTAGGGGAGTTAATCCCAAAATTAATTCCAAGAGAGTCAACAAAACTGCAGTCCAGCCAACATTTGATGTATCCAAACAGACATTTACATATTCCCTCCCTCCGACTGTCCCTCCAACCAGAATTCATTTCCTTTCCCAACTTCACAAAGGAAATATTCTCTCCTGATGTTTCCCTTGATATGGAAGGTCAAAGAATTAAGTGTTCCTTTTCTTTTTGAAAGCATGTTCAACATGGGGGCTTTTGATATCTTGCTGCAGCCCAGCCATCGTCTAAATCAGATTTTAATAATATCATGACCCATACCCCTTTGTTTCAAAATTATTTTTTGCAGGAACTCAAAGGTAGGGTAGTGTCCATTTAAATACTGATTTTTTTTAACATCTTTATTGGAGTATAATTGCTTTACAATGGTGTGTTAGTTTCTGCTTTATAACAAAAGTAAATCAGCTATACATATTAAATACTGATTTTTTTAAAAGACTCTCTTTCTTTTACCCTTTCTCCCTTCTTCTCCTCAGAAGTTGAAAGGAGATATTAATGAAAGGGTTAACAGCCTTTAAAAAGTCCATTCTAAAAATTTTCCTGCATTTAGGTTTGCTCACTTCTTCCCCCACTGGATTATAACAGTATGAATTTAGTAGCATTTCATCTCAAACAATTCTATTTTTGAGCAATTAACATTTCTATTTTTCAGGTCACTTTAAACCATCACATATGTGTACTAAAAGTATTTTAATAAAATTATATTGACTTACAATTTTGACTTTAAGATGATTCATAAAGCAAGATTCCAATCTAAATTAAATGAAATTGGAAGAAATAAATTTGGAAAGTATGTAATTTTCATCTTCTTTCAAATTTTTAAGGACATGTTTTCATTGCACAATGTCCCATAATTATATTAGTAGTAGCTACTTGTTATTGAATGCCCAACTCTGCCAGGCGCCGCTTTATAGAAAGTACAGTTGACCCCTGAACAGTATGGGTTGGAACTGTGCAAGTCCACTTATATACATATTATTTTCAAGAAATACATACTATAGTACTACATGTCCCATGTTGTCTGAATCTGTGGATGTGGAACTGTGGATACAGAGGACCGACTACAGAGTTATATGTGGATTTTCAACTATGCAGAAGGTCAGTGATCCTAACCTCCACGTTGTTTAAGGGTCAACTGTATAATAAAAATTCCTGTGAGATAAATGTGACAGCTACGGACTGAACTGTGTTCTCCCCAAATTCATATGTTGAAGCTCTAACCCCCAATGTAACTGTATTTAGAGACAGAGCTTTTAGGAAGTCAGTAAGGTTAAATGAGGTTCATAAGGGTAGGGTTCTAAAATAATAAGATGAGTGGCCTCATAAGAAGAGAAGAGAGGGCCTTCCCTGGTGGCGCAGTGATTAAGGATCCACCCGCCAATACAGGGGACACAGGTTCGAGCCCTGGTCCGGGAAGATCCCACATGCCTCGGAGGAACTAAGTTGGTGCACCACAACTACTGAGCCTGGGCTCTAGAGCCCACGAGCCACAACTATTGAGCCCGAATGCCACAACTACTGAAGCCCACACTCCTACAGCCCATGCTCTGCAACAAGAGAAGCCACTGCCATGAGAAGCCTGTGCACCGAAACGAAGAGTGGCCCCCGCTCATAGCAACTAGAGAAAGCCCGCATGCAGCAATGAAGACCCAATGCAGCCAAAAGATAAATTAAAAAAAAAAGGGGGCTTCCCTGGTGGCGCAGTGGTTGGGAGTCCACCTGCCAATGCAGGGGACACGGGTTCGTGCCCTGGTCCGGGAAGATCCCACATGCCGCGGAGCGGCTGGGCCCGTGAGCCATGGCCACTGAGCCTGCGCGTCCGGAGCCTGTGCTCCGTAATGGGAGAGGCCACAGCAGTGAGAGGCCCGTGTGACGCAAAAAAAAAAAAAAAAGAGAGAGAGAGAGAAATCTCTTTCTGTCCTTGTGATGTGTATGCACTTAGGAAAGGACATGTGAGGATCTTGAACTTCTGACCTCCAGAACTGTGAGAAAATAAATTTCTGTTGTTGAAGGCATGCAGTCTGTGGTATTTTGTTAAGGCAGCCTAAGCTAGTATATGACTGTTCCCATTTTGTGGATTAGGAAGCAAACAGAGGTCAGTGGCAACACTAACATTTGAACCTGATGTGTCTGACTACAAACAAAAGCACTCTCTTTGAATTGCCCTCTGAATTTTGAGTCTGAAAATAATTAATATAGATAGGTCTTTAAAAAAATACCAAACCCTTCATCTGTTGTTTGTTGGTATAGGCATACCTTGGAGATACGGCAGGTTCAGTTCCAGACCACTGCAATAAAGCAAGTCACATGAATTTTTTGGTTTCCCGGTGCATTTAAGAGTTATGTTTACACTATACTGTAGTTTTTTAAGTGTGCATTGTTTTAAAAATCAATGCACATATCCTTAATTTAAAAATGCTCCATTGTTAAAAAATGCGAACTATCATCTGAGCCTTCAGTGAGTCTTGGAAGTAACATCAATGATCACTGATCACACATCAGCATAACAAATATAATAATAATGAAAAAGTTTGAAATATGTGACACAGAGACACAAAATGAGCAAATACTGTTGGAGAAATTGCGCTGATAGACAGACTTCCTTCACGCAGAGTAGCCAGCAACCTTCACTTTGTAAAAAATACAATATCTGTGAAGTGCAATAAAGCAAAGCGTAATAAAATGAGATGTGCCTGTATTTTTATTTGTACCAGGTTTAGCAGAAACACACAAAGCCAGTTGATTTCCTTCAGTACATATCATCTGATTTTTGTCTTTTTGTACGTTACTATTTGAGCTCTCAGAATTTCAGGTTAATGTTGAAAAATGTAGCCAATCTTTCTGAAAGTACAATGTTCAAAAATCCAAGATTTACTATTTCTGTATTTGCTTTTTGTAAAATGTATTAAATACAAAATATACAGTTTTGTGCCTGAAACTAATTGGCAGTACCCCATTAAACTATATTAAAATTAACATCTATTAATTGGATTGGAAATTCAGTGAGAATGACAGCTGCTAGTGCCTTTTACAGTTACTCTGTTTCTCTATAATCCATATGGCAGGAATCACATAATGCTTTTTCCCCCTTAGAAATAAACACTTGAGATAAAATGATCTGACTCAGTGTGGTCAGGGTATGTGCACTTGTTTTCTTTTTAAAAAATTTTGTAAAAGCTGAGCTATCTTTTTTTTCCTCTTTCACAGGTTTTCACCAGCCATATTTTTATATCTCATTAGCATTGTTCCATCATTATGGCTTCTTGAAATGCACCATGAGACCCAGGTATGTCCTTTTGGAAAGTAGGGAAGTGGAATACTCAGCAATAAACTACATTCATATTATAATCCAATTTCTGTCAGAAATGCACTTTTCTAAGGAACTGGAGTTATCAAGATTTGAATAAGTAAGAGGCCTCAGCGAAAAGGAAGTGAATCCATGATCTGTAAAACCCCATGAAAATGTTGCATTCATTTAAGATTTAAGACTACATCATTCATTAACAATTTGGGTTAGAGATCTTGTTCTTAAGACTTCCCCTCAATATGCTACAGTTTACATGGGGATATACAATTCTGGTTTTAACCCTTGCCGCTTCAACGAGTTATTGTGCTAAGAACGGGCAGGGCTCAGTCATCTAGCATCCTATAAAATGACATTTTTAGGGACAACAGAAACAAAAAAGAAACCCCATCATCTGTACTCAGCTATACAAATACAATCAAACTTGGAGGGGCTATTTGAAGTAGTCTGTCTTCAAATACAGGCTTTGCAGGTTACAGGAGATTCACTTTTGAGGGTCCTATGAACTGTCTCAGTAAAATAGGAATTTCACCCTAGGGACCCGAAATAAGGGTAAAAGAGAGGAGCCAGGGGACCCACCGTCAGGAAGGGTGGGCTCTCTGTTTTAAGACCACACGGACCTAGAAAACAAACAGTGGGTTCCAATAAGAGTCCCTAATCTATATTAGGGAGATACAGAGGGAGGTACTGATTTTTAAGTGAGCTGCTTCTTGCCTGGGCAACCCTAGGTAGCAGGCTCTAGGCTGCATTCGGTCATTGATTGTTGTAAATGCTCCTGTACAACACTGGGGGTGCCAGTTGGCGAAGTCCATCAGACTGCAGCCTGGACATCACATCTTCAGGGTGCAGGTTACAGGTTCATATGTTTTACAGTAGTTATAATATTATTTTAGGACATTTACTGGTAAAATCTGTGAGACTGTTTCACAGATTTCTTTGCTACAGTTGGTCATTTTATAGCAAAGTTAAGCCTCTTATATATGTTTCAGATATTCAAACCTTATCTGGAAAATGCTTGCTCCAAATTTTAGGCACACAGATGGGAATTTAGTTCTGTAGACTATTTCTGAATTCCACAAGCATGTACCAATGATGTAGGCATGAAGAAAACATTTGTCTGCCTAAATCTCCTGTTTAAAAAACACTGAAGTCAAAGACTCTCTATATGTTTGTAGCAAAAGTATTTTTGTCACAGTAGATTGGTTGGTTCAAGTTATTATAGCTTTTAAAAACTGTACCATAAGGATTAGGGGACTGTTTCAATTTCCTTACTACTTACTGCTTTCAAGGATATGAAAATAAGCTCTGGTGATTTGAATCATTTTTTTCCTTCACATCTAATTCTATGACGTGGCTATCATCCACAATAACAATTCATTTCCCCAAATGCTTTTATAATATAAATGCTTTGCACAGTTAATTGATATACAGGTCCAATCCTATTACAACAAATAGCATGCAACCAAAAGCTCTCTTTTTAAGAAAAAAGAGATTTTTGAGCCCTGGGCAGTACCTCTTTAATTTTCATACTACAAAAGAAATTGGACCTTTAGCAGTAATGGATTTGACTCATTTTGACACTGAGAATTAAAACGAATGCCCAGTGATTGAATTGGGCAGGCTGGGCAGAGACAGAAGTAGAAAAAAGTGAGAGAGAGACAAAAAAGTATTGGCATTGCGTTTAAAGAAATAAGAAATGGCAGAATAAAGGGAGGTAGAGAAATTCTTAGTCCATTCATGTAGGAAATTTTGGTTATGATAATGATCACTTTTTTCATATAGTCCCTTCATTTCGAAGTATTTTCAGATACATTTTCTCATGTATACACCCAGCAACTTCTTAAGTTAGACATGGTATATGGATTTCTATTTTATAGAAGAGGACCCTGAGACTAAGAAGGGTTAAGTAATTTTCCCAAGGCCACACAGCTAATCAACCACAGTTCTGGGGCTTAGAACCTGAGTCTTGAGCCCTAGTGCATTAAACCACACTGCCTTTCTCAATTATGTGTTCTGTGTGTTACAGGAATTTGCATCAAAATCATCTGAATTTTTCATGATGGGAAAGGATAATTTAATTTCCTTTCACATTTTCCCTTTACTCTATACCCTAAATGCTCTAACCCATGACTTGGCATTTGAAAAACATGCTGACCTATTTCATGAAAACATTTCTCCTAGATGATCAATTCTGTACCTTCATTTCTGAATCTGGCTGGGTCTACCTGAATGGAAACAAAATGCTTATGACAACAGTTATGACCTTAACTCTTAGTCAAGTCTATTTATGAAGTGGCACAATTCAAGCAAAGGAAATTTTCTGGTCTTGATGGTGTCACAGTCTGGTTGACCCAACGGAGTACTTTTGAAGCTATTAAAAGTTTTAAGACAGAGCCCATGAAAAAGTGACTTGTTGGCACCCAGATCGTGCACATCACTCACTTACACAATGCTGAATGTAAACAATATTACCATAAAAACAATATAAGTCAGGTTAGGTCTTAGGAGTCAAACCCACTGTTCTTTGCAGTCCTAAGGCAGCTGCCACTTAAAGGAAAGTCGTATCAATTCATAACAAATAGTTCTAAGAATAAAGAGGGACTCAGGTCTTTATACCATAACACGAACTACAAAACTATTTGCTATCAAGTTATCTTATGCTGCAGTATAGATGACGATGTTTTAAAAATAACAAGATGTCTATGGATTTTCAGTGATAAGAATGTAAAAAAACATCAGGGTCACCATTTTAAATATACAATCTGCTTTTCATGCCTGTAAGAGAAGTGGTCAAATTTGTTTCCTATTGAACATGAGGTTCTTAGATAGAGTCACCAAACTCCTCTGCAATGAGGATTTGTTGCTCAAAGATTTAATTTGTTATCTTTATTATCTTTTCTCGGAGCCTTAGCTGTACAAAAAAAAAAGGGTACAAACAACTGCATTTTTGCTCTTAGAGTTACAGCACATGGCCATTTTTCTTAATTATTCTTGTCATTTCACCTGTAACACTAGTTGTTTTGATGGAAGGGAGGAAAAAAATAGCTTCTTGACAGACTTTCTTTTCTACTTTTCCAAGTAGCTCATAGAATGATCGATGAAGTATCCAGAATAATTAAGAAAAATACACTTCTCACAATGTTAGCATTTAAAAAATAATAATTTCTCTCTAAATCCAAATGTGTGATCATGTGTGTGTGTGTTTGTGCATGTGTTTCAAAAGTACATTTGCTCTGCAGATGTTTTTAAAAAAAAACCATATATATATATATATATATATATATATTTTTTTTTTTACCCATTTGTGAAATAATCATTGGCTACAGTTACATTTTCAAGTGCCACCCCTTTCCTCTCTTATGTACTTTTTTCTTCTCTTTCTGTACCTCAGATTCCCAGCATCTGGCTGGATAAAAATCATCCACAGTTCACTTGTAGAAATTTGCATGCAAAATGAAAGAACAAGAAGGGGGAAAAGTGCCATTTATTTTAGGTCTATTGCTAAATTTTTTATAAACCTAAACTGACTTCTAAAGTGACACAAGATGTATATGTTGGTGGGTGAATATGTTAATTTATTATTATTTTGGGGGGGTTGCTACAGTGCTTAACAGGCATGATTGAAAGTAACTGAATTATCTATATTAGCAAAATGGTATTTTAGATAAAGAGGCCTCTGGACAAGAAACAAAATCTTAGAATGAATGCTGTGACCAGGATCATACATGCTTTCATTGGTTGTTGGTTTGTTTTATAATTGATCCAGGGTTCAAGGAAGGGAACACAGTGATCGATCCATAAATTCTACAGCTCTCCACAATGAACTCAGAGCATCTACATCCTCATAGACTTGTGGAAAAATAAGACATGTATAGTTGACTCTTTTCTCATATTAGCTGAAAAGTGGTTTTCTATCTCAAGCCTATATTCTGATTTTCAGAAATGTTTATGCATACTGTGAAACGTCACATATTTGCTCATAACCTCTTAGACACATTGAAGCCATCTTAAACTCTACCTACTGTGATATTTTTTGACATACTGCTTTTTAAAACACTTCTTAGTATTGCAGTAGCCAATCTGAAGGAATGTCAAGGAACACCAGCACCAAAGAAGACTTCAATCAAACTCTGTTGTCAACTGAACAAACCAACAGAGCGGATGATCTCATTGAGACGGTGAGAGCTTTCTCACTGTATATTAAAGGATCTAGCAGATCACCTTTTCACTTGGTGAGGATAACATGCTCTATACCTTTCAGCTCATTCTTTCCTAGGGAAATTTGCCAATTGTTTGGCTCAGGAATTCACAAGATAATTGTATTTAAAAATATTATTAAACATATTTCACTTGCATAATAGGCATATATATCTTATATACATTAATAAATATATTTAACCTGCAGTATTAAGGAACCTTTAACACTTAGATCAGACAGTCTATGTACAAAGAGAGATATATACATTTGTGAAGGAATGATATAATGGAAAGACTGGGATCTGCCCTATATATTTTTTAGGTGTTTATGTTAATAAATCAGGGAAGGTTTCCAGCCAAAATAGAATCGCTTGTTTGTTCTTCTCATGCTTGATATTTGGCAAATTAACCATGACCTATCAGAAAATGATATACTGGAGAGACTCAAGGCCAAGGCCCCTACCACCGAACCATGTTTTCAACAATAAGACAGGCTACAGATTCTGTGAGGTTTAACAGAGCTACTTCAAGCTTCAATCACAGCTTACCCAGATCACTTTGAACAAATCAATCTCACTGTCTCTCAGTTTATCATCTGACAATTGAAAATATTAACACTGCTAGTATGCTTCCTCAAAGAATTAAATAAAATGTATGAGAAGTCTCAAAGAAGTGTGCAAATGAAAGATTATTGATCTTCCCTCACGGCTTCAATCAGGTTAGCATCCTGCCTTGTCTTTTATCCTCCCTTAACCTTTACACTTGACATCAGCACGTGATCAAGAGGGGTAAATAAATTTTGCACAGATATAGTTAAGTCACTTGTATACATCAGTTGGAATCACTAACCAATCCACTTAAGATCTACACCCTTGTAGTCTTTAGAGATCATAACTGATAGGGCCAATAATATACTTTAAAAGTTATTTGGAAGTTAAGTGGGCAAGAGATGGCATCCAGAATACATGAATGGGATGTAAATTTTTCTCAGAGTCCAAGAATAGGGGCAGAATAAAATTTGCTAGCTTATGAATTTTTGAATAATATGTTAAATGTTCAGAGTAAAAATAACCTTATAGTTATTCTCTTTCTTTACTTTTAGGTAATGAATAAACACTATTATATGTTTTCTCCTTTGATATAGTGGGGGTTTTTTTGTTTTTGTTTTTTAAGAAGATGTTGGGGGTAGGAGTTTATTAATTTATTTTATTTATTTTTGCTGTGTTGGGTCTTCGTTTCTGTGCGAGGGCTTTCTCTAGTTGTGGCAAGCGGGGGCCACTCTTCATCGCAGTGCGCGGGCCTCTCACTGTCATGGCCTCTCTTGTTGCGGAGCACAGGCTCCAGACGCGCAGGCTCAGTAGTTGTGGCTCACGGGCCTAGTTGCTCCGCGGCATGTGGGATCCTCCCAGACCAGGGCTCGAACCCGTGTCCCCTGCATTAGCAGGCAGATTCTCAACCACTGCACCACCAGGGAAGCCCTGATATAGTGTTTTATAGCAATAAAAATCAAAAGAAAGATTTGTACCGTGCTAAAAATATTACCAGATTAGTAAATTCCGATTTGAAATCTATAAAAGAAAAATACAGGAATTTTAAAATTTTAATACGGAATTTTTAAAATGTTGCTATGTGTTATACTGGTTTCAGAGACTGATGAAATGATAAATGAGAAATTATCTATAAAACATTGCAAAATTGGTTTTTAAAATATCATATAGTACAATGCCCCTAGTAAGTGAAAGGTTTAAATTACTTTCAGTTATAAGGCTACCCCATTTTAAGGACCACATTAGCTTTTTTTTTTTTTTTAGCGTGTTCAGTTGAAAAGAGTTTTGCTTTCTTCATTAAGTGAAGAATCATTTTCTGAAAATGACCTTCCACAAAAGCTAACTATTGACTGACAGCCATGGTGAAGAAGGCCTCTCTCTCTAAGGTGGTAGTTCATAATCCTTCTGTCTGTATGACATTTCTCTTAAACAGGCCAAAGTTTTTGTAAATAACTTATCTACAGTATGCGAGAAAGTCTGGACTTTGGGACTCCATCAGACATTCCTGCTAATGCTAATAATTGGAAGATGGCTTCTACCCATTGGAGGCGGGATTACTCGGGATCAACTCTCTCAACTTCTCCTTATGTTTGTGGGGACAGCTGCTGACATACTGGAATTCACAAGTGAGACCCTGGAAGAAGAAAATGTGAGGTAAGAAGGCCCTGCAACGAAAAGACCTTCTTTTCAAGGTCAGGCCCACACACCTGTCTTTTTGTTCTATTATTTATATTCTGCGTGAATAAGGATTTTCAGGAGATCATATATCCAGTGCTAGAATCATAGAATTTGTTGCTGTTCAGGTACATGTTAGGTACCAGCCCCCTAACACACACACACATATATACATACGTATGTATATGCATACATATGTATTACCATATATATATATAAACTTTATATATGAATATGTCAAGGATGTTGCTGCTACAGAAAAGGGGCAAATAATATTACCCATGGGTAAGAACAGAGAAGCTCTGACTGTTTGCATGACCACAGATTAGGTGAAGCCGTGGTTATCCGAAAACCTTCTGAGGGTGGAATGACCATCCCTAGCTTCCCTTTCACATGCTCAAGAGTCCAGGAATGTAGCCAATCATAAGAGTCTCTTCTAGAGCAGAGCAAAGCTACCATTCCAGGGAAGAACCTAGAGGTGACATGGAGAAATCACTCCTCTAGCCAGTTGGGGAATTTATACTCCCTGACATGAATGCAGAATGGGGCAGATTAGGTTTTATTTTACTAAATTTTATTTTTAGTCAGTTTTGTTCGAAGTGCCCAAAGGCTATCTGGTGTAGATGCCTATAAATTAAAACTTACCGAGTTGGTATTTTTATTTTTGCCACAAGCAAATAAACTCAGAATCCCTGATCACAGCTGCTTATGGAACTACTTTCTTACCTTTAGAGATTTAAGTCTCAGTGCCTAAATGTACTTTCAGCTTTGGTTGTTTTGCACTCTGCTATAAAAATAAATTGCAGTGAGGCTGGCTTTTAATTCTACATTTTATGCTGTGTTTCTCAAACAACGAAACATAAAGCTGAGCAAAATACACTAACTTACTGAGTAAACTTAATAACCCAGTTGTAGTACAAAGTGTATCTGTAATCACAGCTTACCTTCACATGATCATTGCCTGTTCCATTTCTACTAAGTTTTCTTATACCGTAAGTAGACGTCGAATTTTAAAAAGAATCCAATCTAAGTTGACCCACTGTCCTCAGAATGTTGACTTTAGCTTTGTAGCTTTAATACCAAATATTTGGTCAGTGCTTCACACTGTATAACACATTTTCAGATACATTAGAATACTTACAGTACAATGAGGTTACAAGAAAATCATGAAGAAATCATGACCGAGCACAGAAAAACAATAAATAACTACAGGCACAGTGATACGGACATGACAATATAAGGATGATTAATTCTACCTAAATAGAAGTAGACATATAAATGCCAAATATCTAGTGAGATGCATGGGAAATAGGGTAGGAGAGGGGGTTCAGGAGGAATAAGTTTTGAGGGGCTGGTTATAAAAATGTGAGAAACGCCAAACTCAGCTACCTTAATGGCCTGTTTATGAGGCCCATCCGCAAGTGACACCAAGAGGCATTTTATAGGTCAGTGTTTCCCAACAGATGTTGAATATTAAATAAGTTAATGATTACAATGTCAATCACCCGGGGGGGAAATACCTTGAAAATTACGAGGGATCATTCATGCACCAACTCTTGACTGATCGTCTAGTGTGGGCCAGGTAGTGTGCTAGTGCTAGTGGAGACTGGGGAGCAAATGGTGAGCAACTGATGAAATAAAGGACACACAGTCCTATCCCAACCCAGGTAATTTCAGTTCAGCAATTTCTTCACCCACCAATACATTAATCTGAGTGTTTTATAAATCGTTTTTTCTCATTTTAAACTTATACCATGTCCTGAGAATAGAACTGAATAAACTCTGCCCAGATTATCGTTTTTAAGTTTCTTTTCAGGTTTCATGATCTCAGATGAAATCATTTTATTTTTAATATAACTGCATTGTGTCAGTGACCTTCTGTGGTCTCCACTAGACTCATGCATGTCTCCATCATGACCCAAAGACTCCAAAATCAAGGCCCAGAGAGAACTGAGAGTTTTTAATTCCCTCCTAAGGCCCACCTCCCAAGTTCTGATTTCATCTCAGGCCCCATCTATACTGCAAGAATTAACACTGCAAATTTCCATCTCTTCAAAGGAAATATTAAATCCTTCTCGCTGTAGTGTAACTTTCCTCTTTGGCCTCAAAAAGACAATCATGAAGCATAAATTTAATAACGACGTGTAGCATCTTTCCTTGTGCTGATTACCTATTCATATATCTTCCTTGGTGAAGTATCTGTTCAAATTTTTTCCCATTTTTCATTGGATTAATTTTTATTGAGTTGTAAGAGTTCTTTATATATTCTGGATACAAGTCTGGTATTAGATACATAATGTAAATATTTTCTCCCAGTATATCATTTTTTAATGTTGTCATTTGAATAACAATTTTTTTGAATTTTGATAAAATCCCATGTATCATTTTTTCTTCCCTGTAGTGCTTTGGGAATAATAGATTCTAAGAAATATTCGCCCCATCAAAAATTAGAAATATTTTCCTGTGTAATGTTTTCACTTAATTTTTGTGTATCATGAGGTAAGGGTCTAAGTTCATGTTTTGTCTTGTTTCATTTTGTGTTTTGGCATTATCCCAGCAGTATTTTTTGTTCCAGCTAGGACCAACTGTCTCAGCACCATTTGTTGAAAAGACTATCCTTTCCCTATTAAATTGCGTTGGTATCTTTGTCAAAAATCAATTGACCACATATGTAAGGAGTTTTTCTGGACTTTCTATTGTGTTTCATTGCTCTGTGTGTCTGTCTTATGCCAGTACTACGTTATTGAGATTACTGGAATTTTATGGTAAGTTTTGAAACTGGATACTGTAAGCCCTCTAACATTATTCTTTTTTCAAAAATTGTTCTGATTTTTCTAGCTCCTTTGCATTTCCATGTAAGTTTTATAATTAGCTTGTCAAATTCTACAAAAAAAAATCCTGCTGGAGTTTTGATAAGGATTGTATTAAATCTAAGCATCAATTTGTGAAGAAGTGGCATCTTAATAATATTAAGTCTTTCAATTCATGAACATAAACTATCTCATCTTTTATTCAGATGTTCCTTAATTTTTCTCAGCAAAGTTTTGTAATTTTCAATGTATACGTCTTGCACCACTTTTCCTAAATTTATTCCTAAATATTTTTCTTTTTGATAGAATCATTTTCTTAATTTCTTAGTATCATTTTCATGTTTTTTATTACCACTATGTAGAAATACAATGGACTTTTGTGTGACAATCTTGTACCCAGAAACCATTCTAAACTTGCTTACTAGTTTTGTAGACTCCTTAGGGATTTCTACATATGGGATAACGTCATTTGAAAGCAAAGATATTTTTGATTCTTTCTAATCTGTACGCCTTTTATTTCTTTTTCTTGTCTTATTGCACCAGCTAGAATTTCTTGTACAATGTTCAACAGAAGTATAAGAGTGGACCTTTCAATCTCAAAGGATAAGCATTCTGTCTTTCACTATTAAGGATGATGTTAGCTATAGATTTTGCACAGATATTTTTAATAGATGCCCTTGATCAGTTGGAGGAAATCCCCATCTAGGTTACTGAGAGTTCTTTCTTTTCTCTCTCTCTCTTTTTCTATGGACACTGAATGTTATTAAATGTTTTTCTGTTTTTCTTATGATCATTGTGTGGTGGCTACCTTTTATTCTATTAATGTGGTGTATTACATTAACTAATTTTCAGATGTTAAATCAACCTTGACTTCCTGGGATAAATATCACTTGGTTATGGTGTATAATCCTTTCTATATGTTGCTGAATTTGGTTTGCTAACATTTTGTTAATAATTTTTACATCTATACTCATAGAGCATACTGATTTTTAGTAATATTTTCAAATGATATTTTTCCTGGCTTTGGTATCAGGGTAATATCCTTCAATGAATACCTCAGGAAGCATTCCTTCTTTATTTTCTGAAAGACTTTGTATAAGACTGATGTTATTTCTTCTTTAAATATTTTATAGAATCCACTTAGGAAGCTATCTAAGCCTAGGTTTTTCTTTATGGGAAGATATTTTATTACTAATTCAATATCATTATTTCTCATAAGTCTATTCAGTTATTCTATTTCCTCTTGGGTCAGTTTTGATTATATTTTTCTTTCTAGGAATTCTTACATTTTATCTAATTTTATTTTTTATATAAAGTTGTCCATAATATTATTCCTTTATACTTGTGTCAATTTCTATAGGGTCACTTATTATGCCCCTCCCCAACTTTTCATTCTGAGTTTGGTCATTTGTGTCTCCTCTATTTTTTCTTAGACTTCTCAATTTAGTCAGTCTTTTAAAATAACTAATTTTTGGTTTCATTGATTTTCTCTATTATTCTGTTTTATATTTCATTGGTTTGTGTTCTGATGTTTAATTTTTCCTTCCTTCTGCTTGCTTTGGATTTAATTTGCACTTCTTTTTTCTAGTTTCCTAAGATGGAAGCTATTGATTTGAAACCTTTCTTCTTTTCTAATATGGTATTCAAAGTTATGTTTCCTTCTAAGCACTGCTTTATCTGCATCTCATAAGCTTTGATATGTTATCTTTTTGTTTAATACAGTTCAAATTATTTTCCAGTTTCTCCTATGAGTTCTCCTTTGACCTATGACTTGTTTAGAAGTAAGCTGTTTAATTTCCATGTGGGGATTGCCCAAATTTCTCCCTGTTGTGTTCTATTTTAATTCTGTTGTAGTCTGAGAATATACAAAATTATTTTAACCCTTTTAAAATACTGAGACTTATGGCCTAGCATATGGCCTATCCTGGAGAATATTCCATGTGGGCTTGAAAAGAATGTGTTGTCTGGTTGAGTGTTCTGTAAATGTAAGTTATGTCAAGTTGGCTGATAGGGTTGTTCAAGTCTTCTATATCCTTACTGATTTTCTGTCTAGTTGTTCTATCAATTATTGAGAGTGAGGCATTGAAATCTTCAACTCTGATTGTTGAATTGTCTATTTCTTTTTTCAGTATTGTCAGTTTTTGCTTCATGTATTTTGAAGCTCTGTTTTTAGATGTACACACATTAATTTTTTAAACTTCTTCCTCATGTAGTAACTGTTTTTCATCATGAAATGTCACTTTTTCTCTAGTAATATTTCTTGTCTGAAAGTCTATTTTGTCTCATATGAATCCAGGCACTCTATTTTATGATGATTATTGACATGGGATATCTTTTTCAAACTCTGTATCTTTACATCTAAACTGTATTCCTTATATACCACATATAGTTGGATCTTGCATTTTCCTCTCAGTTAGACAATCTCTGTCTTTTAATTGGAGTGTATATTAACTTCCCAGGGCTGCCATAACAAACTACCACAAACTGAGTGGCTCAATACAACAGAAATTTATACTCTCTTAGTCTTCAAGGCTGAAAGTCCAAATCAATGTGCCAGCAGGCTTGGTTTCTGTTAGAGGCTCTGAGGGAGAATCTGTTCCCTCTTGTGGCTCTCTTGTGGCTTCTGGTGGTTGCTGGCAGTTCTGGTGTCCCTCAGCTTATAGACACATCACTCCAATCTCTGCCTCTGTCTTCACATGGCATTCTCCCCAGTGTGTCTGTCAGTGTCTCCAATTTTTCTCCTTCTTATAGGGACACCACTCACTGGATTAGGACACAGGTTAATCTATTATGACCTTCTCTTACCTTGACTACTTCTGCAAAGACCCTACTTCCAAATAAGATCACATTCTGAAGTCTACGCAGCCATGAGTTTGGGGGAACAATTTCCAAGCTTTTGCAATGTGTTTAATCCATTAATATTTAACGTAATTATTGATTTGGTTGAAAATTTTTTTTATCTATCTATCTATCTATCTATTTATTTATGGCTGCATTGGGTCTTTGTTGCTGTGTGCAGGCTTTCTCTACTTGCGGAGAGCGGGGGCTACTCTGTGCGGTGCACAGGCTTCTCATTGCAGTGGCTTCTCTTGTTGTGGAGCATGGGCTCTAGGTGCACGTGCTTCAGTAGTTGTGTCATGCGGGCTCAGTGGTTGTGGCTTGTGGGCTCTAGAGCGCAGGCTCAGTAGTTGTGGTGCACAGGCTTAGTTGCTCCATGGCATGTGGGATCTTCCCGGACCAGGGCTTGAACCCATGTCCCCTGCATTGGCAGGCAGATTCTTAACCACTGCGCCACCAGGGAAGTCCTGATTTAGTTGAATTTATATCTGCCATTTTGCTATTTGTTTTTCTCAATGTCTCATTTCCTTTTTGCTCTTGTGTTAATTATTTACTGCTTTAAAAATATTTTTAATGAACAATTTTAATTCCTCTATTGATTTGTGTATTGTTTTATTACAGTGGTTACTGTAGGGAATACAATATGATTTTAGATCTTCACACTCTATTACAAGTTAATAGCTCAATTCCCTCCCCCCTCTTTTTTGCAATTATTGTCATATACATTACATCTTTATATGTTATAAGCCAGACAGTACAGTTTTATAATTATTGTTTTATAGACTTGTGTTTTTTTAAAGAAATTAAGAGAAGAAAAGATATGACTGTATATTTATATGTTCTCATATTTACTTACATATTTGAAGATGCACTTTATTCCTTCTTGTGGATTTGAGTTACTTTCTGGTGTCATTTTCTTTCAGCCTGAAAGACTTCCTTTATTGTTTCATCTAAGGCAAATGTGCTAGCAACAAATTCTCCTAATCTTTGTGGAGAAATGTGTGTATTTTTCCTTCATGTTTGGAAAAATAGTTTTGTTGTATGAAGAATTCTTGCTCCATAGTTTTTACTTCAGCATTTTATATGTATCATTCCTCTTTCTTCTGGTCTTCATTATTTCTGATGAGATGTTAGCCATTGTTTTGTCATTACCCTGTACAAATGAGTCATTTTTCTTTTGCTGTTTTCAAGATTTTCTCTTTCTCTTTGGCTTTCAGGAGTCTGTGATGTGTCTAGGTGTGGGTCTCTTTGTCTTAACCTTACTACAACTTTGTTGATCTAGGATCTGTAAATTAATGTTTTTCCTCAAATTGAGGAATTTTCAGCCATCATTTCTTCACTTTTTCTGACCCATTGTCTTTTCTTCCTTCTGGGACTGCTATTACAAATAGAAATGCTTAGTTGTTTTCCATAGGTCTCTGAGACTCTGTTCATTTTTCTCCTATCTGTTTTACCTACTAGTCTTCAGACTGGAGAGTTTTCACTGATTTATTTTCCAGGTCACTGATTCTTCCACTATCTCAAATCCATATGTAGAGTCAAACTGTAGAGTTCACCTAGTGAATTTTTCATTTCTGTTACCATATTTCCAAATCTAGAATTTCTATTTAATTCTCTTTTTAGTTTATATTTCTTATTTCAGTTATTTATTTGTTGAGTCCCTGTCATCATATTTTTCTTTAGTTTATGGAACATAGTTTTCTTTCATTCTTTGAAAATATTTAAGATAGTTGCTTTGATGTCTTTATCTGCTAAATCCAATATCTGGACCCCATTAGAGTCAGTTTCTATTGATTAATTGATTGTTGTTGTTTTCTCCTGAGCATGGGTCATGCATTCCTGTTTCTTTGTATGTCTCATACTGTTTTGCTGAAAACTGAACATTTTGTATTACGTTTTGTAGCAATATGTTATCCTCAGGCTTCCCCACATGCCTCAGGAGTCTTCTTGTCATCTTTGTTGTCTCAATAAATTGCCTGAACTTAATCTGAGGACTCTATCTCCCCGTGGATTGCAGTCACTGATGTTTCTGCTCGGACTTGTTTTTCGTTTGTTTTTTTAATTCTTATTTTTGTCTTTAGCATGGCTATTAGGGTCACACCTATGGTCAGCCAATGATTTGAGCAGGGTTTGTGATCAAACACTCTGAGCCCTTTTGAGTTCCACCCTCTGCTGATGGATCTGTGTATGAGCCGGATCGCACATTCAAGTTCAGAAAGTTTTCATATACAACCAGTTTTAAATTTCTACTGGGCCTTCTTGGATTGTCCCTGCACATGTCTGGCAAACTTGGAGACATTATCTAGCCTTTCTATGGCTCTCTTATTTTTGGAATCTCTCCATGAAATGTTAAGTTAGTCTGCCCCTCACCCCAGCTGGGGCTGCAACCTCTAAGTAGGAAAGCCATGGGCTTCCCCATTCATTTCCAACTAAATGTGTTACTTTTACTGACCACACCTTTAACCATGGATTTCACACTCCACTCCAAATCAAGTCAGCATACTCTGGTCACAAGGGGTCTCTGGTTTTCATTGCTAAGCTCTCCCTGGTAAAACTAACACTCCGACTGACCAAGGCAGCCTTAACATTCCCCTCAGCTTGATTAAACTTTAAAAAAGTTTATTCCTGAATATAAGCCTCTGCTCCCCCTTTCCTCAGAGCACTGATTTTAGAAAACTTGCAACTGTAATTTCTTTCTACGTCCCTTTGAGATGCAAGTCTTCTCTTAGACTCTTTCCAGCTTTACAGAGTAGGAATATCTTTCTCGAGGATGTGAGAGCCATCCCTTTGAAATGTGATCATCAGGAAAGATAACACCCCCATCTCCTAGTCTCTCTGGGACGACAGGAACCTAACTTATATCAGTGCCAATTAGCAAACATAGATGGCCTAATCACATTGACCAACTTCCCTCTCTAACAACCTCTAGTACTGTTCCACTAGCTCACCCCAGTGTTTAAAAACTCTTCTGATTTTGTTTCAGTGGGGGTGAATTCAGTCTCTCTCCCTTACTGCAGACTTCAATAAAGTCTTCATTGCCTATTTAACTGTCTGGTGCCATTTTTCCTTCACATAGCAAAGCTGGAAGTTTAAGGGAACATCCCATGGGCAAGAATGCCTTAGACGCTCACTGTTCTTAACTGAAGTTCTACCAGGTTTTCATGAATAAATGTTACTCAATTTGTTATTTGCCTTTGGTTTATTTCCAGAGATCTGAAGTGGTTGTTTTTGACAATTTGTCCAGTGTTATGTGTGTTTGCTGGGGAGAGGATTTGCTGACCATTGCATTCTGCTACAGCCACCCTCCAACATTTTAACAAGTCTGAATTTCAGCATAATTGCCAGGAAGAGTTAAGTAGTTATTTACACCTTTGGAGATCACTCTCTGCAGTCTTTTTTTGAACACAGATCATTTACTGAAAAGAAAAAACACACTTGGTAAAATGTTCCCGTAGCATTACTGCTACTTCACTGTGAATATCTGACCAAACAAAGGAGAGTTTTTCTATGTTTACGCTATGTGTTCTTTTAGTTTAGCTCTTTTTGCTTGATGAAGCATTTCTTCCAGGTTAGCTTAATAGCTCATTTGCTTGCTTGCTTTCCTTTTCTCTCTCTCTCCTTAATTTTTTTGCTCCTCTGAAGAGGTTTGTGGGATGCTTTTTAAAAAGCTAGAGCAACTCTATCCACTGATTATCTCTTATTGATAGGAGTATTTACACTTTCAAAAAGAAACAGTTAAGCAAATTAGCAATGCATGAGAATACACCCTCAAACCATGCACCAAAATAAACTCATACTGGCTTAAAAACTTAAATATAAGACAAGACACCATAAAACTCCTAGAGAACATAGACAAAACATAAATCATATCAATGTTTTCTTAGGTCAGTCTCCCAAGGCAATAGAAATAAAAACAGAAATAAACAAATGGGACCCAATCAAACTTACAAGCTTTTTCACAGCAAAGGAAACCATAAACAAAACGAAGAGACAACCTATGGAATGGGAGAAAATATTTGCAAACGATGTGACTGACAAGGGCTTAATTTCCAAAATATACAAATAGCCGATACAACTCAACAACAACAAAACAACCCAATCAAAAAGTGGGCAGAAGATCTAAGTAAACATTTCCCCAAAGAAGACATACAGATGGCCAATATGCACATGAAAAGATGCTCAACATGGCTAATTATTAGAGAAATGCAAATCTAAACTACAATGAGGTACCACCTCACACTGCTCAGAATGGCCATCATTAAAAAGTCTACAAGTAACAAATGCTGGAGAGGGTGTGGAGAAAAGGGAACCCTCCTACACTATTGGTGAGAATGTAAGGTGGTGTAGCCACTGTGGAAAACAGTCTGGAGGTTCCTCAGAAAACTGAAAACAGAATTACCGTATGATCCAGCAATCCCTCTCCTGGGCATGTATCTGGACAAAACTATAATCAAAAAGATACATGCGCCCCTATGTTCATAGCAGCACTATTCACAATAGCCAAGACATGGAAACAACCTGAATATCCAGAGACAGATGAATTGATAAAGAAGATGTGGTACAAATGTACACTGGAATACTACTCAGCCATAAAAAAGAACAAAATCATGCCATTTGCAGCGACATGGATGCAAATAGAGATTATCATACTAAGTGAAGTTAAGTCAGAAAGGGAAACAAATACCATATGATATCACTTATATGTGGAATCTAAAGTATGACACAAATGAACCTATCTATGAAGCAGAAACAGACTCACAGACATAGAGAACAGACTTACGGTTGCCAAGGTGGGGGGGCGGGGTGGAAACAGCTCTTAGCTGTTCTAGGAGCTTTATATGTTTAACATATTTAAACAATATATTTAATCAAAATTATAATATAAAATCCAATAGCTATTATTATTGTCATCCTCACATTTGGGATTAGTAGATGCAAACTATTATACACAGAATGGATGAACAACAGGTTCGATTGTATAGCACAGGGAACTATATTCAATGTCCTGGGATAAACCGTAATGGAAAAGAATATAAAAAAGAATGTATATTTATGTATAACTGAGTTATTTTGCTCTACAGCAGAAATTAACACATTTTAAATCAACTATACTTTAATAAAAAAATTAGCAATTTATGACTTTATTTTTACTTTTCACCCAATAGTTGTGGTGCACTGATTTACCAAATGCTAGTCTTGTATCCTCCTAGTTTTCCAAGCAGAGAAGTGATACATCTATAATTATACTTCAAATGATCTTTTGTCTCTGTATGAATAGAGCCCATTGTCTGCTTAAATGCTTCTCAGTTGACGCTTATGAAGACAGATTACACATGAGAAAATGGGGCAAGACAAGTTGAGGAGACAATTACACAACAGAGACAATGCTGGAGAAATTGACTCCAAAATTCCTTCACAAATTTGGAGTGTTTGCCATTTAAGCTCAGTGATGTATTTATATTCCAGCGTTTAACCTTCCTGGGTAAATTTTACTGTCTGAATTAATAATACAAATTTGTCTGCTCCAGAGATTTTCTGGCCATCTTTTCCAAAGTTATTTTTGATAACTTTAGTAATAGGTTTCTCAACACCCACATTCTCCCATATTGTGTGTGTTCAGATAATAATACTTGTGAATGCAAAAGACATATATTTGGTATTAGAGGGTTAGAGTTTGACTTACTTAGGGCTAAGGTCAGTTTATTATTTATCCCTGTTTTGTATAATAATAAAATTAAAACACAAAGACTTTAAGAAATATGTTCCCATAATAAAAATAAAAATACTATTACTACTACTAACAGTAGTAGCGGATAATATTGATTTATCTCTTGCTGTGTTCCAAGCACTGTTCTAAGGGTTTTAGTTGTGATGAGTTACTTAGTCTTTACAACACCACCATGAGGTAGATACTGTCATTACCACGATATTATAAGCTGAAGAATGGCAGGCAAGGGAAGTTGCAAGAGTCTCAAGGTTACGTGGTAAAAAATAATAATACTTAACTTGTGGTAGAATACCATGCTTAGTCTGTAACCAGTGCTGCTTTAAGAGCTTTATATGTTTAATATCTTTAAACAATATATTTAATAAAAATGATCATATAAAATCCAATAGCTATTATTACTGTCATCCTCACAGAAGTTGGGTAAACTAGAGCACATAGGTATTAAATTACTTGTTCCTATTCGTGTAGCTGGTAAATGATTAGTCTGGGACTGGAAGCCCACATCCTGTCTCTCTGGTGAGGGTTAGAGCTGGTATTTGAACCCTGGCAACCTAGCACCAGAGCTCGTGCTTTACCACTTCTTTCTGCTGCCTTGCAGACAAATTGCACATGGGTTTTTTCGTAGAATTACTGAAGTCTGAGATGAGAAGAAACTTCAAAAGTGACCATCTATTGAGAAACCTATTTTACATCTGTTACAAAATCCTCTCCAAAATTTTCTCAAGTTTTTGTCCAGACTTTCTTTGAAAACTTTCACTAATAGAGAATATACTAACCCCAGGGGCAACGTGTTCTATTTTGAATTAGTATTATTAGAAAGTACTTTCCTCTACTGGGATGAAATTTGGATTCTTACAGGTGCAACTCAAATCCTCTGAACCTGAATTGGCCCTCTGAAGTCGTAAGAAATAAGTTTAATTCCTTCTCCACAATGATAACCCTTTAAATGTATGAAATCAAGTTTTAAAGCAGTCTTCTCTAGTTTTTAGTTCCTTGAACTATGCCATGTCTAACATGGCTCTGAGTCCCCTCACCACCCTAGTCTCTCTTTTTTGGACCAAAAATGTTTTCAGTGTTCCTCCTAAAACATGAAGGACAACACATAATATGTCAGATACACCCTGAATATTGTAGAATAGAGCAGGGCTAAAACTGTCCATTTCCTTCATGGAAATACTACCATGGAAAGGTAAAAAGGTGGATGCTGAAATCACTGGCCAAAGAGAGATAATAAGTGTTCGTACTTTGTCGAGCTGGTATGAGGATTAAGTGTGATCGCAGAGCTAAACACTTAGAAAACTGCCTGGCACATAGTATGAGCTCAGAAACGGCAGGCAAGATTATTTAAAAATTCAGGCGCTTACTGAAGGTCTACCATATAGAGACATTGACTTTGCAAAGAGGGAAAAGTTATAGACTGCATTCCCTAGGCATTTTCACGTAAAATTCTAGACTTTAAACTTCTCGGGAAGAGACCTATGATTGCATCTGATTTTGGAAAATCGTAAATCATGTCACACTGCGGACTCATAATTAGATAACAGGAAGGGAAAATCCTTGAGCCTTTTTAATGGCTGCTGCTGTGAAGCGCTACCTCTTCCATCCTATTCTAGGTCATCCAGTTACATCCTGTCAAGATCTTCGGGGATCCTGATGATGTCTTCTGGGGTATTGGTTTCTCATCCAGCCCCCAACGTCATATGTGCATATGAGAAGCCTTCCATCAACGTCGGCAACCAACTCAGTGATGAAATGCTAAGTAGAACAGAATCAAAGGCAGAGCCTGCAGCGACCCTTGGAGAGCCCCCTTTACAGATCCCTGAGTCCTTTACACAGTCAGGAATCCACCCAACTGTACTCACACTCAGAACATTTCTTAATCTTGCTCATAAGAACACTATGGGAGGCTTTTTTCATGAGCCTTGTTTACATCCAGTGTCTATTATTATGTATGTATCATTATCTGCTTAGTAATCCTAACTCTATTTTAAAAAAAAAGGAGGGGGGGAGAGAGAAAATAATCTTAGCTGAGTGCCGTTGTTCTCAGGTAACCTGTGCTGATTCTCAGGTAACACTGTCTTGTTCAATAAGGGCTCTCAGAAATCTTTCAAATAATCAGTTATATAATCTAACTAGGGATTACCAGTAAATGTGCCTTTATAGTTGAAAATATACTTCTGCTTCCTTTTGAAAGTTAAGACTTCATTTTTTTGTCACCAACCTTGTCTTCACCGTTAACTGCCAGGACAGATAGTGATGGCTTAGAAATCTCATTTACAGATTCTCTCAGAGTTTTAAGATCTAATTTTTCAGGGCCTCAATACTCGAAGCATTTAAAGATATCCCTTACAATCACCTCATTGAGTTTGGTTTCAATTACTGTTCCCTGATGTTTTTCTATCCCTCTCCATTCTGGAAATCCCTCTTGACAGAGAAGTTGGCAACAAAATCTGTTATTACACCACTAACCTCAAATTGATAATTTCCTTTGGGATTTTGCTGTAAAAACGTGACTTTGAGACTTCTTTCGGATCCTTTGCGTTTTTGTAACCTCTCTTCTTTCTGACTTTAGTCTTCAAGACCATTTTCCTAGGTCTATGACATTTGTATTTCTTCTAAGTACAGATCCTTTGATTATTCGTTCAGCAACTCCTTCCACAAATATTTGTTGAGTGACTGTTATTTGCCATGTACTGTTATAGGCACTGGGGAAATCCAATGGTGAATGAAACAATCACATCCTTTAATTTACATCCTAGTGTCCAATGTATACCTTTGATGATTGGACTTATCTCCCTACTTTTTTTTCAACTGAGGATAACTTTCTTTTACATGCTAAGCTCTTAATTGTTGAGCCTCATCTAGGCCTTTTGAGATGTACTTTTAGGCTAGAGTCTTGGGATCTTGGAACAATTTTCAATTTCCCTCCTTGAAATTTCTTGAAATCAGTCCTCTGAATTTCCAGGTTAACGTCTAACTTTTGTCCTAGCATTTCCCTCCCATAATGTGTCCATGATTCTGTAAAACTAAATACAGCAATATAGGACCAAGAGGCTCTGTCATAATTCACACAGATGTTGGCACATGTGGAAGTTGGGTTTTAAGTCCCAGATTTTTTAAAATTTCTTTTTCATTATTCCATTTTAATCATGCATGAATTTTTCATGGATATCTTATATCACCAAGATATTCTGACAACTCTCAAGAGGTTTATTAGGATATAGTCAAATATGAGAACAAAAAGAGACAAGATTTTTCTGCATGTGTTCGTATTTTTCATCACTAATTTAAAATTTTGTCTGCATTCTAGGAATAGCCCTGCTCTGGTCTATGCCATCCTTGTTATATGGACCTGGAGTATGCTGCAGTTCCCACTTGACCTGGCAGGTAAGTGTCCAATGTTTGCTCAAAGAAACAGAAAAGTACAGCTCTTGATTATGAACTGCAGTGAAGCTAAGGAAGCATTTGAGAGGATTATCTTTTTTTTTTTTTTAATCACTTCGATATCTCAGTGTTAGTTCCAGTTCGGTTTAGAAGACAACTAGGTTGAAACTTAGGAAAGCCATGATCCACTCTGGTACATGGTGAGCCTGACACAATTAAGTCGATAAGAGCACAGCTTTATGTTCATTTCACACAGTAGTTCCATCACTTGCAATGTGTAAAAGCTTCTGCAAATTAGTTAACACATCAGCGCCTCAGTTTTTCATCCATGCAATGGGGATGATAATTATTGCAGTGAGGATTGAGGGTCCTTGTGATGACAAAAATAAGACATAGTTTGTAGCGACTGTGGTTCAGCACACTTACTGGCATATAAATGTTATCTCCTGATTTTTTAAGGGGCCATTTTCATTCCTTTGTCAGACCCTTGTATTAGAACTTCAAAGGGAATAAGAGCAGGTTCAGGGCCACATGGGAAATTAGATTTTTCCTCAGTATTGGCTCTTAGACTCCCATTGGGCTTATTTTAATAAAGACATAAACCCCCAAGACTTTGCAAGAAGTAAACGGTTTTCTGGCCATTTCATACTGATGATCTAGAGCTGCATTATCCAGTACAGTACCCACTAGCCACATGTGGCTGTTTAGATTAACATTAATTAAAATTAAATAAAATTTAAAGTTCAGTTCCTCAGTCACACTAGCCTGCTCCGTGGCTGCATATGGCTATGATGTCAGACAGCACAGATATAGAACGTTTTTCCTAACACAGATGGTTCTATTGGAATGCATTGACCTGTTATCCCATAACTTCTAGGAGCCCTGAATTTTTTTTTTTTTTGCGGTACGCGGGCCTCTCACTGTTGTGGCCTCTCCCGTTGCGGAGCACAGGCTCCGGACGCGCAGGCCCAGCGGCCATGGCTCACGGGCCCAGCCGCTCCGCGGCATGTGGGATCTTCCCGGACCGGGGCACGAACCCGCATACCCTGCATCGGCAGGCAGACTCTCAACCACTGCGCCACCAGGGAAGCCCACCCTGGAATTTTGATTTGGAAATTCTCCTGGATGCCACTTTACTCTGAAGAAATTCTAGGATTGAATAGTTACGTTTTCCTGAAGTCTGACTCCTTTCTTACGGTACCCTACCTGATGGCCTCAGGGTTAGAATTAATCTTTGTACAGAGATATTTAATTTTTTTCTGCATCTTTTTTTGGTCCACTTTGATAGGCACAGAGGTTTTAGAGGCCATTTTAGACCTTAGCATCCACTTTGCAAAACAAAATTGCCAACAGAAGGAAAGAGTGGCTGTGGCTTTTTGGAAATGCCCCAAACCTAATTACTAGTTAATAACTGCAAACAAATGTATGCCAATCACACACACACACACACACACACACACACACACACACACACACAGACACACAGACACACACACACACACAGACACACAGACACACACACACAGACACACACACACACACAGACACACACACAGACACAGACACACACACACACACACAGACACACACACACACACAGACACACACACACACACACAGACACACACACAGACACACAGACACACAGACACACACACACACAGACACACACACACACACACACACACACACACACACACACACACACACAGATTTTGTTGTAATGTGCCCCAGAAGGTACTCTATACCATTAATCAGCTGGTGTCCTCTGCGAGAATATTAGGCACCTTCAGTTTAAATGTCGAATAATACTTTTAGGAGGTCCTCTGGGAGCCATTTCCCGACCCTAACTTCTTAGGAACGGTGACTATTGATCTTACGTTGGTTTTTCTTTTGTCATTCCCTCTGCTGGGCCTCACCCTCCCATATCTTGTGGTTTACCGCCTTGCTTAGAAAATTTTTATTTAAGAAAGAAATTCTGTAAACTTTCAGGGGTGATAATGTTATGCAGCTGTTTGAAAAACAAAGACCAAATGTTACTTCTGACTAAATCACTATTGTGTTTCCAACAAACGGTACGTTATGTGCACCCATATCAAAGCAGCTTCATAATATTTGCAGGCTCCAGTAGACGAAGGCATTCTTTGTTTGAAAACTCCAAATGGAAGTCTTCATTATTATAAAAGGACTATTTTCTGCCCTTGACCCTGAATTAAATTTACATTTTAGAAATTAAAACAAAAAAGGTTCATTTGTTGATTGGACCTCCTTTTATTCAACTGGAAAATCAGTAATTATATCCAGTCTTTCTTGTAAACTGTGCAACAAAACCATAAGGAATTAGACAAAATAAAATAACCATGGCATTTATTTGGGCTTTTTTTCCCCACCCCTGTTAGAGAGATATGTTTAACGTGACTTCAGTTTGAATTTGAAGATAAGTGCTTGAATTTTCACAACACAATTTACATAGAGGGCCAAGTGAGTCAACCAGTAAATAGGCAGGTACCAGAGAGGGGATGCAGACAGCTCTGGGCCACCGACACTCTGTTTCATCTCCCAAATTTAGCAGCCAGGTAAGTCATGAATTATCCTCAGGGAAAGACAGTGAGAAAGGAGAGGTGCCAGGGGTGTTAGTCTAATGGAACCAAAAACAGTCAGGGAATAGGGGCCCCTCTCCTCAAAGCTGTCATTGTTCTCCAGTTTTCAAAGGAGGAAACTGAGGTCCAGGCAGCCTAAGTAACTTGGCGTGCATCTTGCTGTTAGAAAATGAGGAAACCAGGAGAGGAAGCCAGGCTCCCTGACTTGAGGCTGAGAGCACCCTGCCGTGCTGCCTTCCTACTCTGAAGACTTCAAAGACAGACAGGGCGGCTTCTTCTGCTCTTTATCCTTTCTAGCCTAGTTAATTGTGCTTTCCCCAGTGTGAGTGAGGACTTGAAGACGAGCTGATTTTTTTTTTACGTGGATAGAAACCAGAGGCTGGCTTTTTTTCATGTGTGTCATTGGACTTATAACAGATGATCCATTTTGAATATAAAATGCCCAAGGATGTAAAATGGCAGGGTGGTTACACTTGTTTCCCTCCAGAATGAAATTACAGAATCACTCCCCATTGTGCATGAGCGTAACCCCCATGGCTGATGACTTGTCCCCACTTCACTCTGCCTTACTTTTCTGCATGTCAGAGAGCTACGGTAACTGGTCTCTCTTGCGTTTTCAGTACAGCATGTTGTGTGCCCTGTGTCTATGGCAACAAGGGGGTTCCCCAGCCGGTTCTTTTGCCAATACAGTGCCGACCTGTGGAACATTGGAATCAGCGTCTTCATACAAGACGGTCCCTTCCTTGTTGTGCGACTCATCCTGATGACCTATTTCAAAGTGATCAACCAGATGCTGGTGTTCTTTGCTGCCAAGAATTTCCTGGTGGTGGTGTTACAGCTCTACCGCCTGGTGGTGTTGGCCTTGGTTGTCCATGCTTCCTTGCGGAGTCAGCAAGAACGCCTGAAAGGAGAGCACAGATGCCCAGGTGTACCAGCTGAGAGTGGGGTCTCACCTGGGGCCTGGGCAGGTGGTTCGAAGGAGGGCTTGGCTATTCCTTTACAGGCCTTGCCGGTCACCTCTGACGACTCTCCCCTGACCCCATAGTTAGTCACCGAGAGCAGCATGCCGCCAGAAGCCTTGACTTTCCGGTTCCTATAGACAGAATCTTCTCTCTCTCTCTTTCTCTTTTTTTTTAACCTTGGCATATAATAATTTTCAAAAGAACAACATAAAAAGTGATCTTAAACCAAAGCCGAGGAACTTCTTTTTCAACGGAATGAAAAGAACTTTGATTAGTGGCTGTCGCTACCACGTCTGTGTGATGGCATCAGATGCTACAGTTGTTCAACCGCTAAGTGATTTGTTTGTCTTGAACTGTTTGAAAAGCTGCGGACAGGGTTACAGTGACACATGCCCTCAAGACATTTAATGCAGACAAACTGTCCTGGCTGTTACCTGAGAATAGAGAAGCTTTGAACTTTGGCTCTATTGTCAGCCTATCTCATCTGATCTTTCCTGCAATGTCCCCCTGACATCAAAAAATGTACATTCAGTGAATGCAGAATAAATGAAGGGAAAAGTGCCTTTAAAATTACCTCACTGTGGGCTGGAAGCAGTGAAAATCTCTGCCCAGCTGCCATAGCATCAGGAGCCCTATTCATCGCTGCACAGACCTTCCCAGGAAAAATCATTTTTCTGGGCTGCTGTAGTCTTCTGTCATGGCGCATATGCTCTTACGGAAATGTTACTGCTTTGGCTTGGGTGCCGCAAAACTCACAGCAAGCCATCCTGGTTACGGATCTATTGGTTGGGAGGCAGGAAATACTTGTAATGCTAGCAAAGTCACAATTTCCATTCTAAACATGATTTGCAGTATTCGTTAGCATTTCCCTTAACTCCACTTTACCATTTTCTATATTGCCAAGTCGAATTGCGTGGGTTGATGCAAGAACGCACTGCAGCAGTGACTAAAGGTGTTTCAGGCCCTTTAAGTGTTACCATAGTCGCTGGTGTCTGCCGGCTGTCAAGGTAGCTCCTCTGAACTGCCACATCTGGAGCCGGCCTTTGGTCTCAGGGAAGATGCTGGTGATGGAGACTTGCATTAGCCCTACTCACGGCCAACGGCCCTGGATTAGCGAAGGGGATCAGAAAATGCCCCAGCATCGTGGAAATCAGGAAATGCGCTTTTCTTCCCTGCATTACGACCGCATTTCCCCAGTACTGAAATAGCCATACGTTCCCTTTATATGCCTCTGTACTTTCCAGATGGAGGCGATTCAGAACCTTTTAAAATGATTTTTTGCTTTTAAAGATACAGTGTGAAAATCTACCTGCTATAAAGTATAATTACTTTATAGCAGTAATTATGTAAAGCAAACAGCCCCAAAACTGTTCCTTTAGGGTTCAAAGCATAATTCCTCCTTGTTATTATGCTCAGGAAGTGAAAGGGACATTAAAGATAAGGCAGGGTGTGACCTTAAATTGGGTGTGACCTACCGACAACTAATTGGGACAATTTCAACTATAAATCTGTGTGAGAGGATATCTGTTCAAACCATTTAATAAAGAGTTGCATAGGCAAACTCTGTTCTTATACAGAAAAATTAATACTTTCCAATTAATAGCTTCTCCAGTGCCTGATGTTTCTATTTCTTTCTTTTCCTTCCTTGTGTTTCTAATTTTAACAATATGATGATTGTAAACTTACACATGAAGCTAATGGAATACATTTATAATTTTTCATAATAACTTTATGAAAGTTAAGATCAGGAAATTATATTCATATAAAGAACTTGACGACTTTTAAGGGCATGCAATTTAGAATGCTTAGCAATTGAAAGCAAAATAATAACTGCTATTTATAAAGACGCCTCAGCAGAATCTGTTTTTATGTTGACTGTCTTATGTTGAATGTTTTCCTCCACAACATGTATGTGCTGCTTATTATTGCAGATTTGCTCCTGGGCATACTTTTCACGTTCCAATTTTTTTCTTCCAGCCAAACAAATATTGGGCCTCTAAAAATAGATAAAGTATAAAGCAGTATGGCTGTTACAAGGATATTTTTTAAGTGCTTTCAAATCCGAGACTGGGCTTGGCTCTGTGAATGAGTTTCTAGTATTTAAGCATTTTGTAATTATAAAGCGCCCTGGACAGCAGTTACTTCCCAGAGGCTGACATTCTGGGGCTGGCTTCTGTTGTACCTGTAATAACATAACGGACTTAGATCATCTATATAATGCGATGCAGGCCATACCTCTCTTCCAGCCTCCACAGACACAGAACACGCATATCCCCAACCACTGAAGAAAGTGGCTTATTTGTGGTTGCTGGTGCTATTGTTATTATTATTGTTACTGTTGTTATTTAATTGCTTGATTAAAGCTCAATCAAATGTGCTTCCTAAAAACCTATCATTCCATTTGTGAGAAAACACAGTGCGCATGTTTTAGCGATGCTGTGTAGAAACACACCTCATAACCATCTTGTGGGCTTTCTTCACTTACTAGAGGAGTCTCCGAGGACATGACTTGACACTGCAAGATTAGTGATCTGTCTTTCTCTTTGACTATTCTGTTAATTTTTATTTAAACTGGAACAGATAACATAAGAAAATGGAAATTTTTATTGGCCAATAACATTCTTTCTAATCTTCTAAAATGAAGATTGTTACACAAATTCATCAGTTGGCTCTGTTGTAGTTCCACTAACATGTAGTAGCACTTCAGGCCTTTTAAGACCAAAAAGATGTGGCCAGTTAACTATCAGCATTCACTATCATAATATTAATTGTTAACTTGTTATTTCACAGACTTTTCAAAGCCCTGGGAAGGCATGCATTTCAGTGCACGTTTTAGGATTTCCATACAGGTTTCAGAGATCCACACTGACTCTTATTATCTCTGGCATTTGATCTCAATGACTCAATCACCTCTCCTGTTAAAAGAGAAAGGATTGCATAGGGCCACTGTCCACCTTCACTCTACTCCAGTGTCAGAAATGTGACATACATGCTGACATACATCTAGAGCCTCAGAGATGTAAATGAAACGTCAAACCGTCTAGAATTATAAGAACAGAAGAGACTGTTACTTTTTTCCCCCTAATTTCAGACATCGCTTTTTACTTAATGGACATTCTGATCCACTCTCAGAAACATCTGATTTGGGGTTAAACTAGGCAGCTGGACGACGTTTATGGCTTTGAGGCTTAAATAACTTTCTATATGATGGGAGTAACTCTAAACAACGTTTGAATAATCAGCTCCTACAGTCTTATATTTCATGGGTGTCCATCCTCTGAATCTTTCTTACAGAAGTATTTTATAAGAAAATTGTCTGTGAATTATTTATATTTATACTATTTTGGTATGAATGACATTTGTATTATATTATATACATTAAATAGTTTGTGTACAACTTTATCTTAATGTCTGTTTTTTGCGTGCATTTCCTGTCTTTGTTCTCTACTGTAATTCAGTTTATTTATTTTTTAAGCTCTGGTTTAAAAAGAAAACTGATCTACTTAGAATATGACTAAAGTGGCATTTCAAACTAGTGTGTAAAGACTGACCAATTTTATAAATGATGTTGGGATATTTGGCGAACCATCTGGAAAAAATGAAGTTAGATTTTTATCTCATGCAATACATAGAGATAAATTCCAGATGGATCGAAGATCTAAGTGTAAAAGTGAAAACTATAAAATATTAGAAGAAAATATGGAATGTCTCATTAGCATCTGGGGAGTGGGAAATATCTTCCAAAGCAAGATATAAACCCCAGAAGCTATGAAAGAAAAGAATAACAGATTTTCTTATGTAAAGATTTAAAATTTCTAAATGGCAAAAGGTATCAGGAATACATCACTATTATCTACTTTCTGGAGAAAGGTGTCAGTGCGCTCAGACAAGAGAAATGAGAGGTAAAGAAATTAGGAAGGAGGAGCGAAATTTATCGCTTACTTCTAGAAGACTGAGTCTTGAATATGCAGGAAAAGCATAGGAAAACCTAAGAAACTTACAAATAATCTGAAATCACACAATAATCGATAGCTTTTCTATACACAAATCAACATCACATAGAATATATATCTGAATAAGAGATTTCCATTATAATACGAACTAGCATCATAAACTACATAGGAATAAACTGAATAAGAAATGTGCAAGATTCGTGTGAAGAAAACTTTAAAATGACTTTGAGGACCATCAACGAATAATTTAACAAATAGAAAGACATATTCTATTGGGAAGTGGTAAGAAGCCTTGATATTTTAAAAAGTCAATTTAAAAATCAATTTCTCCTAAACTGATCTATAAATTTAATACCATCTCCATAATGAATCAATAAGATTTTGATTTTTAATGACTACACAAGCTGATTCTAAAGATATTATGATTAAATAAGCATGAAAGAATAGCCAGAAAATACTAAAAGGAAGAAAAAAGTTGGAGAGGGTGCTTTCAGCATATTTAAACACATTAAAGAGCTACAATAAGCAAGAGAATCTGATTCTGTCAAGAAGAAAAATGGAACAGAATAAGGTCAAGAAATAAATTGAAATACATAAGGATTTTGATACATGGTAAATCATGGGGCTGGGGTTGATAGACTATTATAAGTGGTTTCAGGTCTGAAAAATATCAAACTGGTTCCCTACTTCAATCCTCGTATCCAAAACATTTCCAGATGGATCAAAGAATTAAACACTAAAAATAAAAAACACAGAGAACTTTGCTTTTACAATCGCAATGGTGAGAATGTTTTCAAAGCAAGATATAAAACTAGTAACCGTAGATGATTCATATATTTCAACTTGTAAAACTAAAAATTTTATATCTTAAAAATACTATAGGTCAATTCAAAAGTTGAACAACAAACACGGTAAATATTTTTGCAACAAATGTAACAAAGCATTAGTTTTCAGAGCAAACAGTACTTACAAATAAGAAGAAAAAAAATACCCACTGGAAAAAGGAGCAAAAGAGGTTACATATATGATTTACTGCAAAAGATATAGTTAAGAAAATGGAAATCAGACCACAATGAAATACCGTTTTTCAAATCCAGACTAAACCATAAGATAGCATTTTTCAATTAGCAGGTTGGCAAAGATTCAAAAAACTTTTAGAATGCTGTATTAGAGGGGATCAAGGGAAGTGGGCATACTTATTCATTGGTGGTGAAGATGTAAATTGGAACAATCCTTTGGAAGACAGTTTGGCAATATCAGTCAGAATTAAAGGTACATTTATCATTTGACCCAGCAATAAAACTTCTAAGAATGTAGCCTGCAGATACATGTGTGCAAAAATATGTATACAAGCCTGTTCAGAGCAGTATTTTCTCAGTAGTTGCTACAATAGCAGCATAGTCTCCATCAATAGGGTCATTATTAAATTACGGAACATCTAGACTCCATAATATTATGTAGCTTTTAAAGAGACTGGAGTAGGTCCATAAATGCTGATAAGGAACAATCACTTAGCTATTTTATTACATCAAAGTAAGGGAGAAAACCATGAGGTGAGCATGTCACTCTTTTTATAAATGTTATCCATGCCTTGTCCAGTGGCTAGAAATAGAGGAAATGATGCTCAAATTTCCAATGATCATGGACAGCCCCCCATTTTTTTTTACCTTAATGCTTTCTATAATTTGAAAGTTTTAAGTACGCATTACTATTGTAATTTTGAAGACAATTATTAACAAAAAGAAATCTCACTGACTTATAGAGCCTGCTGCTATGTACAGAGACTCTAATATCATTTTGCAAATAAAGGAAAAGCACACCATTCTTTTTCACCCAAGAAGATAAAAGACTTTGCCATTATAACTAAGGATGCTTTAGATAACTCAAAGGTTTAAACCGTATCAAATTCTGCTTGCCTTACGAAGTGTTAAACCTTAGGAAATGAAATAATGAATAGATCTAAAAGAACCTGGAAAAATCAAACTGACCAAAATGATTCACTGGGTCTTGATGAACACCATGGAGACCACTTTACAAGAGCCAGTCTGACACTTTCACACTCCATAGAGTGTGAAAACCATAGAGGAAGACAAACCATAGCGGAATTTCACATTGAATTACAGAGTCAAGCTGATTTCCCCAGGAGAGAGAGAGAACTAAAGGAACCCTGAAAGACAAAACTTCAGAAAAAATCTGTTTCCCAGTCCATATTTACAGCCCATCTAACTTGTTTATGTAAACTTTTTAGATTTTTGCCAAATATTTACTAAATTTATAATTGATTGTGATAAGTGATCAAATGGATCATATGCAAATCTGATCAAATTAGTGAGGAAAACAAAAATTCCTAAACCAACTATATGTCAGATATCATATAGTCTTTGTATCTAAACTGAGAATTTCGGGCAAGGGAAATTGGATCTGCAAGACAAAATATGTTTTCTCTGTGGAAGGTGTTGTTCCGTTTCTACCAAGTGCGTAGCTGGAGAGTTCAGATGGTTGTGGTTCTGGGATCTTGGGGGTTGTTTCTACCTTCTGGCAACAAGTATTCTTCCCTAGTGTTCAAGGGCTCCCATATGACCTGAGTGACAGCTGGGTCAAAGCTATAATTATTTCATCAGCTCTCTTGGTTTCAACTAACTCCTACCAATACCTAGTTATTGGCCTCTTTCCTGGACTCCGTGCCTGGATGTGCATCTCCCCCGGCCCCCGGATACTCTGCAAGCATATGCACTCAGTATACATGGAGTACAAGTTGTACCACACTTAACATGTAATATGCCCCTCTCCCTGTGTTCCATATAATGGCTAGTAGCACCACTAGCCTCTCAGGCATCCATGTTAAAACCAGAGGGCTCCCCCGGTGGCGCAGTGGTTGAGAGTCCGCCTGCCGATGCAGGGGACACGGGTTCGTGCCCCGGTCCGGGGAGATCCCACATGCCGCGGAGCGGCTGGGCCCGTGAGCCACGGCCGCTGGTCCTGCGCGTCCGGAGCCTGTGCTCCGCAACGGGAGAGGCCACAACAGTGAGAGGCCCACGTACCGCAAAAAAAAAAAAAAAAAAAAAAAAACAGAGATATCCTTGACCCTTGGTTCTTCTTGCTTATCCTCTCTACCTAAGTGATCTCCAAATTCTTTCAGTTATGTTGCTTATAATTCCTTTCCATTTTTAACCTGCCCTCTCTATTTCAACTGCTACCATCCTAATTTAGTGTCTCATCATTTCTTGCCTCACTGACTGCAGTCATTTCCCAACTGGTCATTCAACCTCCTGGTTTAATCCCCCATAATAATATTCCAAACTGAATTCAGAGCCGTTCTAAAATGCACAGTTTATCATATGTCTCTTCTATTTAACACTTTGGTGATGCCTTTCTTTCAACTAAATCAAGCATAAAGTCCCAAGGAAGTCATTTAAGACCTTTCACAAGCTGGCCCTAACCTGACCTTTCAGTCTTTTTTTTACCATCAATCACTGCACTCATACACACACACACACACACACACACACACACACACACACACACACACCTGCCACCATAACATACTACCCATGCCCCCCTAAACTTGTCATTATCCTTTACATTGCTATGTATTTGTGCACCACGCTGTTTCTTTTCTTCAGATGCTCTCCATTGCCAGCACTCCATCACTGATACCTTGGTCTACTCACTCCTCCCTTCTCATGGGTAGCCCATTTCCCCATCCCGAGTTAATGGTTAGGGGAGGAAGAACGATCCCATCAGCCAAGATTATTCTGCACCCTAAGAGCACCCAGGAAAGTGAGCACAGACCTCCTCTGGGAGCAGAGACATCCTCCAGTCCTGGGTCACTGATTTCTGGAGTTTCCTCTGAAGCAGCAGAGCTGATGAGGACACCAGGTAAGACAACACGGACACAGAGCTATGGGATTTGTCACTTATCATGATCGCGAAGAAGAATCTACAGGAGAAGCGATGGGTCAGTGGTCCCCAGAAGTCTTCCCCTCTTCTTCTCAGATCTGGCTGAACTAGTCAGTTGCTCCTGTATTTACTAATCTAGCAGCTTCTATTTATATTGCCTCCGTGATGTCTTCCCCTGCTCCTTATGAAGAGTCCCCCTTCTAGCAGTATTCCTCACCTAGCGATCGCCAACCATGGCAGAAACCCACAAAAGCTTCAGAAGGCTTAGCTCAAAGATCACATTTGCCTGTTGCCCAGATTGAGTGACTCTCCTCCTTTACTGTGTATTTACAGCACTTTGTACTTGCCTCTGTCCCAGTGGTTACAATAATATATACAACGATTCGTTTCTGTGTCTATGAGCTGTCCGAGGGCATTGGCCATGTCTTAGACTCTATCATAATAACCAAGCAGATCCAGACACACTGAAAGTTTGTCTGTCCCCAGAACTCACCAAGCTTCTTTCTGTCTTGGGGACTTCGTTCCCGCTGGTGCTTTTTCCTGGGACAACTCCTACTTCCACCTCCCGTTTTCCCAGAGCTGGCTCCTTTTCATTTGGATTCCAGCTTAAGTGCAAGGTCCCCAGAGAGGCCATCACTTTTTCCCTTTGCCAATAATTTCCATCACAACTATCTTTACTTTATTCCTAGCGTTTATCATTAGTGGAAATTATCTCTACTTTATATGTCTATTTGTTTGCTGTCTATCCTACCTATAATGGAAATGTAAAGGTCAAGGGTACCTATCTTGTTCATCTCTGTGTCCCAAGTGGGTAGCACATAGTAGCTGCTCAAAAACTACTGTTGGGTACATTATTTTTCTGTGCTTATTTATACCTATAATTTTTTATAAAACTAAAATCAAACTACATATTTACATGTATATTCTGCTTTGTTCATTTATTATCATTTCTTGAGCTTTTCCTAATGTTAATTATTCTTTGAGACTATAATGCCCAGCTACTCTTTTGTGTGAATGTAGAAAAAGTTCTAAACACCATTTTTTTAGATTCCACATAAAAGTGGTATCATTGTCTTTTTCACAGAGAACTCTACTCAGTACTCTGTAATGAACTATATGGGAACAGAATCTGAAAGAGTGGATATATGTATATGTATAACTGATTCACTTTGCTGTACAGGAGAAACTAACATAGCATTGTAAACCAACTATACTCCAATAAAATTAATTAAAAGAAAAGATCTCGGGCTTCCCTGGTGGCGCAGTGGTTGAGAGTCCGCCTGTCGATGCAGGGGACACGGGTTCGTGCCCCGGTCTGGGAAGATCCCACATGCCGTGGAGCGGCTGGGCCCGTGAGCCATGGCCGCTGAGCCTGCGCATCCGGTGCCTGTGCTCCGCAACGGGAGAGGCTACAGCAGTGAGAGGCCCGCGCAACGCAAAAAAAAAGAAAAGTGTCCTCTCCCAAATCAGCTCCTTTTCTTGAATGCTCAATGCCTACAAAACCACCATCCTTCCAGTCATTTTGGCTTAAGCTAAGGTGTCATTTTTGACTGACTCCACTCATTCACACATTTGCTGAATCTTACTTCATTTTTTTTTTGCATACTGAATATAATTTTGTTGCTTTTCTCTGATTACGCAAGTCATATGTGTTCAACGCAATGATTTCAAACATATAGAAAAGAGGGTAAAAATCACGTGGGATCCCACCTTACTGTAATGTTCATCATTAATAATAATCATTCTTTCATGAATCTTTTACTTCAGATAGAAAAATGATAGACAGACAGATGACAGCTAGCTAGCTAGCTAGGTAGATAGATGAGTTTATAGAAATAGTTTTTATTATAGGATAATATATTAATTAAATCTTTAAAGGTAAAAAAACATCAAAAGAGTTGCAAAAACTGTGGGTTAATTTAAATTTGTATGATGAATAATGTCAGCTCTCAATCTTGTCAGTATTATCTTTATGAAGGCATATATAACCTCATGTGGAGAAATGAAGAGTGTCTGTTTTAGGGTTTTTGTGAATTTGAAGCCTGGACCAAATGGTGCCCCTGTGGAAATTCTGGAATTGGGACCTTGTTTTATTCATCTTTCTATGCTCCATGGAGACTCTCATGGTCTATGTAGAATAATATTTTGCTCTATGAATGATCAATGGCCTCGACAAATATCTTTTAATACCTACCACATACAAGCCACTGCTAGCTATGTGAGAGATACACAAATGAATAAGACATTGCCCTTGCTTTTGAGGAAATTTATATCTACGGTTTTTTTAAAAAAATGTTTATAAACTCCATAAACTTCGCTTCCTACCACCTGTCTTCAAGCCCGTGAAGAGCTCATTTTGGTTCTCTCTGGGTTTTGTGTAGGACCTGAAGTTTCCAGCCTTGTTCCCAACATACACATTGACACATAAGAGGGGATGCAAAAAAAAAAAAAAAAAAAAAAATGGAGATCTGAGAGGGCCGATTTAAAAGAAATGAAAGTTGTTTATTTTTTGAAAACACGTTTTGTAGGTGATGGCTCTTGATCACTGCGGGACGGCCACTGTAGGATGCCTCAAACATTGCAAGATCTCATCCTGGACCTGTAATCATTCTGGCTATAATCTGCTGTCTTCTTTTCAAAGGATGCAGCTATTCTGAAGAGGCTTCTGTCTGAACTCAGGCATATTTCTAGGCTCAAAGTAGTGGGACACTGCTCATGTGAAAGCACCATGGAAGACTTGAAAGCACTATATGGACCTACAGAATAATCTAAAGTGTGTTCCCAGTACATGTCCAGGACAGAAGATGCTCATTTGTCACATGTGAGGGAGCAGTGAAATTTATTTTTACAGATTCACTGGGCTGAAAGGAAGACTACGTGGGCCCATCACATTCTAGCAATTTCCATCACAGCAAAAACAATCTTAGAAGGAAGACATACTTGATCTCTACTTGAAGATTACAACCTCTTTCATTAACTCTTTGCAAGTACTTTTCAAAAAATTTAAGATTATACTTCAGCGATATATGGCATAAAAGCATTAGAGAAGGCTTCCCTAGTGATGCAGTGATTGAGAGTCCGCCTGCCGATGCAGGGGACATGGGTACGTGCCCCCGGTCCGGGAAGATCCCACATGCCGCAGAGCGGCTGGGCCCGTGAGCCATGGCCGCTGAGCCTGCGTGTCTGGAGCCTGTGCTCCGCAACGGGAGAGGCCACAACAGTGAGAGGCCCGCGTACCGCAAAAAAAAAAAGCATTAGAGAAAAAGGTAGTTGAAAATGTCAGTCATATTTAAGAGCAGATGTCCACCATTTCTCTCTGGGGAAGCAGCCCATTAAGCTGTATGCTGCTGAATCAGATGTGACAAAAAAGTTCATTCAGCCCGGTTTATTTTGCCTTGAGAGTCAGAAGCATGAGTGGCAATGGCTGGTCTTTCTGGATCTGCTGTTTCTTTTACTTTCGAGACTGTGGAGTCGGACCTGACTGAGCTCACGGACATCTCTGGCTCTGCTGCACACATGCGCCCCTTCACAGCCTGAGTGCCGGTGATCTCTAGCATCCTGGTAATTTGTGTTTTAAAACTGCACACCTACCTGCCCACATGTAAAATCAGCACCAAGCAGAATCAGCTTCCCCTCGAATCTGTGTGTTCTGTGCTCTTCCACAGAAGACTAAACACCGCGGTGTGGATCCAGGGTGCATGTTATATGGTGCATGACACCTCTGGGGGTGACAGCCACATTCATCAAAGCTCCAGTCCCTCGAAAGGGATAGTGTGCAGGAACTGTGTGAGCAGCTATTAGAGAATTCATCCTTGCCTTATGGCTTTTCTAAAACTTAATAAAAATCCTCTTTTCAATCAGAATCTTCCAAAGAATACAGACCTCATTTCTCCAACTTCCTGGAGAAGCCAAAGCAAACATCCACTACTATAATTTCTAGTTTTCAGTTTCAAGTGCCTCAAAATGCTCTTTCACTTAGTGTCACGCTGTTGATCTCCTTTCAGATTTGCCTACACAAGGATTTTATTCAGGACAGATTCTGCTCTTTATTTGTACTTTGAGTCACATACCTTTGGAGCCTTTGAGCTTGAAGGAATGTTAGATCTCCTTACCTCTTTGAAGGCGAAGAGATGAAAGGTGGAAGAAGAGAAGGGGCGTCCTAGTTCTACTCTAGCGAATGGCACAATCAAGACCAAAATGACCTGTGCACAAAAGCAAAATACATACAACAGAACAAAAATTAAACATTTTAAATTAAAGTTTTCCGCCAATAACATGGTATCTGTAATACCCTTAGGATAATCTTCCTTGCTCAACATTTTAGAGTTTATGCAATGCTTTCACATAAATTGTTTTAATCCTCACAACCACTCTAGATGCAAGTTTTGTTTTCTTAAACAAATGAGGAAATGAGCATTCAGAAGACTGGCAAAGATCATGTCTTTGGGTCTGAACAGGGGCTCAAGCCCAAAGGTTCAGATCCCCAGGCAGGAATGCATGATGAAATGATTCTACCCATCAGCGAGCAGCAACTTAAAACATCTAAATAGATTTGCTTTTTCCCATTGGTCTGTAATTTTCCAAACTTAGCTTTGACCAGCAAAATTGTCCTGCCGTACCCAGAAGTGGGTCCACAGACACTTCCAGAAGGTGAAAACAATATCTGTCAGAATGATCAGAATGGGATTTAATTACCACTTGATTTCTTTGGGCCCTAAACTGGTTTGTTCCCAACAGTTTCAATCCTCAGGAATATTAAAGTAATTTGACGGCTTCTTCCCAAAGAGAGATTTATATTGTGCAGATTGGTTCAAAGAAAAGTCTTGCCATTGTTTCTGTGGTACTGGGATTAATTATGCCAGACTGTTTTCGTTTATTGTCTCCTTTTCTATATTTAATGGAGCTAGGAAAAATAAAACTCATTTTTCTTCCTTCCCACGCTGAAACCCCTACAATATTTTCTTAGGCAAATTAATAAAAGACACCGTTACAGGGAAGATGTGGGATTCTTCTCCAGAAGACCTTCTGAGTTTCCCTGACACAGACTTCTTCCCTTCCCTTCCCCTCCAAGCTCCTCCTCTTTCATAGAAGCACTTTAAGTCATGGGGGTCAGGAGTCTGCAGCAAGTAAACGTGAAACGAAAACACTAAGTTTTCCTTTTTCTTCTTTCTCTGATTTCTTCATCTGCATAAATTGAAACCTATTCTAAACTGGCTTCTTTGCTTTGGCACAAAAATAAGTTCTTCAAGTGCTCATGAGGTGCCCAGTCACCTCATCCTGGGTCTTCTGCTTCCTTAACTTTTTGTTCCTCAACTTGCCAGGCATATCTCTTGTCAGACCAGTATAATTTTTTTCTGTAAAACCTGAATTGGTAACCTTGGAAAGTCTGAATTGCATCCAAAAGGAATTCATTACTGAGTGGCGGTGACTTTGACTTTCATGAAAATGAATGCTCCGAAACCATCAGCTTTGGAAAATAATTCATTACACTTCTTTTTTTTTTTTTTTTGGTGGTGGGGTGGATAAAAGTGCCTTTCATAAAAGTACCTCTTGTATGAGTATCCTGTGTGACCTATCTCTTATGAAAGAAAATGTTAGGACAGTCAGCTATTTGGAAACATTGTACATGCAAGCTTTTATGCTGACTTTCACTGAGAACAAGATGAATCATGAATACTTAAAATTATTTCCCCATGGTCCTGCTTAAATCCTAGTTTAACTGTTTCAGAGTATGCACCTGGGGGAAGCCGTATGCAATATGGGTTTGGGAGTTAGAGCTTCCAAGAAATGTCCAGCTCTGTGGCCGGTGGGAATGCTGCTCCCTGGAATTTTCATCTCAGTCCCCTCTTGTCTCATTATTTGGGCAGATACATTCATATCTCTCTTTCTCTTGAGACAAAAGAATACATACCACTAGCCCGAGTATTTTGTAGGTTGGCAAAAGTTATGAGATTTTTCCTTAACTTAGAACAATTACATAGAAGAACAGAGTAAAAGATTCATACATCGAAGACCCAGATTTTTAAAATTTAATATTAAATTTGCTTCAGAAATTTTTTATATTAAATACATAAATAAAATAGGAATTAAGGAAAAATCTGCTTTGTACGTCTACTCAATGGTATTCTTTCTCCCTCCTTAGAGGCACACACTCTCATCAATTTGGGATATATTCTCCCAGACCATGTTTTTACATCTTTACTACCCATCTTTAAACATTTTATACTATTTGAGGCAGACGATTCTGTTTGCCCACCTACTCATTGTCATTCCCCTCTTCCCTTCTGTCAGGACACTGCTCTTGTTCAGGAAGCAGAGATCAAGAAGTCTATTCATTCACCCCTCCCAGGCTCTGGTGCAGCTAAAGAGTGGAGGGGCGGGTAGGGAACGACGTGACCTCGATTTGACCAAGGAGGTAGAAGCAGAAGTTCAGAAGATGAGGCTTCTGTAAAAACCATCATTTTCTTGGTAAGAGGGGGTATATTCAGACGAGGTCCAGATTCATCTTCTACCCTTTCTCTCTATGGACCTGACACATGGATGAACTGTGTGGGGTGGAAGCTCTCATCTTGTCATCTTGAGGATGAAAGAGTGAAAGATAGAATGAGCTCTGGGGAAGGAACCCTGGTTGCAGGTTTGAGGACCCCTAAAAACAATTTTCAAGCTCTCCACCAGAGATGGACTAATTAAACATATTTACATGTTATATACCCTATCCCCTTTCTGGACCACCAGACCTGGTTAATTGTACAAGTGGCCCATCCCTCGCTTTGTGGGACCTGACTGATGGCTTCTTAGAGCCACCTTCATCTGGATCACCTTCAGCTGAACTCTTACAGGACAAAATTATAAACCTCTTTTTGGTTAAGCCACTGTCATTAAATTTCTTCGAATGCGACCAAACACAATCCTAACTGTTGATATATTGTTTTTAAGATTGTTAAAATGGTGGTATCCCAACGAGCTGTTTTACAACTTGCTTTTTTTACTCAAATTACGTTTGACCTCTATCCAGTCTGATACATATCTAGTTCACTTACTTTTAAATTTATTTCCTCTATCCATTTCTTTTTGATGGCCCTTTAGATTGTCTCTTAACTTTTCACCATTACCAAAATATTGTTCTGCACAGCCCCGCAGGCTCACACACACAAGAGTTTCTCTAGGATGTGTGCTAGATGTGGACTCTGACAGATCTTCCTGAGATTCTTAATTTGGGTCCAAGTTACTTTTTGAAAATAGAACTATTTGTACATTTAGAGGCAAGTGGGCAATGGCAGTCTCCAGGACTCTTTAAACTATGCCGTGTCACATTCCCTAATTTTCTTACCATATTTGTTAGGCTTCTGACAAAACTAAATTGAAAGCTAAAATCTGGGGGTGGGAAATGCAGAAACAGCAGCAACTAAGTAAGAAAGATTCTGATTTCCACCAGTTCTCTAACCATTCCTTCTGTTATTCCATTTTTGGCCATGAAACTCTATACCAGGAGTTTCCAACCACGGTACTATGGACATTCAGGGCTAGGTCACTTTTTGTTGTGGGACCTGTCCTGTGTATTCTGGGATGTTTAGCATCCTCTCTGGCCTCTACTCACTAGATGCCATGAGCACAGCCCCTCCGGGTGCAACAACCAGAATGACTCCAGACACTGCCGAATACACCCTGAACATGATACAAATTAACACTGATGTTTACTATCAAAGTTATTTAGCATTAGGGAGTGGGGGGGATCAAAATCACCCAGTTGAGAACCACCGCTCTACAGTTGCTAATCTTATGGTATTTAGGACCAATATAAACAGAGAATCCCACGGAGTCACTGGCACACTGTGTGATTTTTTAAAAACGGCCATTTTAAGCCCATTTAAGAAGGCTACTATGGATTCAGTTTCAGTAAAGCAATATTTCCAACCCTTAAGTTGGGGAAATTAATTTTGGATATTTATAAAACCTTTGTAAAATAAAATAAAAACATAAGAAATAATAACAACAATAATAATAGCATTTATACGGTATTAGTAAAATAAAATAAATAGTAAAATAAATAGTAAATAAAATAAAATAGTAAAATAAAATAGTAAAATAAAATAAATAGTAAATAAAATAAATAGTAAAAGAAAATATCTTATAAAAATATAAGAAATAATAACAACAATAATAATAGCATTTATACGGTATTAGTAAAATAAAATAAAAATATAAGAAATAATAACAACAATAATAGGATTTATACGGTATTAGGAATTTTCCTAAACATGTTACTATGCCTGCTTGTTTAATCCTCACAACCTAGCTGTGATATAGGTACTATTGTATACCCCTTTCACAGATGAAAACACTGAGGTACAAGAAGGTTAAGACTTGTTCTTCACAGAGATTCTTTTTAATTCTCACAACAAGCCTTCAAGCTTATGTGTAGCCTTCAACAAGCCTACACACTATTACTGCCATTTTGCAGATGAATAAATTGAAACAGAGATGAACAAACCTATTAAGCAACTATCCCACAGTATTAAACTCTGAGGTGATATTCAGTGTGGATTAATGTGGTTATACCCATGAATGTGGTATAAATGAAAATTGATATTTACTATCAAAGTTATTTATTATTCAGCATTAGAGGTATGAATCCCTTAAGATGAATTTAATTACCTCTTTTGTAAATACAGAAAAATTAGATTTTATAACTTGTAATAGAAAATTATATTTATGTCTAAGTTTAAAATTTTCAACTTTCTCCCCGTTTCTCTTCCTCCCTAAGGCCCACATTCTTTTCAGTAAGGATTTAGGTAAGGCAGCTAACCAGATGTATAAAGCTAACTAAACATAATAAAACGTGTTATAGTAACATAAAGTGGATTCAGAAATAATGAGAAAACACTTCCTATATGGACATATACACTGCTATGGGAAGGCTATAAATGAGAATTCTGCTCTCTCACTGCCATTATTAAAAGGGAAATGTGGCCAATCACATAGTTCCCAGGGCCCACTAAATAAAAAACAAACCCATTACTCAGAAGTACCACAGTGGTTGGTACTAAGATCAGACAGGAATTTCTCCCATTGCACCTGACAAAGTTACACTGTACACAGTGTTCAGAACAGCATCCTCTACAGTATGCAAACAATAAATGCAGTGAGGATTTTCATAAGTCTGGGTGGGCTGCAAGCCCAGTTCAGGGAAAGCGTGATGATCACTTGTGAGTTGTCCTTTTTATCCTGACTGCAATTTGATTCTCTGATGAACATTTCTGAAGTCATCAAAATATCATCAAACTATACAAGAATTTTAAACATCATTCTGATCTTATTGGTTTTTGCTGATTCTTTGGGCTCTCCATTAATCTCCATTTGACACTGCCTTTATAAATCAACAGACATATTTACATATTTTAAAATATACTTTCTTTTTTAGATTTTCAAAAATTCCTGATTGTGCCTGTTCTCCAAAACTACTGTACTGAGCCACCGTAGGGTCACTGTGGTTTATGCTATTAACTTAACAGTGATTTATGTAACTTTATTGCCCCAGCCTGCTCAGTTGCTCATATTCTGTAAGGCTCAGGGCACTTTATAAATTAATAATTTTTAAAAAGCCTACAATAATATTTGCACAGGTCTATTAGCAACCAGAACAATGGTGAGGATTATAATGGTTTTTCTTGCATTACATCTTTAAAAGAAGATTCAGCAGAGTAGGTCGAGGTGAAAATAGCTGAAACTTCTAGTTCCTATTGTAATTCAGAAAGTACTGATTTATTATTATTATTAATAATATTATTATCATCATTATCATTACAAATAGTGAAAGTAGGAATGCATAAATAAAGTCTGCCCTAGGGGCAGCCTGAAGCTATATTCCAGCAAGTAACTGTGCGTCAGTATTATGAGAATTTTTATCCATCATCAATAAAAAATGAGCATAGCAGTTATTATGGAAGTTTCCACAGTCAAGACTGTTTCTGCTATTACATCTCTTAGTAAAAGGGGTGATACGCTCTCCATTATACGATGTCAACTCATCCACCTTTCTGACATTAAAGTATAGTGTACAACCTTTTACATGGATTCTTCCATAGTGAAGTCACATTTCCATGCACTTGGGGCAAGCACACAATGGGGCCAAATTAACTGGGGGCAGAAAGTAAAGTAAATTACATTTTTTATAAACCAATAGGGGTACATGAGCTGCCTTCATTCTTTTTCTGGAAGGGAATGAAGTTGAAATAAATTTGATAAAATAAGGGCTTCCCTGGTGGCGCAGTGGTTGAGAGTCCACCTGCCGATGCGGGGGACACGGGTTCGACCCCCGGTCTGGGAAGATCCCACATGCCGCGGAGCGGCTGGGCCTGTGAGCCATGGCCGCTGAGCCTGAGCGTCGGGAGCCTGTGCTCCGCAACGGGAGAGGCCGCAACGGTGAGAGGCCCGCGTACCGCAAAAATAAATAAATAAAAATTAAAGAATAAATATTTTACAGGGCAGGCTTACGTTCACCAGTGGTAGAATTATGCCAGACCAGTGCCCTTGATGCTCCACTGGGCACACTCCCCGGCAACACAAAAGAAGCACGTACTTCTCTACCCCTACACTCTCCAGCACCATGGATACGAATAGCAGCCTGAGCAGCTGCCTGGTGTTGCAGCCATCTTTCCAGCAGCACGGTAGTTGGCGCTGGGCTCTCGGAATACCAAAGTTCCCATCCCTATATGCTATTTTTTTCTCTCCCAAGCCCTTTTTATTTTGTCTTTTAAAAAAAAAATTTATTTATTTATTTAGGCTGTGCCAGGTCACAGTTGTGGCATGCGAACTCTTATTTGCAGCACGCACACGGGATCCAGTTCCCCGACCAGGGATCGAAGCCGGGGCCCCTGCATTGGGAGCGCGGAGTCTTACCCACCGGACCACCAGGGAAGGCCCTATTTTGTCTTTCTTTTTTAAGCCTAACTACTCTTGCTTATGATCATCAAAGGGATATAGTAGCTCCTTGGGTAACTCACTAAAGAGTATGTGTGGAGAAGTCTGAGAAGCACAAGATTTGGAAGAGAAGACCCCACTTCAAGTCCAGCCTCTACTTTCCTTTGATGTGTTACTTTGGGAAAATGCCTTTCCCACTTCTTAACAGATATTTTTAAGGGTCTATGACCAGCTCAAAATGATCGCCACTTCTCTGGGAAACTATGTCCATCCTGTCTGCACAGTCCTCACCCACCACGAACTAGACCTTACCCATCAGATTTTCTCCCCCAACAGGGTTGACAAAAGGTAAGCTATGGAAAGCTTCATTCTGTCATGTGGACCAAAGAGCAGAAAAAGTTGATCTGCAGGTAGCAAATAATGTGATCGAAAGGAAGAGAAGAGGCAATACAGGAAAGGGAGACTGAGTCTTGTGTATTCTTAAGCCATCCTAGGAAAGAAGCCAGAGTCACCTTGGCAGTGTTCCCATCCCATCACCTCCACTGAGACCCTACTTGACATCTGTCTGCACCTCTACACTCTGGTTCTGTGAGAGCCCCTAAGTCATGACACTCGGAGTGCTTTCTATTGTTTTTCTAGATTTTGTGGGTCTTTGTTCCCTGCAACTGCAAGAATTCTAAAGACACTCTTGAACTCTTGGTTTTCCTTTTTCTACCACAGAAATAAGAATTCCTGACCCACTATTATCATGGGCTCAAAGGGAGGGGCAAGTGAGTTGATGGACAAGGACGTTCTTTGTTAATCATTTTCAAGCTCATTCATTTTCTCAACGAATGTTTACCTGGCATCCGCTATCTCCAATGCTCTGGATGTGAGTATAAAGCACAGAGAAAAAGAAATTATTACCAAATAGAATTTATGTTCTAAGGGAGGGAAATAGACAATAACTTTTTTTTAGAAGCTAGTAAATATATTGTATGACAGATAATAAAAGCAAGTAAAAATGTAGTGTAAAGGTGGCAGGGAGTGATGGAGGTGAAGGAGTTGCTATTTTAGGTGGATTGCTTAAAGAAAGCCTCAATAATGCAATAACACCTGAGACATGATGCAAATTAGGGAGTGAGCTACGGGGACATCTGAAGAACAGCATTCTAACAGAGGGAAGGTCAATGCAAAAGCTCTGAGGCAGGAGTGGGCAGGTTGTGTTTGAGGAACAGGAAGAAGACAGGAGTGACACCACAGAAAAGGAGATCCTCCAGGGGCTGATATCCTATGGTAACGACTTTGAATTTTACTCTGGATGAGATGGGAAGCTACTGGAAGCTTTTGAGCAGAGATAAGATGTGATTTGACTTCCACTGGAAAAGGATTATTGAGATGTTGTGTTAAGAATAGACAACAGAGGGGAAAGGTAAAGCCAGGAAACTTGTTGGGCAGCCAATGCGTGGTCCAGGTGAGAGATGTTGGTGGCTTGGGTAAGAATGGTGGCTGCAGAGGGACAAGGAAGTGCCGGATTCTCATTTAATTTGAAGGTAGAAGCTATCAGGGCTGCCGATGGTTTAGAGATGGTTTTGAGAGAAGACAGGAGTAGAGGAAGAGTAAAGATTTGGGGTCAGAGAGAAAGATGAAGCTGTTGATGAGATGGCAGATGACTGCAGGATCCTGAGTTACTGAAGGAGGGAAAATGAAAAGTTTCATTTTTGGAAATGGGAAATTTCAAACGACTATTAGACATCCAAGTAGAAAAATCAAGTAAGAATTTGTATATGCAAGTTTGGAGGTCAGGAGAGAGCTCAAGACTAGAGATCTGGTTTATGTTCCTGCCTTTCTATTGCCCTTTCCCCTCCATAGAAACATCCCACTTGGACCTGCTAGAAGATTGATATTTTCAGTCAGTGGGATTAAGAAGTAAGGCGATTACAGACAGCATGATACTTTAAGATCAAAGTGTTTGTAAGGGAAGCAAGAGAATTTTTTAAAGCCCCAATTGACTTTCTTGGCTTTCTGTAATTAATTTGGGTCAACATACCTTTTATCTTTGAATAAAATACTATCAGCAGCAAAACATCTTTTATCTATAAATATATTTATTGGAAACACTGGGGATTCCGAGTCAGAAAACAAATATAGACATCATGATAATAATAATTAACAAATTATTCTTTGATGTGTGAGTTGTTGGATGAGCATGTCAGTCATTGAACATTTATCAAGCACTGACTTTGTGCTGCTGAGAACAGCCTAAGAGTGTAACACTAATATAACTCAGTCCCTGCCTTAAGGGGCTTAGAGCAGAAAGCCTGAAATCCGGCATAATCCCAAGGTCAACTCACAGCAAACTGTAAATTTGCAAAATTTGTCTTTGGTCCTTTTCTACCACCATATTCAGAATTTAATTTATCCTATAGCACATCCACTTTCCAAACCAATCTGTAAACCAGAGAAATTGTATCCCACCGTATACCCTGGAAATACATGCAAATAAAAAGAACCTATATTTGAGATGTGAAATAAAGCTGAGAACCACGAAGGCAACACAATTTGGTGTAAAGAGAGCAAGGATAGAGCCAACTTCTTAATCCTACTCAGCATGTCACTTACCAACTGGGGCATATACGATAAACTCATTGATATGGAACACTTCAATGCCTCACTGATGCGAGAGAGCAATTATCCTCCACTAAAGCCTTCAGGATTTCTATCTCCAGTCCTTCAAACCTTCTTCATTGTGTTACATAGCTTTGTTTTTTAATCCTCATTTTAGTGGGGTTTACCTACCCAACTCCAAAATATTTTATTGTGTAATTATCACACATGGCACTCATGAGCCCAGTAAACGTTAATTGGGCACCTACTGTGCTACAAACTGGTGACACGAAGAATGAGATGCACACCTTTTCAAGCAGAGAGGAAAAAACCACATAAACATAATGCATTACAGAAACTGCAAAGGTGGATCTTTGCATGAGATATTATGAGAGCCCAGAAAAAGGCACTTATCAACCCAAGAAGGTCAGCAAATTCTTGCTCGGGGAGTTTTTTAATTTTATTTTTTGGCACTGCCACACGGCATGTGGGGATGCGGGATGTTAGTTCCCCGACCAGGGATTGAACCCGCGCTCCCTGCAGTGGACGTGAGGAAGCTTAACCACCGGACCTCCAGGGAAGTCCCTAACCTTGCTTAGGGAGATTTAGAGGACAAGTGGGAGTTCACCAGGCCAAGGGACAAGCAGGCCGTGGGTAGGAAGAGAGACCATTCCTGCAGGGGGAGAAATAAGACCCAACAATGAGTCAGTTGCATGAGATTAAGTGCGGTTGGAATATAAACTTCAAGACAGTCATGAGAGCTGCAACTGGAGGGCAAAGTTAGGGTCAGATCATGGGGGCGTCTGATGGCCAAACTTAATTCTGCTTTTGCTAGGGAGCCATTCTTCCCTAAGCTAGCTCAAATCCTTCTCTCTTTTTTTTGGAGATGGGGGAGGTGTGGGTGGGCCGAGCATGTTAAACAACTGAGAATGAAATAAACTGTAGACGTCTCTTCTTTTATGTTTTTCTGACGCCTGGGGAGAAATGATGCAAAAGGCAGGAAAATAAATATTATGGAGATTAATTAATTAGAATATTGCTTGCTATATTTAAAATTCATCAGAAATAATGATACAGGCTACAAGCATCTTTTAAATGATTATTACCGATTACAATCAGAAAGCATAAATATTAAGTCAATGACCTCTGGGGTCCCTTATAACAGTTGTAAGATTCCAAAATTATGACCTTGTTTTTTAGCTTGTGTCTGCAGAATTGCCAGAGGGGAAGTATCTCTAAAGAAGGAATTAAAAACTCAGTCTCAGCTTGTGGTGCAATATCTCTGTTCTCAGAGCTCACTTCATAGCAAACAATGAGGATATTTACCAAGGGTTTCTCAGAAATGATTTCAAATTTCAAGAAAGTGCATTATAGGAACTCAAGAGATTAGCCAGATAGAAGATTATAAAAAAGATACAAATGATATAAAAATATTAATTTAAGTAATATAGCAAACTAAGCTTACTATAAACTTAGTTTATAAGCTTATAGTAAGCTTACTATCCTTATATAAGGATATAGATGTAAATATACAAACTATACCTCATTAGTGCTTTTTATGACATGTGTCTGACTCTACGACTAAAAATATTATCCACTAATACACATATTTTTGATCCAGTACACTTTCATTTTAAAAATCATTCCCCAAATCCTATAATTACTGAGGTCGCTGACCAGTGCTATTTGAAAATTATTTGTAATCCAGGTTACTTATCATCATGTTGGATAAAAATAGGCAAATGACATCTGCTCCCTTTTAAGAAATAGAGGTCCTGGCTTCATCTAACCTAATTAACTGGTTAGAGTAGCCATCCATAAAAACAGAAGCTAGCACTTCAGGGCCCATTAGCATCACCCTATGAAGCTGTTCTCCTTAGCTGGCTGACTTCTCTCTTTCCAAGCCTAAGGATCCTGACCCTGAATTTGTGGTAGGTCCCATTCAAGCTTCCTCTTACCTTTAATTCTGTAAGTGATTAGAGTAGGATGCTAATGAGGTTAAATAATGGGCTGGAGTCCTAGGCAGAGTTTTTTGTTATTATTGTTCTTTGAGTTCATGCCTTGACCCAGTCAGTTCCACCAAAATTAAGGTGACAGGCAGTCAGTTGTGTTTATATCAATATGTTCTCTTCTAGAAAGCACACTGTAACTTAAAAAAAAAAATCAAACACTGAATTTTAAACATTTGTTTCATAGAACACTAATTCTCAAAAAAAAGAAAGTATTACTTAAAAAGCAAAGGAAGGGAGGCTCCAAGGCTAACACCTACATGTTTCATGTTGACCATGCATTTCAAGGTCAACACTTGAAGTGTTGCATGGATGGCTCGTTCAGGAAGACTCCCAACTATGAGCACATTAAAGGTCCTGAGACTTTTAGCAGTAAAGAAACCTGTTTCCCTTCATTTAAACAGAATTATCAAGCCTATCTGATCGAGGAAGGTTTGTTTTTCTTGAAAAAATATGTTAAATATTCCATGAAATTCCACAATGTCGGAAATGAGAGACATTAAATCAGAATTTTGGAGTCCGCAGTGTTCAAAATTTATTCATTTTCTACATCTACAACAAATCCCATTTGGCAGATAATTTGAGGGTCATAGATATCATTCCAAGGTTGCCTGGCTCCTGCTGCAGAACTGTTAAGTGGCAATAAGGTTTCCTTATTTCCATTCCAAATCATCTCATTGTTACCAAGAATTCTTGGTTACTTGCCTGAAGATATTCTCCACTAATTTATCTGGAGGCATAACACACATCCTACCAGACTTGGAGTAGGAGCATGTTTATAATTTTCAATCTAATAACAAATTTCCAAACATGTGCAAAATGGAGCAGAGTCTACATTTTTACCACATGTACAGTTCCAAAACCACAGCAATAAGAAGTAAAATATAATACTAGGCATTACAACGGTCCTAATAAGGCTCCCCAGGATAAACTCTTAAAGAGATGAGAAAGAGAAGAAAAGGAAGATGGTAAACAAGACTGAATCCATGAGTCCACATTCAGGTTGTAGCAGCTACTGTGGGAAATTAAGAGTTCTAGATGATATTAGGACCAAAGCTAGAAACACTACCTGAAAATAGGGGCCAGGGTGTTCTCCTGCTCATGAAAAAATAAAGCTGGGAGGAAAAAAACAAACCCAACTACTGCTGACTTGCTACCTGGAACTAGGGCATTGTAGGGATGAGGGAAGGCAATGACACAGGCTCAAATGAAAGAATAATTAATAATTCCTATTTACCAAGAGCAAGAATCCATAAAACATAAAATAAGTATATATATAAATAAAACATATGTACATTAATACATTCATAAATAAAACAAGCCTGGGGAAGATGAAACAGACTGAATCACAGACTCTGGAAGTGAAAAATATAGTCATTGAAATTAAAGAAAAAAACGCAATACTCATTAGGTGAAACAATTCTAAAGATGAAGCAATGTGGTAGAAAAGAGAGAATTAATGAATTATATGATTATACTGAAGAATTAACAAAGAATTCATCACAAAGAGCAAAATAAATTTCTAAAGGATAAGGAAAAGCATCAAAGAAATATGGATGAGTGATTTGAGAGGCTCCAGAATCAGAGAACAGAAGAAATGGTGAACGAACAATATCTGAACAGATATAACTGGCAATCTCGCCAAAGTGAAGAAAGACAAAAATGTTCATAACAAATTATTGAATTCTGAGGAGTGTGCAAGGTAAACCATAAAGCTAGAACTGAAACATTGAAGACATTAAAAATAATCCTAGGGCTTCCCTGGTGGCGCAGTGGTTGAGAGTCCGCCTGCCGATGCAGCGGACACGGGTTTGTGCCTCGGTCTGGGAAGATCCCACATGCCGCAGAGCGGCTAGGCCCGTGAGCCATGGCCGCTGAGCCTGCGCGTCCGGAGCCTGTGCTCTGCAACGGGAGAGGCCACAACAGTGAGAGGCCCGCGTACAGCAAAAAAAAAAAAAAAAAAAAAAAAAAAAAAATCCTAAAAGCTGGAATCGAAACCTTATCTGAAGAAAAATGGCACTTAAATAGTCAGGAGATTTCTCTTCAGCAATAAGAAACCCCAAAAGACAATGGATTTATTTAAGGTGCTGAGGCCAATACCTGTGACCTAGAATTTTATACACAGTTAAACTAAAACAGTGAAAGCAAAATGAAGACATTTTCAAATATACAAATACTAAGATTGTTAACTACCACAGATACTCAGCTTAAAAAAATTAGATTGTCATCAAGCAGAGAAGTGAACTCAGAAACTGATAAAATATGTCACTAAATTTAATTATTTATTGACTGCAAAAACAATTTACTGTTTTATATGTTTTTAGAAATGTGAAATATAGAAATGTGAAATATAACTGAAATGTGAAATATAACTGAAAATAATTGTGAAATATAGACTGAAAATAATTAATATAAAAAAATATAAATAATATAAATAAATATTATATTTATTATATAAATAATATAAATAATATTTATTTATTATATAAATAATATTTATTTAAATAAATATTATATTTATTATATAAATAATATTATAAATAAATAATATAAAAAATATAACTGAAAATAATTAGATGATAGACTAAAATGATTAGTTCATAGCTGTAGTATGATAGGTTCTGTGTTATGTATGAGAGAAGGGAAAAAATGTTGCGCAGCTGTAGAATTTGCTAGAAAATAAAATTAACCTTATATATTTTTAAAAATTCCAGAATACCTGGTGAAATAATAATATAATTGAGCTTCTAGGCCTCTAGAAGAAAATAAAGTAGATTAAAGTTTTTATTAATTCAAAAGAAAATAGTAGAGGGACTTCCCTGGTGGTCCAGTGGGTAAGACTCCACACTCCCAGTGCAGGGGCCTGGGTTCGATCCCTGGTCGGGGAACTAGACCCCGCATGCCGCAACTGAGAGTCCACATGCCACAACTAAGAAGTCCATATGCTGCAACTAAGAAGCCTACATGCCACAACTAAGAATCCGCATGCTGCAACTAAAGATCCTGCATGCCTCAATGAAGATCCTGTGTGCCATAACTAAGACACGGCACAGCCTAAATAAAGAAAATAGGAGAAAAAAGGAACAAAGGAAAAGAATGTGAACAGAAAATACATAATGAGATGATAAGAATAAGACTAAACAGATGAATAAATATAATAAATGTAATAGATTTAACATTTAACAAAGCTAACAATGAACAAAAGACTGTGATTTATTAATAAGGTTTAGAAAACAAAATTCATCTAAGACAAACTACCCTGAGAAATTTAAAATATGAATATGGGTATCTCATAAATTATAAATTATACTGTGTCATCCTACCTTCTTTTTTAACTTAACCTTATGTTTTTGGCATTTATTAATCTTGGTATGTGTAGCTCTAGTTCATTTTTCTAGAAAGTTGTATACTTAATCAAAGTTTTCAAATTTTTAAAACTTTATAGTGTTCTCTTACAATTTTAAAAATTGATATATCTGTGGTTGTGTTTCCTTAATTCATGATATTTAAAAATGTTTTTGTCTTTCTTGATCACCTGGAAGTGTCACTATTTTACTAGTTCACTAAATGAACATATTTAGCTTTGTGATCTTTTCTTTTGTTTCTTTGACTCATTTTACAGTAATTTCTTATCTTACTTTTGAAATGTTCTTCTCCGTAATTAAGAGTTTGTTTTTTGTTACTTTTCTAGCTTCTTGGGTTGAAAGCGAAACTCAGTTATTTTCAAATATTCTTGTTTTTTTAACTAAAGGCATTTAAGCCTATGAATTTATTCAAATTATAATCTTAGATACTATAAATTTTATTATTTAATACTTTTATTTTTCAACTCAAAATATTTTAAAATTTCTATTAGAAATTTAGAAGAACCATCTTAAATTTCTAAATTTTCTAATATTAATTATCAATTTGTTGTTGAATTATTAATTCAATTTTATCTTAGAGAGTGTGGAATGTATGAACTCAATTTTAATAAATGTTTACTGTGTACTTGAATGAAAGTATACTTGTTATTTCTTTGATGTAAAGTTCTTTCTCTCTCTCTCTGTCTTCCGCACCCAACCCCTGCCCTGCTATTTGTAAATGTCTCATTCAAAACATCTATATCTATCTTAACTACTTTACTTTTGGCTGTTTGACCTATGGAGTTTCTTACAAGCTTGAGCTGAAATATCTCATCGTGATTGTGAACAATCTGTCAGTTTTTGCTTTATACAAGATGACATTTTTAGTAGCACACAAACTCATGATTCCTATGTATTCCTTATGAATTATTCTTTTTTTATTACTTTTTGTTCTTACTAAGTCCTTCTTGCCTTAAGTCCTGTTTAATCTGATACTAATAATTCCCTGCCTCTTAACTTCTGATTAACGTTTATTTGACATCTTATATAAACTTATATACACAAATATAAATTTGAAAGCGCACAGAAAAACATCATATATTGTTTATGGATCCACACATATACAGAAATAGTCAAAACAGTCAGAGAGAATGCTGTTGCTGATAATAGCAGACAAGCAATTTAGATAAATACACCCATAAGGAAAATCTGTATGCATGTTTGCATGTATTCTGGAAGAGGCAGTTGAGAAGTTGTGGGTGAAAGAAAAAAAATCAAAAGGAAAAGTAGAATTTTTAATGTATTTTGAATTGATGATAGTGAAAAGACTACATATCAAAGCTTGTTTGCTGCACCTAAAGTCATGTCAGAGGGACATTTTTAGCATTAAATATGTTTATCAGAAAAGAAGAAAAACTAAACAACCACGAGCTAAGCACTCAAGAATTTAGGAAAGTAAATTAAATTCATAGAAAGCACAGGAAAGGAAATAATAAAAGCAGAAACTTTAATGAAACTAGAAAAAAGGAAAACGCTCTTCAGATCATTATTTGAAGCCAAGAAAACTGTGATTTTTGGAAAAAAAAAAAAAACTCAGACATCAAAAGAGAAAAATTACAGGCCAATTTTATTTAAGAAGATAGATGCAAAAATACTGAGTAAAACATCAGCAAATAGAACCTAGCCATTTATAAATGGAGTAGCACAACACAAAGAAACTGAGTTATTCTAGGAATGAAGGTCGTTTAACATGAGAACATCAGAAGTGAAGTCACATGTACAGCCTAAAAGAGAAGATAGTATGATCATTTCAACTGATGCAGAACATTTATTTAATAACGTTTATCATTTGTGGTAGGCTGAACGTACATATCTTAATCCCCAGAACCTATGAATACAATGCCTTAAACTGTAAAAGGGACCTTGTAGATGTAATTAGTTTAAGGATCTTAATATGGGCATATTATCCTGGATTATCATGATTGGGCCAATCTAATCACAAGAATCCTTACAAAAGGGGGGCAGGAAGGTCAGTGTCAGAGAAAAAAATGTGACAACAAAAACAGAAGTTGGCATGATGCAAGGCAATGAACAAAGGAGTGTAGACAACCTCTAGATCCTGAAAAAGGCGAGGAAACATATTCCCTCATAGAGCCTTGAAAAGCAATGCACCCCTGCTGACTCATTTTTGGGCTTCTGACCTCCAGGACTGTATGACAATATATTTGTACTGTTTTAAGCCACTAAGTTTATGGCAATTTGTTACAACAGCAATAGGAAACTAATATATTATCATTTATGGTTAAGAAATCTTAGCAATCAGGAAAAGCAGAGAATTTTTTCCATCTTAAAAGGGAAACTACAAAAAATACAGTGTGAACATCATCCTTAAAGGTGGAATGTTGGAAGATTTCTCTCTGAAATCAGAAATGAGACAAGGATGCCCAGTATGACTTTTTCTATTAAACACTGTACTGGAGGTCCTACCCAATGCCATAAGGCAAGAAAAATAAATGATAAAATGATTGTGAAGAAAGAAAGAAAACCACCATCATTTGCACATCTCATGATTATATATTTTAAGATCCAAAAGAATCTATAATAAATTTTAGAATAAAAAAGTTAATTTAATTTAGCAAACTGAGGAAACAAGTCTCCTTGAAGATCTTGCTAATCCCAAAATCATTACAGTAAAAGTAACAGATGAGTCTGGAACATTTTATTATGTTGAAAAGAGAAAAGTACTCCCAAAATGAAGAAGACATGTCAAAATTATACAGAACCAACTTGAAGACGCTCCCCACTGGCCATACTAGGGGCAAATTTACCCTCAAAATGAATAATGACAGTCATTACCATTGAATAAAATAATAATCCTTGACTCCGTGCTGAAAGGAAATAAAACAAATATATAAAGGAGAACTGAAAGTTTTTTTTAACAGTACAATGATTATATAATTAATTCAGGAAAGAATCATAAATGAATGTTTAAATTATTGGGTAAATATTTGGAAAGAAACAGAATATTTACTTAATCTCAAAGTATCTCTCCTTAGTTAACTTAATTAAAAATAGAAATAAATGGTAAAGAGAAATAAATGGTAAGCGTAAGTGGACCACAGCTGGTGGACACCATCTTGATCAGAGGTAACATCACTAAAATGGAAAAAACTTACAATATGTGCCTTCTGATGTAATGCACTGGGAAGGAGAGATTAGACAGATAGATAGATAGATAGATAATATATAAATACTTATGTCTGTGTGTCTGGGAAATACTAAAAACTGGTAAATCTGGGTGAAGAGTAAATAGGAATTATTTGCACTAATTTAATGAAATATGTGAAATATTTGTACATGGAAAATTTGGAAAAATTTAGAAAAATTAAAGACCTAAATAAATGAAGAAGTATATCATATTCATCAATTAGAATACTCAATACTGTAAAATTTTAAATTATCTTCAAGTATACCAATTTGTTCCATACATTTCCAAACAAAATTCTAGCAGGTTTTTTCTGTGTAAATTAATAGGGAAAAATACAAGTGCTGAGAATAGCCAAAACACTCATGAAGAGTGAGTTCTCTCATCCTTTTCTCTTCTACAAGAGGCAATAAATGTGAGGGAAATTTCTACATCAGGTATCAAGGCTACAAGATTACAAGGTATAAAGCTACAGTAGCTAACTAAACAGTCTGGTATTAATACAAAGGTGGACAAATGGTTCATAATAAAGAAAGCAAATCCTCTTGTCTATGATTTATGTTAAACACATACTGAATAGCACTGGGTAAATAATGGCCTTTTAATTAAATGTTGCTGATATCCATATGGGGGAAAAAAATGAAACTATACCCCTACCACACCCTGTATACAAAAATCAATTCTAAGTAGTTTGAAGAACTTAATGTGAAAGGAAAAGCAATAAAGGTTCTAGAAGAAAACATGGGGGAATATCTTTATGACTATGGGTTGGGGAAATATTTCTTAAATAAGATTTTTAAAAGGCATATCCATAAGGGAAAATACTATAATATATACACATTAAAATTATGTACTTCTATTTATCAAATAAAAAATTATATGAATGAAAAGGCAAGTTGGGAATATATTTCTAACATACATAAATTGACAAACAGCTCACGCACATAATAGAGAGTTCCTACAAACCAATAAGAGAAAAAAACAGACAACTCAACTGAATACTGGGCAAGATGCTTGAATAGGCACTTCACCCAAATGAGCCAATAAACATAGAAGAAAAATGCTTAATCTCATTCATCATCAGGGAAATGCAAATAAAAATCATGGTAACACTTTATATTTATCAAAATGGCTAAAAGTTAAAAGGCTGATAATGCCAAGCTTTGCAAGGATGCAGAGCGATGGCAACTCTCAAACCTTGCTGGTGGGAGTGTGATCGTTAGAATCACTTTGGAAACTATTTGGTATCATTCATTAATTCTACAATTTCCTTCTTTGATTATGGCCAATAAAAATCTATGGAGATGAACGCCCATGGCAATATTTATTAATATTTGGAAACTAGGCACAATCCAAATGGCATTAGCAATAGAGTGATTAAATCAATTCTGGTATACTAATACAACTGAATACTATACAGCAATGAAAATGAACAATTAAAGCCACATGCAACCACAAGATGAATCTCACAAACACCACTTGGAGCAAAAGAAACCAAGTTGAAGGAGATATACATGTTGACTCCTAATATATCAAGTTCAAAAACAGGTAAAACTGATCTATGGTCATAGAAGAAAGAATACTGGTTACTTTTTGAGAAGGGTAGGGGGATAGTGGTTATAGGAGGTAAAAGTTTGGGTGGGGAGGGGCTTGAAAATGTTCTATTTTCTAAACTAGTGTTTGCATGAGCCTTTTTACTTTATGAAAATTAATTGAGCTGTACACTTAACATTTATCTACTTCTTCTTTAACATGTATTTAAAATTCAACTAACGGGTAAAAATTGTTTTCATGTATGGGAATAACAAATAGCAAAATCATAACAGTGGTTACTTCTGGAGAAAGAGGTGGAAATTAAGACTTGGGAGGGGTTGATGGTGGGGCTGGGAAGAGTTCAACTCTATGTTTTATTTCATTTTAAAAGAATATATATATAATGTAAATATTTAGCAAAGAATTAAGATGTAATTAAGCTGAGGGTTTGTTACATAGCTGTTTGTTATACTACCATTAATCTGTATATATTTCTGTAAATTCAAAATCCTTCCCACACCAACAAAAACCAATCAGTGAGGTTATCCTAAGTAGTATGTTGGTCAATGCAAGAGACACTTCCAGGATCATGCCATTATGATCTCCAAATTGCTCTCAGAGACCAAAAGTGTAGCAAGTGAAGATGTGGTTGAAGACTGTGCTCATTACATTTCACAATGCTCTTTATTAAGCCTTGGCAGAAACCTCCCTGGCATGAGTACTGGGAATGTTAAGGTTTTCCTTCCCTTGAGGGAAATAACAGACATTTGGAATTATCATATAATTGGTTTATTTTAATTTTTGTATTATTAATTAGAAACCTCAGAGCCAAGTTTGGGGTCCGTTCCTTATAGAATGCGTTTTTAGTATTAATCTAAATCTTAGACTAATTTTACATATTTTAACATTAATTATTGTTTGCCCCTATCTACTTTTAAATTTAATCTTGAATCATTTGTTAAGGCCCTCCTGGAATTTGACAAGTTAAATATTATTAAACACAGGGTTGAATTTGACCCAATGATTTTTTAAATGTCCTTTTCATCATGTATCTTCTGTGTTTGTATCCATGAAGAGATTTGCAGGACAGAAGAACTGGTTGAAGAGCAAGTGGCTCAAATGATATACTATTCTGTAGCCTAATATACTATTCTGTTCTCTGTAGGGAAACGTGAAATCTTGGTGACTTTTCCTAGGATAAACACCTTTATGAACTCTTCATGGGACCCACAAGCCCTTCCACATGGAGAAAATTTACATATTTACATGTAGTTCATATGGAAGGCAAAACTAGTTTTCTGACTCTCTTTGCTGAATATCTTGTATTGATGTCATATTTGCAGTTTTATTACATTTGTTTTATATTTTATTTTGTTAAGATTATTTTACTTTAGTTTATAATTAAAAGATACTCTGGTTTATCCTGTTCCCCCATATTCCTTTCATCTGTAGACACACATGCAAACACACACACGTGTGCACACACACACACACATCTTTTAAATAATCATGGATGATTTGTAAACTACTTCTCACCCCATTTTCCATTTCAGTCTCATTAAAACTTCCAAAGTCTACCCCTCAGTTCAAGCTTTCTCAAAAGATCGGTGCAGACTTAACTTACCATTGGGTTTTGTTGATCCATCCTCCAGGAAGCTAATTTAAATCTCTCCCCACTAGGTAATATGCGAAGACACTACCCTATGTCAATATTTGCTTTAAGTTCTTTCTCACTTGATGGAGTTCATGAAACGTGTAAAGCATTTTCCTGGCTCTTCAAGAGTGGGTTATGTATGTATGTAAAAATAGAAAGGAAACGAGTGTAAACTTTTCCAAAAGGCCTTTCTGAAATAAATGATCATTTTATTATTTTTCTCAGATAAAATTCGTCACTTGAAAGAAATACAACACTCATGTTTAATGCAAAGTATTGAGATGAGAGAATGAAATATATCTATATTTATAATTCATCATAACATTTTATATTCAATTTTCACTTTGCCAAAATGCATCCATCACTGTATTTAGAAAAATAGGGGAATTCTTAATACTTCATGAATGTAAGTCTGAAGGGGAGGAATTCCCTCTGGCTGAGGTTTTATTTCAATACAAGTTGGTATCTTCAATTCTTTGATGCGGGCAAATACCCCAAAGAAAACGTTTAAATGTTATAACGTCCTCTTACTATTTAAAATATGAGAAGTAACTTCCTAGACTTAGAAACACAGCTACAATAGCAACCTCCCACCTCTGAGCCCATCAACTGTAAGTCCCGATTATAGGATGACAGGAGTTGGCCAGTGAAAGAATAACATTTCTGAGAGTTCATTTTACCCTTGACTCACTTTTGCATGAAATGATAGCATCTTTTGGGGGCTGGCCTCAATGCCTCTCTCTGTAAATTACTTACCATATCATCAGTCTTGGTTCAATAGACTATAATATATAGGTGCTCTTTTATTGGCAAGAACTTAGGACATTTTTACAATGGAAAATAATGCTCCCCAGCAGGAAAACTTAAAAGAATTAAGAGTTATGCGACTACAGGAGAAACGGACCACTACATCTCTTGAAAATTCCCTTCCCATATCTTCTTTTCTAGATCTCCCAAGTACCGCCTTCTAACTCTTCTGCCAAAGAAGACTAAAGCTGTAAAAATAATTTCAACTCAACCTTCTTTGATTCAATTCACATAATTAATTTAACAGTAGCTCAAGGTTTCTTCTTTTCCTTAAACCACTCTTTTTTTCCCTAATTGCCTGATTTTCTAATAGGAACTGGAATCTTTTCTGTCCTCTCAGAGCCTGATTTAATCTACATCATAATACTGGGAGACTAGGAAACTGGATTGCATATTAAGCTTATTCTATTCTATTTTAAAGCTTTTTGAATTTGGTTCCTCTTGGATATTAAATTTCTTTAGTAGCTGAGAAACCATGGAAATGACAGTACAGAATGCTCTGATATAATCAGAAGGATTTGTGTCTCCATCTTTAACCATTATAAAGCATTTCTCTCTGAAATAAAACTGTATATCTGGAGCACAGTTCTGAGTTTAAAAAAAAATTAATTGCTGTGTTTAGTTTAGATGTGGTTTAAAAGGTTCAGAATAAAAAGTGGGCTCAACCTTTAAGGAAACTGTGGCATAAACTCAGGCGCACACACACACACACACACACACACACACACACACACAGGCAAATCCAAATAGAGGCTCGACGAAGAGCCATTTAGTGCAAATGAACTCTTAATAAGGTATAAATATGAATTCAGTTTGGAAAGAAAAAACAGTAGTGTAGTTCCCAAAGGAAAATCTTCACTATTAGAAAAAGATCATCATGTAAGAGTCACGCTGCTACCCAAGGTACCTAGCCTCAGCCTCTATTTTCCTTTTGTGTTTCTCCTCTTGCCAAGAAGGGAAAGGAAAACAAGCAGAGACCAAGCAAGAAATAAACAAGGCCGGGGAACGTAAAATCGTAAGAGAAATGAAAAATGGTAGAATCCCCAAAACCGGAAAATGAGACAAGACGTTAAGGCAAATACGAGTTAGTCAATATCTCCATGCCAGCAAGCTCAACTGCAGGCAATACATTGCCTGGAGCGATGAATAAAATGTGTGACTCTAAAGAAGATAAAGTTACAACTTTTCATTTCATACATGAAAAACAAGGCTGAATTTACTAAAAAAGCACCAATGACAGAAAAATCTTTCACAGATCCAATCAGTTTCTTACAAGAGAAACTGGGAGCCGGAGGAATTCAGTGACATGTCCAAGTTTACACACCTTGCTGATGATGGGACCAGGACTAGAAGTGACATCTCCTGGAACCTCCACTGGCACCCTTAATACTCAATACCTAAAAGGTTGTGTGTCTTTAAAATTTTCATTAATTTGCACTCATTCCACATTTATTTGCTCAGCGTTTCCTGTGTGCCAGGAACTACGTCCAGTCCTAAGGACACAAGACAGACAAGCAGTATACCAAAGGTACAGTCTCTGTACTCAGGGGGCTTAGAGTTTTGGAAGGAAAGCAACATCGAACCATTAATTATGAAATGAATTAGAGCTGAAATGGGTGCTATAAAGAAGTGGAGGATAATACGACAATTCTGGAAGTATCAGCTATTTATCTAGGACTTTTAGTTCTACTGCTCTGCCAAAATCTCTCATGAAGGTCATTAAGACATATTTCTTTCCTCATTTTACCTGAACTCTCTTCAATTTTTGACATTGCTAACAGTTTCTTCCTTCTTGAAGCTCCCTGCTCCCTTGACAGGACCTTTTTTTTTGGGTGGCGTTTCATCTGCCTTCCAAACAAAGCAATACAAGGGGTTTGGGGATGCAGGCCAAGTTAGAGAATTACTGCAGGACAGGCTTGTGGTTGCAAACCTTGGACAACACAGGAGCTAAAACACAGCTCTGGGGCTAAGGCTTCAATGGAGTCAGATGGTTGGCATAAACAACTTGGAGAACATGAGTATAGGCCAGGTGGACCCAGTGGAAATTTTCCCAAAGAGCTTCATTTTTCTAGAAATATCTAAAAATGCATATAATTTTTCTTATAGTACAAGAATTCCCAAAGCAAAAGTGAATGTAAAATAACCAATTAAGAGATGTGATTTGCATTACACAGACTGCTATTAGATAGGAAAAGAGGATAATTTAATACTAAAAATATTAAGCATATATATTTCCATTTCCCCCTAAATCAGATTGCCCTGCAGCCCTTCTGCCATTATAGTTACAAGAAAGAAGGGCAAATAATACCTCAGGAAAGAATAAGATATGATGTAATGGAAATCCCTTCCAGTTATGGAAGGAGAAAAAGAGGAAAAAGAAGGATAACAAGTCTAGGGGAAATGTCCTATCCTTTTCAGAGTTGAAACAACCTACCAGGTGAGAAGAGTAGAAACACCAGACAGGTTATGTGTGCGTGTATTTATACGTAGGGCGGATGACAGCGTAATAAGAAAAGAAAAAAAAACTTGTTAGAATCTTCAGAGATGGAGGGAGAACATGAGAATATTCAAGTAGAAGTTTTGTTTTCCCAGCACATCCAACAAGGCTCAGGGGTGACAATGGCATAGAAGGAGGGAGATGAGGGATGGGCTGCAGGGTGTCCTGCTGGCTTTGTATCTCTACATGTGGTAGATAACAGATTCAGAAATTTCTGAGGGCCTCTCCTCATCCAGAAAGCTGAGTTGCAAACTTGCAGGTCTGCCAGGAAGCTTTCTGTAATGAGAGGCAAAGTGGCCCCAGCACGGAAACTGTGGGGTGGACATCATCAGTTAAGGGTGAGGCGAAGGGAAGTAGCTGAGAATGAGAGGATCTGCACGCCAGCAAAGGTAGAAGTGGGTAAATACAGAATGACCACATGACTCAGCAATTCCATTCCTAGGTATAGACCCAAAAGAGTTAAAAATAAATCTTCAAATAGAAACATGGACATGATTACTTATAGCAGCTCTATTCACAATAGCCAAAAGGTGGAAACAACCCAAATTTCCATTAAGAGATGAAAGGATAAACAAAAAGCAACATATCCACAAAACAGAATATTATTCAGCCGTTAACAAGGAATGAAGTGTTGATACATGTAATGACATGGATGAACTCTGAATACATGATACACAAAAGGTCACATGTATGATTCCATTCACACGAAACACAAAGAACAGACAAATTCATAGAGACAGAAAGTATACTGGTGGCTGTCAGCAGCTGGGGGTAAGAGGGAATGGGGAGAACTGCTTATTAAGTACATGGACTCCATTTGGTGTGACAAAAAAACTTCAGGAACTAGAGTGGTTGCACAGTCTTGGAAATGTACTTAATGACACTTCCTTGTATATTTAAATGGTTACAATGATAAATTTTATGATATGTGTATTTTACCACCACCATCACCATCATCGTCATCACCGTCATCACAGAAGTAGGGCCTTGTCAGCAAGGAGTGACGGCTAACTCCCCAGTGGAATACTCAACAAGCCTTATACATTCCAAAGAACATGAATTTCACTAACATTATGACTTCACTAAACAAGCTCTTCATTTTTGGAGACCAGAGCTGGATACCCACAGGTGGTCAGTGGAGATCCAGAAAAGACTATGAGGACCCTGGGCCCCAACTACCTCACCATGAGGATAGAAAAGTAGCCCTGGAAACCAGAAGCTGCCTTGGGGAGAGAGAGGAAAGAGTTAGATTGGATAGGACTTGAACTACGAGTTGCCTTAATAATTTCTGAAACAAGACTATTCCGACCAAAAGAAATTATTTGAAACTGAAAGGGCCTGAGGTACTGTAATTTGCAAGTTTTGAAATATTTTTTTTTTGCCATCAGCAGGCATGGTGCCTCAGCGTGAGATGAAAATAGTTAAAGAAAATTAAAAGATCATTCTTTTGCTGCATATGTGAGAACAGTGTGTGTATTTCAGGTTTTAATGAGATGGAAATCAGAAGCAACTAATGCAAAATGCACTTGTGTTTATACCCATCTCTTTTGTCTGAGTGACTTTATGATTTGTTTATCTTAACCAGTGCTGAGGAGAGTAATGGAAAAGTAAGAAGTTCTGTATCAGTGATGGTGCTTGTGGTGAGAGGTGTTGTTCTTGGGCAGAAGTCTATGCGATGTCAACACTCCGTGATGCTTAGGTATTATAGCTTCACACTTACATGATGATAAAAACCACCATTACTGTAAAACTCCTACAGGATGAAGACTCATGTTATAGAGAGTCCGAAACTCGAGCATGGAATCTCCACTTTCCCATTGAAATAACTGTTCTCATAAGGAACTTTTTGACAATGTGAGACTTCCAGTAGCTCAATTATCATGTCCCAGCACAGAGGTCTTTCTCAGAGTTCTCAAAATAGCTTAATTGATTACTATTTTTAAAAATTGTCATATTATATATATATGTGTACAGATTTTAAGTTTTCCTTAAAGTGTTTGTAGAGCTTGCTCTTGGGCTTGAGTCACCACGTGGCAACAATCAGAACTGAGTCTCCGGCTGCCCTTATTGTCTCAACAACGAGTTTCACTTCACTCACTTTACATATCTTGACCCATGGACATTGGCGGTCACACTCCCTGCTGTAGCCAAGTGTGTGTTATTATATCCAACGAAGATGCGTATGCTGCTGAATCATATCATTTGGCTTCAGTGGCAAAATCCCAGAAATTTTCTATCTCTGGATGACCAACTCCCTAGCTCCAAAGGACTGAGGTCACAGCAAGTGTACCATCACCCTAAAAGCAGAACTCTTTACTAGTCAAGAAAGCATTATGTAAATTAGACTGTAAAGTGCAAAGTGGTCTGCATATATAAGGCACAGTTATAGTGTGGTCATTAATAAGCACCCTGGAGTTTAGCCAAAGTAGCTAGAAGACTGTGTGATGGAGAGGATAACTTTGGTCCAGAGAATACAGCCCACGGGACCCTAGATTATCTAAAAACCAAACTAGGAAAACTAAAAAAGCCTGAAGACATTCATTTTTAAAAAGTAGCATTTGAAATCTCTACATTTGTATTAGAGAGCATGCAATCTTCCCAGCACACAGGTAAGTTAAAGCATTAATTCTGAAACACAGATTTTTAATTTTAGTGCATGAATCTGTGTTTCTCAATAGCTGTAGGTACTTTTAGGAAAGTGATGTCTTTAGTCCTTCTGGCATCTCTGCTGATTTTGTAGTTTAACTCCCATTTTCACACAACATAAAAATGAAACAGAGATGAAGTAACTGGTTGAAAGTCACACAGTGACTCGATTCAGAGAAAAAATGAACTGTGCCTCTTGATTCCCACACCAGTTTTATATTGTGACCTAATTCTTCCCAGGTACCAAGACTCAGTTAAATAAGCTTTTCATTTTTCATTTAATAGAAATAGATTAAATAATGGTTTAAGATTGTCATTGAACTTTTATTATTTTAATTGCATAGCTATCAATAGTTATGTTGAGATTCATCAAAGATTGTTCTTGATGTGATGTAAGAACTGATTTTCTTTCAGACAACTGATCACTCAGAATTTTGAATGTGGAATTCTTTTAGAACTGTTCTTTGATTTCTTAATAGGATTATGGTTAATCTCTTGATGAATGATAATGCTTCCTTTATTCTTGGCTTTATGTTTTTTAATAGTTCATTTTGTTATACTCTCTGATTACATGTTTTCTTAGGCTCTGTCAATAAGTACAAATATTGAACAGCCTAAGAATCTCTTTTACTGGCCTGCTCTCTCCCTGAAAAGTATTAGAAATAAAATGAGAAGATAAAAACCGTTTGCTATTTGGTATAAAATAAACTCACCGTGGGAGATAAAGAGAGACAATTTGCAAGATTTACTTGAAAAAAATCTACTTTCCTAGACATTTTTGTCCAGGGATAGGTATGTCATCGTTTACGATCTCTGTGTCCTGTACATAAATTATGAATTTCTGGTAAGAAACAAAAGTGGGACAGTGGGAAACACTGTAATTGAGACAGCGATAAAAACTGAAATTTGGGGCTGTGGCTTCCCTTTGTTTCAGCTGAGACACAGCTGAGGTTTTCTGCTAAGTGTAGTGGAAAATAAGGAAAAGGAATTATTGCCAAAAAAGTAAACACAATGATGGCTGAATATATATATTAGATTATTTCCCAAGGAGCTTTTGTGTGAGAGCCTGTCTGATAATGTACTTCAATACATTTACATCTTGGAATTTTAAAGGATCTGTCTATCAGTGTGCTTTCTGAATGGGTTTTCAATTGCACAAATGGTCTCTATCACATGAAAAGCAATACTGTTTTTTGAAAGGCAATGCACTTATTGTGCTACTCACATGGGACTATCAGTGCCTATTGGCTACCAACAATTACCTTTGAAATGAAAAATATTGTTTGTATCAAAGAACTGTTTGAATCTAAAGAAAAAGCTTTGCAGCCTGCCAATCATCCCCATATCCTGAGGATTATATTGTTGGGAGTTTTATACAATTTACATGCAGAACCTGAAAATGACTTCAGTGAGTTATATAACCCCATGGGGTGTTTTCACTCTGGTTAGGTTGCATTTCCTGACACTGTTGACATCAGATTCTTTTTGTGGCAGTAGGAACCAATGTCCTTCTATTTTTAGATATCTGGAGTCTGTCCGGCAATTGTTATCATCAGTAATTACTTGGAATGCCTCTTGCCTCCTGATTTCAGAAAATCACCTTTATCAGTTCAGCTGGGGATTAAGGAAAACAATTATTATAAACATCTCCCAGGATTACTGGTTTGGCAAAGCAGCAAATAGAATAATGAGTGTCACCTAGATTACCAGAATAATTTACCAAGGCTACTAAATTTCCAGTAACCAAAACAAGTTCAGGCATCTTTGTAAATCAGTATTTTAGAACTAATTTTTTAGCCACGGTTTTTTGAAAAGCTTTATCATTCATTTTTAAATCATGGAGCGGAGCCAGGCTGTCATTCCAAAAGTCATTCCTTGCTCAAAAAAATGCATCTATAATTTCTTTATAGTGTGTGAATGCCGTGGCAGGAAACTTCTCTGGAGACAGAAGACATGCCAATGTCATTAAACAATCCATATGTCTGCCTAATGCATGAGAGTGAGTTATTGTAAAGCTTGATATAAACAGATATGTTATTTGATAAATATATAATAGGGTATTTAGTGAAGGTTTAAGTGTTACCAGACACTCATGGGGTCTCCCTAGGCATATTTCCAAAGAAACTGCAGCCTTAGCCTTGTCTGAAATTAATTCTGATTATTAACAGAAAGAGATTTTTTATTTTAATCAAAAACACACAGACTTTATATTTCAAATACTAAAAGGCAAAAACAGGTAAAGGAGAAAAGGATTAAGGAGATGTAGAGAATATTACTGCTCTCACTTATAAATTAAAGCATACTGGAGTTACAAATATTCACTAACAGAAGGGATCACACCATGAGTAATACCTCTCTGTGTGTATGCAGATGTATTTATTTAAATTTTGTATATAATCATGACCACAAGTGTGTGTGTGTGTATATATATCATGGAATATATATTATATATATACTTTTAGTAGATATACTTACTATATATATATATAGTATAGCATATATGTAGTAGAGATATAGAGTAGTTATTTTATATTTAGTTTTATTATTATTGTTTCAGATTCCCAAATTATCAAGAGACCATACAGCAAGCATAAAAATCCCCCAAACCCTTTACTCTTGGAAACTTCCCCTTAATTTCACATAAATCCCAAACCACAAACTGGTGAAGTCAAATCAATGAATATTTACTCACTGGCTGTTTGAGTGTTTAGGCTTTTGCTGTGTGCTATGACTAGGAGAAATACAAAATGGTATTAAAATGAGAAATTTTCAATCCACTCACTTAATTTTCCTGCGTCACAGAAAAAGATTCCCATTATTTGTAGTTTGCAGTGGAGCACGTGGCTGCCAACGAGAGTTAAGCATAATTTGAGAGCCACTGTGTGAAGCAGTTGAATTTTGCGGATTCTTAAGTGGAGAGGAGATAAGATGATGAAAGCAGATCCTTTTGGCAGCAAGCAGGTGTGGATGCTGCAGACCTTGGGTGGCTGCTAGAGAAAGAGAAGGTGGCTGGTAGGTCAAGTGTGAGTCAAGGTCTAAAGCAGAATCATCCAGGCGAGTAGGAGTCAGCAACAGGTAGGTTAACTCTGAATCACCATGTACGTAACAGGAACAGAGTCTGTCCTACTCTCTTTCCTTATTGACTTCTATTTTTTATTTCTCTACGCTTGACCATCCTAACTCCTGAAAGAAATTAAGGTGGTTACAAAAGCCATGAGGTCAAAACAATTTCTGGGGCAGAGATGGATGAAAAAACTGGGAACATTTGAGTTCTGTGTTCAAAGTGATAATAGGCAGGGAAACTTGGTTTTGGGTCAGGGTATTGGTAACCAAGTAGATGGCAAGAGTAGGAACAGAAATGGACAAGAAAAACCACTGAGATTATTAATCTGGCATTTAGAAACCTATACAAAGAGGCTGGACCCAAAGGTGATAAGAAAGAAGACTGGACTGCAAGCATGTGACAACTCTCACTCTGATCTCTTCTTGGCAAGAAAGAAGTCTGAAGCTTAAGCAATGTGATGGCTCAGTCCAGAATGTTTGATATGCTTCCTGTTATGTCTTGAACAAAACCCCAAGCCTGTTGGGACTTACAGGGGAGAGAGATAGAGAGGTACCTGAAAGAAGTGGAGAAGAAGATGGATGTGAATAAAGGTATTCCTAGGAGGAAGACAGATGGGTACAGGAAGAGATTGAAGTCAAGGATACAGGTATGAAATGATAAGAGTATAAACTAAGGGGAGAGCAGTAGGAATGGAGTGGAAAGGAAAAGGGAATCTCAATGAGAATGTGATATCGGCACTGAAATATAACTCTATTAATCTAGAAACGGCAGGTGCATGTCTATTCCATCTTTTGCTTTCTTTCAACACCCTTAGCTTGTATTCTTACTGGGGTTGTCCTAGAAGTACTTGTTCTGTTCCTTTCTCTTCTGTCACTTTGTTCTCTTGTCCTGTTGTTGCTTAGAACCTTCTGTGACAATCTCAGAGCTGCTGGCATTTTAACATCAGAATACCCAAGTTGTGATGTCTATATATCACAACTGCTAGGATTACATTACAAAATGATAGTTTTCAAGATCCTAACCATGAATCAATGTTTTACGTGTCTTCACATGCAGTGACACTAGAAAGAAAAACAACACAGCTTTGCTTTTATTCAGGAAGGAAATGTTTTACGGTAGTGCCGTTTCTTTATTCTCCATCAATGTTGCTTCTTCCTGGTGGCCCACAGAACTTGTTTCTATGTTTTTCTATATATACATCATAATTTGAATGAAACCAGAACACTCTAAGCTAATTAAAAGAAATACAAGCTATTTCATGTTTAGAGTCATCTCAGAAATCTAAATTGAAGATATTTGCCCATTCTTTTCCACCCCACTCTCTCACTTTCTTTCTTTCTCTTCGAATTTACTGATTTCTTACAGTTTTCCAGGCCCTCTGTGAGGTACTGGGGAAATTTTACTAAAACCACCTAGTATCTTCTCCCTTGGAATGTACAATATACAACTCAATATAAGTGCTATCAAAGGACAGATAGAGGGTGCTAAACTGGCGAGTCTAGGAGTGGACGGTATCAAGATAGATTTTCCTGAAGAAAGGGTTGCTTCAGTTAAGGGTAGTAGATTATAATTTTAAAAAGTTGGTGTGTTGGGAGAAAGAGAAGCCTGGAAGACTGTGCTGGGGAGAAAAAACATCATGTATGATGTGTGAAAGTAAATTTATTAAAAGAACTGAAAAAAATTCAAACAGAACCAGACTGTTGACTATGAATATTAGGGGAACTGGCAAGTGAAACTGGAGAGATAAGCAAAGGCCAACACTATACCAGGAATGTAAGGATGGTTTGATCTCTGAAAGTGGATTAATGTAATACACAATTTTTAACAGAATAAAAAAGAAAATTCAGTATGTTCATATCAACAGACACAGAAAAAAGAATTCGATAAAAGTAAACACTGAATCAAAAATTTCCATGCAAACTGGGATCAGAAGGACACTTCCTTAACTTTATGAGTTTCTCCCAATAAACCTAAAGAAACAGCTTATTTAATACTAAAACATAAGAAGCATCTCCTTTAAAGTCAGAAACAATGTACTTTCTATCACCACTTTTCTTCTACATTATAATGGCAGCTGTAGCCAAATAAATAAAAACAAAAAGGAAGTAAAATATAAGTAGGGGCCATGCTTTGCTTAGGAAATTTCCTTTTCAGCTAATAAATAAATTATTGCATTGTGAAGAGTTAATCTAACTTTTATACAAACTGAGACACTGATTAAAGCAAATAATTTCAACCCACCAAACACTCCAGTTGATGAGATAACTTAAATGTAGCAAGAGCTTTGTGTCAGTGAATTACTACCTAAGTAAATGGTCCATGTTTTGTCCTTAGTATTTTTTTTATTATTTATTTTTATTTTTATTTTTTGCGGTACGCGGGCCTCTCACTGTTGTGGCCTCTCCCGTTGCGGAGCACAGGCTCCGGATGCACAGGCTCAGCGGCCATGGCTCACGGGCGCAGCCGCTCCACGGCATGGGGGATCTTCCCGGACTGGGGCACGAACCCGTGTCCCCTGCATCGGCAGGTGGACTCTCCACCCCTGCGCCACCAAAGAAGCCCTGTCCTTAGTATCTTTTACTAACCAACTGTCTTCAATTTCCTTGACAGTTACATTTCAACTGTCACTTGATGTGTGCAAGCAAACAGTAAGGACTGTGGGAACATGCCCTGTCAGGGTTATTTTTTTGTAATGTGCCCAGAATCTGGTTGAAAATTATGATAACCACAAGATTTTATTTTAATAGAGTCTTTTAGGACTCTATTAAAAGTCCTAAAGAAATTTTTTAACAATGTCCTCCTTTAGTTGCAAAAAAAACAAAACAAAACAAATCCAAAACATACTAAATGACAGTTTTGAATATTAACAACTATCTTGACTATGTAAATACCACAAAGGATATTTCTCTAGGCATCACTGGCTCTTTGGCCTCTAATTACTTTTCTTCACCTTGTTAACTGTTAGCTGGCATCTGTCATAGTGAGGCCAAGCTTCACAGGAAACATTGTAAATCTTAATGTCACAGGTACTCTACATTTTACATAAATAATCTTAGGCTTATAAAAATTACGTTATGGAACAAATGTAGTATTATATGAAATCCACGGGTTTATGCATTTCAATTCCATGCTATACTACTTATAAAATCTGTAACCTAAGTAATATTTACTTAATGTCCTTAAGGCTTAGTTTATCTGTGCAATGTGTATGATAACACCTATTTTACAAGAATCTGGTGAGGATTAAATGAGATAAGTATGGTCGAGTCCACAGTGACTGCTACTTGGGGCTGAGTAAATGATAGTCCCTTCCCTTTATTCTTCCTGTCTAAAGTATCAAATAGTAACTCATGCCATAGCATCAAACCCTTAGCATGCTTTCCAACCTTCAAACTACTCATCGACTTACAGGGAATAGATATAATACCCTAACCCAGGGGCACCATTAGAAAGGCAAGCTCCAAAGATACAATTTTAGTGAGGTTAGGGACCATGTCTTTTTTATTCATTATTGTGTCCTCACAGGAGAACATATTGCCTGTTATAGAGTGGAGGCTTCATAGAAATTTACTGAATAAGTCAATGAATGAATGAACAAACTATCAGGGATCTTGAATATCATCCAGTACAGTCACCATATATTTTTTATTGAGAAAAACTTCACATCATATAAAATTCACCACTTTAACAATGTTAAAGTGTACAATTCGGTAGCTTTTAGTACATTCACAATGCTGTACAAGCAACACCACATCATTTGCATCACCACCACTGCCCACCTCCACCAAAATACCCTGTACCCACTGAACAGTCACTTCCCACCCCCCTCAGTCCCTGTCAATCTCTAATCTGCTTTTTGCCTCTATTAACCACCTTATTTTTAAATGAAGGGAAGCTCTGGTCCAGAGACATCACATGACTTCCCAAGTTACACAGTCAGTAAACCTCAGAGCTGGGGCATCAATTCAAGTTTGACTTCCTTTCTAGAGCATCATTGCACATTGCTTCACATACAAGTCATTTGAGCAGCTTCTACATTAAGAAGTGTCACTCACTTTTGCCCTCTTTTTCAGGGACGCATAAGACAGTAATTCATCCTGATTTTCTTTCTCCGCTTAAGTGAGTGATTGAAGGAAGGCTCTCCATTTTCCAGAATGTGTCCCAAGACTAACTAACACATTGTCTCAGGCACTGTTCTAAGTGCATTACAGACATCTAACTCATTTCATCCTCACTACACCTACAAAATAGAGACAGATATCCCATTTTTCAGGTCAGGAAATGGCAGTACAAAGAATTTAAGTGACTCATGCATGATCACACAGCTAATAAATTCATAATCCAACTATGTTAATAGGATTTAATTTTTCAAGTGGGAGGATTTGGAAATAACACAGATTTAGGGAATGTGAAAATCAACAATTAATCAGTGTTGTACACCACAGTATTGCTCAGGGCTTTTAATGATTCAATTGCCTTCAATGGATTAAGAGTCTTTAATTGATTAACCATGAATTCGTGAGAGGAGAATACAGGATATAATATTTCTCATACATATTTCAGCAAAGGAATCTTTAAAACCAACTTACTCAGTTATATTTTACATGCAGTAAGTAAACTCATTTTGGAGCCACTACCATAATCAAGGTAGGGAGGCACTCCATCACCCCCTCCCAGAGGATTTCCCCATGCCTGGCCTCAGACCACTACAGGTACTTATGGACTCTTTTGGAGAAGCAGAAACCAGAGACTCTCACAGACAATAATTCTCTTGGTTATGTGGTAGCTGTGACATGGAAGGAAAAAATAGAGCTGGGAGCACCTCCTTCATGTCTGACATTTTGTTGAGCATTTAACACACCTTACTTCATCAAATCCTGGAATGTTAGGAAGTCATTCTGAGGACCACAGTCAGAAAGTACTTCGTGGAAAGGATGCGTGCATGTGTGCGCATGCGTGTGTGTGTGTGTACACGCTGCGTTAAATACAACAGAGAAGTCAAAGAAATCTTAACCTCTTTCTGGATGAACTGAGCAGGTTTCTGTGACAGAATATTAATCTAGTTTCAGAGTGTAGACTGTTGGCAAGTGCTTTGTTGAATGTAATTAATAAATATGAAGGATTAGATGTTGAGTCTGATATCTGTTGACCTTGTAATTCTCCAGAGCTTACAGGCAATAAAATGTCCCTGTACGTTGTACTGAATCTGTGTCTTGTTTTTACAATTATCTTTGTAACTGGTCCTGCTCAGTTACCATTCCAGAGAGCCCCTCTTCCCTATTATAGCACTAATAAATTAGGGGTTCCATAAGTGCCTTTGTTCAGATTCATTTTCTTCTTTCAGTTAATGAACATCTGCAGCTGCCCCTCGATCTTAATCCATCTGCATGGAGATGCCATTGTTATACAGAGCATTCTATAAATATTGCTATGTTGACGAGCTGACTGCAGATGGGGGGAGATATTTTTATTATTATTATCCCTGATTAAGAGAGAGGCCAGACTGACAACACAAGGGCTCTGAGGTCCCTTCTCTTCTGTAAATTGTCTGTTCATATAATTATATTTCTAGTAACAATATTACGGTATGCATTACAATCATCATTGTGGTTGTTATTTGTTATTCGCTGAGTACCACTTCTGCACTCTGCAGTGTGCAAGGCACAGCATATAGGAAGACAGAGTTCAGACTTGAAAAGATTAAATATTCATGTTGTAAAAAGGAATCTTAGCAGCCTAATAGAACTGAGCTGTTAAAGCAGACATAGTGTCCTGTGCCACATTTACATGCCACGGACTAGAGCAAAGGAGTTGTGGTGCACCCTCTGTTATGTCAACCCTTCTCTTGCACGATGAGATTGGTCTGAAGTTCCTAAGGTAAAGCAATGCATTAGAAGAGAAATGGCTTCATTTAAATTCAGAATATGAATGCTTTTTTAATGAGACAGCTTGAGAGATGACAAGTTCACAATTAGTGGGAAGAACTTTCATTACCAATGACTTAGGCTGTTTCTACTCAGCAAAGTGGAACAGAAAGAAATGATCTAGTTGGTTTGGGAGAGAAAAAAAAACCACTTATCGTGTACCTAATATATGCTGGGTGCTGGGAACACAGTTGTAAACAAGACAGCAGGAGGTTATGCTCTAGTGGACCAAGATAGACACTGAACAAGTGATCACAACTGTAATCACGCAGAAGAGCAAGGGGCTGTGGAGTATGTAACGGAAGGACCCATGGGAAGAAAGGCATTCAAGCAGTTGACCTGTAGTAGTTTGGAGGATGGCCCCCAAAAGCTACGTTCACCTTAATCTCCAGAACCTGTGAATGCTGCCTTATTTAGAAAAAGGACCTTCTGGAATATAATAAGAATCTCGAGATACGGAGATCATTCTGGATTACTGGGTGAGCCCTAAATCCAATAACAAGAGCCCTTATGAGAAAACTGCAGAGGGAGATTTGAGATGGACAAAGGAGGAGAAGACATGAAAAAGAGGGAGAAGCACTGTGGCCGTGGAGACAGAGATTGGAGAGATGTGGCCACAAGTCAAGGAATGCCGGCAGCCACGAGAAGATGAAAGTGGCAAAGAACAGACTCTCTGTCAGGAACTGAATCGTGCCTCTGTGGGGTTGGAAGGAGATTGTTCCCTATTCCCCAAATGAGAATGCAGCTCTTTGGACACCTTGACTGCAGTCTGGTGAGACCCTGAAGAAGGGATCTAGCTGCCTGGGGTCCTGACCCACAGAAACTGTGAGATGCTAAATGTGCGCTATTTCACACTGCTGAGTTCGTGGTAAATTGTTACATTGCAGTAAAAAGCTAATACACCCAATGAAAGAGTGTTGAGGTGTGGCAGGGTGCTCCAGCCAAAAGGAGCTGTAGGTACAAGAACCTAATGCAAAAGAGGCTTGGCATGGTCCCGAAACGGTCTGGCATAGCTGGGGTGTGCTGTCTGAGGAGGAGTGTTTGCAATGAGGGTGAAGAGGCAGATCTTACAGGGCTCTGGAATTCAGGTAAAGGATTTTAGACTCTGTCAGTGCAACGGCAAGCGTTTGAGGCTTTTGAAGCAGTAGAGTGACATGTCAAGCTTGAGGTTTCACAGGATCATGGTAAGAGTTGGCTAGAGCAACGCTAACAAACTACCACAAATAGTGGCTTAAAACAGCACAAATGTATTTTCTTCTGTGGTTTAGAAGTCTGCCACGGTTCACGGCGGACTACAATCAAGGTCGTAACAGGGGTGCGTTCCTGTCTGGAGATTCTAGGGGAGAATCTGTTTCCTTGTCCTCTGGAGCTCCAGAGGCCACTTGTCTTCCTTGCCTAAGGACCCCCATTCCTAGTCTGCAAAGCCGGGAATGTGATATGTTTCTGACCATTCTTCTGTAGTCGCATTTGCCTCTACTTCCGAGCAGCAGAAACTCATGATCAGGTTGGTCGACCAAGGCAACATAATCTCCCATCTCAGAAGCCCTTAACTCAGTTACATGGGCCAAGTCCTTTCTGCCATGTGAAATAACACGCTCACAGGTTCCAAGGATTAGAATGTGGACTTTGGGGAAGGCCGTGATTCTGCCTGCCACAACTGCTCTGACGGCCTGTGGAGAACGGAAGAGAGAGAGGCCGAAGTGAACGAGGGAGCCAGGGCAGAGGGCTATTCCAGGAGTCCGGGAGAGACATCATGGGAGTTCAAACCAGGTGGTGGTAGTAGCGATGGAGAGACCTCGTCAAATCTGCAAGCTATCTGGGTTGTGTTTGTACTTGCTGTGGAGGTAGGAGCGAAGGAAAGAGAGATCAAGGAGAACTCCCAGGATTTTTGCTTCAGGATCTGTGTGGATGACGGGGACACTTGCTGAGCTAGGAAATACTGGAGATGGAGTTGGTTTGCGCTTCCAGCTTTCTGTACCGGAGAGCTTCCTTTGACTCTTCCACATTTAATCTCCTCTCCTCACCATCCTGCTCTCTGCCCCAGGAGGCTGATCTTTATGTCCTACTCAATAGACGACTTTGCCCTCTCACTTCCAACTGGGTTCAATGAATGGGGCAGAGGAAAGAGATCAAAGAAAGAGAGGAGAGTGAGGATTGGATATTTATTTCACTGGGTCTTTTCCTACTGGGTTTTCCTTGGTTGACTTTGTCCCACCATCTATCAGACATTCCTCTCCATACAGCTCTCCCGTGCTCTCTGTCTCTCTCTCTCTCTGGGCTCTTGTAACCACTTCCTTCTCTTGCCCTAAAGACTCAGAGGGCTAACAGCTTCCTGCTGTTACTAGGTCTACAGTAAAGCATCAACCCATGTTGCTTTTTCTAAATCTTGTCCACCATTTTGCAAATAGCTTCTTTATTAAAATTTCTTCTGTTTCCTGCCAGAAGCCTGGCTGATACATGTTCAGTTTTAGACATACTGGTGACTGTAAGACATCCCAGTGGAAATTTAGATGCATGGGTTTGGAGCTCAGAAGCAAACTGTGACCTGATGGTGTAAATGTGGATGCTACTGGCAGAGAGATATTGACTGGAACTTTGGCAACTGATTAGGTTATCTAAGAAGGAAGAACAGAATTAAAAAAAGAGACAAAAATCTTAGGAGAGAACACGGAGGCGTTTTAATATTTAAAGGCTGGTGGAAAAGCAAAGGAGACTGAGTAGAATCAGCCGGTGAGATAAAAGAGAAACAAAAAGAAAAAGATGTCATGAGAAAGGACAAAAGGGATTTGTATTAATCTGCTTGGCTGCCATAACAAAATGCCATAGACTAGGTGGCTTAACCAACAGAAATTTGTTTTTCACAGTTCTGGAGACTGGAAAATCCAAGATCACGGCACCAGTGAGAGCAGTTTCTGGCGAGAGCTCTTTCTGGCTTGCAGACGGCTTCCTTTTCATAGTGTTCTCATATGGTATAGAAAGAAACAAAGAAAGAGCTCCCTGGTGTCTCTCCTTATAAAGGCACTAATCCCACCATAACGGCCCCACCCTCATGACTTCATCTAAACCTAATTACTGCACAAAGGCCCAATTTCCAAATTACATCGCCCTAGGATTAGGGCTTCAATATGTGAATTTTGGGGAACACAATTCAGCCCAGAGCAGGATTTAAAATGGGAAAGTAGTCAACTGTGTCAAATGGTGCTGAGGAGTAAGTTCCAGGGGACACTGAAAAGTGCCCACTGGATTGTGCAAAGCAGATTATGCATTCGATAAGTGCGGATTTTAATAACTTAAGTTTATATAGCAATTTGCTAGGTGCTAATGGCATGTAAACTCACTCGTTGAGCTCATGAAGTTTCCCACCCAGCTGCAGTGTCAAGTCATAAATATATATCAATTTAAGTACATCAGTAAAATAAAGAATTAGTACAGCACTCTATGAAGGTCTGAAAGAAAGAAAATAATTTCAACTCCCATTTATTGAGGTGTATTTTAGATGTCAGACACTGTGCTAAGAGTAATACATATATTATTCATTCTAATCTTTGTAAAGATGCCACAAGGTAGGTATTATTATTATTATTCCCATGATTATATTTTAACAGGAAAGGAAATTGAGACTTGGAGACAGTAAGTTATTTTTCATGACCTATGGCTGCTAAATAAAGAGCTGGGATTCAAGGCTACTTGACACCAGAACCCAGGATCTTAACATGCATTTTAGGGCATAAATTCATTAAAACAACGTTTTTCACCCTGTTAAGAATAACTAATATATAGTCTATGGATTCCACATAACTCTGAGAGGATTTTAAAAATACTTTTTGTGTTAAAATAATTATACAGGAAGTTGCAGAAGTACAGAAAGTTCCTAGGTACCCTTCACCCAGCTTCCTCCAATGGGTACATTTTACATGATTATAGTACAATATCAAAACCAGGAAGTTAATATTGATACATATGCCTGGAAATTCTATGTCATTGTTGTTTTAACTTGTGAGTTTTTTTGTTTGTTTGCTTTGCTTTCTCCCCCTTTTCTTTCATCTATTTATTTATTTTTGGCTGCACCGGGTCTCAGTTGCAGTACACAGGATCTTTAGTTGTGGCATGCAAACTCTTAGTTGCAGCGTGAGGCATCCAGTTCCCCCACCAGGGATTGAACCTGGGCCCCCTGCACTGGGAGCGTGGAGTCTTACCAGACCACCAGGGAAGTCCCAAATTCTATGTCATTTTATCACATCTGTAGATTAAGGTAACCATCACTACAATCAAGACACAGAACTATTCCATCACCAGGAAGATTTCCCTTGTACTACCTCTTTAGAGTCACATCTGCCCCCGTTCTCCTACCCCATCCCTAACCCCTAGCAAGCACTATTATCTATCTCTATAATTCTGTCATTTTGAAAATGTTCAACAGAATTATAGAGTATAGGACCTTAGGGGACTGGCTTTTTTCAGGGGCATAATGCCCTTGAGACCTATCCTAGATGTTGCCTGTATCAACAGTCTACTCCTTTCTATTGCCTAGTAGTATTCCATGTTCGATATACCACAGTTGGTTTAACTATCACCTATTGAAGGACCTTTTGGTTGTTTCCAATTTGGGGCTATTACAAATAAAGCAGCTACAGACAATCATGTACAGAGTTTTGTGTGGACACAAGTTTTTATTTCTCCAACACAAATGTCCAGAAGAGCGATGGCTGGCTTGTATGGTAAGTATATATTTAGTTTCTTAAGAAACTGCTGAACTATTTCCTAGAGTGGCTGTACAATCTTACATTCCTATCAACAATGTATGAGAAACCCAGTCCCTCAGCATCTTCAGCGGCATTTGGTATTCTCACTACTTTGTATTTTAGCTGTTCTAATAGGTATACAGTGATATCTCGCGATGGACTTAATCTGGTTTTCCCTAATAGCTAGTGATGCTAAATATCTTTTCATTTGCTTAGTTGCCATGCTATCTGTATATCTTTTTTGATGAAATGCCTCTTCATACCTTTTGCCCATTTTCTAATTGGATTTAGTTTTTTTTTTACTGTTGAGTTTTGAGAGTTCTTTACATATTTTAGATACAAATTCTTTGGTCAGAGATATGATTTATAAATATTTTCTCCCGGTCTGTAGCTTGTCTTTTCATTCTCCTAACAGAGTCTTTCACAGAGCAAAAGTTTTTAACTGCATATATATGCACGTATATATGTGCAATTAAAGTAATAATTAAATAATTTAAAATAATGTAGACATAGATTAAACATATACATGTTATATATATATGTATACATATGTCTATATATTAAACATATACATATTACATATACAACATGTATATATAACTTTATCTATAAAACTGCAAAGATATCAACTTGGAAATCTTTCCAAATGACACTGTCATTTGCATCAGAAATTCTGCTAGTGTTTACGAGTCGTGTCTTGGCAATAGCACACAAAACAGCAAATATCATGTCTTATTCTATATCAGGCACTTTACAAAAATATGCACCCAAAACACAGACAGGCATGTGGGCAAGCTGCTACTAATCCATGTAAATTGTACATTAAGACAGCTCATACTTTATAAGATTTTCAAAACACTTTCATTCAGGATAGTAACTGTTTCATAAGCAGCATGAGGGGAATTTTCAGAGTCTGAGATTAAGAAAATTGGAAGGTGGCATTCAGGAAGACAGAAATCATACAATATAATTTAATACAATTTCTTTAGGTAGCAAAGTTTGTAGGAAATAGCTGTATTATATTTCACAGTTGATTAATCTAAATATATATATAGTAGAAAGAAAAATCTAAACTTTCAAAGATTTGATTCTATAATGTACATTTGAGAAATAGGCTTTGAAAGAGTAACTCTATGGGGTGACTAGGTTTATTTAGGTAGTAAAGTGAAAATGGAGACAATCGTCCAGCTTTTCAAATTGTCTAGACTTTATTTATTTTTCTGGATTGATTTAAATCTCTTTAGAAGTAGTAACATAAAACAAGAGGATGAGTATCTTTCCTTCTAAGTATTAGACTCAGTGTTATTCATTCTAGGTCTTAACCAATAGATGAAATGTATATTATAACTATAAATGGTATTGTTTTAATTGTTGTCTGGCTAGAGAAGCGGGTAATTTAAGTCTATGAATGTCTAATCTCTTAATCTGCATTAGCTGAGGGGCAACAGTTTCCCTTGGCAATTCTTTTTATATAACCACAAAGACTAATTCCAGAAATAACAAAATATTCTAAATTCTAAAATAAGTTTGTCTCCATAATATAACTTCAATATTTTATTTGAAATATCTTCTTAATATGCATCTAGAAAAGATATCCAAAGTTTTAACTTAATAATATATCCTAAAGTATTCAGAGCTCTCTTGTCAGGAAATTTTTTTTACAAGATGATTGTTTGAACTAGAAAAAAGCATCAGTTTTGAAATTAATGGATTGGTAGCATGTAAAATATTTGACATAGCTTCTCTGCTTTTTTCCCCACTCTGTGAGCTGCCAGCTTTGGACAAAGAAACTTTTATGGTGGCGACTGACTTGCAGAAGCATCCAAGACCACCCTTTCCATGAGGAAGAGGTCTGCAATTAGATAAGGTGCTGGCAGACTGACCTGAACACCAGGGGCTGTCCAACTGGGGCTCAGGGTTCATTCTGTCCTTTCAATAAAACTCCTAACAGATTCTTGAGGAAATAAGGGGGGAAAGGGCAAACTGGCTTGAGAATCAGAACATATAACAGAGGGTAAGAAGCACAGGAACAAAAATGTATTCCAGATAACTCTTTCCAAAGTCAGCAAACCAAAGTGTCATGGAAAGGGCAGACTTACAAATGACCAAACAGTACCCTCGCAGCCCCGTGATAGAGCTATTTACTTTGGTGAGTGGCAATGAACTCCAGGAATGTATTTTATAAATTAAATACACATAATAAAACATCAACCTCATGTATCCCAAGAATGTCTGTTGAATTTCTCTCTTTCTAGAAAAAGTGAAGCTAATGGCACTTTGCCATGGTTATGTGATATCCTGGCAAGAAAACTCCTCATTTTATATCACAAACATATGGTCTAGTAATGGTTTTATATTATACTCCTTTACTGCTTTATTTCCATTTTTAGGAGACCTCTTCTAGGCAAGAGCAATATGTTTTCTTGTACACCTATCACATCGACTATTAACACGTCTCTACTTTTAGAATTCATAATGGTTAAAAAGTTAAAACTTAACCTTATGTTACATGTGACCTAAATTTTCTTTGCGCAGGAAAGTAGAGCTCTAGCGCTCATCTGTGTTGAAGTTACTGTTTCTCTGTTTTCCTTTCAATTAAGGAATTCTCTCCCTCTTTTCAACTGTTAATGTTCCTCAAGTTACAGCTGACTAAATTGAAATGTGTACAAAATGTGGCAACCAGGATGGTAAAATGACTCTGGATTTAAGGTTGCACAAGCCAAATCTGGCCCACAGATGTGTTCTGTTTGGCTTACAGAGTGTTTAAACATTTTCAGAAAATGAGTTGCCAACATTTAAAAGTTGGGAGATTTTCAACAGAAATCTGGATCCTCAGGTTTTCTGAAATCTCACTGTCAGCCTTGGTCCACACCGTGACACAGCAACAACCAGTAGATCGCAGGTAGCATCTGTCTCTTCCCTTGGGTCCCCTCTCTGGTTCACCTCAGTCCCAGCCAACGAGCTTTCGCTTGTTTATACTCAATCTCTCACTCCTGATGACGTCTGAGTTTGAGACTCCTTTCCTAACTATGTTATAGTAGGACCTTGGAAAGAATCGGTCATGTGTAGCTTTGACAAATAAATAATCATGAAAGACAAGCAGCTATCCTCTATCGTCAAATATATGAAGGCTTTTCCCGGGGAGGGCGGCGATTAAATGAATAAAGTACTGCTGCCCCATAGGCAGAAAAAATCCAGAGGAAGGCAAATGTTGCCTCAATGTAGCAATAACATCTTTTTTTAAAAAATTTATTTTTAACATCTTTATTGGGGTATAATTGCTTTACAATGGTGTGTTAGTGTCTGCTTTATAACAAAGTGAATCAGCTATACATATACATATATCCCCATATTCCCTCCATCTTGCATCTCCCTCCCACCCTCCCTAACCCACCCCTCTAGGTGGTCACAAAGCACGGAGCTGATCTCCCCGTGCTATGCGGCTGCTTCCCACTAGCTATCTATTTTACATTTGGTAGCGTATATATGTCCATGCCACTCACAGTGTTCATTGCAGCTCTATTTACAATAGCCAGGACATGGAAGCAATAACACCTTGAATGACAATGAGCCAACCAGAAAGAGCAGGCACCGCCCTGGGGCACAGAGAGACTCCAATTACTGAATGTGTACAAGCAGGTGTGGGTGAGGCAGCATGTCCAATGGATGCATTGTCGCCGAGGTGACCAGTGATCTCCCTAGCTCCCTCCAGCTCCATGAATCTGTGAAATTGACTTTTTAAAACCGTGCTCTTTGGAGCTGTAGAGTGAGCACTATGCTAAGTGGAAAACAAGTTTGAAATTGAAAACATTATATGAACGTAGAGGTCTTTGACTTATATTTGGATAAGGCTTAGTGAATACCAACATTATCCTTCTAAATGAATCACAGGCAGTGCCCTAATTAGATTTGTTTCAGAGTGCTAGTCTCTAGTCATAAGGCATTTGATTTCTTTTCTAATAACGATCAGAGGTATACTTTTTCTTCTGGGGAAAAACATCGATTATTCTTAAAAGAGTAACATCAGCACAACTGTCAGGAAGGGGGAAAGAAAGCACAATCGTTTTGAAAATCACTTGAAGTTTTTCTTTGCTGAAGGGATTAAAGAAAGAATATACAATGCCCCTGAAGTCTTTACAAACCGCTGAAAAATTACAATTGCTTTGCAAAGAAACAGTTACTGGGAAAGCATAACACTGGCATGAGCGTTAATAGGTTTCAGCCTTTTCTTCTATTAAAGTTTCGCATTTTTACATAGGTCAGGGATTAGTAAACGAACAGCCTATAGGCCAAATCCATCCCATGCCCTGCCTTTGTAAATAAAGTTTTATTAGAACAAGCCACACCCATTTGTTTGCATATTGTCTCTGGCTGCTTTTCTGTTACAGAGACAGTTGAGTAGTTCTAACACAGACAGCCTGGCCCGCAAAGCCCAAAGTATTTACTATTTCGCCCTGAACAGAAAAAGTTTGCTGACCTCCTGACACAGACTAGCTAACTCACACTATATCACTATTTCTTGTCAGTATTAAAAAAAAAAAGCCAAACGAAATGTTGATGCTGCTATAAAAGCAGCATATGCTCCTGCTTTGCTGGTAAACAAAAGACAGTTTTTCTTTCAACTTCTGACTGCTGTCTCTGTTTTCACCTTGCACCCACTGAGACAAAAAACCCAACATTTTTATTTTGTTTCTCACAAAGAACTCATCACACAGAAGTATCAGCAAGCAATGCTGACTTTCATTCAAGTGTTTGGGGGCTGGGGGCCTGTGGAAACAATTTCAAAATCCCTTTTTCCAAATTGGAAAAGAAGAAGCGAAACTGTCACTGTTTGCAGATGACATGATACTATACATAGAAAATCCTAAAGATGCCACCAGAAAACTACTTGAACTAATCAATGAACTTGGTAAGGTTTCAGGATACAAAATTAATACACAGAAATCTCTTGCATTCCTATACCCTAACAACGAAAGATCAGAGAGAGAAATTAAGGAAACAATCCCATTTATCATCGCAACAAAAAGAATAAAATATCTAGGAATAAACCTACCTAAGAAGACAAAAGACCTGTACTCAGAAAACTATAAAACACTCATGAAAGAAATCAAAGATGACACAAACAGATGGAGAAATATACCATGTTCTTGGATTGGAATAAACAGTATTGTGAAAATGACTATACTACCCAAAGCAATATACAAATTCAATGAAATCCCTATCAAATTACCAATGACATTTTCCACAGATTTTAGAACTAAAAATTTTACAATTTGTATGGAAATACAAAAGACCCTGAATAGCCAAAGCAATCTTGAGAAAGAACAACAGAGCTGGAGGAATCAGGCTCCCTGATTTCAGACTATGCTACAAAGCTACTGTAATCAAAACAGTATGGTACTAGCATAAAAAAAGAAATATAGACCAATGCAACAGGATAGAAAGCCCAGAAATAAACCCATGCATCTATGGTCAGTTAATCTATGACAAAGAAGGCAAGAATATAAAATGGAGAAAAGAGAGTCTCTTCAATAAGAGGTGCTGGGAAAACTGAACAGCTACATGTAAAAGGATGAAATTAAAACATTCTCTAACACCATACACAAAAGTAAACTCAAAACGGATCAAAGACCTAAATGTAAGGCAAGACCCTATAAAACTAGAGGAAAACATAGGCAGAACACTTCTTTGATGCAGCTCCTAGAGTAATGAAAATAAAAACAAAAATAAACAAATGGGACCTAATTAAACTTAAAAGCTTCTGCTCAGCAAAGGAAACCATAAACAAAATGAAAAGACAACCCTCAGAATGGGAGAAAATATTTGCAAACGAAGTGACTGACAAGGGATTAATTTCCGAATTATAGAAACAGCTCATGCAGCTCAATATCAAAAAAACAAACAACCCAATCAAAAAGTAGGCAGAGATCTAAATAGATCTTTCTCCAAAGAAGACATACAGATGACCAAAAAGGACATGAAAAGATGCTCGACATCACTAATTATCAGAGAAATGCAAATCAAAACTACAATGAGGTATCATCTCACACTGGGCAGAATGGCCATCATTAAAACGTCTACAAACAATAAATACTGGAGAGGGCAGACCCTCCTACACTGTTGGTGGGAATGTAAACTGGTACAACCACTATGGAGAATAGTATGAAGTTTCCTTAAAAAACTAAAAATAGAGCTACCATATGATCCAGCAATCCCATTCCTGGGCATATATCTGGAGAAAACCATAATTTGAAAAGAGACATGTACCCTAGTGCTCACTGTAGCAGTATTTACAATAGCCAAGACATGGAAGCAACCTAAATGTCCACTGACAGAGGAATGTATAAAGAAGATGTGGTACATATATACAATGAATACTACTCAGCCATAAAAAAGAATGAAATGATGCCATTTTCAGCAACGTGGATAGACCTATAGATTATCATACTAAGTGAAGTAAGTCAGACAGAGAAAGACAATATCATATGATATCACTCATATGTGGAATCCAATTTTTTAAAAAATGATACAAATGAACTTATCTATAAAACAGTAACAGACTTACAGATATCAAAAGCAAACTTATGGTTACCAAACGGGAAACGTGTGGGGGAAAGATAAATTGGGAGCTTGGGGTTAACATACACACACTACTATATATAAGACAGATAACCAGCAAGGACCTACTATATAGCAAAGGGAACTCTACTTGATATTCTGTGAGAACCTATATGAGAAAAGAATCTGAAAAAGAATGGATACAGGTATATGTGTGACCCAATCACTTTGCTATACATCTGAACCTAACACAATATTGTAAATCAACTATACTCCAAAAAAAAAAAAAAACCAAAAACCTGCCGTCTAGTAAGAAACACATTATACATGATACATACACACACACACACACACACAAATTAAACAAAAACGTTGCTGTAAGCAATACTGACAATCATCACGTACAAGTCACTCAACTTTTCTAATCTCTTCTTTTTCAGTTTTTAAAAGTGCTAGTCATGACCCTTTAAATTGATTTCATGACCTACTTATGAATCGTAACCTACAGTTTGAAAAACCCTGCCCTAGGGCACTTCATAATCATAAGATGCAAATGAGTATTAAATGTGTTTAAACTCTGCCTTCGCTCGTCTGTCTCTGTGTGTCACAGAATTTAGATGAAATATTTTTTGTAGGTGCAGCAAATTACTTGTCAAGGGCTCCAAGACTCCTTAAATGAACATTCGGCTGGCAATGCCCCACTGTGGGTACTTACAGGCAGAGGGCGCTGTGGGGAAGACTGCCCAGCATGCCAAAGTCCACTGCGTCCTAAGGTGATAACTTACTTGTAGGAAGGGTAATTTACCTGACCTTCTGACTGTACCTTTATAATTAGATTTGGATTTATTGCCCCGTTTTACTACGTCAGACTAACATATGCTGTGCTACAGATGGAAGTCCCAGGTTATTCAGCATCAGGGACCCTGGGGTCTTGCGATTCCAAATTAAACTTGGGTGTGCATATAGACCATGCAGATTAGGCTACGGCCACATGCTCAGCTGAAAGGAAAGTAGGCAACAAGTCTAGAAGCAACACTCATCAAGGGCTGCGTCCCCTTGCTGGAAGAGTTTTTATCAGGGGTTTTGAAAGTTAACGCTCAATTCAAATTGCCCTGACCAGATGCACGTGTTTCCTTGGCCACCAAAACAGGCGTGGAGGCTGCACATGCTCTACAATGCTCATCCCTGTCAGAAGAGTGAGACTGAACTTAGTTAATTGATCCGAATTCTTGTGGACTCAGCATCTGGAAAACGTTACGCATGTGGATGACTGGAGTTGAATTCTCCTACGGGTGGTGCTGCATCCGTGCGAGGAAGGCTCTCCGTTCTCCCTCTTGCCTGAGTGACACACAGGTAGCCTAAGACCTCTCTACCCAGAGGTCATCCCAACCCTGGGCTCATTTGAAAGGGCTCACACTTTCATAGCTCGAGGCTGGCTGTAGGGAGATGAGCACGGACCTAGCACACAGGGTAATAGGATGTCTCTTCTCTATGGTGTCTTTCCTCTTCCTGGGTGTCATACCTTAAATTTGTGAGAGCAAACTTTGCACTGAAAAGTAAATCTGGTAAGTACACTTTGTATAGCAAAGTGCAGAAACACGTGCAGTTCAATAAATTTTACAAAGTGAACGTACCCATCTAACTGGCACTCACAGCAAGACACAAAACATTTCTAGTTAGACCGGGAGTACAAGCCATGCCTCTTTCCAATCATTATCTGTTCCCCAAGGGTAACTAGTATCCCTCCATCTGCTACGATAGATAACTTTTTCTCATTTTCGCATTTTATGTAAATGGACTCCTGTAGAATGTACTTCTTTAAATCTGGCTTCCGTCATTCTACTTTATGTTTATGAGCTTCATCCATGGGGTTGACTGTAGTTGTTGATTCATTCTTACAGTTGTATGGTACTTTGCTGGATGAATATAACATAATTTTTATATCCATTCTACTGATGATGGACATTTTGGTTGTTTCCGGTTTGGGACAATCATAAATAATGCCGCTATGAACATTTTTGTACATGTCTTTTGGTAAATCTATGTACGTATTTCTGTTGCTTTATCTAGGAGCAGAATTGTGGAAACATACAATATGAGGATATTCAGCTTTCACTGAAATCTCTGAATAGCTCTCCAAAGTGGTTGTACCAGTTTACATTCCCACCAGCAGGGTATGAAGGCCCAACTGCTCAGGTTCTCATATTGTTCACCTTTAAAATTGTATCCACTCTGGTGGGGACTTTTAATTTGAAGAGTATGACTGGAATTAGACAGACATGACTTTTATTCTTGTTGTGGCATATTCTAGCAGCTTATGCGGTCTCAAGCAAGTCGCATTTCCTCTCTGAATCTTGTGTTTCTCATATGCAACATGGCAATAAAAATAATCATCACATAAAAGAGTTGCAAATGATAAATGAAATAATGTGTGTGAAATAATAACTACAATTTCTTAAGCATCTACCATATACCACTATGTTAAGTATTTACCCATACTGGTGAGCTTAAGACATAGTATCAATACTTACGAGCAACGGCAGTAATAACAGCTATTTCCCTATCATCAGACTTGTAAACACATAGCCTTCTGTAGAGCAGAGGATCTGGGTTAGTTTTGCCACTGTTCCCAGAGGGCTGGACAGCTCTATTTCCGTCCAATGGAGGTGGCTATTGGCTAAGGCTAAGGAGTTGCCATCTAGTGCTTTATAATCATTCAAAAAGTATATCAGGATGTCACTGGTGCAGATGTGATTTGGTTATTTCTGTCTGCTATTTCAGGGTTCAAAGTCCCAATATCACATCACAATGCCATGACAGAAATGGCTTAGAGGACACTAAGGCACTAGCAGGTGAAGACACAAACTTTTATTTTTTCACCAAATTAAGAACCAAAAAGGACTGCTTGGGACCATCAATCATGCTTTCTAAATGCTTTTATTATAGAGTCCATGTATGAATGTACTCATTTGTCAAAACTTCACCATATCTTCTGCAAAGAGGTGTCATGTTGCTTTAAGCACTGAACAGTAAAGTTGTATACAGTCTGTCTTCCTGCCCAATTTATGGAAGGTCAAAAAGCCCTCAGTTTCAGAGTAATGAGCCCATGATTTTCAGGAGACATGGAGAAGCCCTGAGGTTGGTAGATCTCTTTCAGCAATTGGTATCAATCCAAAAGCTCTTCACTAGGACTCTGTCTACACGTTAGGAAAATCAACATTTAAGCAACAAATGAAACCTCACAGAGACTTGCCGTTGCAAGTTAAAAGTATACCGCTTGTTCTCCCCTGTTACTGCTGGATTATTGGAGAGGGAGAAGGAGGTGACGCTCATGCTTTCTTACTGGCTGTTTTCCACTTCCATGTGGGCTCCCAAACAAGCCTTTTGGTTCTTACCGAACCGTGCTCTGTGTTCTCACTTGTCTTTAAGTCTAACAAATAACTGTAGTATCCCTCCAATACAAGGCTATTTAGAAACCATGGAAGACTGATTGCTGCGTTAATAAACCTAAAACACATTTGCCCAACACAGTTCCTTTAATTTTTAAAGGCTTGTATAATTTAAGGGAATTTAAATCCATGTGTTTTTTATTCACTTGCACTGACATCATCAAAATAGCCTTTTAAACAGCTGGTCGAGTCTTTTTTTTTTTTAATAAAGTTCTCTTACGACTTGTTTCTTATTGAAAACAAGATTTTTTTTTTTTTTTTGGCCAAAGGCAAATGAACTTAAATGCCAAAAGATTTGGATTTTGATCAAAATTCCAAACCTGTAAACTTTGAGGCTGAAATTTTTGAAAATGAGCTGCTGACTCCCCATTGAAATTAGTTGCAAAGAAGGAAAAAGTACCATCTGAATGAAGTTCACGGTCAAAGCTGGTGTCAGAAGACTAAAGAAATGTCTATATTTGCTGCTTAATTTTGTGCCAGAGCTGAAACGAATCAAAGTAAATGTGTATTGGCTTATTACAGAAATGTGATCTGCTGCCAAGCAGTTAACTTTTCCACCATTTCTGGTTATCATGAGTCAACCACAGCGCCATGCTCTCCAGAGGTTAGAAACCCAGCACACTGGCTGTCTGAGATTTGACTGTTTTAACAGTCATTTCGGATAAAAATCCTTTCCTAAACTGTGTGTGTGTGTGTGTGTGTGTGTGTGTGTGTGTGTGTGTGTGTGTAGGAAAAATATGTATAAATAGGAAATATATACATATAAATATATTTTATATATATGTGTATTGTGTATATATATATATATATGTATCTCCATTCCTAGGGATTTTTCTTTTTTAATAGGAATAATCTCCTCTAAAGGTATGCTTAATGATTTAGCAAGTGAAATTAAAATCCAAGGACAAAATATGTAAAAGATTTGCCTTTAAATATATCCATATGCTGCAGCTGAAACAAAACTCTTAGAGCTTTTCGGTACTAACAATTCGAGACCATTTTTCTCCTTGTCAAAATGTATATAGCTAAGCAGTAGTCAGAGAGATGTATGACTGGGAGAAGTTGAATTTTACGGGAATCTGTGAAACAAATGGGCATTGCGATCTCCTCCAGCCCTCCAGCAGAACTGCAAAAACCAACGCTCCATTTGAGAAACAAATTCGTCTGCCGTCATGGAACTCCTCAAAGGATAATTCCCCAGGAATAGGGAAATTAAAAGAGAGAAGAAAAAAGGGATGAGTCCTCTGATTCTATTTCACAATTGAGATTTTTAAAGGACAAGCTTTACACATACACACCTACATGAAGGTGCATAAATATTAACAGATCTGGGCTCCTGATAAAAATAGAAATCAGAATTTTTATCATTGTATTATTGCTAACAGATTTAATTGCATCCTTCTCTTTAAGGATAGCTCCACAGTTTCCTCTAGGGTGGAATTTGTTTGCTGTCAAAAACTTCAGAACATTCAAAACCAATTTTCAAAATCCAGTTTGTATGATAGAAAAAGAACATCCATGTGTTTACAAAGTCTTTTTAAGAAACTTTAATAAACCAAAATCCATATTTACAAATGAGATGATGATTCCTACGTAATTATTCTGCTCTAAGCTTTGTCACATATATGCGACAAGGAGGAGACCACTGTCCCCAACTGATAAATACAGAAACTTTGGCATTAGAGGTAGAGCAGAATGAATGAACTTTGTTATGAATATGTAGGCACAGAATTTTTAGTGGATTCACTGCAGAGTCAATTTAAATGTGAACTTCTACTATGCTCTGAATAACTGAATAAAGGCTGGAAACAAAGTATAAGAAATAAGGCAGGAGAAAAATCTAAAGGAGAAACTACCCATTGAAGAGTTGCCAGCACAACTAGGGTTTGATTTAAAGACATCTGATTTGTATCTTTCAAATAACTCTTTGATTGCGTAACATGAAGTACATCACTATTTGCATTATTAAGCAACAGAGGTTTTCAGAAGTGCCTTATATATTGACTTTTCTGCCTAATCCAGAGAATGCTGTTTTATACTGGCAGTAAAATTGCTGGATTTTATGACTTAGCTATGTGACCTTGGCAAGTTACAAACGTTGTATAATGCAATTTCTTCATTTATAAAATGATGGTGGTGATATATAGTTATATTTTACAAGAATGAATGTACCGAATATGTTAAAGGGTTTTGACATCCTTATAAGCTACAAAGGTACCACTGTGTTCAATTAGAATTATGCATTGATGTCTCCTGTCTCTTCCATCTCTCTCTGTTCTCCCTCTTCCTCTCTCTCTCCCTTTCCCTCTCTCCCAAATATATTCTCTCCTTATAAAATTATAGGTTGTCATAACTGGAAAAAGGCATAGAGATCATGAAATTCTATCAAATGAAAAAATAAAGTTTCAAAGAAATAAAATAATTTCTCTGAGGTCGCAAAGCTACAAAGCGAGTTAATGGCATAAGTAAAGTTCCAAGCCACTGCATCTCCTGATCCCAGCCTCCTAGGGAGGCATTCTAACAGAGTCACTAAGAGCATTAAGACTGGGTAGCAGACCAATTGGGGTTGAAGCTCTACCACTGATCAACTCTCTGAATCTGTAAAATGGGATTAAAAACAATGTCTAACTTCTGGCATTACTGTGAGATATTAAGCACTTAGAAGAATGCCTGGAAATGGTTAGCCCTGAATCATTGATCTGTAGCGTTTTCTCACTGCATTTCCCTGCTTCTTTGGAGATAATGCAAGCTTCATCCACCTCCACTTTTCTGAGAGGGACTCAAGAGTCATGAATCGCGTCCTCAACGGCTCAGGCGGTTCTACCACAGAATGTTAATAGCTAACTTGCACGCTTGCGACACGACACTTTGAGATAGGCAGTAATAGGAAAACCTTATTACAGATGAGGAAACTGAGGCACAAAGAAGTAACTTGTTCAAGAGCACATGCCTACTAGGTGGCTCCAGAGCCCGCATCTTTGATCACTGTGATATGCTGCAGCCAAGACAATAGGGATCTCTCAGCCTCCCCAAGTCCACGTGGGCAGGATGGGAAGTCAGGAAATGTGTCCATTCTCTGTCAACATCTACAGAGAACTGCCCTCTGGCGAACGCTGTGCACGTAACTCCCAGGGTGCAAAGGCAACGGACTCCACAATTGTGGAGAATCATGGCAGAATCATGGTTGGCCTGGAGACCTAAGTCACATCTCCAAGGAGTGAAAACAAGTCCCCACGGGCGCTTGTCAAAGCCCAAGTGACTCAGGACACTCTCTCTGCTGGGGGCGGAATCCTGCATCCGAGGTGCTGCGCGTGGTTAATTTCTAGGGAAAAAACCTGCCCACCGCCATTGTCACTCTTGGAAGCTGCATTCCTCCCTCCTTTCTGGGAGCATCAGATTCATGAGCATGTTGGTGTTAAAAAGCTCATTGAAAAACGGAGACGGATGTTAATTATTGTTTGATTTGGGGTTACAGCCTTTTATGTTTCAAACATCTTAAAAGCAGAGAATGAACACTGTTACCTAAGAAACTATTGAAATTCTCTTAACTCTTCTGGGTATGTATTATGTATTCCATGAGTTCTCTGCCAAGGATATAAGTCAGAAACTCTCCCGCTGGTTTTGATTACAGCTGCAAAGTCACAGATTTGAACAGCTCTAGACAATCATTCTTCTGAACCTACACATAAATATAAAACATTTCCTTTATCTTTATCACATAAACCTTCATCGAGGTTTGCTTCAAAGGAAATTCCAGTTTTCTTCTTTTTTTTTCTCATTTATCCTTTTAACAATTAGCAAACCACATTTTGTTGGCAACAAAGCTGCCCTATTTGCATATTCAAAGATCATCTTACAGGTTTAAGCCATTTAATATCAAAGTGATGATAACTTAACGATCCCTTCCTCTGGATTCAGATAAAATGCAAAGTTACCTCTGGCTTTTTAATTCTGCACATTTACAGACACATGATAAAAATATGAGATTAAGATAATGGCACAAGCAATATAATGAACCATCAGTTAAGCTGTGGCAAACTTTCTTCATATCCAGCTTCAGGTCTTTGCATTGTTAACTTTATTCTTTAAAATGAAGCCGTCGCGTTTCAGTAAACAATATCAAGAACGTAATTTGCTAAGACACCTCTTTATTTGAGGCGCTGTCAAGACTGCCAATGAGAAATGACACAATCCCTCAGTTGTAAGTGACAGGCGCCACTATACTAGTCCAGCGCGTGTGTATTTCTCTGCTGTTTTTGAAAAATTGCATTTCCTTTGTGTAAGCAGAACAAAAAGAAATAGAAATCAGTTCCATGTGAATTCTGTGGTCCTCTATATTAAACTGTAATTGTTTCCTGGTAAAAAACCAAGCTTGCAGGATTTCCTGAAAAATAATTTACAAGGATGGGTACTGGGTCCAGCGTGCTTTTCTTCCTGTGCTTCTGTGATTGATGATACTGCAAGGAGCTGATAGATTTGCTGCTGCTGCTGCAGCGCTGCATCTCCAGAAAGTTGTTTTGCTTCGAACACACTGCAATCTTCCCTCCAAAATACCTTTACATGGCATTCACTTTCCTGGCTTCTTGGTTGGTAGTTGCTTTTCACTTCAGGCACTGCTCTGAGGGACACAGTTAATGGCTTCAGTTGCATCAAGAGAACCATGAAGACAGCTTGAATGAATTACTTAAAGTAATGGCCAGGCAGAAATTTGTAATTCGATCTAGTTAGCTCAGTATGAGCTATGATCTTTAGAGAGGTAATGTGTTGAGAATGCTGGCTTAGGGGTCCTGCACACCTGAGTCCAGACCCTTCCTCTCCCACTGCATAACTTGTACACATTATTTAAACTGTAAGAGCTATAATTTCCTCTTATGCAAAACTGGGGAATGATGAAACCTGTTTTTCAGAAGAGGAAGGAACAAGCTGCTGGTGAGGCCCCAGTGAGTTAAAGGTTGGAAAACACTCTGCAAATCATAGATAGTTTTACAAATAACAAAGCCTAAAGATGGTAAATCAGAGCCTTGGACCCCATCCTTTGTGGATCCTTGTGTGGTTTTAATAGCAAGCACTACGGAAGAAAAGCTAACTATCCTTCAGCCTTACTTACTATGTACCAGGCGTGATGCCAGACACATGACACACATTCTCATTTAGTCTTGTAAGGGATGCGTCATTTTTCTCGTTACAATACTCATTATGTCTAATGATTACTTACTGCACGATACATGCCCTATACCGTGCTGAGTCATTTACACACATAATTTCATGTAACCCTTAAAATAATCCTATGAAGAAGGTACAGTTGCTAATCCTGCCAGGGAAATAAAGGTTTAGAGAAATTAACTTGTCCAAAGTCATAAGGCTGGGACTCATCAAACCACCTCCCACCAAAAATATCAATGCCAGCTCTTCTTATATACCCTCTGACCTTCTGGGTTTTGACTTTTAGATCTCTTTAAGCCTTGGGTACACTTTGATCTGATTTTATTTATAAAAATGGGCAGTGGGGCTAGGGGGCAGGGCAACAGGAGTATACAGTGTGATTTGCTCTGAGATCCTCAAATCTTCTTTCACCCCTCACATCTCACTATAGTCCTGAATACTCATGCAAAAGCCCCAAAGCCTAAAAGTTTCCTCTCTCATGTCCCTTGGTATGCTTCTAGGTAAGGTTTAGCAGCACAAAAGGAGTAAAGATCCAGGCATATTATGTCATATAGAATGAGGTTAGAATAATGACATACGCTTTCTAATAAACACCACTTGTGATAGCTTGACTATATGTCCAGCATGGACCATCATACAGTCCTTTATTATTGGAAACCGTGTCTTCATGCTGTAGAAGGCAATACCAAATAAGTTCCATAAATGCCCCTTCCATTCATTCCTAATACTTGTCACAGGCACAAATAATGGCGCTCTGGACGTGTTGCTTCACAAGGAGAAAAGTCATAATCCTTCAAACCTGCCCTGCTGGGGCAGATGGATCAAGGAAATGTACGGCTGGAAAATCCCTATCATTTTAGAACAGCCTGAGGAAGCAGAAGAAAGCACGGAGTGAGAACCTGAGGACCTCAAAGGTCTGCCAACGATCAGACCAAGTAAACACTCACACCTAGAAGTTTAATTATCAGAAGTATTTTGTAGTCAAGGACTTATGCTATTGCTGCATTTAGGGAACCTTTCACCACCACATGTTAGATTAGCAGACCCCCAACCTTTTCGGCATCAGGGACTGGTTTCCTGGAAGGCAGTTTTTCCACAGACGAGGGTGGGGGATGGTTCAGGTGGTAAAGGGAGCGATGGGGAGCAGTGGGGAGTGACAGGGAGCGGTGGAGAGTGACGAGGAGAGGTGGGGAGCGACGGGGGGTGGTGGGGAGCGACGGGGAGTGGTGGGGAGCAGTGGGGAGCGGTGGGGGACGGTGGGGAGCGGTGGGGGGCGGTGGGGAGCCATGGGGAGTGGTGGGGAGTGATGAGGAGTGGTGGGGGTTGGTAGGGAGTGGTGGGGAGCAGTGGGGAGCAGTGGGGGGCGTGGGGGGCGTGGGGGGCGGTGGGGGGCGGTGGGGAGCGGTGGGGGGCGGTGGGGAGCGGTGGGGAGCGGTGGGGGGCGGGGGAGCAGTGGGGGGCGTGGGGGGCGGGGGGAGCGGTGGGGGGGAGCAGTGGGGGGCGTGGGGGGCGTGGGGGGCGGTGGGGGGCGGTGGGGGGCGGGGGAGCGGTGGGGGGCGTGGGGGGCGGTGGGGGGCGGTGGGGAGCGGTGGGGAGCGGTGGGGGGCGGTGGGGAGCGGTGGGGGGCGGGGGGAGCGGTGGGGGGCGTGGGGGGCGGTGGGGGGCGGTGGGGGGCGGTGGGGAGCCACGGGGAGTGGTGGGGAGTGGTGGGGAGAGGCAGATGAAGCTTCGCTCGCTTGCCCACCGCTCACCTCCTGCTGTGCGGCCCGGGGGGGGGGGGTGGTTGGGGACCCCTGTGTTAGATGACTTCTCAGTGAATACTAAGCTTTGCTACTTGCCATGTGTTCAGTGTAGTAGAGAGCAAAGGAAGAAACAAGAGATTTCTGTTCCCATGAGGCAATTACTTGTATTAGCTCTTAAATCTTGTCCTGAGAATTAAATGACATAATGTATTCCAAGCACAAAGTATGTGTCAGGCACGATGCAGGACTGTGCCTGGCACCAGGTAAGCTGTCAAGAGGTGGTAGTGGGCTTCCCTGGTGGCGCAGTGGTTCAGAGTCCGCCTGCCGATGCAGGGGACACGGGTTCGTGCCCAGGACCGGGAAGATCCCACATGCCGCGGAGAGGCTGGGCCCGTGAGCCATGGCCGCTGAGCCTGCGCGTCCGGAGCCTGTGCTCCGCAACAGGAGAGGCCACAACAGGGAGAGGCCCGCGTACCACAAAAAAAAAAAAAAAAAAAAAAAACAAGAGGTGGTAGTTATTGTTGGTGTTGTCATTGTTTTCATCATACCCTCACCTTCTCTTTCCAGACAATCTTCATCGACTCAGGCCATGTCCTACCCATTCATCTACGATTGTCGAGACAAAGAGAGAAGACGAAAGTAAGAGGAAGAATTAAAGAAGCGCTACTTAGAAATAGGGGAGCAGGGATGGTTGCTCCAAGATCTGATGAACCTCTCTGACTCTCCCACCTCAAGTATTTGCAGCGGAGCTCTGGCAGAATCTTTTGTTTTTTTTTTTGCAGTACGCGGGCCTCTCACTGTTGTGGCCTCTCCCGTTGCGGAGCACAGGCTCCGGACGCACAGGCTCAGCGGCCATGGCTCACGGCCCCAGCCGCTCCGCGGCATGTGGGATCTCCCCGGACCGGGGCACGAACCCGTGTCCCCTGCATCGGCAGGCAGACTCTCAACCACTGCGCCACCAGGGAAGCCCTGGCAGAATCTTTTACCTCAGTGTGCTTATCCATAAAATGGGAGGATGGGTAATAAGCACGCGAGGGCCTCCTCCGCGGAAGAGCCAATGTTTGACAAGCTGTAGGGTAACTGAGCACCAATGTAAACCAAGGAACAAAGGACCCAGATTTCTGCTGAATCCCTGATCGTCCATGGGAGGCACCGTGTGTACGTGTAAGATCTCACTCATTACACTTGCTTCTTTACCAGAAAGAGAGGCTAAATTTGCCTTAAACATAACTGTTCTCACTGGGTATTGACCGTTCTGCTGTGAATAAGGAAGTTCTGAAAAGTCTTGTGAGGGTCAAGCAACATGTGATATGTTCATCTTAAATTCCCAGTATGAGGAGATTCAAGGCACAATGTAGGCCTCTCTCTTGGGCTCTCTATGTGTGTATGCATATATCTACATATAGGCATAGACACATTGTATAGACATATTATATATGTATCTCGTTTTATATTGTATATATATACACACACACACAGACACACACACACGTATATACACACCTTTGTGCTTAGAATATTTTTGCTCGTGATGCACCATTACTATTGATTTGCACAGACCTTATTTTTTTTGTTTGTTTTAGTAATATATTTGGGTTGGCCAAAAAGTTCGTTTGCGTTTTTCCATAAGACGTTTCCAAAAAACCACCTCCATCATGGAAACTAGAACATTGGTGATTACTTACATTTATTTCCTCTGTATTACCTCATCCCTTCCCTATTCTCCCCTGAAAATAACCATATTCTAAATTATGGGTCCATCATAAGTTTGCTTTTCATTTATATCATTTTACCATGTCTGAAAATTATATTCTCCTGTTTTAGTTGTTTTTAAAAGTACTGTATGTAATATCCTGGGAATGACTGTTTTTATTTAAAAGCATTGCTAAAATGCTTGCATTTTGTCTTATATAGCTACATTTCATTCTTTTTGACGCCTACGTTGTATTCCATTGCATAAATACGCTTTCTTAATCCATCCTTCTGTCAATGGGCCTTTAGATTATTTTCACATTTTGCAGCCTGCATGGCCTGAAACCTGTATGCTTATTAGTCAACAGTGATTCAATGAACACCTGGTGCTTTTCTTTACACACTTCCATCATTCGCTGTTTATTTACTAACTCCAATGGATGCATTTCTATAAAGATTTCATTGATCAGCCCCTGAACTAGTCATTTTCAATGAATAATAATAGCTTTGCTACCTTAAGCAAGTCGTGCTTCAGTTTCTTCCTCTGTGAAAACAGCCAGGCTGATCTTAAAAATGTGAAAGATTCCTCTCAACCACTAAGATTCTATGGCCTGAAGGAGAGAGACGGACCGATGTGTAGCAGGAAAACCTAATACGTATCACGCAACTCTGAAGTACATGACACACTATATCCTACACACCATATTTTATTTAATGTTCACAACAACCTGATGAGGTAGTTACCATTATTATTACCATTTTGGAGATGAAGAAAGTGAGGCAAAGCTAAATTAAAAAAAAAAAAACCAACAAAACCCACACATACCTTTGGTTTTATAAAGCTAGCCTAGTGAGTCAGGGAATGAAGACAGAAGTCCATGCAGCCTAAAGCAAAAACCTACTCTCCTAACCGGACACTCTGGACCTCTGGCCTCCTCAAAATCAGCTTCCAATTTCCCTAAAGTTCTAAGCGCAATTATTGTTAAATTCAATCACACAACTTTCATTTCTAACTCGAAGACCTTCATCCCACAAAGCAAAGAATGAAACTGATGCCTTTCCTGGAACAGTGGTTCTTTTCATCAGTATCTAATTTTTTTTTAAAAAATCATATATGCATTTTTTGGTTTGTTATCGTGACCATTCGTAAATGAACACAGCAGAATGAAAGTTGCTAAGACTGAAGATGTGACAATGAATTGTAATGAAGAACATTTGTGTCACCGGTCATCTAAACTGTCATGTGATGGCATATTCTTATGACATTTTATATACTTATTTCCTAGACATGTCCCCATAATATGACTGTAACCCTATGGGAAAATTAATTCAAAATGTACAAGTTAGTGCAAAACTTGAATATTTTTGCCAACATTCAAAGCTGCAGTTATTTTCAGTTTGTTAAATATTATCAGTATATGAAAGCTTCAGCTCATTAGGAAGCTGAAACAATACAGTGTTACCAACTTATAATCAGTCAGTGAACATTCATGTTGGTGTTGTGTGCAGAATACTGAATTAGGCAGATGGAGCACAATAAAAGGAGTAGAAGACTTTCTGCATCAAATGATTTTTTAATTTAATTGAGGAAATTATCTAAACTTAAAAGCAGCTTATTAAATATCAAATACAAATTTAAATGGTATGAATTGAATTGATATATACTGAGGGAACAGAGGAAAAGAGGTTTTACAGATTAATCAGAGACAAGCTCTAAAGGAAATTATATCGGCACTAAAAGTCCTAACTTTGATTGAATACCTACTACGTGGAAGCCCCCGTGCTTTGCGCTGCACAAGCAGTGTCTCATTTGATCTTCACAGCCATCTTTTAACAAGTATTAATTTTGCTCCCATTTTAAAGATGAGGAAACCAAGGACTAGAAAGCCAATACAATATGCCTAAAGTCCCCTAGCTAATGACAGACTGGGTCAGGATTTAGGCTCAAGGCGGTCTGACACCAAAGCTGATGTGCCACCCATTCTGTATACTGTGTTTAAAGAAGCTGCGTTAATAGTGCCATTTGCAGAGACGTGGATGGACCTAGAGACTGTCATACAGAGTGAAGTAAGTCAGAAGGGGAAAAAAAATATCGTATAATATCGCTTATGTGGAATCTAGAAAAATGGTACAGATGAACTTATTTGCAAAGCAGAAATAGAGACACAAAGGTAGAGAACAAACTTATGGTTACCAAGGGGGGAAGGCAGGGGTGGGATGAATTGGGAGATTGGGATTAACATATACACACTACTATGTATAAAACAGATAACTAATGAGAACCTGCTGTATAGCACAGGGAGCTCTACTCAATGCTCTGTGGTGACCTAAATGGGAAGGAAATCTAAAAAAGAGGGGATATATGCATACGTACAGCTGATTCACTTTGCTGTACAGCAGAAACGAATACAACACTGTAAAGCAACTACACTCCAATAAAAATGTTTGAAAAATAAAAATAAGCTGCATTAAGATGGATGTTGACGCTAGAGAAATGGACGAATAAAGGTCAGCACATTCCTGGAGAATAGAGCATAGACATGAAGGTGGGGAATCACGTGGAAGACTGAAAGTAGATCGGCCTTTTATTTCTAAAAACATTTTATTTGAACTAATTTTAAACTTACAGGCAGTAAAAAGAGTTCTCTTATACCCGTCAACTCCCCTTCTCTAATATTAACATCTTACAAAATCACACTGCAATGATCAAGAACAAGAAGTTAACACTGGCACAGGATTACTAATAAAACTGCAGATCTTATTCAAAATTTCAACTTTCCCACCACTGTGCTTTCTCCAGGATCCTATCCAGGATCCCACATGGCACTTAGCTGCCATTTCTTGCCTGGTCCATCACAGTTCTTCAGTCTTTTGTGGTCTTTCATGATCTTGACACTTTCGAAAACTACTGATGAGTTGTTTTGCAGAATGTCTCTCAATTTGCATTTGTTCAATATTTTCCCATGACTGCAATGAGGTTATGCATTTCTGGCTAGAACATCACAACAATGATGTGTGTGTCCTTCTCAGTACGTCGTACCTTGGGGTTCATGATATCAGCATGTCTTACTGACCTGGCAGAAGATTCCTTGAGTCTATGCAAATCCTGCTTTCCTCAAATAACTGCCCCCTAATTTTAGTGTCATTGGTGGATCAACATTTATTAGTAGTATAGGTTTTTTTTTTTTAATTTTTATTTTTTTGCGGTTCGCGGGCCTCTCACTGCTGTGGCCTCTCCCGTTGCGGAGCACAGGCTCCGGATGCGCAGGCTCAGCGGCCATGGCTCACGGGGCCCAGCCGCTCCGCGGCACGTGGGATCTTCCCGGACCGGGGCACGAACCCGTGTGCCCTGCATCAGCAGGCGGACTCTCAACCACTGCGCCACCAGGGAAGCCCAGTAGTATAGTATTTGCCTAATGATGAGCCTCTATTTCTCTGTTTTCTTCTACGGTTGTTAATTGAAATTCTACTGTGAAGAAGAGCTGTCTCTTCTCCTGTACTTATTTATTTGATTATTTATTTATGCAAGTGTGGATCGTGGATGTATATTTTATTCCATGGGTTAAATCCAATACTATTATTATTTATTCTGTTGCTTAAATTGTTCCACCTTTGGCCACTAGGAGCTCCTTCTAGTTGAATCCTGTGTCCTTTTGACAAGCCTCGTTTTTGAAAGCATTTCCTTGTTTTCTGGCACCACAAGGTATTGCAGGTTCATCTTGTATTGGGTTGGCCGAAAAGTTCGTTCGGGTTTTTCTGTAACATCTTATACTTCTTGCCCTAGCCTTGGAATCAAGCACTTCTCCAGGAAGATCTGGTTCCTTTTACTGAAGAATCATGATTAGAGACCAACATTTGGGTGCTAGGTATAGCCCAGATCGCTCATTATTGCCACACTCAGACTTTTCTTTTCACTAATGAGAACTAGTCTTGGTGAGACAGAAGTGAAGTGACCCACTGGCTAGGACTTTACAATATTTTCCACACGAATCTAAGGAATCGGGATTTGATATCATGGATATCACAAAGAAATTTTGTAAAGCTAAGCAGGGGAGTGGCTGGTGGAATTGTGTTGCAAGATGATGATTTTCATACTGGGGTACAGGATATAACAGGTAAATGGGCAAAACCCTGGATAAGCAAAAATAGCTAAAGTTATCTATACATGGGGTGGGAAAGGCTCAGTCCTGGAATAAAAGCATAGGAGGAAGAAATAAAAGGAAGAAGCAAAAACATCAGAGGAAAGTAATTGGCTAGAGATGGTGACGGATACGACAGAGGGTTAGGGGAAGTGTAAGATTATTCTGTTTGTTGGGACTTCCCTGGTGGTCCAGTGGTTGGGACTTTGCCTTCCAGTGCAGGGGGTATGGATTCGATCCCTGGTCAGGGAGCTAGGATCCCGCATGACTCGTGGCCAAAAAACCAAAACATAGAAACGGGGGCAGTGTTGTAGCAAGTACAATAAAGACTTTAAGAATGGTCCACATCAAAAAAAAAAAAAAAATCTTAAAAAAAAAAAGATTATTCTGTTTGTTATCTTTGAGAGCTGAATATATGGAGGTGCCACTGGTAATAGCAGGAATGACTGACTCTGTGTCAAGAAAGCATAGACTTCAGTTTTGACATATTTAGTTTAAGAATTGTTGAGACATGTTAATAGAAATACCTCCAGTAGAGAATGGGAGATGTTAGACTAAAGATAGATATTATATTTTTGAATTCCTAATATCAACCTCTGTACCTCACTTTCAGCAGGTATTTAGAATGATAATAGCTAACAATTTTAAGAGCTTACCCTGTGTCAGGCTTATGTCAAATATTTTTATACACATGACCTTATTTAATCCTCATAATAATCCTATTCATATCATTTCCATATTTTTGATGGAGAAACTGAGATTTTAAGAGGTTAAACAGCTTGACCGAAGAGACACAGCTAGTAACTTGAAGTCAAGATGTGACTCCAGCTCATGTGACTCCGATCCCCACTCTTAATCAACAGACTGTCTTTGAGAGAAAGATAGGTAGACATATAAAGTGATTAAACCCAAAACGTGCCTTACAGAAACAGATTTGAGACTCATCTCTGCAAATGGATTTACTGAAATAAGACGAAAGGAATAAAACAGATCCTAAGTCAGTGTCTCAATGAAATAGATTTGAAATAAGGAAGACAAAGTGAAAAATGATGAAATGGAAGAAATCGGAGAAGGAAACAGAAAATAATTGTTGGCATATCAAAAAGACAAAAACAAAATGCTGTGGTAAGCACTACCTACCAGTCATGGTAGGTAAGCTTACTGCAGACCAATACTCCTGCCAAACACAATTATAAAATGCAGAATATGTCTTTAAACATTTGTTTACAGGTATCAGAAAGCTTACCAAATTAGCAAAGACTTCAACAGCCAAGATCCCAGGGGAGAGCGAAGGTCCTAGATAAACCTCACATATATGTAGGTTTCCGCTTGAGGCATTTGTCAGTTTTCAAGCAGCAGCTAAGAAGCTCTGCAGAGCTTCTGGAACTCTTAATGGGACTAAGGGTAAGAAACTGGAGTTCAGGGTCTACTGAGAAGAGGCATTAGTAAACAACCTACAATTTCAATTGGGATCACAAAGGACTACACTCTAGAATTTACCATCCATCACACAGAATAAAAGCCCACCTCCAATCATTTCAATTTGTGACTGAATTAAGGTAATCTGCCCAACACTAGCTGCTTTCTAGTTTTTGTGGTTTTTTCCACATCTTTACTGGAGTATAATTGCTTTACAATGTTGTGCTAGTTTCTGCTGTACAACAAAGTGAATCAGCTATACGTATACATATATCCCCATATCTCCTCCCTCTTGCGTCTCCCTCCCTCCCTCCCTATCCCACTCCTCTGGGTCCCCACAAAGCACTGAGCTGATCTCCCTGTGCTATGCGGCTGCTTCCCACTAGCTACCTATTTTACATTTGATAGTGTATATATGTCAATGCCACTCTCTCACTTCGTCCCAGCTTCCCCTTCCCGCTCTCCGTGTGCTCAAGTCCATTCTCTATGTCTGCGTCTTTATTCCTGTCCTGCCCCTAGGTTCATCAGTACTGTTTTTTAGATTCCATATATATATGCGTTAGCATACGGTATTTGTTTTTCTCTTTCTGTTTTACTTCACTCTGTATGACAGACTCTAGGTCCATCCACCTCACTACAAAGAACTCAATTTTGTTCATTTTTATCTGCCTTCTAGTTTTGAAGGAAGACAACACTTCATAACTTTTCATATACCATATCCAAGATTCAATAAAAATTTAACCGGTATCTAAGAGACAAGAATAAGTGCCCCAAATCCAAGATAAAAAACAGAAAACAGAAAGAGACCCACACAAGATCGAGATAATATTATTATCAGTCTCAGACATTAAAATATATGAGATGAATATAATTCAAAAAATAAGATTTCAGAAGATAAATGGAGACGATAAAAAGAATCAAATGGGAACTAATATTGAAAAATAAAACTGAAATTACATCTTAATAGACAGGTTTAAGAGCAGATTAGACAAAACTAAAGAAAATATTACTAAACTAGAATTTGTATCAGAAGGAAATATTCAAGCTGAGTCATAGGGAGAGAAATAATGGAAAATACATGTTTTTAAAAAGTGTAATACACATGGAGAACAAGGTAAAAAGGTATAGTTATATATAGTTGGAATACTACGAGAAGAAAGATAAGAGGGAAAAAGTAATTCTTGAAGAGATAATGGCTGAGAACCTTCCAAAACAGATGAAAATACATCAATTCACAAACTGAAGAAGTATTACTTATGTTACAAATGAGACAACAGCCATACCCGGCACATCAAGAACTTCCCAAGGAAAAAGGAGCAAAAAAGTAAGATAGCTAAATTCTCAACAGAAACACAGGAAGCCATAAGATAATGGAATGATATTTTCAAATTGCAAAGAAAAGCATGAAAAAATGCCAACCTAGATTTCTATATCTCATGATAATTCTTCAAAAGAGAAAAAAAATGACACACTCTCAGACCAAAATAGAGATCTCATCACCAGCAGACCTATACCTATACTAAAGGAAAAACTGTAAGCCTTTCTTTAGACTGAAGTAAAATGATCCCTGATGGAAGCACTGAAATGCTGGAAGAAATGAAGAATAAGAGCAAGGAAAATCTAAATGAATACTGACTATACACAAGAATATTAATCATGTTTCGTGGGGCTTAACATACATATATACATACGTTTGTACGTATGTATTTAAAATGTATGACAACAAATGCACGAAACTCAGAAGGACAAAAGGTATTAAGGTGTTCTGAGATCTTTACATTTCTAAGGTAGCGACAGAAATAATTTAAAATAGAATTTAATATGCCAAAGAGATTTGCAGCGATGTCACAGAGTAACCACTGAGAGAACAGTAAAAAATTACTGTAACCGCTCCTTTACAAGAAGCCAAGAAAGGAAAAAGAACGGAGTCTAGTAATAGGAGGGGCAGAGAGATGACAAACTGGGTAACAGATTTAAATCCAAACATAGTAGCTGCACTAAATATAAATACACTAAACACTATAATTTTTTTAAAAAATCATGAAACGGTATTTAAAACATAGCTTTAGGCCGCTTAAAAGGACATAACTTTAAATATAAGGAAACAAAGTCTGAAAGTAAAATAATGGAAATATATACAATACAAAATGCATCAAAAGCTGCTGTGACTATATTACTATTGGAAAAAGCAGAGAGAAAGGCAGGAAGTATTGCTAGAGATAAAGCAGGGATTTTTTTTTTCATAATTATAAAATGGTCTATTAATAGGAAGTTGAATAAAAACAAAAGTGTTTGCACCTAATAAAATAATTCCAAAATACATAGAACAAAAGTTGGGAGAAATAATATGAGGAAAAAACTCAACAATTATAGGTGAAAGTTTTAACACACCTTTCTCTGTAACTAATGTAAGTAGAGCAAAACAAACAAATGTCACAATAAGAATGTAGTAGATATGAACAACATGATTAATACACCTGACCTTTATAGAACTCTGCGTTCAAAACTATATTTGTTTCATAAGCATATGGAACATTTACCAAAATTAACAAGACACTGGGCCATAAAGCAAATCTTGACAAACTTAAAAACGCTGGTGTCACACAGAATGCATCCCCCAGCGAGAGCAGAATAAAACTAAAATTGATACCCAAAGACAACTGGAAAATCCACAAATATGAGAAACAATCAATATACTTGTAAAAATACATAGATCAGGGAATTCCCTGGTGGTCCAGTGGTTAGGACTCGCTGCTTTCACTGCCGAGGGCCCGGGTTCAATTCCTGGTCGGGGAGCTAAGATCCTGCAAGCTGTGTGACATGGCCAAAAATAAATAAATAAATAAGTAAAAGAAAAAATAGATCAAACAAGAGATCACAATGAAATAAAAATTATTTTGAACCGAATGGTATGAAACTACAATGTATCAAAACCTGTGTGATGCAGCTACAGTTGCTTAGAGGGAAAATTATTGTCCTAAGAACATATATTAGGAAAGATAAAAGGTTGAAAATCAGGTCTCTAAGTATTCATCTACAAAATTTAGAAAACAGAAGAGCAAATTAAAGTCAAATAAGTTAAAAGAAGAAAATAATACAGAGAACAAAGCAATAGAGAACAAATGTACAACACAGTACAAAAAGACAAAAGTAAATGTTTAGAACTATTTCCTAAATAAACTAAGTGTCAATAATAGAGAGAAGACACAAATTACCAATAACAGAAACAATTGGGGGTTTATGATTTCAAATCCTATAGACCTTAGAAAGATAAAAAGAAGGTGTTAGGAACATTATTGCAATAACTTTGAAAAGTTAGACGAAGTGCACAATTTCCTTGAAAAACTCAAATCACTAAATCTGACCAAGAAGAGATAGAAAATATGAATAGTCCTATATCTGAAAAAAAAAAAAATTGACTGCAATTAGAAACCTTCCTGCAAGAGAACACCACACCCAGTAGGTTTCACTGTTGAATTTTCCAACCATTTACAGTAGAAATAACACAAATCTTACTTTGCCTCTTCTGGGTGTTCCTTTATCCCAATCACTTTCTCTGTCAGTCCTCCTTTGCCTATCCTATTGGAAGGAGCAACCCCCAGCCGCACCAGCACTCTCTGACCTCCTCCTTTGTATATTCTTCCTGTACCAATTCTCATCTGCAAATAAACTGTGCGTTTTACTTACTTATCTGCCTCTTCCCTCTACAGTGTAAGCTTTGTGGGCAGAGATTTGTAATTTGTTCACTGTTATATCACAACATCTATAATAGTGTCTGGCATGTGGCAAGCCCTTAATAAATATTTGTTAAATGAATAAATTAATGACTTGAGTGATTTCAAGTTTCAAGATGATTTTCATAGAAGAAGCCATTGTAATACTTCATCCAGTTTTTTTGGTTTTCTTTTTACATTCTTTTTTTTAAAAAACATCTTTATTGGAGTAGAATTGCTTTACATTGTTGTGTTAGTTTCTGTTGTATAACAAAGTGAATCAGCTATACATATACATATATCCCCATATCCCCTCCCTCTTGCATCTCCTTCCCACCTTGCCTATCCCACCCCTCTAGGGGGTCACAAAGCACCGAGCTGATCTCCCTGTGCTATGCGGCTGCTTCCCACTAGCTATCTACCTTACGTTTGGTAGTGTATATATGTCCATGCCTCTCTCTCACTTTGTCCCAGCTTACCCTTCCCCCTCTCCGTGCGCTCAAGTCCATTCTCTATGTCTGCGTCTTTATTCCTGTCCTGCCCCTAGGTTCTTCAGAACCATTTTTTTTTTTAGATTCCATATATATGTGTTAGCATACAGTATTTGATTTTCTCTTTCTGACTTACTTCACTCTCTAAGACAGACTCTAGGTCCATCCACCTCACTACAAATAACTCAATTTTGTTTCTTTTAATGGCTGAGTAATATTCCATTGTATATATGTGCCACATCTTCTTCATCCATTCACCTGTTGATGGACACTTAGGTTGCTTCTGTGTCCTGGCTATTGTAAATAGTGCTGCAATATATATTCTTCTTTGGTACTTTTCTCACTGGAGTCCACATTTAGACCCTCAGGGGCCCACCAATGCCACATTTCACAGTCTGGCTGGAATGTTCCATGATACGCAGAGTGAGAAGAATAAAAGAGCGTAATTCTGCTATGAGAGTGGAGCATTTTAATGTTGGCTTCAGTATTTTTTAGTACATTCATAAAATGTTTAACGAAAGTGTGATAAAAAAGAAGAGAGGTTTTATTAAAAGAAAAATAAAAAGTTCTGTGTTGTTTCAAGGGATCATCTTTTGGTTAGATACTCAAAATGAACTGAAGTGAGAGAACAAAAATATGCTTGAAAATAACGGATTCGGTGTGTTATTTATAATCTATAATGGAACATGTTCCCAAGAAAGTAGGTTATTTCTTTATGCACGTATAAACTTGAAATTAATACAATAAAAAGTTGAACATCTTTGGTTAAGGAGGACAGTAAGGTCAGATGTCAGACTCATAATAAAAACATTGCTATAGCCAGACCAGAAAGTTACTCTTTGATCTTTTTAGGGTTTTTCAGTACATTTTTCTGATGATTTTTTCCCTTCCTTTTCACCGTTTTTATAGCCTTGCTCTTAAAAGACTCATTTTCTTTCAAGAATAATCACTCCAGCAAAAAAGAAAATCTCTGCATTTCGACAATAGTTGGGTTTGTTAAGGTTTCAGCTTTAAAAAGAAGATAAATAAGAAAGTGCTTTGGAGAAAAATGACTAATCCTGAGCTCTTTAACTATTTCTAGAGCATCTATGAGTAATTTTGGCATGCCACCTTGAAAAGTTTTATGTCTTGAATTAATATTCACTTAAGAATAACTATAACTTTTGAAAAAAAATTATGTAAAGTTGGTCTGTTTCTAGCAGCTAACATCCTTTAACCTCCCTCGACGTGGAAAAGAAAGACATTAAGTTATTGTCAAACAAGGAAAAGATGTTATCGAGGCTTCCCACATCCTTAAGAAATTTTCTTTGCGGTGAAGTATTTTGGGAGATGATAGCAGTACATGTAAGGCTCATAAAGAAAAATATCTGTGGGTAGAAAATGATATAGGTAAACTTTGGGTCAAAAAAAATAATAAAAAGAATAAATTTCCCAGATGTACCTCTCCTATCCCTCAGATTTCTCCCTACCCCCTCCACCATCCCAACTGCAAGGCAACATGACATCCTGAATAAACATGGATTCTGAAGTCACTCAAACACAGATTCAGCTAGCTCTGCCACTTACTAGCTGTGTGACCTTGGACAAGCTACTAACCTCCCTGGGCCTCAATTTACTCATCAGTAAAATGGAGCTGTTGATACTTCAGGGAGGGCTGTTGTGAGGATTAAATACAGTAATGGATGACCATGACTGGCATACAGTAGGCACTTTGGGAAACAGAAAAATCTCTTCATTTGATCAATATTTCTTCACTTCTGTTCTATGTAGAACTGTGGCATGACCTTTTCACTCCAATTCATATTTAAACACCATTTTTCTTTAATCTCAGCCTTTTTGCCTTGGGCTACCAGCTGTATTATCTTAGATAAGAGGTACATACAACTGGAGCTCTCATATCTTCTCTCTCTCTCTCTCTCTCTCTAGGAATTTTAATCATTAGAAATAACAGCTACAAACTATATACTGCTTACTATGTGCTAGCATCATCATAAGTAATAATTCATTTACTTTCCACATCAACCCTATAAGACATGTGCCCTTTTCGTTTGCCTTTACAGATGGAGAGAATGAGGAAGAGTGGGGTGAGGTCTTGTCCAAGGTTACACACAAGCAGGTGTCAGGAGAGATGAGCGTCCAACCCAGAGCTTCTACCTGAAATCATTATGGTAGAATACTCATCAGTTTAATTTGACTCCAGAATTTAATCTAAAATTTAATCAAGACACACATCCTTTGAATCTAGGATTGAAAAACGACCAAACCAAAGAAGGAAGCTAGACAATTCTCAGCAAGAGACAACCCTGAAATGTGTCCCCAGAAGGTGGCGCTATTACACGGTGGCCCTTTGCGGGGTGGGAGAAGGGCGACAGGTAGACTGCTCTTGGTTGGCTTTCCTTGAGCGGGAAAAGGCTGGATGGGACCAGAAAGGAAAGTTGATACAAGAAATAGATTGCTGGAAATAATGTCTCCTGGGTAACTACCAGCATCTACTGCCTTCTTATCAAAATGAATCAAAATAACTATGTCTCTCGAAAGCCAAATGATTACATAACTTTTAAGGAATACCTACTCGGAGGCAACCACTGTGCTGAGTGAGTTCTTCAGATAATCACATCTAATCATTACAGCAACGCTTTTTAGGCAAATACTGTTACTTTGCTCATTTTATAGACATGGAAACTGGTGTTGAAAAAGACTGATAGGGCTTCCCTGATGGCGCAGTGGTTGAGAGTCCGCCTGCCGATGCAGGGGACACGGGTTCGTGCCCCGGTTCGGGAAGATCCCACATGCCGCGGAGCGGCTGGGCCTGTGAGCCATGGCCGCTGAGCCTGCGCGTCCGGAGCCTGTGCTCCACAACGGGAGAGGCCACAACAGTGAGAGGCCCGCGTACAGCAAAAAAAAAAAAAAAAGAAAGAAAAAAAAAGAAAAAGCCTGATGAATTTGTTTACAATCAGGCAGTTGATAAGCAGTGGAGCTGGGGGAGGAGCCTGCTCTGCGTGCTGTATCTCACTGACTGAACGAAAGCAGAAAATTTTGCAGCGCAGAATGTTAGAGTTGAATTTCCTGGTTTAAGATGCCCTGGTTCAACCCACTCTGTATGACTGAAAAACCTGAGGCCAAGACCAGTGAAATGACTTGCCCAAGGTCCTCAGATCATCAACGGCTGTGCCAGGCTTACAGCCTGCTTTCCTATGAGCTGCTCCTGTATTTTTCTTGCCAGAGTACGCTGTTTCTTACTTGAGGGGAAAGAGTGATTACAGAATCCACGGACACAGACTTTGAAAATTCCCATAATGTTTGTTTTCTGAGTTAGTTTGAAGGGAGCAGGAGAGGGAGGGTGTTGGAGTCAGTAAGGGTTAGAGAAGCTGTGGAGGGGGGTCAGAGAGAGTCCACTGCGCAGAGAAAGGTCCTAAAAAGTGTCCTCAGCTGGCCCCTCGGGAACCCTGGGGTGCTCTGGTCAAAAGAACTCAACTCAAAATAAGCTGGGAAAAGTACCCCTATAGGAAAAACAACATTTCGTGTGAAAGTATGATTTCAAGAAGTCGACTGAGTCCAAGTTGAGACTGTGATTCATTTTACAAACGAAGTCACAGCCCCCACGTCGTGTATGCATCCAATTTCGGCCTTTGGCCGTATATTCTTCATCACTCTTGTGGGACACATGTTTATTAAATTACGGCCCATGCCCTATTCTGTGGTGTGGACTGTTTATCTTGTAGATCTGAAATAACATAATTATTTAAAGCAAGTTTGAATGGCATATGATTAAATTCTGTTTTTCCTTTTCTACCAACAGAAAGCGTTCTCATTTTCAAAATTTAAAATATTTATCTCTTTAAATTTTGATACAATATCTTTGATACACACACGATAACATTAAAAGTTGTGTGTGTAATTATACTGTCAAACAGCTCTGTCTTCCCTCTTAATCTTCCTCGGCATCAAAGGAGCAGTGCTGCTAGACTATAATAAATCATCCCTGCAGGCCTCAAATACTGCGCCAAACAAGAGAAGTTTGGGGAGGATACATACATTTTAAGTGAATACACGTAGGCATTTTGTATTTGTACATGTGACTGCATACTGTTGGCACTTGGACTTGATCGCCCGACTTTTGAATTAACGCATAGGTAGTTAAGGGTAGCAGACCTATTCCACACGAGGCTCAGTCGAGGTGGTACTAAATATCTATTGGTCGATTTGACTGTTTTACGCGGGGTAAAGTCAGTGTAAAATTGTGTAAACATAACACCATAGTACCAATTATCAAGTGTCCATCACGTGCTAGGCATGTGATCTTTAAAGCTCACAGCCTGTCTGCAAAGTGAATTGTATCAACCTTCTCTATTAGATGAAAAAACTCTGGGGCTCAGAGAGATTAAACAGCTGGAGGTGAAACACTAAGTGGCAGAAATTGGGAGCTAATTAACAAGGGTTGGAAAACATTTGGGGAAAAGTGGACTTAAATGATTTGTAGGATGCCAACCCTGAAATTCTTGACTGTAAAGAGCACGGACCATGTTTTGCTCAAAGGTACAACCTCTTTCCTTCATTCCACGCTACATTCTGGCTATTTCTTACAGAAAGGAAACCAGCATTGATTGAGCACTTGCCTTCTACCAGTTTCCATCTGGCCCTTTGCACATGCTGCTTTATTTACATTTTAAAAACACTTTGGAAGCCCTTTGGCTCTGCTCAGCTGCCTCCTACCAGGGCCAAAAGTCAAGACCGTTTCGCACACAGTCAGAAGATGTGAGTTCTAGCCATGTGAACAGGGTAGGTCACAAATCCTCTCTGCATCCTCAGTTTCCTCCGCTGTAAAATGGGATAATCATATAGTTCCTGCCTAGCTCGCATTTCAGTGAGAGGTGACATGTCAGAACAGAAAATAGCAGAAGAGAATAAAATTACATGTATGAACAAGGGTGGTAGCCTATATGACAGTCACACTGTGTAGCTGTAAAACAGGAAATGTATGTGGTCATTACAAGGAGGGAGGGAAAGAAAATGGGAGAGAAAGAAGGAAGGAGGGGAAATAATTTGAACAGGGCCAATAATCCCTCCTGTTATTCTACTCAATGAGAATAAACCCCCAGTGAAGAGGCGATGGATGGCCTCAGTCCCTCCCAATTCTCTGGTGCCCCTCCAAGTGTGAGCATCTCCCTATGCTGGGTTTAGCTCCTAGGGATGAGATGCATAATTTTCTAATAAGATGGCCTAGTTTAGCTCTAGGGGTGAGATGCATAATTTTCTAATACGATGGCCTATAAAGGCAAGCCATCTGGCTTTCCAACAAAGAAACAGCCACTCGTTTTAATGCAGAACGAAAAACTGGCTGTGAAAGAAGACGTATTCCTCAAGGCATTTTCAAGAATAATCTAGGTTGTAGTTCTCAAACCATCTGCGGCGAAGCGCTCATATTTTACTCAGCACTTTTTAAACCAATACTTTAGTGCAATACAATACAAATTATTTACTAGAAAACAACCACTTGCTTGAGTGTCCGCCGTGCCATCCGGCTTACTCACAATTTTAATACTTATCTCATTTCTGACCAAGAAACCGACAAGTCGATGACCTGTACTGGCTCACGAACAATCCTGTGAGTAGCATCCTCTAGATTACAAACACTGACACCAATGCCAATTCTACACCCTCTTTAAATTCCAACCCTCTTTAAATAGGACTCCAGTTCTACTCAAGGGAGGACTTTTTATTGTCCTTTGATAATAATCTTTCTTTTTTTCTCTCCTTGCTGCCCCGAAGGCCCAATGCCCTTAGGCTCTTGTTTTCCCAAGTCAGCCCCTCCTCCAACTTCATCCTCACTACGGAGCCTCATGCTTTGGTAACCTCTGACCCCAAAAGATCCACTCTGATCTTTCCTTTTCCTCCTTCCTCGCATCAAAATAGACCAACCCCGTGGCCCATCCTCTTAGAGTTTTGTCTATAGTAATTGATAGGCTAGTTACATTGAGAGCAGTGAGTTTATGCTGAAATGTATGAATTCATGGCTCATTCCATTCAATGGAATTCCGTATATAAACATCTGTTTATTTGAGCCTATTGTATTTAAGGTATGCTGCTTGGAAGGATGTCATGAAAGATATGACACCTGCTCTCAAATCGTTTATCATCATGCCATCTAGATAATATTCCAAATCGACTGTCAAGTTCTTCAACATTCTCACACTCCACTCTCCTTATCAGATCTCATTTCCCACTGCTCCCAGCCTGGCTGGCCTCGCTGGTCCCTGAGCACACCATCATTTTTCAGATTTCTGTGTTCTCACTCATATTCAGTCATACTCCAGATGTCTTCTTCTCTCCTACTCATCTTTCCAGGCCCCGCCCAAGCTTCAGCTTCATCACGTGCCTTCTAGACAGAGGAGCTCAACAGGGCCCCACGGATCGGCCCGTCTCTGGAATCCCACTGAATTTAGAGGCATAATATTCAATGCAGCACCATGTCATGTGGTTCCTGAGTTATGAGAACAGCATTTGTCTTTCTCCATGATTAAACGGTAGACCCTTCCTCCGCGGCATTTGCACTGTTTGGTAAGATGACAATCGATGTGCATCCAACATCTTTATTCACTGCCCACCAAGAGCAAGGCCAAGTCCTTAACTCTCTAGGAAATACAAAAACAAAGACCCTTAAGGAACTTACAGTCCAGAGATTGACTTTCCACTCACGTATTTTGTGAAACGCCTGTCCAGTCCTGTGCTCCATGAAAAATGTGTCAATGGTCAAATTTCAAAACTTTTGCATATTCTGTTCCCTTCTTTGAGAGTCACATGGAAATTAGCATATTAAGGATTTTAGGAAGTCTTACAGGTAGACAATTTGTTTAACTTTATTTAAACCAGAAGTTCCCCAAATAATGTGACCATGAAACCCTTTGTCTAAAAACATCCTTTGTAAATATCTAATGGATAGTAACATTTTGATGCTAGTATAGAAGAAAACTAGTATTTTTCAAAATGCATTTGGGCAAACGCTGATTGGGTTAAAATTCTAAGGCTAAAATGCTATGACTCTGTATATTAAAGAGTTACTATTGATTTTAAGTGTCATACTGGCATGTAGTATTGTTTTTTTTAAAAGAAAAAGTCCTGTGGTTTAGAGATGCATACTGAGGTATTTATGGGTGAAATGATATGAAATCTGAGATTATCTTTAAAATATTCCAGGAAAAAAAAGGGAGGTTAAGATAGATAAAACATTGGCAGAATAGTGACAACTAGTGTACTGTGGTTTACTACATAGTCTACCTATTCTGTGTATGTTTGAAAAGTTCTATTACAAAGTTTTATTTTTAAATTCTATAATGCTTGAAATTCATAAAGTCAGCCAAACTTCATTAATCTGGAATTCACCAATTTAAATTCTGCAATCTTTAGGACAATATATTAATTTGGTTAAACTGAAATTTGTCTTTGCTTGTTAAACATATTCAGAGTTAATGTAAATATAAACTCCCGCCAAATATACCAGAGGATGGTTTACAAACCCGCAGGGAGCTCTGAAGTGACTGTGGACGGGGCAGGTGATCCGGTGGGCGCGTATACCCTCTCCTGCAGCTGTAGCTACAATCTGAGAAACTATAATTTAAGCTGTTTATTAAAGTGGAGATCTACATGAGACTTTATTTTTAAAAAGGATCCCAGAGTCTGAAAACATACAAGTGTGAAAACCGCTGCCGTATCCCATGCCACTAAACCCAAATGGAAATGGTCTACTCGTTCTAATTTGGTGAAGCCCTTCATTGTTGTGATTTACCTTAATTTGAAAAATGGATAAGTTTAATTTCCAGGCCCCCCTTTCCTGAGCCTTCCCACAGAGGCCAGGGAGGGCTGCCTTCTACTGCTTTGCTGGCTTTATGGTGAGTGGGTTGGTAGCTTGCTGGCATGCGGCCTTCCCTGTGGTCGGGTGTACATCACACCATCCTTCTTCCCTCAACCTGCAGCAAGCCAGAAACTTGCATGTCCCCAGACGTGATTCTCCCACCGCCCCCAAATTAGCCCCTGGGGCAGCTCCACAAGTTCCAGGTCTCGGTTTCATGAGACTCTGTTCAGAGAGCATGAGAGGATGAACTTGTCCCTGTCCCCAAAGGATATTCTAAGGATTCATTTTTACCTTGGTCCCTACTGGCGGTATCTTGAACAGCGAAGAATCCCATCTAGAGAGAGGACCTGACAGGATCACCGAAGAAATCAGAAGACATCTCTAAGTGTTCTTTATCAGTGACAGAATGGAGCCCAGGAGAGAGCTCTATCTACAGGACACAGAGGTCTAGTTCCTTATTACAGGACGTAGTGTAGGTCTTCAGAGCACCGGCCGTGCAGTCAGGTGCATCTCAGCTGTGCCGCTCCTTGACCTTGGACAAATTATTTAGTATCTCAGTTACTCAGCCTCAGTCTCCTCCTCTCTCAGAAGGTCAGGAATGGTTGATCCCATAATGTTGTCCTAAATGCTTTGAAATGTGCTGTTTCCCCAGGATCATTGCAAAATGAGAGAAGGTGAGCTAAGTACTTCGTACGAAGCCAGTTATGGTACAAGCGGGAAACCTGGCACACTCTTCCACCTGCCCTTCTTCAGGTGGTTATGATTATTAAGGCTACGGAGCCCTGCTCCCTGACAGCTCTCCTAGGAAGCCATCTGGACAAGCACTTTTCCCTTTGTCATCAAGATTAACTTTCTGGAAGATCTTACTTTAATAACCTGGGCTCAGACATGGAAACAATCTAAATGTCCATCGACAGATAAATGGCTAAAGAAGATGTGGTACATATGGAATACTGCTCAGCCATAAAAAGAGAACGAAATAATGCCATTCGCAGCAATGTGGATGCAACTAGAGATTATCATACTAAGTAAGTCAGAAAGAGAAGGACAAATAACATATGATATCACTTATATGTGGAATCTAAAATTTGACACAAACGAACCTACCCATGAAACAGAAACAGACTCACAGACAGAGAGAACAGAGTGGTGGTCGCCAAGGGGAAGGGGTGGGGGGAGGGCTGGAGTGGGAGGTTGGGGTTAGCGGATGTAAGCTTTTATATAGAGAGTGGATAAACAACAAGGTCCTACTGTATCGCACAGAGAACTGTATTCAATGTCCTGGGATAAGTCATAATGGAAAAGAATATGAAAAAAAGAATGTATATACATGTATAACTGAATCACTCTGCTGTACAGCAGTAATGAACACAACATTGTAAATCAACGATACTGCAATAAACAAACAAACGAACTTCGGCTCCAGGCACACGGAGAAACTAGGAAAGCAAGTTCTGCTCAAGGTGATGCCCACTGTGAAGGGCCTGTCAGTCCCACTGTGCCCTCTCTGATGCGACACTGCCCCTTCCCAGTCAGTGAGGGTCAGGAGAACCTACGGGTACCAGACAGGGGATGTGCATTCGTTTAGCAAGTAGCTTCTGTATGGATTCCAGGCTTAGAATAAAAAATAAGATCAATGCAACGGTTTGGGCACACTGAGTCTAATGAGTCTGGTGCCACTTTCTGAAAGCCACGGCCACCAGGGCAGATGTCCAAACAGCGCAGATGGTGTGCCATTCGCTACCAGAAAACGGACGGAAGCTTGCCAGGAACAAGACCTGATCTGCAGAACTGGTACTGATTTCAGTTCTTGACTCTTCTGCTCCGGATATGTCTTCCTCTACCCCCTCCCCTTCATCTCTCATGCTTTTTCGGACAGGCAAAAGACTCTGTCCCAGCCACAGTGAAGTCTCCTCTGCTGATAAATGAATTTACTAAACGGGTTCTCTCTTCTGCAAAAGAACATAAATCTCTACAAAGAGGCTTCAGTTTGGTTTTGGCACATGTGAACAACGAGGCAGCCTCAGGAGGCCACCTTTAAATACTTCAGAATGAAGCTTCTTAACAAAGACTCCCGAAGTATAGGCAAGCAAATCAAAGAAAAATGTCAAACTCTGAATGCCCTCCCAGCCCAGCGCAACGTCAAAGGAGCGGCTGCGAAAGGAAGAATGAAATGGGTCTCCAAATAATGTATAGCCAGGCTGAGCGGAGAAAGAAAAGAAGATAGTATCTGATTTATAAATATTTATAAAACAATCATTAGGCTTAGCTAGCACATGCAGTTCTTCTCTGAGTTCACTGCTGGGAAACAATAATAAAAAGCATGGAATTATTCAAATAGAAGTGAGAGGAGATTTAATTCTGTATTTTTAGAAATCTACGAGGGGCTCTTCCATGACCTAGCGAGGAAGGGGATAGTAAAGTGAGCCTGCACTTGGGCTGGGGTCAGGAAACCAGTTCAGCCACAGGTCTCAGAACCACAGAATTGCCTCCTGGCCCACCCGGTCAGACCCCAACCATCTGCATCTCCTGCAAGTTGGTCCCTTCCTCCCACTTTTGTTCTGAGCTGCTGCGGCCACTCCCATGGCCCTCCCAGTTTGGAGCATGTGGTGACTGCACTGACTGGGGACCAAAATAGTTCCTTTAAGAGGCCAAGTTTGGGTCTTCTTTTTCAGACTAAGACAATTCAGTAAAGGGCTTGTGAAAAGGGCTTCTATTAGGAAAAACTCGTCTCACTCCCATGTGCTCTGGGCCAGGCTTACACAAAATCGGGGAGGCGACGGGTGACATCAGAGCTTCCCAACCCCTGGGACGTGGCACACCACTGCATGCCCCAAGCAAGATACAAGTCAGCCAGGAGATAGGAGAGGTTCTAAATCTTCACTGCACTACACATGCTCAACCTTTTTAAAAAGTGACTGCTCAAAAAAATTACAAAAATTAAGATTATCTTCAAGCACTATTTGAATGACTCCCTCTATAAACTTCCTGAATTCAGAACTATTATTTTGACACTGAAGACCCTTAGCTTCTCCCCTGGACAACTGCCACCACCTGTGTGGGCAAAGATTTCTGGCAACGATGACAAATAAGTTCAAGTTTCTCATAACACTTTTTGACATTGCTTTATTTGAAAGTTCTATAGAGTTTTTTAAATTGTTTTTCCTGTTTGTATTTTTTTCTTGTAGTAACTATAGGATATAAAAACTCGCCCCAATAAGCCCCATACAGACACCCCCAAATCTGCCCTCCTCAGTTTAGTTTATCCCAGTGTGCAATACGAGTAACATCACTTTCTAGGTGCACCTTGACATGAAATATAATATCTAACACTTAATTCCGTCTTTGCCTCCAGACCTAAGTGCTCTGCATACTTTTTTTTTTTTTTTTTTTTTTTTGCGGTACGCGGCCTTCTCACTGTTGTGGCCTCTCCCGTTGCGGAGCACAGGCTCCGGACGCGCAGGCTCAGCGGCCATGGCTCACGGGCCTAGCCGCTCCGCGGCGTGTGCGATCTTCCCGGACCGGGGCACGAACCCGTGTCCCCTGCATCGGCAGGCGGACTCTCAACCACTGCGCCACCAGGGAAGCCCCTCTGCATACTTTTAATTCTTTTAATACCCACAGCAAACCTATGAAGCAAGGACTATTATCATACCCATTTTACCTATGGGAGCACTGAAGCAGAGAGGGGTTAAATAACTTGCCCAGGTCACAAAGCCAGGAAGTAGTGGAGCTAGGATTTTAACTCAGAGAGTATATGCTCTTAACACCAGGCATCCTGCCTCTCAAAAAAATAGAAGCACTAGGCTGTCAGCGTGTATTCTCAACTTTAGTTATATCATCCCCATTGAGGTGAAAATTGGTTGTGAGGAGTCTCAAAACATTTTACCCTTTTTATGTATAAAGCACAGATCACATTAGTACCTAAACAGATACAGTCTATCGTGAGAAAGGACAATTAAGAAAAAATTGCCCTTAGGGGAGCAATTATGAAAAAAGACTGAAACTCATCGGTCAATGAGGTGTGTTAGGAGAACACTATGAAAGCCTTTCCCTAGGGGCGTTCCCCTTCTCAAACACGCAGACACGCGTACATCCAACCACCACGCTCAGATGTACTAATATTATTTCTTGATCAGCCTGTCTTGGTGCCTGAACTTTTCTACATTAGAGAGAACCATTCCTTTGATCATGGTAATACTGTCCACAGATGACTTTTTCAAAGTGCAAATATTGGTATGATGAGTAGTATATTAATCTCTTCAGATCAATTAGTGACAGTGAGAATAGCAAGATGCTGAGGAAACAAGAACAGAACGAGTCAGATTTCAGGAATGGGGGAAAGAGACAGGTCAGGTTGGGAGCCTGGGGTCTGCGGGATCAAGGGAGACGCAACAAGGGAAGTACTAGGGGAAGCCTTGATAGAGTGAGCATTTATGACAGCATCAGGTACCTAAGAGCCCGAAAAAAACTGGGACTAAGAAGGAGAAAGACTAGTTAGCATCACCTCATTTATGACATTTGGCATCAGACAGAATTAAGTCCACAGCTTGGCTGTGCATCTTTTGTCAAGTGACTTTCCCTCTCTGAGCCTCAATTGCTTTGTCATGGATATAATGGGCCTTAGAGTAAAAATGCATGGGAAGTGTCTGGCATGGAGTTCAAGTAGCATCAATAGATGCTAACTTAAATGTTGGTTGTTCCACCCTTATCTTTTCTAGGGCATTTTTATAATAATCATATGATTACCTTGCACTTTTATCCACGGCTAGCCATGTGCTTTAGAACAACTACAGTCTTTCCGCTCTAGATTCAGCGAGAAGTCAAAGAAAGGGAAGGTGCAACTTCTCACTTCCCTTCATAGTAGCCAATTTCAATGGTGGCTTCAGTGGCTCATTAATTGCATTACGAAACAGACACATCGAGGCAGCAATTGGCTCAGGAGGGTCAATTTTCTGCTTCATTGTTGCAAATATTTCCAAAGGGAAATTAAAGGTATATGTTTTTAGGATCAGTCAAGTGATTGCCAAGACAGAGTAAATAAAGGACTTTTTCATAGAAAAGAATCAGTGACAAGAGAATTGATCATTCATCCTTTCATCTCCAAATTCACTAGTGATTTGAACCAGCCAAACTCAGGCTTCCCTAATTTTGACCTGTGTCTTCAGTTCCACAGTTTGGGAAAGGGGATGGTGAATGTGATCTCCTTAGCAAGAAGACAGAAATTAGGAGAAAGGAGAATACATCAAAGAAGTGGAAATTTAGATGCCATACAGTTTTATTTGGGCCAAATTACTGCAGTACTAGTTCGGCATGACCATCTTCCTCACATCTACTATGGATTCTGACACCTCTATGCACAACCAAGGCCTGCCCCTAACAGACTAAGGTCTGGAGTCAGGAAGGTCTCATTCTCCACCAGAATGCAAACAGCCTTCCCTCACTATGGAAAGGGCCTGGAAAGAACCCCTCTCTCTCCCAAATCCCCAGAAGGAAGTATGTCATCCAAGGTAACCACATGAGCACAAAACTTCATTCAGCCCTGTATCTCTCATCTTCACATCCCAAGCTCTCCCACCATGACCTGTCTCCATGCCTGCGCTTGCTGGGATCAAAGTCTACTCTTGCCAACTTCTTACATGCCTCCTTATTCCTTACTATGACCCTATTTCCAAACTCCCTTAACCTGACTCAGAGAGACCCTTCTTCCACGGCTCTGGCATCCACCTGTCCCTCATCAGGTCTGCTTCTACCATGTGAGAAGCCAAGAGGAAGAGGACACTTTAAGACCCTTCGACCACTCATGTTTTGGGGAGGAGCATGGCTAGGGAAGGGCCAGAGTGAAACTCTCTAAAATTATGCTGTCCAATACAATAGCCACCAGACCCACGTGGCTATTTAAATTAATTAAAATTAAATGAGAGGGAATTCCCTGGTGGCCCAGTGGTTAGCACTCGGCGCTTTCACTGCCGAGGGCCTGGGTTCAACCCCTGGTTGGGGAACTAAGATCCCGCAAGCTGCGAGGCACAATGAAATAAATAAAAATAAAAATTTAAAAATTTAATATAATTTAATAAGATTTAAAAATCAGCTCTCCAGCCATGCTGAGCATAGTTCAAATGTCCAATAGCCACATGTAGCTAACGGCTACTGGTCAGCTATAGACCATTTCCATCATCACGGAAAGTCCCGTTAGACAGCGCTCGCTAAAGCAAAGGGCTCAGGGGCGGGGCTTCCCTGGTGGCGCAGTGGATAAGACTCTGCGTTCCCAATGCAGGAGACCGGGGTTCGATCCCTGGTCAGGGAACTAGATCCCGCATGCTACAACGAAGACCCGGGGCGGCCAAATAAGTATTTTTTAAAAAAATAATAAAATAAAGCAAAAGCCTCAGAACAGGGGTTCCTCTTGACGATGCCTAAGGGGTGGTATTACTCCTGAGAACCACTGTTGGCTGGAAACCTGGATACTCCCCCCGCAATCAGATCCTTCTGAAAATGACCTCCAAGCAGCTCTGGGCCCGGGACTTGCCACATGCGGCACTGATCCTTCTTTTCGGAAATTTCCCAATTTAAACCAAGTACTTCTCTGAGTGAGAGGGAAGGAAGAGATGATATTTCAGGGTAGATAGCCCTTTTTAAAACTGGACAATTTTTATCCTGATAAAATATACAAAACATAAAATTTACCATTTGAACCATTTTCAAGTGTATGATTCAGTGGCATTAAATTCATCCACACTGTTGTGCAGCCATCACTATTTATTTCCAGAACATTTTCATCACTCCAAACAGAAACTCTATACCCGTTAAGCAATAACTTCCCCTTCTCCCCTCCCCCAGCCCCTGGTTATCTTTAAACTATTTTCTGTTTTTATGAATATGCCTATTCCAGATATTTCACAAGTAGACTCACACAATATTTGTCCTTTTATATCTGGCTTATTTCACTTAGCATAATGTTTTCGAGGTTCATCCACGTCATAGCATGTATCAGAACCTCATTCCTTTTTCTGTCTGAGTAATATTCCATTGTACATAGATACCACGGTTGTTTAAAGGAAAAGGTTTAAAAATAACCCAAGAACTGAGACACATTATTTTGCCTGATTGAACTCTGTGCCATTCCACTTATCCTTCACTGTCACAAAATGGAATTATTTTCCTTCTTCCCTGCCTCACATCAGGAGTTAAAGATCTCTCTGGGGCTGCTATCTTTTGATGAGTAAAGTAATAGCATGGGGCCTGGCATAGAGTAAGTATGCTATATAGCTGTTTGCTATTATTATTATTATTAGTCTGTTGGATCAGCGGTACAGTGTAGACATCCCGAGGCTGGATTTCTGAAAATGCATCTGGCATCGTTCCTTAGACTGCCACGTGGGCAAGATGCTGCAGTTAGTTGGACTGGACGCTAGGGGGCCAGCTGAGTTGACTGGCCTGATTGTGTTGCTGTGTTCTCAAGTTGTTAGAAAGCCCATCGCATTTTGAGGACTAATCTTCTTGTTTGTCACTTCGGTCATTTGTTCTAGCTCTGCCCCTAGAGTGACACATAGCCTTTTCTCTCTCCAGATGACATTGCTTTGGTATTTGAAGTGACTCTGGTCTTCCTATACCTTCACTTTTCCAGGGAAATAATACCTACTTTTCTCCTCTGTTCATTCTACCTAGTAGTCTCCAGATCTTTCCTTAGCCGAGATTCCGTCTCTGGGTATATTTCCGTCTTTGGGGCACTCATAAAATGCATGACCCAGGGCTGTGTACAATACTCCAGATGGTGCTTGAACATGGAACATTGCTTAAAGATTGTTGATTGCAAGCAGGTAAGTAGATACATACATACATACATATGCTTATCTATGTAGCTCTGTGTATATATGGACTTAGCAGACACACATGTACACACACACACACACACACACACACACGAACATACAGACACTTTTTATTATGATGGCACTGATGTTCTGATGTACATGCTCTTCAGCCTTTTACAGCTCTAGAGAACACAGTGTTCTATTAGATCAGCCCCCAGAAAGGTCACAGTGGTGACATGATTTTCTTGCCTGCTTGGCTGTAGGGCTGGAGGTGGACACCCACGGTGGTGATGACCTATTGCCTTTGGAGGCCCTCCAAGAACAACTACGTCTGTTAGCCAGGGAAAGGGACATAAAGAGCCTGACTTTGAAAGATTTCTCTCTTTTAAACATTTAAGTGGCACTGACTGCTCTGTGTGATATTCCATAAAGGTGTTAAGAATTTTGTTTTCTCTTAGACAGACTTCCAATAATTTTTAAAAAGTTAGACATAAATCCATCATCTCCTGCTTTCCCCCATTTTCTTCCTTCTAATCCCTCCAAAGCACACTGTAGACTTCAATAAGGAAAAGCCTTAAAAGTTGGGTAGCTCACATGCATCTGTAGACCGAACACAGGGCTCAGAAGAAGGCTGTAATCATTTAAGGGAGAGGAGATCATCAGCTTGATCGGAGAACCTGCTCTTTGTTTATTTTGTAAAGAAGGCACGGAGAGAAGGAAACAGTGAGCCTCCATAATAAAATAAAAATCTACTTCTTCTGAATAGATCAGCTTCGTAAATTAAAATGATTCAAGGCTCCATCTAATATCTGGGGAATAGAGACCTCTGTTTCTGAAGACAGATGTGATTATGACACATAGTCAACAATGTTTTCCCTCATTCTTGTTTGGCCTGAATGTGGGGTTTTCTGGGAGGGAAGGGAGAGAAGGGAGAGAAGGGGTTGAGGACTTGGAGAATAATAGGAAGTAAATAGGGATGTATTTGTGGTTCAATGTCTCTATTACAGAGTTGGCTTAGGTAAAGTATCATTTGGAATTTATCATGAGAAGGTCTCCCAGGCTTTTTGGTAGACCATTCTCAAATTAAGGGATAGAATTTGAGTCCCATGAGGTTGTTTTTCATTAACTTAACAGAAAACCATACTCTTAGAATGAGGAACTGAAGCCAGGATGTGGGTTTCCTAAGCTACCATTAACAGTGCTGTTTAGAAGGTGGTACATGTATTACAGTTAGTTTATAGATGGTTCTTTTACAACATTCAAAATATGACTCTTTCCTAAGACAACTTTTGGTCTCATTACCTAGGTAATTCTTACAGCTCTGTGACAAAAAATACCAAATATATATAGATATGGAGTAATAAGGAAGTTCTTTGCCCATCTCTTTGAGATATTTTAAAAAAAGAAAGAAAGAATTAGGAATGAGAAACTAGTTGGGCAAAAGGAAAACTGGATTCTAGACCTGCCTTTAATATTTACTGGCATTATGTTTCCACTGTTACATGTGGTCAAATTTAAAATGGGTACCCCTGTATCAAATCCTACCACACCTTACTAGGATTATATTAAGAATAAAATAAAATATAAAATACAGAAGAAAGCACTATGGAGAGTTAGAAATAAATTCACATGTGCATTTAGACTGTATTAGTTGCAATATATTGCTGTTTTCATGCCGTAAGGTACCGTACTTAGAAATGTACTGATAGTATCTCATTTAATACTCATGACAGACTTAACGAGCTAAGTACCGTTATGATGTCTACGTCATGAAAAAGGAATGGAGGCATCATCGGAACCAGTTGTGAAGCGAGGGAGCTAGGATTTGGATTTAGTTTGTCTGCCACCAGAACTAGCTCTCCTATGGGTTATGAGAGACTGCCTCAGTTGGATCACAAAACATTCTTGGTTATTACGGGAAGGAACAAATCTATAATATTACAGAACGATTTCACAGCTTAACAGTCAATGGATATGCCACGAATGTTACGGTTGGCAGCCTCTGAGATGGCCCCCGCTGATTTCCATGCCCTTGAGAATTGTGCTCCCCTTAAGTGGGAAGGATTTCATGAGTCCCTTCTAAGGAAGAGAAGAAAAGAGAAGTGAAAAGATGTCACTCCCAGTATTAGGTTACAAAAAGACTGTGGATTCCATCTGAGGCGTTCCCTGGCACTCTCTCCTGGATCACTTCACTCTGGGGAAAGCCAGCTGCCATATCGCAAGGCAGCCTCGTGCAGGAGCCCATGGGGTAGGGAGGTGAAGTCTGCCAATGGCCAGGTGGACGAGCTTGGACCCACGTCCCTGGGGGCCTGCCGCCAGCCACGGGAATAACCTAGAAGCAGACCTTGCCCCAGCTGAGCCTTGAGATGACTGGAGCCACTGCCCAAATCTCGACGAGCACAATGCAGGAGACCCAGGTGTTCTGGCCCTGGAATGCTGAGCAACAGAAACTGGGAGATAACAAACATCTGCTGTTTTCAGCCACTGAGTTTGGGGGTAATAGCTTATGCAGCAATAAACAACTGGTACAAATGTTAACCAAGTGACTGACTAGAGAACTGAAACCGTCCCAAGCCTACCTCCTTCAACTCATGCCACAAGTAGTCCCTGAGTTCTTACCTGCCAGGCCCCGATGTAGGCCCTGCCCTCAAACCGCTGATCATCTGATGGCATGTGGAGTAGGGGAGGGAGAAATATTTTTTAAACAATTAACAATCAAAATTCTTTCTAAAATGCTGGAAAAGGAGTAGAGAAAGCACAGAATGGAGCCAGCCGGAAGGACTCCAATTCTGGTCTCCAGATATGGGATTTGGGCCAAATAACTTCTCTGAGCTTCAGTTTCTTCATCTGAACAGATGATAATACTACTTCTGAAAATTTGTATGATTAAATAAAAGAATGCGTGGAAAACACCTGGCATGATGCCTGGCATACACTAGGGGCTCAACAAATGACAATTCTCTGAGTCCTACTGTTCCTCTTTTAAAAATAGGGAGTCCTCATCCACGCTGTGCAGGACTGTTCCACGTGTAAAGATACATGTGTATAAAATGCTTAGCACGGGGCACAGTCTGATTTATATGCACCCAGAATATTAATTCCCATTAGTTTCTATAGACCCTATAAATCATGTTATGGTTATAGGGGATGAGAAAATTTTTTTTTAAAACTTTGGGGGTTCTAATTTTCGTTTAAAATCGCTCCTCCATTTTGCTTCTCCAACTGAAGATTTGGTTATCTCTTGCAAAGGGACTTACTATGAGCCAGTGGGGAAGATGGAAAACAAGGATAGGATGGGACATTTGCGTGTACAACGAAGTAGGATGAACGCTGGTGAGTGGTGAATAGAAGTTCAGGATTCTCTCTCTGCCTCTGAGTGATAGCCAATGCCCACCCAGATGAGGGCATCAGATAGATCGAGTCTCTTAGGTGTTGTAAAGCTGAAAATGAATGGTCACCTAATACAATGGTTTATAAAACTTACATTTCTATCACAACATGACAACATGAAAGATTAATGTTCCTCATGAATTTCCTAGAATTTGACCAACCCATACCACCATTATTATGACTAAAGTAATATGTAAGGCTAGAAAGACAGACGTAAACACGCGTGCACGCACGCGCGCGCGCACACACACCCTCCCAAACAACAAGTGAAGGATCCATCTAAGAGTATACTGGATTTTATTTCTAGACGAACTAAAGACGACCACTAGATGGCACTGGAATCTGAGTTCGTCTTTCTATTTCCAGAACAGTCTCTGGGAAAAACAACTGCAAGGCTATCATAAATTTTCTGAGTCAGTTACTTGCTTATCTGATGTAGTGCAAAGCATAAGACATTTTGATATCCTTTTTCAAGTTCCTGGCAATCTCCCATCGATAAATGAACACACCGCCAACTCAACCTGAAGAAACCTGACCTTGTCCAGATAGGTGAGTTCCATGATCCCTTGAAGAGCTTTCTGTAAGTAAATTTAAGTTTCTACAAATGGAATAGATTACAATTTACGAGTGAAAAAAAAAAAAAAAAAGCACGACCTGCCTCTGGCAAAGCACTAATTCCAACTGTTCATTTCCTCTAGCAATTCAAATCTCAGTTCCGGCACATCTAGGGTAATGCCTAGAAATTCATTCAACAAGTGTGTGTTGGGACCAGCGTCCCAGGGTCCACTTTGACACGGAGGGGTAGTGGCATCCCTCGTGGAGCTTACATTCCAGTGGAAGAGTCAGACAACAGGCAAATGAATAGACACAATAATTTTACGTGATGGTTAACATGATGAAGATAAGTGAGGGCAAGCGGGAGTACATTTGATAAGGGGGTCAGACGTCTTCTCTGAAAAGGTGAAATCTGAGCTGGAACTAGAATGTCAGGACAGAGTCAACCAGAGGAAGAAGGTCAACGTGGAGCTAGCACCAAGAGGAAAGGGGACAATAAGAAAAAGGAGTTGGGAGAGGCGGGCAGGCCAAGCCATGGAGGGACTCGCAGTGTGAATTTCATCTTGTTATGCGAGTCACTGAAAGATTTTAAGAAAGCAGACAGGGGCTTCCCTGGTGGCGCAGTGGTTGAGAGTCCGCCTGCCGGTGCAGAGGACACGGGTTCGTGCCCCGGTCCGGGAAGATCCCACATGCCGCGGAGAGGCTGGGCCCGTGAGCCATGGCCGCTGAGCCTGCGCGTCCGGAGCCTGTGCTCCGCAACGGGAGAGGCCACAGCAGTGAGAGGCCCGTGTACCGCAAAAAAAAAAAAAAAAAAAAAAAAAAGAAAGCAGACAGCCTACTGTACATGAAATTGGTAAACAACAAGGACCTACTGTAGAGCACAGGGAACGCTACTCAGTACTCTGTAATGACCTGTATGGGAAAAGAATGTGAAAAAGAACGTGTGTGTGTGTGTGTGTAACTGAGTCACTGCTGTACACCTGAAACTAATACAACACTGTAAATCAACTCTACTTCAATAAAAAAATAAATAAATTAAAAAAAGAAAGCAAACAGCAAAACTGATCTACAGTTTTAAAAGATCATTCTGGCTGCTAGTGGGCAACCAATTGCATGACATGGGGTAACCACAGCAAATGCTCAAGAAATGTATATTAAATGAATGAATGAATGAATGTGCCTACTGTATGCCTAACACCAGCTAGGTGCTTATGACTCACTGAAATTCACTTTACATGTATCACACTGATAGAGTTAGGCACAATCTTAAGACAGTGGTTCTTTTTTTTTTTTTTTTTTTTGCGGTACACGGGCCTCTCACTGCTGTGGCCTCTCCCGTCACGGAGCACAGGCTCCGGACGCGCAGGCTCAGCGGCCATGGCTCACGGGCCCAGCCGCTCCGCGGCATGTGGGATCTTCCCGGACCGAGGCACGAACCCGTGTCCCATGCATGGCAGGAGGACTCCCAACCACTGCGCCACCAGGGAAGCCCAAGACAGTGGTTTTTAAGCTTTAGTATCTCTCAGAATCATCTGGACCACCTATTAAATACCAGTTGCTACACCACACCCCTAATCAGGCCTCCTCCCCGCTCCCCTCACTTCCTCCTTTGACAACTTCAGATTCAGGAGATTTGTGTGTGGGGGGGCAAGAATCTGCATTTCTAACAAGTTCCCGGATGCTGCTGCTGATCTGAGGACCACACTTGGAGAAGCACTGCTGTAAGAGTGTCAACAGCTGTTAAAACAAAAACAAAACAGGGAGAACTTAGTTCTATAACGGTTCAGGCTTCTGGATCTTAAAGAACACATTCATCTTTTTCTTGTATTACTAACATGGGAAATATTATTCATTTCCTGGCCAAAGATGAGGTCCCTGTCTTCTTTACTAATAGAGCCTTACTTTCATTCAGGAGTATTGTGTCCAGCTCCACAGTTTGAGTCGGGATTGATTTAAAACAAATAAATACGGTAGCCTCATCCCCCATGGCTAGGTATTATTCCAGCCACCCCTGAATGGCCATGGGACAAAGGTCTAACCAAGGAGAAGTAACAGAAGCATACTGAAGAGTCTGGGAAAGACTTTCCTCCCTAATGAAAAAGAGGAGAGAGCGATGCACCTTCATTGGTAGGAGGGAATACTCTCACGTAGAAATAGCCACAACTTCACAAATGGGAATACTTGTCAGGCAGTGGTGTGCTAGTAAGTGTCCAACAATAGGCCCTCAGCAATGAAAAAAGCCAACTGCTGCTTTTCACAGTGTAAATGCTCCCACAATGGCTGATTTCAAGCTACCAATGTGAAGTCACTGGACATAAAAATGGGAAAAGATGTTAACAGTAGGCTCTCGTGACTCCAGCAAACCATTGCCAGGGATTCTAAAAGCTAAAGGTAGGGTGCACCTTATCCTCAAATATGAGATAAGCCAAGTTAACCTTTCATGTTCTTGTGCACATCATCTCTCCTAAGAGCCATTTGCATAGCTGCATAGATAGCTGTGAAGGTTCAAGCGCAGTGTCTAACACAAAAGAAGACACTCAGATTTGTGGTTGATGAAGCCCCTTTGCCGTGACTATTTACGTTTAATTGAAATATCAACCTACGAGTAATTCTCTGCAGAGTTTTATGCATTGCTGTAGGAGGTATTTTAGAAAAAGCCAGAGTCTTCCTAAGGCTCCTCCACAAACTACCCCTCTTGTTCAGCTACCTACATTTCTCCTTGGCGTTTAAAGAAAATAACGCTTAAAGCAAAGGAAAGCAAACTTTATTTGGGGCGGAGTGGGGGTAGCTCTAAGGAATTAGCAGGTCCAGTTCCTTCTGTAGAGCAGAGTCATCAATTTCCTATTCTCCCCACACATCCCTGTGCTCACCTAAGCTTCTGCTCAGTCACTGTGCAAGGTTTCGACATCTTAAAAAATTGTTCCAGGGGACTTCCCTGGCACTCCAGTGGTTAAGACTCTGTGCTTCCACTGCAGGGGGCACAGGTTTGATCCCTGGTCGGGGAACTAAGATCCCACGTGTCGTGAGGTGTGGCCAAAAAAAAAAAAAAAAATTGTCCTAGCAAATCCTCTCTGATCCTACCGCATCACACTCTACCCTCTAGCCAAAATAACTTCTCTCAGGTCCTCCCTAATCTCAATGTGACACCTCAGCATGGACAGTCCCTCTGCCTGGAATGCTCACCCCTTCATTCAGGATTTCCTAAACCTCCTGGATTTCAAGAACGTCCTGGGAAAGTTACAAATACACACGCCAAGATCTCACCCCTTGATCTACTGAATCAGAATCTCCAAGAGAAGGAGCTTGGAAATAGGAGAGTAGAAACAAATGCCTAGACGATTGTTATCAAGCAGTTTTAGAAAACCCTGGCTTAGCTGTATCTTTATTGCTTAGCTCTCAGCTCTACCACTGCTTCCTCAGAGAAGGCCTCCCTTATCCCCAGATAGGGCTGGGTCTACTTCTTAACTGTTTTAGCCTTGTAATATTTGGGTTACTTTTTAGCCTTTGCTCAAATGAACTTCATCACCAGTCTTCCCCATTAGATTGTAAATTTCATGAAAGTAGGAAGTGTGTCCTGTTCATTACTGTATCTTGAGGGCTTCCCACCATTCCTGGGGCACAGTAGATGCTCAATAAACACAGGTTGACTGATTGACTTGTGGACCTGTCTCATATCTGTGAGCCACGGGACATCTAAAGATAATGACCTCTTCTTCAAGGAATATTCGTAAGGGCCAGCTCAATTGTCTGGTCCCACAGCCTAAATGTGTGTCCTTGTATAAGTCCTGTACCCACCCCGGGTCTTGATTTCCTTAGTACTGAAAGACATGGGAATGGATGCAAAGGGAGTGCTCCTAGTAGGATCAGTTATAACAACATTAAGGGTTGAGGGTGAGCATTAGAAACCTGACACAATAGGGGAAAGGACAGTATACGTTTTAGCTCACGGTCGACTGTGGCTCTGGGTCCTTATAAGAGACTTCGAACCGGAGATTCTTGCACCTGTGCCCTAGGGCAGTCTTGGTTTCGTACTGGTGCAGTCCCGAGTGGTGGAGGCTGGGGTGAGCTCTTTCATCCCACTGTCTCCGGAGGGCAAATGTTCAGCACCAAGCTATTTAACACCACGTGGCGAGGTGGAGGCAGAGACCAAAAAGGAGACGCAGCTTTTGCAGAGAGCACCGTATGTCTATTTTCAGTTCCAAACCAAATGAGATGGGTTATGAAACAAATGCAGAATTTGTGTCAATGTTTTTGATCCTTAGGGATCAGACACCTTAATTTTATTTTTATCTGCTTCTCAGTCTGCTCTTGCCCTTTCAGATGCCCGTCCTCTATCTGGTTATTCTCACCGCCGGTTCCTTTGGCTAACATCTAGAAGTGTGAATCTTAGACCAGAAAGCCACCTGATGCCTATTCATGGTAGCCATCCTGTGTGCCAGATGCTATACCAGTGAGCTAACCAAACGGGGGCTATCCGTGTCAGACGCGACCAAGGAGGAAGAATCACTGAAATTGGAGGTGACTGAGGTTACATCCATTCCTGGCATTTGGAGAGCAGAATTCTTAATCATAATAAACCAAAAGGCTCAGACGTTCTCATACTGGTCACAGAATTTTCGAGGTGTAAGAAAGCTTCAAGATGCTCTCATGCCATGATTTTAAATCCTTTCTAGCCTCGGTTTGAAGAAAATCTAATTGGGAGCGTGCTTTACACAATGGGTATAAGCGGAGCTGCTAACACCGTCTGAGAAGCGGGAGTCCCAGGATGACAGCTGCAGAGGAAACGCCCTACGCTCAGTTTGGAAATAGTGCATCTACGGCGACATCTTCATTTTGCAGATGAGAGAACTGAGCTGCAAAAAGGGTAACGCTTTTCTCATGACCGCAGAACTCATCGATGGAAGAGCCAGGCCAGGCCTCCTGGCTGCTGGTTCCCTTCACTAGAGCACAGAACTTCAGCTATTATTTCTTGCCAATGTGTCTACTCCTAAACCTGTCCCCGGGTAAGTTTAGGTAGTTCCAGAAGTACTTGATACTAGCATTCAGGAAGGTCTTAAGGAACAGACAGAAGCCGTCCCCAACCATCCCAGTACTTAGTGAGCCAATAAACATGTACATACTCACATCCCTCTTCTTGTACAAATTCAGAATGTCCATCCCCCAAAACACTTGAAAGAAGTCACAAAAAGTAGAGACTGTGAGATTGCACCACTGCGCCTCCTAGCAGAAACATTCCACTACTCACCCACCAGAAAACTACCTTGGAAAAGTATTCAGTTTGTCTGGCGACCCGCTGGATGCCCTGGAATCACCGGTACATTGGGGTGAAAGGGGACCTCAAGGGGCTGGATGTGTGTCCAGCCTTTCCTTATGGGAACGTTTCCCGCTCCCTTTGTATACAATTATGTGATGTTCCTTACAGCTCCAGTACAACTTGGGGGCAGAGATGATCTGGACCAAAAGCAAATGAATTAATATGACATGATATATTAATATAAGAGACGGGGCTTCCCTGGTGGCGCAGTGGTTGAGAGTCCGCCTGCCGATGCAGGGGACACGGGTTCGTGCCCCGGTCCGGGAAGATCCCACGTGCCGCAGAGCGGCTGGGCCCGTGAGCCATGGCCACTGAGCCTGGACGTCCGGAGCCTGTGCTCCGCCACGGGAGAGGCCGCAACAGTGAGAGGCCCGCGTACCGCAAAAAATAAGTAAAAAATAAGCGACGGAACAGGAAAGCATTTTCTCTTACATACCGTTACTTGAAAGAGTAATATATGACTGCTGATAAGGATGCTTTTACTGGCCACTCCTGACAGATAAATCGTACTTGTCCCTTTGTATTTATTTTACGATTAATAAAATTGACATAAAAATATACTATCCTCAGAAACGGAAGTCTGCCGTTACATTTATTTTGCCATCTTTCGGGATTTTTCTTCCAGGAACCCGTCTACACGGCAAATTTTGTTACTGTGACTTGCCTGCTGCTCTTTGCCAACCACTGTATGTATCTTTTAATTAAGTAGGAAAGGGATCTTAAAAGCTCACATGAGCCCAGGAAACTCTATTTCTGGCTGACAGCAATGTCTCCTCATTTGCTGGCAAAAGCACAGATTGACAGAATAGAATAGATCAAGAAAATTGATCGTTCCTCATATGCTGGATTGAGTCAATATATGTAAATCCAGCCCGACTGCTGGCAGGCACTGAGACGCTTGCCATGCAGAACAGACACAGTTACAGCCTGTTTTCTAGTCCAAATGCCAGCCTTTCACTTTAATGCAGCAAAACTACAGTTATGTACTCGGAAAGCTCTTTTGTATTCATAACAACTGCAGTTTGAATGTGGTTCAGGACAGAGAAACTGTATTTATGAGCTGCCATCTCTTCTGAGTCAATACAATTTGCAGTAAATACAGTTTACGTTAGAGCTATGGTATAGATACTCTGGGAATTTTCTTTGTGGTTTCACGACATTTTTTTGGAAATGTTTTAAACGTTTGTTGCTTTCAAGTTCATTTCTTTAAAGTGAACAGCCTCACTTGGTTGTTGTGAAGATCAAGTGAAATAACAGATATGGAAAAGGCTTTGAAAAAAATTGAAAGCATTATGCAAATGGGAATTGATTATTTTTTTGTCTCAAGGTCCTTTTACTTAAGGGCAATGCTCTCTAGTTATCCCAAGGCCTGTTTTAATCTTGATTTTAAATAGCAGAATATTCAAAGTAGCAGTGCATGAAACAGAAGGCCCAGGAACATAAAATACACATTACGTGTGTAGATATTCTTTACTATCTTCTCAGGGAAGCATAATTATGAACCTCACAGTATCAAAGAGTCGTTTCTTTCCTCAGGAGTAGGACTCAATGGTACACGACTCTGAGTCTTTCAAGAGCTGCTACCCTCTTTTCTGAGGCTAACTAACCCATTTAAAAGCTAAAGACAGTCATCCATTCTATGCTGCAAACTGCAAGAGGGCCACAGTTCACAAACAAATATAGGAAAATCATCATCCAAGCTGATTTAACTCTCATTATATACGGCAGTCATCACTAGGACAGCCCTTCGGAAACCAGTTTGAAGCTGAGTGATAGGGGCCTGGGCCTGCTGTAACTTTAAGAGCGGCGGCACAGACATCGCCCATCATTTTCTTTCCATCCATTCTAGTCACGCCCAACAACACGGGGTCTCTCTTCCTATTCCTCTCACCCTAGAAGTGATTTGTAAATGTCTCAATTACCCTGGGCAAGAGGCCAGCAAAGTTTACAGGGACAGAATTACATGTTAGAGTGTGAATGCCTTTTCAAGATCTTTTTTTTCAGGTCCTTTTTTTGGGCAAATTACTTTCCACCCATCATTTCATCTCCCTTAAATTGTGAGTGTCTCCCGTTCTACCCAGGCCTTTTCCCTCTGCCTGTAAATATCCTTAGGTCTCCCCAAGTTCTTAACTTTGTTTACCCCATATTTGACCACTAAGAGCCTCTTCAAGTTAGCTACGGAGGCTTCTGGGCACAACCTCGGTAATCTTTGATAGCTTCCTTTTACTCTCTGGTACATCGTAGGCTAATCATATACAATTCCTGCTTCAGACCTGGAATCACGCAAATCCAAGAGGAGGAAAGAGTACATATTTCAAGACTTCAGCCTGCATTGTGAGAAATGCTCATTACTAATAATTTGGTCACTGTCTCTAGTCTTTGTCAGAGGGCAGAACTAGAAGGCAGCTTTTTTATCATCTCCTTATTCTTAATGCTCCCATTTTAAAAATAGTTACGTTACCTACACTGCTAGAACATATGGATATGACGTACTACATACTACACTGTCTCCCTTATAGTGATTTTTTTGGTCTTAACTGTACAGGTAAATTTATATTGAATGCTCTTTACCCACCTTTATGGTAAATTTGGTTGTCTGAAGCTGATCTTTTAGTATGGAGAGTTAAAAAAAATTTTTTTTCCAATCTTTTATGGACCAATACTTTAGAAGAGTACAATAAAAATAAATTACTCGAGAAATGATTCATGTGCTTGGATGTCACGGCAATGTCAAAGTGCTATAAAAATTTCAAAATTCTTACTCTTAAATTCTGTTCTTGTTTCACGGCGGTCTGCTAGATTCCTCAGGAAAGGCACATGAGAACAATGTTCTCTGTGTTCTTGCATGTTTACATCAGTTTACCAGAGGCTTTTTATACTTAAAGGTCAGTTTGACTGAACATAAGATTCTTGGCCCACATTTTCTTTCCTTAGCTTTCTTACATATGTTACTGTATTTTCCTTGGTCATAAAAGTGTTCCTGTTAAAGACTCTGATGGCAATCTAAATCTTCTTTCTATTGGTCTTTTTGTGGGATGTCCGAAGGACTTTTCTTTACAGGATAGTGTCAACCATTATGGGCTAATTTCCAGTCCTCTCCATGTGTAATTTCAAATTCTCTTTTATTTCAGGAAAGTTTTTTGAATTATAATTTCCCTTCAGGGACCCCTATTATATAATGGAGATTTCAAAATTTGTGTGGAACTTTTAGCAGTCTGGTGAAACCTATGGACCCTTTTTTAGATGCCTAAAATATCAAAGGAAATGAATTATATTGAAATAGCCGTTCTCAAAATTTTAAAAAATTGTGATACAGTAATACATTTACTTCTTTACTACCACAGTAAATAATAAGGTCTAGTGTTAAGTCTGATAATGACTTTAAGTTTGAAAAAGTGATGAACATAAATGATATCTGGACTTTTTTAAAGCTCTAATTTGATACTATGACATTTGTAATTAGCTTTGGTGACAAGTCACAGCTACTGTTAATACTACTGTGTTTTCTGTTGTGCCTTAATAGCTAAAGAAAAATGTTAAATTTCATCTAGAGGTGAACAGCAGTGAAGACATCATATTTTTACTAATCAAACCCACAGACCACCTGAATTTTATCCACAAAAACACTGAATTCCATGCCTCTAGGTCATGAACCCCTGTACTTGACATATGTTGAATCTTCTAAATTTATCCCTTTCTCTCAGATGTTCTAAAATGCATTTTGATTTTTAAAATGTGCTTCCTTTCCATGTTCTCTTTCTCTCATTGCATTATCCCTTCTGTTTACTTGCTTTTGTGGTCCTCTTGGCGCAACTTCATTCCAGGGATGATTTTGTTACTTCCAGTTCCTTTTTTAACTCTTCCTTAATCACCTCATTTCTGCGTTTTTCTAGGTGTGATTTATTGGCCCAGCTTCCCCCATTCCCTTGCTTGCTTTCAGCTCACTATGGAATTCTGGGCCTCAGTTCTCATCTGCTTTGCGCGCATGCCTTTCCGTGTGCCTCCCAGGCCATGGGGAATTTATTCTGTTCTTCATTGTCTTCATTAGACTGCATACTTTTTCCTTTGCTCATATGTAAGTAAATAAGTTTTTGTCCACTTTTAGGAGGGAGGAGAGGTCAAAATAATTTTTCTAGTTTCATGAGTCTAAACTCCCTTTGCTGTTTTTCTCTCAAGGTGATTAAAAAAACATGGCCTTGTACTTTGTGACATCTCCCGTTTTTACGCTCTAATCCCATTTTTATCTGGATGTTTCTGCCCCTTTGTTCCTGGCTCAATGTCGAACCTATTCCCAATAGTTCCCCCTGGAAGGGAACTATGATCAATGGTCTACAGGGTCCAGGCTGCTCTAGCACCATTAGGTGTCGTCAAGTGCAGCCCCTTGCTCCCACCCATGATCTGGATCCTACAAAACTCCCACCCAGTTCAGCCACGTTTTCCAGCGAGTACCTCTTAGGGATGTGGGCGTACTCGGGACCGTCAGGATTCACATTGCCTTCCCTTGACATCCACCTGCAAAGACGCTGATACTGAGGTCTCCTGACTCTCATGGGGTTTCCCCAACCCACTCATATTTGGGCATTTGTGGAGATGTCTTAAAACCTAGTAACAGTAGATAGGTAGAGACATAGATGAGATCGATAATAGATAGATAGATAGATACATACATCCATACATATATACATAGAGATATTGTCCATGATTTGTTGGATTTTATATCCTAGTTGTCCTATTAGTTTTACATAGAACAGTGATTCTCATCTAGGGGCAGCTGTGTTCCCCAGGGGACATGTGCCAATGTCTATAGACAGTTTTGGTGTTCACAGCTGGAGATGGGAGTGGGGGTGAGGACGGTACCACAGGCATCTAATGGGTAAAGGCCAGGAATGCTATTAAACCTCCTACAAGGTGCAGGACAGCCTCCCATAACTAAGAATTATCCAGTCCAAACTACCAACAGTCCAGAGGTTGAGAAAACCTGGTCTATGGGAATGAGGGGAGGTTCAAAAATTAAGCCACAACTGACGTCTTCCCAGCTGCCTCCCAACTGCCTCATCAATTCTTCTTCCAGGAATTGTGTTCATTTCTATCCCCTACTATCCACACCCCTAGCTCAGCTCCATACTGCCTTTGACCTGAACTGCTGTGGTAGCTTCTTAATTGGTGGGCATGAAGCCACTCTCCCTTCCCTCCAGTCCAAATCATCCTACCCACCATGCCAGAGTAATTCTCCCAAAGCACAGCTCACATCATGCCAAACATCTGCTCCAAGAGATTCACTGACTCACCAGTATCTTGTAAATAAAGTTCAACCCCATTATCTGGAAATTCAACGTTTTCTATGCTCTGTCCCTAATTTATGTTCCTGACTTTTATTCCCTGTACTCCTGACACATAACTTGCAATGCAGTCAAGAGGGAATCTCCACCATTTCACAAATATGTCTCTTTTTTTCCCTCAATTCTTTGTTAAGATACCTCCCTCAATTTGTAGCGTCTCATTATCCCTCCAGACCAGCCCCAAAGCTCCTTGTACATCAAATCTTGTCCTTCCCTCCCTCTTTTGGGTATCTTAACATTTTAGATACACTGTCTTATGGCATTTAAATTATAATGCCACCGCATAATCATATTATATCCCACTCTATTGTAATTTCACTGTGAGTAAAGATTGTGTATTTTTCCTCTTGGCATTTCCCACAGTACCTAGGAAAGGCATACACAGAGTAGATGCTCAATGATACCTGTTAAGTGGATGAATAGAACTGGATCCTAAAGAGGTAAGGTGGTCACCCAAAATTCATCCCTTTGGTCAGTGGCAGAGACTCTAACACAAAACCACGGTAATGGGTTTCTAAGACCATTTTGTGTAAATGATACTCTAATCATTATCATCATTTTTACTAATTATTATGAATCTAGGACTGGGTGTTGGGTGGACAGCAATGAACAATCTAATGGGTAACATGATGATTGATACCGAGGAGAATTTCTAGCCACAGCTATTCATTCAGGTAGCAGCTCAACAAGTGATTAATCAGGTACAAAACTGAATACTAAATATTAATGATAATTATTTGATACTCCATCTCCCGAAGTTTCATATCTCTAACACTCTATGAAGTTTTGTTTCTATTTTAAGTTATATTTTGAAAATAATAGGACCATATCCATACAAGAGACATACTGTAAGTCTAGAATACCTTGCCTCAGACCCCTTTCTTTTTCTTTCTTTTTTTTTTTTTTTTAGTACTAGATATTGTGCTCTTTATAGACTCGGTCTGGTACTAAACATTTCATATACACATGTGTTTCTGCAGGTAGAACATATCTGGTGCCTCCTGATGGTATGTTATGAGCACTGAGAGAATCCCCGCTCTCCAAAATGCTTTTCCACCTTCCATTCCTGGTGTTCTCTGCTCATTGTAGATTTCCATTTTGATGTGTAAAACAGGAATCCTTATAAGTCATTTATGCCAGGAGGGGATAAGTGTCAGATTCCCTTTCCCCAAAGCAGGCACCATGAGATCACTAAGCAATGACATTGAGGAGAAGAACCAGGGTGCTTATGAGAACCAAGTACTGTGGACACATTTTGCCATTTTTACAATTTGGCCACAGGCCGAACTTTTCTGTTCCCGTCTAGTCATTTCTTCATTCTCCACCTTCTCTGCAACACAACTAGACACAAGCCCTGTGCTTTTAGAAGTTTTCTGGCCAGAAAATAAAACCTCAATATATATTTTACAATAGAACCTATTATATAGCACAGGGAACTCTACTCAATGCTCTGTAATGGTCTATTTGGGAAAAGAATCTAAAAAAAAAATGTGGATATATGTATATGTATAACTGATTCACTTTGCTATACATCTGAAGCTAACACAACATTGTATATCAAATATGCTCCAATAAAAGTTTAAAAAATATATATATATATATATATTTTACTATCACTCTTTAAAGCAAGAAAGAGGCTCTGTGCCTTCATATAGGAAGAGTTATCTGTGTATCATATTTACACAATTAGTATGTGGAGATGACAAACTGAAAAAAAAATCCATATAATATGGTTTTTATGGGTATTAAATGTAGAGCACAGCAGGCACCAAACCATTTTGGAGTAAAAATATTAAGGTTCTAAAAATGCAACAGGTTGTACGAACCTATAGTTTTAATCCACATTATTTCAAAATATTCAAGATCATTCCTTTTTGTTCCCTTGGGAATTGAAATTATTCTCTGAGATCTAGACTTTGTCATGTCTCTGAATACTGGATATCAATTAATGTTAAAAGAGGAAAGCTGGGGACTTCCCTGGTGGCGCAATGGTTAAGAATCCGCCTGCCAAAGCAGATGATGCGTGTTTCATCCCTGGTCCGGGAAGATCCCACATGCCACGGAGCCACTAAGCCCGTGCACCACAACTACTGAGCCTGCGCTCTAGAGCCCACGAGCCCCAACTACCGAGCCTGCACGCTATGACTACTGAAGCCCACGCACCTAGAGCCCGTGCTCCGCAACAAGAGAAGCCACTGCAACGAGAAGCCCGCGCACCACAACGTAGAGTAGCCCCCGCTCGCCGCAACTAGAGGAAGCCCACACGCAGCAATGAAGACCCAGCGCAGCCTAATTAATTAAGTTTTTAAAAAAGAGGAAAGCTGTGTAAAATGTGAAAGATGGACTCATCTGGTTCTCTCTGCCAGGCTCAATGACCTGGGCTAAGCTCATACGATCCTGTTTTAATTTCTTAGCAATTTTCTTCTCAGGGATTCCCACTTCCACGCTCACTCCACCTTCTTATCACACCTGGAGAGCAAACAAGATACAGGTAAGGTTCAGCTGTCACGCTACGGTCTTCATTTGTGCCACGCTGAAACCATCCTTTTATGGTGTCCCTGGCATCTTTCAGAAATGGAGCCCACGTCGATGGACTCAGTATCACAAAGTTCCACTATCTAGCAAATACTTGTGATTTCTTCATTTTGTAGACAGACATGGCCACAGATGAGATTACTGTTCAGTAAATATTCACGCTGTCACCCCACTCTCCATTCCCTGGGAAAAATAGATTTCCCCAGCTGACTGATGCTAACCTTGGCCCTGCGACTATCTTTGGCTTCATGGTGGTAAGCAGATGGTCATGCCCTGTCTCTTGATTTGGGTTTGGCCATCCACATCGTTTGCTCTGGCCAGTGGGATGTTTCCCGACATGGCACAACGTGTGAAGTAAACTTGTGTTTTGTCATATGAAGAATACACCTTGGGTAAGCTCTTGTTTAAGGACAATTACGTGAAGCAGAATGTGACCCAACCTATAACTTGGAGCCAGAGCAGCTGAATCCCAGCAAGGCCACAGACATGTGAGAAACAAGTGTTTATTGTGTACTGGGAACATAAGTGTGGCAATCATTAGCTTACGTTGTGAGTAACGGACTAAGGCCCTAATAATCTATTACCTGCTGCAATTATGGCTTATTTGGCCTCTTTGATTCCAGCCTCCATCACCTCCAATCATCTTGCCCAACACTGCCACTTTCAATATCCAAAATCTTTTAATCATGCTGCTTTCTATATGATGGTATACACATATTTGTAACTAAGAGTATGTTCCACTCACTGTATCTCCTGAAAATTAATAGTCCTCAAATGATAATAAATACTCCTTGATCAAGGGATCTACAATCAAATGTACTTGGGAAACACAGGGCTGAACAAATGCTAACTAAGTTTTTGTTGTGTGCTGTTTTTTTACTGCAGAAGTTCTCAGCGACATTACTATGTAAATGTGCATTGTGTTTCAAGCAGAAGCATAATTTTTTAAAAACTTACTGACCAGGGCAAATTCATTTCCCAGGAACACAAATTAACACCTCAGAGGTCACTGGTGTTCCATAACACTCCATTTGGGAAATGGTGGTCCATAGGATAAAGCCAAAAACCTTCACCTGATTTTGGTATCAGGGTAACATTGGCCTTGTAGAATGAATCTGGAAGCTTTCCGTCCTCTTCAGTATTTTAGAATAGTTTGAGAAGGATAAGTATCACGTCTTTAAAAAATGTTCGGTAAAATTCACCTCTGAAGCTGTCTGGTCCTGGACTTCTGTTTGTTGAGAGTTTTTTGATTACTGATTCAATTTCATTACTAGTAATTGGTCTGTTCAGATTTTCTGTTTCTTCCTGATTCACTCTTGGAAGACTGTATGTTTCTAGGAATTTATCTGTTTCTTCTAGGTTGTCCAATTTGTTGATGTATAATTGTTTGCAGTAGTCCTTTATAAGTCTTTGTATTTCTGTAGTGTCGAGAATAACTTCTCTTTCATTTTTGGTTTCATTTATTTGGGTTCTCTCTTTTCTTATTCATGAGACTGGCTAAAGTTTTATCGATTTTGTTTATCTTTTCAAAGGACCAGCTCTTAGTTTTGTTGATCTTTTCTATTGTTTTTGTAGTCTCTATTTTGTTTATTTCTGCTCTGACCTTTATGTTTTCTTTTCTTCTACTAGCTTTGGTAGTGTTTGTTCTTCTTTTTCTAGTTCCTTTAGGTGTAAAGTAAGATGTTTGAGGTTTTTTGTTTGTTTCCTGAGGTAGGCCTGTATCGCTATAAACTTCCCTCTTAGAACTACATATGCTGCGTCCCACAGATTTTGGAACGCTGTTTCCATTTTCATTTGTCTCAATGTATTTTTTTATTTCCTCTTTGATTTCTTCCTGGACCTCTTTTTGGTTCATCTTGCTTGGGACTCTCTGTGCTTCCTGGACTTAGACATCTGTTTCTTTCACCAGGTTAGAGAAGTTGTTAGCCAGTATTTCCTCAAATAGGTTTTCTGTCCCTTGCTCTTTCTCTTCTCCTTCTGGGATCCCTATAATGTGAATAATCATACACTTGGTGTTGTCCCAGAGATCCCTTAAAATGTCCTCATTTTGGGTTTCTTTTTTCTATTCCAATTGGGTGATTTTTAATAGCCTGCCTTCCAGATTGCTGATCTGTCCTTCTGCATCCTCTAATCTGATGTTGGTTCCCTCTAGTGTATTTTTCATTTCAGTTGCTGTTATTCTTCAGCTCTGATAGGATTTTTTTTCTATCTCATTGTTGAAATTCTCACTGTGTTCCTCCATTCTTCTCATTTGGTGAGCATCTTTATGACCATTACTTTTAACACTTTATCTGGAAGATCGCTTATCTCCATTTCATTTAGTTCTTTTTCTGAGGTTTTGTCTTGTTCTTTTGTTTGGAGCATATTCCTTTTTCTTCTCAATCTGTGTTTGTTTCTACGTATTAGGTAGACCAGCTCTTTCTCCCAGTATTTAAAAGAGTAGCTTTGTGTAGAAGGTATGCTGTGGGACCCAGAAGCACAGTCCCCCTTGTCACCAGGTGTTCCAGGAGTGCCCCTGTGCGGGCTGCACGTGCCCTCCTGTTATGGCTGGGCCCTGCCTCCTGCAGGTGCAATGGTGTGCGGGGCTGGTCCCCTGTGCAGCTGGCTGTGAGGCCTGGCCACAGCTGTTGTGGGTGCTTTGGTCTGTATGGCCAGCCCCTGGGAGGAAGCTACTTTGGTTGGGGGTCTTGGAGGGGCTCTGATGCCAGCTCAGGGCATCTGTTGGATATGGTGGGGTGGAGGGCCACTTCAAAGGAGCTCCAGTGCCTGCTGAGGGCACCTGCTAGGTCTGGTGGGTGGGGAGCTGCTTTGGGGGGCAGATCCAGTGCTGGCCAAGGGTACCCACTGGATCTGGCAGGGGGCAGGGAATTTGAAGGAGCACTGACTGGGTCAGGTCTGCGGGTGAACCTGGGGCAGGGTAAGTCATGCTAGTAAGTTAGTGAAGAGTGAAAATTATACCTGTCAGTGCCAGGCCAGCTAGAGAGTGAGCTAAACAACAAAATAAATGGGTGCCCGCCAGCTCCCCTGTACTCAGCAAAACTTCCAACAGATCCCTGCCCCTCAGGCACATGGCATTAGTTGATGAGATGAATCTCCTTCATGTATGACCCAGGCACTTTTCAAACTGCTGCCTCTGCACTGGGACTTGGAGCAATAAGTTTTTGCACATGTCCTTCAAGGGAGGATTCTCAATTTCTTATTGCCCTCCAGCTCTCCCAGACATAAGCCCCGCTCATTTTCAAAGCCAGACGTTATGTGGGCTCATCTCTCTGGTGCAGGTCCCTGGGGCTGGGCAGCCAATGTGGAGTTCAGAGAGCCCTCACTCCTCAGGAGGACCTCTGAGGCTGTGATGTCCCTCCTGCGTGGGGGGTGGAGCACTGCAGATGTGGGTTCTGGCCAGACCGCATCTCCACCCCTCCTACCCATCTCAATGTGGCTTTTTCTTTTTATCTTTAGTTGTGGGAAATCCTTCCTGCTAGTCTTCAGGGCATTCTAGAAACAGTTTCTCTAAATGTAGTTGCAATTTTGGTGTGTCCATGGCAGGAGGCCAGCCCAGGATCTTCCTACCCCACCATCTTGCCCCTTCTCCTCTTTTAGTCTTTATGTTATATTTCATCTGCTGTGATAATTTGCACACTAAAATTGTAAATACAGACTTTATTTTTATATTTATTAAAATAAGAATTTGAAAAAGAATGGATACATGTGTATGTATAACTGAATCACTATGCTGTACCCCTGAAACTAACACAATATTGTTAATCAACTATACTCTAATATAAAATAAAGTTTAAAAATATATATTATAAAATATATTATTAATATTTTATTTTCATTTTTACTATGACATATTTTAAGCAATTAAAATTATACCTACTCTCTACTTTGCCAGATACTAACATCTTCATACACGTGTCTCAGATTTTTATAAAATTACAGGATGACCAATGCCCTTTGTGTTGCTCTTCCCCCAATTCTAAGTCCCTTCCTTCACTCCCCAGAGATAACTACCAGCCTAAATTCATCATTTCCTTGTATACTTGGGTAATTTTACTACATATGTTTGGATCCATAAACGAAGTAAGGTTTGGTTTTTATGTTTCTGAATTTACAAAATTCAAATCATGCTATAAATATTCCTTTGTAACTTGCATTTCCTCCTTCAACATTACATTTTTTGGGTTTTTCTACACTGTCCTATGTAGCTCACATTTGGTTACTTTAACTACGGCACAGAATATACCACAAAGGTTTATATATTTTTTTCCTTTTAATGGATTTAAAATCCAAGTTTTGTCATTACAAGCAATACTGCAGCATCTAAAAGTGTAATTTCTGAATGTGTGCATTGCTAACTCTCCTAGATTTTGTTGTAGTAATCTCCAAAACGGTTGTGCTAATTCATGTTCTCACAGTAAGGTGTGAGAGTTCCACGGTGCACCCTCACTTTTACAGGTGTAGTCAAACTTTTAAATTATTGCCTACTCTAATGATTAGGAAAACATAACCATTATTGGTGGCTTTAATTTGAAACTCCTTTATTACTAATGAAGCAGAGTGTTTTTTCATGTTACTCGTCATTCAGGTTTCTGCTTTTGTGAGATGTCTGTTTGTATCCTTTGAATACTGTGTTTTTTTTAAATTAAGCTCCTTCCTAAGAGCTTATGCTCAGTTGTGAAATACTACAGCAAACTGTAAAGAAAAAAATGAAAATCACCTCAAATGCCACCACCCACTGGTTAATATTATTAATGTTTAGCTGCATTTTCCTTACAGTCTTTTAATATAAAATACATAACTGTTTTAAATAAAGTGAGAAGAAGCTATAAATAGGGCCTTTCTGACAAAATTTTCCACTGGGTTGTTTATAAACCTTACCAGACTAAATCCCAAGGACCGGAGTTAATATGTGTTTGAAAAATGCAGAACACCAAGAGTCAAGACCTTTGGCCTTGAAAATGGCCAGAATACAGATATACACTTTACTTTAGTATAGAACAAAAGCAAATCTTTTGTTCAGTCATTTTCCAGGTTCTCTAGCCCAATAACGTACACAGATCATCCATTGTCAGCAAGTCCTTGTAGAGAAGAGTGGTGAATACGGCAATGGCTTCCATCGGAAAAGGAGCAAAGTAGAGGATGTGACACAGCTCAAGACTTACATCTGGTGCCAAGAAAGTGTGGAAAGTAAGAGCGCAAGGGAGAGCTGCAAGGCTAAGCTTAGCCACGTCAACCCCTGCAGGCTTCAAATTACAAAATCCAATTTTAGGATGCAATGTGTGATGGCAGCACAGTGCCTAGAATTTCTGTTTTTGCTCATTTTAAATCTCCTACAGTTTATTTTTAAATAACATGTTTTCATTTTTTCACTGAGGTGTAATGGACATACAGTATCATAGTAGTTTCAGGTATACAACATAGTGATTCAACATTAGTATACACTGTGAAATGATCACCACAGTAAGTCAAGTTACCATGTGTCACCACACAGTTGTAATACAATATTATTGACTATGTACCTTCTGTTGTACTTTTTTACATCCTCACGACTTATTTATCTCAATAATATTTTTTTGCCCTCAATAATAATAATATTGAGGAAGCCCTCAATAATATTTTTAAATAATAGACAGATCACATCCATGAGTAGTTTCTGAGCCTTTGAGTAACACTGAAGGTCTTTTGTTGCTTTCACAAATGAGAGACAATCTGAATGCTTTGAAAATTCTTAGGTTACAAACTTTTCACCCAAAAGCACTAAGATCTTTCTCAAATTCTCGCATTTGCCGTTACAGAAAGGTTAAAGTCAGTCTTTGTAGGCAACATTTTTCTTTCTGCCTGGGTGAATGTAGGATTTATTTTTATTCGTCTAATTCTAATATTTTGATTTTTGTCTAGCATGCAGTGAATCCTTCTGTTCTCAATACTTAAGTCTTTGTATGACACAGAGAAGTTGCTTTCTACTTAACATTTGCCTTTGATTATTGCTTCATTTCCAGTTGTTCTTGTTTTCTCCTCTTAAACACCTAAAGTCATTAGGTTTCATCTCTATTCTCTGCCTGTGGAGCCACATCTTCTCCTTCATCGTTTTCATCTTTCTATCGTTTTTTTCTGCATTTTGTAGGAGCTCTAGAGCTTGCTCAATGCTTCACTGATTTGATTTTCCATAGTGCCTATTCTATTCTTTACTGCTATTCAATTTTATCCTGTTTCATTTTTGGTGTTCTAAAAGTCCTCTCATCATTCAGGAATCTTCCTTCGCATCTCATCCAATGTCTTTCATTACGACTTTCTGTTACTCTTTCACGGGGACAGGATGTCTTGCATTCCACGACTAATGATCCAATTTTCTAAACTTCTCTCTGTTTATTGGCAGAAATCATTCTCTGAGGTTTGTTCCTCCTCTAAGTCTTTAGAATAATCCTGTCCTCCTTTGTGGTGCACTATTTTTAATATTCCCACATACTTTACTTTTCTTTACTTTACTAGACCTCTAGCTATTGGATTTTCTTCCCCAATAGACAAAGTATGTGAATTGCTTTCAATTCCTTTCTTTGTGGACTTTATAGGGGTTGACTTCCCTTCTTATACCCCAGCTGGAAAATTCACTGGTGGGCACAGCTTCTAGTCTTAACCCTCAGAGTCCAGTAGTCCTTAACCTCCTTTTCATCTACAATGACCTTGCTAGCTGAGAAGGAAAACTCTCCTATCCACCACTGCATAGTATTCTGACTCTCTGACCACACTCTTATTATTCTAAGGAATGGCCTCCTCATTCAGATCTCCAACTGGAAGAAGGGGTGCATAGTGTGAACCAATGTCAGAAGTTCCATCTTGATTATTTTGATGGTTGAAGCCCTGTAGATCACTGAGACATCTCTAAGTGTTTAATTTTTTTTAACTGAATCTTTTGTAGTAGGAAATTTTAACTACATATGTACTGAATTAGAGTGTGTCAGTGAATGATAGGTGGAGAAGCTTTGCTATTCAACCTGATGTTCCCTACCACCACTTATACCTTCCTTTTAAAAGTTCACGCCTATTGCCTAGAAATTATTCTACTCTTATTTATTGCTCATAAAATAAGACTTTAGCGACTGTTTCTCAGTATGGTGTAGAAGTATCACTTCCATGTCTCAACAAGATCTCCTGAAATATTCCTGACCTACCCATGAAAGCACATGGTGTGGATTAAACACAATTCTGGTGTGGCAATTGGGGTTCTTGTTTGCAATCAACAGACATTGACTCTGGTTGATTTAAAGCAAAAGGAACATACTGAAAGGATGCTAGGAGTTCACAGAGTTGACGGGTAAGTGCGAGGCCAAGTCTGAAAGAGACAGGAGAAATAGGAACCTGGAAATCTGGAATCAAGGACTGCAGGAGGAATGAACACACAGCAGAAAGAGTCTGGTTACCCCCAAGGGTGATTCAACTCTGATCATACATTGTCTGCTTGTTACTTTTTTCAATATTCAAATTCCAGGGAACGAGTGTCCAGCTGGCTTTAGATCACATGAATACTCCTTTTATAGGTGACAGCAGGGTTTTCCTGATTAGGATCCCACCATATGGTACCCTGAAGGGAAGAGGTAACTCCCCCACAGAAACCAAGGTGATGGTAACAAAGGGAAAGCGTCCTGGGATGCCAAAAATCTCATGAATGTCCACCATATGTGGGTGTTAGCCTGTGTCCTCAGATTTCATCCACCATCTTACATCTTGCTTCTTTGATTTCTTCTCACATCTTAATTAGCTGAATTCTTGTTGGCTCTGTATCTCAAAAGTGTTGATCAACTTTGTGTTCCTGGCTTTGGATGAGAAATCACATCTTAATAGGTGGCAAGAGACTATTTGGAATCATCTGAATCTGGAGTCAAACACTGACTGCTCCCCTCACCTACCTATGTGCTCTTGGACAAATCACTTCACTTTTCTAATCCTCAGTTTCCTAATTTATTGGCTTTTTTGTGCGACAGCCAACAACCCGCAAATCCTGGCAAACCTTCTTCATGTCTTAAAAACTCCTCCAGGCCTTCCTTTCCCTCTGAGCTGAATGAAGTGTCCCTCCTCTCCTCACCGAAACCTACTACTTACAAATCTATCAGTATACATAGGATGCTGAGTTATTAAAATGACTCCTTGTGTCTTCATCTATATGCTCCCTTTTAGCATGTGTCTAGTTTATCTTTGGCAATAAGTGATGAAGTTGAATGAGCCTGGTGTAGTTATGATGGTGGACAATGGCTGACATTTCCTTTTTAATATTAATAACACCCATCTCTTATTTAACAAGTGCCCACTGTTTGCCAAACACTACTGCAGGCCCCTGAAATACATTATCGCTTCCATTCTTCACCATTCTGTGAAGTATGCATCATTATCCCCATTTCATTGATAAGGAAACCAAGACTTGCTAAGGTTACAAATCTTGCCCCAGTTTACAGAGCTAATAGGTAACAGAAGCAGAATTTAAATTATCTTCCTGATCCAAAGCCTATTCTCTTTGTGTGAGCTCAGCTTTTCTCCACTCTCATTGTCATGATGATAGATCTCCCTAAAAATGCACACTGGACATATTTCCATTTTTTTAGCACTGTATATGCTTTATTATTTGTCCTGGAAGGAAACGTTTTTGAGTCTCAGGTCCATTTGCGTGCTGTAAAAAATGATCTGTGGGGTATTAACAGCTCATAGAAACTAAGAGCTAACCTGATTTGAAACCAGGATCTTATGTCCAAATTAGAATTCAAGATCTGGCTTACAGCCCATTTCACAGATAGAAAAATGGAGACACAAAGATACAGAATGATTGCTGGACTCGAATAGGGCACTGGTGCAACAGGCTTCAGGTGTCCAGTCTATCAGGAAGGCACCATGTGTTTGGAAAGAGTATGGACTGTGTAACCAAACAAGGCAAGATGCAAATACTGACTGCTGCTTGATATGTGACCTCAGGCAAGTTTTCTAACTTCTCTGACATTGCTTCCTCATTTGTAAAAAGAATATAATAATGCCTACCTTAGAGAGGTACAGTGAGTATTGGAGATGAATTATGGGAAGTACCCAATACAGTGCCTGGCACAGAGTAAGTGCTCATTAAATGTTAGTTCTCTCTCTCCATCACAGTTGAGCCCTTACCTGGAGCACACATGGTCTTCGACAGGGCAACGGTCTTCCCCCCGCTTCTTGGCACCCAAATAAATCTCTCATTGTAGAAATCTAGAGCTAAGTATGTATGAAGCCGAGTCCATTCTAAAGGTTTTTTTCTTAATTTAAAGGAAGAAAAAGTAAAAAGTGCTGACCCAATATTTCTACTATTCAATCATTAAATATTAATCGATGTCAATGCATTTGAGGGAGCCTTTAGCTGTGACAGGTGAGCGGAAAGTAGAAATTCTGAATTAACGAGGCCTCCCAGCCTCTCTGGCTAAATGCCAGGGTGCAGGGTGTGGTGGAGAATGATTAACCGATAAAAACAACCGTCTGAAAACGATCAGTAACTATGAAATTGGATACAAAGACAAGGCTTCTCTTATTTTTCCCAAAACACTTTTTTCTCTTCGGGATTTTTCTCTTTTTTTGTTTTTTGTTTTTTTCTGAATCGACCCTGATTCAATACCCCCTAAGTCAGAATGCCCTTAACTGTTTTGTTTAGACTGGTCTATGAAATGATTAGGCTGTTGAAATGATGAATCAAGGAACACTGCAGGATTTTTCACAGTCTCTCTGAACAATGCCCCGTATCACACTTACACTGACAGGCTGTATTTTTATATTTGACATGTGAGAGGAACATGGAAAATAACACACTGACAGCGCCTTAGATACCAGTCATATATCTTCCTAACACAGATTGATGGGTGGAAAAGAATATTATTTAGTGAACCCTTCTTAAGCTCTCCAAGGAAAATATATAGATCCACCAGTGGATTGACTTGAAACTCATATTAACATTCCTTACAAGCAAGAAACAGAAAAGCAACCACCATCCATTTCGGCACTAGCACACGGATCAGAAAAATTAGCAGAAACCAACCCTGTACCTGTACATTTCTCACTGATGGGTCGTGGTTTGCTCTTCCCCAGCCTAGGAATCAGAGTAGGTGAGATTTTCTCCATCGAGGCACATTGATCTTTCGTAACTTCAAGCTAAAGGTGAAAGATAAGCTGCTCGGAAAATTGAAGCCACAGCTAGAGCTGCTCAGGGAAACAAGCTGAAACAGAAACAATCTGAGATGGAATAGCCCTGGCTAACTACATGAGTTAAGGGGAGACTCAGAACCACATGGGATTGTGGCTGACACAGTACTAGGGGACAGAAGCATAACGGAAGAGAAAGAAAAGAATGCCTCCTGCAGTGGAAGCTGTAATGTGCCAGAAAGTTCCCCTCCAGGAAGGCGGGGTTTATTCCCATAGTTGCTAGGCCTACTGCTGCTGACAGCTCTCAGTCATTAGCCCTTGTTGGGAAGCGCCCCGGCGGTATTCTCTCTCTTGGAACAGCCCACATCCAGAGACTGGTCAATACAAAAGTATGAAGGCCTGGCCCCTGATGTTTAAAGGAACACGTCTGGAGGGTCACCCTAGGTTCAGAGCCCTGTGAGTCAGCTAAGATCTGTATAAGACTCCACCCAATGCCCAGTCTTGCTTCCTCCCCTTTTCTGATACGGGTGTCAAGCCCTGAGCATTCGTTCCTCAATAAATTCCCTGCCTTCCCATCATCTCAGAGTCTGTTTCCAGAAATACCCAAACTTCAACACTCCCTTCACCTCCAACTCCCCTAACATACCACGCGACTTAAATATCCCAAGGAATAAAATCCCGTGATGCTATCAGAAATGTGTATGTTTAATCAACCACATCATTTCGAAACCCAAGTCACAGTCATTTCAATTTTCAAGATGCAAAATAAAAACAGAGAAAGACGAGCACCACCTTGTGGAAGGAACCGGCACTGCAAATTTCAAATCCTCTCTTTGGTGTAACACAGGGTTTTTGTTGGTTGGTTGGGTTTTGCTTGTTTCTTTGTTCGCCACTATATGCCTAAACTGAGGCAAAAGCAAGTGAAGAAAATCATCTGGGAATTCTAACACCAAAAGAGAAATAGAGGAGATAAATACTTTTCCTATTCTAGATGATACAAAAGGATCAAGAACCAAGTACCCAGAACATTGATTCTTAGGATTCAGAGGACCCGGCACCCCTGCTTCTAATGGCAAACAGTGGGATAGGAAGACATTGAACAAGCATTTCACTGATTTTGGAGTGGAGACAAAGGGAACCAGAGACTTGTTTAGAATCTGACAGCAAGTTTTTAGCATTTGGCTCTAAGAGTACCAAGTCCTTTGCTGCCCCATGGCTCTGTCTAATTTCCTTAGTTTTTTCCTCTGTGTCTCTATTATCCTTTTGCTTCCTCTGTTTCTGCTGTCTCCTCTATGGCTCTCCTTCCCCTTTCCTCTCCCTCCCACTTTACCAGAACTTTTTTTTTTACTGACTGGAGTTTCAATAGTAGTTGTATCGCACAGACTGCTATTTCAGCAGTAAAGCACTGATTTGGAAGAGGGAAAGAAGAACTTTTCATGTCTGTGTGCAAATGTGATTCAAATACGGTGAATTAATTATTCTCTAAAACTTAATTAAAACCAATAATAATAAAAAAAAGGAGACAACTCTGGAGGGAGCAGTAACTCCCTTGGCAGGACCTGGGTGAGATGCATTCAGCTGGGACTTTTAAAACTGAACATTTGATTTAGCCCCATGATTTTCAGAGGACTTGCTTTAGTTTTATCTGCTACTAAAATGCTTTTAAGTATTTAATGCTTTACTCCAATTGGGGGAAGTTCTGTTAGGTTTCTCTAACATTTCCCACAGAAAAGCTGTGGGTTTTTATTTGTGACTAGAATATTTTGGGGCTTTGAAAATTACCACAAAAATAAAAAATGCTACTTTTGAAGTTTTCCAGATGTAGGCAAGTATATTTTCATATATCTTACAGCACATATCTGGTTCTGAAGTGATTTTGTCTGACAGAATGAATAAACAATGTCACATAGAACAGGCAGAAATAGCAACTTCATGCTGAGATCCCATGACACCGTAAGTTTCTTAATTGTAAAATTCTATCTCAATCACTTTTAAAATATGTTGCACCAAACAAAGAGACTGAGAAGACACTGACGGATGGATGGATGGATGGATGCATGCATAGGTGGATGGATGGATGGACAGGCGGGGGGATGGATGGATAGATGGATAGGTGGATGGATGGATAGACAGATGGATGGATGCATAGGTAGACGGGGGTGGATGGACAGATAGATGGATAGGTGGATGGGTGGATGGGTGGATGGGTGAATGATGGATGGATGGATGGATAGGTGGATGCATGAATGGATGCATAGGTGGATGGGTGGGTGGATGGATGGATGGATGGATAGGTGGATGGATGGATGGCTGCATGCATAGGTGGATGGATAGGTGGGTGGGTGGATGGACGGATGGATGGATGGATGGATGGATAGGTGGATGGATGAATGGATGCATAGGTGGATGGGTGGGTGGATGGATAGGTGGATGGATGGACGGATGGATGGATAGGTGGGTTGGTGGGTGTAAGGATGGATGGACGGATGGATGCATAGGTGGATGGGTGGGTGGATGGATGCATGCATGCATAGGTGGATGGATGCATAGGTGGATGGGTGGGTGGGTGGCTGGACTGATGCATGGATGGATGGATGGAGAGATGGATGGATGGACAGGTGAATGGAGGGGCGGATGGATGGATAGGTGGACGGATGGATAGATGGATGGATGGATGGATGCATAGGTGGATGGATGGATGCATGGATAGGTGGATGGATGGATGCATGGGTAGGTGGATGGATGGATGGATGGATGGATGGATGGATGGATGGATGGATGGATGGATAGATGGATGGATGGACAGGTGAATGGAGGGGCGGATGGATGGATAGGTGGACGGATGGATAGATGGATGGATGGATGGATGCATAGGTGGATGGATGGATGCATGGATAGGTGGATGGATGGATGCATGGGTAGGTGGATGGATGGATGCATGGATGGATGGATGGATGGATGGATGGATGGATGGATGGATAAGTGGGTGGGTGGGTGGGTGGGTGGATGGATGGATGGATATGTGGGAGGATGGATGGATGGATGGATGGATGAACTGATGCATTGGTGGAGGGATGCATAGGTGGATGGATGGATGCATGCATAGGTTGATGGATGGATGGATGGATGGATAGGTGGGAGGATGGATGGATGCATAGGTGGGTGGGTGGGTGGATGGATTGATGGATGGATGCATGCATGCATGCATAAGTGGATGGATGGATAGGTGAGAGGATGGATGGATTGATGGATGGATGGATGGAAAGGTGAATGGATATGTGTATGGATGGATAGATGGATTGATGGATGGATGCATAGTTGGATGAGTGGTTGGATGGATGAATAGATGGATGGATGGATAGGTGGGTGGATGGATAGATGGACATATGAAATAAATCCATGAATCACAGAATGTTGGGATACGCTTGCCCATATTCTTCCTGCTGGAAGTGGAATTAGAGGAAGGGATTGAAGCTGCTCTACTAACTCTAGTTAAGAGTAGAGGAAGACTGCTAAGCATGGAATCCCAATGGAATCTCATACCCAGCACCAGCTTTGGTGGTGGTACTCGATAAACATTGGTAGGTAGGAACTCGATAAACACTGGATAAATCGAACTGTCAGACTGATCAACGTTTGCCTCAAGGGTACTGCAGGAGGAGGGCCAATGGTGATTATTTCCAATATGTTATTATGAAAATTTCCAACATATAGAAAATTTAAAATAATTTTACATGAAACATCTCTACACCTGGGACCTAGATTTCACCATTAACATTTCACTCTAGTACTTGATTTACCACATAATTCTCTATTTATCCATCCTCATATTCGTCTAACAACTGTTTTTATGCATTTCAAATTAAATTGCAGACATTGGTTGCCTTCTCCATAAATACTTTAGTATACATACCATTAGAGTTCAATATTTGTTCTGAGTCTTTTCCTTGGATATCAAAGTGGTCATTCACCGAATTTTGACAACTGCAAACATCTGTGTTATCCAAATCCCTATCGAGATATAGAACATTACCATCACCCCAAAAAATTTAGCAGTGGGGACTTGAGATTCTTTGAATTAATTTCTTTACCCTTTTACCGAGAAAGAGACTGGGCTGGGTGTAACTTTAAAAGTTTAAAATTTGATAGGAACTGTCCCCACACTCACAAACTGCTTCAGACCTCAAGCCATTAAAGAGTCACTTTCCTCTATTTGTTTTAGAAAAATCCAAACTGCAAATGCACAGATGATGGCAGGGGAGAGATTTATGCGAATGTACAACATTAGCTGAATGTCCAGTAAGTTGTTAAGCAGGCAGGAGAGAATAAGGCAAAATTAGCTTCTCTAATTTCTTATGCCAATTTTTAAAAAATAATATATACAAGTAACTTCCTTCATAATGACAGGTATGCTTTCAGTCTTAATATCTGTAGTATGCTTTCTTTGTACTGGATGTTCTCGGGATATCACCTTTATGGGGGAAGAGAAAAACCAAGAAACCCTCTGTGAAGTTGTGCATGTTGCCAAGTTGAATCCAGTGCCAAGCTAAATCCCTACCACATGGTACATATAAACTGAATCTCTTCCAAATGCATGGCTCCTCCTTAAGTAGCTGTGTTGACTAATTACTTTCATCAGGATAATTGCACCTAAGGAAAGGGTACAATTATTTCTACCAAGTGGAATGCTGACATCGTTTAATGAAGAATTAATGCATGTGGTGACAAAACTATGTATTTAGAGAGGAAATAAAGTAGTTACCAACAATCTGTTTCCAAGAAAGAATTTTTAAGCATGTCTGGTATACTCTTAAGTATTCAGAATAAAGCTAATAGACATTTCCACAGCACACAAGACTCAGGCTCTGTTTAAGGCAGTGCATGCCAATGAATTGTCATCAACCAGGCATTAATGGGCCCTACGTCATAGTTAAGGAGCAGAGCAGCAATTAAATTGGGCTCAACTAGTGCCCACTCAAAGCACCACATTTCAAAGTGACCCTTCCAGTCACTGTTCCACACAAATAGTAAATCCACATCATCCTTCTTTGTGGGAGTGGCAAATTTTAGAAAACTGCAGTGCAGAAGGATTATAATTAAAATATCCAATTATTGACTGGGAACATGAAGAGCCACGGATAGATAAGAACCCTGAAATTTATAATATGTAAATCTGTTATTTATTCATTCAACACATATTGATCAATTGACTATTACATGGAAGGTGTTATGCAAATTGCTATATAGTAACCCAAAAGGAATCAGAAAAGAAACCTACTTTCAAGAGGCTTATTAGCCCAAAAGGACCATCCAATCATTCATTCAACAAGTCTCTACTGGGAACTCCACTGGCCAAATACTCCTTCAAGATGAGGCATCCATTTCCCCAGCTGCCAGGGTTACAAACTGCTGGTAGTTCACAACTGAGTTCCTCTCCAAGAATTGCTTTAGGCTGAAGGAAGACACATCCTCCTTTCTGGAGGCATCAGCATCCACTGACCAATGGTGCTGGAGTCCAAAGGTTCTTGACTCAATTAGGACAACTGAGAAGCACATCACAACTCCAGCTCCAGATCTCACTGTAGGATCAACTGAGGTCTCTCTTGTGACTGCATCACAATTCAACTTCTCTCTGCCCAATCCTGCAGCTCACTCGTCACAGGTATTGTTACTAAAAGCACTTCTCAATTAACCTCCTGCATGCAAATCTCCAAGTCTTAGAGTTTGTCACCTGAGGAGCCAAACTGGGACAGTTCCTGCCAAACGTTATCCTAGGAAGACAACTAAAAAAGGGGATTTAGGAGACGGATAACCTACTCCAAAATAACTAGTGTGCAGTTACGTGCAATTATTATAAATTCCCTAATGGAGAACTGAGATGGAAAGGAAAGCCAAAGGATGAAACATGGCCAGCAGAATGTGGTATGAGAACATAAGGGCCTCCTTGGTGAGATTATAAAAAGCTCGCAACTCCTGTAGCCAGAGGGCAGAAAAAGCTGAGGATCAGACCCAGGCAAAGCTACAGAGAAGGATGAATTCTCCACACCATCGTGTCTTCTATAGTAAGGGCAGGGCCCTGATTGGGAAGGAGGGGAACATGGAGACTTGGAATGGGAACACGCTGGTTGACGTACTAGAAAATCTTGAATCGTTAGATACATTCAGATCCCCCTGAATCCTCTAGCTGCTCAGAAGTGGTCCACTCCTCCCTCTTAAAGCCTTGCACTCCCCAAGCCACTTATGCTTGAAGATGGTGCAGAAGCTTTTGCTTTGCAAGATAACACACATCCCCTTATGATCTACCCCACCTTCCCTCTTGGCCATCAGATCATGGAGAAGGTTATAACAACCCATCTGGAGAAGTTCTGGGCCTGATAAAATAGGTTAGAGGCTATGCATCTAAGAAGCTATCGTGCCTAGCCAATACGTTCCAGCAGGAACCAGAAAAGTTTACATGGGATTGCATCTGAGGATGCCGTATCAAGGAGAACACAATGTGACCTTGGAAAGGGATGAGTTCATCAATATGTGAGCACTCCCCTGTGATCTAAGATCGTCATCCCATCAAGGATCTAAGATTGTCATCCCATCAAGGATCCCAGGAGACAGGGCTAATATGCTGCTAAGATGGTTCTTGGAATCGTGGACAAAACAAGAGCCCACACCTAATAAAGGAGAAAGGTGACAGATGGTGGAGGCAGTAATCAAAAGATTTAGAGAAGTGAGCCTCCAAGATTGGATATACTACATAAGGCCAGAAGACCCACCCATCTACAGCGCTCTATGGAAGGGCCTAGGGACAATTCATTTACCAAAGTATTAAGGAATTTGTCAATAAGAAGAGCACCAGCATAGTTAAGAAGCTCGTGATAGCTGTCCTTGGTAGTCCAGGACAGTAAGAGATTCTGCTAAAGAACTGGGCTCCCTGCTAACAATGGGTATGAGAGGATCAAGAAGCAAAAGAAGCCAGGTGGCTGCACTTAACAAAAAGGAAAGGTGAACACAATTGTCGTAATGAACTGTAAGGTCAAAGTGGTAACCGAGGAAGCTGACCTGTAAAGAACCATGGAGATGCTTAATAGAACACTATATTCCAAATGTCAAGATAAATGGGCAGCCTGCAAGAGTATCGCTCAACTGTACAATGAAAATAAATTAAGGATGGATGACCAACAAGCTGAAGGTGGATACCCCAATAAAAATTCACAATCTCTTGTCCAATGTCCATTCTCAGACCTGGATGCATTGACCGATGGGTAGGTTATGTCGCCAGGAAAAAGAATCCCATGACACCATGACAAAGTTACTTGGAAATGATTCCTCCAGTTCTTCCACAAGGGGCTTCTGCCATATAATCAAATAACTGTACAGGGGAGAAAGAGAAATATCCAAACATTTTAAGAACTGTTGGACACAGAGCCCAAACTAACATTGATACCTGGTGAGCCAAAGCATCATTATGGCCCTCTGTTACAGTGCGGCCATATGGGTACCATGTAGTACATATTGTTGTGGCCCAATTCCTGCTTACTGTGGGTCCACTGGGGTGCATAGACCTTCTCCATCATCACTTCCCCAGTACCTGAACGTATAATTGGCATGAACATACTTGGTAGTTGTTAGAAACTAGACATATCTTGTTTAGTTTGTAGGGTAAGAGTTACTGTGTTTGCAAAAGCCGAGTGAAAGACTAAGAACCTGCCTTCTCCTTCCCGTCCCTGGCCAAGAGAGTATTCTGGGACATCCTCTTCAAGCAAATGACAAATTATAGCATATCACAACCACTACCACAATGAAGGAAGCACGATACTTGGTAGGCCTTTTTAAGTTGTGTATGCAGCACATTCCACACTTGGGAATACTGCTTCCACCCATTTACTGAGAAACTTGGGAGACTTCCAGCTTGAAGTGGGTCTCAGAGCATGAAAGACCTGCAATATGTCCAAAGTACAGTCCAAACAGTCCTTCCACTTGGGGCATAAGATCTAGCAGACCCTATGCTATTAGAAGTGTCTGTGTTGAGAACAGACATTGTATAGAGTTTATGGCAGGCTCCAGTAGAAGAATGATAATATAGACCCTTAGGTGTATACTATTTGTAGCAAGGCTCATTCTGTCTACTGCAGAGACCTCCAGGCCACTCACAAATAGCTCCCACATAGGGTACTGACCCCTAGTTGAGATGGAGCGTCAGACCAGAAAACATCAAGTGACCGTGTGGCCAGAGCTGCCCGTCAGGATCTGGGTTGCCAAGCCCACCAAATCCAAGGTTCAGTGGCCCAGCATCAATCCATGGTAAGATGGAAGGGGCGCTGCTGGTATCAGGCACAGCCAAGTCAAGAGGACACAAGTAAGGTACATGGGCGGGTGGTCAGACTCCAGTACCAGCCTCCACCACTGTGGCAGTGCCTGCCCCCAGGTTACACATGTGGCCTCATGGTGGGCGTGGGGAGGGGACGGAGGATGACCTGGTAACAAAGAAGGAAAAAAACCAAATGGGTTCTATTCTGATGACACCTCACAAGCTGCTTTGTGCTTCCCTTCTCTTCTCTTGATGGTCTAGGAAACTGATCATCTTGGAACTGTGATGCCACCTGCAGTTTAAATTAGGTTGTCATCTGATCAAAAAATTAGTCATACCACTTCCTTTCATGCATTCATTCATTCATGCATTCATTCACAACTACTTATTGAGCCCCTACTTTGTGAAGTATTATTTATTCTGGGTACTGGGAATACATCAATAAGTAAAATAGATTAAAATGTATATTTCTTCTTGAAACTCTTCAAGAAGCCTACATTGTAGTGGGGGCATATAAAACACAAACAAGTAGAAGATATAGTATATAAAGAGGTGATAAATACTATGGAGAAAAATTAAAAAGGAAGAGGGATTGAAGATGCCTGGAAGGTACACAGGGGTCCAGTTTTGAATAAGGTGGTTTAGAAAGGTCTCCAACAGTTAACTTTTAAGCAAAGGACTTAAGCACATATCTGTGACTAACATTCTAAGCAGAAAAAAAAAGCAAAATGCAAAGGCCCTGAGGCAGTGGACTTGCCCAAAATATTCAAAGAACAGCAGAAAGGCCAGCAGGGCTGCAATATAGTAAGAAAGAACCGTTGTTGGAGGTGAGTTCAGAAAGATGAAGGGCTACCAGATTTTGTAGGCTTAGGGAACATCCTAAGGACTTAGAATTTTTCTCAGAGTGAACGGGGAGCCATTGGTGGATTCTAAGCAGAGAATGGATATGATCTTACTAATAAATAAAAAGAATTGCTCTGGTTTTGCCACTGTTGGTGGCATAACAATGGGAGCCCAAAAGTTACTGCCGTAATCCAGGGAGAAGACAATGGTAGCTTATAACAACATGATAAGGATAAAGCGAAGAGAAGTTGTATGAATTTGGATTTGTAAGGTCATATACAATTTGCAGGCAGATTAAATGTACGGTGAGAGAAACAGCTAGTGAAGAATGATTCTAAAGGTTTTCAGCTTAAACCACGGTGGATGGCGTTTCTATTATTTGAGATGGAGAAAAGTGAGAAAGAGCTTTGAGAGGAAAGATGAAGAATTCATTTTTGTGCTAAAATTAAGATGCCTACTAGACGCCCAGTGGAGATGGTAGAGTATGCCAAGGGTCCACAAGTCTGGAGCTCAGGGCTGAGGGATGTATCTGAGGATCATTACCGTTGAGATGATATTTAAAGCCAGGAGGCAGATGAGATCCCTATGGGAACACAGGTAGGTAAAAAAGCAAAGGAGCTCAAGCCATAAGCCTTGGGTGCACTCTACCAGGAAAACTGGGGGAATCAGGAGGAATCAGCAGAAGAAAATGAAAAAGAGCAGCTGGTAAGGTAGGAAAACCAAGAGCGTGTTGTGTCCTGGAAGCCAAAGTATTTCTAGAGGGATGGAGTGATCATCTGTGTCAAATGGCTCTGATAAATCAAGGAAGATGAAGGGTGAGAACTGACCTTTAGATTTTCCAATGTGAGAGACATTGAGGATTTTGATAACAGTGGTGCCTGTATCATTCTTTTTTTTTTAACTGATTTTCACTGGAGTATAGTTGATTTACAAGACTGTATTAGTTTCTGTTGTACAGCAAAGTGAATCAGTTACACATATACATATATCCACTCTTTTTTAGATTCTTTTCCCATATAGGTCATTACAGAGCATTGAGAAGAGTTCCCTCTGCTATACAGGAGGTCCTTATTTGTTATCTATTTTATATATAATAGTGTGTATATGTCAATCCCAATCTTCCAATTTATCCCTCCCTGCCCTTTCCGCCTGGTAACCACAAGTTTGTTTTCTACATCTGCGACTCTATTTCTGGTTTGTAAATAAGTTCATTTGTACCATTTTTTTAGATTCCACATATATCATTCTTCATCAATACTCAGATCAAGAACACGTACACCGGTGTCTCTCCCTCTCCCTCCCTCCCTCCATCTCTCTATCTCCCTCTTAAATGAGCTCCAACTCAGGAATCTATTTTTTACATTTGCATTCATATCTTCCTTAACCCTTCCTCATCTTTCTCTTTCATTCTTTCCCCCTCCTATCTCCCTAATTCACCTCTCTCTTTTCCCTCCACCCTACCCTTTGCATTTCCCTAAAAAGAAATGTAGAAAAATAATATAATGGTTCAAAATCTAAAAATGTTTTAAGAAAAACGGTCCCAAGGGAACAAGTACCATTAACCTCTAATTTACTTACAGTTGCTCAAAAGTTTCCTTCCGAATGCTAACAATACTCACCATCTACTTCTTATTATCTTTGTTTATCCACAGGAAGCAGGTTTCAGGATAAAACATGTCACATGCAATTTTCTTTTTCCTATAATCTAGCAAGTGATTGAAAATTATATTTCCCACTGTGTTTCCATTTCAAGTGTGCTGCATATTAAATAAACATTAATGGCCTCGCCTGGACTTCTTGGGAACAAGAACCATGTCTTTTGTTCCATACGCTCCCCCCCTTCCCATGTGCCTGGCGCAGTGATTCACATATGGCAGGAGTTCACTTAGTAGTGGTAACATTGAGGTAATATTTTTCCTGTAGACAGTTTTCGTTACAGGAAACTTGCCCACAACTGGACTTGAGGACACAGTCTCCCTGTACAATAAGATAAAGATATACGTATGTACCAAACCTTGCTCCTAAAGCAACAACATGGAAAGGCGACAGGAAGATAAAACGTCTCCCAATCATGCACTGCAAAATCACATGAAAAGTATGTAAATGGGCCAGGTGAGGACCTAGGGGAAAAATCCATACATCCAGCCTAAAGAGGGAGCTGCTACCCAAGTCCAACTGATGGCAGCCATGCAAGAACACAAGCCTAGTGTTGTGGGGTCTTCCTGTTTCTCAGAGGAGTAGGAAATTCAAGTTGGCTACTAACCTAATCTTCTTAAATGGGTATAAAAGAGTATCAAGAGCAACAGAAACGTTTACCAGAGGCTGGTCTACAGATGTGCCACCTCTGCCCTAGATAGGCATGAAAACCTTTGAGGAAAGGAGCTAGTTTTGTAGCTCAGCCTGCGTCGTTCCTCAGTGCTGCCTGCCACCTGTCCAAATGGGTACACTGCCTTGAGGTCATTACATAGATGGTGGGGAGAGACAATCACTACCGTCCTTCTGAAGATTCAGATTAAGGATGCTACATTAAGTTCCAAACATAAATTACACTATTTAACAGGAGCTACGCTCCCATCTATATGCCTACAGATACCAAGTACTTCCTTTAATGACATAACCATGTGGACTGCTCGAGATGTCCCCCGTAAGTGATTTGTGTACATGTTCTTTTGCCTCATAAATACTCAGCATTATGGAGGGCTGTCCTATTTTTAGTTTTCTCATGGGTTATTCATGAGTTGTAGACAGACAGTGCATTCCTCAATTCTCCCAAAGCAGTGGATTCCTTTTCGTGTACCCGTGTCTTCCGGAAACAGCTTCCTTCCTATTCTGTTTCATTTAGCTGAAATCATCCTGGGTGAATAATAGGCTGGCATTCTCAAAATGCCAGTGTGTGTGTGTGTGTGTGTGTGTGTAGTATGTGTGTGTGTGCACGCATGTGCGTGTTCACTCACCATCACCGTGGGACTAGAAATTGTCTTTAAAACTTGCACCAAAAACTGGGGTCACAAACTCAAATGCTATTATTTATCTTTCTCATGAACAAGAGAAAAGCTTTCTAAAAGCTCCCTAATGCATTTACCGGCTTTGCCCTGAAGAAACAGTTTGAACATATCCCTCAAGTGTTTGTCCCCGTTGAGGCATAATGCAGTTCTGGGCGTGGGCACAGCCCAGGTACAGTATGATTTGGGGCTAAACTATAATACATTGCCAAGTGAGAAGGTCTCTTACTCCCCGGTGTTCTAAGGAATAATGGAGCACGGCGACACATTCCACTCTGCGCTAGCATTTCTCCTTGCAGGGACCTTAACGACCTTTTTTCCTAAGCTACCCCTAATCCTGGGGCGCAAGCTATTCCTTTTTATTGCTCCTCGAGCACATGTAAGCGAATGAGCCAGAGTGGAGAAAGCTCTGCTGGGGCTCCTTTGGCTTCTGTGGGGATTGGGCAGCTCTGCAGCCCTCAGTGGCCTCTGTCATCCTAACCTCCCTCTGGCTGGAGGATGCAGTGTAGATTTTCAACTTGCGTTCACATAAGGGATCTTATCCAATGTTTCGGGCCATTCTGTAAGTTTGGGGAACAGAAGCGGGACCGAGTATGCAGCTTTAACAGGTGAAGAAATTGAGGACCAGAGTTAAACGGTGGTGGAAGGAGGACCAAAATTAGGGCTCCTGAGTCACCCCCTAGATCTCCTTTGCTATTCACGCCAACGTCTCCTAGACAAACCCGGCTGCAAACAGTCAGCATATTTCAGCTTGGAAATGTGTCCTCTTCTCTGCCGGGCAGGTTCTTTGCATGGCCGGTTGTCTTCTCATCACTCAGCCTCAACTCAAGACGCCTCTAGTGCAAAGAGGCCTTCCCTGCCAACCTTATCTAACACTTCTTCCACTTCTTTGCCAGCCACTCAGTCCCACCACACTTTTCTCCCTGAAAGCGCTGAAATTGTCTTCTGTATCTTCCTCTTCAGCTGTTTGTTTCCTGTCTCTCCTCTAGAGAGAGAGAAGCCACTAGAAGGTGTGTTCCATGAAAGCAAAGAGGATGTCTCTTTTGTTGATTCCTGGCTTTTCAGAATTTAAAAGACTGCACGGTACATTGAAAGTATTCAATAACTATTTGTTGAATAAACGACTTCCAATCATTCAATTTTCCGCATACTATTAATCGGGGAAAAAAATCATATATGGGAAAGGTCTTCGTCATATATCAGAAAGGTCTGCTGACGGGAAATCAGAAGACTGGGGCTCTAGTGGGACTTCCCACTATATAAAGGCGACCATGGCTTAAAACACTGGTTGCTGTATGACCGTGTATGGTTGAGACAGCTGAGGTCACCTACATCATTACTTACAGCTTCCCCTCAACCCTCACGTCCTGTCAACCGATTCTCTTCCTCAATCAAGCCCCACACCATTTCCTCGCAGTGAAAATTTCTTCTAACAACGCCCATTCTTAAACGATGGTTTCACCAAAATTACTGACTCAAATAATTCCACACTTTGCTAGCCTAGAAGAAAACATGTTTCTTTAATTCTTAAATCTCAGTCCTGATCCTAGCTGACTGCAGAACGTCTAATACTTTGCCGTGTTTCCTCATCCACATATTTCTAGGAATCTCCAGAAATTTTTCATGTGATTCTTCTGTCTCTCCTAATTGTGGCTTGCCCCTGCAGCCAAGCATCGGGCTACACTCGCCTGTTCTGTTTTCCACAGATCTCCTCCTGCCACCTGAAAGCATCTTCTGTCGGACTGCTGTTAACACTGAGCCATCGGTAACAGACCTTCCCTTCAGGTCCCCATGACCGTGGAGACCAAGAGGTAGCTCTTAGCATGTTGAAGACAGGCGAGAACGGACAAGAATAGTAACATAAAGAACAGAGTTACGTCTACTCTCAGTAGTGACAAAAGTCCTCCACTGAGACCTGTGCTGATTTCGTCTCTTTTCTCTAATTTCCTTCCTTTTACTTACTTTTAAGTTTGCTTTCTTCTTTCTCTCCTTTCTTCCAGGGGAGGCTTGGATAATTAACTTTAGACTTCTTTCCTTTTATAATATAAGCTTTTAAAGCCACATATTTCCCTCTAAGCAGTGCTTTAGTTGCGTCTCACTAATTTGTCTTAGGCTGTGTTTTCATTCAGTTCAAAACAGTCTCTAATTTCTCCTGTGATTTCTTCCTTTATAAGTGAATTAGAGATGTGTGACTTAATTTCCAAGTATTTGAGGATTTTCCAGGTATCTTTTTTGGTTTTGATTTCTAGTTGAATTGCATATGTGATTCCTAGTTTGATTTCAAAATCTTTTAAGTCTTGTTGAGTGTTCAATGAGCACTTTCATGGAATGTGCATTCTCCTGTAGCTGGGTGAAGTGTTCCATATGTGTTCCATATACTTCAATTAGCTAAAGCTGGCTGATAGCGTTGTCCTCTAAATACCCATTGATCTTTCTGTCTACTTGCTCTAATAACAACAAGAAAAAAAGGAGTTCTGAACTCTCCTGCTTCTACTGTGGATTTGTCAATGTGTCCTCTCAGTTTGGTCAGTTTTTGCTCCAAATATTTTGTATTTCTATTGTTAGGCCCATACACATTTAGGACTAAGTCTTCCTGATAAATTGACTTTTTATTACTACTAAAAAAATCCTCTTTATTCCTTATAATAATTCTTTTTCTGAAGTTACCTTTGTCTGATATCAATAGAGTCACTTCAGAATTCTTACACATAGTGCATGCATGCTACATCTTGTTTTTTCCTTTTAACCTATTTCTTTCACAGTTAGAGTGAGTTTCTTAAATACAGCATAAATTTGGGTCTAACCTTTATCCAGTTTAATAATCTCTGCCTTTATATTGGAGTGCTTAGAATATTTAAATTGAATGTAACCATCAAGACGTTTGGTTTAAATCAACTATTAGCTATTTGTTTTGCATGAACCCCTTGTGTTGTATTTTTCCCCCATTTCCTGCCTGCTTTCAGATTGAGTGTGTTTTATATTTATTAACCAGAGGTCTCTTTTTTTTTTTTTTTTTGCGGTACACGGGCCTCTCACTGTTGTGGCCTCTCCCGTTGCGGAGCACAGGCTCCGGACGCGCAGGCTCAGCAGCCATGGCTCACGGGCCCAGCCGGTCCGTGGCACGTGGGATCTTCCCGGACCGGGGCACGAATCCGTGTCCCCTGCATCGGCTGGTGGCCCCTCAACCACCGCGCCACCAGGGAAGCCCTAACCAGAGGTCTCTTGTCTGAGAGACCTGGCTCTGTTTCAAACTCTTCTGCTTCTTGGCATGCTCAGTAATTTTTTATTGGATCCTGGATATTGTGATGTTATTTTGTGGAAGGCTGGATTTTGTTACATTGCTTTAAAGAATGTTAGGTTTTGCTCCTGCAGGTGGTTAAACAATTTGCATGTCAGTTTGATCAAGTTTTGTTTTCAAGCTTTTTGATTATGAGTCTAGACTAGTTTTCCCTTTAGGATTCTTTAATGAATCTTCTGTGTTTTTACTCCAGTACCTCCATCAGGCTGGGAGATTATATGGTTCCAAGTCCTATGTAAATTCTGGGACTCATCTGACTTGCAGCCTCTATCACCAACCCAGGAATTGCTCTTTCCTCACTAGTTATTCTTTGTCCAGCTTTGTGAATGTCACCCTTGCATATGCAGGGTGGTATTCAGCCAAAGACTCAAGGACAGACACATGCATATTTCTGGAGTTTTTTCTCTGCATACGTCCCTTCTCCCAGTCATCTGCTTTGCAAATTCTAATCAGTCACACCAGCCTTTCTAAACTCCACACTCTGTGTTTCCAACTCAACATAGCTGGGCTATGGTTGCATTCCCATTCCCTGTGCCATGGTTTGAAAACTGTTAGGCATAAAGTCAGGGCAATTGTAGAGCTCACTTCATTTGTTTGTCTTCTTTCAGAAATCACAGTCCTGCACCATTGTACAACGTCAAACAACAACAAAAAAAATTGTTTCATATGTTCTGTCCAGTTTTCTAGTAGTTAACAATGAGAAGGTACATCTGGACCTTTTTACTCCCTCATGGAAAGGTAGCCTTTCTTCCAGGAGTGAATGACCCCAAGGAAGTCTATTCATTTCAGGACAATCCCCACTAAGTCCCACAGAAATGAGGCCTTAATATCTGAATCGTCTCACCTCTTGACATTAGCACAACAGACAACATCCAAGTACCTTCCAGAGTCTGGCCCACTCATTCTGGAAAATACTGCATGTGGTACTTCTATAACTCAGTCAATCCAATTCTTTTCAGGATTCTTCTAACAGCATCAAATTTAAAATGCCACTATACCGTCAATCATTTGCGTCTTTCTTCTTGACCTCTGCCCCAACTATCAGACAAGAACTCATATCCAACTTCCAAATATGATAAATGTTTTTGAGAGATGAATCAATCTAAATCTTAACATGGAAAATACATTTGACCTAAGGGAAACACAATATGGTACAATGAAATGCTAGCTGAAATGGAAACAATTTTTTTTACATTATTACAGAGAAATGTTCTGCTTTTGGGTCCATATCATCTTGAATGTCTCTATTTTCAAATTTACTTTACCTTTGAAAAACTTCAAGATTTATCAAAGTGGTCTTTCAGTGCAAAGAGCATCTACATAATAACTTTATTTCCACAAATAATAGAATAAGAGAATCAGAGAAAAAGCCTGAAGCTTTTAAGTTATAGTTCTTCCCAGAGTTTAATATCTCCACAGAAGTTTTAGAGATTCACAGGACTTATTCCAAGCCCTGGATTAAATGACACTTTTTTTCCCTCTCCCCCGAGCAGTCTCTATAAAAGGGAATCTTTACAAAGTTAGTGGCCTAAGAAGGGGTATCCAATTATGAGATAAAGTCACATGAAGGTTTCTTCCCCCACCCTTCAGGCTTTCTCCCTGTTTTTGTTGTTTGGTTCAGAAGCATATATATTACCTGGATCTAATTATGTTGCCAAATAATCAAGGATGGGAGTCAACTGTAGACGCATGATACTGAGCCAATTCTCAGATCTCCCTCTCTCATGTACAGAACCACAGGATTACATTGCTCACAGGGCTGTTTTAAAATAACATCTGAGGGACTTCCCTGGAGGTCCAGTGGTTAAGAATCCGTCCTGCAATGCAATTCAATCCCTGGTTGGGGAATTAAGATCCCACATGCCACAGGGCAACTAAGCCTGCCTGCCACAACTACTGAGCCCGTGCGCCACAACCAGAGAGCCCGTGTGCCACAACCAGAGAGCCCGCGTGCCACAACTACAGAGCCCACATACTCCGGAGCCCACGTGCCACAGCTAGAGAAAAGCCCAACCCACAACTAGAGAGAAGCCTGTGTGCTGGAACAAAGAGCCCGCACTGCAACGAAAGATCCCGCGTGCTGCAACTAAGACCTGACACAGCCATAAATAAATACATAAACAAACAAATAAATGAAAAATAAATAACATCTGATTATTTTTTAAGGGACAAAGACAATAAATATATATCTTTTTGCTTTATATGGTGTCCCTAATTTAGTTTTATTCATTTTAATATTCATATATTCTCTGCATATATGTGTTCTAAGAACCACGTGAAACAGCGTCTCAGAAAACCAATTTAGATGAAAGGTCTTTAATATTTTAAAGTCTCTCCTCATCTGGGATAGGTTCTGTTTCCCTTAAAAAAGTCATCAGGTGAGAGAGCTAGATATGGCCAGGCCTATATGTGAGAGAAGAATAGACTTAATTGAATTGGTGTACCCTAAGATCAGAGCTTTGTGGTGACTTTGTGGAAGATCAAAGTGTGTTACTGTGTAAAAGAACGAGTCCACCCCTTCTATGATCAGTGGCCTCTCTCCTCTCTGAGTAAAGAAAGGATGCTGGCAGGGAGTAATTCCATCATCAATTCTTCTTAGTTCTTAATTACTTGGTCCCAGAAAGACTGAAGCCAGAACCTAGGGTTTTAATAGAGCCTTCAAGATGACCCCTGGTAATTCCTGCCTCCTGGTATTCACACCCTGTGGAAGCCCCTCCCTTGAGTGTGTGGGTTTTATTCAGTCACCCACTTGCAATAGAATATGATAGAGCATTAGATGTCACTTTTGAGCTTCTGTCTCGAGTGTTTTCTCTCTCTCTCTCTCTCTCTCTCTCTCTTTCTCTCCGCCTCTCTGTCTCTCTCTCTGCCTCTCTCTCTCATCAGTTACCCTGGAGGAATCCAGCAGTCCTTTGGAGAGGTCCACGTGACAAGGACCTGAGGTTAATCAACAAACACATGGATGAGCCTAGAAGTGGAGCCTCCTCCACTTGACTCTTCAGATGAGACCACATCTTGCTGCAACCTCATAAGAGATCTTAAGCCAGATGCACCCAGCTTAGCCATTTCTGATTCTTAACTCACAGAAACTATGCAATAATAAATGTTCATTGTTTTAAACTACTAAATGTTGAAGTAATTTGTTAGGCAGCTGTAGGTAACTAATACTAAAGAAGCTACATAATGTTATGATAAAAATGAACCCAAAAAAGGTCTATAGGTCGGAAGATTTGAGCACTAGTCCTGCCTCTGTCACTAACCAGCTGATGTCTGTGAAAGTCTCATTTGCTTCTGCGCTTCTGTTTCTCCAACGTTTAAAAATAAAGGATTGTGTTTGCTGATTTTTTATACCATATAGTTTTATATTTCTTTTAGTATCTATACAGTGTAAGCAGTGTGTGTGTGTGTAAAAATATACAAGTCTAAGATTCTGATGACGAAATCAAAGAAGATATGTATACAAATGGAGAGATACTTCAAGTTTATGGGTAGGAAGTCTCAATATCGTTATGATATCAGTCCTCCCAATTTGACCCATAGGTTCAACACAATCCCCATCAAAGTCCCAGCAAATCCTTTTGTTCCTATCAACAAACTGATTCAAAAGTTTATATGGAAAGGCAGAAGACCCGGTATAGCCAACAAAATATTGAAGAACAACAATGTCAGAAGACTGACACTACCTGACTTCCAGAATTACTATAAAGCTACAGTAATCAACACAGTGTGATACTGGTGAATGAACAGACAACTAGATCAATAAAACAGAAGAGAGAGCCAAGAAATAGACCTACACATATACGGTCAACTGATCTTTGACAAAGGAGCAAAGGCAATACAATGGAGAAAGACTACCTTTCTATCTTGAAAAGGTAGTGTTTCAATAGGTGGTGTGGAATGACTGGAAATCCACATGCAAAAAAAATAATAATTTAGACTTTACATCTGTCACCAAAACATGAACTCAAAATAGATCATAGGCCTAAATGTAAAAAGTAAAACTATAAAACTCCTAGATGATAACACAGGACGAAACCTAGGAGACCTTGGGTATGGAGATGACCCTTTAGATACAGCAGCAAGGGCATGATCCATGAAGGAAATCATTGATGAGTTGAACTTTATTAAAATTAAAAACTTTTGCTCTCTGAAAGACACTGTTAAGAGTATGAATAGACAGACCACAGACTGGCAGAAAACCTTTGCAGAACACATATCTGATAAAGGATCCACATCCAAAATATATGAGTAACTTAACTCAACAAGAAAACAAAAAACACAATTAAAAAGTGGGCCAAATATCTTAACAGACACTTCATCAAAGAAGATATACAGAGAGAAAATAAGCGTATGAAAAGATGCCCAACGTCATATGTCTTTCAGCAATTGCATGTTAGAACAACAGCGAGATCCCACTACACACCTATTAGAATAACCAAAACCTGAAACATCAAGAATACCAACTGTGGATGTGAAGCGATAGGAACACTCATTCATTGCTGGTGAGAATGAAAAATGGTACAGTCACTTTGGAAGACAGTTTGGTGGTTTCTTACAAAGCTAAACATAGTCTTATAATTCAGTCATCATGCTCCTTGGTATGTACCCAAGAGGATGTAAAAACTTCTGTCCACAAAACTTCTGTCCACTTCTGTCCACTTCTGTTACTGCATGTGAGTCTTTACAGCAGCCTTAGTCATAACCGCGAAAATTTGGAAGCAACAAAGATGTCCTTAGATAGGTGAATGAATTAACAAACTTCGGTCCAACCATACAGTGGAACATTATTCCACTATAAATATAAATAAGTTATCGAGCTGTGAAAATACACGGAGGAATCTTAAATGCATATTACTAAGTGAAAGCTGACAGCTTGAAAAGGCTACATACTATACGATCTCAACTATGCGACATTCTGGAAAAGGCAAAATGGTAGAAAGATCTGTGGTTCCCAGGGGTTTGGAGAAGGGAAGAAAGGGTTGTACAGGCGGAGCACAGGTGAATTTTAGGGCAGTGAGACTATTCTCTATGATACTCCAATGGTGGATACATGACATTACGCATTTGTCAAAGCCCAGAGAATGTACAACACAGAGTGAGCCCTAATGTAAACCAGGGACGTTCATTAATAATAATGTATTTTTTGTTCCCCATTTGTAACAAATGTACCACACTAATGCAGGATATTAATCATAGGCAAACTGTGAGGTGAGAGGAGTGTGGGGAAGAAGAGATACATATGGAAGCTCTGTACTTTCTGATCAGTTTTTTTGTAAACCTAAAACTATTCTAAAAGATATTTTTAAAATATTGTTACACACATATTCCCATTCCCATATTGAGTTGGATTCGTTTTCACCTGGGCTTATGTCAGACTCATGACCCGGCAGTGACAGCTCTGCCTATGGCAGTGGACTGCATCGTTACCTTCTAGACATCAGTAACAATATTCAAGGTGTGATATTTTCTAAGCATCTAATAATTAATTATTAACACATTTATTACATGCGTGGTGTGGTGGTTAAGAAGGCTCAGAGGAGAGACTGGTTCGAATTTTATTTCTAGTACTGAAGTGCTAGTAAAGTTACTAAATCCATATACCTTGATTCCCTCATCTCCACCACTGATGTAAAGTGCGAGGTTGAAATCAGTTAGTAATTGTAAATCACAGAAAAATGTTTGGCACATAGCAGGCACTCCGTAAGTGTGAACTCTTATTTTGGTCATCCATTGCTCCTTTGGGTTTGATATATTGCCTATCTGTGTGTCTCTGTTTTAACTCCCTAACCGGACAGCTGATCTATATTTTAAACATCGTAAAAAACAAAACAAAAAACTTGGAGATAAACAGTGGACCTTGCATGTGCTAGGTGCTTAGCAAGTACTTGCTGATGGATGTTTAAATGAATACAAAACAGAGGAATGGTTGGAGGGAAATAAAGAAGGGAATATTTTCAAAATGGCCTTTTATTTGCCACATCAATACAAATAATCCTACTTTTCACCAAATCGCCTGGAGAAATATTTTCATCCACACCTTTGTCCCAAGAGGACTTTTTTCTCTCTCGGTGTATTTCTATATCAGCATTGAATGTCAGCTAGATTCTTCCCTTAATATCTTCAAAGTAGAGCTAAAAAGAAGGGGAGTCAGCCTCACAAAGAAAATGTACTCACCAGGAACTCCTCAATGGAACACAACAGCCGTGCTAACAAGTGAAAAGATGAATTTTTAAAGAACAACTCTGAATTCCGCCTTGGAAGTGTCTTGTTTCAAAGAACACTGATGGGGTAACATTTCACTGAATTAAATATGATTAATAACAAAACCTAGGAAGCACGATGCAAGTAATACCTGTCTTTCATAAACTCCAAAAAGCGACGATCAAAACTGAATTGCTCCCAAACTGAAGAGGTTACACAAGCGTATCAATCATGAGATGTATCCAATTTTCTAGGCAATGGAAAGGATCCCACTCTTCCTTTTCAGTAATGTTATATACTTATAAATGACAATGTTTGGACCACAATATTCGACTGGCATGAAAGACTAAACGTCAGTAACAAAGAATTTGCTTTCTTCTCCCAACAACGTCCCCTTGAGTCTCCTTTGTTCACTAAAAGCATATGATTCATTGGTTAAAAAGCTGCCTTATTTTTGGTGTACCATCCAAAGGACTGGATTAATAATGACAATAAAAATAATAGCCAACATTAATTATGTATTTTCTCATTTAATTATCAAAACCCTATGGGGTAAGATATTTTTTATCTTTCTTTTTACTATCTTATTACCTTTCTTTTGCAGATAGAACACTGAAGCTTAAAGAAGTAAAACAACTTACTCAAGGCCTAATTATCAAGTGAAGAAACAGCTTGAAACCATCTAGATTCATACCGTGCCTCTCTCCTTGCTGCCTGGACCTCACCCCAAAGTAACAGCAGACTTAACTCTCCATTCCCTACTCTCTCCTACCTGAAATCAAAACTTCTCTGTGCTGTGTCCTGTTGCCCCAAAGCTTGACTGCATGTGTGGCAATGAATTAGTCACAACAACTTATCCTAACTAAAATGCTAGCCAGTTCATTGTCACCTCTCCATAGAAACAGACTGCCTTACATTAAGGTTAAATATATGAAAGGCAGTAAAAAGTAGCAAGGGAATTTCAGAACCCAGGACTAATCAGAGGGAGAAATACTTCAGGTTGGGGATTAGCTTTGGGGGACAGAATCATCTCCCTTCAACATTTTAACAACAGACATGGCAGTACTTTTTCTACCTTATAAATGGTCCACCTTGATTTTTAAAGACATACAATTTGGGTACCAACTGTCTAAATATGCCTCTTCACATATGGCAAAAAATGTGAAGGCGAAGGACACTGACATGGAAAGTAACGATGCAGAGGCAGAAAAACTCACGTGGAAGGACCTATGATACAAATCTAATTGCCTAGACTAGTATTTCTTAAAGTTTACTCTGTGAGATGTTAATAAAAAGAAGATAGGAAGTAATGTAATTCCAAAATATGCTTTAAAATACTGCTTGTTTTAGTCCCTCTTAGAGACTCAAAAATATAAAAGCTTTGAGAGGTCTCACAGTAAATGAACAAGTTAATCTTTGAGCCAGTGTTACCAAATGTAATATCTATTAATACTCTTGGATATTAGGGAACCGTGGAACACACTTTGGTAAACGTGAATGTAATCACGGAAGAGAGAGAGGAGAATAAATGGCAAAAGTGATGGTTGGATTCAGATCAAAAAGTAAAAGTGGCTTCCATCTGGAATCTGGATTAAGTGCAGTGAAGCTGCTATGTATCTAGATGGTGTTTTAGTTGTCAGAGACTGCTAGAACATTCTCCCAAATCTCAATGAACTTACACAAGAGAAGCTGATTTATCACTCATGTGACAACTCAATGTGGTAATCTAAGGACCCAGCATTCTTCTATCTTATGCCTCCAATATCGTGTAGGGACCTCAGAGTCATCTTCTAGACTCTTAGCATCAGACAGAGAAAGAACAGAAGCCTCTCACACGAGGTTTTCGGTCCAAACTTGTAAGTGGTGTGCCTCACCTTTCACGTTCTACCACCTAGAACTCAGTCACGTGGTCATACTTTACTCCAAAGGAGTCTGAGTAATGTCGTCTAGCTGTGTGCCCTGTGAGAAAAGAACACCATACAGGTGACTATTCTCTGCTACAGATGGAATTAGAATCGGAATTGAAGTCATAGAAAAAAATGTGGAGAAAACCTTGGTCCCGGAACCCAGGTTGGGTCTGTCCAAACAAATTCCCCTGGAGATGAGAGTTTATATTTTTACCTTGGAATGGAGACTCTTGGGTTAATGAGCATTAATCTATCCCTCTGCCTACTTCAAAATGAACTGGACTGTGCTTCCTAAATTACAGAATGAGAGAGCAAGGTCACCTGGAGAAGAATAAACAGTGAAGTTGCACCGGAATTTAAGGCTGCTTGCCCCTGGAAAGCATTGTTCTATTTTGTTTCAGTTTTTTGTCAGTTAAAGAAGGAGCCTTTCTTAAAGGTCTAAAATCGTGAAATAATAGGAAGAACGTGAGTATGTCATTTCATCAGTTCAGTGTACAGAGCTCTCTTTTTTCTTCCTTGACAAGGGTCTTGCTAAACATGCCAAGAACATTTATTAGCACAAGAGGTTAGAAGAGATGTTATATAAATGGACTTTCAAGTGACTGATAACTCACAATATTGCCTTAAATTTATATGAGCATATGTCATATGTTCAAGTCACAGCCTTCATATAGGTGAGTATGTGTGCCTGGTTATTATAAGATCAACTGTTACAGGATGAGATACTTATGAAAGAATTATCCATGAATATAAATAGATACCAGCTCACCAGAAATACTGTCAAAGCTCTAGCAATGGCCTGACATAGCAAGGGACTAAGCAATGAGACAGTCTTATCCATTAAAAATGAAAATCAAGTATCAGAGGGGCAATCCACTTGCTGGAAGTTCCAGGAACGCAGTGGTTAGTAAATAAATGACTTGACTTGGCAGGGAGGAAAAAAGTAGGATTTGGAAGAAAGACATCTCTTTAAGGTTGCCATTGGTGAGAAAATCCTGCTGGAGCCTCCAAGGCTGTGCTTTAGTCACTGCTTCATCGGGGATGGAAAGAGTAACAGTCCCATTTTACAGACAGGAAAGTTGAGAGTTTAAGAGGTTTATCCAAGGGCACAGCAGAAAATAAGTATCGAATTTGAGCCTGGTCTGTCTGGTTCCAATGCCTGCTTTTTGCCTACTGTATCATTCTGTCTACCTTCTCTGAATTGACTGAAAACAATTCATGGTGACACATCCTAATTTCTAAACCATTTTCAACCAAAGATTTCATTTCCTGAAATATGTCCATGAAAAGCTATTATATTTTGCTATCTCAAAGAGTAATTTTCTTTTAAGATACTGAGTTTATTTTTGTTAAATGGCAGAGTATGCCCAGGCCTTGCCATTTCACTTTGCTTAAAGTAACTTCTACAAACGTGCATTTTCTGAAGATGCATAAAAAATTCTCCCCGTTTTCTAAGCTATTGTGACTGTCATGGAGAATCAGGTTGAGAGAATCATATCAAACATCTAAACAGCTAGTTGAAAATAAATCTGTCCAATGCCCCTATGCCTTATACATAGGAAATATAATCACTTAATAAATATTTATTGAATGAAAGAATGACTGGGAACTTCATATGGCATTTGGGAAGTATTTGGAAAAATAGAAAACTTTTTCCCATTGGTTAAGTCTCTATTTTTCTGGTTGAGTGGTATCAAATAAGAACAGTAGGAAATTCATTGGCCTTAATAATAAATAATAACTTGGCTTAATAACAGAAAATAGTTTTCTCTAGGGGTACAAAAAATGTGCCAACAAAATAATGAGACACCTTTTAAATGAACACTCCAAATCAATGTATCAGAATTAATATTATCCTTAAATTAGTATATTAGGAGGTCATGCTATCATTTCAACAATGATACCATGTTTTCAAACACTGTGAGATTACCTAAGTGAGGCTGCTTTCATAGAGGCAGGGATGGAGACTGTGACAGGAGGGAAGCCAGTGAATCAAATCCTACCTGAACCTCCGGGGAAGAGACCAGGGCCCACCACTGCCGACGGCTACGAAGGGAAAGTTTGCAGTTGGAGGATGGGAGCAGCCGGCTCCAACTGACTTGGCCTCAAGAACAAACATGTAAAAGAAACACGCAGGCACGTGATAGAGACACTCTGCCACGTAGCTCCTTCTGATTATTGCACCCTCCTCACTTCCTATAGGGGTGGAATGGACCTGCGATCTGCCGAAATAAAACCACGGCCGATCTACACTGTCCCTTCACGCATCAGCTTGGCTGGAAATATGCAAGCACTGATCCACAGAATCTTCTACAAAACTCACCTCAATTCTTAACACTTGTATAAAGCAGAAATCTTCTTCCCATAAGAATTAATAAACAGACAAAAATCTTCAGGCATACTAAAAAATACTCGGTAGTTGAAAAGAAGGATAGACAGAGACAGAGATTTAGGCATACTAGTATGTATGCATATGTGTGTGTGTGTGTGTGTATGTGTGCAAATCACATCAAATTTCCCTAAAGAAACAGATTTACTGAAAGAAATAGAAAAAAATGTATATATCTCTCTCTGAATTATGCCAAAGAAATTCAGAAAAATAGTGAATGTGAGAAATGAAAACAGCATGAGATCAGCAAATTTTACTTTCAGTTTAAAAATTACATGACAAAGTAGCACTATGTACAACAGCCAAGATATGGAAACAACCCAAGTGCCCATCAACAGGTGATTGTTTTAAGATGTGGTGTGTGTATATATATATATATATCTCACACACAATGGAATACTACTCAGCCACGAAAAAGAAAAGAATATTGCCATTTGCAGCCACATGGATGGACCTAGAGAATATCATACTAAGTGAAGTAAGTCAGACAGAGAAAGACAAATATTACATGGACTCACATCTGGAACCTAAAAAGTAATCCAAATAAATCTATATACAAAACAGAAACAGACTCACAAACGTAAAAAACAAACTTACGGTTACCAAAGGGGAGAGGAAAAGGGAGGAGGGATAAATTAGTAGTATATTATTATCATATACAAACTACTCTATATAAAACAGATAAGCAACAAGGCTGTATTATATGACATAAGGAACTATATTTGATATCTCATAATAATCTATAATGGAAAATAATCTGGAAAAAAATATATATATATAACTGAATCACTATGCTGTACACCTGAAACTAACACAATATTGTAAATCAACTATTCTTCAATTAAAAAAAAATTTAATTACATGACTGTAGTCATTAAAACTACAGTGACGAAAGACAACAGAGAATTGTAAGTTTCAGAAGAAGGAATGAGAAGATGAACATTCTCCCCACTGACTCAGAAGAGTTACAGACAATGAGAGAATGAGCAAAAGGAAAAGAGAAATAAATGACACATCAGGAGAGATAATATACATATGACTAGTAAAAATAAATTAAATAGATGAAAGCAACAATCAAAGTAAAAGAAGAAAAGTTCCCTGTGCTAAAGAAAGGACTAATTCTTTAGATCAAAGGGCCCATTCCAAGTATGGGGCAAAATTAATAAAATACACATTGATCAGGACTCTAAATGTTTCCTGCATACATTTCATGAATAAAGAAAATTATGAGGAACTAGGGAGAAGAAATCATATTCTTCATGTTGGGAGGGAAAACCCTTATTGACACCAAAATCTCCTCCTCAACATAAAATGACACAAGGCAAAATCTACAAAATTTTGAGAATTATAGAGAAGATCGTGACCCAAGATTTCCACACTCAGTCAAGCCACTTACATATGAGGACAGCAGAAAGAGTTTCTCAGACATACAAGCATTTTCTTAGTGTTCCATAAACATACATTCCCTTAAAAAGGGAAAAGGAAGTCTCAAAAGCTTTAATAAATAATTAATTAAAAATAAAATGACCTTAAGTGAGAAAAAATAATTAGTAAAGAGAAAAGGGAAAGAAAAAGAGAAATTTAACCAGTTAATATTTAAATACATCTAAATTTAATGTTTTCTTGATTTTACCAAAACATCATGAAGGTTTTCACTCAGGTATGACTATCACATGGATTTCCAGAGTTATTGACTCCAAAATGTATCCTGATTTCAAAGATGTTATAATGTGAAGAAAATGCATCTTCAAAATGATTCAATAGGGTATTAATTTCTAAATAATTGAAGCAATACATAATGTAGAAAATTAATTTCAAAAGAGAAGAAACAATATTTTTAAAATGATACAGAGTTTCCTAATATTACAAAACAACCTAGAAAATTAAAAACTAAGGAAGATATAAAATTATTTCATATGTCTTATCTTTAGAAGGATGAATCAACACAGTAGAAAACCTAGATAAGTTTGGGTATGGTGGTAACCTTCTAGATATAACTCCAAGAAGAAATAATTGATAAACTAGATTTCATTAAAATGAAAAACTTTTGCTCTGTGAGTCACCGTTAAGAGAACAGAGAGACAAGCCACAGACAGGCAGAAAATATTTACAAAACACATAACTGATAAAGAATTCACACAAAATATACAAATAACTCTTAAAATTCAACAATAAGAAAACAAACAATCAGATTAAAAAATACGTCAAAGACCTTAACAGACAGGTCATGAAAAAAGATATACAGATAGCAAATAAGCATAAGAAAAGATGCTCCACATCATATGTCATCAAGGAAATGCAAATTAAAACAACAATGAGATCACTACACACCTATTAGAATGACTAAAATTCAAAACAACTGACAACACCGAACGCTGGTGAGGAACTCTCATTCACTGCTGGTGGGAATACAACATGTTACAGCCATTTTGGAAGACAATTTGGTGATTTCCTACAAAACTGAACATACTTGCACCATAAGATCCAGCAATAGTGCTTCTTGGTATTTATCCGAAGGTGATTAAAACTTATATTCACCCCAATACCCGCACATGGATGTTTACAGAAGCTTTTTTCATAATTTGCCACAACGTGGATATAACCAAGATGTCTTTCAGTAGGTGAATGGATAAGTAAACTGTAGTACATCCAGTCAATGGAATGTTACTCAGTGCCAAAAAGAAAAGAACTACCAAGCCATGAAAAGACATGGAGGGACCTTAATGCATATTACTAAATTAAAAAAGCCAATCTGAAAAGGCTACATATTGTATGATTCCAACTATATGGCATTCTGGAAGAGGCAAAACTATAGATGCAGTAAAAAGATCAGTTTGCCACGGGGCACTGAGAGTAGGGAAGAAAGAATAGGTAGAATACAGAGGACTTTTACAGCACTGAAAATATTTTGTATGACATGAAAATGTTAAATACATATCGTTATAAATGTGTTCAAACCCATAGAACGTACAAAGCCAAGAGTGAACCTTAATGTGAAGTATGGACTTGGGTGATTATGATATATCAGTGTAGGTTCATCAACTGCCATAAGTGTACTACCCTGGCAAGGGATGATAATGTGGGAGGCTATGCATGTGTGGGGGCAGGGGATATATGGAAAAATCTTTGTACCTTCTATTCAATTTGCCATAAACCTAAAACTGCTTTAAAAAGAATTAAGTCTTTCAAAGAAAAAAAAAGAGTAAGGAGCCAAAAGACATGGAAAAAAGCATTATGGAGATGTTTCACAAATTAATAAAATTATTATGCTTTTTTCTAGGAAAAAAGGGATGAATCAAAAATATGGTTTCATTATTTATATTATCCCTAGAGACAACAAAACAATACAGCATGATTAATAGAGAAAAAGTAGAAAAGAAAAAGAAAAGTAGAAAAGAAAAAGAAAAAAAAAAGAAATAGAAAGAAATTATTTTTTAATAACAGAAAATTATAGAGATAGGATATGTCAGATTTCCCAATAAATATAAATGAGATAAACTATTCTATTAACTGACAAAAATTTCCATATGTATTAAAAAATAAAATCCATCTATATTATTTATGACACATTCCAAATAATTAATACAAAAAGTTTTAAAGCATAGGACAGGGAGATTTTAAAAAAGAAGACATTCATAAGAGTATTAGAAATCAGGATAATGCTACTAGATCACACATTTCTTTTTAATTAGGGTAGATATTTTTAAAAGAGATACATTGACAGAGAAAAAAGAACAGATAGATATTCATTCCAATACATATGCAGAAGTCAGCCTCACAAGAAAGAAGCAATTTTCCCTAAGAAGGCTTTAAGTACCCGTAAGCAAAATGTGAAAGAGCACAGGGAGAAAAAAATCAGGCAGATTTTAAAATTATAAAAGACCACTTACAAAGCAGCTAAGCCAATCATGCCCCTCTTAGCATACAGAATAACAACCTCAGGCATTCACTCCAAGGAAAGCCATGAGAGAACTAGGCTCTAAAAATAATGGGAATCTGCTTGCAAAGCAATAAGGGTTCGATTATGGAAACAGAGCGACAATTATGAGAGTTGCTAGGTTAAGTGGAAATTCAGAAGAGGGAGCTAGAGGATCAGAGAAAACTCACTAACTAGTCCTAAAGCAGGTGGACAAGTTACAGTTCACAGGGAAATCTGGAAATTAAATTACACGAGCCACAGGTGACACTGCAAAGGGGAGCTCTTGGAGAGGGCTATGGGAAGATGTTGCCTCTGTACATTTTATGCCCCTGTGAGTCTGCAGCCAAGCATCTGATGTTGGGCCTGGGGCTGCTATTAGTCAACAAGGTCAGCAGTTTGGAAGAAGAACTGAACACCAAGCAGAAAAGAATAAGGACAATCCAGACCCCTCTGGGCATTTCTGCATCTATTCTTCACCCTATCTGCCTACAAAGACCTTAAGAAAGTAATGATCACAATTTTGCTTCCACCCTCCAAAATTTCATGCAAGTTCCTCTCTGGACTAATTCTAACTCAGAATCATACAGGGTAGGGAATTCTGGGAAATGTAGTATTCAGGTTCATCAAGTTAACAAGAGAACAATCCAGCTAGGTTGGTTGGAGCTACAGGAAGGAGATGGCATTTCTACCTTGGGCATTAAGTCTAGAGATGGAAGAAAAATCAAAGCTGAGGAAACTGCAAATCCACAACCAGCAGAGAAAAAAAAAAAAAGGAAAGAAAAGTATAACCAGGAGAAATGGTCAATATGTAAGGAGAACCACTGACCGAAACCGCACACCCTGGCCAGGCCCGACAGTAACCACTTGCACGAGTTATCTTACAACAGAAGGTCCTGGTAAGGAATGCAGAACTAACAAGCTACCGCCAACCAGAAGAATTTGGGAAAGTTCAAAAGGAGAGAGGAGACACCAGTCCATATGTCCTGGCAACCTCCCAGGATCCTTCTCACTGGAATCTGCCTTGGCTGAGTGATGCACGCACCACCAGGAAGGACCCTGAGTCAGAATGACTGGCTAGAGACAACCCGGAAACTAACCCCATTACCATAAAACCCAAGACTGAGCACCACATGTCAGGGCAGTTCTCCTGGGTTCCCTTAGCCTGCTGCTCTCCACCCAGGCACCCCTTCCCAATAAAGTCTCTTGCTTTGTCAGCACGTTTGTCTCCTCAAGGCAATTCATTTCCAAGCGGTAGAGAAGAGCCCACTCTCGGGCCCTGGAAGGAGTCCCCATTCTTGCAACAAATACAGCACTTTCTATCTCCCAGACTAAAAGTTGCATTATTTGGCAGTCTACATAGAGTACCTTTTATCACTGTAAAATAATCCTCCTAGATATTGATAAAAGACACAATCTAAAAAACAGATATAGAAGTCATTTTCTTCACCAAACAGCAGAGAATGAAAATATATAAAGCAAAAACTTTTAGAAATAACACAACAAATGGCCAATTCCAAAAGCATTTTAAGAGCCTTCAGCAAGACTCTTTCAGAAATCAACAGATCAAGGAGAGGAGAAAAAACCAAATACTTATATATGACATTTGAATTACATAATGAGCAACCTTGATTCAATATCTATTTATAGAATTCTGTACTTAGGGAATAAAATTCTTGCCTCAAGGAACATTTATAAAATTTGGCCACACTTTAGGCCATTAAAAATTCAAGAAATACAATAAAGCAGAAATCAACAAGCCATATTCTTTAACAATAAGGTAATAAAATAAGAACTTGCAAAAAATAACCTTTGTATATACACATTTATAGCCACTTTGTAGTTTAAAATATTCTTCTGAATAAGTCTTGATTTAAATAGCAATAAAAATTAAAATTATAAACTATTTTAGATATTAATAAAAGCAAGAACACTGTACATCCAAATCTATAGGAAATAATCAAAAACGTATTTAGAGAAAATTTTGAAATGTACATTAAGTGCATACATAAATAAGAATTATTTAAAATGAATTATCTTTCAGTAAAGCTGCAAGATACATAATCAACACAGAAATATCAGTTTTAATTCTATATACTAACAATGAAAAATCTTAAAGCTAATTTAGAAAACAATCCAATTTACAATAATAGCATAAAAAAGAATAACATACAGAAGAATAAACTTAACTAAGAAGATGAAAGAACTGAAATGAAAACTACAAAACAATGCAGAAGGAAATAAAAGAAGATACAAATAAACGGGTATGCCTCTTGTGGTCATGAACTGGAAGACTTAATACTGCTAAAAAATCTTTCCTACCCAAAGCAATATACAGATTCAGAGCAATCCCTATCTAAATTCCAATGACATTTTTTGCAGAAATAGAAAAAAAATCCTAAATTTCATATGGAATTTCAAAGGATTCTGAATAGGCAAAACAATTCTGAAAAAGCAGGACAAAGCTGGAGATTTTGCACTTCTTGATTTCAAAATATATTACAAATCTACAGTAATCTAAATAGTGTGGTACTGGCTTAAAGACAGGCATAAACTAATGAAACAGAATAGAGATCTCAGAAATAAACCCATACAAATATGGTAAAATGATCTTCAAAAGGGTACCAAGACTCCACAATGGGGCAAGGATAATCTCTTCAACAAATGATGATGGGAAAATTGGATATCTACACACAAGAGAATGAAGTTGGATCTTACCATGTGATATACAAAAATCAACTCAAAATAGATTAAAGAACTAAACATAAGACCTGGAACTAAAAAAGTTCCTAGAAAAAAACAGAGGAACAGCTTCACAACACTGGATTTAGCAATGCTTTTTTGGACATGACACCAAAAACACAGGCAACAAAAGGAAAAATAGACAAACGAGACTACATAAATTTAAAAACTTCTGTGCAGAAAAGGGTACAGTCAACAGAGTGAAAAAGCAACCTATGGAATGAGAGAAAAATATTAGCAAACCATATATCTGATAAGAATTTACCTCCAGAATATATAAAGAGTTCCTACACCTCAATGACAAAAACCCAAATAATCCAATTTAAAAATGGGCAAAGGACTTGCATATACATTTCTCCAAATAAGATATATAAATGAAAATGAAAGATGTTCAACATCACTAATCATCAGGGAAATGCAAATCAAAACCACAGTAACATACCATCTCATATCCATCAGGATGACCACTCTCAAGAAAACAGAAAATAACAGTGCTGGTGAGGATGTAGGAAAATTGGAACACTTATGATTGTTTGTGGGGATGTAAACTGGTGCAGCCACTGTGGAAAACAGTATGGAGTTTCATCAAAAAATTAAAAATAGAATTATCATACAGTCCAGCAATCCTGCTCCTGGGTATATATTCCAAAAAATTGAAAAACAGGAGCTTTAAGAGATATTTGCACACACATTTTCATTGCAGCAATATTCATAGTAGACAGGGGTGGAAGCAATCTGAATGTCTACCAATGGATGAACGGATAAAAAACAAACGCTATATACATACAATGGAATATTATTCAGCCTTTAAAAAGATACAAATTCTGCCATATACTATAACTTGATGAATCTTGAAAATATTAAGTGAAATAAGCCAGTCACAAAAAGACAAATACTGCATGATTCCACTTATGAGCTATCTAAAGTAGCCAAACTCAAAGAAATGAAAAGTAGAACGCGGTTATCAGAGGTTGGGAGAGGGGAAAAGAGGAGCTGCTGTTCAATGGGTGTAGAGTTCAGTTTCGCAAGATGACAAAGCTCTAAAGACCCCTTTCACAACAATGTGCATATAGTTAACACTACTGTACTGGACACTTAAAAATGGTTAAGATGGTAAATTCTATGTTACCACAATAAAAAAATAAATTATCAAAATAGCTTTTAAAAGCATCTAAATAAATAATAGGGAGCAGCTATTAAATTAAAGCAGAAACTGACAAAACTGAAAACAAAAGAGCAATCTTAGGGCTTCCCTGGTGGCGCAGTGCTTGAGAGTCCGCCTGCCGATGCAGGGGACACGGGTTCGTGCCCCGATCCGGGAAGATCCCACATGCCGCGGAGCGGCTGGGCCCGTGAGCCATGGCCGCTGAGCCTGCACGTCCGGAGCCTGTGCTCCGCAACGGGAGAGGCCACAAAAGTGAGAGGCCCCCGTAACAAAAAAAAAAAAAAAAAAGGCAATCTTAACCAGTCAATCTGAAATCTGAGTCCTTGTGAAAAGCAAGAAAATAGAAAATAGAAAGGGAACAAAACTATAAATAAAGACAACTGGGTTTGTTTGTTTAATTATAAGAAGATCCTGTGTTCAGCTGTGGTAGACCGTAGCCCCTTGGGTCTTTGATGCAAAAGGTAAGTGACAGCATGTGTCCACAAACTGTATCATTAAATTATCACAGATGCAGCTGTGTACATATAGTGCCTGATCATTATTATATCACTTAGGGCACACTGGAACCACACGGTATTTATGGCATAGAACAAACCATCACCATTCTCATGCATTGCCAGAAGGAATGCAAAGCAGCGCCAATGAATAAAGGGAACAAAATTACCTCTAAGTCCTCTATGGCATAGGATCTTGCTGGGTGATAAAAAGCCCTGAGCAGGGTCTATCTGAGCGTCTTATGCACCAAACCCATCATCCACTCAAGTATAATTAACTTATATTACTATTATGAAATGACTTTTGGAAAAGCAAATCACCCAGATCAAACATTCAGCAAGTGTCGTAAAAGAAAAATTACCCATTTACGGGAAAACCCTCTCCAATCACAAGTCTATACCCCACAGTTGGCAAAGTGCTTAAGATCCCAGCAAGTCTATCTAAAGACTTCACTCCCCAGAAGTGGCCCTGTGTAGGTGAGAATTCCACATTCTCAGCTGCCTGTTTATTCCCCAAATTAGCAAATGTCCAAAGGGTAAAAGCTATAGAAGTTGGATCACCTGCTAGAGGTTTCCCCTTCTCTGAAGAATTGGGGCCTGCAGTTCATACTGTCTAAATTCTTCTCCTCTGGTTTCTAAGAAATAATTTCTATATTTTATGCAGCTGTCAAAATTGTTTTTGGTGAGACCTGGTCTGCCTCTAGCTCCTTCATACCACATGGAAGTGGAAGCAGAGTGACTAAAAGCATGTAAAATATTTCTGTGTTTATTGTTTATAATATAAACTTGTAAATTTATAATTTGTATATAATACGTTACTGATTTTATTTTTAATTTATAATTGTCTAGATAAAGTGATAAATATATAGTAGTAAATAAATAGAAAATTACCTGAAAAGATACCCGCCAAATTCTTAATATTATTTATTTGGGGGAGATGATTAGCACTGCAATGGAGGATGCAGTGGATGGTTGATGAATTGGGAATTTTCTGATTTTCAAAATCAGATTTTCAGATTTGGGAATTTTCAGATTTTTCTCTACATACTCCCATGTTGTTTGAATTTTCAAAACAAGGTTACATTTCTTTGGTAATTGAAAACAATATAACATGGTAAATCTACATTAAAGAATGGACAAAGGTAAATAAATGTTAAAAAAGAGGGACGCTGATGATAATAATTGAAAACAAAGTGAAATTCAGGCCAAGGAGCCTTTAATCAAGCAAAGATAAATGTCTCCTAGTCATTAAACAGCGAAATCCAAAATAAATGCCATAAATATTACGCACTAAATGACAAAACATCTAAATACATAAACCAAAATTTAAAGAATATTTGGCAAAATTCACAGTCATATTGGGAGATATTTAGCCACCTTACTGTTTTAATAGACTGCGGAAATAAGAAATAAGGATACAGTAGGATTTGAATAAATCATATGCTTACCAGTAATGAGTCTAGTTTGTGTCCTTCAAGAGAAGATACATCCTCTTTTCGAATACCTGAAAAACATATGCAAAACTGTCAAATACCAGACCATAGAGAAAGCTTAATAAATTCCTTCAAGTAGGAACTGTATGTGCCATTCCCTCTGACCACAATGAAATAATCTTAAAAGTTAAGAGTAAGAAGCTAAAGAAAAGCTCATCAAACCACTTAAGGTTTTTTAAAAGCTCCCTGGATGTTGTCGAAGTGAGTCTAATGTTGCAAAATAATAAGCAACTATTAATAGTCAAGAAAATATTGGACAATACTGAGAGAAAATTACCCAACCATATATTAATATATTAAGAAGCAAAAACAATGAAAGCAATGTGATGTTCTCAAGAAATAAGCAGACATACCAATTAAACAGAACTAACAACTAGACTTTAGTGTGTGTTAAAGGTATTTTATTAGTTTATTAGTTTCCTAGAGCTTCTGTAACAAATTACCATGAACTGAGTGGCTGTAACAACAGAAATGTATTGTCTCACTGCTCTGAAGAACAGAAATCTGAAATCAAAGTGTCAGCAGGGCCGTTTTCTTTCTAAAAGCTGTAGGGAGGGTGACTTCCTCACCTCTTCCTAGCTTCTGCCGGTTTTTGGCAATCCTTCGTGTTCACTGGCTTATAAACACATCACTCCAATCTTTGCCTCTAAAGTCGCATGGCATTCTCCCTGTAGGTCGGTGTCAAAATTTCCCTCCTCTTTTAAGGACACTAGTCATTGGATTAGGGTCCACCCTACTCCAGTACAACCTCTTCTTAACTTGATTACCTCTACTCAGGAAGCTATTTCCAAAAATGGTCACATGCACAAGTTCCAGATGGACAGGAATTTGGGGGGAACATAATTAGTCAATACACTTCTTGAATACAGATAAAGAAAACTTAATCCTAGTTAAATTGAGCAAGGAGGTGAAATTTTACCATTAGCCTACTCTTCTGACACCTAAAGGCAGAGACTTCACAGTGACAGGAACTGAGTGACTTTTTTTTTTAACATCTTTATTGAAGTATAATTGCTTTACCATTTTTTTTTTTTTTTTTTTTTTTTGGTACGCAGGCCTCTCACTGTTGTGGCCTCTCCCGTTGTGGAGCACAGGCTCCGGACACGCAGGCTCAGCGGCCATGGCTCACAGGCCCAGCCGCTCCGCGGCATGTGGGATCTTCCCGGACCCGGGCACGAACCCGTGCCCCTGCATCGGCAGGCGGACTCTCAACCACTGCGCCACCAGGGAAGCCCTACCATGTTTTTAAAAAATTTTTATTGGAGTATAGTTGATTTACAATGGTTTGTTCGTTTCAGGTCTACAGTAAAGTGAATCTATCATACATATACGTATATCCACTCTTTTTTAGATTTTTTCCCCACATAGGCCATTGCAGAGTACTGAGTAGAGTTCCCTGTGCTATACAGCAGGTCCTTATTCGTTATTCATTTTATATATAGTGGTGTGTATATGTCAGTCCCAGTCTCCCAATTTATCCCTCCTCTCTGCCCTTTTCCCTGCTGGTAGCCATAGGTTTGTTTTCTGCAGCTGCGACCCTATTTCTGTTTTGTAGGTGAGTTCATCTGAACCATGTTTCTTAGACTCCACATGTAAGTGATACCGTATGATGTGTGTCTTTCTCTCTCTGATTCACTTTATCCTCTCCTCTAACTGCCACTACAGGGCCTCTCGCCACTGTCTGCCTGTGCACATCTGCTTTCTTCTCTTCTTTCTACAGACCTCCTTCTCCATGCGCAGAGGCGCCCTCAGGTCCCATTTAGAGGTTCTCAGTTCCAGGCACACACAGGGATCAATCACCTAACTCTCAGTCCCCATTCCAAATTCCCAGGAGAAAGAGGATTGGCGCAGGCCGTGAGGACACAGTGGTTCCCTTCTACGGCTTGGGGGGCCGTTTTCAGAGAACTGTGACCATCATGAGCTGGACAGCTTCCTCCTGAAGTCTCTACTATAGGGAGCATTTTAAACCAGTAACAAAAGGATAACTAGTAAACTCTCTGGGAGCAGAAAATAACAATTTAGGAGGAAGATGATACAGCCTTGCCACGCAACAAAAATCACACAGAAATTAAAGATTAAATGTAAATAATATTTTTAAATACAGGTAAAAAAAGATGAATATTTGTAATATTACTCTATTTTTAAACTATTCTGAATCATTCCTCAAGTGTAACACACATATTAGTTATATATTATTTTTAAACGTTAGTTGCAGATTTATGGTGTTACTTTATAGTAATATCTCAAGTACGGCAGCATATATATTAATTATATATTAGTTTAAAATGTTAGTTGCAGATTACTTTGAGCCCAAAGAGTGAAAATTTGCCACCAATGAGAATTTTTTTAATGTAATATGCTCAATTCTTTGAAAGATTTTTCAAATACAATTTGGAATAATATATATATCATTGGGATTTGGTGTTTTTAAAGATGATTACTTTGAAAGAAAAGGCAATTATTCAAATATATAAATATCAGTAAGGCTATTTTTTAAATTAATTACAAAATAGTTTGCACAAACCCATTTCTTATTTACAGAAACTACTGTTTCTCTATTTCAGTGTTTGTTTTTTAAGTGTTATTTTAGGTACTATGGCCTCATCAAATGATTCTACAGTGTTTAAAAAAAAATTTGCTTCGTAATTTAAATGTGATTGTTCTAAAAAAAGTCTAGACAACATTCACTTAATGGAAACCCTACTCCCTGCCCTAATTATAATAAAACCTCACGTAGAATTCTGAAGATAGAGGAAAGTTGTTGTTAATTGCATTTCTCATTAAATAAGGCTATCTTGAAAATACTTTTGGATTACCTTTTACTATGGAAACATTTAAAGAAATACATTATTCTACCTCCCTAACTTAATAGTTGAGAAAAATGGACACAATTATATGTATCTTTGCCCACTTAGGGCCCTCCAACATGGGGCACACAGTAAGTGTTCAAGAGTGATGGTTGAATGAAAAAATAAGTGGATTAATCTTCCAACATTTATGGTAAACAATGATTTGCACTGACTAGTATTTTAAATGAGGATGTGAAATAGAGCAGTATTGAATGACTCCATCTTGCCTTTAGTGCCTTTCTATAAAATCTATATTTTTAAGTAAGTCTTTATCTGAGTGTATTTCCTCATTTTTTTCTTTCTCCTGCAAGTTAAAAGCAGAGAACTCCAGTTAAATTGAAATGCTATTTTTTTTCATTTCCATTAATTAATGCTATATAGTATTTAACTCATTTTTCTACACTTGAGTCTAAACCAATTAAATAATCCCAGCAGAGAACAAATTTCTTTTTTCAACTTGAAGTATCTGAAATAATAGATGTGAAAATACCTAGAAAGTTATAATAATGGTATAACACAAAAGGTATTGTTCAAACTATTATTAACAATAATACTTAACCTTTACTGGGTAGTTAATAAGTTTCAGGTATTGAGCTAACTGCTTTATATACATTACCTTATTTAAGCCTGAAAACCACCCTCTGAGATAAATCCTATTATTATCCCCTTAAGGAACATGGGGATTAAGATTAAAGACCTGAGAGTCTGAATCTTGGAGACAAGGCTGTAGGAATGAATGGTCAGTTTACTTATGAACGCCTACTTCTCTGAGATCCAAGATCAACCCAGTGGAAGAAATACTAAGAGTCAACCACTGTCTGATCTAGATAAATTCCTACAGATGTCATAATACAACAACCACTGGCCCATCAAACCACAAAACTAAGTGGATCCAAACCTATTTTTAAGACACTCCAAGCTTTCATAAAAAGTTTCTGGTGAAGAAAAATGGAAATCCACTTGGGATTTAGTATACGGTGGCGAGTGTGCTTTCACTTACACAGATTCAAATATCAAAACTAAAAATACAAGAAAGCAGAGGACGTGTAAAACATTCCCAGCCAACTGTTTCCTGACTGCTGACAGTAGGAGGGAAAGAACTCTTAGTGATATAACTTCTTGTTGGTCTACAAAATAGCTCCTGATTCTGTGAAGAGCAAAATAACATCCTCTTTCTATTGCAATGTAATTGATCCAACAAAGAGGTTATGTATCTGTACATTTTTTTCTCAAGGTCAACTGAACAAATTGCACAATCTCATAAGTGAAAAGGCAAGTGAGTTACTGAGTTTAAGAAACTCTTACACCATCTATGTTGATTTAACATTTGGAAATCTTATTATATTTTGCTATTTCATCTGCTTATTACCATTATATTAATTTTAGAGGAGGCTGTCATATTCTATTTTCACCCAATATATCACAATGAAATGATTAAATATCTTATACTTAGCAATTAACAAAGGACTTTGATCTTTTCCAAAATCATTCAGAAACTGCCAGTATAATGATAATACACACTCGACTGCTTTCAAATAGGACAAGTCCCTGCAAGAGGAAAAAAAGGGAGAGAGACAGAAAAGAACCTCTGTTTTAAATTAAAATGAGAACTGGATTTCTGAGGGCATGCGAACATAAATTTTACATTTTAATTTATCAGGCGGCATTACTGGAGCCACTGACCTGTATTGAAAAGGAAAAGGATAAAAAATAACACACATTTGGGTGTTTTGTAATTAAGAGATTGGTTTGATAGCCTAGGCGTGCTGCATTCATTTACTTTGGTCTGCTAAACAGCTAGATAAAACTAAACAGAGCGAGCCTTTTGGTCATCTCAACTCCTTAGACTACCATATACACGTGTGTTATCACGTTAGACGAATGTTTCTAATTAGGCCTATGTGTCTGGCATTGTACAGGTGATAAGCACAGTTTGCTTGTTGTCCAGAGAAGGCTCCATCTTGAAAGCCAGGTCGTTGCACTGGAGTGTATTTCTCCAAAACCCAGGAAAGCGTGCCTTGATCTGGTTTTCCTCAGTTGCTCAGGTTCCATCAAGCACTATGTTCAGTGCCATCAGGGTCGGTAGATTCAAATACAGGGAAGTCACTGTCCTTGCAATGACGTTGAATTTCGTTCTAAACATATCCAGTTTCAAATCCCAGGCATACAAGTTACTAGCTATTTAACTATGGGAAAAGTTCTTAACCTCTTTGAACCTCAGTTTCATCTTTGTTTTAGGAATAGTAAACCTGTTCTACAGGGAACAGAAATGTTGGGCAATTAAAATATATGTACGACACATATATGGTGGATGATAAATTATTATACATATACACACACACATATATATACAAACACACATATATATATATATATAAGTGTATATATAAGACATAGTTTAATGGGCCTGGCATATGTGTAATTCAATAACCAGTAGCCATTAGTAGTAGTAAGACAAGGCAACATTGTAGAGAAGTTAACAGTTTTGAGTTCTGAAATGAAGCAAATCTGACTTTAAATCCTGAGGCAACTACCTAGTAATCTTAAAACCATGGAAAAAGTAATTTAACCATTCAGTGCATCAGTTTTCTCCTATAAAATGGAGGAAACAATCCCTACCAACCAGAATTTTGTAGGGAGTAAATTAAATTAAATCACGTACATAAAGTGTTTTTCATAAAGTTACCACCTAATAACTTTTTAAAGAAGTAGCTACAGATGCTGGATTAGAATAATGTTTTACCACTTGTTTTATCTCAGTGACTCCCTGACATGAAGGGGATGTTCCGCGTATATTTGTTGAATGGTCCTTTAATTGACAGATCATGTCCCATGGATCAGATATGAGGCACCAGCACTCCTGTTCTCAACTACTTTGTTTCTATATATCAGAACAGAAATTTTAATTTATGTCTGACTCTATATTTTGATTGATGTGTTGTAGCCTTAGATTTGAATGCAGACAATAAACTGTCACAACTGAACTTGGGGTATTGTCAGGTTACCCTGACAACTGTTAAGATTAGCTTTCTGGAAAAATCCTAAAATGTAGGAAGAAATGAAATGAGAATACTAATGTGGTACCAGGATGCACTATCAGTGTGATGCTGGGCAAACTATTACCTCTCTGAGCCAGTTTTCTCATCTATAATGTGGAGAGAATTGATTCTAGGTCTTTTCAGTAACTAAAAATCATGTCCTTTGTTACATGGTCATGAGTACCTTTCACCTCTCTTTTCCTTTAGAATTACAGCTTTCTCAACTTCGTCTGTAGTACACCTCAAATTAACTTTTAAGCGTGGTGTGGGCAGGGATTGAGGTTAATTTTTGTTTCAGCACCGTTGCCCAGTTATTCCAGCACCATTTGCTAAAAGGCTCTTCCTTTCTTCATTGATTTGTCTTGGTCTTTGTTGAAAATCAAGACCATTTATGTGTGTGTTTATTTCTGGACTCTATGTTATGTTCCTTTGATGAATTTTTCTCTTATGTCAAGACCATGCCATCTTGATTACGGTAACCTTCATAATAAGTCTTGAAATCAGGTAATGTGAGTTTTCCAAAATGTTCTTCTATTTAAAGATTTCTCTGGCTTTTCTATGTCTTATGAATTTCTATATATATTTTAGAATCAACTTGTCAACTTCTACCAAAAAGTCTGTTAGGATTTTGATTTTGATTTTATCAACTCTATGGATCAATCTAGAGACAACAGATATCTTAAAAGTATGTAGTCTTCTGATTCAAAACATTCATTTATTTAGGTCTTCTTTTGTTTTTCTCAGCAGTATTTTATAGTCATCTGTAGAGAGATATAATGTATCTTTTCTTGTAATTATTTCTAAATATTTTATGTTTTAATGCTACTATAAATGGATTTTTTCTTGATTTTATTTGCCAGTTTTGCTACTGATATGTAGAAATTCATTTGATTTTTATGTATTTTCCTTGAATCCTACAAACTTACTATAGTATCTTTATGGGTTTATTTTTTTTTTTTTTTGATTCCTCAGTATTTTCTGCATAAACAATCATGTTGCCTAAAAGTAAAGACAGTTCTTCCTTTCCAACCTTTATCGTTTTACTTGCTTTATTGCACTGGCGAGGACCTCTAGTGCCAAACTGAGTAGAAATCCTGAGAGCAGATACCCTGTCTAGTTCCTGATCTTGCGGAGAAGCATTCAAATTTTCACCACAAAGTATGATGTTGGCTGTTATTATTTTGTTTTGTTGTAGATCCCTTCAACAGACTGAGAAAAATTCCTCTCTATTCCTATATTGAGAAATTTTTTTCATAAATGGATGAACTTTGACAAATGATTTTCTTGCATCTATCAATATCATTACATGGCTTTGCTCTATTTTGCTATTAATGCTGTGAATTACACTGATTGATTTTTGAGTGGTAGCCCAGTCTTGCAATCTTGGGATAAAGCTCACTTAGTCATGTGATATTACCCTTTTCATATATTTTTGTATTCAGTTGCCAATATTTTGTCAAGGATTTTCACATCTATATTTATGAGGCTTATTATTCTATTATTTTCATTTCTTGTAGTATCTCTGTCAGGTTTTGTGATTGGGGTTATGTTGCCTTAAATATCAGTAGGAAAGTATTCTTTATTCCTTTTCTAAAAGAGTTTATATAAGAATAATACTAATACTTCCTGAAATAGTTGATAGAATTTATCACTGAAACCATCTGAGCTTGAGATATTTTGGGGGGAAGTTTTTTACATGAATTCTTTTAAAAGATATAGAGATACACATATTTTCTATTTATTTCTGTAAATGTTGGTAATTTTTGTGCTTTAAAATATTTTAGATGTCATCTAAAGTTGATGATACATAATTTGTTGATTGTTTTCTTGTTATATAACTTGCTGAAAGAGATATTTTAAATTCTCCATGTATAATTTGCATTTCTCTTTCTCCCTTTAGATATGATTGCTTTAGTCTCATGTATTTTTAATCTCTATTATTAGGTCCATACACAGTTAGGATTATTAAGTCTCCCTAGTAAGTTGACCAGTTTATTAATGTAAAACGTCCTTCTTTATTTCCAATAATATTCCTTATCTCCAAGCCTACTGTGTCCAATATTAACATAGTCACACCAGCTTTCTTATGCATTGTATATCTTTTTCCATTCTTTTATGTTCAAGCTCTCTGCCTTTTTGTATTTAATATGCATGTCTTGTCAATAGCATAGAGTTGGATCTTGCATTTTTTACTTAGTTTGATCATCTCTTTCTCCATTTGGCACTTATATTGAATATAGTCATTGATACAGTTGGGTTTACGTCTATGATTTTGCTACTTTTTTCTATTTGTCACATCTCTTTGCTGCAGATTTTCCTCTGTTATTAATTTTATGCCTTCTTGTTGGTTAATTGAATTGATTTTAGTAGTCTTCTTAAAATTTCTCTATTGTCCTTTAGCTATACATTTTGTGTGGTTACTCAAGGTTTACAAAAATGCATCCTTAATTTATCGTAGTCAACTTATACTTAATATTGTACATTTCATAGAAAATATAAGCACCTTGTAACAGTATAAATCCTTTCAATCCCCTTCCTTTGCCTATTGTTATCATATATTTTACATTTACATATGTTATAAACCCTGCAATGCATTGTTGACAATTTTAAACCATCAGCTGTCTTTCAAAGAAACTAAGAAAAAAAATGTAATTTTTACCCACATACTTAGCATTTTTTATGTTCTTTATTCCTTCCTGCAGATCCAAGTTTCATCTGCTGTCATGTCCTTTTAGTCTGTAAAACTTACTTTAGCCTTTCCCATAATGCATTTTTGCTAGTAACAGATTATCTGGCTTTAGTTTATCTGAAAACGTTAATCAAAATATTGAATCCACCTGCCCATATACCATTAAAAATAATCCATATATTCTTCAGTGTGGCAGAGACATCTATTCCTCGCAAAATATCCATAACCTACTCGATTTCTCAGCCCTTTGCAATTAGGCAGGTCACAACTTCTGTAAGTTTGTTACTTCCAGGCAAAGCATTTAAGAGCAGCTATGAGGTTTCCGTTAGGAAACCTCTGCAATCATGGAGGCCATATATTTTAAATATTTCACCTACAAGATAGTGAAAACTCTGTCAGCCTAGATCCATGAACGACTCTGGAGCAAAGTCCTTTCCCTTCCCTGGCCTGTGATCTGTACTGGACTGCATTATATAAATTTTTGTTGTATCAATCTATTGAGATTTGAGGATACTTTGTTACCTGGTCTAGCCTAGCCTAGTACACCTGCTGATTTGAAATTATATACTAAATTATTACGATATATGGTTTTTAGGATTCCCTTTCTATTTTACTGATCTATCTGTCCTTTCTGATACCAATACTAAACTCTTTTGATTTTTATAACTTTATAATACAGTATGATGTTTGTTGGGGGGGGACATACAGTGTCATTACTCTTTTTTCAAAAATACCAAAATAGTCTCAAATATACCATCCTTAGAAGTCACCTTTAACTTAACTTTAATCATATTACCAAAAAGAGTCCGATCGGGGTTCAACTTATATATAATATTTATTTAACTAAATTGAGACTTCTTATCCAAGCACACATCAGATCTTCCCACTTGTTCACCTTATTTACATCCCACAGTAAAGCTTTATAATTTTCTCAATATAGATTCTGCACACTTCATTTAAGTTTATTCCTTACCATACTAAATGATATATTTTTACCGCTGTATATTCTCACTGATTGTTTAATGTATATATTGTTGACTAGAACCTGTATACGAATGACCCTATTTACTACATTGGAATCATCTTCATGGCTAATGCATCATCCTGCATCATATATATTTGTATATATATTTCACAGAATTATGAATTCCATATGGCCTTCTTGATTAGGTCACCAAAGTATAGAACAAATTTTGAAAGTACTTTTTTGTTGTGTTGTTTAAAAACTGAAAGGGACGTTAGGATTATCTAGTCTACCTTTCTCATTTTTTATGTAAAATTATAAAGGCTATTTAAGAGAAAACACTTCAGTTTCAAGGCCATACTGATTTCAACTTAACACATATTCATTGAGAACTTAACATGCTTTTGATATCCTGATTCTAGGAAGCCCAGAACATGCCCCAACCACAATCTAAGATAGGCATATAGTAGCAGCTCAATAAATGTTTCTTTGATCAATTTGATTGCTTATTTTGAAACAACAGTGTCATTGCTAGGGGTTACTGCACATCAAATTTATGGAGAGCAAGCACTACGATCATGAAAATTATTTGAGCGTGCTTTTGCATCGATTCATAGTTACCACAAATTCTTTTGTGAGTTTCAGAGGAAAAAAATCTGCCTTTGTAATTGGAAAAATATAAGGATTTGGAGCTCCAGCAGAAGCAAGGTGAAAGGATTTCCTCTCCCTCTTGGGCTTCCCAAAGTATTTTCCATCTTACAAGAAATTACACATGGTTCCCTGGCCCCAGAAGCCTAGTTTTCTAAGCTTGTTTTTAAACATGGCATGGGTTTGCAGACAGCTGCCACTGGAAGCATCTATGGCTTCATCTCCTTCAGTGAACAGCTGAGTACATTAAGATATAGCACCACTTTCTCAAGGGTTGCATCCAAGCCAAAGGAGATTAGGACAAGCCTCAACTCATGCACACAAAAGGGAGAACAAGTTAAAAACAGAAATTAATTTTCAAGAGGTTAAATTAAGAAACATGGATAATCAAGTCAATGTGGGTTAAGACGAAAAACTAGGATGTACCAGGCGAAATCTCTGATGTTAAGATTTATCACATAATCAAGGCTAAGACCATATCCTTTGTAGCTGAAGTCTCAACTCTGCCATTTTCTAGCTGTGTGATCTTTACATTTTACTTAACCTCTCTGAGTTTCAGCTTCCACATCTGTAAAGTGAGGATAACATTGTACCTACCTTAAAAGGTCTCTGTGAGGGCTCTATATGATCCTTAATAAACACTTGCCATGATGCCTTGTGCACAGTAAGTCTCAATTAAGTAACACAGACCCAAGGAAGGCAGTTGAATATTAACAGATAACAAACAGTCCGATCCAGGAGAGAGGTAATTATGCTCACACATTTTTAAGCCAATAGTTTAAGAGCTGATTTTTTTAAAAAATTAATTTATTTATTATTTTGGCTGTGTTGGGTCTTCGTTGCTGCGTGCAAGCTTTCTCTAGTTGCAACGAGCAGGGGCTACTCTTCATTGTGGTACGCGGGCTTTTCATGGCGGTGGCTTCTCTAGGCGTGCGGGCTCAGTAGTTGTGGCTCACAGGCTCTAGAGCACAGGCTCAGTAGTTGTGGCACAGGGGCTTAGTTGCTCCGCGGCATGTGGGATCTTCCCAGACCAGGGCTCGAAGCCGTGTCCCCTGCATTGGCAAGTGGATTCCTAAGCACTGAACCACCAGGAAAGTCCCAAGAGCTGATTTTAAATCAATCAAAATTGAGATATTATTTCAAGCAATATCATTCCTTTTAATTCAACTCCATATTAAGGCAGTAGGCATTGTGGATTACAAGGATGAAGACGGCATAGTTTCACCTTTCAGTGAACACTAAATCTAAGAGTGGGGAAAGGAAAATCACAGTAGAATATGATGGAGTGTAATGGGTACTATGTGACCATCAAAGAGCTCTCTGAGGGAGAGTGACTGTGTTGGCTGATGTGATCGGGGAAAGCTTTAAAAAGGAGGGGATATTGGAGCTTTCCTGGTGGCGCGGTGGTTGGGAGTCTGCCTGCCGATGCAGGGGACGCAGGTTCGTGCCCCGGTCCGGGAAGATCCCACATGCCGCGGAGCGGCTGGGCCCGTGAGCCATGGCTGCTGAGCCTGCGCGTCCGGAGCCTGTGCTCCGCAATGGGAGAGGCCACAACAGTGAGAGGCCCGCGTACTGCAAAAAAAAAAAAAAAAAAAAAGGAGGGGATATTTATACTGAGTCTTGAAGAATCAGTAGGGTTTTGAGAGATGGAAGTAACTGGAGATGGTTGACTAAAGGAATGAATAGAAAGAAACAGGACCAGAAACAAGAAATGAAGGGGACTGATTATACATTTATTCATTCATTTATTCACGCATGTGATAAATATTGGATGTTTGGGAATCAGAGTTTATTGAATTTGGTTAGAATGCAGAACGTGGGGAAACTGGGAATCAATCCACAAACAGGTAAGCGGGGGCCCAGGCATGGAGGATATATGGATGCCATGCTATGATCCCAAGTAAGGGAGAGTCACCAGAAACGACTGGAGCTCTGCTTTTAAGATTATTATCCCACAGGCGGAAGGTCCTTAAGGGAGTCCTGATGAGAGGTGATGAGGGTCTAGGTTTGAGGGTGGCAGTAAGAACACAGGAGGACAGCTGGCAGGATTGATCACTCGTTTGGCAAGGATATAAGCCCCAAATAAACTATGTTCTGCACCGCCGTGACTAAGGAAAGAGTCGTTATCAAGCTGGCATGTCAGGAAGAAGCTGATATGGGGGAACAAAGGGGAGGAATGATGATGTTAAGATCAAATAACATCATGATTTTGAGGTTTTCATGGGGAAACCTGAAGAAAACTTGGGATGAGTGAAACTGCTAAGAACCAAGAACCGTGACCATGGGAGCCTCAGGGAAGCAAGGGGCACTCTTGAAAAATCAGGCACTGAAGAACTACGTTCAGCTCTCTCAAAGGAACCAAGATTTGGTTCATCAGCTTCCAGCATCATTAGGACCCGCTGTCAACAGCAACCCTGTATGGCAGCAATAAGTAAAAATAAGAACGTCCCCTCTTATGAGCACTTTCACATTCTTTTGTGCTCCTAGAATCTAATTTGTGGTTCTTAGAGACTTCCAGAGATGGGAGACCTTGAAGGAAGAAATGCAAAACTTCATGCTATTCTGACAGACAGAACTCAAACAGGATTTAACTGAAAAACAGATGTGACCTTTTTTCACCCCAGCTTTGGGGAGTAGTTCTTATTGTTTATTATTACTATTATTTATCAGGACGACGATGGTGACAGCAGTGATGAGTGTCTCACGAAGAGAACGTAGCCCAGCCCAACTTCACACTTTCTAAGGAATGAGAAAAATGAGCCACAAGCAGGATGAAGACAGTGGTCCCTCCTTGCCTTCTGTTGGAGGTCCCACCAATGTTGTGGTTGTGAGTGCCCAAGAGGAAATGCTCCCCGTTAAGGAGTAATGAAGGGAGATGGTCTGGTTAATGAACAGCAGACGAAATTTAGATGTAGGAGTACTCATTTCTGCAAACGTGCAAATCCTAGCAACTACACAACGACTAGTTGACAAGCTCCATTTATGTTTGTAGAATTACATTCAGGGATCCTAATAAAATTGTTTCCCCTCTCGTCACGGGGAGAACTGAATTAATTCCAATGAGGGTAAACGTGTAGATCTATCCCATAGAAGACAGCTAGGTTTCTAGCAGAAATCAGTGTTTTTCCTTCTGAGCTTCTTCCAGAGTGGTGTCAGTCTCCAGGGGGTTAGTCTGAGTACTTCAGTAGCATGGTTTCCACTGTGCATCTCGTAGATACAAATTGAGTTTACAGGATTTACTTTTTTTTCAACGTGCTTCCCCAGCTAGGATTTCTATTGGTTATAACAACCCTGTGATGCAGGCCAGATGTCTGATGAGGAAGCTCGGGCAAAGAGAAGTTCTACCACTTTTCAGGGCACGCACAGCTGCTGGGTTTAATGATAGACCTAAAACTGGAACCCATTCCCTCTCTTGCCAGCCAGCCTCCTGATGGCAACACACTGTGCTTAAAAATCAGAAAAAACAAGTGAAGATTGACAGTTTCCTTATTGAAGTAGCCTACTTTCCTAATGAACTTAGAGCTAAGGTACCAACCACAGAAGCAATGATAAACATGTTCTTCTGGGGCTTTACACGTCACTCATTTTATTTATAAAAACATGGTGGAGCCAAAACAAATAAAGAGCACATCCCCCATCTATTAAGTGTTTGCTACATGCATTGCAAAGCAATCTACACTATATTGTTTTCTCACTTAATACTTAACCTTGTAAGGAAAGTATTATTCTCCCCACGTTACAGATATAAAAGCCAAGACCCAGAAAAATAAACTAACTTGCTTTGATATAGATGTAACTATCACGTGTTTAAGTCTTGGTATCACACGTGACTCTGCATTCATGCTGGACTGTCCTCTTTCACCCTTATCTCCGGCATGGAGTCATAAGTACTTCCCCTTCCCCAGAGGAGACCAGAGCTTACAGCTTCCAGGGTCCCGGAGCTGTTGCAAGAAGACTGGAAGGAAACAAGATGGCCTTCACAGTGTGTGACCTTAGCCTGAAAACGACACCAGGCTTTGGCATGACCAAAGCATGTGTCTGCAGTGTGGTTCCGTAACTGGGCACAACTGTGATGGGGCAAGTCTGCCACCCAGGCCATCCACCTTCTGGTCAAGTATCCCTCTCAGTCCCTGTAGGTACCAGTGGCTTCATGCAAGATCTGGTCTTCTTTAAACTTGGTTTCTCTACTCTCATGCTCAAGTGTAAAGTATCTGCAAAGAGTTAGAAGAGCTCAGCTTTTCAGGAGAATGTTTAGGGGAAAGGACTAAAACTCCAACATACAAATTCTCAGAGGTCCAAGGGGCCATCCTGAAGTCCCAGAATCCCACACTGGATATGAGGGGAGATGACCACGCTGCTCCTCCAATGCGGGGCTGGGTGGGGGGTGATTTTGGCACCAGGAGGAAGAGCTGTTTCCTACGTTTAGCATTAATGATGTTGCCTTGAACGTATATGTGCACATAAGTGACTTGATATAATCATACCCGCCCCCAAATCTGGAATGAACTTCACTAACAACGTGAACTCTAAACTGAACCAAATTCAATACTTATATTTTACTGACTTATAGAAGAAAATTTAAACGTTTAACTTTTGGTGCGGGGGGCGGTCATTCTTAGGTCACTCATAAAGATGGCCCCTAGGTAGCCACGTGAGAGACTGAGTGAGCCCTCCCCGAGTTGGCGCTTTTCCTTTCCCTGATTCCAGGCCCTTCCTGAGTCCAGATTCCAGAGCTCCCTGAATTGCTCCTATTTTTGCATGAGAACCAACCCACAAATGGTGGACGTGTAGAGTAACGGACAGCTTTCGTACACTAGGTTTCTTAGGTAAGTTATACAGTTTCAAAACATAGAAGTATTAGGCAGTATTAAAAAGTGGTTAAAAAATGTTACTGCCAGTAAGTGTTGAATCTCAGTGCCAACATTAGGACAATTTATTGACTCCCTCTAAAGTCTAGTTATCTCCATTTATAAGATGGGAATTATGACCCAAACCTCATAGGACTGCCACAAAAATTAACTAACATATACACAGTGAGCAGGTTTACCTGGAATAAAGGACAAGGACTGTTGGAGAAAAGTTCCAGAAAGGGCAAAGGTTGTATCATGGAAGGTCTTATATGCTATGCTAAGAAGGTGAGACTTTATATTTCAGGCAACCAAGCAATTAAAGGGCTTTGTCCACGGGAAAGACAAGGTCAAGTGTGCATTTTAAAGAGATCACACAGAGAGAATACCGGTCAGGGAGATTGGAGAGGAGACAGGAAATAGATAAACGGGCCCCAGAAGAGGAGAAAAATTGTGGCCCAAATCCAGGGGATTGATGATGGAGGCCTAGGTAGAGCAGTTGGCATTGGGTTTAGAAAGCAGGAGACAGCATTCTCCCAGCCCTCGGAGTGCAGATATTTAGATTATGAACAGAGTGAATTGAGCCCCTCCTACTGCACAAGACCTGTGAAGAGGTTTTTTGGGTTTTTGTTTGTGTGTGTGTGTGTGTGGTTTCATTTTTTTTTTTTAAGTCACATGTCCACTAAGTATACCCCAATGGGGAAAGTGTTCTGTATTTCAGGACCTTAGGAAATAAATCATAAAATCAGGGAAGCTTGAGTTTCTAACAGTGTCACTACTGCCTATCATCCCCCAATTATACCCCAGAATGGAAAATCTCCTTATTCAAAAGAAACCCCAAATAAAACCCTGCATTATCCATTATAGCACAGAACCAAAGTGTCACTGTTCTTTAGCTAAGGTATGAGATATCAAAAGCAGTGTGCCGACAAGGAGAATAACTATGTCAAGGGTCGTTGTTCAGGAAAAGTCAGAGGGGATCAGAGGTTTTACCTCTGGGCCACAGTGAAGTGGTCTCAGAGTCCCTGCTTTTCCAGATACCAGCTCTGAACTCATTGCTTGAATGTGGGCTGCCCCGAAAGCATCAAGAGGACGAATGAAATGTTTCAGTTGTCCACACTAGTTTAGAAACTCAATAAATATATATGTCAAGCCTGTGACTACCTGTATCTTTTTTTGTTGCCTGTGCTTATTCTAATTATAGCTGGGAGTGGGGAGCACAGAATGAAATTAAGTTTCATAGAAATGTCTGATTTACAGGATGCAAGTGAAACTCTTTACAACAGTTTTGGAATTAAGACGAAAGATCAGATGTGTTCCGTGAGTCCTGTACTGCAAACTGAATGCATCAGTTTAAGCTGGGCCCCTACTGTCTCTAACCTTTACTCCCCTTCTCCAGTCCACGTCCCACCCCTGCTGCCTGCCTACACACACACACACACACACACAGAAATCATTTTCAACACTGTATTTAACACTTCAGTGCATTTTGGGGGCAAGTGAAAAGGGGTACCAGCCTCTTTCTGAAATCCAACAAGTCTAATAGCTGGAATTATTTTCTTAAGAATAATGAGATTGATGCTGTAGTTTCTATGTGAATGCCCTGGAGATGGCAGACGTTATTTATACACAGAATATTCCTCAGAATACAATCATGAAGAAGGACACATTTTACTTTCTGTGGCTTTTAACTCCATAGGTCATCCCAGTGCCTTGACACATAATAGAATTTGCAAGACAGCTCTGGGAGTTTGGTATCTCCTGGCTTCAGCACTTACAAACTCTGCACCCTTGTACAAGTTCCCTAACTTGCTCTCTGAGTGTCAGTTTCTTCAACGGTAAGGTGGGGATAATAATAGTATCTACATCATTGTCATAGGGCTGGGGTGAGGGCTAATTAACGATTCACGGAAAGCCCTCAGCGCAGCCAGGCGTACGCTAAACGCTCAATATATGTTAGCTGTTATCATTTTCTTAATTATTAACATAACTATTTTTGTTAGTCAGAAACAATAGGATAATGAAGATAGAGGAAAAATTATTGAGGTTTCTCCAAGATACAATTCAGTACGATGGGTCCTTTCACCCAAGGTTGGTTGCTATCTGACATATATTGCTTTGAAATGTCCAGTCCTTTTAGCTTCACAATCACGGCTCTCTCCCTCCTTCCTTCCCCTTCTGAGTGGGTCAAAGATGAACCTGAACCCTGTGAGGGGGATTTACTGAGGTAAGGAACAAGGCTGGGCTGGAGGTAGGCAACGTGAAACCAAATCCTATCTCTTCCACTTGAACAAGTTCTTTAAAAGCTCCAAATCCTCGCTGCCTTCTCTCTAAAGCAGGGATAAAAAAATATCCATCTCTAGTGTTGTTGTGATTATTAAGAATGAACAAAAGAATAAGTGTAAAGCAAACGTAAAGTATGATCATGGCAGGAAACAGGGCAATGTGTTTCTTTCCCTCCCAGGGTGGCCCCAAAGGACACATGTCATAAATTCTAAAGGAATCCCTCCTTCATGAACCCCTGAAGGCCACAAAGTTCCTATCAGGGCCCAGTGACATCTAAAGATGAGCAGGTATGTCTACATCCTGTCCCAGGATGGAGCGACCATCCACAGGGCAGGAACCAGGTCAGATCAATGTCCTGAACACCACCACCAGCTCGCTCTTCCTCCAAGAGTCTACTGTGTAGTTCACTTTCTCAGTGAAGCCCTTTCACATTTAATGGAGAGGGTTACGTATCCTGCCTTTTGCCTGATTGTAACAAGAAACCTCAAGCCCAAGCTAAAACCAGTGAAAGAAAGACATTCAACAACAAAAAATTGGGAGTACTTGTTGATTTTTTTTTTTTAATAAATGTGAGCCTTGAAGGTCATAGGCTGCCTTTCAAATCCTTACCTATTTTGTTATTGCCTATTTTGTATTAGAATACAGAGACTACATTTAGGAAAAATGTTAAATGAGAACATGGTGTCAAAGAGAAAAATAAAAGTGAGAAAATTAAAGGAAGTTGGGGTAAGGGCATAAAAAGGGTTTAGGAAAAATTGTGAGCTGGACCACAAATTTTGTTTCCTACTTCCAACGGGGAAGGAAAAGTGATAAGCTTTGAGGCTGATAGCATGCATAAGATGAAAAGCCAGATAGTGAAGTGTAGTTGGTGAAGTGTAGCTGTCCCTGGTATGGGGACTAGAGACAGACTTTTCCCATGAGCCCTTATGAAGGAGGACTGTGTCATAGCTTGCAGCTAGTCTTCCTGAAACCACTCTTGTCCTGTAAATCTGTCCTCCTCTCAAAAACCAAAATGATCTTCCCAATGAACAAAGTTTATTACATCACTTCCCAGCTGAGTATCTCTCAGTGTCTTTTTGTCCTCATTGGAAGTACGATTCTTGTTGCGCTGGTAAACGTTTAACAATCAGCTCCTGGAAGGAGGCAAAGGCCCTGACGTACAGCACTTGCCAGTTATTGTGGTGCAGATATACTCCTACTACGGCTGATTTCAGGTTACCAAAGTGACGTCACTGAAAGCAAACTGGGAAGAGATGTGTACAAATACACTACTGTATAGAGCTTCCACCATATAGATACCTCCACAACACAGAAAATAGCCAAAAAAAGTAATCAACCAGTGAGGAGTCTTGAGTACCATCTTTTAAAAATATGATATATTTAGTCGTAAGTTTACATAACTGAATTGTTTTTAAGTTTTTCTGATGTGGACCATTTTTTTTTTTTGTCTTTCTACATTTTTACTGTCTTAAGATTATAACCCTATAAACTCATTTATCAACTATCTTCCTTTGCTATATTATTCTTGGCACTCAACTAAGACTGCTGAAGTCTATCGTACCTTGTATTTTTACATTCTCAAATAAGAACTTAAGATTATAAAATGTGCATAAATATTATGTAAAATAATTTTGCCATTCAACATATTTGAAGAGATGAAACTTTTATGCATAAGAATTTACCTAAGAGGATAAATATTATGAACCAACCTTCCTTTTAAAGTCAAATGACAGAAAATTCAAGCCCTGTGCATTGTTTTAAAGTCTAGTGAAAACATTTCTTGGGCCACAGTATTGACAATGTAGAAAATTTTAACTATTGGAGATGGGATTATGGAAGAAAACATGAAAAGTTCAGATGTCTTCTATCTTACAAAAGGTTATCGACCTGTGAAAGCCACTCCCTATGTGCCAGAAAACGATCTGGTATAAACCAGTCCTGTCAGTAGAGGAGGTTACAGTGACATGTGCGTTATTAACACTTCTAGACTTCTACTTTTTCCAAGAATAGAAGCAAAATGTTTAATAATTCCCCCACCCCCAAATCCTTAAACTCAATATCACAGGCACAGAATGTAAGCAAATCTGGGATGTTCTCCAACAGATAAGCAATAGCACAGCTATGTTATTCTCAAAAATACTGTCTAGATATTCTTTCCTCTAAAATCAAAAGCTCAGTGGCCACACTTCTAACAGTCTGCATTAGCTGACATTAAATACATTTGTTGTGCCACAAGGATGTGGACCATTTTTAAAGTCTTTATTGAATTTGTTACAATACTGCTTCTGTTTTACGTCTTGGTTTTTTTGGCCGCAAGGCATGTGGGATCCTAGCTCCCCGACCAGGAATCGAACCTGCACCCTCTGCGTTGGAAGGTGAAGTCTTAACCACTGGACTGCCAGGGAAGTCCCACACATAACTGAACTTTTAATGATAACTATTGAACAATAGCTTGCAAGATTCTGGTCTATTTAGCACATGACTCTCTCAAACCCATAAGCTGATTCCAACACAACGCTGCTTCAGAGCCACCCTAAGATCTGTCCCCAGTTGTCTCCTCCAGGCTTATTCTTGGCCTCCTGCTCTCTCATACCCTCTACTCAAGACATCCTGAAGCACTGCAAACCATCTCTGCTTTCTCTTGTTTCTGAGCCCTTGTTATAAGCTGTTCCCGTTGACTGGAAGACCCTAGCTAACGCTTACTTGTCCTGCAGATCTCCATTTACACATCTTCCCCTCCAGGAAGTCTTCTCTAGTGTTGTAAACTGGTGTGAGAGCTGTGTAGTACAGACTGAACTTGGCCCGAACCTGGCCTTTCTCCTTGACTCCTTGGAGGAAATCTCCAAACCCTTGGAATGTCCTGGGATAAGAGCGTGCTTGTTTAAGGGATTAATCTCCAAAATAGATGAACAGCTCATACAGATCTATGTCAAGAAAACAAACAACCCAATCAAAAAATAGGCAGAACAAGGGGGATGGGGATAGGGGAGGAAAGGAATGGGAGTTTGGGATTAGCAGATGCAAACTATTATATAGAGGATGGATAAACAACAAGGTCCTACTGTATAGCACATGAAACTATATCCTGTAACAAACCATAATGGAAAAGAATATGAAAAAGAATATATATATATATATGTATAACTGAGTCACTTTGCTGTACAGAAGAAATTAACACAACATTGTAAATCAACTATACTTCAATAAAATCTAAAAAAAAATGGGCAGAATAGACATTTCTCCAAAGAAGACATATAGATGGCCAAAAAGCACATGAAATGATGCTCAATATCACTAATTATCAAAGAAATGCAAATCAAACCACAATGAGGTATCACCTCACACCGTCAAAATGGCCATCATCAAAAAGTCGACAAACAAATGCTGGAGACGGTGGACAGGGAACCCTCCTACACCGTTGGTGGGAATGTAAACTGGTGCAACCATTATGGAGAACAGTTTGGAGGTTCCTTAAAAAACTAAAAATAGAGCTACAATATGATCCAGCAATCCCACTAATGGCCATGATTTGAAAAGATACATGCACCCCAATGCTCAGTGCACCACTATTTACAATAGCCAAGACATGGAAACAACCTAAATGTCCATCAACAGAGGAATGGATAAAGGAGATCTGGTACATATATACCATGGAATATTACTCAGCCGTCAAAAAGAACGAAATAATGCCATTTGCAGCAACATGGATGGACCTGGAGATTATCATACTAAGTGAACTAAGTCAGACAGAGAAGGACAACTATCATATGATATCACTCACATGTGGAATCTAATTTTTAAAATGATATAAATGAACTTATTTACAAAAGAGAAACAGACACAGATTTCAAAAACTTATGGTTACCAAAGGGGAAACGTGGCGGGGGCGGGGTGAGGGGTAAATCAGGCTTGGGTTTAACACATATACACACTACTATATATAAAATAGATAACCAATAAGACCCTGCTGTGTGGCACAGGGAGCTCTACTCGGTACTCTGTAATGACCTGCATGGGAAAAGATTTTGAAAAAGAATGAATATATGTATAACTGAACCACTTTGCTGTACGCCTGAAACTAACACAACCTTGTAAATCAGCTCTACTCCAATAAAATAAAAAGAAATAAAAAGTGTCCTTGTTTATTTGGAGGACTTGGGCCACACTCAAGAGTGCACGCTAACAGTGTGATTTATGGTGGAAGTTTTGGGCTGCAAGGTATCAGTTTGACCTCTAGATGGCCTGGAAATGAAGGTCAGCCACACGGGCGGTCAACCGTATCTATGGAACTAAGGCCTAATAAAAACACCACATACCGCGACTCTGCTAAGCCGCTCTCGGGACAATATTCTGTAAGTATTGTGACACATCACGGATGGGAGAAGGCCACACCGCCCATGACTCCAAAGGGACAGGACAACTGGAAGCGTCACATCTGGAACTCTCTGGGCTCTGCCTCATCTTACCACTTTCCTTAGCTGATTTTCATCTGTATCCTTTGCTTCCATAAGCCATAATTATGAGTATAACCACTTTCAGTGAGTTGAGTCTTTCTAGTGAATCACTGGAACTGAGATGGCCTTGGAGACCTCAAAATTGCAACTGGTGTTGGAAGTCAGGGTAGTTTGAGGGATTCCCAAACTTTCCAGTGGCCCTTTCAGGTGCTGTTACTGTAGTACACATATCACCCTATGTGGTGTTTGCCTGTTTATCTGTCTGAGAATACGGACTATGCCTTATTCACTATTCCATCATTTCCAGCAAAATGTAGCCATTCAAACACTGATAGAATGAATTTAATGGACATGTCCTAATATTGATATAAGAACCGCACACTTGTTCCCTAGGACTATTTTTATTATAACACAAATCAATTAAACTGACGAAATAATGCCCGATAGACATTCAAAAAAACCAACTTCACAAACAGCCAGGAAACATGTCTTTTTGAATCTCTCTCTTGGATGATTTCACTTGATCTAACAAAAGTATTTAGAGAGAAGTGGAAGATTATTCTTCAGTTACATTTCCATCAGTATTGTTTCCCCCAACTGACCTTCTAATAAAAATTACACTGAAGAATATGGGGGCTTATTTTCTGGGATATACGTGAAGGGCAGGTAGAAGGATTGTTCCAGAAGCTTCTTAAGCTAGCTGAGTCCAGGGTAAGATTAACACAGATCTGAGTGAAATACAGGCATCTGACCAAGACACCTGTGAGCAGAAGGCTATCACAAGGCTGCATAGAGACAAAATTTCTTTTCTTTGTTCTATACAAGAGTACAAATAGCTGCTAACTTTACCTGGGTCTACCACAGACAACATGACAGGTCAAGCTCCTTAACCCCTCTGAACCACAGTCTACTCACCTGCAGAATGGGTATAAGAACAACCACGCTGCTTCACAAAGATGTTGCAGGGATGAAAGCAGGTAGTAAGTGTAAGAGATTTGGAAATACCAAAGCATATAATAGTGTTCTTCTACTACTATTAGCATACTAGCGAGACGTCCCACCTAGGCACTTACTTAACGGTATCTGAGACTGTTAATTAGTTGCAAAGAAAATGCAATGAATTACCAAGGTCTACCAGGTAGCAGATCAAAGCTCTGACATAAATGGTAGCAGCTATTTTTTACTGAGTACTTAACATGTGCTGGGGACTGGGCAAATCCCTTTACATTATATCATTTTATCCTCACAACTCTGCAAGGTACAAGGATTACTATCCCCATTCTACAGATGAGGAAACTGAGACTCAGGAATATGAGATAACTTGCCCAAGGTCACATAGTTGATAAGTAGAAGAGCTGAGAGTCCAGTCCAGATGTGTCTCTCTGAAAAACCCAAACTCTTACCACGATGTAGACCTGCACTGCCGTGCAAGGACCGGAAGAGGGAATATGTGGTATGTTGTTGATCACGCTGCAGTTATGGTTACAGACTTAGTCATAGCTCTCTCCAAAATTCACACGAATCTAGGTGGGCTGAGGGGGGATGGAGTCTGGACAGTTTAACATAGAAGGTATCACCTGCAATGGACCACAGTAAATACTGTGACCCCCATTTCAGACTGGAGCCCAAAGACCGGAAAAGAATGCCTATGGGAAGCCTGAAATTTTAGTTTGTAATCCATCTGAACAGGGTGCTGAGACAAAAGTAATTCATGACAACTTGTTCTCCAACTGTGAATTTTTGGGAACATTTCCAGTATTCATTAGCTCTCAGATTCACACTTCCACCTGTGTGTTGAAGAGCGGTTTTATCAGTTCCTAGAGCAAGAGGATAAAATAGAGAGAGGAAGTGACTTGGTCTCATTTTTTCTTTAATTTGCGATTTTTAAATGGCAGCAGAGTGATTACGATGGTGGTCAGCAGTCCTCTAACTCCTGCCTTCCCCCACTCCATAGTCCCCCACCCCCAACCCTGTCAAATCTTTAGGCTCCTTTCTGTCCTTTCTAATGTCCCTGGGTTTCTCTCAAACAGGATTCTTGTTTTAACTGAATTATGTCTAGAGTAGGCTTTGTTAGGAAGAGGTTCCTCCTTATCACCTATAATTGCTCTTTTGGCCAATAAATACTAAAATGGACCTTATTTTAAGGCTACTATAACCTCAGTGTCCCTGAGCTTAATGTTACAGCAACACTCAGTGAATTTCTGATTTTCAGCACAGAAACTTAGCTAGAGAGAAAATGCCTATCATCTGAGCAGTCAATTCACAGAGCTCTTCTCAGGTAGCAGAGTTAGAATCTCCCAATGCAATTAATTGGATGGTTACGCTCAAGTTACGAGTGATCTTCTAATTCTTCCCTCCACAATGCTTACCTTATCATCCACTAAGCCTGTTTCCTACTTATGACCTATGACAACCTAGCCCAGCTTGATTAGCATCTCAGTCAGGCTAGAAGTACAACGTATAGACTTTTTCTTACACCAGTGCTACAGTACCCATCCCCTGCCTCCCAACCATAGACCCTACTAATGTGTTTGAAATTTCACAACTCTGGTAATTTAAAAGTATCTTGTCATTCCCCCTCCCCCCGCCCCGCCCCGCCCCGCTTCTGCTAATTCATGCTCAGGGAGAAACAAACCGGAACAGATGTTCTCTACTTCATTTTCCTGCATACCTGACAGAAATAGATTCTGGCACCAGTGACATTAGAAAGGAATACTGAAAAGAATTCTTGAGAAGAGGAGGAATTGAAGAGATATTGTGGTCAAAGGAGAGGATAATGTCACTGACCCTGCACTTCTCATCTGCCCTCAACACCCTACCTTTCTGTCTTTGCCTCTACTTCCTAGCTCCATTCCCCTTTCAACAATCTCGTACTAACATTTGAGGTTCCACGCACCTCCGAACAAAATTTCACCGCCCTTTGCGGGTGGTGAAAACCTTTATTTTTCATAAAACAGAGTCGAGGGTGTGAGTCATCCATTCGATTTTCTCTTTTGCACGCTCAGCAGATAGCAATTAATGTAGAGCTGTGCCAGGAAAAACAAAAACATACAAACTCCTAAAGACATTTCTAAGGCAAGAGTTAGCTGGCTAGATAGACAAGCAGTTGTATTCTGTAAATTTAAAAAGAAAACTTGTAAACTAGGGATTTTTTTTTAAACACTCAGATTTGATGAGCAAGGGAATAGCTTCGGAGGAGTGTATGAGAAAGTCATATTTATACGACTGTAAATTTTCTAAGCAGCAAGGATCTGAAACATGCATTTTTTAACATCTTCATTGTAGTATAATTGCTTTACACTGGTGTATTGGTTTCTGCTTTATAACAAAGTGAATCAGCTATACATATACATATATCCCCATATCTCCTCCCTCTTGCGTCTCCCTTCCACCCTCCCTATCCCACCCCTCTAGGTGGTCACAAAGCACCGAGCTGATCTCCCTGTGCTACGAAACACGCTTTTTAAAATAGCCCGACAGAGCAAACTTGGTGTGAGCAATTTACACTTGAAGTGACTGTTCTGTCTTTAGAACACTAGGAAAAGTTAGGTGTTTAATGTATCTTCCAGACAGTTCACAAAGCAGTCCTTGATCAAAACCCTCTGCAAGGGATATTGACAAACCTGACCAACTGGAAGAATGTCCTGTAGAGAAAATGATCTATGAGATTACCTGCTGGCAGGTTCATGGGTCCAACTGTCAATATCTAGAGAAGGATCACAGAAATAAACGTCTAATGTTTGCTGTCCTGACGTCTATATTTATAATGCTGGTAAAGCAGTTGGTCAATCAAAACCAGGTAAAGCAATTACAATCTTCCCCAGCTAACATGCAAGAGAAAGAAACTGAACTCTTTGTGATGAGAAGTCAATATAGCAAGATAATCCAAAATTGCTTTTTTATTCACGTGGAGGGAATTTGGTACTATTATATCTTGTCACTTCTAATTGTCTGATTAGATGAATACAGTGCAGATGTATTAATGTAATGAAGTCAAATACTCAATTAGAATTTATTTTTTCTCCCCTCCCTACATTGTTTGAGATCCCCACAGAATTTGGAACATAATGTTCCTTTCCCTATTCAGTCTGGCTTCTTTATATTTGGCAAATATTTATTCTTTTATCTATGTTTCAGCTGGAGCTGCCATGAATGGGTCTACTTCTCTCGTGCCTTGACTCCTGCTGTCAAACAATATAGGTAATGTTGTTAGGTGTAAAATTATTTTGGAGACGACGTAAATCACTAACGCAAGACAGATTGTGGGCTGAATTCTAACAGCAAACTACTTTGAAGGGATAAGAGCGAGTGTAAATGGCAAGGTTTGAAGGGGGCTGTAACTTCCAAAATGTTGACTTAGAGCTTGAGTGCCGTCTGGTAAAAGATCTGTCAAATTGTGAATCTTTTGAAGGGTTACATAGGAGCATGGGTAAAATGAACCAGAATCTGTTTGGTAATTTTCAAAATAAAAAACCTGAATGGGGAGTGATCTCGTTTCTGATTAAGGGCTCAGGCTCTAGCGTTAGACAAGACTGCCTGTGTCCCACTTACTGACTGCATTTCCTTAGGCGTTATTTCACCTCTCTAAGTCTCAGTTGTCCCATCTGTTAAATGAAAATAATGATCAACCTGCCTGATAGAATTATTATGAGCCTTAAATTATATAACCCACACACAGCTCTTGGTACAGGCTCTGCATCACAAGAAGCACTCAAGACATGTTACCTAATTGTTAGCTATTGTTGGCTAATATATGGCCTATGGTAATTATTTGAAAGCTGATGACTAGTCAACTCAACGGGTATCCATTCAGGGCCTTCTACATAGAAGTCTTCTACACAAGAAACTAAACAGATTCAAAGAAAATTAACACCCTATCCCTGTCTTCAGTTTAATAGGCTTAACCTGGTGCTCACCATTCTCTCAGAAGGTAGACTAAGGTGAGTGTTCGTGATACTATGACCACAGTATCTTCTTTTTTTTTTTTTGGTACGCGGGCCTCGCTCTGGACGCGCAGGCTCAGCGGCCATGGCTCACAGGCCCAGCCATTCCGCGGCATGTGGGATCTTCCCAGACCGGGGCACAAACCCGTGTCCCCTGCATCGGCAGGCGGACTCTCAACCACTGCGCCACCAGGGAAGCCCCACAGTATCTTCTTAAAGGCTGCTTCCTCCATTCTGACCTGCATTCTAATCCATTCTCTATCGAGGAACAGAAGGATCTTTGTAAAACCTTTCAATGTCTTCCTGTTGCGCTTCCAATAAAACCCAAACTACTTACTCTGGGCTACTAGGCTCTCCCTAGTCTGGTACCTAGAGACCCCGTCTGCCATCGCTCCGTCCTTCTGTCACTGCAATCCCTCCCTTCGCCTTCCCTTCCCTACAGGGCCTCTGCCTCTGTATCTTCCCTCGTCTGAACTGTTTCCCCCTACTTTAAAAAAAAAAAAAAAACTTATTTTTTGGCCACACTGCCTGGCATGTGGGATCTTAGTTCCCTGACCAGGGATGGAACCCGCACCCCGTGCAGTGGTAGTGCGGAGTCTTAACCACTGAACCACCAGGGAAGCCCCTCCCCTCCTTTTCTTTGTCTGGTTAATTCTAATTCTTTGTCAGGTCTCAGCTGTGATGTCACTTTCTGAGAAGGACTTCCTTAACTTCCTCACTGCCCACCACTACTCTAAACCAATTTCTCTGTGACTTTCTCTTAGAATAACCTGTCATTTTCCTTTATAACCTTAAATATTTATTTCTGTGATTAAAAAAAAATCTATCTCCCCTACTAGACATAAACTCCTTGCAGTCAGAGACCATGACTATTTTGGTCATCATTATATGCCCAGTTACTAGCACTAAGCTTGGCATATAGCAGCTGTACCATAAACACTGAAGAAACGTGTTAAAGGGTAATTACCCCCCCCCAGAAAAAGGTCAAATCATCATTCTCATATTGATATAAAATGAAAACGTGAAAGATTTTAAGACATTATTAATGAGGGAAACAGGCAGGTGTTAAACCAATTCAAAGGAGAAGTAAAAGAACAGATATATAGAATCCACTTATCTGGAGTATTGTAATAAATGTAAAAACTGAGACAAAACTAGCTTTTCCATAGTGGGGAGGAAATTCAACTGAACCTTCACTTGACAGATTTTTTTGCATATTTATAGACAAGACTTACTTTGCATGGCTCTTAGTTGCCTACAACTTATAGAGCTAGAAAATACCTCAAAGGCCATGGAAGGCTAAAATCAGAGAACTGAGAAGGTTATACTCTAAACAGCACCTAGACTTCTACTGTAACACACATTTTCCCCTATAACAAATGGAAATTATGAAGGCACACAGGAGGGACATTTCATTCTTGGGGTGAGTGAGAGATTTCAGAAGTCTTCATAGAGGAAGAAGAGTTGAACTAAGTCTTGAAATGTAGGTAGGATTTCTGTAGTGGTAAACGACTTGACGTTTTTGAGCAGTGCTCTAGAGGAATTTTTCTGGTAGTAATGGATTCTTGCAGGCAAAAATAGAGTCTCAGAGGGAAGAGTTCAGTGGAGAAAGTACTTGAAAAGAGGAAGGAGTGCCCAATAGGAAGGGAGAGGTCCTGAATTTTGGTTCCTACACCAACATTTCTTCTGGACTAAATTACAGATCTCTGGGCCTAATCCCAGAAATACTTCTTTTCAGCACCTGGAACCAGGGAAACAACGGTGAAGAAAATGGACCTGGAACTTAGATTCGGGAGTGCTGATTATCTGGATAATAAGATGGCATCCAAAAGGGGCTTCCAATTTCTCCAAAGAAGACACACAGATGGCGAAGAGGCACAAGAAAAGGTGCTCAACATCACTAATTATTAGAGAAATGCAAATCAAAACCACAGTGAGGTATCACCTCACACCAGACAAAATGGCCATCATCAAAAAGTCTGCAAACAAGAAATGCTGGAGAGGGTGTGGAGAAAAGGGAACCCTCTGCACTGCTGGTAGGAATGTAAATTGGTATAACCACTATGGAGAACAGTATGGAGGTTCCTTAAAAAACTAAAAATAGAGCTACCATATGATCCAGCAATCCTACTCCTGGGCATATATCCAGAGAAAACCATAATTTGAAAAGATACATGTACCCCAGTGTTCATTGCAGCACTATTTACAATAGCCATTACATGGAAGCAAACTAAATGTCCATCAACAGAGGAATGGATAAAGAAGATGTGGTACATATACACAATGGAGTATTACACAGCCATCAAAAAGAATGAAATAATGCCATTTGCAACAACATGGATGGACCTAGAGATTGTCATACTGAGTAAAGTCAGATAGAGAAAGACAAACATATCACTTGTATGTGGAATCAAAAAAAAATGGTACATATAAACTTATTTACAAAACAGAAATAGAGTCATAGATATAAAAAAATTTATGGTTACTGGGGGGGAAATGGGGAGAGGAATAAATTGGGAGATTGGGATTGATATATACATACTACTATATATAAAATAGATAACAAATAAGGACCTACCATATAGCACAGGGAACTCTAGTCAATACTCTGTAATGACCTATATGGGAAAAGAATATTAAAAAGAGCAGATATACGTAAATGTATAACTGATTCACTTTGTTGTACACCTGAAACTAACACAACATTGTAAATCAACTACATTCCAATAAAACATTAACTTAAAACAAGAGGGTTTCCAACCTCTAAGAGTCTGGAGGTGCAGGTGCACTTCCCAACATCATATTAAAATGACAGCTACCAGCCGAGTCTATGTCAGGGACCGTTTAGCACATGAATAGTAGGGGGAAGAAAGTCCTTATCACACAACTAGTATTTCTGATTGTCATCTAGTACAGAGGTCAGTAAACTTTGTCTGTAAAGGGCCAGATGGTAACCGTTTTAGGTTGTGCGTGTCATGCTATCTGCTTGTTTGCATTACAACTACTTAACCCTGCTGTTACAGTGCCAAAGCGGCCACGGACAACATGTACACAACGCAAGTGCCTGTGTTCTAACAACACTTTGTTTTCAGAAACAAGGGATGGGCCAGATGTGCCCCATGGGCTGCAGTTTGTTAACATCTGTTTTAAAAGGCGAGTGTCTGGGTACCAAAGGGATCATTAGAACAGTGCGCCAATGGAGGGTGGTAATCATTGTATTTACCTCCATCCTCAGACAGTATTTTGCACACAAATTCTAGAAAATACACTGTAAGAGAATTTTTTTTTTTTTTTTTTTTAAGATTCTCCTCTGAACTTTCAGAGCAACCTGTAACTCTTCCAGCATCCATCACGTCCTACCTGGTACACAGGTATCCATGCAAATATCTTTTTTCCCTCCTAGGATTTAGACTCCTGGAGGGTAGAGCGCATGCCATTTTCAATGTTTCTATTTGTTTCTTGATGTAAGGTAAGTGCTAAAAAGCGTTTCCTGGATGAGTCAATGATATCACGTTGTTTATTTTCTTTGTTTGTTTGATTTTGAACCTCTTATGGCCTCAGTGAAACGCCAGGCCTTCCTCTGCATGTTTAGCAGTATCTCAGCAGCTTTCTCCAGGAATGAAGCATCTCCTGGAGCAGGACACGTGGCTATGATCACCGCTGCATATCTGTGTCTGTTCCTCACCGTTCTCCCTACTTTCTGGGACTACTCTTGAATGGGTGATTATTCGCCTTCTTAGGAGATGTCCTCTTAGTGGCTGGCCATGATCCATTTAACATAATTCAATGCAGCGTCCATATATTTTCCTCCAGGGCTGTCCCTTGCAAGTGTGTGTCTGAGAGCTTTTGAGGAAAGCACAGTGTTTTGTTTTTGGTCATTATATAAATATATACCACAGATAATAAACTGTTAATGAAAAGAAATAGCTGCATGCAAGTTTCTAGTTTGCTTTTTTTTTTTCAATTTTCCTTATGTGTTCCTTCCTTTGTGAGAACACCAAGCCCTCATTTCCCTGCCTACTAATTGCTTTTTCATTAAGTGCTTTTTTTCTTCTTTCTTTTCTTTCTTTTTTTTTCTAGCTTTTAAGCAATACCAGATGTTGAATGAAAGCAAGTTTCTCTGATTGGTATCCAGAGAAAACAAAAAGCATGTATCACTTCAAGCCTGACCTGCACAAGGGGAAAATGGACCAAACAAGGCTGCCAGGATTAAATGCACTGCGTTTAAGTTCTGAAGTGGTATTTTTTTTACCCCTCGTGCTTTCGTTGTTCCTCTTCATACCCGACTGAAGAGTTAATTTTTTGTGAAGAAGAGATGATAGAATAGGAAACAGAAAAGCCACAAGAAAAGGATGTTATTTGAGACTCATCTCCTGGCTACTATGTGATCCTAGGCCAGTTCAGCACATTCACAGTGTGGGGTGTTGAGGATGTTTTGAGAGAAGAATGGGGTATTTTGTAGCCAAGTAAGTTTGAGATATGTTGGGTTAAACAAGTTCAACACCAGCCTAACAAGTATCATGAATCTCCAAAGGGCTATATATAGACTGAGGCTTTCCCAGTAATCTGCACAGAATACTTTTATTGCAGAATATTTTATAGAACAATTGTCCCTTTGGCATACACTTCAGGAAATGCCCTCTGCTGGGAAACATAGATGTCTGGAAAAATTCGGTGCTGTGATCTTTGGTATCATTGACAATATAGCGTTTCTCAAATGCCGGCTGACTGCCCAGCCTCACGCAATGTGATGTGCAAGACTCCTGAGTCCTTGGTCACCCATCTCCAAAGGAGGCGCAGTTTCCTTGGAAACATGCATCATGCACACCTGAAAGCTCACTCAGTGGGAAAGTGCCAAACCAGTGGCCAGGAAAAAAATAGCTACACAATGGTTTTTAAATTACGTGTGGTGGAGCCACAGAGGTTCTCTGCAGGTACCATGAGGCCACTGCTAAGGGAGGGATGGTTAGGGAGAACCTCAGTTGGGAAGGACTAAGTTCTCCAGCCCTGAATCAGCAAGTAAGATCCACGTGAAGACAGGATTCCGCTGTCGTAGGATAATAATAAGTGCCAAAATTATTTTTATTTCTTTTTTTAATCTATCTTTATTTTTTTGTCTGTAAACATCTTTATTTATTTAGCCTTTTATTTCCCTTCTTAGTTATTTTAAATATAGCAGCTTTAAAGAATTGAAATATTACAGATAAAATTCACATGTATTTCCTCTCTCCAGTCCATTCTACCTCTTCCCTTCCAGAGGTCACTGCAGATATGAACTTAGTGTGAATCCAAGCAATGCTTCTACCCTTTTGCTCATGATATATTTACCCATTTCCCCCTTTTGGTGGACGTTGGGTTAGTTCCTGTTTTTCACTATAATATAATAAACAGCAAGTGCTGAAATTATTAGTGTGTACATTTTCACTCAATAAATGACAGGAATCGTTGCCATCCCCGTCTGCACATGTTTCCACTGCTGAGGAGAACGCTCTGGCCAGATGAGACAAGAACTGAGCAGCAGAAAGAGGTGGGAAAAGAGTCATGAGAGGAGTGAAAGCTCTATAATAAACAGAAGGAGTTGGGGTGGGGGATCAGGATGCAGAAGCAAGTGAGAGTTAAGGAGAAAAATGCCAGAGGGCAGCCAGTGGATGGAGAACCTGAGGGGGTTTTCATGAGTGAAAAGCTCTAGGGTGGTGAAGGGCAGAAAACCCATGGGGAGGAAACGGAGACACAAGAAATGTTGCTGGGATTTTGAAGTAATATTGTTCAAGTGTCTTGGGTAAAAAATAAAACTCCTTTTTTTAAAATTGCTTTTTAATACTATGTTGTTGTTGTTTTTTATGTGGTTCTGTGCGGATACTGGATTATGTGAGTTCAGAACTCAGGGTTACAGAGATAAATGTACCATTTGCATTAGGCTTTTTGAAATACTGCAAATAGCTTGAGGGTCCCATCATTCCCTTTGAGCATTCTGAGACATTCAAGGTGCCAGGTTGGGAACGCATTGCTTAGATGAGGTTGATAAAAACCGGGAAGGACTTTGAAAGTCTCATTTAGGAAGTCCAATGAGATTAACAGCTTTTATTATTTTACTGAACTTGCTAAATAACCTGAACGGATCTGCTTTTTTTTTTTTCCACTCAGAATCTCCTGTCACCAAGCTTTGTAACTCTTTTGCTTCTAGTTGCTATAGAAATGGTGCAAGCCATCTTGACTGACTTGTGCAGAATTCATTTCTTTCTGACACCATTGCCTTTAAAAGCCACATTCAGATTGTGAAAATTGGGTCATTGTACTGTGCGGTAATTAGAAACGCTGCTATTTTAATTGAGGCTATGAATGAGACCTGATTTTATCTTGGTTAAGTTTGATGAGTCCTTTGAGGTTATTTTTTAATCTGAGTGTCTAATATAATTCTCAAGTTTCTTTCTTCTTCCTCGTTTTTCTTTTCCTTTGTGCGCACATGTATGTGTGTGTGTGTGTGTGTGTGTGTGTGTGTGTGAGATGGTCTTATTTGCACTTTTTTCTGACAATTCCTCCCTCAGCTGCTTATGCTTGACGTAAACCAAAGAGTGAAGCCTTTATTTCCATCCACGCGACTTCCTGGAACCGCTCATCTTGCTAACAACCATTTCATTGTGGACATCCACTGCCTTCCCGAATCATCTCCTACCCTGAATTTACGGCCCTTCGGAGGCCCTCAGGGAGAAACCCAGGGCACAATTCTCAGGTAATTTTCTCTACATTCTGTGACAAGAATGAACTCATGAGAACCAAGAGCGCTCTTTTCTTTTCATAAGCAGGTGAGAGAGTCAGAATGGCTTCATCTGTCTTCTGATCTCAAACAGCATTTTGGCCATGCCCTGTCATTAGAGGCATTCAAGAGAAGTCTTGGGTGACTCAGGTGTGGACAGCCCGGGTCTCATTACCACAGAGGAAATGATGAAGCCTTTTGAAGAGACTCCTGAGACGTCCTGCCTCCAAGCTCCTTTTTGCTCCTTCCAGACTCGTGTCTCCCTGCTTAAGCCACTGTGTCACCTTAATATGTGAAACTATGAGTCCAACTCTGCCGAAAGTACAATGCCACGGAAGAGAGAGTACGTCTTAGTTTCCGCTGCACACTTTTCTCTGCTCGCATTTTTGCAAAGGGCAGCCTCTGTAGACACGTTGGACTGCTCAATAGAAGGGGTTACTGATTTGAGAAGAATTTATTTTGAACAAATCCTACAGCTCTTGTTTTTTTCCCCAAAGCTGTTAGAGCTGAGATCATAGAAATTACGGGGCCGACGAGGGGCATAAAAGAGAATCCAACGTCTTCTTTTGGGGGAGACTTCAGATCGGTCTGAGGAGTGCTCGGACATTCTCCCGTCCTGCTCTTGTTCTCCTCAACCAGAAGGTTTAGAAATAGCAATTAAGAGTCTTACTGTTTTCTCAGTTCTGCTACTACCAAACTTCGCTCTACCCATATTACTTGGCCTGAACGGAAAAACAGTCCCCTCCTCTTTTCAGTTCTCCTGTTACTTGCTTATAAATGTCTCACTTAGCTGTTCTTCATTTGCAGGAGAGCTTTCTGGGGCGTCATCAAAGCCCTCTTCTCTCACTTTTAAGTCTCCCTGCAGGTTTCTTTCTTGACTGCTTTTAAAAACCCTTTTCTTTTGGAGAGGCTCTGAACTTGCCACCTTCCTTTTCTAAAACAATCTCAAACCCATTTCCATATCCACATTGTTGTGATTTCACAAAACTGTATTTAGAAGCCTGAACAAGATGGGGGAGCTTTAGAAAAATAACTCTGCTGTACTTATGCATTTGTTTAAAACGCAACTCCACAAAGTGCAAAGGAGAAGTTCAGAGAACTGGCTGAGAACTCTCCAAACTCCTCATCCAAAGCACTGGACTGGAAGGCAACCAGTGAACTGTTTACACATCTATATACACGCATACACACACACATACACATATATGCACACACACATGCATATACACAAATACACTCACATACACACATATACACATGTACACACTTACATAAACACACAGGTCTGGATATCTAATCATAATCCTTGAAAACACCCGCCAGCAAGCCAATGCTAATTTTCAAATTAACTTTTCAATTCATTCACTAAAGAAAATATTCACAAATGTTAGACTTAGCCAACCAACCTGTATTTTCCTTTTTCTCATTTTTAAGAAATTTCAATAACACAAAATAGGGGGGAAAAAGATTGGTTTTTCTTCCTTATTCATGTGCCCTTATTCATGAAACCCAGACAACATAAATCAGTGAAAAGTGGCTTCTTTTTTAAGCTGAAGTATAACTGACTTACAATATTATATTAGTTTCTGGTGTACAACATAATGGTATGATATTGATAACCACAGTAAGTCTACTTACTACCTGTCCCCAAAGTTACTACAGTATAATTGGTCATATTCCTTATGCTGTATATCGCATCCTCATGACTTAGTCTATAACTGCAAGTTTGTACCTATTAGTCCCCGACACCTGTTCTGCCCATCCCCCCCACCCCTCTCCCCTCTGACAACCACCAGTTTGTTCTCTGTATTTATAAGTCTGTTTTTTATGCTTGTTTTGTTTTTTAGATTCCACGTATAAGTGAGATCACATGGCATTTGTCCTTTTCTGTCTGGCCTATTTCACTTAGCATGATGCCTTCTAGGTCCATTCATGTTGTTGCAAATGGCAAGATTTCATTCTTTTTATGGTTAATACTCCATTGTGTGTGTGTGTGTGTGTGTGTGTGTGTGTGTGTGTGTGTGTGTGTGTGTGTGTATGGCTCATCTTCTTTATCTATTCGTCTATCAGTGGGCACTTAGGTTGCTTCCATATCTTGACTGTTGTAAATAATGCTGCATAGGGGTGCATATATTTTTTCAAAGTAGTGTTTTCATTTTCTTCAACTAAGACCCAGAAATGGAACTGCTGGATTGTATGGTAGTTCTATTTTTATTTTTTCAAGGAACCCTCTCATATGGTTTTCCACAGTGGCTGCACCAATTTACATTCCCACCAACAGTGCATAGGGGTTCTCTTTTCTTCACATCCTCACCAATACTTGTTATTTGTTGTCATTTAGATAATAGCCATTCTGACAGGTGTGAGATAATATCTCACTGTAGTTTTTATTTGCATTTCCCTGATGATTAGTGATGTTAAGCATCTTTTCATGGGTCTGCTGGCTATCTGTTTGACTTCTTTAGAAAAATGTCTATTCAGGTCCTCTGCCCATTTTTCAATCAGATTGTTCTTTTGATATTGAGTTGTATGAGTTCTTTATATATTTTGGATGTTATCCCCTTATTGAACATATCATTTGCAAATATCTTCTACCATTCAGTAGGTTGCTTCACACCAGTGAATGGTGTCCTTCACTGTGCAGAAGCTTTTCAGTTTGATGAAGTTCCATTTGTTTATTTTTGCTTTTTTTTGCCCTTGCCTGAGGAAATAGATCCAAATAAATACTGCTAAGAACAACATAAAGAGTTTACTGCCTATGTTCTCTTCTAGGAGTTTTATGATGTCAGGCCTTACATTTAAGTCTTTAATCCATTCTGAGTTTATTTTTGTATGTGGTATAATAAAGTTGTCTAGTTTAATTATTTTTTCATAGCTGTCCAGTTTTCCCAACACCATTTATTAAAGAGATAGTCTTTTCCCCACTGTATATTCTTGTCTCCTCTGTCACAGGTTAAGTGACTGTAAGTGCATGGGTTTATTTCTGCGCTCTCTCTATTCTGTTCCCTTGATCTATCTGTCCATTTTTGTGCCAGTACCATCCTGTTTTGATTACTGTAGCCTTATAGTATAGTTTGAAATGAGGGAGCAGAATACCTCGAGCTATGTTCTTCTTTCTCAAGATTGCTTTGGCAATTCAAGGTCTTTTGTGGTTCCATACAAATTTTAGGATTATTTGTTCTGGTTCTATGAAAAGTGCCATGAACATTTTGATAGGGATTGTACTGATTCTGTAGATTGCTTTAGGTAGTATGGACATTTTAATGATATTAATTCTTCCAATCCATATGCATAGTATCCTTTCCATTTATTTGCATCATCTGCAATTTTTCATCAGCGTCTTAAAGTTTTCAGAGTATAGGTCTTTTGCCTCCTTGGTTAAATTTATTCCTAGGTGTTACACTTTTTTTTTGATGCAATTGTAAAGGAAACTGTTTTCTTAATTTCTCTTTCTGATAATTGTATTAGTGTATATAAATACTAATAATGAAACATGGCTTCTAAAATAGCCTTTACAAAAACAATCAGGTCAAAATAATCCATAAATGTGCTAGCCAAAACTGTCAAACCGGTTTTGCAAAGGAAGTCAACATTGTCTGTGAAGTAGGTTACTGAGGTATTGGACCCATATCCAAGTTCAGGTTAAATGCCATTAAGAGATACGAGCAGAAGGGAGGGAGGACAGAATCAAGAATCAGTTATCTCATGATCTTAGTCTTCTGTCTCCAAGATCTCTTCCCACAAAATGATTTTTATTCACTTACATTTTATTCACTGTATTTGTTAGAGCTGATAGATGTCATATGTTTATCAATTTCACAAACGTTTGGCTAAAGAGCAGCCACTGCATCTGCAAACTTATAATTGGCTAAGGGGAGAAAAAGAGGTGGTGTTTCAGATACGGGGCAAATCAAGGGCTTCCTTTTTTTTATATTAATTTGAATCATGGTCCTCAAATTAGAATGTTTAAGAAACATTGCTTTTTAAATTGTCTTTAAGTTGAATAAATATTGACTTCAAGATACCATCCCCTGCACTGGCAAGAAATTCAAGCTCAGAAGTTAGAGTCCTCTCCTCTCCTCCTCCCCTTTTCCTTCTGGCTCTCCTTCCAAAAGTTGCCCCAGCATAGGGTAGTGCTAGGAAAATGGGACCACTAGTGTTCTGTCCCAACCTCCAGTTGGCACCATCTGTGTCCTCCAGCCAAGCCCACAGAAGCCTCTTGAAGGCCACCTGCTTACTGTTTACAGGATGCTCTGCCAGAGCAAGAAAGACACGTCACACTGTGCAGCTGTCCCTTTGTGGTTTTTCCATTCCTTTCCGGCATTTCCACTCTTCTGGTTACTGTTATTGCATTAAAAACTGCCCCCACACCGTGGTTTAAAGCAATGTCAATCATTTATCTTGCTCTGGGGAGGAAATGGGCTCAGCTAGACGGTTCTTACTCAGAGTTTTTCAGGAAGTTGCATCAGATAGTGGCGGGCTGGCGACATCCTGAAGGCTTCTTACTTACGTATCTGGGATCCGGATTGGGCCTGTTCAAAAAGCTGGGAGGCAGAACAGCTGGAGTTTCTCAGGCATCTCTCCTCTCTGTGGTCTCTCTACACGATCTTTCCACATGGCCTCTTCACAGTAGTCAGGCTTCTAACAAGGCTGGTAAAGGCTCCCAAAGGAGATATCCCAAGAGAAACCAGCAGAAGCGGCCTGGTTTCCTGCCTTAGAAGTCACTCGGGTTCACCTCCGTCACATTCTGCTCCTCGAGGCGCTCACAAATGCCAGCCCAGTTTCAAGTGAAGAGTGTCAAAGGGTTTGCACTTTTCAAAGGATTTGTTTTAAAAACCACCAGACCCACCGAGCAGAATACTGGCCCTATTTCTCTGAGGTCCCACTGTCATCTTAACACTTGCCCAGTTTAGAGAAACCTCACCATTCTCCTTTCCTTCTAAAGTGGTTTTCTTCTTCCAGTCTCACCTGGGACACCTAGCATCATTTTTACAATGGCTTCAGGCCAGGGATGGCAGACGAGAAAAAAGGAATCCAAAGATTTATACCCATAAGTATAGACACTGGTATAAACACTAGAATAAAGAAAAAATGCTTCACCATAAAAAAATAAAACAAACAAACAAAAAAGATAAATGGCAACTAACACTGGACTTCATTTCTGAAGACCACAGGGAGTGGGAGGGACGGGGGCAACCTGTCCAAAGGGGTAGCTGCTCTTCTGCTCTAGCCAGTTGTTGCCATGAGGGATATTTCACCAGCCACGCCAGGTTTTCTAGGAAAGTCAGAAATCTCAATTTTTGTGTGAAATATCCTGATAGTGAAATGCTAGCTGCTAAGTCAAATGCCTTCAAAAACACATTTGGGTCAAACAAAATATGTTACTGGCCATATTCAGCTTCTAGATGTCAGTTTGTAACCCCTGTCTTCGATTTCAATATAGGTAGAAAGAAAAGTTGATTTGAGGCTACTTCTGACTTCTGCTCCTTCAAAAACCCCAAGTCAAGGAAGTATGAAGGGACCCATCTACACACAAGTAATGAAAAAATGAGAATCTACAGGGAGAAAAATACAAATTGGCACTTCAGTAAAGTACCCTAGCACACGGTACGTATACCAGGAGTCAGCAAACTATAGTCCACTGGCTATATGTGGCCTGCTGTCTAGCCTTTGTAAATAAAGTTTTATTGGAACACAGGCACACTTATTAGTTTATGCATCGCCTGTGGCTTCTCTCATGCTACAGTGTAGGAGTTGAAAAGTTGCAACAAACTGTCCAGCCCACAAAGACTAAAATATTTATCATATGGCCCCTTTACAGAAAAACTTTTCTGACTCCTGCACAGTATCACTGAGGCTGGGAATCACAGTAATTTAAAACTAAAGGCTCTTAAATCTATTTGCTAACTTTGCAGCCACAGTGTCGATATTTCCGTCTTAAGGTAAAGGCTGAAGTTTCTCTGGATTTCTGGTAGCAATTAAGTTTTCCTGTTGAGCTTGGTCTGTAATTAGCAAGTGTAATAAACCCTGACTGCTTTTCCCTGTGACATGATAGTTAAAGCCTGTAACTCAGCAGTTTTATTCTAGTCAAGTGGAAGAACAGAACACACCACAGGCTATGCTTCCCATCCTCTTCCATGGCACCTTTATTTAAAATTCAATGACAGTGTGTCACTTTAGACCATGACTCTGCCTTGTCAAGGGCAGAAAGCTTAGAATGAGGATATAATCTGAAGTCTTCAGGTGTGTTTAAAGAGACTCAAATATTTTCTAAGAAAAAATCGGTTGATACTTCTAAGAAAAAAATATGAAATTCCTTTCTTAAATTTTTTTACAAAATCAAAAAGCCTACCAGTACTTGATATGATAGAAACAGTTATTGACAAATGGGTGCTGGTTTCCTCCCAAAGTGTACAATTCAGAAAGAAGTTAATAAGCTGGTGAGGTCTACAAACACTCCAAATTTTTGCCCCAAAACATCATCATTGCTATAGTTTGTACTTGGATCCTGTGCTTCACTAACTACATAACAAAATGAAATAAAATGAACTCTAGCACTACCTGTTCAAGACCAAGATAGCATAGTACACTCTCCTTATTCCTCCCATTATGTTCAGCTGAAAATCCTGCACATTATATAGAAAGAAAACATAACTAGATGTTGAAAGGTGGGGAGAAGAAGGTGGACCAGTTAAGAAACCTTGGGACCCAAGGAATGACATGGTGGTCAATGGAGGCCCAGTGGGAAACCTAGATGTCCACTTCCACCTGGGGGTAACAGGCAAGACCCCCCTTCACCTGCTGGTCTTGTATCAAAGGAGGCCTGCTAAAATAGAAGACTTAAGTAACATCAGATTTCCTATCAAAATACTCAAGATGTCCAGGGTACAAATGAAACTCAGTCATCACACCAAGAACCAGGAAAATCTAAACTTGGACAAGAAAAGACAATCAACAGATGCCAACACCAACATAATCATTGTGCTGATGTAAAATTGCAAAGATTATCCAACAAGAATTTTAAAGTAATCATCATAAAAATGTTTCTATAAGCAATTACAATCATCCTTGAAATAAACTAAAAAGCAGAAAGTTTCAGCAAAGAAATAGAAAATATTAAAGAAGAACCAAATAAACACTTTAGAACCATACAAGAGACAAAATAGAAAACTCAATGGATGAGCTCAGTAGCAGAATAGACAGAAGACAAAAACCAGTGACCCTGAAGATAGAACAACAGAAATGATCCAATCTGGAGAACAGAGAGAACACAGACTGAATAAAAATGAGGGAATTCCCCGGCAGTCCAGTGGTTAGGACTCTGTGCTCTCACTGCCTCACTGTCGGCGTCCCAGGTTCAACCCCTGGTCAGGGAACTAAGATCCCACAAGCCACATGGCCAAAAAAAAAAAAAAAAAGAACCAGTCCTGAAGGACCTGTGGAACTACAGCAAAAGATCTAACATTTGTGTCATTGCAGTCCCAGGATAGGAGAAAGAGGATGGAGCTAAAAAATTAATCCCAAATTTGCCAAAAGACATACACCCACAGATCCAAGAAGCAGGGTGATCCTCAAACAGAATCAACCCAAAGAAATCCATTCCAAGATGATTATAATCAACCTCAGAAAAACAAAGAAAAAAATCTTGAGATCAGCAAAAGGGAGAAGACAACTTATCTAGAAGATTAAGACAATTCAAATACTATGGATTTCTCATCAGAAACAATGGGGGCCAGAGGAAGCAACACATTTTTCATATGCTTAAAAGAAAAGAACTGTCAACTTTAAATTCTGTATTCAACAAAATTACCTTTCAGGAATAAAGGGGAAATAAAGACATTTTCAGATGAAGGAAAGCTAAGAGAATTTGTCACCAGCCGACCTCCTATATAAGGGAGATCCTGAAAAAGAAAGGAAGTGATTAAAGAAGGAATTTTGGAAATTCAGGAAGGAAGAAACAAAAATATGGGTAAATACAATACATTCTTCTCTTCTTGGGTTTTCTAAATTACATTTGAGAGTTGAAGTCAAAAGTTTAACATGTGTGATTTCATTCTCAACATATCTACATATACATTATAAATATGTAAGGTAATTATATTATGAACAGAGGAGTGTAAAGGACTTTAAGGACTTCACTCAAACTGGTCTGAATCTTGATAGCAGTGGTGGTTACACAAATTTACACATATGATAAAATGGCATAGAACTATCTGATATGATACACATATCAAAAACACAAGAAATAACAAGAGCTGGCAAGGATGTGGAGAAAAGGGAACACTTGTATGCTGTTGATGGGAATATAAATTGGTGCAGCCGCTATGGGAAAAGGATGGAGATTCCTCAAAAAGACTAAAAATAGAACTACCGTAAGATCCAGTAATCCCACTTCTGGGTACGTATCCAAAGGAAATGAAATCACTCTCTCAAAGAGATATCTGCACCCCCATGTTGACGGGAGCATTATTCACAATAGCCATGATAAAGAAACAACCAAAGTGTCTGTCAATGGATGAATGAATAAACACACATATATATATATACACACACACACACACACACATACATACACACGCACAATGGAATATTACTCAGCTATAATACAGAAGGAAATCCTACCATCTGCAACACATGGATGAACCTTGAGGGCATTACGTTAAGCGAAATAAGGCAGACAGAGAATGACAAATGCCACGGGATATCACTTATACGTGGACTCCAGAAAAACGTGTGGAAACAGAGAGTACACTGGTGGTTGCCAAGGGATGGAGGGTGGGAGAAATGGGAAGATGTTGGTCAAAGGATGCAAACTTCCAGTTACAAGGAGTACGTTCTGGAGATCTAATGCGTGGGGGCTCTAGTTAACAATACTGTATTGTATACTTGGAAGTTGCAAAGAGAGGAGTTTTTCAATGTTCTCATCACACACACACACACACACACATAGTAACTATGTGAGGTGACTGATGTGCTAACTAACCTTATCGTGGTAGTCACTCACAACATAGACATATCAAATCATCACCTTGAACACCTTAAATTTACAAAACGTTACATGTCAATTATATCTGAAGGAAGCTGGGGGTGGGGGAAGAACTACACACACACACATGCATTGTTCCAATATCAATACCAATCTCCTGCTTTTGATATTATATTATAGTTACATAAGTTGTAATCATTGGAGGAAACTGGGTGAGGATACACAGGACCTCTCTGTATTATCTTTGCAAGTTTCTATATTATCTTTTGCAAGAACTGTGGCAATAGCTTTCTAATTGATCTCCCTGTTCCAATCCATTCTCCTTTAATTTTTCCAAGGCTTACTTCTGTTTCTGTCTCTTGAACATTGCCCAGATGAAATGCCATCTCCTACATCTCCCTGGTTACTCTTGTGAGGACTCAAGCCACATGTTTTGTGCAGTACCAAGCACAGTTATCTGGCATTCAGTAAATTAATAAGCTGCATAGCTGTCTTCCTATTATATAGTTATTTGTGTAAAAGTCTTCTCTACCATGCCAGCTGCTGGAGAGAAAAAATCTTATACATCTTTATGACTAAAGTGACAATAATTATGGTACACACAGAAGGAGCACAGGGGTGTTTGTTGAATGAACACATGATCAATGTATTTTATTGGATGTGCCATAGGAAGGGAGGAAATTTATAGATAGACTCTTGTTTTGATCAGTTTGACGGCCATCAGCTACTTTATAACCAAAATTTTAAGATTTAAAACTGTTCTCAGTATGTACATGCTGGATATGGTGTGGTAAAGTCAGTGTGGACATAAGGGGAAATGAGAATGAGTCTTGGAAGAAGTTTATTATTATTTCAATAAAGTAAGATTTTTTTTTACTTTTGTAATTTTTTAATTTTTATTTTATATTGGACCAAAGTTGATTTACAATGTTGTGTTTGTTTCAGATGTACAGCCAAGTTTCAGTTCTACATGTATATATGTATATATATCTGTTCTTCTTCAAATTCTTCCCCCAATTAGGTCTGAGCAGAGTTCCCTGTGCTATACAGTAGGTCCTTGTTGTTCACCTATTTTAAATATAGTAGTGTGTATATGTCAATCCCAAACTACCAATTTATCCCTCCCCCCGGACCTTTCCCATAAGTTTTTCTTTTTCTTTTCTTTTTTTTTTTTTTGGCTGAGCCACACAGCTTGTGGGATCTTAGTTCCCCAACCAAGGATTGAACCCGGGCCCTTGGCAGTGAAAGCACGGAGTCCTAACCATTGGATCCTGAGGGAATTCCCCACAAGTTTGTTTTTTAAGTCTGTAAGTCTGCTCTGTTTTGTAAGTTCATTTATATCATTTTTATAATTCCACATATAAGCAATATCGTATGATATTTGTCTTTCTCTGTCTGACTTACTTCACTTAGTAATGACTCTATATGGGTACAAAGTTTCTGTCTGAGAGAATGAAATTGTCCTGGAAATGGAGATAATGGTTGTACAACACTGTAGATATAAACACTACCACAGATTGTATACACCCCCTGAACTGTACACTTAAAATGGTTAAAATAATCAGTTTTATGTTATGTAAATTTTACCACAATAAAAAATGACTCGAGAAAGACTCTCTTTTCCTAGGATTATCAGATTCCATCTTCTAGAAACTATGAAATTGATCTAGGGTAGGGACGAGGGGCGCTGCAGCTGCTCAACATGGAAATTGATTCAATTTCTCTGTACATTTTATTCCCTCAGCCTTTAGCGTTTTAAGTAGATTTATTTTTAGCTGAAACACCAGAAAGTAAACATTCCCATTCACCTCTCTCCCCTCCCCCACGAAGATGTTTTGTGCCATCTGGCGATGAGGTGGAAAGACTGGCTTTCCAGAGGGATTAGTCCAGGCTGTTTAAAAGTAGGAAGTTAACACAGAGGTTTTTAACCTGCAGTGACAAATGGCTCTGGGCTAGGATCAAGTTCTACAAATAGATTAAGCCTTTTTTCTTCCTAGGAATAAAACTGACCTGTCACATCCTAAACATAGACTGCTAATCACCTGGTCTATGTTTCCACCGTTATTTGAAAAGAAGAAAAAGAAAAACACTTTTTTTTTTTTTGCCAGACCTCAGTCATTCCTATCCACCTAATTAGTAAATTAAGCACACAATTTTTTTTTTTTTTTTTGGTTCACGGGCCTCTCACCGCTGTGGCCCCTCCCGTTGCGGAGCACAGGCTCCGGACGCGCAGGCTCAGCGGCCATGGCTCACGGGCCCAGCCACTCCGTGGCATGTGGGATCTTCCCAGACCGGGGCACGAACCCGTGTCCCCTGCATCGGCAGGCGGACTCTCAACCACTGCGCCACCGGGGAAGCCCAAGCCCACAATTTTTAATAGGAGCTTTTTATGATAAATTATCGCCTTTAAACGTGTTTATGATTTCTTAGACCAAAAAGAACAATTGCAGAAGGATACAAATATCTAAGTAAATCGGGTTCCAGAAAACTTGGACTGCAGCAGGCAACTCAATGTTCTCTCTTAAATCCTGTACGTTTCAATTTTGTGAATAAACAGAAGTTTTTAATTTGGGATTAAGTGTGATATTATGTGAACTTTCGTAACAAATATTGTTGAGTTTGTTAAAGAGAGTCCTTGGCAAACCTAATCAAGCACTTCATTTCTCCAGTAGGGCCTGGCCTTACAGATGTTCTAATACCACAGCAGAACGACCAGCCTTCTCAAGGAACCTCAAGTTAGAGCGGCAGCCAAAGCTCCATATTTCTCTACGCCTTTTTAGATAAGAGAAGCTTTCCTATCATTCCTACCATTTGATTTTGTTCACTTGATTCATTTCCCTGTAAAGTGGACGTCTTCACAATTCTCTGGGCAAAATGTCTATGAGAGCTGGAAGGACAGTTGACACTTCATTTGATCAAAGAGACACCGAACAACAATAATAGTTCTTTTATTTTATTTACATCCTATTGGTCCCAGAATGGATTTAAGGTAGTTGCAGTAATAATAGAAGTGCTATTTATTAAGTACTCACTGTGTTTCAGTGGCGAACTGGGCATTTTTATGTGGATGCTAAGAGCACAGAGTCTGAGGCCACAGCTAGTTCAAATCCCAGTTCCACTACTTACTAGCTCTGTGACCTCCCACAAGGTCCTTCTCTCTTAGCCTCTCTATCTGAAAAACCGGGGGAATTATGGTTCCCAGCTCTCAGGGTTATGGTAAAGTTTAACTGAAATACTATAGCTAATTTAACACAAGTCCTGACACGTAGAAGGCTCTAAGTAAAGGTAATTTTTCATTTAGAAAGTACTCAGTAAAAGTGATCATTAATTTAATCTTCGTAACTTCAAAACACATAGTGTTCTTCAGTAGGACACAGGCTTAGCGAGACTAAGCAATTTGCCCTAAATAGGCAAGGATGGAATCCACAGTCGTCTGCCCGCAAAGCCCATGATTCTTTCCTCACTCCTTCGATTCCATTTATTCTGTTAATTTTATTGTAATAGCAGTGCTCATACAAACTGTATTATTGGAGGTGAAAAAACACACCCTAACATGGGCTCATTAGTTTTCCTTTAGCTTTCTTTTCCAGGAATTCTCTTCTTCCTCTACCTTTGGTGAAGCAAAGATTCTGACAGCTGAATCACAAAATTGCCAAAACTGGGACTGGTCTGGCTGAGAGATGGAAAAGCTGCAGGTTCCGGAAGGGGACCCAGGCCTCAAAGGCCTACACCAATTGCCCGAGCTCGATGAATTCTCAGAGCTCATCAGCCCAAACATGGACAGAACGGGGCGTTCCATGTGGCCACTGGCTTGAGTGATGGTCCATCAAACTGGAGCTCTTCAAGCACACGCCAGTGACAGCTGCAAACTGCTAGTGCACTCAGGGCATTTGATTACGTGATATCATCCAACAATGAGGACACGGGAGATGGATGACTGCTGCCCCTGAAAGGACATTTCCAAGCCTGGAACATTTACTCATGTCCATCTTCTTCATCCTTATCACCTTCTTTAATTGAGCTTACTTTTTTTTTTTTTTTTTTTTTTGCGGTACGCGGGCCTCTCACTGTTGTGGCCTCTCCCGTTGTGGAGCACAGGCTCCACAGCCATGGCTCACGGGCCCAGCCACTCCGCGGCATGTGGGATCTTCCCGGACCGGGGCACGAACCCGTGTCCCCTGCATCGACAGGCGGACTCCCAACCACTGCGCCACCAGGGAAGCCCAACTGAGCTTACTGCATACCTTGTACATGTCCCGTTTCACTCTTTCTTTAGATAGATGGCCTGGGCAAGATTTCTTTCTCTTCGTCCTCTTCATCCTCACCATTCTGCCCTTCCTCTTCTTTTATCATCATCATCATCACCATCGTCATCAGTTGGTTTTCCCTTGCCTCCCTAAGTTCACCATTTCTACTTGGAAGTTACTCTGAATATTCCCTAAATCTTCCTTAAAAAATCATTTTCCATTCAGCAAGGAAGACTGCAAATCCACGTCTGCTACTCTTACTGTTCGGAGCAGGCTGTCCAATCTTATTATTTTTTTTAATGACACCTGTTGCCTGAGAAAAATGTATTTTCCTAGCTAGTACATGATTCCCCCCACTTCTCTCATGCTGCCTGATTGAAAACCCCCATTTTATTTTTATAGCTTTGGCTGTCATCTTTGTAAATTACAAACCCAGCTTCATGAGACATCACTGCCGCTGGGAATTCATTTCAAACTGATATTTTTGGTGTGACCACATGTGGCCCTATTTGTTCACTGAAACCTGCAGGAATGGGAATGTGGGCATTTTAAAATCTCACCAGGCTTTCATCTCCGTTGCTGGGCTGTCCCTTTGGTGACACGGACCATTATTTTCCCCTCACTCACTCAGCCTCTCTGATTTCCTTTCCACAACCCTACACTTTTCTCATCAGCTTGTTGTGAGCTCTGACACATCCCAAGTAAGTTATTTATTTTGACAGTTGTGTGTGTAATCCATCTAATGTGGGATGAACCTATGAGTCAGATAACCGTTTATTTTAGTCCTGGGAAACAACTTCATTACCATGTGAGATGTACTTTCAACACTCCATCCTACCAAGTAATAAATGATATTGTGTAACATATTTGTGGCAATTACCTTTGGAAATGAAGACTCCCTCTGGTGCTATTGCTAGAATGTGAGGTGAGACCCTTTTTCTTGTCCAGGGTTTCTGTTCAAGACCAGCCAGCATGCAGTGCGAGCACAGAACGTCTGCGGACGGGGAATGACCTGTCCACCCTGCTGCCCGGCAGCCCTACAGTCCTCACCCACTTTGGACTCAGCCCTGCCCTAGACGTGGAGACCAATCCTGACCCTGGTTAGAGGGAATTTAAAGATCCTTAGACCAGGAGCCCCACTACTCTTCATTGGTCAGCCTTTATTTGGTTCCATTGTGGCTGTAAATCCTTATTCATATAACTGGACCATCCACATGTCCATGGTAAAGAGTTCTGTGTCTCCTTTCTGCTGCCTGTTCCACTGAGCACCATGTAGGTGTCTCCATGCACCCAGTTTCCAAGTGCTGGCTCTTTCTTGTGGGTATGTTTGTTATTCCTTCAGAGAACCCCTGAGGGTCCCTCCCTGTGGGAGACACTCGTATAACCTGGCTTCCTCCTTTACCCCACGGCCCCTAAATACGGTTTGGCCCTCTGCCCCCATGCAAGTCCACTCCCAGCCACCTACACCTCTGGACAGCCAGAGGGTTCCCAGCAAGCTAGCCAGCCTTACCGGCGTCAGGGCTTCTCACTGTACTGGATGTTGCAGATATCACCGCCCCCCTTCCTGAACTCTCCATCTCTCAAGTCCATTCTCTCTCTTCCACACCTTTCTCTAGACCCCTACAACATCACACACAGTAACTTGTAAACGGGGTAGCATCGCCCATCCCTTACTTATGGGATGAATTTCTTAGACACTCCTGAGTGCAGAGGGTTAGCACTTAGTGAATTCTACTCGAGAGCGGAGACAATTCAGCTTTCTCCAAAGGACAATCTCTTCTCCCCATCTCCATCTTTTTTTATAGTCAAGGGGTGAGGGGCTGCTGGGATGGCCTCTCTGTATAAGAGCTGCAATAAGGGGGCTGTCAGCCCTTCCCTACATTCAGAACGTGTAGCACTGTGTGCCTCACTCTTCATCTGTGGATGAATATCAACAACTCCAGGGAAAAAGGAAAAGATCCCAATGAGCATTTTACACTTTCATCTAACAATGATTATTTATTGAATGCCTACCATGTGCCAAGCGGGTTATTTTATTTAAACCTCACTACAATTCTGTAGTATTTCACCTATTTTAGGAATGAAGACACAGATTCTCTGAGATAACTGAACTTGTCCTAGGTCAAACAGCTAATAGAGGATATACTTTCATTCCTTCTTTCAATATCCATTTGAGCAGGTGATATGTTCTTAGAAATACTCTGGGTGCTGATGATACAACAGAAACACAAACAGTGTCACTTGCGTCTTCTTCCCCCATTACTGTGTAAACTGTTCCAAGGGAGGGGGTGTGTCTCAACCTCTATAACCCCAGTGACTAACACAATGCATACACTAAGAGCTCAATAATCACTTGCAAATTGAACCAGTCCCTCTCCGATCATCCCCAGGATCATTCTCAACCGGTAGCCATTCTGCTCTGCAGGGTACACTTGGCCGTGTCTGGAGACATTTTTGTTTGTCATGACTGGCGTCTATTGGGCAGAAGCCAGGGATGCCACAAAACATCGTATAGTGCACAGGACACCTCTGACAAACACATACCCTCACAGCAAAGAACTATCCAGACTCAAATGTCAATAGTTCCAAAAGTGAGAAGCCCGGCTCTATTGGCCCCTTCCATTCTATGGCCTGCTAGCCACCAGCTCATCCCTGCTTTAGCCAGTTACATAGTTCTTACAATGGATCCATTAGCAGTTGTGTGAGAGTGAAGACCAGAAAACTACAGTAACTTGATAATTGTGTTCCCATTTGAGCCACAACTAACCCAGCCAATAAATGCGATCCGCTAGTGAACTTCCTTTTCTGAAGCTGCGACTTTTCTATTTTCCATGAAGTTTTATTTCTTGAAAATTGGTCATGGACTTGACTAAACCAGAATTTATTGATGAATAGAGCAGATATCAATTGATATGACGGCTAAGCTTCTGAAAATCCTCCTTTTCTTGGATTATTCCCAATACACAGAGGTGGGCTCCCAATGGCTGTACCCACCTCTTGGCCATAGTTGGCAGACATCTGAACTAATCGGAGCCTTTCCTGCATTTTCAACCTTGATTAGAGAAACACAGAGTCTGGAGGTCTTGGAAACTGAGCTCAGAGGCTCAAGGAACTGCCCATGTATTGGACTCTCCAGAAGCTAGACCTTCAGCTTATCTTCAATTCTATAAGCATTCCTAATCATTCTAATCCCCGCACTTCTGGCTTAACTAATCAAAATCTATGCCTCTTGCTTGTCACCAAAACAACAGTAAAGAATATAAAACACAACAGTACACCATGACCTACTTTCAGAAAAGACCTAAAGCAGTTTACAAGAAAAGCATTGGCATAATTAGACCAAAAGCTACTAACAGAAAGTAAAAGACAGGGACTTGCCTGGTGGCACAGTGGTTGAGACTCTGAGCTCCCAATGCAGGGGCCCGGGTTCGATCCCTGGTCAGGGAACTAGATCCCACGTGCATGCTGCAACTAAGAGTTCCCATGCCACAACTAAGGAGCCAGTGAGTCACAACTGGGGAGCCCACCTGCCACAACGAAGGAGCTGGCGAGCCGCAACTAAGAAGCCTGCCACCCTCAACTAAGGAGCACATGTGCTGCAACTAAGACCCAGAGCAACTAACTCACTAACTAAATAAATAGGAAGTAAAAGATAAAAAACAATAAATTTGAAAGTAAGCAAATCATTTCTTTGTTTCCTCCTTCTCCACAAACACCACCCCCTCCCCAAGAAACACACACATGATCTGCACCTTCTCTTTTCCCTCCTGCGTCAAATAATATGACAATACTATGTTCTAGGTCACTAGTGTTCAACAGTTAGCGCACTATAATACACTTCAGAGTATTTTGTGAATCTCCATCCCCCATCTCCCCTTCCCAGGACATTCTGATTCAATAGTACCAGTGAAAGGTCATCCATAATTTTCAAGAGCTGCACAGATGATTTTTACATGCAGCCAGGATGAAGAGTCACTGTAGGCTAGTACGTTTTGCAGAGTCACGCATTTTAAGGACCCAATGAAATCGAAGGACTCTCCAGAGAAATGTACATGTATCTTTTATTCTGTTTTTAATATCAGGAAGTACCCAAATGGTGTCAAGCCCGTCCATGAACGCTTGGTTAAGAACCCTGTTTCTATACACTGTTAGGCAATGGAGGTGGGGTGGTAAGAAGACATTAAAAATAAAACTGGCTCCCTGCCCTAGAACAGCTCACTTTAGTAAAAGTCACGATCTAAGAAGCAATCATTTTTCTCTGGCCCACTCAGTATCTTTCAGCTTTCTTCTAACTATACTACAGTCTTCCAGATCTTTCTCTCATGCTGAGTATAAATAACAGTTTTACCTATCTTAGAAATGACTATAGTTTAGAGGGGATCCAACTTTTTGGCTTTGAGTTCTTTTTGTGCTTAATCACTTTTTTAACTATGTATATGTTTACTCATTTATTTATCACTGGGTTAACATATATGAATTGCCTACTCATTTCCAAGAACTTGCTTTATACGTGTGCTTAGGTCTGCTGCATTTGTATAAACTCCTGGAAGGTACAGTTTGTCGAACAAACGCCTCAAGCAGCGAATGTGATAAACTCTTGATAAGCTGGGATAAGTCTTCTGATTCTTAGTGCAAGTTCCACCTCCAAGGTAAAGGCCAGTGGTGGCAACTGGACACTCACTGGCCCTGAAACCTTCGGTATCTCTGATATAATGGAAATAGCACAGGATGAAAAGTCAGAACACCCGGGTTCCAGGTCCAGCTCAGTCTTTTCCCAGCTGCGTGGATTCTGAATGAGCTTCCGAACTGTGTCATTAGGCAATGACAAAGATCACGTCCCTAATGAGTGATGCTCAGATTCACTGAGACCGAAAATAAATGAAAAAGCCTTTTATCAATTATAAATTACTATACGGATGGTACTACTGGGGGCAACCTGGCATAAAGGAAAGAGGATGGGTGTGACATTAGACAAGCCTGGTTTCAAATCTGATGTCTGTCATTTCATAACAATCTGATCCTAGGGAAGTCACCCAACCTCTGTGCGCCTAATTTTTTCTTCTGTAAAATGGAATTGCTGATGTTATAAGACTGTTGTGAGGATTATATGTAAAATGCTTAGCACAGAGTTTGTCTCATAGTAGGCACTCAAAATATATTAGTTCTTACTATAACTATTAATTGCTAATATTAGTTCTTTAGTAGTTGAGATGGGTTTATATCAATCTAGTTATATTCACTTGGCCCACGTCTCAAGGATACATGTCACATGGAACATACTGACAAAGAATGATCAGTTAGGTGAGCCCTTGGTCACCCTGAAATTGGCCCAGGAAATTTAACACTCATCCTGGCCTCATTAGTTCAGGGATCAAATGATGTACTTGACTTTGGAGTGACTTCTGCTAGGCCTAATGTAGTCAAAACAAAAGATAAAGAAGAGGGGAAAGGTTACTGGCCTAATAAAGTCTGTTTCCTTACAAAGAGGCCCAGTTGAAGACTAATTTAAAATAGTGATATTATGGTGTCTTTTTATGTAACTTTAAACAATTCTTAGAGCTTAAGTGGTCATAAAAACTCCATTTCAAAAAATAATTGTATTTTTTTTAAATAGTGGCTTGTGGTTTCAGAGAGCTGCTTATCCTCTCCTCCAAAAGGGTTTAAAACCTAATGTCAAAACAACTGGCAATTACCTTGGACACTGATGTCAATCCCTCAGGCAATGAAACTTCTAATATTCCATTAGGAAATAAAGATCACTGTGACATCTGACCACTTGTACCTTAGAGTCGTTTGGAAACCTGATTTTTTGTAACAAGCGTGAATCCATGATAAACATGTTGTACAGCTGAAGCAGAGCTCTGACGACTCATTTAAACAACTGCCCTTGGTGTTGCTAACCTTTCAGGACTGCTGGAGCAAAAGCATTCACTGATCACCAACCGTGTACTCAGCCACTGTGACCACCCTGCGTAAAATAATGAAAAGATGTACACGGGCCATGGCTTCAGGGTTTTACGGTCTAAGTTTTTAACTGAAGTACAGCTAAATGAACTTCTTGAGACCCGACATAAGGCTGGCATTGAAGGACCACATAAGACACTGTGAGCCTGAACTGATTTGTAAACATCTAGGTTTCCTCGAAAGCTCATTCAGTGCCTCCTTCACTGAAAGTCTTACAACCATTCACCCTCTAAGAAAGGAATGGTTTCGTCACAAAACGGTGCTGAAGTTGACCTTAAGAGCAATGTCAGTCTCTTAGAGAGACAGAACAGGAAGATGCCCACTTCGACGAAGACAGAAAAACGTACGCACTTCCAGACATTTTTTCCTAACCACCTCACGGTGCCTGACACTGTAACCACTGAGTTACTTCCTTCAAACTCAACTTTTTCTACAAGATGACTGACACACGTAGTGCAATCCATTTATGCTCTTCATCCAATCTGAGAGCTCCCTTTGCCTGTTATTTGGCAAAGAATGGAACACTTCAGTGGAATTATCCATGGGACAAGCTAGAATTTTTCATGCTGGTTGGGAAGGGCAGGTGTAAGTACTAAGTTTCAAAAGATCTTGAGGGCAGAGGATGTGTGGGGACAGGCACGGAGGACAAGCCACACCTTCCTCATAGGTGGGCAGACCCTGCTAGAGACATCATCCATCTAGGGCCAGCACATGGAAAGCATCCTCATTCACAGCTCTGCAGAAGACACTGATTCTCAATCCGAGAGCTCCTTCCAGCCAGATCCAGATGAAGTTTCGAAACCCCTTCTCCACCCACCCAGGAGATCACTGCAATCCATCTGAACTGATAAGAGGGGAGAAAAGCCAGTTGTCTTCCAAGATCCTCTTCTTCTCTTTCTCCTTCCGCTAGGTTTCTCAAGAAAAACAGTGTATTTCCTGTTTGAAAAACATTTTGAGAAGAAGATGGAATAGAAATTGGAGGATGTTTCCATTTTTAAGGACTCTGGTAAATGATTTGTTTTTGGAAATTTCTTCCTGGGATTTCTATCATTTTCCTCCCACCTTACCTCTCTCCTGTGTCCATTTTGGAGAAAAGCACCTTGTTTATCTCTGGGAGACAGTAATGCAGAAACCGTAACTGAGCAGACTTCCCCTTGAGGATCAAAATATTTGTGTTAAATGAAATGAGAAATCTGCTAAGTGGCGGTATGAATCCCCCAGGGAAGGATATTTTGTAAATTTGAAAAATTCCTACTGAAATTCTTCTCTTGCCAAGAAAAGAGGAATGATTTCTATTAAAATTACTTCATGTCTGAATTACTCTCTGCCCCTCGGGAACATATAACATTACAGCTTTTATACTCAGTAATTTAGAAGGACAGGGGATACCTTATTTGAAAAGCACGCAGGCTTAACACGAAATGTTGGGTATTAAGTATTTTTACCACAAAAGTCTCCTTTTGACAATTTTGCATTTAAACTATTCAAATTAAAGCTCATTTGCAGACCTGGTTTCTGTGATTCTCTGTATAAGTCTTTGTAACTTCCTACCCTTATTTCACCATTCCCTGAAGCTGCAGAGAAAATTCTTTGCCTTGGTGTGCAAGAGTTGCACCTTTTATAGAAAACAGAATGGATGGTATCACATTCATAGAGCAGTTGATTGCTCTGAAGCCAGTAAAATAAGTAAATTTTATTAAAATATGTGTACATATGAATAGGTGAGCTCGGAGCAAAGGCTTTGGAAAGGAACGAGAGATGGCAACAGGTATCAACCCGTGGACCAGTTCTGATCAAGGGTTATGGATCCCACAAGCACTGTGTTGAGAAAGCTTCTGAGGCCAAATTCAGGTTAAGAAAAAAAATGCCTTAAAAGATGAATATTCTGCCATGATCTCTGGTGGCCAAACACAACTGTCACCCCGATATGTGTTAAATATCAACAAAGGTGTTATCAAGAATTAGACTTGTTTTCTGTGTTTTCTAATTTTCTACAGTAAATATATTTTGTTTTTACAATAAGATTAAAACTATTTTACTATTTTTAATTGGAAAAATTGATTTGACCATAAATTTATCCCAAAGCTTCGGGGAAATAATTAAATTACCTTCGTGTCCTGTTTAGAAAAAGCCATCTTTGTGACCAATGGAAACAAGTTCCATTTCTATGTGTTAAAAGTAATTCTTTGGATTATTAATTAATTATTAATTATTTGAGTTACCCTGAGGCATATTCGTAGGCTTCATCCAGGCAGAGTTCCTGATGCTACTGTTGCAATGGGCTTGGGATAAATAGAAGCAGATAGAGTATGGCTGGAACAGCAAAGCTGCAGAAGTACGAACACACTGAAACAAGACCCAGACTGTTACGGATTTCTACATGCTGTGAGCTCATGTTCTCTCTCTCTCTCTTTTTCACACACACACACACACACACACACACACACACACACACACACTCCTTGCCTATCAAAAGGAGGAAATAGGAACATTTATCTCATGTCGCTTGGAGTCCAAGTGAACCAGTGTATTTGAAATACAGACATACCAGTGCTGTTAGTAGTAGTAGTAATTATAAATATTCTTGATTTCTATATTAATGAAGGGAAATAGTAATATTCAAAACATAGGTCATCTGAATTTATTTCCTCAAGTTTTAGTAACTGATTTCTAATTAGCACAGACTCGGCGATGCCTCTATGCAACTACCATCAGAATCTATGTGGTCCGACAAGTCACATCACAGGTGAAACAGAGCCCCAAGCAAGTTCAGTGATGGTTCTGGGTCACACTTACAATCAGTGTGGAAGGTGAACTGCAGAAAGGAAATTTCACCCACATGGGAGATACATTATTTAAAAAACAAACAAACCTTACCCTGAGACAGAAAATGTGCCACAGATCACCAATATATGTTTATCTAATATTTGGATGTCACCCAAATGAATAAATAACCTAGTTTATATGGTTTAAAAGAGAAAAGTAGCATACTATATTTGAACTTTCATAGTCTCCTTCCTCCAATATTTGGATGTAAAATTAGAAAGAAAAATAAGAACACTTAATTTGGGGAGGACTTGGTCCTGAAGTAATATGTAAGAATAATAGTTATAATTTAGTGTACCCAAATTTGGTTCCAATGTATTAAACATACTGCAGATTATCTTTATAGCAACCCCATGACATAGTATCATCATTTCCACAGGTGTGGAAACTGAGGCTCGGAGACATCAGGTAATTCTTTAAATCCACTAAATAGTAGCTAGTTAAGGAGAGCCAAGATCTGAACCTCCAAAGCTCATGCTCTCTACGCTCTGTAAAGTTAGCACATTAGTATTGGAGAGTTCATTATAGTCGTTTTTCTCCTACTAAATTAGTTCACATGGTGGTAAAAGTGCGCAGGATAAAAATTTTAAATTAGCCCAAAGGCATGCCATCAGACAGTGGCAAACTCAGACCTAGAATCCAGTCTCCTGACTCATTCTACTTCTTTGGGAAGCCTTCAGCATGAGTCCACTCCACGCAGATCTGGTGTGCTTCTGGACTAACCCTTCTCTTCTAAAATGGTTTGTAGGTACGATGAAGTAGCAACCACTAAATAAATTCACGAGCTGAGCCCAGGAAGAGGCAGGGAGTTGTGGAGGCTATTGGAGAAGAAGCTATGAAACTCATAGCTTCCGAGAAGGGTAAGAGATTGGAGGAGCGGGGAACCTCACGGTGACACAGCTCACCTCCAGAAATGATCTGCTTCTAAGCAGAAGAAATCTCAGGTTTTGTAGAAAAGACATAAGAATTAGCTGAAATAGAATGGTGTGTCTGTGGTCTTGCCCATAACCTCGTGCAAGTCACTGGGCCCTTTGTGCCTCTTTCAAATGGAGATCCTAATAGCCATCTGATTATATCACAGAATAACAGTAAGTAACAACCAATGCAATGACTATAAAGCAGTCTACCCACGGAGCATGCAATAGAAATTATTAAAATTAATGATCTGGTTTTCCCTGGTGGCGCAGTGGTTGAGAGTCCTCCTGCCGATGCAGGGGACACGGGTTCGTGCCCCGGTCCGGGAAGATCCCACATGCCGCGGAGCGGCTGGGCCCGTGAGCCATGGCCGCTGAGCCTGCGCATCCGGAGCCTGTGCTCCGCAACGGGAGAGGGCACAGCGGTGAGAGGCCCGCGTACCGCAAAAAAAAAAAAAAAAATTAATGATCTGAGCGGCTTGCAGGTGAGGTGCTTGCTCCAATTTAAGCCAAGTTCTTTCAAGTTGTATTTTTTTCTAAGAATTCTGCCTCAATTCGTGGAAATGGATTATTTAAATGAAATAGTTAATAAGTTCCCTTGGGCATCACTTGATACTCCTTTACTATTCTTTTTACCTTTTTCGTATTAGGTTTAACACCTGGGTAATACTAAGCGCCATGGTTACCATAAATTATAGGAGGCTAAATAAATATTTGAGAGAGCAGGAGTGATCTGATTAAACTGTTGAAAAAGAAAGGTTAGTTCTATTTCCCACACCAAACAGACTCTCTTGCTTGAGCGTGCACTGCCAATAGTGGATTTAGTTTTCATAGCCCCAGACATTTTCCAAATGGGTAAACTACCAGCATGACCACTTCCATTTTTCTTTCTTGTTAAAGCTTCAATATATTTTTCATCCTCTGACTTCAATCCAAGCTGGTAAGTTACGGCCAAGAATTGAAGGCTTGATAATAAGGGGTTGAAGTCGTGGAACTCCACTGCACAATCTACCTGGAATGGGCAGGAATATATATACATTGTAAATGTGGGTTTTAGGCACACGAGATTTATGATATGTCAAAAGTAAAGCCGTTCCTGATAAGTGGGCATGAATGGGGAAACTCAGCTAAGATGAATTAATAATAATTGTAGCAACGTCAGGAAATCTGGAATAAGCAAAAAAAAGACTACTGGGCACCTCCAATGGAAAACTGTGCCCTGTCTAGAGCAGTTAACTTCAATATTCCTGGTCTAGCAATGAGTCTGTTCTTTGGATTCCCCCTTTGAAACAGTTGTACTCATTTAATAATGAGTTAAGCAAAATCTTAAACACACATTCTGTTTATATCTGACAGTCATGATTTTACCTTTTTAAAAATTATCCTTTCCCAGTTTTAATAACATATAGTGAGTACTTACTGTGCTAAATTCTGTACGTGCATTTTTCTCATTTAAGCCATACAACTGTGTATATTAGTGCATTTCCCCTTTAAAAAGGTGAACTGAGTGAGGTACAGAGAGGTCAAGTTACTTGCCCACCTAAGCCATGAGAATAAAATTCAGAAAGGTGTCCTCTGCCCCCCAGAAAATGTACAAATGTCTAGTTAGTTCTCCTTCACCTCTGACCACATGAGTTCATTATGCAGAATTCCTTGATTTGTTTCCCTTTTGAGAACATATTCTCCCAAAGTGCATCCTGGTCCACAACCTCTCTGTAGTCTCAACAGATCACACCTTTCTCTGACCTCTGACAGCTGATAACAAAGATATCTTCTCAAAATGGACGTTCATTCAGTCCTAACTAGGGTTCCTCCAAGGAGGTCGAGAGCTGAAGAATGATGAGGAGAAGTAAGACTTGTGAGTTTAGAAGACGGAAAGGAGGAGGTAGCAACTGCAAAATGCAGATTGCTGAGGCCTTTGCTAAAACACAGGAGCATGATGGGCCAGGCAACAAGAGAGCATACAATGGAATTTGGTGTTTGGGGACCTAGCATTGAATTCACAACTCTACTCTCCAGGCATTCCAGAAAAACATTCCGAGTGCCCCATGGTCCCTGGCTTCCATTCTCTCTGGAATTTAGCTCTCTGCTTTTAGGCTCAGATTCTTTAGTGATGTATGTACAATCTATTTACTAACCCAAATAGAAAAGTCCTATGAGGACTGAAGAACCATAATGTCTGAGTATGTCTGTTGACCTCCCTGGGCTCCAGTTTTCCCAGCCCCCCCAAAAAAATCTGGAGTAGAGATGCCTTTCAGCTTTAAAATGGAATGATTTCTAAAATTATTCTTCATCATTGAGTGAAACATAATTCCAAATGTGAATTGAAACAGAAGCCCTTCTTAGGAATTCTAAAATAGGTACTTATTTGTTCTTTTGTTTATTAGTATATTTATTTAAAACATTTCATTCCAAAGGGGAGTTGAGCTGACTTACTGGATTGTATAGTGGTAACCCACATGCTCTTGTCTGCAGAAGAGGGTCACTGCAAATAAAGTAAGGGGACTGTAGTAAGTAGGGCTGTTGTTTTCATGCACAGAAACCCACTCTGTCATTTTAGGGTAATTAATATTTTCATGGAATCCAAGAACAGAAATGCCCCCTTGGCCCCATGAGTAGACAGGAACCAGGGACTAGAATGACCACAAGAACATTCACCTCCCAGCTCTGCTCTCTACTGTGTGTCTGCGTCACTCATTTCCATTAGCAAGTATGGCCCATCACAGAAAAAGATATCTACTAACAGCAACCACACATACATACCATCCAAAGAGGAACCAACTTCTCTAAGACCCAACCTGAAATTCCTGGGGAAGGAAGTGGCCAAGCTTGGATCAGAGACCACCTCTTGATCTACTGACTGTGGCCATGATGCAGGAAAGGTGCTCTGATTGAAACGTGTGCTCTCACCTTCCTCCAATCAGCTATAACCTGTGGGTACAACCACACTGTGCAAGAAATGGCCAACAGGGACCACACACCCACCCCAGACTGAGGTGAGAGGCAGGGAAAACAAAGGACTGGGATAACAGCTGAAAACGTGTCTGCCGTAAGTCCCACAAAAGGAACCATTATTAAGTAATACAGTGCTCATAAAACTTTAAATTAAGTAATGCCATAAACCTCATTAAAAAACCCCAAGCTAGAAGTTTTATGCAGCCCCTCAGTCCACTGGGACATTTTGACACAAAAATATTGTATTCTTCCCTCTAATTAGTATCTTTCTTTCCTTCTCTTAGGGCCCTTCTATGTGGTCCCCAAAAAAACCCTTTGCACATGCCCAAAGAGTTCTTCATCTGTTTTCTCAGCATTTTTCTTTTGATTCCATAAAAGCACACTAGAACATCAATGCATATCCCTGTTTTGCAATCGTTTTGTCTGCACAATTAGGCATAATAATTAAAGTATCCTTTTTGTCTGAAAGGCAATTAAAGTACAACTTTGAAACATGTGACAATAATACTGAATAATGCTACATCTGTCAGCAGGTCACTAAATGGGCAATAGATCTTAGAAAGCAAATGGTCTTTCCTTTGTAAACAGATTACTGCTGAGGTTACTTAAATGGCTGTAATAAGTCCCATACACCACTAGCTGCGTAGCAAGGTTTTCTAGCTTGCTGTGTTTCTATTCCTTTATCAGAAATGAACACTTTGTGGTAACTGGCACATGTCCATTGACGTACTGATGAAAAATGAGTCTAAAACCACTTGGAAATCAGCAGACAGCCAAGAAAAGAAAAAGCATTACAGATTTTAAAAAGTAATAACACTCTAAAGAAGGACTTAGAGACAGAATGAAAGATGATGCCTATCGAATATTGAATGAAAAACTGAAAGACGACAATGGCAACTACAAAGGAGCCACTTAATGAATGCGGTAATCACTGACCAGCTGCAGTTCTGTAGTAACATCAGCTTTCCTTCACCGCACACATCCGTCTCCTCCACTCCCCACTGAAAACAGCCTCCACGAGGGCAGGACTATTGTCAGGTATGTTCATGATGTTATCCCCAGTACCTGGATCAGTGGCTGACAACAAGTGACGTTCAAAAACACTTTTTTTTTACTGTCTGTTTTTTACTGAAGTATGATTGATATACAGAGAAGTACACATATCATAGGTATCAAACTCGCTCAATTGTCACAATCTGAGCACATCTATGCAAAACCCAGAGCAAGAAATAAATCATTACCAGCACCTCGGAAACACTTTTGTACCCTTTTCCAGTTACTACCCCTCCCAAGGGAAACCACCATCCCCAATTCTGACAGCATAGTCTAGTTTTGCTTATGTTGGGACTCTATATAAATGGAATCACATAATGTGAACTGTTTTGTGTATGACTTTTCATTCAATGATACACTGGTAAGATACATTGCTATTGTGTGTAGCTGCAGTTCACTCATTCTCCTCGAGGTACCACAGGCCACAGTGTGAATGTACCAGTTCATTTACCAATTCAAGGCCGATGGGCATTCAGGTAGTTTCCAGTTTTGGGCTAATGCAAGTACTGCTCTTATGAACATTCTAGTGTATATCTTCTGGTTTACACCTTTCTGTAGGATACGTATCTAGCAGTGTAACTGTGTTACAGAATACGCATATCTTCAGATTTAGACATAAATACTTGTTGGATAAATTAATAATTTAAAAGAACCTATATGTTGGGACTTCCTTAGTTAACACAGTGGTTGAGAAGCCGCCTGCCAATGCAGGGGACACGGGTTCGAGCCCTGGTCTGGGAAGATCCCACATGCTGCGGAGCAACTAAGCCTGTGAGCCACAACTACTGAGCCCACACCATGCACCTACCGAAGCCTGCGTGCCTAGAGCCCGTGCTCCGCAATAAGAGAAGCCACCACAATGAGAAGCCCATGCACCACAAGGAAGAGTAGCCCCCTCTTGCCACAATTAGAGAAAGCCCGCACACAGCAATGAAGACCCAACGCAGCCAAAAATAAATAAATAAAAATTTTTTAAAAATTTAAAAAAGAACCTATGTGTTAATCCAATTAATATATACACACTACTATATATAAAATAGATAATCAACAAGGACTTACTGTATAGCACAGGGAACTCTACTCAATATTCTGTAATAACCTATACGGGAAAAGAACCTGAAAAATAATGGGTATGTGTGTAACTGAATCACTCTGCTATACACCTGAATCTAACATAGCATTGTAAATCACATATACTCTAACATAAAATAAAAATTAAATTAAAAAAATAAATAAAATAATTAAATAAATACATAAATAAAGCTATAGAGCTTTGAAGTTTTAAAAGAACCTATATTTTCACTCAATGTGGGGTGAAATTAATACTATTCAATATTCTGATCACCACATGAGGAAACAAAGGGCCAAATTTACTTAAGTGAGGCAGGAGAATACAATGCATGCTGCTGCCCACTAGCTGTGCAGCCTCGAGCAGAAATCTTCTGGCCTCGATTCCTTCACATAAATTGAGCAAACTGAATAAGGTAATCTCAAAATCACTTCCACACTCCAGCTTCTAAAATTCTATAACTTACTCGGGTTATAATTGTCAGAGCCATGACTAAAAGCTGTGCTTTCAAACTCATCAGTTTAAATTTCATATCAGCCTTTATTTTAATTATTAAAATAATTAGAGATTATTATTAATTATTGATGTGATTATTTATCAGCATTAATAATTAATAACAATAGCAAATATGTATTGAACTCTTTTTCCAAGTGTTTTTCTTATACTATCTTATCAAATCCTTACAACAACTCATGAAGAATTATTATACCCATCCCATTTACACAAAAAGGGAAACCAAGTCACAGAATGGATAAATGCCCAGTCTAAGGTCACAGAGCCACTACGTGACTGAGCTAGGTTATTTTGGGCACTATACACAGATAAGTTTATGTGTGACCATCTTTAAACCTAAATAACATCCACTATCAACTCCTTGGCTATAATTTACAGCTGTTTCTAAGCCATTTGTTGCAATGGAAACTTGTTTCTCCTTTGATTCTGATATGTGACTTGTGACATACCCAGTCTGAAATAAGCCACAATACAGCAGCATTCTCTACAGGGTGCACCCAACCTGGTCTTAGCACTCTGAGAATCAGATTCCTCACTGAAATCTCTTGTAAGATCATCTGGTGCTAATCTCTATCTTCAACAACACTTGGATGGGTTTCTTAACTCAGAATTTTATAAAGACAGTAAAATTAATAAATCACAAATATTTGAACTCACACAGGAAATAATGCTAAAGGGAGAAGCAAAAGTACATATCATTATCTACCACAAACTATAAATATTATGCATCCAGTGTCTGTTACTGTCTAAGAGCAGCTTGATAAGAAGCTGGTGGAAACATTTGGTTATGTTGTAAGTGAAATCTCTCTGCCCTGATACAATTAAGATTTATCCTTCCATACTCTTTGCCCCTTATTTTTTTCTGTGTTCTATAAAGATTCCCATAGGCTCTAAATTTCCATTTTCTTACATACTAGATTCCTGGTTACTCAGCAAAGAGGATTCTCAGGTCCTGTCTGAAATTGTTCTAACTGCTGACTTTTAACAAAGACGTGGGGTCAGTTGATTTTTAAGGGGGCTTTGCTTTCAGCCAAAATACTTTGTAGCAATATGCCTAAGGGGTATCTTGTTATCTAGAAATTGTCCCTTTACTTCTACACATAAAAGTCCTATGGTTTACAGTCTGTTTCTTCTAAAACTGATATAAAATGATCTGTAACTGATCTTCTGGCCAAATTCTGCCACATTTAGTACAGCCCCAATGTCGAAGGTGGGAAAGACAGGTGAGGAAGGCACCTGATTCTGTATAGCTTGAGGTAGAAACGGTTTCTATTCTTCCTGCACTTACAAATACCTTTTAGAAAATCATATCATACACACATACATATATATTCCCTAATTACTGCATAATCTCTCATCAAAGTCCATTCAACTGTTGACCACACAAGCAAGCTTGACTTTGCCATTATAAATGTTTAGGCTAGCAGTTCTACCTGGTCACTTTGCCCTGATACGTATAGACTTTTATAACCTGGAAAGTGACCTCACTTTCCATCTAAAGACAGATGAGGATGGCATCTCAGCAAAGCTGCAGTCGTGGAGGATGCCTTCCCTATACCCTTGTTTTTGGTAATCTTCACTGCCTGGGACCCTGGTCCATGTGTGACCTCTATCAAAGTTTAATAACCGCAGAAATTTTCAGAGCTTTCCTGCTACCTGTGGTTCAGCCATTAGGAGACCTCAAGGCCCTTACCTTGGTCACTAGTGATTGGCTGTGCAATTATTTAACCTGCATGGACTGGCCAATGAATAAGGAACCACCAGTAGTAATTTTGATTAGCAGCTTTCTAGTTCTGCGGAACCTTAAAACAGATGCAAACAAAGTGGCCATCATAGGCTCAGGCACTGTAAACCTACAGGGTGAGCCCCCTCCAGTGGCAACCGCTTCCAGATTCCCCTTCTTGGCAGCATTCTGGAGGATATACCTAGACCAACAATACCTGTGCAGCAGAAAAAAATGGGGTGCTCAGCAAGAGTGCGACAGCTAACCAAGTTGAAATTGTACATTCTCTGAAGTAATAACTCTCATCTTTATTAAAAGTAATAATACTCCTCTTGTCGAAATGACTGGCATTGGTAGTTTTATTTCTGCTTCTTAAAGTGTAGAGAGGAAAAGTCAATCTCCACGACTTAGAGGGGAAGGAACAGGTAAAATACTAAGATCGTGATCAAATCCCTTACCAACCAGGTATAAATTAAGAGGCGAGGGCAGAGTGGTTGAATAGAGATCCCCTTTCCCACACCTCTGAACCCTGGCTGTCTACTCCGACTCCATCAGATCTACTAAACTAAGAAACAAAACTAGAGGTAGATGGGAGCTGAGATATTCATGGTCGGGTACCACTTGAAAACCAAAGACTTTTGCTGCTGCGGTTTCGGCCCATCCTATAACATAATTTGAGAAATCAGTACAGATCAAAGGAAGAAGGTACAGTTAAAATTAAAATGTGTATAGTCAGTGAAGTTGAGGAATATTTTCAAGTTCCTCAAACTTGATGGAAATAGTCAAACTAATAAAGGGGCAACTGGACAATGTTAATGAAATAACAAAATTATAGCTGGAGTTTGACCAAATGGACTACGGGGTTTGCGCATCATCCATTTTTTTGTCCTGGACACAGGGGCTCTTTCCCCATACCGAAGACATTATAATAAGAGAAAATACATGAAAATAAAGTAAAAAGAAAATAAGATAGAAAAGGTCTAGAAAGACGTATGGGAGGAGTTAATTACAGAGAATAAAATAAAGTCAGCCAGCAAAAGAATTTGAAATTTGAGAGTTAACGTAAGCCTGTATCATGGGGAGTCTTCTGGGTACCACTGACCTGTTGTTACTTCTCCCATTGTCTCTGGTCCAGCCTAACTGCAGAACAAAGCAGGTAGTTACATAACTACATCTTTCCCTCTTGCCCAGACACTGCTTGAAACTAACCGCAGACTGGAAAGAGACAAGAGTTTTCTCCAGCAGCCTTGTATAAGTTGACCTGGAGTTGTAGTAAACCAGTCAGCTCTGGCTTAGTTTGATCTACCTATGTGTCCTACCATCTCAGGGTTAAGCCTGCTGACAGTAGGTTCAGCCTGCTTGGATTTCATTGGCTCTGTATGTTTGCAATAAATCTCCTTTTACTTAAACTAGATTGATTGGGTCACTCTTTTTTACATACAAACAATTTCTGGCAAAGATGAGGTCTCAGCTAAAAACAAATTCTCCCAGTGGGCAGAAACATGATATATCATTGGAATTTAAGTCAGAAAACAGAAACCACTTGCGGTATTTCAAACAGATAGAATTCAATCTAGGGAACTGATGATACAGGAGATGAAAAAACTAAGGAGCCGAACAGGAGATGGTGAGGTATCCCAGAGATTGCCAACAAGAAACTCCTGCTATCCTAGGGCTGGAGGAACATAGGGAGGAGGCTGTGTCCCCAAAGCAGGAGCTGTGGTCACTGGGTATAAGTTGGAGCCATACTGGGACCACGAAGAGAGGTGTTTTAAAACAGGATATGGACCCACAGGCGAAGGACAAAGATGCTGCCAAGATGCCACCAAAAGCAGAGAGGAGAGGAGAAATATTGTGGCTTCTCTCCTTTTTTTTTTTTTAGAGGTACGCGGGCCTCTCACTGCTGTGGCCTCTCCCGTTGCGGAGCACAGGCTCCGGACGCGCAGGCTCAGCGGCCATGGCTCATGGGCCCAGCCGCTCCGCGGCATGTGGGATCTTCCCGGACCGGGGCACGAACCCGTGTCCCCTGCATCGGCAGGCAGACTCTCAACCACGGCGCCACCAAGGAAGCCCACTTCTCTCCTTCTTTATGTTTTCTTTCTACCAGTGTTTCCCATTGGTCAAACCCACAGAGATGCTAGAGGACTAGGGGCCTGAGAAATACAGTTTCTTGCAACAGAGAACAGGGCAAAAGAACATAAGAGTATGACTGTGAACATAAGCAAGCCAAGATCTGCCCCATGCAGGCTCCAGGAAATACTTCATATCTCACTATTAAACACACAACAACAATTTTGGGTGGTCTGGGGGCATAAAAACATAACTTAAATTTGTGTGATAAGGAGTTATGTTTTCCTTTTACCTATTTCATTACAATCCTCCTCATTTTGCCTTGGGGATTTTTGCAAGATTTTTGTTTTATTTTTGTAAGATAAAACCTGAGTTACTTAAAACCATAAGCTCTCCTTATATAACATAAATGCCTAAAGTAGTTGCAGACATTATGCTAAAAGTAATGAGGAAGAAAGAGAGGGATGTATCTATGTGAGCAGTTAGCAGTAAGCAGCAAAAGGGGAATAATTCTGAAACTAGAGAGAGGACAGAGTACGGGGACCTTGGGGAAGACTCATAGGTTACTCAGTGTTGACAACCCAGGGTCTTTACAGGAGCAGATATGTGGTGTCCCAAGGAAGCCTAAAACTTAGGCACAGGGAATCCCCGCCTTGCCAAAGAGTCCCATGCCCTCAACAGGGTCCAGACGCAGCACAGCTTTCAGACATAAAGGGAACTGCAAGCCAAGGTAATGTGTGTATCGACTGGAGCCAATAAGCTTTGGCTAATTCCCCATCCCAGCCTTCTCTACTCCGGCTTAATCTCAGTACCTGTATCAGTCCCGGCAGAAAACAAATGGCACATGCAAAAAAGTTTAACTAAAAGAATTTAACAAGGGGACTATCACTTAAGTCTTGGACAGGATGAAGGAAATCAACAAGGATGGTGAGGCATCTTGGAGACTGTCATTACATCCGAGGCATGAAGGAGGAAAGGGAGAAAATGATGCCACTGTAGCCCCATAAGAGCTGAAACCACAAAGCAGGAGGCTTCCACCAAGTCCTGATGCCTGATGCACGTTCACTGCCACAACTACGATGAAAGACGAGACAAGAAGGAAGCAAAAGGAATGACTATCCTAACTTCATCTTTTCTCTTTCCTTTTGAACTCCAGCTGGCATCTCTCTCTGATTAAACCCGTCTGGAAGCCAAAGCTCATGCAAGCCCAGCCACGGCAATCTGTAAAGGTCCCAGGGCACAGACTAGCACAGAGGAGGGCTAGAACTGGGAGGGACTTAATAAAGAACAATCAGCACCCAGCAGCTTCAAATTTTGTGGGGCACGAGGTTTCCATCATTTGAGGGGCTCACTTTAAAAAATAAAATTTAAAATACAAAATTAGGTGTGGAAGTGCATATTTGCTTAGATTGAAAAGAAAAATCATAACAACAGATAAATTTTAAATAGCTGACAAATACTCAACTCTCACAGAAGCCAAAAGTAACGACATTCTTACTAATTAACTGCCTAAGATGTCTTCGCAACATTTACCTTCACTACAGTCTTGGCTGTAATGTTTTCAACGTCTCTTCGTATAAGAACAACTTTCTAATATCAATTTCTGTAATGAGAATAGAAAGATAATTTCATCTTTTCTAAAATGATAAATCAAAAATTGTTTTTATTATTGATAACTGGGATGCATAAATATGCAACTTCACAAAGTTTTTTTTTTTTTTTACTGTTTGTAAAATGCTGTTGTAAGTGTGTACCCTACAAACATGGGAATTTTGATAAATTCTATTTTTCATAATTAACATACATTTTTGTAACGTAGCTGCTTTTTATTTTGTATACACTGCATTATCAAATATTATTCCTGACAGCAGACCACTTCCATTTTGACTAGGTGTTGATGAGAACTGAATTGTCCAGTAACAATTAAACATGTCTCATGACTGGAAGAATTTTTCCAGAGATCAGCAAGGCTAGTCTTTAGTCCAGTATCCACGTGTTTCTGCTTCCAAGAACTGCAGAAGTAATGCATACACTGATGGCTAGCAATAGCTTAACTACACAAAAGTCACTGAAAAATCACATAAATATATCTCAGTAAGTCCAAACTAAGTATCAGGAACTCAATTTTCCCTGAGCTGCATCTTATAAAAGCCTGAAGCATGGTTAAAGGAAATACAGGTCAATGAGATCTGAGGACATGCATCTGAATCAAAAATCTAATATACTTATGATGCATTTTATTTTTTAAAAACTTATTACCTAGCTCTGTTCACACAAAATGTCTAGAAGCAGTAACCAACTCAGTGGCAAGGAGCACCCCTAGTCCCCAGATTGTGGTTTCTAAATACCATTTCCAAGAAAAAGAACCGGACAACCTTGGAGAGATGGCTGATTCCAGATCTGGTGCAGTAAATTCACAATTTAAGCCTGGAACATTCTGTCATACCAGAAAGCAAAGAAGCTCTCCCCATTCACTGGGGTCATGCCAACAGATAATAGGAGCCAAGTTAAAGGGACTCCTACTGGCCAAAGATGAGACAGTTTTGTGTATCAAAAAGTTTAATAACTATAATAGATTAAAACATATCAAATATATGTATTTTTTAATCTATGAGGTCACAATGATATATTTTTTAAAAAACCTCATTGGTCCTATTCGAAAGTTGTTAGGACACCAACCTCTCATTCTGAAATTTGATAAAGGGGGTAAAATCAAGCATTAATCCTGCCTTTCCTGTATTAACTATATTTCAGGGTAATCAGATAATTGACAAGGAAGAATTCTTCTTCATAGAAGAATTCCACTTAGTAACTATAGAAAGAATGATTGGATTAGAATACCTATACTTTGTAGCTAATGAAATAATAGCTCTAGGCAATGGTCATCAAGGGTTGCTAAAACCATGTGGGGAATGATGCATGGACCAGGATGACAACATCTGAATCCGTTGGTCCATCTTCACATTACAAAAAATAAAATACAATAAGGTAAAATAAAATACAACAAAGAGAGAAGAGTGGGTCAAGCATCATAAGCCTCTGACGTGATATAATATTGCGTACACAGCATCACCTGTGAAATGTTCTTGACAAAAAATTGAACTTGATACGACCGATCATCTAGATATAACTCCTAGTTTACAGGAAACACACAGAGGATGGATGAACACGTCAAAGGACACCACCAGGATATAATCAGCCAACCTCAGAGTGGAGGATATTCGATAGGACACAAAATCCAGTTTCTTCAACAAATAAATGTCATATATATTAAAAAAAAGAGGGAGGGTAGACTGTTAGATTAAAAGGGGTTTTTTGAAACACCAGATGCAATATGTGGACTTTATTTGAATCCTGATTCAAAGAAACCAATTTTTTAACTATTGTGGAATAGTAAGAGAAAGTTGAAAATACTGAGAGCATATCGGATGATATTAAAGAACTAGTGTTAATTTTCTTGGCTGTAACAATAGTTTAAAAAAATAGTGTCCTTGTCTCTTAGAGATACATATTGAAATATTTAGGGGTGAAGTGATACCATGTCTAGTATTTTACTTTAAGATACTCCGATAGGTATGAGTAAAGCCTCGGAGAAAAGTTATGAATAAAACTGGCCATAGGCTAATAAGAGCTGAATCTGGGTGACAGGTACATGTAGGTTTGTTATAATATTTTCTCTAATTCTGTGTACGTTCAGAGCCTCTATAATACTTTTTTCCCCAAAAAAACAGCTAAATAAAAATGAACTTTCCAAGAGGTTCACTAAAACCGTAAAAAAGCACCTTTCCTCTTATATCATCAAAAAGAAAGTCTACTTAGGCCTTCAAATCCTCAAGCTGAGAATTTGACCCAGTAGTGATTCCCTTCTCTCCTTCCAATCCCTAAATATTGCCTGTTTTGTCAAGTGTTCAAGGCCAACTCCTATATTCATCAGAGAACACATGTCTACCTCATAAAGATGAAAGCCTTGAGTTGGGGTATCCTGCCTCAGTTATGTGTAGCAGGACAAAAAATAACTTTCTGAACCCTAAAATTTGGTCACCACTTGGAACAGAATTTGAATTAATTGACTCTCTACTACTATTAGAAGGACTTGGCTAAAAAAAAAAAATTTTATATTTATTATAATAAAAATATTATAATAAAAATATTTTATTTTATATTATAATGAAAATATTTTATATTTATTATATATATTTTTTTTATTTAAAAATAAACCAAGTTAACCTCAACAAATCATTAAAAGGTATTTATGTCATTAGCTTGGTGCTGGTATCTGAATGCTGATGAGCTGCTGCTCTCCTACCTTCTCCCTGAAATAGCTAAAGCCCTAGAACTTCACACACGATTTGCTTCCTTCCCCTGCCCCCAGCAGCCTCTGGAGTCCTTGCCTAATGGAAACAGTGCTCTAAGTTTGTACCCCTCCATGCCGATAAAGTATGGAATTAATTAGCATTACAGAACCTAGAAATCCACACATGGGAATTTTTTTGTTGTATGACTATATCATGTGTTAGACAGTGACACCTACTGGTGAAGTGTAACACTGTCAACTAGGACTACAGGATATTGTCCTAGTCAAACCTCTCTAACTCAGACACAATGGGAAAAAAAAGCCAGACTGAATTGAAAGAAATTCACAGTAGGAAAAAATATCACGTTAATATGCTTTTATTACCTTCAAATAGTCTAGGTAATTTGAGCTAGACTAAAAGTGAGGCCTCCTAGATCCTTACAGAAAGTATTTCTGATTAGGGCAGCAAATAGCCTACACTGCAATGATACTGCCTTAAATTGCAATTAATTCTTTTTTAATCAGGGTTTCTAAAGTTCTTAAAGCCACTTTGTTCCTTGGTAGACAAACATTTCCCAACCCTATCTCAGTGAATTTTTTAATTGAATTTTATTTTTTTAAAGTGATCCTAGGGGAATTCCCTGGTGGTTCAGTGGTTAGGACTCCACACTTCCACGGCAGGGGGGTACAGGCTCCACCCGTGGTCAGGGAACTAAGATCCCGCAAGCCACGTGGGGCAGCCAAAAAAAAAAAAAAAAAATTTTTTTTTTAAATTTATGTGACCCTATTTGAAAATTCACAAATTCAAAACTTGTGGAAACCAAATTACTAAAAAAAAATTTCTAAACTCAAATTAGATAAAAGATTAGGAGATTAAATTTGAGCATTGTAAATATGGAAAGAGGGGACTTCTAAGTGTGAGATAAATACTTCTTACCTCAATCAATTATAGACGGGAAGACTGAATGTTCTCGTTAAGGGATCAGATTGTAGGAACAGAAAGAATGGAAATGTGAAAAGCAAAATCCCATCCAATTCTCTCAAATGTCTAGCATGTCACAGGACTATCCATCAACTTGAGGCCTCATCAAAACTTCTCACTTCATTCAGGAGAATGATTTCTATACCTTATTCAAATAATTTATATAACTTAGAATTATTTACATATTTCTATTATAATATAAATGTATTTATATGGTGTAAAAATATATTTAAGTATATATCATATAAATACACTTATAAAACTACATTGTAAAATGATTTTAGTAATGAAATTGATGGGAAAATTAGATTCACTTTAAATAATTTGTTTTATAAAGTCCACTTGAGAGAATACACCAATATACTGCATAATGAGTGATACCTGAAACTAGAATTTCTCTTGCACTCTGTCTTCTCCCTCATATAATTTTCACTCAGATCGCTCATTCATTTCCTTCCTCACTACTTAACTGCATTATAATGTGAGGTATCAGGTTTTCTCAGGCTCAGTTCTGAACTCACCTTCCCCTGCCTCTCCCCCTCCATGGTCTCTCCTCTTCGGAATCCTTCAAGACCCTCGTCCCTTCAGCGATGCTGTGAGAGCCAGCGTGGACTGCAGCACAGCCCAAAGCAGCACTAACATTTTACTCTCCTCTGCTGCTCTCTCCCCTCTCCTTTCCTTCACCTTCTAATCAATGCCGGAGGAGTGCTTTGATGAATCCCTTCTCAGGCCCTAAAGTCCCTGTGTGCCAAGTTGCAGGATCATATAAGGAGCTGAAGGTAACGGAGATTGTGACAGCCTTCCCAGCTCTGGAGGGCACATGGGCAGCACATATTCATTGCAGTAGATGTGGTAAACACATCAATTTTGTGGCAAGAAATTCCAAGCTGCAAAAAGCCAAGACTGAAAGGTTGGGTCTAAGGAAAAAGAAAGAGAAAAAGAAACAAACAAGGTCTCTGGCTGATGGATATTCTGCTAAATCCTTCCAAGGGAAGGAAAACCTGTTAATGACAGATCAGGATGGCAACCTTGCAGTTGATTTTTATTTTCTATTACCATCATCAAAGCATGGTTAATGTGTTCCCGCATGGGGCAGCGGGGCCCTTGCCACAATTAAAATCAGGAAAGGTTGACCATCTTGTGAGAGTTAAAGAAACATGGAAAGAGTTGGAGAACAAAGGAGAAACTAGTGGGATAAAGAAACATTTTTTTAACTCATGATTGCTCTTTGGCTTGTCCTTGTTTAACACAGGATTGTGGGGTGGAAGGGTTCGGAATCTTGAAGTAAAACATTACAGTTGCGCTGAGTTTTTCAAGTCATTCGCTCAGGGAGTTGACCTCGAGAGAGTTAATTAGCATCACTTGGGGATGAGCAGGTTACACACGTCGTAAAAGCCAAGGGAAGCCTTAAAAGAAGCGGATGTGGGAAGAGTCAGGGCAAGGTTGAGGGTTCGTGAAGACAAATGAGTTGAGCCTGCGAGCCCTTCATGAGCGGATGCGGAGCCTGACGAGTAGAATCTGAGCGAGTAGATTCAATGTTTTCTTTAAATAGCAGGGTGCCTGTTACCAAAAGCTGAGAACGCTCTCAGCTGTAAAGGCCTAAGGCTGCAATCCTCCGTACAGAAAGGCACAAATAAATCAGTGGTTCTCAAAGTGTGGTCCGGGGACCGGCAGTATCCCCTGGGAGCTTGTTAGAAATGGAAGTTCTCAGACCTCACACCTACTCACTGCATCAGAAATTCTGTTACTGAAACACAGCCACCTGTGTTTTAATAAGCCCAACAGATAATGCTGATATAAAGTATGGGAGCCACTGACTACTGGAATCAGCGACAGAAATGGTTCCAGAACTTTATTACAGTTAAATATGGACTCGAGGAGTCTTTCCCTTCCTGCCGCTACCCCGCCATCTAGGCCCCCATCACCTCATGCCTGGGCACCAAGTCCAGCCCAAATCTGGTCCTTACCTCCAGGCTCAGGCTCCTCCACTCAATTTCTCACAGCGCAGGCAGAGAAAGCCTTTTAAACCCAAATCCACTAGTGTCGCTCCCCTGATTCATGCGCTCCAGTAGCTTCCCATAGCATTCAGGATCAAGTCCAATTGGCGACCCGACTTCTGCTGGGTTAGCCACAGCACCCTCCCAAGCTGGAAGCTCTTTGCCTTCCAGGCTCCAGCCAAGCTGAACTGCTTTTAGCTCCTGCGATCCAACTTGCAGGCCATCACCCATGCTGCTTCCACTACCGGAGTCACTCTTTCCATCACTCTTTCAGTCTCTGCATCGGGCCGACCCGGAGGTAACTCGGTGGAGAGAAGAGGAAACCCCTAGGGCTTGAGCTGTTTGAGAGAAAACCAGGAGGAAGGGAAGGAAGGAGAGAAACTCCAAGCCAACAGAGTCCCAGCCCCAGCTGTGAGCCTGGTGGCCTGGGGGCTCGACTCCTGCCCTTCCCCCCCTTCAGCTTTCACCTTCTGCAAGTGTTCAGCTGTCCCTGACTTCACCTTTAATGCCCCCGGCCTCTTCTGGACTCTCTGGGCCCCAAATACAAAACACTCTCTGGAAATTAAGCTCCCGCTGGCTTCCAAGGTGATAATTAATTGGCTTCCTGATGTGCAGGGCTTCTCAAAGTGTGGTCCTCAGACCAGCAGCAACTGCACCAGCTGGAAACTATGCAGAAATGCAAAGTATTGGGCTGCTGGACCTACCGGATCAGAAATTCTAGGACAGGGCTCTGCAGTCTGCATTTTATAAAATCCTCCAGATGACTTTTACGCACACTGAAGTGTGAAGCTGACTGTCTCAAGTACTTGTGTTAGAGCCCACGCTCATGAAACACCAGCTGTCCTCCTGGGCCCATGAGGGGCATTACAATTGAGGCCTCTGGGCGGTAATACTCCTCCTCCTTTTATGTAAACCTTGAGACCATCTCCAAGGTGAGACTAAAGATCAGGCAGGAGTCAGGCAGAGAGCGGCCCCTTGAAGACCACAGCGCCCATCAGATGCAATTGTATAGGCAGTAGTGACAATGGTAATTATAGCCACACTAGTAATAATCAAAAACAGTAAATACTGGTGATTTTTTTTTTTTTTAATTTTTGGCCATGTGGCTTGCAGGATCTTAGTTCCCCGACCAGGGGTCGAACCCACGCAATCAGCAGTGAAAGCATGGAGTCCTAACCACTGGACCGCCAGGGGACTCCCTGGTGATCATATACTAAACCCTTATAACATACTTTACTTATATATATCCAACAAATACAACCTCGGAAAGAAGAAATTATTATACCCCTTTAGCAGATGCAAAAACCAAGTCTCAAAGTGTTCACAGGATTTGTCTAAAGACACCCTACGAGGAAGCGATAGGTCAAGGACTTAAACGTGGGGCTGTCTAGCCCTGAGCCACTCGTTCTACTCTACTACTTATTTCTACAGAGGTGGTGCGGTGGTTACCGGAAGAGCCCTCTGCTCCCTGGGCCAGGCCCCTCTTCTAAACAAACACGGCAACATATTGAGTTTCTTTCTGTTCCTCCTGCCTTTCTTTGAGCCTCATTTTCTTTCTGTGTTTGCTCTGGGGCTTCTCTTCTCCTCACTGACCAATGACTATGAGGCAGTTTGCATTTTCTGTTGCCGTGCAGAAGGCGCAGAGAGCGATGTCGGTGCGAGAGAGAGGGCCTTCCAGATGAAATGCAATGTGTAAATGGAAATTGTCATTATTATCCCCTGAATAAACGCAGACAAGAGCATATTGGCTCTGGCAGAACTGGAAAGAAAAATTGGACTGCGAACAAAGGCGTTATTCATTTAAGGAACTGCCTGAATTTGCCTCTAGCAGTTTCCTCTGTAAACACCATCAACACCCAGGAATGCTTGAATTGTATCTAAATGCAGAGCTTAAATATGTAAAAACAGAAACCTAGGCATTACTTTCGGCATCCAGAGAATTGTTTGCTTTTGAAATCTTCCAGAACAAAATAAAACTAGCGTACGAGACTTCCAAATTATAGGGGCCTAATATTTCTTATGAAATTCTTTCACAGAATATTGAATTGTTGACTTCTCCCCCACCCAAGACCAGATATAATTTACAACTGACTGCTGGTGCAGAACACGATTGTATTTGTACTTCTCCGTAACATGAACGTGGTTCTTGGGGTAAATGGCTGCAGCAAGGGATATCTTTAGGCAAAAGGGTGATTTAAGTGGCCAAGTCACAGCTGGGTAACTTTGTAAATGCGGCTGGTACAGTCGACTCTGGAGGAGAATATTTGTAGCTTTATGAACTCATTCGGGGGTGGAAAGCCCCTCACTCAGGCACCATGGTGGGAGGTATTCAGAGAAGGTGTATCTTGGACACCAGAATCAAATCAGTTATATTTCCCAGAAGGAAAATATATCAGTGATTTTGGATGAGGTGATTCTAAGTGAAAAGCCGTCCCCCTCCTCTCCAGGTTCACAGGTTTTTCTAAATAATCTGGGAAAGTAAACATGGGCTTGTCAGTTCTCAGGAGCCTAGAAAACATTTGAGAGGAATCCTGGCTCTCTGAGTTGGATAAGCAGCCGTACCCCAGGCACCCCCCATTTACAAGGAAGAGAATAACGGAGGGGCGGAATTGCTGCTGCTGATTATAAACTAACCAGCCCTGGGGGGCAAACTGGTGGTAACTAGCATCTCAATGTGCCAGGAGAGGGCCAAGGCTTGAATCCCTTGCCAAAGTATAGAATAACAACAATGACAATGACCAACACAGATTAGGGTCTTACAGTGGATGGGGTAAGAACTTTATATATAGTCATTACAGATACTGTATGATTTAATCCTCTCAACAACCTTATTAAGTGACTTAATACTTCCATTTCATGAATGAGGAAACTGAAGCACAGTCATCTGCCCAAGGTAAGTAAGCTAGAAAGCAGCAGAAGCAGGATTCAAACTCAGTCGGGCTCTGGAGTCCCTGCCCCTAAGTGCTCACACGTGTCATCACAAGCTGTGGGAAGACGGAGGGCTTTCAAGTTTGGCACCATGGAAGAGAATGCCAGCTGAGTCACGGAGAGCAAATGTGAGCCTGAGTGAGCGACTTAACCATATTCCTTACTTGTAAAATGGATAAAATTCTGAACTAGCAGATTATCGTGAAGAAGTTACTTAGCACTTAGCGGACACGCAATAGTAAACAGTTTCTTAAGGTACGTCTTAAACTCACTGACCAGTTCCGGCTACGATCCAGCATTGGAATGACATTTATCAACTCCAGACTACTTCTCTATCTAAAGCAGAGTGGGAATGACTGCAAACTATAAAGAAAAGTATCATAAGCATGTACACACGAATATACACACAGACTGGGTTTTTGTAGAACTCAAGAGATACAAAGCACCTTCTCTATTCAAATCCTGTCACATTTAGCAGGTGCCTGGCACAGCTGGCTGAGGATGCAAACTTAATTATGAATCTATCTTTTTGTGTTTTGGTTTGGTTTTTGTTTGTTAATTAATTTTTATTGGAGTATAGTTGCTTTACAATGTTGTGTTGGTTTCTACTATACAGCAAAGTGATTCAGCTATACGTATACACATATCTCCTCTTTTTTGGATTTTACTCCCATTTAGGTCACCACAGTGAATCTAATTTTTATTTGGGGAGTGTCAAAGTTTACATTTGGAATGTCAGTATTATACCTATTTTATTTTAAACACATATCACTTTGTGTACACAAATATATAAAACGATAAAGTAGTGTGTGTGTGTGTGTGTGTGTGTGTGTGTGTGTGTGTGTGTGTGTGTTTCCCCCAGGATGACTTTGTAGCAAATTAACCCCACTGCTACAGGCCATTTTGGACCTTTCCTTCGACTGGACTCCAATGATCCAAAACTACCAACAAATGATTTCACTTAAGTTGTATTTCTCTGGGGTTATTAAGATGACATTTTTGTTTCCCTTTTCCCAACAATTTAACAATTTTTTCAAACAGGGCTAATGACCCTGCTTTTCCTCCTATCCTCTACCATATGCCTCACTGTGACACAACTAGAAAAGGGCATGAGATTCTGAATGATTTTTTTTTTCTTTCACAGCATGATCCATGAAGTAGTGTCATGCTTTCTTGTCTATTCCCGTATTATCTGGCTTCTTTTCCTCTGTGTTGCTGGGGAGGAGAAGCTATTTCAAGAGTAGAGAATGGTGAATTATTTTTCAGATGCCTTCTTACCTTGTTAGACTCTAATCTCAATGGATTCACTTAAAATAACTTTCTGCTCATTGGGGTATTATTTTTGAGGAAATTGCCATTGTGGTATATTCCATCATGTATTTTTGAGTTCTGAAAAAAACACAACTTTCCAGAAAGAGCCCCTAGTATAATACCCAACCACCCTAGTTTCATTCAACATCTCCTGGTAAACTGTCCGTTGAGAAAAAGAAAGTAAAATGATTTTCTGTTTGTTAAGCTATTTTGATAGACGTGGTCAGAGACTCCAAGTCACTTCAATAAAAGGGAGGTTGGACATTAACTAGACTTACTGTGGTGATCACAGATAATCATTACATTGTACACCTGAAAATAATGTAATGTTATATGTCAATTAAACCTCAATTTAAAAAAATTCAACCCTTGATGTTTGGGAAAAAAAGAAAAGAGAAAGGAGGTAGAGCGGAGTATCCTAAAGTCATTATAAAAGGTACAGGAGTGTATTTCACTCCATTTTCCCTCCAAGTGTACAGAAGAGTCATTTCCTGTTATTTCTGGTCACCTCAGAGTGACCCTGTCCTCCTGGAAATAGTATGACTATGCCCTCTCCTATCTGAGACGGTCCCCACCGGTGGCAGCAGTGCATGAGACAGGGCACATGTGCCCAGGTGACCCGCTCTGGCTATCACCAGAGGGAAGCCTTCGCAGCCAGGCCTGGGATAACTGTTGGAGGTCCCGCCTTGGGGCCTGGGCAGATGGTGGTGACATAGCAACGGCCCGGAGAACACAGCAAGAACGGGCCCAGAGACGAGGAGGAAGAGGGTTTCCCATCTGCACAGGTCAACTTTGTGGCACTTCTGAAACCTCCAGGGGCATTTCTGGGTGTGAATCTCACAAGAGAGGTCTGAGCCACACATAGCAGTCAGGGGACCTGCCTAGGCTATACAGCTTGGTGACGGTGGATGCTGGAACTTGACTGGAATCCAGTCGGTGTTAGCTCCGTCATGCACGCTGCCCATAATGCCCGCGTCAGGCCAACCAGTGAAGCTGTGAGGGGCGAGTGGCCTTTCTGGCCCTGACCTCTCTGCACCTGCTCCCCTTGCTTCCTGTTCTGCGGCTTCAGCTTGCAGACTTCCGGTGCCTCCTACTTTGTCCTCCTTTATCTTTATTAGAACTGTCTCAGGGAAGGATCCATTCCTAGTACCTTCCCCAGGGGTATACACGCAAGCAGCAATTCGCCAGGGCTGATGCAGGGGAGGAGGGTCATAATGATGAGAGTAACAGAACAATTTATGAGTATTATTTTATGTTTGTCCATGCTGGGTTTTTCCCTGTACCTTTCTAAGTCTATGCAGACTGTTCTTCTCTCTACCCCACTGAACATCTGCACTGAAAGACTGAACGCTACACACAACTTCTATTCCTGGGTCTTTCAAAAGCAGGAACTCTTACAATCGAATTGTAAGATAAAATACACAGTGATTGGTTAAATTTTTTAAACTGCAGATAAGTAACCGTTTTTTAGTGTAAGTATGTCCCAAGCATTGCAGGGGATGTACTTAGACTAAAAAAATATTCATTGCTTATCTGAAATTCACATTTAGCTGGGTGACTTGTTTTCATTTTTGCTAAATCTGGCAACCCTACCACAGGGTGAAGGCAGAGAGCCTCTGCAAACATGGCAGCAGCCGAAATGGGGACCCCCTCAAGCCCAGGGCAGCTTCTGAGGGCCCCTCATGGAACCGGGCCTGAGCCCAAGTCTCACACAATGAAGAGGGTGCAGGACCTCAGTGGAGAGGGGCTAAGTACTGTCCCGCAGGAGGCTGGACCTCTGGCCCCAGGCTGTGCTCCAGGGCTCCCAGGACCAAGCAGAGCAGAGGTGCCCACATTCCCCTAACATCAAACAGCCATATGTGCTCAGACAATTAGTTTTTTCTCTATTAGGCCCCAAGGACAGAGATGGGGGTGGTCTAATCATGACTGAGAGCATGATTTCCAGCATGAAGGAGACTTGAGGGTATATTTAATTGAATCTCAAGGAAATGATGTGACATTTCGAACATCCAGTTTTGTGGGGAAAAAAGTTCATACGTGCAAAATAATAATCATTATTGCTGAACATTAAATATTCCCTACGTGACGCACACCATGTTAAGTGCTTTATGTACAGTATTTTGGTCTTCGTATTACAAAATCATTATGGAACAAAAGGAGGGGGTCCTTTGTTAATGGAGCATCAGCCTTGGGGAGCATGTGAGGGAGATCGCAGGAGTGGGGGACAGAGGACACAAAGCAGTGCCCGGTTCACTCATTGATTAGCCTGGCTCCCGCCCAAAACACGAATTCCGATCTAAAGGAAAATATTAGCTCAGAAACATGCTTCACTGAATAGATAAAATATTTGTTTCTGGAGCCAGCCTTCTGTCAACCTGCCTTGCCCTTCCTGTCAAGAGGCAAAAAAGGGTTAGTTCTGATGTGAATGTTTAACTTCCTTGCTTCAGACGTATGTTTTAGACTCAAGACTCAGATCTTGAGGCCTTTCACATGACCGGCTTAAGTCCTTCCAAGGTCTGTAACCCCGTAAGAAACAACCTGGATTATCTTTGGGTCAAGGTTTCAGTAAAAGCATTATATTCTGCAAGTAATATTCACTTGAAAAAGAAACTTTGCTTTATCATGTCCCTAGGCTGAGAAATTTGTTCATCTAGGACTCAGTGTTCCTTTCTCCAATAATAAGACGCAAATAGCCATTGGCCTAACTTGGAAACATTTTATGCACACACACACACACACGCACGCACGCACGCACGCACACACCCGCGCGCGCGCGCGTTAGTAAGAAGATTTGAAATGGTTTTTCTTTCACCACATGCTGAAAAATAAATCGCGGCCATCCAATAATCTGGCACGTGGTTTTGCAGTCTCAAGTCATCTTCAACTGATCACAAAAAATCATCATCATCACCTTGTCAACAATGACTGGCATTATAAATGTCTGTCTATAATTAGAAGGCTTACAAAAGGGGAAGGTCACAAAGAGAAGGTTCTTGATTCCTGAACAGAGCCTCAGCAATTCTGCTCTGAAGAGGTTTTACCATTTAACCTGACAGATAAACTCCTTATCAAAATTAATTGGAAAAGAGGTTTTTTTAGGAAAGTTTTGTTCTATACAATTCATTGCCAAGCCCGTAGTCTCTAGTGCAGAAACCTGATACTGCACTCTAGTTCAACAGGAGGTTGGTCTTAAATATCTCAATACAAAGCATTTTGCAGAGAGGGAGCTCCGCGTCCACAACAACAAAGGCGGAGATGATGGGTTCATCGTGAAGGAACCAGGAGGCGTATCTATGTCTATACAACGTGTAATCCCATGAAGATCCCGCAACTTTGACCTTTTTAACATTTTTACCACTCTATAGAATGCAATCAGTTAAACGCAATTTTCCCTTTGGTAGAAATAACTAAGATCCAGACCTTTTCCCACCTGGATGGATTCTTCAAGGTCACAAAAACTTTATTTCTCTCTGCCTTTTAAAAACAATGTATTCGTTCTGAGCTAGGTTTCTCACTGTTGGAGACTGGAGTTACAAACATGGAGGCAGAAAAGACTAGACTGTAACACTAACAGCATGAACTCAGGGTTTTTTACATACAGAGAGACAGAGAGAGAAAAATACATATAATTTCTGTCCACCAAAGGAATTAGAAACAATAACAATCCCATAGTAATGAATACACCCAAACCCAAATTCTGTTACTATGATCCAGTGCTGTTTGAACAAAAAGCAAATTCTAAGGCTGGGGCAGGGAAAGTACCAAATGATCCCAGAGGAGTATAACACTCCAGAAAGTAAGAGTTCAAAGAATGACAGAGACTACCAAAAGGAGGCAATTTGAAGGGACTCCCAGAAGTAAAATCAGGAACAATTTAAGCATAAAATAAATCATGACAGTAGTGGGTTGTAACTTATAGAAATCCATGAGCCCATACTGATGTAGGCAAATGAATACACAGATGGGGAACCAGAAAAGCTCTTCCTTACAGTAATATAGATATAGCAGTACAAATACCGAAGCAACCACAGATGAGAAAATCATCAACGGATGCTCAAACTATCAGATGAAAGTTTGATAAGGAATATGATATTTACACAGCCTCCAAGTACCTCCCCATAAAATTCTTGTTAATTACAAAGGGGAAAAGTCATAATTTTACATTGAAGAAGTCTAGTGGACACCGCCTAGTGCTATCAATGTTAACATCACCGACACCTTGTTCCTCCTCCTGCAATGTACTGGGAGGCTACGACCTAATTTCTCTCTTTCCAAAAATGTGTCACCGGAATCTAATCATAACGAAACACAAGATAAACCCAAATTGAGAGACATTCCACAAAACAAATGGCTTGTACCCTTCAAAAATGCCACAACCTGAGAAAGACAAAGAAAGTTAAAGAAGTGTTTAAAATGAGAAGACAGTTATAGAGAAACCTAAGTGCAATGTATGAATCTGGACTGGATCCTGCACTGGGACAGAAAAAACACGTAAAGAATGTGATTGAGACAACTCACAGAAGCTGATTATGGACTGTTGATTAGCAGAATGTATTGTATCAACGTTACATAACATGATTATTTCACTGTGATTATGTAAGAACTCACCCTTTTTCATGGGAAATATACAATGGAGTGTTTAGGAGTAAAGGAGCAAAATGTCTCCAACTTACTCTCAAGTGGTTCAGAAAAAATGTACTTGCACGCGCACGCACGTGTGTGTGTGTGTGGGGGGGGGGGAGAGAGGGAGAGAGAGAGAGAGAGAGAGAGAGAGAGAGAGAGAGCGAGAGCGCAACTGGGGCAAGATGTAAACATCAATGAATCTGGATAAGGTGTAAGGTGATTTCTTGTAATACTATTTGCATAACTTTTCCAAGTTTAAGATTATATCAAAATAATAATTTGCAAAAATCTATCCATTTTTTCAAGGTCCAACTGAATCCTTACACGCTCCATCAAGCCTTCTCTTGCCGCTACAGAATGACATCAAAGATCATAGAGTCTTATTGCTGGAAGAGTCTAGATACTTCCTCCAGAGAAATCCTGTAGGATGGCGGGTCTGCTTTATTCAATGGTTAATGAATCCAAAGGCTTCTGAGGAAGTCGCTCCTCTGGTCTTCAAAATCTTCCTTTATCATTTATCTCCCCAGTTCTATGGTAAGCTTCTTGAGATCTGAAAACGTGTCTTCCAAGTTCTGCAACCTCTGACCACAATTCTGACCCCTGTACACAATTCTAAACAGCACCCTGTTCTTATACCATCATAGCACTTATCTTGCTGAACTGAATTAGCTACTTTCTATCTCCCTCACCACCTCCAAGCTCCTTGAGGGCTGAGATTGGGGGTGAGGTATAGGGACTCATTATAATATTTGCTGAATAACTAAATGAGTAAAAATGGTTTAATTTTTGGCAGTCAACACCTCTTGCGAGTTTCTACACTATTTTCAGGTAATCTGCCGTAAAACCACTTGGGGTGCATGTAAGCTGTGCAGATTTCCAGGACCCACCTGGACTGTAACGAATCTTCTGGGGACAGGTTCTGAATGTCAAATTTATAAAAACATTCTTCAAGCAAGTTTAACGCGCATTAACTTTTAGAATCACAGATCAAGCAGAGTGACGCCATTTCCCATTATTCACGTCCCTTCATTTCCCCCTTTTCCATACTCCCCCCCTAGTATAAAAATCCCCACAATGACACTTGCTGAGATCCTGGAGTTTCTATTCAGTTTACACTCTCCCTATTGAAGTGTGTGTGGCCTTTGCTAATTTGGCTCCCAGATAGCTTCCAAAGAGTACCTCTTAAAGAACTCCGCAAGCCCCTGTGTCTGTCTAAAATTCGAGGCTCGTCGGTGCCAAAGAAGCAAAGTTATATATGTGGGAGGAAATGCAAAGGAAATACATTTGACCATAACCAAAGTTTTACTGAAAAAAATAACAGAAAGACGGCATGCAGGATAAAATACAAAAATAGATGAAGATCTGCTTTCCACCTCTAGTTCAACCAGAAAAGAAAGGCTTTCATCTAGAAAAACAATGACCTTGGATTAAGCCAACTGTTACATGTACTTACATATCCCTTGAAGTGTTAGTGGTACCTTCAAAGTTTTAAAAAGGGTGGGGTCTGAAGGACGCTTATGGTTGTATCAAGTTTCACTGAAGATCCTAATAAGGTGATATTTTTAGTCTATGAACAGAAGGCTGTGGGTTAATACAGCCTGTATATAAGCTATTAATAACCTCTTTGCAATCTATGTGATTCTAGATGAATAGTAAAAATAAGACATTTACTTCTCTTCCTATCTCTTAAATGTCATTCCTTTATCATCATCTTTTAAGGTTTATGAAATGAAAAGACAGACAAAAAAATATCAATGGACAGCATCTTGAATATGTGACATAAATTTTCCTTAAGTAATTTACTAGTTTATGAAGCCAAGGGAGATAAAGATCCCAATGTAAGTGAAATAAACTGTGTGCATATTTAAATAATTCATATTTTAATTAAAATTGCCAATGGAACATTGGGATATTCCAAAATCATGTTGACCAACACCTACTTTCATCAGCTTAAAAAAGAAAAGGAGTTACCAGATGCAACTTTGCAGGGCTTTTGAAGGTCCCCAAACTGTGGAAACGTTGATCACGTGCTTTCACCCTGTGCCCGGTGCTATAATTACCTCTCAGTGTCAAGAGGAAGAAATACGCACTGAACAGCAGGTACACAGTGGGTTTCGCTGCCTGAGATGTAATGAGGATTTCAGATGCAACACACTAATACTTGTTTTATTACTGTAGTCAATTGTCCGTGCGTGTTGTGTGCACTGGCTAAGTCTTGTTTCTTTCATTAGCTGAAGCAATTAACATACGTTCAGCCTTTTAAGTACTATCTCTTTATGCTTTCTACTTGTGTAATTCAGTTTGTAATGATTAAAATAATTTTTCAATAGCGATGTCAGAGCTTAATGAAAAAATATACAGCACTAAAGCGAGAAGCATTTGTAAACATTTTTAGAAGGATATTGTTTGTTATTACACAACACTGTAGCAGATGGCTATAAAAAGCAGCTCAAACTCAAAAACTAGCAGAGAGACAGACCTCCGGGGATTGGGGGAAAGGGGTGGAAGGAGAAATTTTGTTCTTTTGAAAGAGAATTTAACGCCTTGTCAGAAATAGCTTTCTGTCTCTCTTTTGTTTCCTATGGTTAAAGACCAAATATGGGCTACTCTTTTCAATGAATGACTCAGTCCTGTTCAACCTTCTAACTATTGAGCACCTACCTATCTTGTGCCAGGCCCCAGGCTCAATCTTTTACGTACAGCCTCTCATTCAATCACAGAGACTGAAAAACTAAGACACAGAGGGATGAAATAACTTTCCCAAGAGTCTCACTGCAAGTCAGTCATGCAGCTGGGATCCATCCCACACCCAATTCCCTTTTACTACCTGGCAGAGTGGTTAAGGAGCCAGGCTGTGTGGGCTCTGCTTCCCTGCATATTAGCTCTGGGACTTTGAGCAACTTACTTAACCTTTCTGAGCCTCAGTGCATTGTCTATAAAAACGGAGATAGTAAGAGAAACCCAGCTCATAGCATCGTTGTGAAGATGAAATCAGTTAACATGTGCCAGGTGCTTAGAAGCATACCTGGCATGTGGCAAGCACTCACCAAGTATCTGCCCTCATTATTATTCCTATTCCTAGGCTCTACTGCCCAGCCTGTGTCATCTGTTCCTCTGTTTCGGGACTAATTGATTCTTTGTTTTAAGCAAGACATTATGCTATTATGATGCCTATTAGTAAATGAACATGTGTGTAAATGGTCTTAGAGATGATTATTTCACACTTGTTACATGTCATCATCAGAATCCAGATTTAATCAACTTTCTGAACATCCTTCCTAATTGAACAAGTGATTAGCCTTTTTAGTGGGCAACCATTTCAACAGACATATTTTTAAATTCTTTTTCACTTCTGTGGGCATGACATGCTAATTCAGTCTTCAGCAGTTAGACATACGTGATTAGGTAAAGTAGCTCAGATACTGAGAATACTGCGTGATGTTTCCTTTAGATCTCCGGTCAGCACTGAACAGAAAAAAGCCAGTACTGATCTGTGGTGACTGTCTACATTTCTTACTCAGGCTGGCGACTTCCTCAAAGTAAACTCTTACACTGCTCCCTCTGCCTATACAATGCATAGTACCCCCGGCCCCGATTCTGTATTTGACACCTTCCTGCTCTTCCTCAGAGACCTCACTTAAATGTTTTCTCCGCCAGGAAGCCTTCCAGACCTGCTTTTCTTTTCCAGATGAAATCATCTCTCCCTCATCTGAACGCCTGAGGCAGAAAACACACATTTTCCTCCAATCACTATCCTCTCTTTCTACTTGCTTAGTGAACTGCCAGGTTGCAGGCACATGGCTTTCTAGAATAAAGACTCTATCAAATCCCCTTGCAGCTAGGTGTGGCCAGCCATGTGACCGTGGTTTGGTGAATAGGATGTAGGCAGAAGTGTCATGTGCTACTTCTACTCTGTAGAGAGCAGGCATGCCATTGTTTCCTCCTTCCCTCTTTCTACTTGCTAGAATGGATGTGATGGCTGGTGCTTGAGCAGCCACTTTAGACCACGAGGTGGAAGTCAAGTGTTGACGATGGCAGAACAACTAGGTACAAAGAATCTGAGTTCCTGGTGACCGCTGAGTCACCAGGCAGCCTGGACTACCTACCCCCCAAAACTGTTTACATGAGAAAGAAATAAACTTCCATTTTCTGCCATTTGCATGTGAAGCCATGCTTGACTCATTCACCTCCTTTAGCATTTTGTATTATTTGTACCTGTATCTCTTGTACAGCACTCCCAATACCACATTATATCTAACTGCAAGTACAGCTGCTCATCTACTAGATGTGAGTTCCCAGGAGTAAGGACTGCTCATTAAGCACTTACCCTGGCGCCAGGCTTTTACTACATAGAGTAAATGCTTACTGCATAAAGATAACTTGAATCAAAGCGTGTTGACCAAAACCACAAGTCCTATTGACACTAAGTCATGCACATCTTTTTTGTGTAAGCCTAAAGATCTTCTTCGTGCACAAGAGAAAAGGAGCACAAAATGTTTTGTCTGTGGTGGTTGTACCTATTCCATTGCTTTTATTTAGAATGACTGTTCTAGTTAAGAGATCGAATTCTCTTGTTTCAGGATTATCGTGTGTTTGGAGGATCTGGCAACAAAATATCACATCTGGCTTAAGAACACTGTGATCCGAGGAGATCATCCTCTTGAAGAGAAGGACTTAGAGGACTGGTGGCTGTGAGGGAGCAGAGGTTCTGTCGCGTGATTCTGACATCTGACCCAAGGTTCTGCAACACGGCGATAAGAATTCTGAGACTTAGCCCGTGTCCTAGGTTTAACCGCTTACTGTCTATTTCTACACTTAGCCTAAGTTCCTACCCAGAGTTATAGTCCAGAGATTCATTGAAATAGAGAGTGTACATTATTTGAAGTAATCTATATTACTATGAACCACAGCGTTTTAAACGTAGCAAGAACGGGAAATTTAAACTTGAAAGCAATGTTTTGGCAGAAAGTAATGTTTTGGGAAATATAGGCTTTGAGTTTTTTTAAGAAGAAAACAATCAACTAAGAGAAAAATAGAATGTCCTGGGCATGAGGGCCGTATGGATTTCTCCATTCTCTGCTCTGATCCCGTGACTCTATGGTCATGTCACAGATCTGAAATGACTACGTGAACTCTGTAAACAGGCATTACTTCGACGGCAATTCAAAACTGAACTCTAGAATTAAGCGCTTAACTCAGTGAAATTTCCAAACACTGTTGACATCACGAAGCTCTTCAGAAGGCTTTGAGTGGGAAAGAAAAAAGGTTTGTCTCTATTTACGAGCCAATTTTGCCTACTTTAGAAGAAAAAAATAATGATCTTTTGGGTGACAAATTTTTTTTAAGATATAAGTGTTACACTGAGTTGACTGTAAATTTTTAAATGGCAATGATGAATGAGCCATGTACTTTTTTCTCAAATTCACACTTGGCCAATGGTGAGAATCCTTTCAAACTGCTTCCTCTGAACCAGGGTCACTTTATCCAAAGGGCAGAGAAAAATAGAATTATTTAATATAAGAGCAGCTGCAGGAGAATGCCCTCACCGCCTTTCCGAGGCCCAAGACAAACTGGAAAACATATGTCCCTCTGATGACAGTCACTTAAGACACTGCTCACCCTCAGGTTGAATATTCTGGGTGTGTTGGCCAGTTTAAAAACGAGTTCACTGGTCCCACACAGCAGTACAGTTAGAACTAATTCACTCTAGAAATTCATCTATGGAAATAGGTATTTTATCTGTGGAAAGCAATGTAAATGACACTGATATGACTCACTCGCAGGGCATAATTATTAAGACAATTGAGCATGGCTAGATCATTATAAGGGTGAGTGAGATTCCTTACCAGAATTACTCATCACCTAAGTTATTTTCACATTATAAAACGTTTGCCATTAATAAAGAAAGGAAAGAAGGAAAGAAGGGAGGGAGGGAGGCAGAAAGAGAAGGAAGGCGAGGAGGAGGGAAGGAGGGAGGAAAGACATCTTCAGAAAGATGTCATAACCCCCTAGATTTTAAAGTCTTTGGGCCAGAAAGTCTTGTTTAGAAAAATCGGAATCCCTAATGATGTAGCTGACCTTTGGAACTTCTGGGAGGCTGTAGCCCAGCTGCTGTCATTGATTTTTGTCTCAGCAAAAGTCTAGGGACTTGGGGACCACAGATTCTATCTGTTACTTTGTCCTACCCTGGATTCTCGAAAATGAGCAGGTCCTTTGCTTTCTCTTTTCTTTGTCTGGATTTCTTGTCTTTCTTCCTAAAGGAAAGAGAGAGAGAGAAGAAAGGAAGGAAGATTGGGTAGAGGAAGGGCAATATTATTAACATAGAGGCATAATTCTCATTTATACCCCAAGTTTTGCATTCTTTCACCCATCTAAGAGGCTTTGGGCGCTGAAAGTACTGGAATGTGGGATCAGCAATGTGCTGAGATACCAGGTGCTCGAAGTACTAAGGACTCAGGTACGGTAAGAGTCACAAAAAATGGCAGAATGATGGGTTGAATCAAGCTCCCGGTGTACAAAGGCTTGTGTCCCATTGAAACACTAGACTAGTTTCAGCAACCTTGAACCCAGAAGTGTTTGGACAACAACCCAACCAAACGCTGGCACTCCCACCAGAAACCACAGCCAAAGCCACTGCTGCAGAATCGTAACCAATCTGAACTTAACCCCAATACACAGAAACTCAAGAACATTTTCTATTGAAGTAGAGCCAGATCCAGGAGTCCCACTGAGATGTTTCTGACTTACAGTAAACTCTGAAAGACTTCATATAGGATTCACCTGAAACTCTAAGGGAAATTTGAAATGGGTAGAAAGTAATCGTTCATGAAATCAAATCAGAGAGAAAATTGCCAGAAATTGCATGATTTCTTTTTATGAGAGAAAGCCAAAGCTGTTTTGACAATTGTTAAAAAGACAATAGGCCCAAAATGGAGTCACTTATGCTAAGCCCATGGCACCAAACCGAGACTTAACTTAATTACAGCTTCGTCTCTCCCAGGAATGGAATCTTAAACCAGTCAATCAGGAATCAACTGATCAGCATTAGTTAGGTAATCTGCCTAAGAGACCCCTGCCATGCCCTAAAGGAAAATAGCTTTGCAATAACCAACCTGCTTTTTTGCCTCGTCTAACTCCCTTGTTCTGTCTCCTTTCTTCCTATAAAAGTCCCTCTTGTAAGCTCCTCAGAGCTCCTTTCCATCTGCTAGACTGGATGCTGCCTGATGCAAGTCAATTTTTGCTCAAATAAACTCAAACTTTTTAATATGTCTAAGTTTATCTTTTAACACATGAATTATTCTTTACTCAACTGATGACTCACTCTTGCCAAAAAAGTCCGCCCCCCCCCCCCCCGCCAACTTCTAACTCAGAATGTTTAGTCATAAAGTTATTGAGTCTTTTGGGTTTTATCCCTGTCCGTTGGTAACTAGATATGAATTGTGTTAATAGGTATAAGTGAAAGTGTGAAACTTGACTCTGGAGGATTTTTTTTTCTTTTCGTTTGTTTTCAAAAATGTTAATAACAATTATAACTGGTAGGAAAACAGTTTCAACACTAACACACTGGTTGCTGCTAAAGTACTGAGTTGCCTGCTTTTGAGAAACCTGCTGAGGGATGAACTTTTTATTTTATTTTTTTTTAAGTTTTATTAGAGTCTAGTTGATTTACAATGTTGCGCTAGTTTCTGCTGTAGAGCAAAGTGTATCAGTAATACATATACATATATCCACTCTTTTTTAGATTCTTTTCCCATATAGGTCATTACAGAATATTGAGAAGAGTTTACTGGGCTATACAGTAGGTCCTTATTAGTATCTATTTTATATATGTGAACTTTGTATTCTATGTAGGTCCCTCACAGTTTGAGAAGGGGTCTTCCTCTCTTCTCTCCCTCCTCACAGCAACCTTTCCCCACTAAAAAAAAAAATAAATCCTTTTGGCAATTTATTCCTTTGGGTTAACAAGACACTCCTAAGGGTAATGAGAAGACGCTCAAGACAATGTTTCTTTAATTTATAATTTTGCCGACTGTTCATTTACCCTGGCAATAATTAGAAAATCTGGATGTGGTCGGCAGGGTTCTAAGGTGGCCTCCAAGATTCCAGCTCTTTGATGTACAAGTGCTGAAAACTCCTCAGTCCCCTTAAATGAGGGCAGGACAAAACCTGCAAACATGACGGGGTATTATATCCATGACTGAGTTAAAGTAATTTGTTGCCTTTGAGTTAACCAAAAGGGTGAGTATTCTGGTGGGCCTGACCTAATCAGGGGATCCTTTAAAAAAATGTCAGAGGGACATTCTTCTGCTGGCCTGAAAGAAAACTGCCATGTTGTGAGAGGAGGGTGGCCACTGTAGGAGCTGAGAGCTGTCCCCAGCCAACAGCTATCAAGAAAACAGAGACCTCAGTCATACAACCGCACCAAAATAAATCTACCGACAGCTAGTGAGCTCGCAAGGACACTGCAAGTCCCAGCCAGGTGACAGCCTGAACAGAGGGCCCATCTAAATCTCATACCCAGGCTCCTAACCCCTGGAAACTGTAAGATAATAAATGTGTGTCATTGTAAACCACTAAATGTTTGGTAATTTATTATGCAGCAATAGAAAACGAATACACTGATGAACACATGTCAAAGTCATCAGTCAAAAGAATCTGTTAATTGACCTTGCTATAATGTCACAACTTTACACTGCAGGAAGCAAAAGCACAGGTTAGACGTGGCTTTCAATACTGTCTTCTTTTCTTTCTGCAATTGTAAGTAATAGCAAAGGACAGATCTGACTCCACATTAGATCCGTTCTACTGCCTGTGCTTAGTCATGCTGGCTCTCACCTTTTGTCAAAGAATGTCGTCTACAGCCTGAAGTCTACAGGACAGCCTATTCTCAGGGCTCTGGCCTTTAAGAGTCAGTTCATATAGAGATTAAAAAGTTGCAGAACAGAGAATAACATTTGTTTTACTGGAGGTTTACAGGACCATCGTGACCTGACCTACGTGGACAGATGCAAGAGCAAAGGATTCTGAAACCGGGAAGTTTGCAACAACTAAGCACGCCCCTACATCAGCACTGATGTATCTGTTTCAGTGCTGTGCTGAAACCTTTCAAGGAGTTCGGGGCTTTGGGGGGCCTGAGCCACCTGTCTCCTTGCATGGCCCTGCAATAATACTTTCTCTGCTCCAAACTCCAATGTTTCAGTTTGTTTGGCCTCACTGTGCATTGGACACACCAACCTGCATTCAGGAACAATAACACTGGGTATAAGTGCCCAGAAAAATATTTTCATTTTTTTTTCTGTTGTCCTCTTCTGGGGACTGCATAATCAACTTCAGAGAGGAAATCACAGAATTATTCCCTTATCATAAGGTACTCCATGTCACTATTCTACTGAAAAGAGTATATATAGCTAATCATTTTGATTAGCTCAAGAAGTTTCTCCTATATATGTATGGCATCTCCTCAAATACCATCAGAATTTGGCCAATTTTTAAAATGTGTTTATGAAGAGAAAAGCACAGCTATACACAGGGATTATGTTAACATTCTCAGCATTGATGTATTTGCTTTTCTTTTCCCATTCTGTAAAAGTAGCAGTAGTAGTAGTAATAGCATCCTTAATGAGAGATTGTGCTTAGCTGTTTTCTCTCTACTGAGAGACTCCTGACGGAAAAAGACTCAAGCTGAATGAGGGAGGAACATACTGTAAGGGAAGTATAATGGCTTGGATGCTGGGTGATCTAGGGTCTGTGACCTGTTTTGACATTCATTAGCTCATGATTTTAAACGTGTAATTTTCTTTTTCTAGGTACCAGTTTCTTCATGTATAAAAAGAAAGGGGGCTTCCCTGGTGGCGCAGTAGTTGAGAGTCTGCCTGCCGATGCAGGGGACACGGGTTCGTGCCCCAGTCCGGGAAGATCCCACATGCCGCGGAGCAGCTGGGCCCGTGAGCCATGGCCGCGGACCCTGTGCGTCCGGAGCCTGTGCTCCGCAACGGGAGAGGCCACAGCAGTGAGAGGCCCGCGTACCGCAAAAAAAAAAAGAAAGAATGGGTTCGATGAGCTCACTGTAGTTAATGTTGTTTAAGACCTTAGGGAATCCCAAATAATTACACGGTAAAAGCGAAGATAGCAAATGCAGCGGGAGGGGTGGCAAACCAGGCAGAGCAGGCTCCAGGAGTCCACAGCCTCTCTCACACACGTTACTTATTCTCCATTTCAGACACGTGGGCCCCATGGAGGATATCATGTCACAAAGGCTGCCAAAGTCTTTTTTACAAAAACGTTGAAAAGCCCTGGATGAGACGGTCTGTAAGGCCTTTCCCAGCAAAGACCATATGCGTCTCTCAGAAGAAATACACCTGGAGAATGAGTATATAGTCATCTTTTCTTCGGACCATCAGTCTGGGTCTTAGATTCTGCTGACGAAGCAATAAATTGTTTCTAAGGAAGACTGGATGTCCCTTAACCCACCTGGCACTTTAGCTTTCCCTCTTTGTGGATCTCTCGCCTTCATTTTTCGCTGTGGTAGGATAGTTCTTAGACAGCCCACGCTGGGAGCAACCAAGATGTTCCAGTACAGTACTTATTTCATTTAAGTTTAGCTGGATCAATAAAGCCAATGCTTTCAGTGTGATAAAAATGTATTACACTGTAACGCTGCTTATATAGATAAATTCAAAAACCAAGAAAAAAATTCGTTTCCGTCCTTCTGCCTTATTCTTGGCTCTGGTCCCTGAATTGATGTTTGGTGCTAGGGTCAGACCAGCCCCACCACCAAGCAGAGCAATTCCTTTGTACTCTAGGAAGCTGCATAGACTACTAAACAGCGTAGGGACTTCCGGGTGTGGGGAGAGGAGGACTGAGAGAAATGCCTACGAGCAGAGTTTCTAAAAATTAGCGATGTCACCCATTAGGGAGCAAAGCTACACAATTTTGTGTTCTTCTTGTCACACCTCAACTCTATGCTCATCCTACTGCACTAGTGAGAAAACCAAGGCGAATACAGCTTATTCGTTCTGCTGAATGGAAGCACTGTTCTGATGTTAACAAATGTCACTGATCAATTTTAACAGAAACTACAGTATTATCACAATAACGGCTACTTTTGCCAATACTTGTGGAATTACTGTGTGCCAGAAACTGTGCTCAGAACTTCACTACTATCACCACGTTTAATCTATATAATAACCACCTGCAGGGGAGGTATTATTTCCCCCAGTTTTCAAATGAGAAAACTGAGGCTCAAGGGAAGTTATTTAACTTGCTCAAGTCACATAGCTAATGAGGGACAAGGCCACATCTGTCTAACTCCTAGCACGTCACCATAAATGGCACTCTTCTCAAACCACTAGAACTTGATCTGCTTTGGAGCAAAAGCCAAGACATTTATTTCTGGCTGCCTTCATCCCCAACATAGTATCCTGAACAGCAAATGGCATTCATAAATATTTGTTTTGAAATGACGGACTCCCACTTTTATCGGTGATGGAACTGAAACTAAATCCATCGGGAGGTGGAAATATTCATACGTTGTTCAGTGGAACTGATCTTTACTTGTTACCACGATGGCAGAACAAAACACACACAGAAAAACTTAATTTGAATCCATATAATCTCTCCTCTAAATGGATTTGTTACCATAGGACCATGGTCTTCTCCATATGGAAATGTCTAATTCTCTAGAATACAATAATATTTAAAGAAGAAAATTAAAGGCATGATCTAAAGTAATGGCTGATATAGGCTGGGTTAGTTTGGGATTCATCCTAAAATAACATTTAGCTCATTAGCAATAGCAACCTGATCTATTCTCCCTACTTAGTAGGGACTACAGATGGTATTGGCTGTATTTTCCAAGCCCTGAATCAGGGTACATGATACAGGATTGCTAGGGAATATCCACAACATATGGTCAACGTCGTATTAGGGAGCAGTCACTGAAGATACCTGGGAGCTGCTATTCCTACCACACAAATGTGTTTCAGAGAATAACTTCTTATTTTCCCAAATCTACCAGAAGCCTTTGAGAGCTGAAATTAATTATATATCCAGGTAGGTGGGCCAGTAAGAAAGCTCAGAAAACAGCTTGATAATGCAAGAAATCAACCCTTCAACCATTGTCAGTTTACAGAAGCCACATCAAACCCTAATGAGAAACCACATGTAGTGGTAAATTCTGGCATTTAATTTTATGATTATTTACAGCCATTCTGGTGCACAGCATATGGTATAGAGTTGACTTTTTTAAAGTACCATAAAAATAAGCTAGAATGGACTAAATACATAGCAATGGAGTTTTATTCCTCTTCGTAAAGAGATGAGAGATATATCTAATTAAACAAAAAAAAGATAAAATGGTATGAGCTGTGGGTAATAATTCATACTTCTGGAAATGCTTGACATCATGTCTTAGGTGAAAGCTGGCAACAAATATTAAGAAAGTTAACGCAGCTCCAAAGTAATTTATTCTTAGGTGGACGTCCCATAGTCTGCCAAAAAGCTTCATTCTTTTAATTCTATAGTCATTTATCATTCGAATAAAATGTTATAAAATACACTGTAAAACCTTTCACCTATTTGGTTTCTAAATTATTTTCTAAGGCCTCATAGGAGACGTTGGCAATAGAAATAACGTTAAGCTTTTTTTGTTTTTTCCTCTCCAAGAACAATACCTTTGCTCATCCAATATCCCTGCGTATAAATCTAAGAGATTTGGATAAATGTACGTCCAAAATCAGCTATTACAGTATATTTCGTTACATGGGAAGATGAATAATTAGATGGTACATGATATAGTTAAAAAAAATAAGAGCAGAAGAGTTTCAGGCACAAGATGGCAGACCAGAGATTCACCTCCCTTTCCATCCGAAAGCCTACCCAAAAAGACAATATCAGTACAAAGGAATGCGACCATAAGGACAGAGGGAATGGGAGAAGAGGACAGTGCCTCACATTTCTGGAACTGAAAAGCTCTAGAAGCATGGTGATGGATACAACAGTAGAATAATTCACGGTCCAGAACCTACCATAAGGAGATACGGTGCAAATCACTGCAAATGCAGTACAGAATGAGAGAGGCTCTGGGATAGAAGTAAGAGTATATGGGCAGGAAAGAAAAACAGGGCTGCAAAGTGCTGGTTGAAGGATGCCAGTCCGTCTCTACCTCAATCCCTGTATGAAGATTGGCAGGTTGAAGGTAGTCTGTCTACTCTCTGGCAAAAAATTAATACATACATAAAAATTAAGGGGATGACTCCTCTGGAGAAAACTTACTGAGGCCAGCCATGGTCTTCTTGATGTTGCCATCTGAGAGCTCATGGAAAGACTCACCCCTGTTATGTACTGGCTATAAATTGAAGGCAGAGGAAAAAAATAATGTAGAATTTGATTTTAAAAATTCTGCATCTATTATCATTTGAAAACAATGTCCAAACCTTTGAAAACATTGAGAGCTGACCATGCCTGTGCCCAATGTAGTGAAGAAGTAGCTACCAGCCAGACACTGGGTGGGCCATCATTTTCCTAAGTGGGTCTGCTTATTCAAAATGCTCAGTTAGAAATACCTCTTCTCTTGGCCACTTTTAGAGAATTAAAAATAGGTCTTGAAAGGAACCCAGTTAAAACTGAAGTCCATAGCATGGGGCAGCTGGATATACACACAAATGCTATTATCCTCTGATGTCCCCCCAACGGGATACGAACAGTTAATGGCAGGCAGCTGAGCATCAAAGGAAAAATGTTCCCCATGTGCCCTCTGCTTAGATACCAGCCCATAAGTGCTTTGGAAATCCAAGTAGATTTTCAAGGTGGGCTATTTTTACTGTGGCTTCACAAAGATCTTTAAGGAAAAGCACCTCACTTGTAGCCATCCACTCTCCTGCCCTTCCTACCTTTATTCCTATCACTCCCTCTACAATGAGTTTTAAGTCAAAATCAATGTTGAAATGAAGGATGTCAGTACTTGGTGGCTAAAGGAAACTAACTCTCAAACAGCTGAGAACCTAAAATTTAACTCAATAAGACAATCTGTAGTTGATTTGCTCCAGAATTTTCTAACCTACGATTCTCATCCTAGCTCTACATTGGAATCAGCAATGCCTAAGTCTCACTTCAGATGAACTACATCAGAATCTCTAGGTTAAAGCCAGGACTCTTGTCTTATATACTCTCCAGGTATTTCTAATGTGCATCCAGGGTCCAAAACCACTGAAGCTGCCTCTAGTTATGACTGCAGATTATTTGAATGAGAAACTGCAAACACTGATGTGGGGCGTGTACATACGGGCATTTCAGAAGCATACAACACTTCAGGATAGTTACTTAAGAAAACTTAAAACAGAATGTTCTCAGTCATAAAAGACTGAAGATTTAAAATCAACCCATTTCAGTTTCAGAAGGCCAGAGGAAAAAAAAATGGATGTTGGATCACCACTGAACCCCAGTTTTCCTCTGGCAAATAACCCATTCCCCAATATCAACAAATGCACGTCAAAATGACTTCACTCCACTCCCCAGCCTCGGATGCAGTGGCCATCTAACACTGGTCTAGTCATTCAGGGCATCACCTTTCTCTGGCCATAGTAATTGCTCAAGGATCAAATCAGAGCAAATAAGATACGATTCTGCTACAACTCTTAAAAGAGGGAAAGTGCTTTTTCTTATGAGACTTGAATCTGAAAAGACATGGGTCAGAGTTGGTGGAGCCAATATTTCCAACATAAGAGAAAACCTGAGAATAAATCCAATAGAGAAGAAGAATGGCTGAGAGAATTAAAAAGAGAATCCAGGACCTGATTCCATAATTTGGGTCCCTGTATCAAGCTGGCCTGAAGCTAAGTCTGCAACTGAATTTTGAGTTATGAGAGCCAACAAATTCCCTTTTCTACAGGTTTAGCGTGGGTCTTGGTAACCCAAAGAATCCAACGTGAAACGTACTCCTATCTGCACAACGACAATTTCTTCCTTTCTCTCTCTTATACTGTTCCCACTTGCAGCATAAACACAGGGCACTGTTTACATAGAGTCCAGTACTCACGTTCGTAGACACAGAATCACAAACCAACTCATTCACTCTCCATTCTCAAAAGTCCTTTAGTTTCATCCAGCTCCATGACAGGCTGAGAAGGATTACCCCATATTAATGCACAAAGGAAAAGCGTGACTAAGAGACTCGGGCTGTGATTACCTTATCAGTTGTTCCTATCATCAAAGATATTAAGACAGATTCACAAGGAGAATAAATACAAGGACATATATCACAGTAAAACTACAGTAAGTCCCCTACATACAAACCTTCAAGTTGTGAACTTTCAAAGATGAGAACGTGCGTTCCATCAACATCAGGCATGAGTGAAACTGTAGCTTGCTCTCCGTCTCCTACTACTGACGATCCTTCAGCTCTACCATCTCCCACCTCCTCTCCCTCCTCCAGTCAGTAATTCTTCTTGCCTTTTCACTCCATGCCAGCCCCTGGATGCCAGCTGTTGTACTGCACTACTGTACTTTTCAAGGTACTGTACCGTAAGATTAAAAATATTTTATTTTTTGTGTTTATTTTTTATGTATTATTTGTGTGAAAAGTATTATAAACCTGTTACAGTCAAATACTATTTAGCCGACTGTGCTGGTTGGGTACCCAGGCTAACTTTGTTGGACTTACGAACAAATTGGACTTACGAACATGCTCTTGGAACAGAACTTGATCATACGTAGAGGACTTACTGTACTGGACATATCATAGCAAAACAACTAAAACCTAAAGACAAGGGGAAAGTCTTCAAAGAAGCCAGAGAAAATGTATACTATCTTCCAAAAAACCCTAATAAGATTTACAGCTGATTTCTTGAGAATAATAATGAAAGTCAGAAGAAAATGAAATGATTTCTTCAAAATGATATAATAAATTACAACTATAAATGCACTAGGAAAAAGTATATATATAGACACATAAGTCGGGCAGTTCAAAAATCATTCTTAGCATCATACCAAAGAGGGAAACCATGAAAGCAATAAAAGAGGAATAGATCTGACCTATAAAAATGAAAAATTTATAAACTACAGGTAAAATTAATGCTACAAAAATGTGAGATATTTTCAAACTGAAGGAAAAATATAAAATTTTCAGTATATAAGATAGAAAGCTATTATCCTTAACAGGTAGTCTTTACAAATCAGTAAGAAAATATGCAAGCACCCTAAGATTAAAATGAGTAAAGGATATATGCATACAAACAAATATAAATGTTTAATAAACTTGAAAAGATTTAACTTCATCAATAATAAAAAATACAAATTAAACAAAAATGTTACAGAAAGTTTCAGCTATGAAATGGTCAATATTTTAAAAATAAATTTAATATTGAGTTTTTCAAAAGAGCTGCTGGTAATTAAGCTCCTTGCACTTCTGGAGGACGATTTAGGAGTGTAAACATTCGTGCACTCTTCCTAGAGGGCAGTTGGGCAGCACATATGAAAAAAAAATGCTACGGTATGTCTCTTGGCCCATTAGTTACACTTCTAGGAAAAATCCTTAGTCATAATCCAAAAAAATGAATGAAGATTTAGCCATAAGGAAGTATATAGCTATATAGTATGTATGAGTAAAATTTTAGAAACAACCTAAATCTTCAACAATAGGAGAGTTATTAAAATAGTAGACTATACTGTAATTATATTTTCTAATAAAAAATACGAACAAGTAAGCACAGTATTATTCCATTTTTCTAGAAGATTTTTGTAGGACATACGTCACATTTTGTAGAACAGCACAAATTATAAATATGCGGTATTGGACTCAATTTATATGCCTTTCTAGATTTGCTCAACCCCACTGGCCTCCCAGGTTTAAGGAAGAGTCCCAGAGAATGAGTTCCATGGTGAAGACTTTGGGCATAACAAGGCATGGGACATACTGAGGACAGGAAGTCTCTTTGATGACTCTCAAATCACATCCCACAAGTCCTAATTACATATCTGGGAAGCCCCAGAGTGTGAAGGTTGGGTGTCCAGAGACAGAAGAAGTAAGTTCAATATATTCTTGTCTTATACCTTACATTGGTAATTCCTTTCTATTGGTAACTTTGGTGGAAAAAAAAATAGCACTTAGACTTGGGATGAGTAAGAGATCATCCTGGAATTCAGCATCATTGCCAATTCACGCAAAGAATTCTTGAGAAGAGTTTCAATTCATCGTCTGTGTTTATGCCCTAAACAGACTGAATCTAAGCTTACCCACAGTCATCACCTGAGATGCTCTCTTCAGTGTTCCTTCAAAGCAAGTCCTTTTAAGTCTTTCCTTTCTTAAACACAATCCCTTTTCTTCTCACCCCAAATCTAGGTGGTCTTACATTTTTGATAAGAGTAATAATAAATGGTGAGAGTAAAACAACAAAGGACAAGATTCAAGATTCATTAATCAGGGGGTTCAGAATATAGGAAAATTCACTCAAATTCTGGCCACACGAATGTTGACTTTAGAATCCTTTTAGAAAAATTCAGTTAAATCTGTATCAACATTTTAATGTAGATTAAACATTATTATCTTTTGTGATAAGTTTCTGTTGCCATGACACAGGTTTCCTTTTTGTGATCTCAGAAGTGGAGATGAAAAAAAAATAAATAAAATAACTTAAAAAGAAACCTCACATATAGATTTTTACAAAGTGTAGCTAAAATTAGTAATATGAGATTACTAAACTGGGAAACATTTTTTAGAATCTTAAAGTTGGTGAGACTCTCAAAATATATGAGCCACAAGTTTGCCTGCTGTCTAAGACTCAAGACTTTTTGTCATAGGAGAAATCACATATGTTAAAGAAAGGCAAATAAAAATCTGCCTTGTGCAACTCAAATGACCTTAAAAAAATTTTTCAAACCGTTAGTCTTACGTCCACATTAGACTGTAAATTCCCAGAGACCACTGTACATGTCTGTTCATCACTATATTTCCTAAGAGTCTAGAATAGCATCTTTACAGTGATTATTTTAATCAATAACTTTGTATTAAAAATTCTCTTAGCTGCTAAATATGCATATAGGATTCCTTTCTAATAAATTCTTGCTTCCTGCACATGACCAGAAGCTGCCTGTTAGTGACTTCACCGCCACCAACATATAACTCAAACAACCCAGTAAAACCCTTCCCTGGAATGTTAGGACTTGGAAGAAAACAGTTTGGGAACCAGGGAGCTGCTGGAAGCCATGAAAAGCAAAAGCAGTGCCCGGTAGGATTAGGAAGGAGCACGCACAGAAAAGCAGACGTGGAGCAGCAGAGAAAGAACCTCCCTGAAGCTCAGCGGCACCCTTACCATCCTGCAGTTATTTTCCTATCAATAAATTTCCCCTTTGGCTTAAGCTGCTTCAAGTTAAATTTCTATCATTTGTACCTGAAATACTTCTGACCAATTCATCATGTTTCCCCTCTAAATCCTGCTCTTAATTATTGCCAACTCAAGTTCTATCTCCCCTGAGACAGTCAACTCACATTTTGTTCAAAAGCAAAGAGAAGAATACAGATCACATGTCATAATGACGAACCTCAATTTTATGTTCAGAGCATTTAATTAAACTGTTACTTTACAGCACTGGGTATCACTCAAAAGGCCTACAGCTGAGATTTAAAGATGTTCTAATGTGGCATATAACGCTAAAACAGTCATCATTTTAAACATGCTCAAAACTGAGTTAATTGCATTTCTTATACAATTCACTATCTAATTTTCAATAGGTATGTTTTTACTTTCTCTCCAATAACAATCCTTAATGTTTCTCTAGTGCTTAAAATTTTACGACGTCTTTCACATCTACTATCAGGTTTGAGACTCTCAACAACCATGTGAAAGGTAGAGTGGCTATTTGCATTTTTGTATTACGCATGGTAGGCTAATTGCTGCAATTCACAACTCCAAAAGTTCAGTAACTCAAAACGATTTATTTTTTGCTGATGTTGAGTCTAATGCAAACCGAACAGCTCTCAGAGATGCCCCTGTGATGTCACCATCATCAACACCAGCACAGGAAGAGGAAAGAGCCTGGGAAGGTACATCAGACATTCCATTTCTTCAGAACTGACACACATCAATTCTATTCACATTCCATTGGCCAGAACTAGTCACGTGGCCTTGGCTAAGATGCCAAGGGAGGGGAAATGTCATCCTCGGTTGAGCAGCTGCTTCCTGGAAGCAAATCCACACTACATAAGAAAGCATGACTTACAGTATTCATCCCTGTCGTAGTTTTATGCATGAAGATATTGAAGATCACACAGAGCAGAAACTGCAGCAAAGTGGTTACTCCAACCCCGGTCTTCTCTTAGGTGGTGCTTTCCCTCAGTCCTAATGCTGAAGCCAGTCACAATGACATGCATTTAAATTTGACACTGAGGTATGCACACATCTTTCCTTTCTCTCACCCCATTCATTTAGCTTTCCTTTAGAGATCCTTCTTAAAAACTCAATCATTTCAATATCTTTTCTGACCTCCTCCCCTTTCCACTCTGGTTTGCCCTACTGAAACCGTATACAAACCCCTGTCTCCCAGTCCTTTGAAGTAAAAGTCTTTCGCTTTAGTCTCCCAGGCCTCCCCTGAGTCTCAAAATGCCTGACTCAAGAATTAACAATTAGGAATGTGAAAATGTAGAAACAAAGAATAGCTGTTGGGCTGGGAAACTGGAACAATTTAGACTATAAATTTGCCACACAGCAGAATCACCGAATTCACAGTTCCCTGAAAGATAAAGGCCTGACACACATTCCTAACTTATTTTTACAGAAAGCAGACCCCCTCCAGATGAAAACTGCTGACCACAAGCATGTAGACCCTAGGCTGGTTGAAACCAGAAGTTTGACAATGCTTGAGACTTCACCTTGATGCCAACCAATCTGAGAACTGTATGCGAGCTGATCGTGCACCTGGCAGCACCCTGCCTCGCACCGCCTTTAAAACCCCTCCCCTGAAAGCCATCAGAGAGTTTGAGTCTTCTGAGCATGAGCTGCCCGTTCTCCTTGCTTGGCACCTGCAATAAATGCTGTACTTTCCTTCACCCACAACCTGGTGTCAGTAGATTGGCTTTAGTGCACACGGGTGAGTGGATCCAGATTTGGTTTGGTAACACTACCACATTAACCATACTGCCTCTATTTTTGCCTTTATTAGTATTTACCTATATTGGGAAGTACTTTATAAAGGTCTATAACCTCTAGCAGAACATGAGCACCTCGAAAACAGTCTTAACTCTGTTATATGTCTGGTACACAAAAAGTGATTAACCAGTGAATGTTTGGCGACTGGGAAAAGACTTTCTCCACATCCAAGTTCGTTCAACGCCTTGACCTCTCTCGTGCAGGTGAAACCTATTTTCCTCCATTAATAGGGACAACCGAACACAGGAGCCAGAGCACACACTACAGATATAAAAATGTAACCTGGTATTCTTCTATATTTAACACATTTAATGAACATTCCTGCCCAGTAGCATCAGCAGGCCCCCCTTTTAAAATGTTTTTTTAATCCCAACATTCAGCAGCCTCAAGAGTCAGGGTGCCTGCATTAGCTGTGAGTTGATGGTTGGATGAGCCTTAAATCTTCGTGTTGTTTTTGACATGGTGCTGAGACAAACTCTTTGATTCAGGAAAACTGCACACTCTATGGAATAAAGCTGAAGCAATTAATCAAATATTTAATTATATTGTAACAGAACACAGTTATCAAGCTTTTAACTAACAATGGTAAAGAGTCCCCAGTGACCCAGGCAACAGAAGACACTAACACACAAAAGGCTGTTTAAACCTCAGTTCTTCTAGACTCTGTGGAAATGTGGGGAAGTATGGAATGGATCGGCACCAAAAGGCTAAGATTCTGCCGCCAAGACTTTAAAAGCAGTCCCTTCCCTAGGAGACTGCCTGTTCCAGAAGTTCCCAATCATGCGTCCAAACTGACCTGCAGATGTTCACCACCCTGCACACTCTAAAACACAGTGCCTCAGCACCTTTCCCCTTTGTCTCCTTCCTCGCCCCTGGAGTCCATGGTCTAAAATCTAGATATCACAATCCTGACGTTTTCAAGCACGATGTCCTAAAGGGCATGCAGCACTGAAAGAAACCATCCTATTCTTCAATGATTTGTAAATAAACTCGGAATTCATAGGATGATGTAAATCGTTTTACTTTCTGTTCTTATTATGTCTGTCTCACGTGGGTATCCAGAAGTCTCCTCTCTTGATCTCTTTCCCTCCTTTGCAAACTCCCAGCTTTAAACCCAAAGTCCTGGTTCATTTTGCTGCCCAGAGAGGCAGATTCCTGTTCTACCCTTCCTGGTATGGTGAGGCTGGACATGCACATTCTTTAGATCGTTCTTCCTATGAGATAACCTAATTCCTCTCTAACACTGAGAGCAGATCATGGCAAAACTCTGACAGGTTTTTATGCTTAAACAGCCCCTTCATACCAGTAAGAGAATAGGGAGAATCTAAGGTGATAAAGGGACAGGGAGTCCCATCCTGCCACAGAAGTTTCCCTACCCACTATAATATGGGGTGAGAAATAATTTGTCTATACAACATAACCCTCTAGCTCACATACAGCTCACACCCACTCTTCCAGACCAAGGAGAATTATTTCAGCTTCCCAATAAATGCCTCAAGGGTTATCTACCAGGGACAGAGTTAAGATTTAAGATGAAGGCTTAATTCTGAAGAGGTCTGAAAACTACAATGTGTGATAGGGTGGATTACTGTTCCAATTTCTCACTTCTTCTCTATCCACACCCTTTGCCGTGGGACTCTGCAGTGTCGCCAAGCAGAATATGCAAAATACACAGCTCCACCTTCAACTCGGTCAGGTGACTTGCTTGGATCAATGGAATGTGGGTAGAAGAGACAGTGTGTCAGTTCTAAACAGTTTAAGAGGCATCGCTTGCATCCTTTACCATGAGAACAACATACCCCATAGAGTGGCTCTTCCTTTAACCTGGCTCTGGGAATGAGAACACACATGGAGCTGAGTCAAAATGAGAAAAGTCAAACCAAGCTGAGCCCAGCAGAACCACAATCTGCAGCCCTCATGTAACATGAGCAATAAGCGAACATCTCTTGCAGTAAGTCATTGCAATTTGGGGTTGGTTTGTTGCCGCAGCCAAAGTTATCTAATACGTGTGATGTTCAAAAATTTTACAATCTATCCCAAACATACCTTTCCATCTTCCCTTTCTTCCCTCCACAGAATATGTTTCAGCCAAATGGTGAGCCCCTAAATGTGCCCTGTACCTTTCCATCTCCATGGCTTTGCTCATGAAAATCCCCTGGCCTAGAATATACAAGTTTTAGTGCAAAGAGCACAGGCTTTAGAGTCAACTAAGCCAGGCTTTGAAACCAAGGCCATCACTTAAATAACTATATGCTCTCTGAGTTTTAATATCTCTATCTGTAGGGATTCGGGGAAGGGGGGACAGTGACCAAAAAAAAAAGTCAAAAGCATAAACTTTAACATGAGACCAACTCACATCCTCTGCTAATCATTATTTTGAGTCCATGACTAAGCCTTAGTCTCGTCATCTGTAAAATGGTAATCACAGGGTTGTTAGGCTGATTAAGTGACATAGAGTTGGGAAATCAGCTAGCACAGTGCTTGACACGGTCCTGATTAATTTCTTGTGGACTGAAAATTTAAATAGATAGAAAGTACACAATCCAACTAAATAAGAGATATCATAAAGCAATTTTAAAATAATTGTCAAATTAATAGGCATGCATTTTCTAAATTGTGCCATGTAGAACATTAGTTTCATGCAAGATATTACAAATCTATTTTTTGAGAAAAGTGTTCCACAGTTAAATAAGTTCAGAAAATCTTGCATAAAGTACCTCCCTCTGGAAATGCTTAATGCACATTAACAATTAAAGGTTCTGAGAAGTCATGTGATAAAGAATCTTATTTAACTTAATTTAGTACCTCCTAAAATTGACTATCTATTCTTCCTCCTATTGGAATACCTATTAACAGTCAATGTTTTTCAGAACACAGTATGTGTCTTAGTCTGCTAGGGCTGCCACAACAAAAACACCATAGACTGGGTGGCTTAACCAACAAAAATTTACATTCTCACAGTTCTGAAAGCTAGAAGTCTGAGATCAGGGTGCCAGCATGGTTAGTTTCTGGTAAGTTCTCTCTTCCTAGCTTGTAGATGGCTGCCTTCTCACTGTGTCCTCACATGGCAGAGAGAGAGAGAGAGAGAGAGAGAGAGAGAGAGAGAGAGAGAGAGAGAGAGAGAGAGAGGTGGAGGGGGGTGGATCTCTTCCTTTTCTCATAAGGCCACCAATCTTATGAGATTAGGGCACCACCCTTATGGTCTCACTTAATCTTAATTACCTCCTAAAGGCCCTATGTCAAAATGCAGCCATACTGGAAGCAAAGGCTTAACCATATGAATTTGGAGCAGGGCAGGGGGGGCGGGTGGGGGACACAATTCAGTCCATAACAATCTGGGAAGTGCTGGTCAAATAAGAAGTATAATGGAAGTGTAGCAGCGTGAATTCAATCTGTGTTGATGAAAACATGCAATACTTTACGGAGGAGGAGGGCTTAAATTAGTCTGGGACCCAGGGTAGATTGAGCAAGTTATCCAGGGATCTAAAAAATGGTCCATTTTAAGCTGATGCGCTGGCCCAATTTCAGGAGAATGGGCAATTTGCTGGTCCAGTCAGAGCAGGTATGAGAACCGTGTGGCTGAAGCTTCTAAATCTTAAAATCTGACACGTTCAACCACCTCTCTGTCTACGGACCTCTTCCCACAAACTCCCTCCATTGCCCTACTATGAATATGTAGGAAGAAAGATTTACTTCATGATAATTATTTGGGAGAATACCAATAATAGGAAGAGGGTGCAATGAGAAATGAATTTTATGACCACCTTTTGAGCTCAAGCCAACTCCCTGACAAAACACCTCCTGTTTAGACGGGATAAATCTAGGAAAAGAGTCACATCGGTGAGCTTCAATAATGCAGTCAACTCAGCTCTGTGGATCGAGGACCAAGAGCTGAGGCAACTGGAATCACGTGTTAGCTCCTTCTACGGATGGTTAACTTGGTTAGCTCCAGTGCTTGCTTTTATCCACACTGCAGTACAGGGATAAAGCCGGCTTTGCAGTCAACCATATTAGAAGGTTCCCGCACCTCATGAGATGCCAGATTCATGGTCAAGCCATCAGCTTTTTTATAGTGGGAAGTTTGTTTGTTTGTTTAGGAGACAACCTTATACAAATTATCTTAATGTAGTATGAAATATACAGGTTTGAAAATGCAAATGCTCACGGGAACCAGCATGGCAAATGCATAGGTAAAACTGGCCAAGTGCAACTGATAGGTCTGGTGGGAATTGTGACAAATGGGAACACGTGCTTCTAAAGGCCCTCCCACGGTCTCCAGAACTGTAGCCAATATTACCTTGTAGATATGTAAACTTAGTACCGACACATCTCCTGATTTTTCAAGCAAAGCTGGCAATCTGGATTTTTATGTGAAATCTCCTAACCTTTAAATGTTAGCAACTAACTAAACATCTTCCAACCCTCTCCATATAGATATAAATATACTCCCCATCCCCCCACTCCCACACAGATGCACACTTGCAGGACAAGTCCAGCCTACAGGTCACAAGTGTTTAACCTGTGACATATGCAATAAATACTTCCTGAATGAAGACATCAAAGCTATCTCAAAATACACTACTCCTCTCCCTCTGATTGAGGGATGGACACCAGAGAAGTCCTGGTAGTTTGAGACCAGCAGCCGGGATTGTCAGAATGGTACAACATTAGTTTTTATCTCTGCTCTATAAAGAAAACTGCCCACTAAGATTTATGGAAATGTCGGAGAGAACTGGCCATCAGATTTTATTTCTTCTCTGTTAAACAAATACTTCATACAGAGCCCTAGGCCAGATGTCATGATAGATGAAACAGGCGTGGACTTTCACTGCCCGATTCAATGTCAAATTGGAAACATTACTACTCTTTCCATACTCTTCATGAATATTATTTCAAGATAATGACATTAAGTCATGCATAAAAAATTATGCACATAATATTGTGTCATTAAGATTTAATTGCAGGATGCATTACATATAAATCCAAACCTCACAGCTAACCATGGTTTTTGTTTCTTTTGTTCTTTATCCAGGATGGTTTAATCTTGGGACAGGATACCTTAGTGGGGAGAAAGAGAACTGCTACCAAATTTTGGAGGGCCCATTCCATTCTGTTTTTTCTCTGCAAAACTGTGTTTCCTGTACTCCTTGCCCCACTGCTATCCCTCGTGCCTCTTCCACCTAAAGAGAAAGCAAGATTTGAGGCACTGACAAAGTGCATTCAGTTCATTTCTTAAAGAATGAATTTTTTTTTTTTTTTTTTTTGGCGGTACACAGGCCTCTCACTGTTGTGGCCTCTCCCATTGCGGAGCACAGGCTCCGGACGCACAGGGTCCGCGGCCATGGCTCACGGGCCCAGCCACCCCGCAGCATGTGGGATCTTCCCAGACCGGGGAACGAACCCGTGTACCCTGCATTGGCAGGCGGACTCTCAACCACTGCGCCACCAGGGAAGCCCTGAACTTTTGAAACATCTTCCCTGTCCCTCTTTACTAGGGACAGCAAAGAGGGACAGGGAAGATGTCCCTCTCCACAGCCTCCATCCCCTTAACCCTACAACATACCTGCTTGGCCATGGGATTTTTCTCAAGCTAGACGGATTAGATATTTACCCCGGGAATTGGGAGCGTGATCTAAGCAACAGTCTGACCTCTTTTGAACAGAGGAACAGAGGAGATGTAAGGTGAGCATCTGAGGTGGGATCGTCAGATGGTACAGCCTAAGAGACAGAAGAGGGATGCAGAGGGATAGAGTGTGGAGACAGGGAGAAAGTTCTGAGAACTACAGTTCTTATTTCTAATTGCATCCTAAGGCCTGTCAGCACTCCTGCCTTTGGGTGCCCTGAGACACTGCTGGAACCTTAAATATCCCTCCTCTTTCTTTTTTAAGCCAGTTTAAATCTGTTGTTAGAAACCGATGAGTTCAACAGTAGTTCTCTTCTACAAACCTGCCCAAGTTCAATCCGGGATGTTATACAATTTAAAAACTAAATAGCCCCCTTTTTATTTCAAAGACAGCTGAGAGGAAAAATAAGTGTATAATATATCTTGAGAGATTTCACTCCAAATGTAGACAAATTTTTACAGAGAAAGGGAGGAGAAATACGACATGTTGAATATTTAATTGAAATTCCTTATTTTAAACCCTTGTATTCTGAGCACTGTACATACAAATGCAGAGCTGCCGCATCTCCTGGTTTTTCCAGAGAAGTAAGAGGCTGCAGCGGAAAGGCAGACAGAATGCTGGGGCCACCTTCAACCTGGTCAGCCGAAATGTGAAACAAGGGGGTCGAACAGGACTCATTCGATTTCAGGCCATCGTTGCTACCGTACCAAAATTTGATACCGAAACCTTGCTGTGATCTATTCCACAAGGGAGGGTCCCTGCCTACTCTTTTCGTCAGGCCTCTACCCCACCTCCACCTTCGCCACAGCTTTAGAGTTTTACTTTTAATTTCACCCAACTCTACTCTTAGCTTTATAACGACTTTAACTGTTCAATATTTAATGAGCCAATTAATTAAATAACATTTATTATGCTGTAGGACAGCGGTTCTCATCTTTTAGTATGCATCAGAATTACCAGGGGAGCTTGTTAAAAACTCCAGGCGCCCACCGACCCAGAGATCCTGATGCAGTAAGTCTGAGGTGGGGAACAGGGATTTTCTTCTTAACAGTTCTGCTGCATTGGACCTTGGTGATCGGCTGACTACATTTTGGGACCTGTCACTCTAGGGACAGGGGACTATGAGACTGCATGCTCTGCTGGGGGTAAAGAAAACTGGCAAAACTACAAATCCCTGGTCCATGACTTACTGGCTGTGTGATTTGGGGAAAGTGAGTAGATGCTCTGCGACTCACTTTCCCCATCAGTAAAATGAGAAAAATAATAACACCTAAGTCATAGGGCTGGTTGGGGCGTGATAGGTAAAGTTCATACCCCAGTCTACCCCGTCTGGGACTCTTGCTGATTCCAGATGCCCCCTGCTCCACTGATCACACGTCCCAGAGCAACTGGGGAAGCGGCTCAGGCCCTGCTACAAGAATCAAGGAAAATTCGGGAAAGCAAATATACAGCCCAGTGCATCGGTGTACTAGGGAAGCAAAGGGCAGTGGTCTTAGGTAAAATAGGTGTGATGTGGGAGGTCCCCCCGCTGCCCCCAACTCAGTCACCTCGGTGGGGGAGAGCCAGAGCTATGTGAAGGCGAATGAGAATGGTCACTATCATTGAGGCAGCCAAAAAAAAAATCCCTCTGGGACAAGTGACACTTTCCCACCTAAATGGACTGTTTACAGTGGGTATACATGGATTTTACTGTCTTATTTTTAGAAAAAAAAAAAAAATAGGTAGCTGCTGGCCACTGTCCTTCGTCTGACCCCAGGCGAACACCTTAAATCAAGAGCTTGCTATAACACAGCTGAGTTTAGCGATTTTAATGAGAAATCTGCTCCTGCTGGATTACTGTTCCTGGGCCCCATCTTGTCAGCAATTCCTCAGGAAATTATTCAACCATCCCCAGTTGCAAAGAAACAGATGGCGTACTGGAAAAAAAAAAAATACTCCGAAGTGTATGCACTGGTGAAAAAGCAAACACGAAGGCCAAGGATGACACCAATACGAGAAGTGCTTTTTCCCAGATAGATGAACTTGCAGATATTTTCATTTTCTCTCCCCTTTTAAACTGTGAACTAACCCGTCATCAGCTTGCATACTCAATGGAGAGATCTGTTTGACTTTTCAGAACTGTTTAACGGAGACAGCTTGTTTTAATAACACAGAATAATACTGATCAAACGCTCTCATGGAAGATCAAGTTTTAAAATTTCTATGAATGCCCTGCTTTCGTTCCTCTAATATCCTTTAACCAAAACTCTAGGAGCACACTCTGTTATGCCAACTGCCCGTGAAGAAAAGCTGAAATATTATTAAAAATCATCATGGCACCTGAGAAAATAGCAGTGTAACCCTCATGAATATTAAACCTTTTCATAATGATCAGTGTTATTACCATGAATACTAAATGTTATGAATTCATTGCAAATTCATAACGCTTAGTGTGAAAACTTGGCCTGTAACCAGAAAGTCTGAATTATACTTGGCAAATGCTTGAATCAATTTTAGTTATGAAAGCAGGAAAAGGAAAATGGATAAAATTCTTGGCCTTCAGTCTCAGAAGCCAAAGAGTTTTGGGAATCTTGCAAAAGGAAGGCCCGCTGCAATTTTTAAATATTTCATGGAAATGTTTGAATCTTTTTCAGAGTTCCCACTTCTGCTTAATTATATCCCGATGAAGAAGAGTCAGAAAAGTGTCAAGAATAAGAGACCAGCACATTCAGTTACCAGTCTGGGGCTGTTCTTACATGGCATTAGCTCTCAGAGCTTAGTACTACATACAGCATGTCACGGGAGTGATTCTGACCCTAGAAGAAATTTGCACAAAATAATCATTATACAACAGAGTCTGCAGCTATTACACATCATGCCAACTCTTAATCCTCACATCTCCCACTGAGGTGAGACCCCAGCGTGTTTTGCTTCAGTCACTGAAAGCCACATCTATATGAAAACACATACAAGGAGCGCTTGTCATGGCTAACTGATCACAAACCTTCGGCCATGTGTTTTTACAGTCGCATGACATTCAGGCAAATAAAGTGGGATGATTGATTCTCAAGACATTCCAAGAGCGGAGTAACAGACGGGGGGTTCAGGCAAAGAGATCTTAATGAAAATCTGATGGGAAAGCGGATCTCTCTCGGGGGGTTCCAGCTGAAAAACCGCTGGGCAATTTATAATAAACTGAAAACCTATGTTTCACGAGCATTCCTTAATAGGATCACTTACAGCTCTATTTACTGAGCAGCTCTCCCCACTCATGCTTTGTGATCAAAAATCACAGGAATCAGGCTTTAGGTTTAGAGTTTGCATCAAAGTGAAGAAGTTCTTATCAAAGTTCTTTCCTTGCAAAATATATTTCTAAATGCCCAGATATTTAGCATCGTTCAGGGAATAAGAGCATATTCAACACAGATTTCTTTAAGTACTGTAATTTTATCCCAACTAATTTAAGCCCCATCTGAAAATTCCTTTAAAATATCCTAAAATATTAAGAACTGGAGAAAGTTCTGATTGACGGATGGATTTAAGCATCTCATAATTTTCTAAAACATCTCTAACTGTCCTCAGTAATAATTCATTAAGGTGATGGAGAATAAGGGACAGATGCTAATTTTCCCTCCGGGAATTTCTATGAAGTTACAGGATGGCACTGAAACTGCAGAACAGCAGGATTTAACTAAACAGAACATCAATCAGTAAAAAAACAGTATGGTGTGCCTGGAATCCATTCAGCATGTCCTCGGGTTAGATTCCAAGATAGTTTTTTCCCCTCTAAATTCTAAGTCTCGTAAGTAATGTCTTACATTCTTCCAGTAACTTCTTAAGTTATATAATCATGGCGAACCAAGCGCCTCCTGAGACTTATTCAGCTAATAATCCTCCAGTAGGAATTACCGGACCCTTCAGAATAATTAACCTGCATTCTCCCCGAATTCACGCAGACGCCTTCAGCGTCCTCTGAATCTTCTCGGTGTCAACAATACTTTCTCAACAGTTTCACAACCACTTCAGAGTCTGAGGGTCCCAGATTAGAAGTGCAGATAAACATTCTTCATAAGTTCCCAGAGAATAACGAACAACATTTCTAAGGTAAAACATAGCCCTAAATACTCATCAAGGCTAGCAAACTGTGTGAAATTTTAAAGCAGTACCATGGGGAGAGAAAATTGACAATATCCCAGTTTAAATGAAGTCAGATGAGAGAGTGTGGTAGAGTGAAAACAAAGATACGATTTTGGTTCCTGGGTCTTTAGTGGAAAGTGAAAGATGACTTAACATTTCTGGGTCTCTGGGTCTTCATCTGTAAAATGGGGATAATAACTATGTATCTTGCAGGGTTACTGTAAGGACTAAATGAAAGAGATCTGTAAACCATCTATCACAGTGACCAACATCAAAGTGTGGCTTAATAAATATTTATTTTCCCTAGTATCAGAATGTCTCCTCACAAGTGTGATTTCTCTGTGTATCTACAGAAGCAAAGGACAGAGCCAGCCGTTTTCAGTAAGTCTACTGTTGAGGAAGCCCACTCTTTAAATGATAGCTTTTCTTCTTCATCAGAGTTTGTATCGGGTTGGCCAAAAAGTTCATTCGGGTTTTTCCATACCATCTTATGGAAAGACCCGAACGAACTTTTTTGTCAACCCCCATAGACTGCAAGCAACAGATGCCCACTCAGAATAGCTCAAATAAGGGAGGACAATTGGAAGGATATGGGGAAAGCCCAAGGACAGGTCTTTGGATGACCCAGGAACTCAGCTGTCCATGACCTCGGCAGCTACCCTCCTTCTCAGTCTCTCCTCCCAAAGCCAACAAGCCTCTCTTCCCCACTTCTCTCCACCTGTCTCCCTCCCTCACCTGCATCCCCTTGAAGACCAGCTTCCTCCACCTATATGGCATGTAGCTGAAAATGTGCCCCATCCCAGCCCTACTGCTATGGGATTTCTGCACTCACACATGTACCATCCTCTGAGTACACATTCTGTCTTTGACACTAGACTAGCAAGACAGAGAATATGGTTTGTGTCTGTCAACTCGCGTTTATCTCTGGTACAATAGGTTGTGGCAGGAGTGGGAACCAGGAGAGGCAGCTATAGCATGCAGTCCATGGCCCATCCGTTCAGCAAACAGTGTGATGGGGGGAAGCTCCAAAAGAAGAAAGAGTGAACGAGGCAGGCACCCCAGAACAGATCTACTCAACTTCTCAACAAGATGTTACCTTTGGCATCCTCCGTCTTACCCATCAAGAGCCTAGAAGCCTTAGGGAAGCTGCAGCACAGCACTGCCGGCCAATGAGCATGCATAGCTGTCCTGTCCCTCAACAAAAGGACCACAAGCAACCTAGAAATTCTGGCCGTGAACAACCATGGGAATTCTCCACCACCTCCAGCATTAGAAGATGGTGCCAAGCCCATTGCCTTTCCTCTCTCTTCTCCCACCCACCGTAATACCTCCAACTCACTCCCCCACGCACAACTCACTGCCACACCACTACACAGGTCCACCCAAAACTCATAGTTTGAACCAGTCTTGCTCTTACTCCCTTACCTATCCTTCTGAGATGCACTCTCTTCTCTCTCCCTTCTTTTTTTCCTCCTACTTTCCTTTATAATATCCTCTATTCCAGAACTAAGTTTGAATATGTAAGGAATAACAAAATCAAATAAGAGTGGCCAGGTTTTACTGTTAGATGTCTAATAGGTATCCATATGCTTGACACTTAGAAGCAAGAAATGTCACCTTCCTTTACTTGTTCTAAATCAATTCTACTCTGGAACCCAGACCCTCACTGATCAGGGTTGACAAACTGAACCTCAGACGTATTTAGGGAGGCCTTCCCTTTCTCTAAGCGGTTATTTACTAATCCAGAGGGTGTCTCCAATCCTGAACACTGGGGAAATCCTTAACGTTTTCAGACTATCATGACTGACTGTAAGACGCTCATTACCCGAGACACACACACATACACACAGGTCATCTGAAGTCAAGTGTTTCCCCTGCCTATTGGCAAGCCCAGGCACAGGTTCTTTTTTCAGGGTTGGGGCCTAGGGTATAGATTTTTCAGGCACTCATGCTGTCGTCTCCATCTGAGGTACAGCCACCTTGGGATGGGAGTGAGAAAATCCATCTCTCTCCTTTCCAGGACAATTCATCTCTTTCCTCCAGTCCTGGAAGACCTCCTCCCTTTTAGAGGATCCATTTCCTCAGGGAGTCTAGATTTTCAAAAACAATGATCTGGTCATTTCCCCGAGAGGGCAAGAAATGTCCAACTTCTGGGACTCTAAGCTTGCTTGCTCTCTGGAAGGTAAAAAAAAGAAAAAAAACACCTCTCATTTATTTTCCAACTCTTCTGTAACTGTGAGAACAAGACAGATATGAAAATCACTTGCTTTAGCAACTCCCTGTAAGTGCAAGTGTTTAAATGACTGTGCTCCAGGACCTCTTGCCAAGCTGCTGATTGCAGGGTCATTCTCCCAGAAGGTCAGCGTTCTGACCATCTAGTTAGTTTATAAGGGGTCATGGAAACGCTATTTCAGACTCCGGTAAAGGGGCCCTGAGAAGTGTCCTCAGGCAGCTGGTATACAATGGGGACCACACGGACCACATGGAGTATTTACCCTCTATCTTTGATCCATTAAGTAGTAATAATACTTCACAGGACCGTTGTGACGATTGTGACAACACTTGAAAGGGTAGCGAATATCATATTGTGCACGAGGTGACCTAAGAGCCATGCCAAGAGGTTCTGAAAAGTGTTTGTTACAGGGAAAGTTTCTTATGCTTTACAGTGAGGAAGCCATCTTCAGCCTAGACTCCAATTAGTCGGTAAGCCTTCCTGCAAAACAGAGTTTAAAACATCCACCCCCCCCTTCTTGAACAGCAACAGCCTGCAAAGAATGCTAATCAGAGTAGAAAAAAGCAAGGTGAAAACAAAAGATAAAAACACTGAGTTCAAGAGAGGCGGCCCTAGGGCTTCCCTGGTGGCGCAGTGGTTGAGAGTCCGCCTGCCGATGCAGGGGACACGGGTTCGTGCCCCGGTCCGGGAAGATCCCACATGCCGCGGAGCGGCTGGGCCCGTGAGCCATGGCCGCTGAGCCTGCGCGTCCGGAGCCTGTGCTCCGCAACGGGAGAGGTCACAACAGTGAGAGGCCTGCGTACCGCAAAAAGAAAAAAAGAGGTGGCCCGCACAGTTCAGCAATAAAGCCGCAGCCACATTCTGCAAAGTGTATCATCCATCAGTCCCCAACCCCCTTCGTCAACTCTCATCAGCACCAGCGAGGGGTCCAGGGTCCCCCAGGACAGAGTTTAGGAGCCAGCATCACACAAGGAAGTATATGAACCGATCTGATGTCATGATACCTGAGGCAAAGGGAAACTTCTCTGGGAAACAAGAAAAAGTTCAGAAAGTGATGTCTTTGGAGTTGGCAGAGAAGAAGTGAAGACAAAGAGATGGTCTACGACATGAAATATGGTCGGCCAGGCCAGGCCAAGAATGTGGGGCCGGGAAGTATTTCCTGAGCCAGCCTGAGTCAGGGTAGCACACCTTCAGTAGGGGAGTGCAGAGGTAAGGGCGGAGAGGAGAGACCAGGGAGGGGAGCAGTACTCTGACTCCACAGACAAATGCTACGTTTTTGGTAATGGTAGTAATTCTAGAACTGCTGATCAAATATAGCTAACATACGGCGCTTTTCACGTGCTGGGCGAGACTTCAATCATTTTACATGCCTCATCGCATTTAACCTCACAATACCTACGAGGTGGTCCTATTGTTCTCTCCATTTTATAGATACAGCAACTGAGGCACCAGAACCTGCCAAGATGGCATCGCTACGAAGAGGCTGAGCTGGAATCTGAATGCAACGGTCTGACGTCAAAGTCCAAACACTCGTGAGGCTCTTAGGAGATGCCAGGAACTCTCTCAGGTATTTTACATATGGTAACTCACTTAATATTAGAAGTTTATAGATATTCATGGGGAAAAAAAAAAACACTGCTCAGATTAAATTGGTCAACTATGTAAGGAAAATCTAACATTCAGAATTAGTTTAAGAGCTGTGAAGCATGAAACAGAAATTCCAGGTCAGACCATCATTGGTGCTACTACAAGAGGGGCAAGGCACCTCTGAAGAGGAGATGAACTGGCTTAACTATGCTTAATAAGGACTGTCACTAACAGCTCTGTGAGGAAAAACTTGAGACTCAAATCAGCCCCACTGAAGAGGATTTACTAAGTAGACTATTAGAAACGAGATAAATTCAGTTTCTATATAACATTTACACATACATACACACACATATATATGTAAGGTAAAGAATACATCATTATAGAATTCAATCTGAGTTCTGAACATGTTTAAAAAACAATAATGACACACACACACCCCCAACACAGTATTTGAACGTGGTAGAAAATAAGCAAACTAACATTTGTTGAGGGCTTAATTCTGTGTCAAGTACAACTTTAGGCCCTTCACTCTGATTTAAATTGTTCGTTACACAGACACATACCTATTTAATCTAAATATAAGAAATTTTCTTTCAAGACCAGGAACTGGCCTTCCAGGGGCCAAAACTGAATGACAAGAGAAACACTGTAGAAATTAAGGTATTTTAAGAAATAATTCTACGTTAAGGTGTAGCTTAAAAGCAGAGGAGGAAAGAGGCCAGTGTTTCCTAATGGGAGGATGGATCTAACACCCCAGCGTGAGAAACATGTCACAATGTTATACTCTGGCCAAAGAGACTGAGGACCATGTGGACAATATGATGACAGACCATAAGTGCCATTAACAGTGTCACTGGGAGACCCAGGTGGTGCTGAGACAGAATTGGGATACTCTGCCTGGACTGGTGTGCACAGACTTTCACACTGTCAGAGATGTACAGGAAGAAAGAAAACCAGAGATCAGAGGAACAGAGTGATGCTCACAGAAGTGGAAATGGAAGAACATCTCTGCAGCAGAGTTAAGGATGGGCCCTGACAGCTCAAACCTTGGGTTTTCAGACTCAAATTTCAAAAGGTTATGGCCACCCTTTCAGCTGAGCTGATGGTGAATAATTATAACCTGTCTATGCTTCTGCTCAAATTAGATGACTTTGAAAATATTATGCTGACATGCAGGTTTCATATTTTGATAAAGAATTTCTTCTGAACATCACCGGGGCTTCATTGCCTTGTCTTTCTTATGTAGCCTGGACTCTAGAGGAAAGGAAGCTAAGGTTGAAGTGCACTGTCTGACCCACCAGCTAGATATAAAAAGAATACCTTTGGAGGTTTAATCATAAAAATAGATTTTTTTTTCTTACCTTTCTTTGTTAAATCAAGTGAGGGGCCTCTTAAGGAGGGAGATGGCTTCAGATAGCCTCTTTTCTGGAGAATCCAGGCAGGAGAGTGAAAGGAACTAGGTTCGGTCGTCCCGGATCTGGGTTTGAACCCTGACTCCATCCTGAACTAACACTGATGTGAATTCTAACTCCATCACTGAACTAGCAGTGATGTCCCTGGCCAAGTGCCTGACTTCTCTGGGCTTCTTTTTCCCCCACTACAAAACAAGTAAAGTTACATTTATTTTGCAAGGGATAGGGGAGATTCTAAATCTAAGCATATCTGGGTGTGGTTTTCACTGTTTCCAGAAGGTTTGCCTGGGGACCACATGGCCAAACCGGCTATAAACATACCTCACATGAAAACCATGCCTATTAATTCAGTGTGAGCGCTGAAAGATGAAAAGGAAACGCTGCTTTAAGAATAATTTGTTTTTCTTGGTATCTATGTATACTTAATTTTTAAAATTAAATATTTTTTAGAATTTATTCAAGTCTAGTTGATTTACAATGTTGTGTTAGTTTCAGGTGTACAGCGAAGTGATTCAGTTATGTATCTATATACACACGTTCTTTTTCCTATTCTTTTCCATGATGGCTTATCACAGGATATTGAACACAGTTCCTGCTTAAAATTAAATCTTATAATTCCTACAACTATAATGCTAAAATGTTATCCGCTATTTTGAAAATGATACAGTGCATAAAAGTCTGTGTAAAAATTCTGTACACATCTGAGGCCTCTTAGGAACAGACGTTTGACAAAATCTGCTTGTACCTTGTAAACCTTCATTTCGTACAGACGACTAGATATTGCTATCTCAAGAGTCTGATCGTTGGGTTTAAGTGGTGCATCTGAAAGAACGAGATTGGTAATTGGATTTACAGTGAATTCTATGAATAAATAAATATACAGCATTAATATTTTATGAATAATTACTAAGATATGTCGGAAAGGCATATGCTATACTAGGTACTTTGTAATATATGTGAAGTATTTAGTAGAGCGTTATCATAAAGTGGACAATCGGAAGATGATATATGGCCTTAGTAAACGTCCTGCAGAAAGTAAGAATACAGTTAAGAAAAACTGCAGAAGTGCCAGCCTATTCTTCTGGAATATGCCTTGACAAAATGAAACCAAAATCGTCTGCCTTTTGTAAACTGTAGCAGCCTACATTCTAGAAGAAACCATTTTATTTCAATATGGGGGTATTTCACGTTGAAAGGGTCATTAGAAAATCTACTTATGTCAGTTGTGTACATTTTTGAGTCCCTCATTCTCTTTTTTTTTAGGCAACTGTGATGTTTCTTAACATTTCAAAGTCTTAGTCAAGTATAGCTTAGGGTATTCTCTAGGCTTCACCAACCTATTAAAAACACCTGAATCTGTTATTCTGTTATTAAAAACAGCACTCCACCTATCACTGCCTATTTTTGCTGTACAGCGTACATCACAAATGTTAGCTACTGCTTTTCAGAATGCATCAACTGGATAGAATTCATGACTGCAAATTTCTAAATCACAATCCTCCACCTTTCACATTCAACAATCTCTTATCTCTCTCAATCAAAAATTATATCTTCCTCTTCTAGGGCAATACTTGGAAGCCTGATGCCATATGAAACCTATGTATCTATTCATTCTTGTTTTATATTCAGCTTGCTAGGATATTGGTAGCCTCTGGTCCTTCTGAACTTAGAGACCAGAAAATGTCTTAGCTAAAAGTACAGCAGTGGCTTACATCTCAGTATGGCATCTGCATTTATCTCCTCTCCCTCTGGAGACATCAACACACTGATACTAAAAGAATACATATAAACCCACAACAACAAAGGGGATGAGAACATAGTCACCAGTGAGCACGAGATCTCATAAAATTTCTGTAAGACAAAAACAGATGGATGAGTCTGAAGACTTACGGAGAATGACAGAGAAAACCATAACCAAAAATCCTAATGAAGTGAACTGCAATCAATAAAAGAACAGATTTGCTTTGGAGGACTCCGAGACACCAGGTATGATGGAGGACAGATTCCAAGAACAGGCTTGAAAAAGAGAAGTGAAAGTCTAGAGATGCAAGTCAACACTCTTCCTCTCATCTACCCCCATGCAGAACACTAAAGTGAGATATTTATCCCACAGAAGAAAAAAAAAAAAGGGTATCCTCTGGATATGTTGAATAAATTATCTGTGAAGAAGTAGGGCAGTCGGTGCAGAATTAGCACCCTCAAGCAAATCCCTCAACGCTCTGGCATTTAGGAGTCCCAGGGCATAATCTTTGGCTTTCTACCTTCTCTCTATAATTGACTCCTTCCCCTTCACCAAGTTTCACCCACATATACAGGGCTCCCAGTCAGATTTTTAATGCCACAATGCCTCAATGCCTCAATGATGGCATTTGAGAAAAGCTGAAACGTGCGAAATAAAGACAGTAAACAAGAATGACTGAAAACGAAACAGGAGTAACTCAGGAAGGGAGGAAGAGAGAAAAAGAACAAAAGTACTTCTAGTTGGTATTCACAGAGTTTTGAGAAGATAATGCAACCATAAACCAAGAAGAGGATGCTATGAAAAAACTAGAAAGACCAAAAAAACCCTTCAAAATCCAAAAATTGTCAAATTTTTTAAAAATCCAGACACACTGTCATATCAAATCCAGCAAACGTCCCAGACAGTAGGACAAAGACATTGAGATGGAAGATACTGTTACACCTTATCTAAACAATATAAAGTTTCATTTTCAATTTTTAGAATCAACTTGCAAACTGTGCAAAACTTTGCTATAATTACCAAACGGAACGTACGTATTCTCAACCTTGCCTTCCTTCTAAAAGGAAAGTTGTAACTGACCAAGGATAAAATGGGATGAGGGGAGGGTAGAGGGGGAGGAAAGCATGGGTACTGATGTCATTATCTTTCTAATAGGAAGTCAGTGAATACCGTCACTTTGGGACGCACCAAGAAATGGTGGCTTATTGTTCGAAGTTGCAAAGATGTCCTGTGGAGGAACTAAGAGTGATTTTGGATAGAGGTAGATAGGGAGACAGAGAGGCCAACGTTACAGGCTAATTCCTTGCATATTATAACAGGCAGGATACTGATAAACTAAGAAAAATTAAGAAACACTGAACTGAGTATTTTACATGAAGAAATGAAGAAAAACACATGAAGAGATGAAAGCAAAGACAATGATAGGTAGTTACCTCTGAGAAGTGGGAATGGAGTAAGGAAATGATCACGTGCCTTTTGCTTTTCTTTCTAAGTGTTTCTATAGTATTTGACTTTTTAAACCATGAGCATTAAATAGAGACATTAATTCTAATGCAATGTAAAAAGAAATGAAATAGCTTCTATCTACCTCAATCTCACTCCATTTAAGAGGCTGCCTCTGCCTCTTTGTATATCATTGGTAGATACTCAACATCCTCAGCGTTTCAGCATTTTCCAGCCATTCCAAATGTCTTTCAAGGCCATCCGTAGCTGTTTGATAGAGCAGTATCTATCCAAATTAAAGACACAGTGACAGAAATAAATGAGCAGAAAGAATCTCATGTGACGTGCAGAATCACATACACTGAAGAAGGATTTTAGTACTCAGCCTTTGAAAATATGCTGAGTTTTCTAACAAATGAAATAAATTCTTGATTATTATTTAGGTGGAACCCTTAACCAGAACTGCTGCTTCTCTGGTTGTTTTGCTGCACTTCACCCCAGCAGAGAAAGGAAACACTCAGGTACACATCTCACTCCACTTCCCATCTAGTGGAAAGATGAAATTCCCAAGCACGCCCAGGGTAGACTTGTATCCATCTCCTTGGACTTACCGAGGTTCAGAAACATAACCCTGTAGAACTATGAGGCATTTTTTTCTTCTTCTTTGTACCTTTTAATATTTTCCTGAGTTTGCATAATGTCAACGTATCACTTTCAGTATATGAAAAGGAAATAAAAGCTCTTGGGGAGAAGAAAAATCTAAGAATGAGAACATGAAAGACCTCTATTATCAAAGAAAGGAAGATACATTTCAGTTCCATATAATGAACTTATGAGACAAGGAAGGAGGTGCGTACCTTTTGATTTTTACTCGCATGGTGGGACAGCTTCCTAAAAGTTCTGATCAAGGAGCACGTGTCAATCCTCCCATTTACCAAGCTTACAAACTGCTAAAGTCTCTCTTGACATAATTTTCCTCCTCATTTTCACACAGTCCCATGCCACCAAATTCATCTTTTGTTCATTGTGCATACTTGGTTTATTTGTTTACAAATTACAGAGATAATACGGGCTCGATATAGAAATACTAGAAAATATTGAAAAGCAAAAAGGATTCATCATCTTGGAGACACCCATCATTAACATTTTGGTGAGTGTCTTCCAAGCTCTTTTAATATGCATGTATTTTATACAAAAATACGCTTATACAATCTGTACAATTTTCTAAACTGCTTAGAAACATTTTGAGAACGTTCTCACTTCAACATAAATATATTTCTCCAAAAAAGATCTTTCTGAATCTTTACTCAAAAGATCTTGTTCAATCTTTTATTGTGGGATATTTTAGGTGTTTCTATGATCAATAATGCATTGATGAGTACCTTGGTACATATATCTTCATATATAGCTCAGAGAATTTCTTCAGGATAAATCCTTAAATAAGGAACTACTAGGTTGAAGGCCATGCATATATTTAAGTCTCTCTTAAAACATATTGCTTAAAATTTTTTCAATTCATTAAAATTCATTTTAACCCACAAACAGTAGAGAAATGGACCTGTTCATTCCCATCCTTTCAGGATTTGCCCTTACTAAATTCAGAATTTTGAGATCTCTACATAGGAAAAAAGATGGGCAGTAAATATACTAAGATGTTTTATTTGACTCTGGGTAATGTGAGTATGGGTGATTTCATTATGTTTATCCCTTGCAGAATTTCTCAAACTTTCTTCAGCGCTTACATACTACTTCTTAATTTAAATTTGCCAGCATTTAAAATCTAAAATGTCAGAATTAATGTGTGTAGTATATACAATGTCAATGTGCTTCCACCCCTAATTTCCCCTTTTGTCTTAACCTAACCTGCTTATGGACCTTTGAGAGGAGTACTCAGTTCTGCCTCAGCCCACCCCAATCCTTGTCCAAGCACTGCTGATAGACCAGCAGCACGCTTCTCACCCAAAGGGAACCAATCCACGCGCTTGGCTCAGCCAATCAGATTTTCTAGACTGACGGAGAGACTGTTGCTAGTAACTGGTAGGTTCTAGAGCTAAAAAGTCACAGAGTTTAAGGGCCAGAGTCAGCTTCTCAGCTGAACAAAGCCACGTACAGGCCTCGGAAGTGAAAGAGCAAAACCTGGAAACAAACAGAGGAAACAGTCTGCAGGGAGAAGTTGAGAGATGTGCCTAGAAGGGCGGAAACACAGACCATGTGTCCTCAGAAAGACATACATAGAGTTACTGCAATTCCTGATTTCTGGATCTCGGTGCTGTCCCCATGGGCACTGGGACAATTTCTTTCCTGTCATGCATGATGTTGATGAGATGGCCAGTTGCATCCTTACCAAAAAAAAAAAAAAAAAAAAAATACACACACACACACACACACACACACACACACACACATAAACATACATACGTGAGTTTTTGTTCTTTGGGACCACAGTCTGCTTACTGGTGTCCAAACACTGACAATCAAACCTTGAAGATGCAAGAGAGCAGCCCCTGGGCCTCATTCCAACCTCAGTCATGTTCTACTTGGCTCCGCAACGTCTTCATAAACCTGGACAAGCATTTACACATGGGGAAGTTTTACGTAAGATCTGCATCCTTATCTTCTTTTGAAAATACGTCACAGGTGGAGCATCACTGCACCCCATGCTTCTGTGAGGCCTCAACTGGCTGGAGTTGAGCAGCTGGTAACACTGTGAGACACAGTATGTCACCCACAGTTCACATTCTGCACCACTCAGGAGGTCCCTGCTTGGGCACCTTCCCTGGACAGCTATGTCCCTTTCCATTGGGGGCCCCCAAGGAATTAAAGTCCCTGACCCCCTATCCTAAAAGACCTCTCCTGAATTTCCTCCCTTTCTTTTGCCTGCTTCTGAAGGTCTGATTCCCGCGTTTTTTACAAGAGATTACAGGCCATGTTCGTCCCAGCTCCTACATTCTCACCCAAGCATCACTTTTTAAATAAAGTGAATGGCTTGTCATTAAAGGGTGTTGGTGGTGCCAGAGAACAGGGCATTTCATCTGCCTCGGCAGTGTATCTGTGCAAAGGATAAAAGCTAGGAAAATCAAACACTTCCTCAGTGCTCCAGAAAACCTTCCTTCTTCCATTTTGGAAAATCTTGTCTTTTTTCCCTCTGCAGAGTGCATCTTTGACACCACATCGTTATCCCAAACCCCAAACTCAAGCCACGAGGCTGAAGGATCTGATGAGTGAGCTTATGTGCAGAGTAAGATTATTAAGCTTCAAATATGAAATTGCCTGGTTTACATAACTAATGAGATGTTGTTCATTTGCAGCAGGGGGCCCTGAAACACTGTTTTGAAGAAGCACACAAGTCATGGCATTTTCCACTGGAGAGGGGAGCAATGCACACCAGCTTTGAGCACCTGCTGGCACTGGCCCCTTCCTCATCCTTTAAATGAGCCTTGGAATAAGTCAAGGGCAACAAGGATAACTGGGTGGGTCTGCAAAGGATGTCTCTTTATCTCCCAAGTCTTAAAATTCTGAGGTTCTTGGAATCTGCTAAACCACAGAGGAAATGTTTTTTATAACAGTAGATGCTTTTTGAAGACTATGTGTAAAGAAGCACACTATTCTCTTTTAGCGTTAATTTTTGGAAAGTTTTTGACCTGAACCATTAAAACCTATAAAAAGGAGCCCAGGGCTTCCCTGTTGGCACAGTGGTTGAGAGTCCACCTGCAGATGCAGGGGACACGGGTTCGTGCCCCGGTCTGGGAAGATCCCACATGGTGCAGAAAGGCTGGGCCCGTGAGCCATGGCCGCTGAGCCTGCGCGTCCAGAGCGTGTGCTTCGCAACGGGAGAGGCCGCAACAGTGAGAGGCCTGTGTACCGCAAAAAAAAAAAAAAAGGAGCCCAATCTCTGGTGAATGCACACCTGTGGAAGGATATAGTCTTCTCTCTTCAGAATGGTTATATACCCTGGGAAAATCATAATTCAAAAAGATACCTGTAAATAAATAAATAAAATTTAAAAAAGGTACTTCCCTGGTGGCACAGTGGTTAAGAATCCTCCTGTCAATGCAGGGGACATGGGTTCGAGCCCTGGTCTGGGAAGATCCCACATGCAACGGAGCAACTAAGCCTGTGTGCCACAACTACCAAGCCTGCACGCTAGAGCCCGTGAGCCACAACTCCTGAAGCCTGCGTGCCACAACTACTGAAGCCCGCGCACCTAGAGCCCGTGCTCCACAACAAGAGAAGCCACCGCAATGAGAAGCCCACACACCCCAATGAAGAGTAGCCCCCGCTCGCCGCAACTAGAGAAAGCCTGCGCGCAGCAACGAAGACCCAACGCAACCAAAAATAAATAAATAAAAATTTAAAAAAATAAAATAAAATTTCAAAAAAGAAAGATACACGCACCACAATATTCATTGCAGCTCTATTTACAATAGCCAGGACATGGAAGCAACCTAAGTGTCCATCGACAGATGAATAAAGAATATGTGGCACATATATACAATGGAATATTACTCAGCCATAAAAAAGAAACGAAACTGAGTTATTTATAGTGAGGTGGATGGACCTACAGTCTGTCATACAGAGTGAAGTTAAGTCAGAAAGAGAAAAACAAATACCATATGCTAACGCATATATATGGAATCTAAAAAAATGGTACTGATGAACCTAGTGGCAGGGCAGCAATAAAGACGCAGACATAGAGAACGGACTTGAGGATGGGGGGAAGAGGAAGCTGGGACGAAGTGAGAGAGTGGCATGGACATATATACACTACCAAATGTGAAATAGATAGCTAGTGGGAAGCAGCCGCATAGCACAGGGAGATCAGCTCGGTGCTTTGTGACCACCTAGAGGGGTGGGATAGGGAGGGTGGGAGGGATATGCAAGAGGGAGGGGATATGGGGATATATGTATACGTATAACTGATTCACGCTGTTGTACAACAGAAACTAACACAACATTGTAAAGCAATTATACTCCAATAAAGATAATTTTAAAAATTGTAAAAAAAAATGGAATAAACATTTCCAATTTACCACTTGAGGGAAAGAGATCAGACATGGAATTGAACTGAGTTCAGGGGAATGAAGAATATCCCACATTCTGTCCACAAGACCAGATCTGCATGAGGCAGAAGGAAAAGGCACCACCTATGCCACCTCCTTCCCTTACTTGAAACAACATATTTCTCTGCAAGAAATATTCTAAATCGGGAATTTCAAATCCTAAGTCAAGGGGCTTCCCTGGTGGCACAGTGGTTGAGAGTCCGCCTGCCGATGCAGGGGACACGGGTTCGTGCCCCGGTCCAGGAAGATCCCACATGCCGTGGAGCGGCTGGGCCCGTGAGATGGCCGCTGAGCCTGCGCGTCCGGAGCCTGTGCTCCGCAACAGGAGAGGCCACAACAGTGAGAGGCCCGCGCACCGCAAAAAATAAAAATAAACAAAATACTAAGTCAAATTAGAAGTTCAGCCAGGGTTTAACTGCAGTCAATATTACTACCCATCCTTGCATCGAGTTATTTTAAGTTTTAACAACAATAAAATAGAATATATACATTTATCCAATTCACCATTCTTCGAGTCTCAGTTGGATCCTAGGAAAGACAAGTGAGCGGGTCCAGCAACGAACAGTCACCTTCCAACAAGACATACTGAATGTTAACATACCTGACTTGAGACCATAATTAAATGTACACTGAAAAGCCACTGCACGAGAATCTGAAGGGAATTCAACCCTTTCATTCTACTGTAATGTTAGACGGTCTACAGCTGCCTTAACATTACACACTGAATAGGAAGAGTCTGCTTGTATTCATCACTACGGAGATTTGCAGAGGGCTTTAAATTATAACCCCACTTGAGTAACCACAGGCTTGTTGCTAGGTATTTGTTTCAATTTTAGCAAACTTGAAAAAAGAGGGACTCCAGCAGACAGGGAGGAAATAGGAGTCCCTTCGGATAGGGCCCTGTGATCTCTGCCAGGTTATGACCTTGGATACCCAGGAAAACTTCTGGCCTCAGTTCAGGTCCCCACTGAGGCCCAAACCCCAGAACCCTAGCTTCAGCCTACGAAGAAAGAAGTTTCCATCCTCAGGAAGGAACATTTGCGACAAAACATTCAGCATATTTTATTAGCAGCAATGACCCTTGTGATGGCAAAGTGATTAAACCTGTTCCCAATTTGCTGGTTTGCTAGAGAACAATCTTAGCTGACTAAATAAAAATACTTTTTAGAAATATATGTACCACTATCTTCCTTAGACATACTCCTTCATACATGAAATATCAGATCTTAGAGAGAGGGCAAATCACGAAATGCAGTAATGTCTCGTTTAATGAAGTCAGAGAATAGTAGTTACAGGTGAATGAACTTTCCAAAGAACTGGAAATTACCCCATTAAGTATCAACTTCTTAAAAACAAATCAGGTAGATACATAAATTATATGACATATAAACATATAAATTATAAAATTATACATATGTAAATTTTAAGTATATGACTTAATTTTTTGCCTTTTAAAACAGAAATTAATGAACATGAGTGCTTCTTCATATCCTTGGTATCTTGATATCCCTAATCAGGAGCCTGTGTGTATGTGGTAATCTGAGTATCCTAATATTGCTGTGCATTTTTATTTGGCTTTTTATAGTTTTTTAGCCTCCTTTACACTTTCAGCTGTCTGGTATCATTTCAGGCTGATGCTTCCAGTAATTCTTCTCAGCTACCCCACCCCAAAGCCCTCTTGTTCTGATCTAATTTCTAATTTGCTATGAACATATACACCAGATTTTTAGTGGGGGGGGGGGAAATAAGAAAGAGAAATGATTGTAGACCAGCCTTTGAAGCCTCTCCCAAAAGCAAAGCACAGGAGTTTTAGTTACTGGAAGCTAGAGCCACACTTTAACTTCTCACATTTCTCTTTCCCTGGTTCTTAGCTAAGCTAAGCTAAGCACACTACATTCCCATGTTCATTGCAGCACTGTTCAGAGTAGCCAGGTATAGAAACAAGCGAACTGTCCATAGATAGATGAATGGATACTGAAAATGTGTCCTATACGCAATGGAAAATTGTTCAGCTGTTTAAAAAAAAGAATGAAATACTGTCATTGGCAACAACATGGATGAGCCTAGAGGACATTATGCTAAGGAAAATAAGTCAGATAAACACAAATATTCTATGATATCACTTATAGGTAGAATCCGAAGAAGTTAAACTCACTTCCTCTTGCGAGAGCACCAGAATCACAACTACCTGCTGAACAATCATTGACAGGAGGACACCGGAACTCACCAAAAAAGATACCCCACATCCAAAGGAGAAGCTGCAATGAGACGGGAGGAGGGGAGCAACCACAAAAATCAAATCCCATAACCGCGTGGTGGGTGATTCACAAATTGGAGAACAATTATACCACAGAAGTCCACCGACTGGAGTGAAAGTTCTGAGCCCCACATCAGGCTTCCCAACATGGGGGTCCGGCAACAGGAGGAGGAATTCCTAGAGAATCAGAGTTTGAAGGCTAGCGGGATTTGATTGCAGGACTTCGACAAGATAGGGGGAAATAGAGACTCCACTCTTGGAGGACACACACAAAGTAGTGTGTGCATCGGGACCCAGGGGAAGGAGCAGTGACCTCATAGGAGACAGAACCAGATCTACCTGCTTAGTGATGGAGAGTCTCCTGCAGAGGCGGGTGGTGGCTGCATCTCACCGAGGGGACAAGGACACTGGCAGCAGAAGTTCTGGGAAGTACTCCTTGGCGGGAGCCCTCCCAGAGTCCACCATTAGCCCCACCAAAGAGCCAGGTAGGCTCCAGTGCTGGGTCACCTCAGGCCAAACAACCAACAGGGAGGGAACTCAGCCTCACCCATCAGCAGACAAGTGGATTAAAGTTTTACTGAGCTCTGCCCACCAGAGCAACACCCAGCTCTACCCACCACCAGTCCCTCCCATCAGGAAGCTTGCACAAGCCTCTCAGATAGCCTCATCCACCAGAGGGCAGACAGCAGAAGCAAGAAGAACTACAGTCCTGCAGCCTGTGGAACAAATAAACACATTAGCAGAAAGACAGACAAGATGAAAAGCCAGAGGGCAATGTACCAGATGAAGGAACAAGATAAAACCCCAGAAAAACAACTAAGTGAAGTGGACAGTGTCAACCTTCCAGAAAAAGAATTCAGAATAATGATAGTGAAGATGATCCAGGACGTTGGAAAAAGAATGGAAGTAAAGATCGAGAAGATGCAAGAAATGCTTAACAAAGACTTAGAAGAATTAAAGAACAAACAAACAGAGATGAACAATACAATAACTGAAATGAAAAATACACTAGAGGGAATCAATAGCAGAAAAACTGAGGCAGAAGAACGGATAAGTGACCAGGAAAACAGAATGGTGGAATTCACTGCTGCGGAACAGAATAAAGAAAAAAGAATGAAAAGAAATGAAGACAGCCTAAGAGACCTCTGGGACAACATTAAATGCACCAGCATGCACATTATAGGGGTCCCAGAAGGAGAAGAGAAAGAGAAAGACCCGAGAAAATATTTGAAGAGATTATAGTCGAAAACTTCCCTAACATGGGAAAGGAAATAACCACCCAAGTCCAGGAAGCACAGAGAGTCTCAGGCAGGATAAACCCAAGGAGAAACACACCGAGACACAAAGTAATCAAATTGACAAAAATTAAAGACAAAGAAAAATTATTAAAAGCAACAAGGGAAAAATGACAAATAACATAAAAGGGAACTCCCATAAGGTTAACAACTGATTTCTCAGCAGAAACTCTACAAGCCAGAAGGCAGTGGCATGATATATTTAAAGCGATGAAAGGGAAGAATCCACAACCAAGATTACTCTACCCAGCAAGGATCTCATTCAGATTCGATGGAGAAATCAAAAGCTTTACAAACAAGCAACAGCTAAGAGAATTCAGCACCACCAAACCAGCTCTACAACAAATGCTAAAGGAACTTCTCTAAGTGGGAAATGCAATGGAAGAAAAGGACCTGCAAAAACAAACCCAAAACACTTAAGAAAATGGTAATAGGAACATACATATAGATAATTACCTTAAATGTGAATGGATTAAATGCTCCAACCAAAAGACACAGACTCACTGAATGGATACAAAAGCAAGACGCATATATATGCTGTCTACAAGAGATCCACTTCAGACCTAGGGACACATACAGACTGAAAGTGAGGGTATGGAAAAAGATATTCCGTGCAAATGGAAGTCAAAAGAAAGCTGGAGTAGCAATACTCGTACCAGATAAAATAGACTTTAAAATAGAGAATGTTACAAGAGACAAGGAAGGACACTATGTAATGATCAAGGGATCAATCCAAGAAGAAGATATAACAATTATAAATATATATGCACCCAACATAGGAGCACCTCAATACATAAGGCAATGGCTAACAGCTCTAAAAGAGGAAATCAACAGTAACACAATAATAGTGGGGGACTTTAACACATCACTTACACCAATGGACAGATCATCCAAACAGAAAATTAATAAGGAAACACAAGCTTTAAATGACACAATAGACCAGATAGATTTCATTGATATTTATAGGACATTCCATACAAAAACAGCAGATTACACTTTCTTCTCAAGTGCGCACAGAACATTCTCCAGGATAGATCACATCTTGAGTCACAAATCAAGCCTCAGTAAATTTAAGAAAATTGAAATCATATGAAGCATCTTTTCTGACCACAACACTAGGAGATTAGAAATAAATTACAGGGAAAAAAACCCACAAAACACATGGAGGCTAAACAATACATTACTAAATAATCAAGAGATCACTGAAGAAATCAAAGAGAAAATCAAAAAGTACCTAGAGACAAATGACAACGAAAACACAATGATCCAAAACCTATGGGATTCAGCAAAAGCAGTTCTAGGAGGGAAGTTTATAGCAATACAATCCTACCTCAAGAAACAAGAAAAATTTCAAATAAACAACCTAACATTACACCTAAAGGAACCAGAGAAAAAAGAACAAACAAAACCCAAAGATAGTATAAGGAAAGAAATCATAAAGATTAGAGGAGAACTAAATGAAACAGAAACAAAGAAAACAATAGCAAAGATCAACTAAAAGCTGGTTCTTTGAGAAGATAAACGAAATTGATAAACCATTAGCCAGACTCATCAAGAAAAAGAGGAGAGCACTCAAATCAATAAAATTGGAAATGAAAAACGAGAAGGTACAAAAGACACCGCAGAAATACAACGCATCATAAGAGAGTACTACACGCAACTCTATGCCAATAAAATGGACAACCTGGAAGAAATGGACAAATTCTTAGAAAGGTATAACCTTCAAAGACCGAACCAGGAAGACAGAAAATATGAACAGATGATTCACAAGTAACGAAATTGAAACTGTGACTGAAAATCTTCCAACAAACAGAAGTCCAGGACAAGAAGGCTTCACAGGTGAATTCTATCAAACATTTAGAGAAGAGCTAACACCCATCCTTCTCAAACTCTTCCAAAAAATTGCAGAGGAAAGAACACTCCCAATCTCATTCTACGAGGCCACCATCACCCTGATACCAAAACCAGACAAAGATACTACAAAAAAAAGAAAATTACAGACCAATATCACTGATGAATATAGATGCAAAAATCCTCAACAAAATACTAACAAACAGAATCCAATAACACATTAAAAGGATCATACACCATGATCAAGTGGGATTTATCCCAGAGATGCAAGGATTCTTCAATATATGCAAATCAATCAATGTGATACACCATATTAACAAACTGAAGAATAAAAACCATATGATCATCTCAATAGACGCAGAAAAAGCTTTTGACAAAATTCAACACTATTTATGATAAAAAACTCTCTGGAAAGTGGGCACAGAGGGAACCTACCTCAACATAATAAATGCCATATATGACAAACCCACAGCAAACATCATTCTCATTGGTGAAAAACTCAAAGCATTTCCTCTAAGATCAGGAAAAAGACAAGGATGTCCACTCTCACCACTATTATTCAACACAGTTTTGGAAGCCCTAGCCACGGCAATCAGAGAAGAAAAAGAAATAAAAGGAATACAAATTGGAAAAGAAGAAGTAAAACTGTCACTGTTTGCAGATGACATGATACTATACATAGACAATCCTAAACATGCCACCAGAAAACTCCTAGAGCTAATCAATGAATTTGGCAAAGTTGCAGGCTACAAAATTAATGCACAGAAATCTCTTGCATTCCTATACACTAACAACAAAAGATCAGAAAGAGAAATTAAGGAAACAATCCCATTCACCACTGCAACAAAAAGAATAAAATACCTAGGAATAAACCTACCTAAGGAGGTAAAAGACCTGTATACAGAAAACTATAAGACACTGATGAAAAAAATCACAGATGACACAAACAGATGGAGAGATATACCATGTTCTTGGATTGGAAGAATCAATATTGTGAAAATGATTATACCACCCAAAGCAATCTACAGATTCAATGCAATCCCTATCAAATTACCAACAGCATTTTTTACAGAACTAGAACAAAAAATCTTAAAATTTGTATGGAGACACAAAAGACTCCGAATAGCCAAAGCAATCTTGAGAGAAAAAAACCGAGCTGGAGGAATAAGACTCCCTGACTTCAGACTATACTACAAAGCTACAGTAATCAAGACAATATGGTACTGGCACAAAAACAGAAATATAGATCAATGGAACAGAATAGAAAGCCCAGAGATAAACCCATGCACCTATGGTCAACTAATCCATGACAAAGGAGGCAAGGATATACAATGGAGAAAAGACAGTCTCTTCAATAAGTGGTGCTGGGAAAACTGGACAGCTACATGTAAAAGAATGAAATTAGAACACTCCCTAACACCAGACACAAAAATAAACTCAAAATGGATTAGAGACCTAAATGTAAGGCCAGACACTATAAAACTTAGAGGAAAACATAAGAAAAACACTCTTTGACATAAATCACAGCAAGATCTTTTTTGACCCACCTCCTAGAGTAATGAAAATAAAAACAAAAATAAACAAATGGGACCTAATGAAACTTAAAAGCTTTTGCACAGCAAAGGAAACCATAAACAAGACAAAGAGACAACCTTCAGAATGGGAGAAAATATTTGCAAATGAAGCAATGGACAAAGGATTAATCTCCAAAATATACAAACAGCTCATGCAGCTCAATATCAAAAAAACAAATAACCTAATCAAAAAACTGGGCAGAAGACCTAAAGAGACATTTCTCCAAAGAAAACATACAGATGGCCAAGAGGCACATGAAAAGTTGGACAACATCACTAATTATGAGAGAAATGCAAGTCAAAACTACAATGAGGTATCACCTCACACCGGTTAGAATGGGCATCATCAGAAAATCTACAAACAACAAATGCGGGAGAGTGTGTGGAGAAAAGGGAACCCTCTTGCACTGTTGGTGGAATGTAAACTGATACAGCCACTATGGAGAACAGTATGGAGGTTCCTTATAAAACTAAAATAGAATTATCGTATGACCCAGCAATCTGACTACTAGGCATATACCCAGAGAAAACCATAATTCAAAGAGACACATGCACCCCAATGTTCAATGCAGTACTATTTACAATAGCCAGGTCATGGAAGTAACCTAAATGCCCATCAGCAGACGAATGGATAAAGATGTGGCACATATATACAATGGAATATTACTCAGCCATAAAAAGGAATGAAATTGGGTCATTCGTAGAGATGTGGATGGACCTAGAGACTGTCATACAGACTGAAGTAAGTCAGAAAGAGAAAAACAAATACAGTATATTAACGCATATATGTGGAATCGAAAAATGGTGCAGATGAACTGGTTTGCAAGGCAGAAATAGAGACACGGATGTAGAGAACAAATGTATGGACACCAAGCGGGAAAAGCGGGGCTGCGGGGGGGGGGGGGGATGAATCGGAAGATTGGGATTGACATGTATACACTAATACGTATAAAACACATAACTAATAAGAACCTGCTGTATATAAAAAATAAAATTAAATTAAAAAAAAAAGTCAAACTCAGAACCAGAAAGTAAAATATTGGTTGCCAGGGACTGGGAGTTGGGGAAAAGGGAGAGACGTTGACCAAAGGATACAAACTTTCAGTTATTAGATGAAAAAGTTCTGGGGAGCTTTTGTACAGCATCATGATTATAGTTAATAAAACTGAACTTGAAATTTGCTCAGAGAGTAGATCTTAAGTGTTCTCACCACACACACACCTCACACACACCTCACACACATACAAATGGTAACTATGTGAGGTGATGGCTGTGTTAATTTACTTGACTGTGGTAGCCATTTCGGTATACAGGTATATTAAGTCATCACACTGTACATCTTAAAGACCACACTGTACAACCTAAATGAATACAATTTTTATTTATCAATAGCACTTCAATAAAGCTGGAGATGGGAAAAAAAAGCCATTTGAATAAGTTTCCTCCATTTGAAAAAGAAAAAAGTCCTGACTAATCAAAAGTCTAATATCACTGAGTATTAAGGTTGTTCCATGACCCTTGTGAGATTATGTAATTAGTCCTCCCAGGGACAGGATCAGTTCTGAACCAGAGCTTCTCCCACCACCGTTCTCTCACTCCTGGAAGTTCAGTTGGAGAAGGTGTTGGGGACCATGAGAATTCTCCCTCTACTCCTATTCTCCCCATGCCATCATTCCTCCTCAACACAGTATCATAAAATCCCAACATCCCTGCGGCAACCTTCAGGGAGAATCGGAAGACGAATTTCAAAATATTTAGTCAATGGGTTTTTTTTTAAGCACCTCGTTCATGCAAATTTACTTTCCACAGTTCAAATAAATTTACCAGATACTGACAGCTTTCACAATCTTACTTAACCACAGTACAGGTGAGTATAATCACCTATGTTCCTTTATCCTGTTTTTTCCCCTCATGGTAACATATGATTTGGTCTTTCCTTCTGGATCCAGGTGAGTTGCTGTGCCATGTGATGAGAATAGAAATTATTCAAGCAGAATAGATTTTTTAAATGTCATCAACTAGGACCAAGAAAGGCAAGAGATCAAAACCTGCCTTTGTGGCCTGACTAAATAATTCAACAGCAGATGGTTCCGGCAATTCAGGCAGTGCTCAGTGGTTAGAGTTTAAGATCTCAGCCCCAGGCAAGAGGAGGCTTCCTTCAGCTGTTTCAACAATGCCTACCCATTATCAGCTCAGAACACTGGTCACTGTGTACTCACCTGGCTTCTTTCACCAACCAGAACCCAATGAAACAAGAGGAAAGGAAAACAAACCTGGAGGCTCACGTCAAGTGTTGGTTAGTAGCTGCCAGAGCTGATAAAACTAGGATCTGTCCCTCCATTGGGTTAAAGGTCAAGGTCAGGCTTGTCAATTCTCATGCACAGGTGAAGCTGAACAGGTCACCATGCTCTGGGGACTAATTCTGTTTTGTTTGCCATTTTGCCCATAATTCACACACGCACACGCACACACACACACACACAACCTTATTATTCACAGATTCTGCATTTGCAAGTTGCCTACTTGCTAAAATGTATTTGTTACCCCCAAATCAACACCTGCGGTGCTTTGCGAACATTCAGACACGTGTGCAAAGCAGGCAAAAAACTGTAGCTGCCCACGCCTGTTTCTAGATAGGGTGAGCAAGGCGATGCTTTGCCTTCCTGTTTCCTCCCCCACCCTGTAAACCAGTGTCCTTCTCACAGTTTCCTTGCCATTTATTTTCACATTTTTGTGCTTTTTGGTGGTGATTCCACGGACTTAAATGGCCCCCAAGGGTGGTGCTGAAGTGCGGCCTAGGGTTCCCGAGCACAGAAAGACACGCCTTAGGAGAAGATAAGCGCGTTAGGAAAGCTTCATTCAGACGTGAGTTATCACACTGTTGGCTGGTAATTCACTGCTAGTGAATCAAGAACATATATTAAATGGTCACATGAAACAAGGTTATATATTGATTAGCTGACGAAAATGTGACTAGTGGCTCACCGGAGTCTAACCCCATATTTTCCCTTAAAAGCAACGGTTCAGTGACTTTACAGAACACACCTAGTGCGAGTAACGAGGCTTGACTGTACCAACGTATATAATATGCATATATGTGTTGTATAGTCACAAATACATTTGACTGACAAAATATACAGACAGACCTTCATTCAAACAGCCATTTTTCAGAGAAGGGCTACACTGCCCTTCCTATATTCAAAAGGAAGGTCCAGAAATAGAGCTGCTCCATCTGGCTGCAGTAGATAATAGGTTATAAAATACCCAGCGCGGGGCAGTCTCGCAATGGGCAGAAGAGATGAGCGACCTGACTTTGAGCCAGTTAATCACTGCCTCCCTCATGAGTCTCAGTAATGATATTCACAAGGGAACCACAGAAACTGCTTATCTGAGAAACAGCCAAACAAGGCTCCCTTCCTCTGAACCTGATCTAACCTCAGAATCTCCTTCACCACGTGTGGCAATTATGGTGGCAATCTTTGTGGCTGCGCCCTACCTCCCAAGTTGAAGCAAGGCATTGATTTTTCTATCAAAATCTAATACAGTAAGTCCCCGACATACAAACCTTCAAGTTGTGAACTTTCAATGATGCGAACGTGCATTCAGGCATGAGAGGAATTGCAGCCTGCCCCTCCATCTCCTATTGCTGACATTCCTTCAGCTCTACCATCTCCCACCTCCTCTCCCTCCTCCAGTCAGTAACTCTTCTTGCCTGCTCACTCGATGCCAACCCCTATATGCCAGCTGTTGTACTGCACTACTGTACTTTTCCAGGTACTGTACTGTAAGATTAAAATTATTTTATTTTTTGTGTTTGTTTTTTATGTATTATTTGTGTGAAAAGCCTTATAAACCTAGTACAGTACAATACTATACAGTATAGCCAACTGTGTTAGCTGGGTACCTAGGCTAACTTTGTTGGACTTACGAACAAATTGGACTTACAAACGTGCTCTCGGAACGGAACTCGTTCATGTGTGGGGGACTTACCGTAGGCTGTAGTCCTGTCGACTAGGATTTTATTATTGTCGGCATCATCAGCCACAAACATACATGGCATACCTGGCATACCTGGCAGGTAAACCAAGGTTCAAGACAGTGTGAGGCAATACAAAAGAGTTCGATATGAGGTTGGTACCTTCAAAAAATCTTATGATGATAAAAGAAAAAAATGCTTATACAAGATTCCAATTTCAAACTTCTGAGGACCTTAACTAATGTAATATTTATATGAGCTAATTCAGAGTTTCTATTGCAATAATGGAAATTCAAAAACATACATGCACCCCAATGTTCATAGCAGCATTATTTACAGTTGCCAAGATATGGAAGCAACCTAAGTGTCCATCAACAGATGAATGGATAAAGAAGATGTGGTATATACATACACACACACACACACACACACACACACACACACACACAATGGAATACTACTCAGCCATAAAAAATAATAAAAATTTGCCATTTGCAGCAAAACAAATAGACTTGAGGGTATTATGCTAAGTTAAATAAGTCAGAGAACGACAAATACTGTATGATATCACTTATATGTGGAATCTAAAAAATAAAACAAACTAGCAACTATAACAAAAAAGAAAAAGACTCATAGAGAACAAATTAGTGGTTACCACTGGAGAGAAGGAAGGAGAGGAAATATAGCGGTAGGGCGTTAAGAGGTACAAACTATTATGTATAAAATAAACTACAAGGATATACAGTATAATACAGGGAATAGAGCCAATATTTTACAATAACTATAAATGGAGTATAACCTTTAAAAATTGTGAATCACTACATTGTACACCTGTAACTTAAATAATATTGTACATCAACTATACGTCAATTTTTTTAAAAAGAATAAAATAATGGAATAAGCAGTAGTAGGTGCAATGTCATGGCTCAGGAAGAAAGTGTTAGCATGTAAGCCTTTGGGAATAGATGTGCCCTTTTATTTTATGTTTGTTTACTTTTCTTTCAGTGGCAATTATACACAATTCTAATAATCGGAGGTCAATAAATATCTCTGAATTAAGGGGAAGGTGCCTGATATTTGTTGAAATCATACTAACCTAAAGCCCTGGTCTTAGGCAAAGACTGACAGTTATGGATCTAGCTATTTTTTGGATTGTATTTCATAAGAACTTTTTCCAAACTGCTCAAGATGCTAAAGAAAAACAGATCTACTGAACAAGTGTTCCCTGAAAATGACGTGGATGTGGCAGAAGGGATGCACACAGAGAGATAAAGAAGGATATGGAGATAGGATGCTGGTGAGAAGAGGAAAGTTGGGAGACAAGCACCAAAGCTTTATTAGGTCCTAGTAACACTGCACCTAGTCTAAGAGTATATCAACCAGAACACCTGGTTAAACATTGTGAACTGAATGTATGCATTAACTGTCATTCCTTCCCCAAACTTATTAATACAATAAAGAATTATAAACACACAAGCCCAGCAGTTCACCAGCTTCACTTATGCTCCTAAACTCTAAAACTGTTTTTATGTTCTCAATTCTTCAGTCCTTAACAGGAAGAGAAAAGTCAGAAACATAAGGAAACATAAGGAAATTCTCGAACGTGAGAGAAAGTGGAAAAATACTTTAAAAATGACAAAGATGAAAAGTTACAAAAATGTTATCTAAAAATAACTTACAAAATTATTATAGCAACAGAGATCTGTCAAAGAACAGGGTGCCACAAAAAGGAGAAATATTTAGAGAGAGAAAAGAGCTCTTGGAAATTAAAACTGTGAGAGCAGAAAGTGAAAAAACTAATTACCCATTAAATGTGAGAATAAAGACTTTTTAAGTATGCAAGTTCTCAAGACACTTACCTGCTCTGGCCCTTACTCTAGAATGTACAGGATAAAAAACGTTCTCCACGAAAATGACAGTGTAAACCAAGAAAGAGAACGACATAAAAATAAGGAAACTCAAGATTCCCAAGAAAGAGCAAAACAAAATGTGTTCTAGGATGGTAAATCCGGGCTGTCCCTGAGAGACTGCTGTTTCCAGGCCAAGAAAGCCCTAACCCAGACGGGAGCAGAAGCAAAGAGGGCTCCCCAAAAGTTCCCTCCTTCAAGAGAATGAATTAAAACTGACATAGTATCTAATCCATTTCAATGTATTAAGAGTTACTTAGATATGATAGTTACTACTTTAATATATACTTGAAAGTTGCTAAGAGAGTAGATCTTAAATGTTCTCACCACAGAAAAGAACTGGTACTCATGTGACATGAGGGGAGGTGCTAGCTAACGCTGCAGCGATAATCATTTCGCTGCATACAAGTGTATCAAATCAACACAGTATACACCTTAATCATACACAGTGTTACATGTCAACTATATACCAACAAAGCTTGGAAACATTTTTCAAATATTTTCAAAGAAAAAAGAGAGAGAGATTTAGATATGACAGAGTTTGGGAATCATTTTCTCACCCATAAAATAAAGGCGCAGACAGGCAGATCTCTACGTCCTTTCCAGCTCAAACAACCTAAAGTCTATAACCTATGACCCCAAAGACTTTAAAAATGAACATTCATATTTCAAAGCCAAGGTTAAAGATGTGAAGGTTCATGCATTTCCCTGGGAAAAAGAGCCAAACAATTATATTTAGAAAAATACTGTATTTGTATCAGGATCTGAAAAGTTGGCTATTTGGCCAAATAAGCTGTGCTTCCTCCAGTCAAAGCACAACCCACCTCCCCAGCCTGTTGCATGCGCAAATTCCTTTTTAGGTGGCTTTAACCCATGAGCTAACCGTGGTTCCCAGAGAAGGAGCCGTTAACAGCTGACCAGAAATGCCGTTGCTATACTGGCATCTCTCATAGACAGGCCCACTGCTCTGCAAACTAAGGGAATTTAAGGATTAAGAAGCCACTGAAGCGTACGACTGTCATTAGCCAACTTATCTTTGCATTTGCTAATGACCAAAAATGAAGCCTTAAACATGGGTGAGGTGTTCTATGTAAGTGGGAATTAACATGGATTTCCTGAGAAATCATATTTTTTCTTTTCGATCTTCATATAATCTTAGGGACCATGTTGGTCATACATTTCTTGTTCGGTAAAAGTGAATATCCAACTTGAAGAGTGACTATAAAAACAGGAGAGCCAGAAACTCCTGTTTCATCTTTTCTCTAGTTTCTGCCTTTACTTCCATTCTAGTTGTTGCCCTCAGCAAGATCTGTCCTGGGGTACCTGGCCTGATCCTACCTGCCACACTTTCTCCAAGCTCCCCTCAATTTTTGGTATGTCTTTGTCCTTAGATACCCTCTCCTTCCGGGAGGATTTCCACCCCCTGCTGCTCCTTAATGCCAAACCACAGGGGAAGCACCATCAACAAGTCTTGGGGACAAGGAAACTGACAAAGGACAACCTACTCAGATGTTTCAGGTCAAAAACCGAGAGTCCACCCTGGGCCTCCCCTTGTACTTCATTCAGTACCATCTCCACAAAATCACATGAAACCTAAAATGTCAGGAAACCCGGGAACAGGGCAGTCAAAAGGTGACTAAGTGACCACATGCGACAAACCTGGAGAGATTTGCATCTGAAGGTGTGTTTACAAGATGCCACATTTACATTCAAGGTGTACATTTTTAAATCTGGCTGAACTGGGATTCTTAATGTCTTAGAGAGGCGCTTGTACATTATTTGCTTCTGCATTATTGTGTTTAATTTCTTTTTTTTTTCTATTTTGGTTCAGATGACAGCAGAAAAAGATTTTCTGGCATTCTTGTTCACTTGGTTACATGTGTATAAAGTTCTGATCGCCAGCTGCTCAGATAGCAAGCGACAAGACAGAATTCTTTAAAGCATTAAAGTTCCTTAAACCTAAGGCTAAATACATTATTGAATTCGTTAATATCCTGATGGCTAGCGGACTGACAGCTGCACATTTGGCATGCTTTGTTTTTTGGGGTTTTGGGGTTTATTGGACTTTATTTTTCATTGCAGATTTATTTGGCAATGTACAGTAAATTTTGAAAACTTGCATCAAGTTTATGAATAAAGAGCCATTAAAAAAAAAGTCTATGTTGAATGTTTGCAGTAGATTAAGGGACAGCTCAACAGCCTGAAAATGTGCATGCAAACAGCAGAGAGAACAATTCATTACACTGGAAGGACCTAATCCTTCTAGATCAATATATCTCTGCACACAATGCTTACATAAAGAAAGCAAGTCCCTGACAGGGACTGCAAATTCACCTGCCAAAGGACAGGAATAAAGACACAGACATAGAGAGTGGACTTGAGCGCACGGAGAGGGGGAAGGGTAAGCTGGGACGAAGTGAGAGAGTGGCATGGACATATATACACTACCAAACGTAAAATAGATAGCTAGTGGGAAGCAGCCACATAGCACAGGGAGATCAGCTCGGTGCTTTGTGACCACCTAGAGGGGTGGGATAGGGAGGGTGGGAGGGAGGGAGACGCAAGTGGGAAGAGATATGGGGATATATGCATATGTATAACTGATTCACTTTGTTACAGCACAGAAACTAACACACCACTGTAAAGCAATTATACTCCAATAAAGATGTTAAAAAACAAAAAAATTCACCTGCCAACAGGAGTCAGGAGGTAACATGGATTACTGGTCACACAGGCACAGGAGTGAGGAAATAGGAACTAGAATGAGGAGGCCCTGTCCCTGGACAGCTGCTGCCCTGCTCCAGCCAACTGCTCTCATGCGCCAGTAGCTGCCTACTGTCACCCTATGTTTCACTCTTGAATTGTACAATTTTTCAGCTTTTCCAACACTAGAAAGGAAAAAGAAAATCTGTAAACTTAAACCAAATGTATCACATTACGGGGAGACAGTTTTATCTTTCCCAGCTAAATGGCTCTTCAAGAAGAGAACGTTATCAGGAAGGTTTAGATAACTCTCTGAAAGAAAGTTCCAAATTTCAAATACTTCAAACGTGACCTCTGGCTCCTTGCATACACTCTGCTCTCATCAGAGTCAGCAGGAGTTAAGAATTTATCAAATCAGTGATGGCAAGATTTTCAAATGAAGACCTTTTTACCTGTCCTATATCAAAAGACATTTATTTTACAGTCCTTTGAAACATGGATGTTAGCCTAAACAAAGAATACTGAATTATTTCTATTTAAGAAAATATTTGTACTAATAGGAGGCCAAAAGAAAGAGACTTATGTGAATTGACAAAAGATAAGTCCTCTGTGGCTTGCATCGAAACTTTGATGTCAAACGAGGTAAACGTGTCAGTAAGTATTCTTTAGGTATTCTTAAAAGTTTGACCCCTCAGGCTGGGCTTAGGGATCTAAGTGTGCAGCAGAACATTAGGACATCATTGGTGTTCTTCCTCAGCGAGTGTCTGGCAGACACTGTTTCCACAGGATATGATTGTCCAGTCCTTTCATTGATCTCAAATTTTAAAATTAAACTAGTATTTTATTGGGGCACATGGATGAGAGGAGATCATGAAAAGAAAAATGGGTTGGCAAAAGAGAAGATTCAAACACCAAGCAACATCTTAAATTGAATTGCCTTGAAATAACCTAACAACAAGGTTTTAAAAGTTTAAGACATTTTAAGGTCAAACGCTGAGAATCCCACAGTATTTCTAATTAGCAAAATTCATAGAAGGGCACTAAGCTCTCAAGATTAAATCCAGCTGACACTCCTGACCACTTCCACTTAACCAGCCCACCTGACTAAGTCATGGACTTCTTCCCTCTGTAAGACATCTGACCGATACTACACTGGACCATTACCACTCATAGGTTATCTTTTTGAAAGCCCACACATGAGTTTTATGTTTACTATGACTTCCCTATGTTGTTCTCAAGTCAGTTTATGCCAGTTTTCTTGCTATTGCAACTACGTAATTTGATTAAATATTATACAAACTGACCAAACATAAGTATAGAGAGACAGTTTGGGATTTCTATGAAAACCCAGTTGAATACATTGCAAAGAGTTAATAAAGCCAAGACTGGAAAGAAAATTACTGTGGGTAAGATATCTGTGAAAGAGTGGGAAATATTCATAAAACTCTAGACAGACTGTGCTTTCAGACCACATCACAGCTCTTTGACTTCTAGCTCTGTTTTTAGTTAAACTGAGATTAGTAGAAAGAGTAGACAATGCATTGTGGGTATGCTTTAGGCAAGAAAGATGACTGAGCATCCTAATCATGGACAAGGCTTTGAATTCTCCTTAAAATATTGGCAACAACATGAAAATTTAAAACATGTATATATTGTTTTCATGAATCCCTTTTCAATTTACTGACAAATTTATTGGCTAATGCCCATCACATCAGACAATAGGGCTTCTACTATGCTCATTTCAAATAAATCTTGTATTCAGTAAGAACAAGGTAACATTTCTACCAAAATTTTTGGTATTTGTAGCCTTTGCATTTTAAACCCTTGTCAAGATAGAAATAATGTCTTCAGCCTAATATCCTCACATTGCCATCAATTGATAAGTTTACATTTCAGTGGACCAAAATCAGGGTAATACCTATGGAAAATTCTCTACTATGTAGTTGCCTTTTTTCTCCTTGACTTCATGAAAACTTACATGTTTCTTTCATAATTAAAATAAACTTATCAAATTACTTTATATTAGCTAAAATGGATTATGCTATATAAATCTCTGAGATACTCATAATTAGGTCAAATTTTTGAGAATTGTTAATCATTAGCAATTTTATCTACCAGACACTGCTAATAAACATAAACACACCATCTATGTTAATACAGTTATTTTTCACAGCACTCATTTTTCACATGAGAAGGTTAAGTGCCAGAGATGATAAATACATTGCCCACAGTCACTGTCTGTGATGTGAGGGACAGAGCCAGGACTTGGCTTCTGGCCTCATGAGTTCCAAAGCTGGTACTCATCTTCACGATGCTAACAGAAGTCCCATAGACTACGTCACTTTAATGCTACTCAACTGAAGGCTCCCAGATCCTTTAGACTATCTGGATTTTATGTTTTAAAACATACAATACAATTTCTAAAAATCATCGATTATAATATGCAATTATATAATTTAAAAATACTAGATGCTCCTTTACAAAATTTCTTCAGAACAGAAAGGTATACAGATCGTATTACTAATAAGAAAATAATTCCAAGGAAGGACATAAAGGGAATAATTCTGGGATGTTTTACTCATTCAGACACCTACTCTGGGTCAGCACTGAGAATGCAAAGGTGTCTACAACATGGTTATCATCCTCAAGGAGCCCAGGATCTGGCTGGGGAAGTGTTAATTAAGCAGTGGTAAGATGACAGGATAACACTTCTAAAAGAGATCGATAGTAAATACCGTAGAACAAAGAGGTTATGAAAACTCTCAACAAAGTGGGTTTAGAAGGAGAATACCTCAACACAGTAACAGCCATATATGGCAAGCCCACAGCTAACATCATACTCAACAGTGAAAGGTTGAAAGCTTTTCTTCTAAGAACAGGATCAAGACAAGGGTGACCACTCTCACCACACTTATTCAACAAGAGTACTGGAAGTCCTAGCCAGAGCAATCAGGCAAGATAAAGAAATAAAAGGCAACCAAATCGGAAAGGAAGAAATTAAACTGTCTTTACAGATGACCAACAGGCGTATGAAAAGATGCTCAACATTGCTAATTATTAGAGAAATGCAAATCAAAACTACAATGAGGTACCACCTCACACTGGTCAGAATGGCCATCATTAAAAAATCTACAAATAACAAATGCTGGAGAGGGCATGAAAAGGGAATCCTACACTGTTGGTGGGGATGTAAGGTGGTGCAGCCACTATGGAAAACAATATGGAGGTTCATCAAAAAAACTAAAAACAGAATTACCATATGATCCAACCATCCTACTCTTGGGCATACATCCAGACAAAACTATAATTCAAAAAGATACACACACCCCTATGTTCACAGCTGCACTATTTACAATAGTCAAGACATGGAAACAACTTAAATGTCCATCAACAGAGGAATGGATAAAGAAGATGTGGTATACATATATAATGGAATATTACTCAGCCATAAAAAAGAATGAAATAATGCCATTTGTAGCAACGTGGATGGACCTAGAGATTATCATACTAAGTGAAGTCAGACAGAGAAAGACAAATATCATATGATATCACTTGTATGTGGAATCTAAAAAGACGATACAAATGAACTTATTTACAAAACAGAAACAGACCCACAGACTTCAAAATCAAACTTATGGTTACCAAAGGGGAAAGGTGGGGGGAGGGATAAATTAGGAGCTTGGGATTAACATATACACACTACTACATATAAAATAATTAACAAGGACCTACTGTATAGCACAGAGAACTCTACTCAATATTCTGTAATAACCTATATGGAAAAGAATCTGAAAAAAAAATGTATACATATGCATAACTGAATCACTTTGCTACACAGCAGAAACTAAAACAACATTTTAAATCAACTATATGTCAGTTAAAAAAAAAAGAAAAACCAGTCTTTATTTGCAGGTGATATGATCTTACATATTGAAAATCCTAAAGACTTCACCAAAAAACTGTTAGAACTAATCAATGAATTGAGTAAAGCTGCAGAATATAAAAACAGCACACAGAAATCAGTTGTACTTCTATACACTAACAATGAGATATCTGAAAAAGAAATAAAGAAACCAACTGACAATAGCATCAAAAACAATAAAATACTTGGGAATAAATTTAACCAGGAGGTGAAAGAGGCTACACACTGAAAACTACTAGCTTTGATAAAAGAAATTGAAGAAGCTACAAAGAAATGGAAAGATATCCTATGCTCAGGGATCAGAAGGAATACTGTTAAAATGTCCATACTGTCCTAAGCTAGCTATAGATTCAATGCAATCCCTCTCAAGATTCCAATGGCATTTTTCCCAAAAAGAGAAAAAACAATCCCCAAATGGGTATGAAACCACAGAAGACCCCAAAAGGCCATAGCAATCCTAAGAAAGAGGAATAAAGCCAGAGGCATCACACTTCCTGATTTCAAACTATACTCCAAAGCTACAGTAATCAAAACTGTCATTGGCATAAAAATAGACACAAAGACCAATGGAACAGAATTGAGAGCCCAGAAATAAATTTCTGCATATATAATCAACTAATGTTGGACAAGGGAGCCAAGAACACTCAATGGGGAAAGGATGGTCTCTTCAACAAATGGTGTTGGGAAAACTGGATAACCACATGCAGAAAAATAAAATTGGACCCCTTCTTACACCACTTACACAAATTAACTCAAAAATGGATTGAAGACTTAAACGTAAGAATGAAATTGTAAAACTTTAAGAAGAAAATATAGGGGGAAGTTCCTTGACATTGATCTTGGCAATGATAGTTTGGATATGACACCAAAAACACAAGAAACAAAGGCAAATATTTAAAAAGTGCTACTACATGAAGCTAAAAGGGTTCTGCACATCATTCAATCAGCAAAACGAAAAGGAAACCTACTGAATGAGATACAATATCTGCAAACCATGTATCTTATAAGGGGTTAATATTCAAAATATATAAAGACCTTACCTAATTCAATAACAAAAAAAATAAACAATTTTTAAATGGGCAGAATAACTAAATAGACATTTTTCCAAAGAAGACGTACAAATGGCCAAGAAGTTCATGAAAGGATGTTCAACATCACTAATCCTCAGGAAAATGCAAATCAAAACCACACTGAGATAACACCTCGTACCTGTCAGAAAGGCTGTTATCCAAAAGACAACAAATAACAAGTGCTGACAAGGATCTGGGGAAAAGGGAACTCTTGTACGCTGTTGGCGGGAATGTAAATTGGTACAGTCACTATGGAAAACAGCAGGGAGGTTCCTCAAAAAGTTAAAAACAGAACTACCATATGATCCAGCATTCCCACTTCTGGTTATATATCCAAAGGAAATGAAAACAGTATATCAAAGAGATATCTGTATTCCATGTTTACTGCAGCATTATTCACAATGGTCAAACATGGAAGCAACCTAAGTGTCCACCAAGAGTTTAATGAAATGTGAGACACACACACACACACACACACACACACACACACACAGTTGATCCATGAACAACGTGGGGATTAGGGGCACTGACCACTCACAGTAAAAAATTCACATACTGCTATCTCTGTCTCAAAAGCAAAGAAATTGAGAGATGAATCACTTGGGTAGGAGGAAGCCGAAACAGTAAACAGGTTGGATAAACTCAGGACTCAAACCCTAGTTCTTTTGGTTCCACATATAGTGATCTCTAATGGAACACAAACTTTTGCCCACACTTAAAGATCTGTAAAATGAAAATAAAGGTACTATATTTATTGAAAAAAATTCTTGTATAATGGACCTGCACAGTTCAAACCTGTGTTGTTCAAGGGTCAACTACACATGCGAGCACGCGCGCGCACACACACACACACACACACACACACACAGGAACATTATTCAGCCATGAGAAAAAAAAATCTTGCTATTTTCAACAAAATAATTGGATCTTGAGGGCATTATCCTAAGTGAAGTAAGTCAGAGAAAGACAAATACTGTAAGTTATCACTTAAATATGGAGACTAAAAAAACCTAACTCGTAGAAACAGAGAGTAGAATTGTTGGTTACCAGGGACTGCAGGCTGAGGGGAATGAGGAGATGTTGATCCAAGAGTATAAACTTCCAGTTATAAGATAAATAGATTCTGGGGATCTAATGCAGAGCCTTGTGATTACAGACAACAATATATATACTTGAAAGGTGCTAAGAGAGTAGATCTTAAATGTTCTCACTACAAAGAAAGAACTAGTAATTATGTGATGTGATGGAGGTGTTAATACCATGATATAATCATATTCCAATATATAAGTGGATCAAATCAACATGTTGATTTGACAACAACCTTGAACTCACACAATGTTATAGTGAGATACACAGTGTTTATTCAGGTATCAATTATGTCTCAATAAAGCTGAAAAACAAAGAGGTGACGAATTTGCAAGAAAGTACCCCACAAAGAGGAGTCTTTTGTCACTGACATTCTTTGCAATTACTGGCACACGGTACTAATAACAAGCAGATGGCTTTTAGTCAGTTTTGTTTCGGGTTAAACTCTCTACAGACAATGTATTGGCTTCTGCCTACATCCAGGTGGACCATTCCCATCACCACCACCACCCTCCTCACCCTGGTACGTTGCTTATGAATTTGAACTAGGTCTTGCCATACATACAGAGAAGACAGGGAAAGTCATTTCAGAGAGAGATGAGTAGTTCTATATTTGAACAAGCATAGTGCTATGAAAAAACAAGGAGGATAAGAAGTTTGGTGTAGCTAACCACCAAAGTGCTAGGAAGGAACAAGGAACCAAGTTGCTGTAAAGACGACCTAAAGTCAAGCCAGAATCTGAACCGACTGGCTCAAGAATCTAGGCTTTATCCTAAAGGCCATGGGGAGACTGGGTGATCTGATGCGCTGCAGAGTCTTAAATTCAAATCTTGGCTCTGCCATTTAGCTACCACATGATCTCAACCCATGGACCTATCAAATCAAGATGACGACAAAATGCCTTCTCCACAGAGCTGTGTGGATTAAAGGCGAGGGTGGTGGATGCTTGGTGCCCTGGATGGTGTCAGGACAATAGACAAGGGATCCTTGAAGAGTTCAGACAGGAGAATGACGTGATTAGATCTGTGGTTTGGAAAGACTTCTCTGGCAACAGTGTGGAGTCAGGGACATGAATAAGGAATTTGTGCAAAAATACAGGTAAAGGAAAAGACAGGAACTCCAGGTAGCACTGTGGTGTTTGAAGCAGGAAACAAGTTTCTAGAGTTATTTGGAGGAAAAGGGGTGGATTAAATTTGCGGGGGGGATATGGATACACTCAGAATTTTATTAGTCCACCAACAATCAAAATGATGATGCACACAGCGCTTATGTATAATAACTTCTTTCACTTTGAACACTTAGTTACTTTTACCTCTTAATAAAAAAATACTGCATTTTGATGAAGAGACCTCAGGGTAAGGAATCAAGTACACCAAGTTCAGTTCTGACTCAGCCCTTGCTGGCTCTATGACCTGTGTCTCCATTTCACATTCAGCAATATGAAAAAAAAAATATTCATTCTACCTACTCATAGGAGTCTGAAAAGAATGAAGAATATTATTATCAATAATATTGCAAGTAGGAATACTGCATAATAGGAATTGAATTCATAATAGGGACTGAATTAATAAGAATGCAACTGTCAGCGGTTATACACAGTTATTGTGGGAGAAGGGTAATGGGACCTCTCTATGCTATTTCTGCTAACTTTTTGTAAGTCTGAAACTATTTCAGAATCAAAAGTTAAAACAGTCATGAGGGTGTGCATGCACCTAAGACGCATGTGTGCATCTAAATAGCTGTTATGGGACATGCTGTTTGCAGAGAAATGGGGCCCTTCCAAGCTGAGTTGAAATGTTTCCCCTGGTGGATTGAACAACTGCCCAGTGACACACTGACTCTTGGAAACTCCCTTTTGGCAGCATCCTGAAGTCTGTTCTTGCCAAATATTTCTTTCTTTTCATGTCAGAATGACAGTAAACAGCCGAATCAAATAGGAGCTGTTTGGCTTGTTTTTAAAGAAGCCTTTGGTAAACTGCTTTGGAGTTGCCATTTGTCATTGCCACAAAATCCCGGAGACGTGGGGAGAGAAAACTGCAGTGTCCTTCCTCAGCCCGTCTCCAGGTGCTTTTCCTATTTGCTCTTTCACACAAGATCAGAAGGTCCATGCGGAATTCTTCTGGGAACCCAAGCCTCTAGCACAAGAAAGATAGGTGAGCTTCTTTTTAATCGAAAATTATATGCCAGCAGCTTCCATTTCCCTTTGAACAAAAGAGATTTTTTCAATTCTTTTTATTTCTTTCTTATCATTTATTTTTTTATTGTCTGTGCCACCACGTGGCATGTGGGATCTTAGTTCCCCGGCCAGGGATCGAACCCACACCCCCTGCGTTGGAAGCACAGAGTCTTAACCACTGGACACCAGGGAAGTCCAAACAGAGTAGTTTTTTAAAAAGGTTCTGATAAGTAGGAGTCATGAATAGGAAAATAAGATTTATGTGTGCATTCTACATGCTGAGGCCATCAGTATGAGCACAAAAATAAAAATAGTCACTGCACTGTCTCACTTCCTTTTAACCAAAAATCCACCCCATTGATGAGGAAACAGAAGTTTAGGAAAATAACTTGCTAAGAGTCTCTCCTCTTAGACTCGGCAGAGTCTATATTAATTGACAACCTGCATTCCTATCGAGCACAATATATAGCAAACAGTCATGAGTAGGTCTGGGTAGAACTTAAAACAAGAAATAAATATGCACAAACGTCCGTCGTCAAAACACATTTTCACTGTCGTGCAACTACTCCAGGAGGGCCTAACCCAAAATCACCCACCCTCATCCAGCCATAAGAAAAATACTTTCAAGCTCCAACATTGAAGCAGAGCTCCTCTGAGCACACGTAATCACTGGATTGCAATTCTCCTCACATACACATGCGCAGGGGAAGGTCTTTCGAATGGAGCAAATACTCCTTTAAATACTCAATTAAAGCCATTTCAAGAATGTACAAGACTGTGATTTAGGTCACACGCATGATGTCAGAACTACGAGTTGAATCTCATCAATGCAATGAAGCAGAAGAAAATAAGTATGAAGCCAGTTGTTTGGCTTCGTGCAGCTAAAACAACTGCCTGATTGACTGAATTTTTCTCTTTCTAACTGGTTGTCATGGTATTGCGCAGATAGAATCTTAGACTGAGCCTTCAGACGACAACAAATTTGTGACATTCTGCCTTGACCCTTACACTGCAATTCTATTAGGGCGGCTGTTCTCAGATGACACAGAATCACAACACAGTTTCTTTAAAAAAATCTCAGAAATTTGCAATGGGAAAGCCAAGGAGTCAGTGCAAGGCCATATTTTACATGATTTTAAAAGACAGCTTTATTATGTTCAAATATTGTGCACATTCAAGACTCAGTTATATATAAGTACTAAAAATAAATTCAATTAAGAAAAAGAAAAATGGCAAAAGACCTGCAATGCTTAGTAATGTATCAAAAATATATAGTTATTTCAGTGCACAGACATCAGTTGCTTTACTCTGAGATAAAGGCACTTTTACTTACCCAGAAGGGCAATAATGATAGTCACTAGTGTTTACTGGACATTTAGAACATTCCAGAAGTTTCATATGTATTTTCTCATTTACCTTCCCCACAACCATTTAAGATAGGGTCTAAGATGATCCCAATTTTACAAAAAAAAAAGAAACTGAGCTTAAAGAGAATACATCTCTTGCCCAAGAGCACAGCTGGCAAGGGGTGGGGCTCCTGTCTACTTCTCCACAGCCTGAGGCCTCAACTCCACTCTGAACATCTTCTGAGCGAACACACTAAATTGTCAGGTGATTCCCCATCAGTTACACTTCTCATCCAACCTCACCCTATTTTCAATCTCACTGAGACCAGAGGCCTCCTCTCAAATAAAGAACCAATGAATGATGAGCCATTAACAACTTTCAAATGTAAAAGCAAAGCTTGGAATCTGAAACAGAACTGAAATGCCCGACTCGAAATTCAAACCTTTTAGTTCAGCAGTAACATCCAGGATTTTAATCCACTTCCCCCATTTTTAACAGATTATTTCTCCCTTGTTTGCTGGAGCTACTAAAATGAAGGCTTTAAAATAAAGAATGATGAGTTTTCTCTATGGCAAGGAAATTCGCATTGCCAGGATCCACATCCAATGTGATCCTTTCCATACCACATTTTCGTTGGTGCCTTGGAGATGTGCACAGCAGCTGTGGACATCTCCCTTCGGCCTCACTCCCTGGACACCGCACAGGGAAGATGGCAGTGATGCCACATACGCTGGTGCCCTGGAGATGCAAATAGATACCAAGGGAGAACGCAATCGGCAAACACAGTGCAGCACAGGGCCTGTTTTATTTGCCCCTGGAGGTTCAAAAGTGGAAGACAAAGTATGTACCGTGTCTGTCGGCAGAAGTGACAATTCATTATCTGAGAACACAATAGCTAATGTTCATGGCTTTAAAATAAAAGGAAAGGGGAAATAATTTTTCATCTATAATGGGTTTGATAGATCAGAGCTCTGATTTTCCCCTCCCCACTGGATTATTAAGTACAAAGTCAATATGAATATGCAACAGAGTTGTGTCCTGCTTTCGTTTTTTGGCAAACTGGTCTTTGCTCCTAATTCCCAGCAGTATTAATTAACAATGCATAATTTTAATAGAAGGCTTGAAAGTACAGGACTGGCACTGTAAAAATTAACTGTCTTGGGGTGATTTCCTGTAGACACCGTTAATCAATATTATGCCATCTTACAAGCAGCTGCTCGTCTGCTTCCTAGGGATTCAAGAGAGGAAGGAATGAGAATAAGGTGGCCACGTGCTCTGCAGGTGTGTGGGTGGCATCTGAATTTTTAACATTTTGGGTTGTAAAATCCTGGAAAGAAAATGAATAGTTTGGTGTTTTCAGCTAAAGCTGAAGTTTTTGAGACGTTTTCAGAGTGATCGAGATGAAATGATTTAATTAAGCAAGGTATGAATGAAGACTTCTCATAACAATGCTACCTAAAATTTGATCACTTGTTTGATGCCACACTCTGGGAATTACACCTATTTATGTCAAGGAGGATTGTACATAATTGTTTGGCAGGTTCAGAAATAAAATGATGTGGTATATATCACAGAGAGTGAAAATCTTTAGATCAGTGAGAATATTGCAAAGAACCTTTACTTTAAAATAAAAGAACATGAGTTCCAGGCCTGGCTCTTGCACCGTCTTACAACCTTGGGTAACACAATGTAGTAAGTAGCATTCCCTTCTCAGGGTCAAAGTTTCCTGACCTATAACGTGAGGGAGTAAGTGAGCTCTAAAATTCTAGTTTTTATAATTCAAAAAGACACACACACCCCTATGTTCATTGCAGCACTATTCCACGACATGGAAGCAACCTAAATGTCCATCAACAGATGAATGGATAAAGAAGATGTGGTATTATATATGCCATGGAATATTACTCAGCCATAAAAAAGAAAGAAAGAATGCCATTTGCGGCAACATGGATGAACCTAGAGATTATCATACAAAGTGAAGTAAGTCAGAAAGAGAAAGACAAACACCATATGATATCACTTATACGGGGAATCTAACTAGGACACAAATGAACCTGCCTGTGAAACAGAATCACAGACATAGAGAACAGATGGGTTGGTGGTTGCCAAGGGGGAGGGGTTGAAGGTGGGATGGAATGGGAGGTTGGGATTAACAGATATAAGCTTTTATATATAGAATGGATAAACAACAAGGTCCTACCGTATGGCACAGACAACTATATTCAATATCCTATGATAAACCATAATGGAAAAGAATATTTAAAAAAGTATATATGTATAACTGAATCACTTTGCTGTACAGCAGTAATTAACAGAACACTAGAAATCAAATATACCTCAATAAAAATAAATAAAATAAAGTTCTAGTTTTAGAGTTCCTTCATTTAAAAACAAAGGTCTTCTTTTTTATTGGAGTAAAATTGATTTACGACGTTATGTTAGTTTCTGCTGTACAATGAAATGGATCAGCTATATGTATACATTTATCCCCCCTTCTTGGACCTCCCTCCCACCCCACTCCCCCATCCCACCCATCTAAGTCATCACAAAGCTGTAACGCAGGTTCCCACTAGCTATCTATTTTACACACGGTAGTGTATTTATGTCAAACCTAATCACCCAATTCATCCCACCCTCCCCTTCCCCCCACTGTGTTCACACGTCCGTTCTCTACAACTGCATCTCTATTCCTGCCCTGGAAATAGGTTCAACTGTACTATTTTTCTAGATTCCACATATATGCGTTAATATATGGTATTTGTTTCTTTCTGACTTACTTCAGTTGGTATGACAGAACCAAGGTGCATCCACATCTCTACAAATGACCCAATTTCATTCCTTTTCATGGCTGAGTAAAATTCCACTGTATATATGTACCACATCTTCTTTATCCATTCATCTGTCGATGGACATTTAGGTTGTTTCCATGTCCTGGTTATTGTAAATAGTGCTGCAGTGAACATTGGGGTACATGTGTCTTTTTTTCTTTTTTGTCGGCTGCATTGGGTCTTTGTTGCTGCGTGCAGGCTTTCTCTAGTTGCGGCGAGTGGGGACCACTCTTTGCTGTGGCGCATGGTCTTATCGTTGCAGTGGCTTCTCTTGTTGCGGAGCATGGGCTCTAGGTGTGTGGGCTTCAGTAGTTGTGGCATGCAGGCTCAGTAGTTGTGGCTCGCGGGCTGTAGAGCGCAGGCTCAGTAGTTGTGGCGCCCAGGCTTAGTTGCTCCACAGCATGTGGGATCTTCCTGGACCAGGGCTTGAACCCGTGTCCCCTGCAATGGCAGGCGGATTCTTAACCACTGTATCATCAGGGAAGCCCCATATGTGTCTTTCTGAATTATGCCTTTTTCAAGGTATATGCCCAGTAGTGGGATTGCTGGATCATATGGTAATTCTATTTTTAGTTTTTTAAGGAACCTCCATACTGTTCTCCATAGTGGCTGTATCAATTTACATTCCCACCAACAGTGCAAGAGGGTTCGCTTTTCTCCACACCCTCTCCAGCATTTATTGTTTGTAGGTTTTTTATGATGGTCATTCTGACCTGTGTGAGGTGATACCTCATTGTAGTTCTGATTTGCATTTCTCTAATAATTAATGTGTTGAGCATCTTTTCAAGTGCCTCTTGGCCACCTGTATGTCTTCTTTGGAGAAATTTCTATTTATGTTTTCTACCCATTTTTTGATTGGGTTGTTTGTTTTTTTGATATTGAGCTGTATGCGCTGTTTGTATATTTTGGAGATTAATCCATTGTCTGTTGCTGCATTTGCAAATATTTTCTCCCATTCTGAGGGTTGTCTCTTTGTCTTGTTTATGGTTTCCTTTGTTGTGCAAAAGCTTTTAAGTTTCATTAGGTCCTATTTGTTTGATTTTACTTTCATTACTCTAGGATGTGGATCAAAAAAGATCTTGCTGTGATTTATGTCAAAGAGTGTTCTTCTTATGTTTTCCTCTAAGAGTTTTGTATCGTCTGGTCTTACATTTAGGTCTTTAATCCATTCTGAGTTTATATTTGTGTGTGGTGTTAGAGAGTGTTCTAATTTCATTCTTTTACATGTAGCTGTCCAGTTTTCCCAGCACCACTTATTGAAGAGACTGTCTTTTCTCCATTGTATATCCTTGCCTCCTTTGTCATAGATTAATTGACCATAGGTTTGTGGGTTTATCTCTGGGCTCTCTATCCTGTACCATTCATCTATATTTCTGGGTTTGTGCCAGTACCATACTGTCTTGATTACTGTAGCTTTGTAGTATAGTCTGAAGTCAGGGAGTCTGATTCCTCCAGCTGTTTTTCTTTCTAAGAATTACTTTGGCTATTCTGGGTCTTCTGCGTTTCCATACAAATTGTAAAATTTTTTGTTCTAATTCTGTGAAAAATGTCATTGGTAATCTGACAGGGATTGCATTGAATTTGTAGATTGCTCTGGGTAGTACAGTCATTTTGACAAAATTGATTCTTTCAACCCAAGAACATGGTATATCTCTCCAGCTATTGTAAACTGTAAATCAACTATACCTCAATACAAAATAAATAAATAAATAAATAAATAAATAAATAAGTAAAATAAAGTTCTAGTTTTAAAGTTGTTTGATTTAGAAACAAAGGTCTTGGAGAAATTCACACAAAGACGGAAAACCACACATACTGTTCAGCAAATGCTGAATACCTGGGCATGCTACTTTTCTAGGCCTGATATGTCCAACACTGCAGCGCTGAGGCACATGTGACTATAGAGCAGCTGAGAAGTTCTGTAAGTGTCAAAGACACATCAGATTACTGAGACGCAGTATGAAAAAAAGAATGCAAAATATCTCCTTAATAATTTTTATATTGATTGCACTGGATATAATATCAGGGATGCACTGGGTTAGAGAAAAGGTATTATCAAAATTAATTTTATTCATCCCTCTTTTCTGTTCCTAATGTGGCTACCAGAAAACTACAAGTCACGTATGTGTTGCATTCTATTGCTATTAGACAGCACTGGTCTAGATCCTGGTTGCTTAGCAATCCCCAATCTTAAGGAATTTGAACTCTAAGGAAGGCAGGAAAGAATAAACAAGCAAGTAATTTAGGTAACAGTGCTACGAAGATAATAAAATAAGAAATTTTGCTGGAATGTTTTTCTTTAGATAAGGTGGTCAGGGAAGATCTTTAAGACAAGGCGACATTTAAGCTGAGACCTGAATGATGAGACATGACAGCTGGACACATATCTGGGAGAAGAACGGCCCACAAGGAAGAAACAGCAAGCCCCAAAACCCTGAGGCAGATGCCGACTCGGGATGTACGAACACTAAAATACTTACACTTACAACACAACATTTACCAGAAGTATTATTTAGGCTCCATAATGGATTTACTGGGTACCAACCATTGTTTTAGGAACTGTCACATACATCATCACCCCATTTCATCTTCCCAATGACTGTCTCTTTATAAAATTGTAACAAAGTGTTTATTATACAGATGAAGAAACAAAAACCCAGCAGGTTGGAGGGACCTGCCTGAGGATGCCCAGTGTGTAAGACAGAGTGGGGACTGAAGCTCCCATCTTCACACCTGAGATTCAGGCCTCTTTCCCTCTGGTCTCCTCAGTCATCTTCACCCAAAGTACACAGAGGAAGTCAAAAAGATTTCCCAGGAGATGTGTGATGTCTTTGCCACTCTTTTCTGGGCTGCTCTTTATTGCTCAGTGGCTCACAGAAGAAGTGAGTTTGGAGAAATGCAATCACCACCATGAGCTATTTGACAGACTGGAGACACAAGTTTGCCCTCAGGCATCTAGACAACATTGTTCATTTTGAGAAAGGAAGGAAGAAATTCTTAATTCCTTTCCCTTCCCTCTCTTCCTCTTAATTATTGAACATTTTGTCTTCATTACATTTGTTAGACGCTTAGCAAGCCCTTTTGTCTGTGGTTCAAATGGCTTTACAGAGACGGCTGAACAGTGCAGATCTGGGAGGCAAAGATATCTGGGTTGGAATCCTCTCAGCTTCACCACTTACAGCTGTATGATCTTGAACTACACAACCCTGACACGCTCTAAGTCTCCATTTCTTTATACGAAAAAAGGGTATAAAAGTACCTGTCCTTAGGGTTGTCCTGAGGGTTAAATTAGAGGATCTGGAGCAAGTACCCATCCCAGAAGCCCGTGGCAGCCCCTCAACCAATGAATACTATACAATTCTAGGTCTGATCACGCTTCAGAAGAGGTTACACTGTACTCCTAGCCTGGAAAAGCTAAGGCGTAGGAAGTGTGAGCCGCCAAGATCCTTGGGCACCCATGGGTTAAATGATGATCCCTTATGCTTCATTCTGCAACATAACTGACATGTTTCTGTAAATTAGAATCTCCACATTCTGAGTCCCAACTAAATCTATTCTCCATAAGATATCATTGGGGCAATGGCAAAATTGGAAACCTTTCTTTAGTCTGAACTCTTTTCCCTCTAGAATGACTCCTTCTATGAAATAAAAGATCTCCAAGTTCCTAAACTAAAACAGTTTCTGAAAGCAGAACCACTGGTTTATTTGAGATTCCAAACGGAACCTCCGAATACATTCAAATAACACCAGCTTCAGCCTTTACACTGCAGCTCTTTTTCCAAAAACAGAGTACACAGGCTGAAGGTTTTCGAGGATGTCCCCTTCAGGCTATAACATGAACTGCTAAGCCCAGCTCCTGGGGAATGGTTTGCTGCTTCACAAGGATCTCAAGCTGAGCCACTGGAGGAGAGATTTGTACACCATGAAATTATTGGGAGGGAGAGTGGGCAGGGAATGGCATGCAGACACAACCTCAAACATTTTTATACCTACATACTGATGAAACACAAACAGTATTCCCTGGTTACTACTGATTCTGTTGCTGAGAATTCGGATCAGCTATAGCAATAACCAACCAAATCCAAATGGGTTCGGGGTAAAAGATGGGATGCCTCTTCTCTTGTCTAATTGTGTGACTTGTCCCAATAAGCAGATTGTTCTCTGTTACGGAAGTGAGTGAACTCCTTCAGCCCCAAGACACCCATTCCATTCAAAATGCCCGACACAACCTTCTGTCCATCCACCAAACCACTTTTCACATTTCTTTCTTTTTTTATTTTTTATTATTTATTTTGGCTGTGTTGGGTCTTTGTTACTGCACACAGGTTTTCTCTAGTTGCGGCGAGCAGAGGACACTCTTCGTTGCGGTGTGTGGGCTTCTCATTGCGGTGGCTTCTCTTGCGGAGCACAGGCTCTAGGCGCGTGGGCTTCAGTAGTTGCGGCGCACAGCCTCAGGAGTTGTGGCACACAGGCTCAGTAGTTGTGGCTCGCGGGCTCTAGAGCTCCGGCTTAGCAACTGTGGCGCATGGGCTTAGCTGCTCCACAGGATGTGGGATCTTCCCAGACCAGGGCTCGAACCCGTGTCCCCTGCATTGGCACGTGGAGTCTCAACCACTGCGTCACCAGGGAAGTCCCTCACTTTTCATATTTCTTTTCAAATCTAAATCACAGGCTATCCATCACCCACAAGTGTCTTTCCAAACTACTGCAAACTTTTCGGCAAGCATTGAATCAAGGGTGAGATTTGGGAGGGAAAAGAGGTATTTAGTTTACACGCAGTGTATTGAAGGGGTTGTAATTGAGAAGTCCTTTAAAATGAACATCAAGAGCAATCGTAGGAGATGCTGTAAAGAGGGACCCCCAACTTCCCCCATCCCCATTCCTTTATCTTGTCATTATTGGGGTTGAATTGGATAGACTATACATAAGCTTCCAGGGAGCTTACGTCTCTTTCTCTGAGTCACTGCCCTGCCTCCCTTTACTGATGCCCCAGCATGGAAGTGAGATGGCAACTGTCCCAATTCCCCATTTCTAGAGCTCTGTAAACTCTCCTTTAGAAAAATCTTTAAGCATTATCTTAGCTCATGTGCACAGATCTAAAGATCAAGTACTACCTCATGTTGTAGACCAATATGTCCGTAGTATAAACTTTGATCAGAGAGTGACAGGTTCCTGGCAGTGTGTTGGAAGACTCATTTGATTATCAGTAGGATTATGTTTAGCTCTAAGGAACACAGACAAACCCCAGTTCACCTAGAATTTAGACCTTATATTCTAGATGGAATATCTAGCCTGAATTTGCAGTTTTCAACTCACATATCTAAGGACGTGAACCTTGAAGGTAGTTGCTCTCCTGGTTTGTGTGACCAACTTCTCTGTTTCTCTTTCCTTCTAATACCTCAACAGGCTTGGTAACCAAGTTAAAAGGTATGACTGAGAGGTCAATGAGCTAAAACCTCCTACCAGAGTTATCCCCCAAAAGGTAGAGATCTGGGACACGTAGCAGGTGTTCAACAGACCTGACGTGGACATAAACCAATGCAATGCGGCTGCCAGCCAGCTGTGGGTTTCCCATCATCCTCCAAATTTATATCCAGGTAAAATACCTTCAAAGGATTTTTCAAGAAGATCCAAAAAGGGGCAGGAGACAGGAAAGAAGAGACAGGATGTAATTTAGAACTAGAAAGAAACTTAGAGTGCATCTAGTCCAATCACATCATTTCACTATGAGGAAATGAGGCCCAGAATGACGAAAACATGCCCAAGGACTCTGTGCTTATAAGGCCAGAGCTTAGAACATACCCCAAGTTCCATGACTATTAGGCTAATGTTCTTTTCCACGATGCAGTTTACCAAACCCAAGAATAGTTCTGACTCTTATCCTCAGGCTATCCTCCAGCTGTCCATGACGACAAAAATTCAGAAGACTTGGCATTGTGAACTGAAAGGACCACTGCTTTTAATGTCGGGCCTGGGGTCAAGTCTAGCTGTGTGGAACTTCCCAGGAAGTTACCGGCAACCCTTCTGAGCTCCTGTTTTCTCACTGGTCAAGTGGGGCTAATACTTGTCTTTGGTGCCTGTCTGAATTCTTGTGAAAGTCAAAGGATACAGGGAATGTGAAACTGCTGCGAAAAGTGTTAAGTGTAATGATTCTCAAATTCCACTGACCTAACAGACAGAGCACCGCCTGAGGGGACGAGAGAGAACACCTGAAAGTTTCCCCATCTTTACAGATATGGAAGTAAGTCAAGACCGCTTCCCAGCAGCTCTGGGAAGGAAGGGAGAAAGACCGGAGGGGAAAGGATGAGGAAGAAATCCTGATATCATGGTGTCAGTAGGGTGACCAACTCTCCTGGTTGTCCCGATTTTAGCACCAGAAGTCCCATGCCCTGGGAAATCCCTCAGTCCCAGGCAAGCTGGGAGTTTGCCACCCTAAAATATAATACTATTTAAAAAGCTAAAATGTGAGTCATTAGGACATTATATTCACTCACAGAAAATTAAAAACGTTTCAGTTAAGAACTGTTCAACGGCCGGCTATGAATTTTACATGACCCCTCTTCTCCAAGTTCAGGAATATGAGGTAAGCCTAGGTAAGCGCTTTAAAACACATGTTTCTGCCTCTGATGGCCACCAGTTTATATCTCACCTCAGAGAACACCGTACACAGGAGACAAACCACAGCAAGGTAAAATGGGTGAGTAAAGAGGCAGGGGAGGAAGATTAGAACATGTCAAGGAATACAACTGGATAACCCTTCTGCTCTACCCAGCCAGCTACCGCCCTGCGTCCTGGCTGCCTGTGTGCACAGGTTAAGCATCTTGGCAGTATCCAAAATGTTATTTAACCTCACATTTTGCCCCCATTCTTCTAAAAACTACTGAGAAACGCAGGCAGGTTCCTGACAACCCAGAATATCTCTGCCATCTATTGTTTTGAACGTGCATTTTCAAAATGCAAGATAGTAAAAGGCACTGTTTCAACTTTATTCCAATTGGCTTTTCTGGTCAAGGGCCTTAAAGGAGCAGTGGCCAAGACCGGAAAGGGTGTCATATTTGATATTCTAAACTATTCATACCAAGTTCTGAAGTAGGAGTGGGCAGCCTGCCTGAACCAATTCTGAAATCTATTCCAAAGAGGTAATTCTGCAGTCAGGAGAAGAACTTCTTTCGAACTGTGTGCAGAAATCATACCAAGAAAAATGAGAGAGGCTTTGGAAAACTTCTGGTGTGCAACCACATTTGGAGGTTTTACCAAAATATTTATTCTGGTTCCTCCATCTCTCTAGAGCAGATTTTTGAACATATGGCTTAAGGACACTTTTTCTATCTTTCTGTCTCCCTCACCATTTTGTATTCCAGTTTTGTAAGTAGAGACACATATGAAAATGATATGTGGTTTTTTTCCTTTCAAAATATGGGGGAAATTAGACAATAAAGTACACTAACAAGTGGCATTCCTGAAGGACTTACATAAAAATTTGCAATGAACTCTACTGGTATACAGTGAAGATGAGCATCTGAGATTTTTGTCCAGAATTATTCTTTCCATGACCCTTTTAGATGCCATGCAATTATGCCCATGTGGGGCTAAAAATAGTTTTAAATTCTGATGAGGTATCAAAGCAGGCATATAAAATGACAGACATGGTACACTTACTACAATAATCGATAGTACCTCATACTTCTGTACTTTCAAATCTCCTTGAGAAAAATGATCTATATATACCAGAATGGAGTACTGGCTGGGAGAGGATGAAGAGGGCCCTATTTGTCCATGATGAATTCCAAAGACCATAAGACATCATTTGTCTTTCAAAATAAATCCAGTCGGGCTTCCCTGGTGGTGCAGTGGCTAAGAATCCACCTGCCAATGCAGGGGACACGGGTTCGAGCCCTGGTCCAGGGAGATCCCACATGCCGCGGAGCAACTAAGCCCGTGTGCCACAACTACTGAGCCTGTGTGCCACAACTACTGAAGCCTGCGTACCTAGAGCCCGTGCTCTGCAACAAGAGAAGCCACCGCAATGAGAAGCCCGCGCACCGCAAGGAAGAGTAGCCCCTGCTCGCCGCTACTAGAGAAAGCCCGCGTGCAGCAATAAAGACCCAACACAGCCAAAAATAAAAATAAACAAAATAAATAAATTTTAAAAAAGAATATAAGGTTGCATTGTTACATTATAAAAAAAAATAATAAATCCAGCCACGTTTATACACTACACATTTCATTATCAGTCATAAGTTTATGATATGTTTTGAAAAAGAGGTGTTCTGTTATGTTTTATTTTTTTAAACATCTAAGCTGTGGCTTATTTCTCTGGATGAAATCCTATGCATGTTCCGGGCCTGTGTATCTTCCTGTCTGTCTCTACGCAATCTCCCATCAAGAGCACTGGCTACATAATGAGAATACTTACTTTGTGCCAAGTCCTAAGGATTTTATAAATATTAACTTAATAAACTTAATTAATATTAAGAAGAGTAGGTACTATTCTCATCCCCATTATACAGATGTGGAAATTGTGCACAAGAGGTTAAGGGACTTTCCCAAGGTCACAGAGTTAGTAGGTGCTGGAACTGGGATTCAAACCCAGTGGGGCCCCTGGTCTTCACTACCGCCACTCCAGCCCATACCATTTGCTGCCTACACTCCATACACCTGCTGTTTTCTAGTCCTTCAGTCCCTTAAAGGCTCTTGACAGCCTGTGTCTTTGGACACGTTTTCTTTGCCTACAGAATTCTTCCGTGCTGCCATCTTCTCATCATTCCCCTCTGAGCCTAAATGCCATGGACTTAGGAGGCCGTACCTGCACCTCCTCAAAATTTAAGTGTCTCTTCCCTGTCATTCTCTCTCTCTCTCTCTCTGTTTCTTGCTAACATCTTTCATAGCATTCATCACGATTTGTCATTGTTTTCATTTCTTGCTGGTTTCTATCACACTTTCCCACTACCACATTCTCCACAAAAGCACTGCCTGTCTGGCTCACTAAGTACACTACCTGCCTCATAGAAGCCAATAAATAGTCACTGAATGAATGAATGAAAGAACGAACGAATATTAAAGAAATCTCTATGTACGCAGTCTGGATAAATAGCCTAATTGGGACAACTTTCAGGCTAAACTGAAGCTATATCCAGGTGTAGGATCAGGAAAAGAGGTTCCAGCTCAGGCTTAATTAGAGAAAGTGCTTCTCGTATATTCCATGAACGTGGGTTGGGTCCAATCTCAAGACCTTTCAGATATCCATCTCCTTGAAAATGGTTAAGAGTCATGATACAGCATTCTGTGTCAACTGCCAACGGCTGCCCGGACATGCACCAAGCAACTGGTAAATTCAAATCTAGAAGTAAGAAGGCTAGGCAGGATGGGAGCCAATCCTGCAGCCCCTACCCTCTTGTCCTGTATGTTTCCACCTTCGCTTCTAACTTTTATATACAGCCTATCTAAAAGTTTGGTGCCCCAATTATTTCTGTCCACCTCAGAACGATGCTAAGACTATAAAGTCTTACTTTTCAAAGCATTATCACATCATTATCTGAGCTTCCAAACTGAAGAGCCACTAGTCCCGAGTTATGCTGGGTAGAAATTCCTACTCACAATTACCAGTGTTACAGGTCCTGCCCAAGATCAGAGGTCCCTTTACCTAGCTTCCATTCCAACACTCGGAAGAAGGAAAGTTTCTTAACTGCAGGATCCGTTTGCTCTCAGAGGATGCCGCAAAGCCATGCCATCACCTTTGCCTGGGCAGAAGCCAGTCTGTATCAGTGAGGGTCATGGCAAGAAACAGATGGGACACTCAAACTCGGTAATCTGAAGAGAAGTTAATAAGGTACTTGTTTATAAAACTATGGGCAGGGTCTAAGATAATAACAACAACAAAATGGGATGGTACAGTATTCCGGAACTAGCAATAGTGGGGTGTGGTTACTATCAGTAGACATGAAAGGCAAGAGGGGCCAGCGGTTCCCAGAACCAGATTCCAGAACAATTAGCTGTGGGGAGTGGGTGTATGGAGTAGGCCACCTGACAAGGAGTTGCGGCCTTCGGAGGAGTGCAGACAGCCTGCGGCGACCAAGGCCAGGAAGAGACAGAGGAATAAATATCCCAGCTCACTCCTACTCAGACCACCCACTGATCCAACCCAACTGGAATCTGAAGTCTAAGAAAATGGTATGACCCAAGGATGCGACCACAAACCTTTTCCCCTGTGAGCTGCGCCATACAGCATCCCACAAAAGTGGTCCTCCACAGAACAGGTTTTGGCAAATGCTGGAGAAGGGGACCTCTGTTCTCTCCGGCTCCGGCATTCTGTGACTCTCACCAGTAATGAGCAGGAAGGCATAGGACATATGCAGCCAAAAGTCAAGTCACGACACTGTCACCCTGTGTTAACTGACATTATTACAGAATTACAGCAAGACCCACGATTCAGCATGCAGTCCTTGGCCACTGGATTAACAACTGTGGAAAGGCAAAAAAAAAAAAAGGGGGGGGGTGGTGTTTTGGATAAAATAGCTGAAATTCATCCAAATTTCTTTTTTAAATGAGGCTGGAGGTTACTGAGAATTCACAAGAACCTTTTTTTTTTACATCTTTATTGGAGTATAATTGCTTTACAATGGTGTGTTAGTTTCTGCTTTATAACAAAGTGAATCAGTTATACATCTACATATGTTCCCATATCTCCTCCCTCTTGCGTCTCCCTCCCTCCCACCCTCCCTACCCTACCCCTCTAGGTGGTCACAAAGCACCGAGCTGATCTCCCTGTGCTATGCGGCTGCTTCCCACTAGCTCTCTCTTTTACGTTTGGTAGTGTATATATGTCCGTACCACTCTCTCGCTTTGTCACAGCTTACCCTTCCCCCTCCGCATATCCTCAAGTCCATTCTCTAGTCGATCTCACAAGAACCTATTAATTGCCTTCCCAGAATCATGATTGTGACAAGAGGTTCATACCAGATGCTCCTAAATATAATGAGACTAATTTGTAAATGTTCCCATAATGCACTAATTCTGAAGAAGCTCGCTGTCAGGGGAAAGTTTCTCCTGACCTCAGTTAATGACCTCCTTACCTCGTGAAGCATGAAGATTGATAGATCTTGTAATTTTATCCCCCTTAATTTAACTGCAGATGCTATTCTTGGGCAACTTGGTGATCACAAGATTTGAAATATTGATAAGAGTCTATAGGACGGCAGTAAAGAAAGAGCGGTTTTTAACAGACTGTGAAGGAACTTACAGCTTGTTAAAGAAAACTGGCTGCAGCTCAAAAATGCATGGGAAACTGACAGAGTGGGAAGCATTTAAGACAGAGTCAAGGAAATAAACCATAAAATTTATATTTATGAAGCCAGCAATGCCAAATGAGCAACAAGAACCAATGTGGCTGAGCGCAGAGGGGAAGACATACGTAACAGCAGAGAAGCAAGGAATATTAGAAAAATAAAAATGCAGGTGTACACTGCAATATTTCACCACCTCGACATTTGCAGCTAAGAAATGTTGGGAATATTCCCGCCTTGGAGGCAGCTCTGCCTTGGTTGGTGATGGACTGCCCGGCACCTAAGCCACCCCAGCACCTGGAAAGGGCACTTACTGGGGATTCCTACACATGCCCAGGCCTTGCTCCCCTCCCTCTGCCACCAGGCCGGCTCCTGCGACATCTGTACATCAGAAGACCCAGCTGTCACGTTAGGAAATTCAACTGCACAACCTGCGGGGCTGTGAAACATAACAGCCTTTGTGAGAAGAAGTCCTTAGAGCGTACGAAAATACATTTTGTGCAGAATACATTTCTTCTGGGCATCGTCAGGGGACGCTGGCGTTTTCTTCAAGCTATAAACCGACCCTAATCTACAGGGGTATTATGACGCCCAGCGAAGAAAGAAAAAATTTTTGACAATTATCAGTTAAATTCCTTGCCATTCTACTGAGATAGACAGTATTATCTCTATCTGAGAGATGAAGAAAGCAAAACAGAGAGAGTTTCAGCAACGGGACCAGCCAACCGAGCAGTGGGGAGTCACCGTCGCAGCCAACAGGGAAAGAACCTGTGTGTTCTCATAATTTCTGATATCATTACCCCTAGAACTTGAGAACAAAGGGATGAAAAGTGGTACCTTGAAAAAAAAAATAGTACCTTGAGCTCTTTCTCCAACTGACTTTACTCATTTCTATGGACTATTCCTTAACTACCAGGAAAGGAAAGTAGAAGAGGAGTTATATTGATAAAGTAAAATATGGAGGGGAGGGAGGAGAGGTTGTTGGCATCAAAGTCAAAGAGTCGAACTGGGAGTTACACTCCTGGCTCTGTACCGTGGAAAACTCTGTGGCTGGAGCTCTTGGGGAAAGTGCTTTAGATCTGCTCAGAAGAGATGAAATAGAATGACATCTCCTGAAGGTAGGCACCGTAACACAAAGACAACACCCTGGGCTGAAAGGCCAGCGGGCTGGGATTCTAATCCCAGTTCTGCTATCCTCAAGGTCTGAATGACAGCGAGCAAATTGCTGAGGTGCCTTCTGATCTGAGGTTGTTTGCCAAAGAATGGAAGTTCCCTCCCTCTCTGTCTGCAACCCCTCCATCTCTCTGTTCATAAGTGAAACATACTTAAACCAAATGGCCTAGAAGAACTGAGCTTTTAGAGAGAGTCTCCCTTCAGACACCTGACAAATCAGCTTCCTACGGTCTCTGTTAAGCCAGAACCCATACTCAGCAGCATGATAAGCCCTCTGGATTGCAACCGGTATTTTCCATCTTTCTAAGTTTTTTGATAACTGAGCTCCTGTCTGTCATGCCTCTGGGGCCACAAGTTGCCTAAAAAGGGCTCAGGGTGAAAGTTCTCAAACTTCCTGAAAAATCAAGACCAAGGTGCTACAACACAGCATTCAGAATTCTCTGAAATGCAAACCGTCTACTGCCGTAATGGAGTCCGAGTATCTACCCCACGTACCAGAACTCACAATAGTTGATGGACTATTTTTGTCAGTCTGCTTCCTTTAAGTTCTGAATGTCTTGGATTCAATATTAGAGGTTTCCTGTGCTCCCTTGTAAGAGCCACTGCCTGACAAGCAGAGAGAAAAGTACAGTGACATGTTTTTATAGAACATATCACCAAAGCCTTATTATGAAGCTGGAAGAATTAGGTTTTTGAATATATATTTTAAATAAATAGGAAAGTAATCATGGGCTCCGAACAATTGTAAAATTAGAGGTTCCAACATTACTCTAACAGATGGCATCGGGCTTTGTGTTACCGTGTTAGAGATAGCAACGGTCTTCATTATACAGAAATATTCTTCAGTTGTGCGATCTTCATAATAGGGATTAAAGAAAGGGTATAAATACAGTAATTTAGCAGACCTTATTGTTGGAAGGTGCTTACTGTCTTCTAACTTGCAGCATGAGGTTGCTGCTTGAAAAACATTTCCCTGCTGTTTTTTAGCAGCAGGGAGAATACAACACATTGTTGTTAAGGTTGTTGATTCTAACTAGCTTTCATTAGGTATAAAAACCCATAAAGAATCAATAAACACTTTGTGTTTTTCTAAAGAGCATTCAAGGGTGGGGACTGTTAATGTGTTCATTATATCCAAACAGTCTAACCCAAGAGAAATAATGAGGAAAAAGATGAATAGAAAATGGAAAATACTCTCCGTTAGTAATGCTTTCCAGGCAGTAAAGCATTTTAAGTCAATAACTTGCTTACTACTTATGGGTCAGCACAATATTTTCTAAATTCCCTTATATAATTGGCCATCTATGTTTAATGGGATTTTCTGCACAAATATTACATAATCCCTAACCGAGCTATTAGCTGTTCATATCAACTGTCCATCTTGATTCAATCCTTCTAAGCTAGCCTTACCTATCCCCAGATGACAAGGCTAGTAGCCAATTAAGAAACTGCTATGGCTTTTTCAGCTCTATCTCAGCACTGCCTATTGACCCTGCAAAGCCTACTACAATGCTATGAACATGTCAGGTGCTCAATAAATGCTTTGTGTATAGAAATGAATCCGTTCTGATAATTGTAGTTTATTTTCTCAAAATTACTTGCTGGTAGTACAGCTGGATTCAAAGGAAAACTATCTGTGGAAACTGGACTGAGACAAACTGGATTGAAACTCATTGTTTATTATTCTAATCATTTTTAAGAAGACAGATCCTTTTGAGAAATTGATGGAGGTAATGAGCTCTCTCCCCAGAAGAATGCACATGTACACATACACATCTGAGTTTACATACAGGTTTGGGTGGTTCCATTAACCTTTTAAAGGATCATAGGTTCCAGGTTAAAAATCCCTGACCTCTCAAAGCAATAAAATGGTCACAGAAGCGCCGGTGATTCACATGACATCAACTTTATTGATATGTACTAGATCAGATGTGAGCAAACGACCGAAACCTTTATAGTGTTATACAATGCAATTTTAAGAACATCCATTGTATGAATATTACAGGGCATTCAAATTGTGGAGCCTGGGATTTCCCTGGGGGTGCAGTGGTTAAGAATCCTCCTGCCAATGCAGGGGAGATGCGTTTGATCCCTGGTCCAGCAAGATCCCACATGCCACAGAGCAACAAAGCCCGCGAGCCACAACTACTGAGCCCGCGAGCCACAACTACTGAAGCCCACGCACCTAGAGCCCGTGCTCCGCAACAAAACAAGCCACCGCAGTGAGAAGCCCGCGCACCGCAAAGAAGAGTAGGCCCCGCTCGCCGCAACTAGAGAAAGCCCACACGCAGCAACGAAGACCCAACACAGCCAAAAATAAATAAATTTATTTAAAAAAAAAGCAAATGTGGAGCCTGATTATTTGCTTCTCAAAAAATTTTTTCAACCTACCTAAGACAGTAAGCATCTTGAAGCCAGGACGTCCATGTCTTTGAAGTCACAGTCTCTGCCATCCAGTTGGCCTTTGGTGAGAATTTGTTCTTGTGTGTTGGATGAACACATGGCTCCCTTGCAGTTTCTGTAAATAGCTTTGCTTCATTGAAGTCCTGGCATTTAGGTCATTAAAAGCTTGCGTGAATGTGCAAAAAGCCCCTGTCAATTGAAGATTACTCAGAAAAGAAGATAAAGTGTATCTCAAACTGTAATGTGAGTCAATGGGAAAAGTGATTTACTTTACAAAAATGAAATTTACACAAAACTAGGGCATAAATCAAGATCTTCTCTCTCTCATGAATAATTTGAGTCACCTAGTATAATTTATAGCCTTTGTCATGAAACCAATTTAAAACCCTACTCCAGTTTTAGTGTATCTTCTGTGAAAGCTAGCACAAATCCTGATACAGGAAACTTGTCTCAGTTGCCAAAATTTTTTTTTCTGCAGTAAGGGATGTGAACTCTTCAAACATCAGGCATTTTTCGTTCTGCCTTTCTTTTTTAGCTCTTTGCTGAGACAAATTTTGAAGTCTGCTAGATCACTGTCACAAAGAATTCTCTTTATGTGAAGGTAACACAGAGCCAGTGGCTTCAACTAAGGAAACAAATAGCATATTGAGGGGGATTACTTCACTCTTCTTCTGGAAATGGCAGAAAATTCCAATCTCCTGATTAGCGGGAAATATTCATGAGAAAGGATTTTTTCCTACTCCAAGCAGGAACACCTTATTACAGCACAATCCCTTTTACCAATAAGCCTCTCAGCTATGAGGTGCCAAACTGATTATCCAGGAATTTAGCTTCCTCCATTTATTCATTAGTTTGCTGAGGCTGCTATAACAAAACACCACAGACTGGGTGGCTTGAACAACAGACATTCATTTCCTTACAGTACGGGAGACAGGAAGTCCGAGATCAAGGGGTCAGCAGATCTGGTTTCACCTGAGGCCTCTCTGGCTTACAGATGGCCTCCCTCTTACAGCCTCTGCACACACCCCCTATGTCCCCCGCCTCTCCTTGTAAGGACAGTGATCCTATTGGATTAGGACCCCACCCGAATGGCCCCATTCTAATTCAATCACCTCTATAAAGACTGTATCTCCAAGAATGAAATAGTGCCACGTGCAGCAACATGGATTGACCTAGAGACGATCATACTGAGTGAAATAAGTCAGACAAAGACAAATATCATGTACTGCTTATGTGTGGAATCTCAAAAATAATAACACAAATGAACTTACTTACAAAACAGAAACAGATTCACAGACTTAGAGAATGAACTTACGGTTACCAGGGGGGAAGGGTGGGAGGGATAGACTGAGAGTTTGGGATTGACATGTACACACTAAAAAAAAAAAAAAAAGACTATCTCCAAATACAGTTACATTCTGAGGAAATGGGACTTCAACATATGAATTTGGGGGGAGACACAATTCATCCCATAGTGCTCGAGAATCCAGGAATCTGACAGCTCGCCCTCTCATAGCCCTGTGTTCACTGACCACCTCTAGCTACACTTTACTCTCCAAGGATCAGGCTTAGAATCCCAAGACTTCTTTCTGACCCCAGGGCCCACAGTGTCTCCGATGCTATTACAGATTCACTTCTGCTTACCTTCTTACGGCTGTCATAGTTACTAGGGACCAGGCAAAAGAGTTCTATATAGAATTCTGAGTGACTTCTTTCTTCTACTTGACTGTGTGTATGTATGTGTAGGTACTCTTTTGATACAAAAAAACAAACCTCTAGTCCCTTGTTTGAATTTAAGCATCAATAAATCAATGACAATAATTCCACTTACATTTGTGTAGAACTCTACATTAAGAGGAGAACTGTGGAAGAAAGTCTAACAAAAGTGACAAAAGGGACAGCCAGACAGAGGTAAGAGAACTGTGAGAGAATGAAGCTAAAAGAAGAAAGGAGGAGATTCAAAAGTTGATAGATGCTTTGAGGGATATTGACCAATAAAAGATCAGAGAGCTTGGAAATTAAGAAATAACTGATAATATTAAGAACAGCTGCAGTGGAGTGGAGTAGAATTTTGGAAGGCAAATATAACTGGTTGGGAGTTGAATAAGAAGTGGTTAACAGAATAGTGAATACGAGACAACAACAAGTAGCTTGAAGGGTGGCTGGGGGAATGTGGAGGGCCAAGAAACGAGTTTGTAAGGATGGGTGAACACAGTCATAGGCTAGGACAGGGAGAAAGGGCAAAGAAATTGTTAATTAGACTGAGGGAGAATCTAACAAATGAAGCAAGGTTTGGGGAGAAGAAACGGCATCCAAGAGATAAAGCACAGACAAGGAAATAACAAGAAGTTACTAATAAAGTTAGTAAAAAAAGAAAGCCCACATCCATCCTTAACAGGGCACATCGGAAAGGATGATTGCCAGCACGGCCGACAGGAGAGGCAGCTACGCCTCTGTTGGGGTTGGTAAAACGAGACAATCTCAGTAGCTCCCATTCGATGCCCATTTGAGATACATGACATGTTTCAGATGGCAGCGGGGAAAAGGCGGCCTTTGGGGATCTGGGCTCACGTTCAAAAACTCATTTTGCTGGAAAAAAATCAATTAAGCAAAGAGTCAATTCACCAAATTTATCAGTTTATTTAAATTTTGTTTATCTTAACTGTACGTTTACAGCAATCAGTATTGGATGAGATTTAACAGATTTTTGAAGCTTTGGGGGAAGTTTTTGTTGACTGATTTTCATTCGTTCTTCATGCCACCCTTACAAAAGCAAAGTATCATGGAGTGCTTTAATCTCATTATGAGCATAGCTAATATCTAGAAAAGTACATGTAAATACCAGGAATCAAAATGTCAGGGTTTCCTAAGGAGGGTTTTGTCTTGCCCACTCTTTGCCCTACTTAAGGCTGTTTGGCCAAAATTTTCAAGCAGAATAGCCCACCTATGTTGTTATCATAGCAACAGGTAGCCAAAACTTAAAATATGGTATAGCTGCTCTTATTGCTTCATAGTTAACTTTTTCCACCCCCGAAAAGCACAGTATTCCCAAGATGCAAAGGGTCAGTGAACGTGTCAGCTACTGAGTAAAACTCATCACAGGGAATTGTCCCGAGTCCCGCCTCTGGAAGCTCTGCCATGGCCTTCAGAAGCTATCATTTTTTAAAGTATTTGTCTGTCCATCACTTAGAGCATAGCTATGTTACTTGGGCTTTTTATGACAGCTGGAAGAGGCAAGTTCAAGATTTGCTGGAAGGGTACCAGGAATCTAGGGCAGCAACAGCGACAGGATCACTAGGGGACCTGTGATTGCAAGGCCAGGATGTGTAATCAGCTCCATAGAAAACTGGCTCATTGGAGCCAGAAAAGACTTGCGCAAGAGTGACCACTAGGGACACTCTGAACTAATATATTATGTGACCTCTCGATCAAAATTTTGTATTTAGACTTAATGTAGTTTGACTTTGAAGTCCTAATCACATGGTCCTTTATAGTAATTCCATCTAAGCAGCCTTATATTCTTTCCCATCTTTGAATGGTTCCAAATTCCATTTTCTGCAACTGTCAACAACAAGTCTATGCCTTTGGAATGCTTTACATAGTAGCTAAACATTTATTTCCTAAAAGACTGATACGAAATATACAAGTGCCAAGATAAATTTTATTGGGGCCAAAAACATACTTCTCTTTAGTGAGAGAATAACAAATTGGATTATACAAGCATCTGTCTAGAGCCCTTTGGGGATGAAAGAGGATCCCTTCTGACCCTTCCATGTTGATCTACAGCCTCATAAGGAATCTGGTGCACAGCCCAGAGTCAGATGCTGAGACACACTCACGAAGTCAGCCGCAAAGCATGTAGATAGGACAGTTCTCCATAGCGGTTAAAAACTGGAGTCAGGTTTCCGAAGTGTAAGTTCTGGTCAGCAATAGGTTCAAATCACTTAGTACTTAATATTTGACAAGTTATTTAATCTCTTTCTGCCTCTGTTTTATCTTTCATGAAATTAGGTGGGAAATGGATGAACTTGAGTATGTGTGGTATATATGCATATACTTGGCACATAATATACACTCAATAAATATTAGCCCTTTTGTACACAATGGAAAAGTTTATAGATGGCAACTTGGGGTCACACACGTTACTTTGTAAATTCTTCTCTTTTTGCTTTTCACAAGGCAAGTCTAAAAAGTTGGACTTAAATTAAATGCTATTGTTTCTCCGATACAGAATTTATTCACTCATTCAAGAAATACTTATTGGGGGGGTGGGGGAGGGATGCATTGGGAGTTTGGGGTTAGCAGATGCACACTATTACATATAGGATGGATAAATAACAAGGTCCTACTATAGAGCACAGGGAGCTATATTTAATATCCTGCGATAAACCATAATGGAAAAGAATACATATGTATGTATACCTGAATCACTTTTCTGTACAGCAGAAATTAACACAACATTGTAAATCAATTATACTTCAATTTAAAAAAAAGAAAAAAAAATTATTGAGTGAATACCATATGTCATGCTTTGTGCTAACGTGTAATAAAAAAAGAGTGAAAAATAAAACCCGTGTGGTCTCTACCCTCAAGGAGTTTACAGTCTAACAGGCAACAGTTCAAACTATAAATAAAACACAGTTAGAATGTGTGTGATGATGACAGGAAGGAGAAGAAGAGATGTAAAACAGATGTAATATTCAAAGTTTCCATCAGTTTAAACCTGCACTTATGATAGGTGGCAACCAGAATCGCCGCCAGGCAAGAAGAGAGGTATTTCCTTCCCTGCACTAATGGAGATCCTCAAAGAAAATTAAACAGGTACAGAGTTAGTCTCCTTTAATACACTTCTACCTGCATACGTTGAGAGAGCTATAGCAGGATTCACCTATCTCACTGGAGAGTCAACTATTAAGCAATGAAATCTCTGCCTAAAAGAAAAATCCAAATAGAGAAAAAAATGGGGGTAATAAGTCATGAAAGATGGGGAGAGGGAAACTAGGAGAGACTAGAAAATACTCCCCCTGACTGCTGTCCACGCTCAGTCTTCTCTGCCCTGGAACCATGTCCCTCTGCTACATTTACATCCTCATGGGCAGCTAGGAGGGCTGAAAAGTACACTCCAAAGAGTCTTGGGGACTCCGCACCACTGATCCCCTTCAGTATGGACGTCACAGAACTCACGTATCAGGGACGCATCAATCCCTTGGACAGCTGTAACAGGCCCCTCTATGCCCAAATGAGAAATAGATTTGCACTAGCAGTACTGGTCACCAGCTGCCTCAGTTTGCCTGGGGGCTGAGGCATGTCCCAGGGAGTGACTTTTGATGATAAAACTGGGACAGTCCCAAGCTAACCAGGACAGTTGGCCATCCTAATGGCAGGGAACTCTCACAAAGGCAGACGTCCGCTCTACGCTCTAGAGGATCTGTAGTGTGGAACCCCTGGTAATGGAGCGTGGTGGTCAAATACGGGGGTCTCTGGGGTCAGAAGATGTGTGTTCAAACCCAGCTTTCACTTACAAGCTGTGCAACCTCAGACATTTTACTCTTCCTCTCTAGGTCTCAATTTCCTCCTCTGCAAAATAACCATGTGCTTCAGTTTGCTGCAAGGATTAAATAAAGTACTGGATGTGAAGCTTTCCACACACCACCTGGCACACTGGCAGCACGCTGTATGGGTTATTACCTTTTCTACTTTAGGAAGCTCTCAACAAATATTTACCGAATGAACAAATACTTGCACGTACTTCTGATGAGTCTGTCATGTTCCTCACAGTTACAAATCGCTTTTCCTCTGGAAGGCGGGGGGTGTGGGATAATGAATACGACACTGCCACTGCCCAGCACCCCCACCCCACACCACCTCACAGCTCGGCATATGCCTTCCTGCACTCTTCAGGATCCAGTCCTGTTCCTTTAGAGTCTCCACATCCCACCAAGCACGTCTTGAGCAGAAGGACACTTCATTGTCCTAGCAATGGACAGTCACATTCTCTCCATCCCTCCCTTGCTCTCAGCCCAGGAAGACAGGGCTACCTTGTAATCCTTGCTACATGGGAAATATTTGGTTGATTCAGCCGGGATCCAAGGAGTGAGCAGCAAATGAAGAAGACAGAGAAGAACACATTGTGCTTTTTCAAGGGTGTGGGGAAATGGACAGCAGGAGCCCAGTCAAATCTGATCTGTCAGGGCTTCCCTGGTGGCGCAGTGGTTGGGAATCCGCCTGCCAGTGCAGGGGACGCGGGTTCGATCCTTGGTCCGGGAAGTTCCCACATGCCGTGGGGCAACTAAGCCTGTGCACCACAACTACTGAGCCTGCGCTTTAGAGCCCAAGAGCCACAACTATAAAAAAAAAAAAAAAAAAAAATCCGATCTGTCAGGAGAAAAGTTGGGTTCCACCGGTTGGCAGGCTGGCTTTGAACTGAACCAAAAGTGACCAACATACCAAAGCGTTCACTGTATAAATGAAGCAGTTGACATGTATTATATAAACAGTAAGTCTAATGAGAAGGCATTTTAGTTTCCAGAATAAGAGATTTCCAGACTCCCAGGGGAAGATGCAGGAGGGATAGAAAGAAATATTTAGAAAAACTACAGAAAATCCATTAATACTACCCATGAGCTTCAAAGAGCTGGAGACTTGTTCTTGGAGCATTTAAAAACTAAACTCAATAAGCCCACCATGATTGTGATACCTACCCTTGGACAGTCTCTCTCTCTCTCTCTCTCACAGACACACACACACACACACACACACACACACACACACACAGGCACTGTAATCCATAGTATCCAGCGGAATGTGTCATACATCAAGATGGATGCCAGTGGACAAGCAAGGCTGGGAATTCATGGCTGGTGGGCAGAGCACTGGGTTAGGAGACCAGAAATCTTCATTTCAACCCAGTGAACTTGTGACTGTGACAAATCATCCACTTCTTTGTCCTTTAGCTGCTCTAGCTGCAAAGGGATCGCAGCCATTTCTCTTTTCTTCCATATAGGACACTCGTCAACTGGAGTGAGATCGCATGTACGGAGTCCCCCTTCAGAAGAGAACATATGCATACCCTCTATGATTAATAATAAAAGTTGGACTCCAAGATTCTGTCAGGAAACCTTTGTCGAAAGCCCAGGAGAGCATAATTCCTCCGTAATGGTGCCAGTCCTTTAGAAATATGAAGATATTTTTAAGCAACAGGATGTCACTGGCATATAATCATTCCCCACTCATATTTTCAAGAGCCTTGTTCAAGCTAGTTTTAACTTAATTGAAGTAACAAGTCGAGACTTTAAAATAGATATCAATGAAAGAAATCCCTTTCTGTAGTAGATACTATATAAGCTTATTCTTTCTTTATGAAGCATTAGTTCATATTGAAAGAAACAAGTGGTTTCTGATTATAAAGCACAGTGAAAAATACAACCATCATTAGACAGCATATGTTGAATAAATAACACTCAATCATGTGAGTTAGCCAACTACTGTGGATACAAATACATTTCTGAGTCATGCTGGCTATTAATCAGTGGTAAGACCAACGAACAGAAGGAAAAATTTCATCCCAAGCCAACTACTGAAGTGTTGCACAGAACATTCCCCATTCATTCTCCACAGAATTAGTCGTATTGCTAGCTCTGATAAGAGGGTCTGGTTTCCTATATCTTTTCCGGTTTCTTGGGTACTGAACGGTGTTCTGCGAAGGGACAAGAACAGCATCTGCTTTCAATTCTGCTTGTGATTCGAAACTTTGCTCACATGAAAGTCACACCTGGAATAAAAGGCGGAGCCATACGAGCGTATCTGGCCAGTTACAGCAAGTAAACATTGTCATCAGTAAAAAGTACACACAGTTTCCTGAATCACTGTGCCTCATGACATTCTTTTGGAAGACTGTCAACAGCGTGGGGTCAATATTTCAACCTTCCAGAACAAGAGCCCAACTTACCACCTGATTGTGCTACTTAGACCTACTGCGTAACCATAGCTCAGGCTGCTCTCTTTGAGTGTTAGAGAGCAGACAGAATCAGCGATCAGTCAATAATTATTAACAGAGCTCTCTTTCCACAAGCTGAGCCCTGACCTCGTCTGTCTGTGTTCACTTGGATGTGGCTCGTCTCTAAGACAACACAGTCTCCCTACTGTCAAGGAGATTACGATCTAGTGGGGAAGTTAAAACATATACTTGAAAAATTAAATAACCACGCAAGATGTATTGTGGCTGAAGTATGAGAAATGTCAAAAAGCAGTAACTGATTAAATGCTAAGTGAATGATACTGAGACCTGCAGTTTGCACACTGTGCTCCAGGTAACCCCAGCTGTTCAAGTGACCCCAGTTGTTCAGGTGGGGGCAACTGTCAAGGATGCGGCACAAAAAAGAGAAGCACCAAGTAAGTGGGGCTTCCGCTGAGCCCCCCATCCTGGTCTCCACCTCCACCAGAGTCACTCCCGTGCTTTTTGTTTTCTGTTCTCTGTTTTTGTTTTTCACTTTCTATACTGGATCTTCACATACAATTCCATATCAAGGAAGGGGCTCAAATTATTTTTTTAAGATCACTGATATATTTTTCAATGCCCTAAGTTTCAAAATCACATAGTGTCATCACTCTGAGTTGTGGTGGCAGAAGGTTTCCTGGAGGAGGATGACGGGAGACTTGCCAGATGCAGAGGACACAGATAGTTAGAAAGTTTCCAGGCTAATGGTTTATATAAGACCACTAAGATGCCTCACCAAGTGGCAGTCCTCAGTCTAGATTAGCAAAGGAGACAGTGCCACCTGCACACAAGCTGCGGCGCAAGACAATGAGATGGGGATTTAAGAGGCCTCCTCTTGGAGAGGAGCCATATCAAAATCCACACCCACAGTCATCAGTTTATAGAAAGAATTCAGGTACACAGATGCAAGACCTATCGGAGAACTCAGTGGAGAACAACAAGGTTCCTAGTAAATGGGCAGAGCTGGACTGGCCTGACAGGGAGTCGGTGTGGGTGGGGCTCCTGGCCCAGCTAAGGCAAACATCACAACCAGATCAGTTTTAGGAACTAAGAGTGAGAGTCCTGGCTTGCTAGGAAACACTGCAATGGCAAAATATGAGGATGGGGTCCTCTTCTCCCATAGATCATTTACCCCTGAATTGAGCAGGCACCCTCTGTACAGAGAGGTGAGCAGAAAAAGCTCTGAAAGAGGTCCTGACACCATTTCTCTCTTCCCCTGACCATCAGACCCAGACACCAGGGGGATATGAATTCTGCTATTACTATCTGAAGAAACAGAGTTGTAAGGAGTCAAACACATTTCTCACAGCATTTGCAGTTAATAACAGAATTGGTGGGTACTACCTGAGCATAGGTAATACGTTTCTCTAGATTACACAAACAAGACAAAATAAGATACAAACACATCACAAGCATTCTTGGGATGCAAGCACCAAAAAAAGGATAAGTTAAGTATTAAAAAATTATTAGAAAACTAGAATAATCCTAAAATTTATATGGAACCCCAAAAGATCCCAAATTGCCATAGCAATCTTGACAAGAAGAACAAAGATGGAGGTATCATGCTCCCTGACTTCAGACTATACTACAAAGCCACAGTAATCAAAACAGTAACGGTACTGGCAGAAAAGCACACATAGATCAATGGAACAGAATAGAGAGCCCAGAAATAAAGCCACACACTTATGGTCAATTAATCTATGATGAAGGAGGCAAGAATATACAATGGACAAAAGACAGTCTTTCAATAAGTGGTGCTGGGAAAACTGGACAGCTACATGTTAAAGAGTAAGATTAGGACATTTTCTCACATCATATACAAAAATAAACTGAAACGGATTAAAGACCCAAATATAAAACTGGAAAACATGAAACTTTTAGAAGAAGACAGTACATTCCTTGATAGAAGACTTAGCAAAATATATTTTTTTGGATCTGTTTCATCAGGCAATGGAAACAAAAGCAAAAATAAACCAATGGGATCCAATTAAACTTAAAAGCTTTTGCACATTGAAGGAAATCATCAACAAAATGAAAAGACAGCCTACTGAATATGATAAAATATTTGCAAATAATATGACTGATAATACCCCAAATATATAGAGAGATCACACAACTCAATATAAAAACAAACGAACAACACAAGAAAAGTGGGCAGACATTTTTCCATATGTCTTTCCAATGAAGACATACAGACGGTCAACAGGCACATGAAAAAATGCTCAGCATTGCTAATCGTCAGAGAAATGCAAATCAAAACCACAATGAGATATCACCTCACACCTGTCAGAACGGTTAACTTCAAAAAGTCTACAAATAAGGATGTGGATAAAAGGGAACCCTCGTACACTGTTGGTGGGAATGTAATCTGCTATAGCCACTGTGGAAAAGAATATGTAGGTTCCTCAAAAGACTAAAAATACAATTCCTATATGATCCAGCAATCTCACTCCTGGGTATGTATCTGAAGAAGACTAAAACTCTAATTCAAAAAGATAAGTGCACTGCAATGTTCATAGCAGCATTATTTATAATAGCCAAGATATGGAAACAACCTAAGTGTCCATCAACAGATGAAGACTCTGTTTTATTTACACACACATACACACATACACACACACACACACACACACACAGAGGAATACTATTAAGCCATAAAAAACAATGAAATTTTGCCATTTGCAACAATGTGGTAGATATTATGCCTAGAGAAATCAGAAAGAGAAAGACAAATACTCTGTTATCACTTATATGTGGAATCTAAAAAAATAAACAAACGAATGAATATAACAAAACAGAAAGAGATTCACGGACATAGAGAATAAACTAGCGGTTACCATGGGGACAGGTACAGGAGCAGGAGCATGATAGGGGTAGAGGCTTAAGAGATACAAACTACTATGTATAAAATAAATAAGCAGGGCTTCCCTGGTGGCGCAGTGATTGAGAGTCCGCCTGCCGATGCAGGGGACACGGGTACGTGCCCCGGTCCGCGAAGATCCCACATGCCGCGGAGCGGCTGGGCCCGTGAGCCATGGCTGCTGAGCCTGCGCGTCCGGAGCCTGTGCTCCGCAACGGGAGAGGCCACAACAATGAGAGGCCTGCGTACTGCAAAAAAAAAAAAAAAAAGATAGAGACTGTTTCCTATTCATCTTTGCATCTCTAATTACCATACCGCAGTTAGGTGATCAATAAACATTTCTTACATGTTAAATGAAAATCATGCCTGCCAGACTGAGGATGGATGTAGCTATTGGTCAGACTCAGAAAAAGTCTGTGCTCTCCAGGCACCAATTTTGAGGAAAATAACAGGAGAATACAGAAAGATGTGACCCTTGATGAAGGACTCATGCCATGCACATGGTTGGGAAGCTAATTAGAAATCAGTTACACAGTTAGCTCATGGGAAGCAGATCTCCACGACACAGACTGAAGCAAACAAGCCCCTGGAGACAGCCCTGGTCAGTGCCCATCACAGCCCCTAAGGCACGGCCTGGCCGATCTTATCTAAGGATGGGGCTGTTATCTTCAGACAGGTTCTGCAATGTCAAATGCTGGGTCCTCCATTATCTACTCTTCCTCTTCTAAAGATCTGTCCTAAAAGCGGAGAAGCAGATGGGGGTGAGGTGCGGAGGCAGGCTGTCTGCTTCCCCTTGAGCCCCATCCTCTATTCAAAGAGAAATAGTTAACAGTTCACCTTCTGTATAACCCATCCCTAAACTGCTAAGGAAAACCTGATTTCAGGCAGTTTTATTATACCTCCTACTCCCCAGGGAGGTTTCTTCCACTCTAGAGGAGAGAAGCTTTCCTCTTCTAAATCAAGAGTCCAATTAATCAGAGGGCCTCCCACCTCCCATGGAATTCAGTGATGGCAAAACCATCTCCAGTCCAGCTACCACTGAGGCTCACTAGAAATCACTGCTTCTTTGAAGAATGTTGCCAACATAGCTGACCACTCCCCAAATACTAGCAAGAATTCGGGTCATCGGTGATGATCTTCAGAGTTATTTGATCATGTTTCCTTGTGGATCATACTCATGTACTCAGAGTATTTTTAAGATAAAGGAACATAGGTTATAATAAGACTGACTCTGAGCTCTCTGTGTAACTTCTTAACAATACTGCTCCTTCTAATGAATTACCAGATCTTTAGAATATGATCAAAGCCAAAGTCCCCTAGTGGCCAGGATGAAGGTCCAAAAGTGATGCAGAAAACAGAGGCTAGAGCCCAGGAGAAGAAATTTCATCCGTCCTGGCAGGGAAACACAGAGAGGAAATGTGGGTCAGGAGCGAGACAGCTTCTACAGTAACATTAGCATCAAAGAAAAGGATGAGAATATTATTAAATATAGAATAAATACATAAAATGTAACATACTTGAAACCAAATAGCATCTCTGTCCTTTTCAAAAACATTATATTGCCTTCTTAGGAAGCATATATCTAAAATTATAATAAATCAGATTGCTTTAGGTTCCACTCAGAAACATTTTGTCAAAAGACTGCCTTGCATCTTATTTGAAAAACATAAGCAGACTTTTACCAAATATAGACACAAGGATCATAAACTGAAAATAGAAACCAGAAGACAGACTCAGTGGAAACCAAGGGAATACTGAACATTGTATTACACTTGGCAGTGAAGAAATAGAAATCTACAGTGATTTACTATCTTTACATATGAATATAGAATTAGGTGAAAAAATATTCAAACTATCAGAAATAGTAAGACACTTTTGGCAATAAGTAAGGAAGAAGATTTATTTAACTTTGGAGAGGGTTGGCAGAAAGGGACTAAAACGAGAAACAATAATATCACATATTAACTTTGTTCTTCAACAACCACATTTTAATGTATCAACTTTGGCTGTTGTTGTATGCCTTGGCAATTCAATAAAGTTACTGAAATGGAAAATTGAAAATTTTTATTGTGATATTTCCAATTTCTCCACTCGTGGAATAGTTTAATAATAAGCCTTTGCATATGCTTCCAGCATTCTCATTAAAATGACTGAGCTATCATTTTTCTTTCTATTCCTAGTTATCAGCAACTTTATTTACCAGGGCGTATTAAGTAGAACACAAGGCTCAGCTAACCATTTGGGGTTGTACTTTCTGAACGGGCAAGGATTATCCACTGCAAAGACACAGTTTTAAAGCTGGAAGGAATCCTAAATGTTTTCATTTTCCATACGTCATGGTATCAGTGAGGAAACTGAGGTTCACAAAGGTTAAGTAACTTGTCCTAAGTCAACAGTCAGTCAATGGCAGAGTAGATGTCATGCTTCCAGGATGTTCTACTACAGCAGACTATCCTAGAGTCCAAATATTATTTTAGTAGTAACTGTGGAACACTGGCCTACACATGCCTGTCTGGCAAAACAACAAAAAACTAAATGGCCAAAGAGGAGTCTTAATTTATTGAAAACCTCCCTCAGCCTTATCACAAGGAATTCCAGATTGCAAAGGAATCAGATTCCACGTACAGTCACCTTACTTGGGACATTTTCCTTTCGGCTTTTATGAATCTGCCCCCAGCTTTGACATGTTCCAATGTTCTATAAAATGTCTCTTTGTGTTCACACAGAGTCATGTGGAATATTGACAACTCCCTAATTTGTGAGGTGATGTCTCCATAAAGCTGCATTAATTCCTTTGTTGGTCTTTGCAGAGTAAATCTACTTCTAATCTGGTACCTGCCATTAAGCTGCTCATATCACTAATTTATTTCCCTTTTAAACAGCAATTTGGGCATGTTTTCTTTGGCTCAGGCTCTACATAAAACATTTACATTAACTATTAACCCTCCTGAGGCAGTGGGCTTGATCGGAAGAGGAACAGAGCGGAGCTGAAAGAGCCAGGGGTGGGTCCAATAAGCTGTGTCACCTTGAACAAATCATTTACCCTCTCTGAACCTTTCTTCACGGGTAAAATGTAAGAGGTCAATTTCATGACCCCTAAGATCTAAAACTCTACATTTCTAAATTGATCATTTTAAAGCCAATCCTAACAATAATTATTATGCTTCTACCCTAAACTTCCGCCCCATTTACCTCTATACACCTGGTACGTATTTCAGTCCTAGCACTGAGACAAGTAAATAAACTACAGTAAAATGTGATGTCTCCCTTACTACACCATGAACTCCATGAAAGGTTAATTCATTTTTATAGGCTCAGTGCCTGGCAGAGTTGACATTCTATAAATGTTTGATATATGAACAGAAGGACGGATGATTGCCACAGCCTAAGAGTAAGAAGAGCTTACATTATCTTAATAATGTTTATATTATCTTTGTAAATAGCCCAGAGATCATTATTCTGAACCTTATCAGAAAAGCTAGCACTTACATGTAATTTTGCCTATTTACAGCATAATGGACTTCACAGTACATCTCTTATAGCCTGATCTCTTCCTGCTTTATCTTACACTCTTAACCTTCCTTCTTGACCATAAGCTTTTTGAGAGTAAGATCTATGCCTGATTCATCCCAACTTTCTGCACCTATTCATTGCACTTAGGAGGTCTTCCACCAATTGTAACTAATTAAGTGAATCAAAAAGAGTAGTTTCAGTATAACGGTGGCCAAATAAATGATACATCTGGTAACAAAGTAAAAATTTTTTTTCAGGGCAAAAGGCTTGGAACAAGTTATCAGTGATGATAAAATTCCAACTTTTTGTCCTTTTACCCTTTCATTCATCTCAAATTTTTACCCCTATAAAAATCACTCATTCCTAGTGACTGTATTTTCCTTCATAATTCCATCAGTTCATAATTAATGGAATATGATGAGGTCTAATATAATCTAATAAGGTCTCGCAGAGGACAGGAAGCATGAAGACTCCTTTATACTTCAGTTGCAGTTCCAACAAAGAAGACACAGTATTTGCATGGTTTCCGTTTATATGAAATCCAGCAGTATGGGATGCCTTGTACACAAATTGTCTCTATGTTGCTTCAATAGGGACTTTGTCAAGTGTTAACAGTTCACTACTCTGAGTGATACGGAATAGCACCAGAAATATTGACTCCTGGTGGGATGTCCTGCCCTCCTTTGACTTATCATATGATGCCAGGGTATTCACTTTAGGATGGTGTATTTTTGCCCCCAGGCACGTCCATTCCTCTGGTTGAGGAAAGCCTTCCCTACGTGCAGTTCTCTCTTTCAGGCAATATCAGTTTCTCGATTGCTGTCTCACAACTTTCACACATTCACGATTCCCTACTGGCATAAACAATCCATATTAACGCATACATAATGTTAATACTTTCTAGCTCACTTTTTAAATAGTCATCACAATTCTAATTATGCTATTAGTTCATTCTAATTATATTCATTATTACAAATATGATTTGTTAATGGGGATCTTCATTATTATAAGCAGTACTTTATATTACTGTTATAAAAGCTGCCAATAAACCACAATTATTAGAAACAGTCTTAATGTATTTACTATTTGTTTCGTCAAGTCCCACATAATCAACATGGACATATTTATGTCTATATAAACTTCAAAGGAACCAGACAAGCCTTTATTCCTAAAAAATGACTGTCATGCTAATAAAAATAATGGCTAAGATGTACTGAGCATTGCCATGTGCCAGCACTAAATGAGTTAACATGGATCATCTCATGAACGTTCCCAAGGATCCTATGACGTAGAGGCTTTAATTAACCCCATTTTACAGATAAGAAAACCAAGGCTTAGACAAGTTAAATAATGACTAAAATGTTTACAGCTAACAAACGATGGAGCTATAACTCAGAACCCAGATAATGTCACTCCAGATTATTGTGTTTGGGGGGAGAGGATGAACTTGCTCCTTTTGGAAGATACCATACTTTTTGTATTTGTATAATTACTTCTCCAAATTCAAGTTTGCATATAGTTTTAAAACTCTGCCTTAAAACCAAAAGTACACAGAGAGTGCAAACTGAAATATTTGCAATAGGAATTATAGGCTATCAAAAATATACTGAATCATTATTACTGTGAAATTAGCAGATAGAGTAAATCAAAGTAAGAGCATAATATAGTATTGTATAAGTATCAGCATAGTTTTCCAACTGTGAATTTGCTAATGTTGACTGATTAACTTTACAGTTAATAAGCTTATTAACTGTGTACCTTAACAGCTTTTTCTTTTTAGTGTGTAAGGTTTAAAGTTTAATTTCTTTTCACAAAGATTAATCAAAGATTTTCCAGCTGCCAAAAGATAATACAGCAAAAAGGATTAAAACTAAATTTAACCACAAAGGTTTTGATAGTACCGCATCACATTCCATCCATTTATGAATTGATTTTTGTATAAAAGCAAATACGTAAAGTCTGATATTCATTGTTGCCTTTATTAGTTTCCATTTGCTGGTCCAATTAGTATCACATTCGTAAGAATTATGTGCATAAAAGAGGTATGAAACCACATTCTCTCTGAAAGTTTAAAGAATCTATGAGCCTTTTAGAAGACATGCTTAACATACTGTCTTAATAAAGACAGCTTACAAATCAGAAAGATTTCTTGGTTTTATGATCTGAAGCCAAAACTATATGAAACTTAAGAAGCAAATATTCCTTGCTTTTAAAACTATGAAACCTAAATAGTTTAAATATTTACTCTGGGAAGCAAATAAGTACTTTGAGACTATAAGAGTTCACCCAAATAGCCCTTAGAACAAAACAATGCATTGTAATCCATTTCAATACCACTGCTCTATCTACACATTAAAACGTATTAAGGTTTGTCATGTTGAAGACCCTGCGAGGCATACTCTACAGAACATGCTCTCCAAGAGCTTACCTTTTGCACTGTTTAGTTTATTCTGTTTTTAATTATGAAAATAATAAAACAGATACTGTTTCATAACACCTAGATTTAAGAAAGGTTAAATATTTCTCAGCCTGTTTTTGTTACACAAAAATCCAGGCGGAGATACTAGAACCAACAAATCAGTTTTTTGCTTAGAACTCCTTATATATTCAGACCTCTGAGGCCTATAGCAGTACCATGTTTGGGTTTGCAAAACCAGTCTACTAAAATTTCCCTTCAACTGAGATAGATGATACTTCAGTACAAAAGGCGAATTTACATGACTACATTTTTAAGAGCCGTATTGCTTTTAAAAAGAAACTGAGTGAGAAGGGGAGCTGAGGCAGCATGGTAAGCAGTTGTGAACGTCGGGGTCTATAGCAGGTGGAGCCTGAGTCCAGTACTAGTTTTGCCATGTACTAGATGCAAAGCCTTGAGTAAGTTTTTTAATTTTATTAAACCTCAGTTTTCCTCATTCATAAAATAGACAGAATTACATTAGTTCCCTAACAGAGCTGTTGTGAGGATTGGGTGATATAAGTAAAGCACTTAGTATAACGCTGGGTACAAAGCACATATTCAATAAATGGCAGTGACCCTCACCGTTAGAAAAGAGGTCAACTGGGGAGGAAAAAATGTGTCATTTTTCAGGGAAGTTGCAACAACAACAACAAAAAACATAACACAAAAAAATTAGGCTTCTTTGGTTTAATATCGCAAAGCCACTAAGTTTGGGCTGAACTGAAGAATGAAGGGCAGGTATCTTTCATCACCATAAGCCATGCGGTTAAGAGACGTTCAATGAGTACTTGACCTAAGGAAAAACCACATGCTCTGAGGAAACTGTGGATAATTAACTTGTTAAATAACTCACTAAAATTAACCACTTGTCATGTCGTGAACAACCTGGTCATGCTTGAAGAGGCTGTGTAAAACAATGGTGCTTAGAATTCAGACTTCTATGTACAAAATTCCTCCAAGCTCCTATTAGAAGACCTTAATTAGGGTTACATCGAGGCAAATAGGTAAAATAAAAGAAATGTCAAATATCCTAGTTATTTTTTATAACTAGTATTAACTATAAGGATGAACCATATAAAACTGCCACCTTTGTTAAGTTCTTTAAAAAATGGTTAAATAGCAATAATTTCATAAGGTTCAACCTAATTGTCTGGGGCTTTTCACGTATGAGTGCAGGGAAGCACTGCAAGTCTACAACTTATTCAAGTCTAAGACTATGGAATAGCCTAAATCCAGTCCTTCTGGAGTCATTGCCAAAGTGGAAGAGGTTAGACGAAACAGCAAACACAGAGCAGTTTTCTGAAGGAAGCAAAAGAACATAAATACGATGACATGATGTCAGTATACTTGGCTATATCACATCTGCCTGAAGAACGAATTTTTTTAGTGGAATCCTTGAGTGGCCAATAATCCAATTTTACCGGTTATAAATTTACACAAGGGTCAAGGCCCCCTTTTGAATAATTTTGAGCTCTGAGCTAAATTCTCGGCTTTAAAAAAAAAAAAAATCAATTTCAAGGCATGAGAGACACAGCTAGTCCACACTAGTATCACGTTCTTTACTCCTCCCAGGGCACATGGAAAACTTCACTTCCCCAGGCACTTAGTTAGGTGGGACCATATGAATAGTTAGAGCCAGCGAAATGCGAGCAGGAATAATGGGTATCGTGTCTCAGTGCTAGAGAACGGGAAAGGCCCCCGTGGTCTCCCTCTCTGCTCTGCAATCACCAAGGAGATCTTCAACTGAGATGGCAGAATCACAGGATCAAAACAGCCCGGACTGGGCTTCCCTGGTGGCGCAGTGGTTGAGAATCTGCCTGCTAATGCGGGGGACACGGGTTTGAGCCCTGGTCTGGGAGGATCCCACATGCCGCGGAGCAACGAGGCCCCTGAGCCACAACTACTGAGCCTGCGCGTCTGGAGCCTGTGCTCTGCAACAAGAGAGGCCGCGATAGTGAGGGGCCCACGCACTGGGATGAAGAGTGGCCCCCACTTGCCACAACTAGAGAAAGCCCTCGCACAGAAACAAAGACCCAACACAGCAAAAAAAAAAAAAAAACAGCCTGGATTGCCAAGGAGGACAACTGCCATGAAGCCACCCAAACCCACTGGGTCCCTGCATGAGCAAGAAATAAACTTTTATTATATTAAAGGCATTGAGAGTTTGGGAGGGGTTGTCACCACAAAGTAACCTAATCTACCTTAACTACCACTACCTTTGAAACTAACCAGAACAACTGATTACCCCTCTGCTCCTCTCCTTAACGGAGTACTGCTGGGCTATTAAAAAAATGCATAGAGAACAAATACTGAATGGAAATACTCTAAAATGACATCAGAAATTAGAATGTGCTTTTTTTTTTGTCAATTCTCCAAATTTTCTCTATTTAGACATTTTCTCAGAAAAATCAAAACAAAAAATTTAAAACTCATAACACTCTTCCTCCCCGCCACCCACCACCCCTGCCAACTCCTTCCGGAAAGGATTTGGCTGTGTGGTTCTTTGGGTTCCGGTTTTAGTTCTGTTTCCTTCGGTTTTAAGGAAAAGTTATTTAGGGTTTGAGGGGAAAATTTTGAACTGGGACATAAGGTCTGAGTTCTAAAATCCTCAATCCTGTTTTCTAAAATGTGTCTCAAGAGGACTGGATTAAAACTTTTGGAGGCCCAAGCACTGGAGATATTTTGTCTGGCCCTGACCCCTCTGCCCATAAGTAAGTCAACATGGCCAGGCAAAGTCCTAAGTAAGTGTAAGGAATTCTAAGGAAGTTTTAATTTTTTTCCCATGACTACTGCACTGTTCCTTCTTTTTCTTTTTCATTTTTTAACCAACAAAGATAAATTGTTTTCAACAGGACTTTGCATATTATTTGCTAGTGCCCTAAGCACTATCTATGCCTCTATTATCTTAGAACCAATTACCATCAAGTCATCAAATAAGGTTTACCTGGCCTTCAAGCTTCAGGGTGAAAGTGAAACAATAAGACATATAAAAGGGGATAGTTTACAGAATAATCAAAACTGGGCTCTTCTTATTTACAACACGATGCATATAATATCCAAAATAATTTCAAATATTAACCAACAAAGTAATATGCTTCAGCTATAATGTTTCTAGCCTTGATCCTGAGGTTTTAAGCCAAACAGTGTTATCCCTGCCCATAAAAATGGGCTCAGAGAACTCCAATTCCACTGGCAGCAAATGTCTCAAACCTTCTACCTTGCTTCTTGCTCTCCCTTGCTCTACCCAAATTCTCAACATTGGATGTTTGTGCTTTTGAACTTGATCAAAGAATCTGCTTCCTGGCTTTTGACCCCTGGCATACCCTAGGATTCAGAGTACACCTCGTCTCCAGCCCATCCTGTTCCTTTCCTATCTCGAGGAAAAACTGTGAGAGCTAATATTGAATGAGCAACTGCCATGTGTTAGGCATGTGCTAGGTACTTTGTATACATTACCTCAACTAATACCCACCACAGACCTGACGGATACGTATTTTTACCATCTTACTGTGATTGACACAACCAAGGAACTTGAGAAAGAGCATATGGCAAGAGGCCAAGATTTAATCACAGATCACAATCCTAATATTTTCTTGACATATTTTTAAATTTATTTTTTTATTTTAATTTTATTTTTGGCTGTGTTGGGTCTTTGTTGCTGCGCAGCGGCTTTCTCTAGTTGCTGTGAGCAGGGGTTACTCTTCGTTGTGGTGCACGGGCTTCTCACTGCAGTGGCTTCTCTTGTTGTGGAGCGCGGGCTCTAGAGCACAGGCTCAGTAGTAGTGGTGCACGGGCTTAGCTGCTCCACGGCACGTGGGATCTTGCCGGACCAGGGCTCGAACCCTTGTCCCCTGCACTGGCAGGCAGATTCTTAACCACTGCGCCACCAGGGAAGCCCTACAATCTTAATCTTTTAACTACTGCTTATATTGTGGCATCCATATTTTCACTAAAAATAAGTATTTACTGAGCACCTACTACGTTCCAAATTCTGTGCTAAATAATGGTTATACAGGTATGAATAATACAGACAGGGTCTCTAACTTCATGGCAATTAAATTCTAATGGAGATCATGTCATAAACATGTAAACAAATAAATAATATCCTTTTTGAAAGTGATAAACGCTATGAAAATAAAAACTGTTTAAAGTGACAGAGAAGCACTGGCGAGGAGTTCGGGGGATAGGGGGCAACATTAGACGAATGATGAGGAAAGAAATATTGGGAAGGGGCCAGTCATTTGAAAATCTGGGCTAGGAACATTCCAGACTAAGTGAAGTACCAGTTCACAGGTGCAGGGTCAGGAATCAGTGCGCTGTCTTCAGAAACAGAAAGTCGCCTTGAGTCACTGAACTTGGTGACCCAGGGGAACATCTGTAGAAAAGATCGAAGCAGTCAGCAGAGCCTACTCCTACAGGGCCTAGTTGCCTGTGCTGAGTTAGCATTTAATTCTAGGTGCGTGGAAGCCACATTTTGAGCAGGTAAGTGATTTGATTACAACATTAACTTTTTAAAATATAGATAATGCATCATTTTTAACAATGAATATGGAGAGGAAGACTGCAATGCATAAGGTACCCCAAAAGACCAAGGCACAAAAACCCGAAAAGCAAATGGATTTTATGCACCCCAAGCAATCAGCTTTATCCCAGAAAAGAATGGAGTTTTTGAGAGATGAAGGATCAGACTTTCATTTACTAATATTAAGCGATATCAATGGGTGTCATCTCCTCAATGGGCACATTCTCCCTAGGTGAAATTTCCTCTCTCATATTGGTACTGTAAAAGTATGGTTTCAGAATTCAAGATAATGCTTGCAATAAATTCCAGCTCTACAGTTTCTACTCACAAAGCATGTTATAGGTGGAAATGAATACATTACAATCATAAAATAATTTTATTAAGCACTGCATATTGAGAAAGAGAAGTAGAATCCTTATAATCAAGGACTTGTCTACTTTTATGGAAGGAAAAAAGATGGTGTCACTTGTACAAAACCTATCTGGACAGACATTACAGAGATGTCATTTTATCATACAATGTTTTCTTTTGCAATAAAACCCAGAAGGCATAGTACTGTAAAAATATGAAGTTTACAAATTCTGAGACTTTGTTATTAAGAAAATAAAATGAAACTTTTACACAATCCATGGGAATTTGGTTATAGAACTTATAAGTCACATGTATACGAACTACAGATAAACTTCTGAATTTCTCTCAGAAATATTCTACCCTATTGCAGCTGCTAATGTTTGGGGCAGGGGAAGAATCAAAGTTAGAGTGATCAGATTATAACCAAATCTTAGCAATTTTTTCCTTTAACCCATGCCATAAAATCTAATATTAACTAGCTTATCAGGAATATCATAAGAAATATAATGAACAAGTTTAAAATCTGGAGTCTAGAGCCAGAAATTCATATCCAGGGGGAAAACACAGGAACTAAGGTGAGTTCCAGAATAAATATGAGTGTTCTAGAAGTAACAAAACAAAATTATTCAGCATATTTTAACAACTAAACTGCAGGGTAACTTCATGCCCCTGGGAAAAAGAAAATCTTTATTTTCTCATAAAAGAATAAAGAACATACACATTCTAAGAACCATATAAGCTGTAACTAAGGAAAGGCCATCTGGGCAACTAGATTATGTTTACAATACACTCTTCACTATTTTATTTGGTCCTATTTTATGTACCTCAGGAAATTAGGTTTCATCACTCTCCTTGAAAATTTTCTACCAAACTATTACATATTATTGCTAAGTAGTAACCAATAATCCCCACCAACCAGTTTAAAGTACTCAGCCTGCCTGTGTCTTACTGATATTTTTATTACTATTCTTTCATTAGGATTGTATTACCAAAATAATACTTTTTTGTGAAGCTTAAAGTTCTAACTGAGAAAACAGCTGCTGCCAGTGGCTTAGTGGCAAGTTAAATTCTGAGACCCCAAAGCGAAAAATTACATACTCTGTAAGGTTTCTTCTCGCCCTTTTTTGCGGTACGCGGGCCTCTCACTGCTGTGGCCTCTCCCGTTGCGGAGCACGGGCTCCGGACGCGCAGGCTCAGCGGCCATGGCTCACGGGCCCAGCCGCTCCGCGGCATGTGGGATCTTCCCGGACCGGGGCACGGACCCGCGTCCCCTGCATTGGCAGGCGGACTCTCAACCACTGTGCCACCAGGGAAGCCCTCGCCCTTTCTTAATTGTAAAATAAACCTCTAGGAGAGAATGATCCCTTTTCCTTCATGGGCACCATTTGGGGTAGGGGTCTTTGGGGAATTCAAGCACCCTGGGCTGCCTGACACATATATGTATGGATACAATGAGGCAGAGTCCAAGGAGTCCTGTTTTCTCTGACTCATACTTACAAAGGAAAACAACATCCTACCAGGCTCCCCCTGAGGTGGCCTATCACATTGGCGGGTACTCAGAACAAGAATCAGAAGGTTTTGAGTCTAGTGGCAGCTCTGCCAGGATGCAGCAGTTTGCCCACGGGCAAGCCCTCTGGTTTACTGAGCCTCAGCGCCTTCACTCACACGAGGAACTGCAGCCAGGTCTCTCTTCACCCGCCAAATGTTAAGGTGTGTTGATGCTCATCGAAGAAAATACAGCTAAACAGATAGTCCTTCTACTAAAGATATGCTGATAACGGTTGCTATACAACGTTGGTGGCTGAATAACAGAAACGTTATAAATTCATCCTTCAGAGCAACATGTTAAGTTTTAGAATGGGGAGGGGGATTTTTTTGGAGAGCTTGAAAAAATGGGGCAAACAATTCTTTTATGTGAGAAAGAGCTGTAAGAGGAGTATGAACGTGTTTTAATATTACTTCAAATCACAGGCTCTGTGGGCACATTCCACTGTAAGAAAAAATCAACCAGTTTAAAGAAGATGGGTGAATATAAAGTCATACTAATCATGATCGGCAGTAATTCAAAACCAACACCGCTAAGTAAACCCCAAACTTTTTTTTTTTTTTTTTTGGCAAGTTTAATGTTTTCTGTCAAATACCATGGCAAATTAACAAGATTTCTTCTCTTATTTCCCTTGAAATTTAGGAATGATCAAAATACTGTAAAGAGAAGAAAGCTATAAAAAGGTTCTGGATAATCCATTCCCGGAATAGGTATTATTTGTTCTTTTCTTGCAGGACCAGCATTTGGTGTTCTAATCAATTATTTTACCCCTGGTTTATATAAATCAGTGTTTCCAAACTTTTCCAGTAGGACACTCCATCAGTTAAAACTGTTCTGTGTAGGGCTTCCCTGGTGGCGCAGTGGTTGAGAGTCCGCCTGCCGATGCAGGGGACGCGGGTTCGTGCCCCGGTCCGGGGGGATCCCACATGCCGCGGAGCAGCTGGGCCCGTGAGCCATGGCCGCTGAGCCTGCGCGTCCAGAGCCTGTGCTCCGCAACGGGAGAGGCCACAACAGTGAGAGGCCCGCGTACCGCAAAAAAAAAAAAAACTGTTCTGTGTATATCCTCAATATTTATTCATCTATCTATTTATTCATCAGGTGGCTTATTATATGTACCATTAGACATTATAAAACATACACATAAATAAAACTGTTAAAAATGACTTCATGATGAACTACATCATATTTGTTATTTTCTTGCTAGTACAATGCTTCATATTATCATTAGCCTGTATCTCAAAGTACCATATATACTTAAGGCAACGCTTGTTGTTAATAAAAGTGGATATAAATCGGTATTTCATGTGTTTTCTTCACTATTTCAATGAGAGGGAGAAGCTGACTTCTTGGCAGACGGAATTCAATAGATCATCAGCATTGTTAACCTCCCATTATGGCTACGAATTCTCACTAACAATAGCAAACGCTTCAATTCCACCAATTTTCTATAGTTTGCTTATGCTTGCATTATTAGTATTATCTAATTATCTGAGTCACTTTTAAACCCTTTTAAGCCACTTTTCCATTTTGTGATTGCTGGTTTGGTTAAAACCGGGTAATAGAATCCTTCATTCCTTAATTGAACACACATAAAATCAATAAGATGCAACACAATGGAAATGAAATAAGCGTAAGGACCACGTTAGCCTGTACATGCTGTGGATCTCCCAGGATCTCCTCAAGACACCTCTGCAAGGGAGGACAGGCCACCAAATGACCTATGGGCAAATGAGAGTGCCAGTATCAATCTGTGTATTACATATTTGCAAGAGCTTATGTTTTTTTTTTTAAATAAAAAAACATAAATGGAGGTTCTAGTATTTATTCCCCACAGCCTACTTTGGAGACCAAGAGTAAAAAGAGTAGTGATAGGTAACCAAAGCTGTTATCTGAAACATCTGATCCTTTGTTTGAATATCAGTGAGCGATGTTTATGTTCTAGGCACACAGCAGCATACGAGTCCTTCAGCTTGACCAGGAGGGAAATTTTCCGGAGTTAAGAGGCTGAGTTCTCTCTTTGAAACACCATTTGTCACCATATGGCTGGATCATTCTTTCTCCTCCGAGCTTCAATCATTCATGACCTCAGAAACAGACAACAAAGAAGTTGTAAAAGACATTTGTTTATCTTGAATACTATTCTATTCTCAGGTCCAGATAAGATTAATCTTCAAGCCTCAGCTTATTCTGGGACGTGCTGCAAAGTTTATTCAGTGGTTAAAGGTCAGAACATCACACCATTCCGTGAATTAGAGATCTTGAAATGATGAGCCACTGTACGAGTATAGATTGTACCTAACCTCCTTCTTTTATATTTTTTATTTGTCTTAGTCTTCTCAGGCTGCCGTAACAAAATGCCACAGGTAGAATGGCCTAAACAACATAAATTTATTCCTCACAGTTCTAGAAGCTGGCAAGTCCAAGATCAAGGTGCCAGCGGATTCAGATCGCAGTGCGGGCTCTCTTCCTGGCTTGCAGACAGCTGTCTTCTCACTGTGTGCTCATGGCCTTTCCTCCCGCCCTGGAGTGAGCTCTCTGGTGTCTCTTTCCATAAGGGTCCTAATCCTATCAGATCAGGGCCCTATGCTTAAGACCTCACTGAACTTCAATTACTTCCAAAGACCCTATCTCCAAATGCAGTCACGTTGGGGGTTAGACCTTCAATGTATGAATTACGGGGAGACGCATTCAGTCCATAATATAATTTATATACTTTCTTTCAACACATATTTATGGAGTGCCTTCCACGTGCCTGGCACTACAGCCAAATTGCTGTTCTCATTCTAGAAGAGAGCAGACAATAGGTGTGCCTGTGTGTGCTTGTGCACATGTATATTAAAAGGAAAACTTACGTAGATTAGAGACAGGGAGTGAGAGGGTTGAGAGATGGGCTATTGTAGAATAGGTGGTCGGGGACTGCCTCTCTGAGAAGAGGACAAAGGCGTAAACATCTGATGCAACTGAGGAACAAGCCTTTAAATACACGTTCAGAAGAAGAAAATCCAGGCTCAAAGGCCAACGGGCAGCAGTGTGAAGAAGGAAGAACAGAAAGGCCAGAGAGGCTGTGGGAGGGGAGAGTGATGGAGAAGGACGGAACAGAGGTGAGGGGAAGGCAGGTAAGGCTTTGGTGGCTAAGGTCAAGTCTGTGTCGTCACCAGGGCAAACCAATGGGTGGTTTTTGAGCAGAGGATTGACATGAACTAACGCATATACTTCCAAAGGGTCACCCTAAATTCTACCTGGCTAACAGACCATGGGGGCAGGAGTCAGAGTGAGAAGATAAGTTTAGAGGCCTTTTCACAAATCCAAATGGGTGATGCTGGTCTGGAAGAGGGGTAGTGGAAGAGGTTAGAGTTGGAACACCTTCTGGATTTCCTGATAGACTGGATATGAGATATGAAAGAAAGGATGCCCTCCCCCAAAACTTTGCACTGAAGTTAATTCTAGGGTTCAAAACCGAAGAGGAATATAAAAGACCACTTGGAGGGTGTCCTCTCCTAGCGCTCTATACTTCCGCATGCAACTTTTCACAGGTCAAATTAACTATGTTTGCCCTTGTTTAGTCAGTAGCTATCTCTCCCCCATTAGAATGTGAGCTCCTGGCAGGGCTTGTATCCCTCTGTCCAGTTCACCCTTACATCACCTGCACCAAGCTCAATGCCAGCCACTTTTGGAACCTTCACTGAATACTTTAAAGAATGACAAATGTCCAAAGCTTTGAGCAATCTTGAAGTTACATCTTATTAGAAACAGTTGAAGTAAGTGGGGATGCTGAAAAGGAAATATTTTCATTAGATGGCAGACAGGACTATAAAGATTATATAATGTTTTCCAGCTTATCCTTACATGTTATTTAAACTCTATTTAATTGGTTTTGACTGACAAAACCAATTTTACCACTTTAAAAAGATGTTGTGTCTTCTATGCGATCAGCTGGCTAACACATTCTTCTGTAGACAGTTTTACTGTGGTCTGACACGGTACCATAACCACATTATACATTTAATCTATTTAATAATTCTTAGAAAAGTATTATTTCTGCTAAAAATAATAGATAGCCCTCCATTATTCAAACTCGAGCAAAACAGTAAACCAAAGTGTGAGGACTACAGACAATTTTTGATTCATTTTCAGTGATTGCAGACTGCCTCTCCCATAAACTTTTATACCAGCTGTTAAAAAGCTCTTCAAATTGATTTTGTTGCACTTCATTTTCACCCCTGTTTCCCATCACTGGGGAAATAAAAAAGAATAAAGAGACCAAAAGTTCTAGTGATGTGGAAGCAGGGTAGTGACCAGCCTAGGTATTCCTGGTCACTGGAAAGCCTGAATTATTCAAAGGTGACCATACTTAGAGCTGGGGGCAGAGCTAACACGCCATGTATTGGTTTCTAGCATTAACTTTTTATTTAAAAATTAAGTTCCTTTAACGCTTTCACGGAAATGTCACAGGAGTGGGGCTTTGAAAGGCGAACGTGCGAAAGGCTGCAGGGATGATGGAGAGCCTCTGTGCGAACTACGAGAGAGACACGACACCCAGCGATGTGTGGTTTGTGATGTCAGCACAACCGCAGCTAGAATCGTTTAACTGCCCATTTCTTGGCTAGAGAAGGTCCCTACAAGAAAAGGCTGACCCTTGACATGACCAGAAACTTTCCCGAGCCTTGGCCTCCAGTTACAGAAGGAGTCGCACCCCTGCCAGCGCCCGAAGGGAATCCCAGAGGTGGGTGGTGGGGATGCCGACCCTGGGGCGGGGCGAGGCCCCTCGGGCCCAGCCGGAGAAGGGCGGGGTCACAGGCGCAGGTCGGCCAAGCCTGGGGTGGGGGACGCCCTGGCGCAAGGGGAGGGGGTGACAGCTCCGGAGGTGGAAGCGGGGAGGCGGCCCAGGGCCCCACCCGGATGACTCCCGAGCAGGCCGCGGCCAGGCGGAGGGGGCCGGAGGTGGGGCGGGGTCGGCCCCCCTCCCTCGAGGCTTCACAAAGCGCGTGCGCCAGCCCCAAGCCGTGGCCAGCAGGACCGCGAGCCCCCAAGCCACCGCCTCGGGGCCTCCAGCGTCCCCAGGTAGCGCGGGCGGGACCGTGCCGGAGGTGCGGGGGCGGGGTTAGGGGGGCTCTCAGCGCACCCCCTGTATCCGCAGACTCGGGGACGCTGGAGCTCGTTGCACCCCCCTGCACCCCTGAAAGGGAGGTGACCTGGTTACCTTACACTGACCTCCTGACAGCTGCCCGGCTGCACCGAGAACGCACGGGGCCGCAGAGGGTGCTTGCTTCCAGAATACTTTGGGTACTTTCTGCACCTGCCTACCAACTGTCCCCCAACACACACACACACACACACACGCACGCACGCACGCACACACACGCAGGCGGGGGCCTGAGGGATTAGAGGGATAGAGTCACTTCAGTCAGAAGAGATTAGAATCTGGGCTGGACGTGTCCACGCTGGGGTCTTCAGAAAGAAGGCACAGCATCTGCGGCTCCTGGTGTCCGGCCCTCAGGTGACGCGAGATTGCTTTTTCTTGGTTCCTTAGCTCTGAAAGCCCCCCGCTGTAAAACGGTTGGGTCTAGAAGGAAACTCTGATCCACAGAGGCTCTCCTTGCCCCGCTCTCCAACACCTTCTGGTGTCTGGAAGAGGGGCAGACTGGAGGATTCTAAAGAGTTTGAGGTGGGTGTTGAAGGAAGCTTCGTTTTTAAAACGTGTGAGTTTTCAAAAGAAGAAAACACAGACTCTCTTCGTTTGAAATAGGTTTTATTTTTCAATATACGTGTATGCGTTTTAACAGTAACTGGTGCTATCATCAGATAGTGAGTCCAGAGGGTATGGATGGCATCATTAGATTTGAAAACTAAGTTCACTGTACAGTTGTAGAAAAATTAACTGCTTCCTTGTGTGCCTTTTTATGTGCTGTATCACTGGGACGCATCTCTGTTGGGAATCCTGTCGTATCACCTTGGTGTCTTGTGAGGTTTCCTCTGGTGCTGGCCACCTGACCCGCGACAGAGCCCAATATATTCCCTTTTATATTTCGGGGTGCAAGCCCGTTTCCCAGGCCTCTAGCCTTGGTCTCTAGTGAGAAAAAAAGGGATCAGAAATGTGCCCTTGACGAGTCTGGGAGCACGGAGGAACAGCGCAGATTTTTTTTTTCCTCATTAAAGTTTTCACGTATTGGCAATTTAGAACCCAAAGTATTGTTTACCACCTATCAGACGCACAGGGAAGTGTAAGGATTAACTAATAAAAGACTTGTAAAATGCCTCCTGAATATAAAATTCCATAAATATGCTAAATAGTAATAATCCACCCATTGTTAAATTTATATAGCGGCTTCTGCCACGCATACAAGATGATTTAGAATGCATGTTTCCTGTCAATTAAACAATGAGTCTGGAATAAAATAATGAGTTCAGTTCTCATCTTATGAAACTCTGAAATAAAATGTCTCCCATAAGGCACCCCTGGCGGAAAGCAGTATTTCAAAAAGCTATATATATGGAATGGCATTTATCTTATGGCTAGGGGAAAAGGGACCCAGTGAACTTTGAAACAGAAATATTCAGCCCTGGTTCAAGCGTGCCTGAACCATAAATATTCCCTTACGTTTTGGATAAGTCAACAGGGAGGGCAAGCAGGTTCTGTGGGATGGCCTTAGAGCTGTCCGCTAAAATCCATGAAATACGCCTCTCGGTATTTTCAGGCTGAAGTTCAATCTGTGGTTTTGTTCATAAACAAAGAAGAAAAGCTTCATGGTTGCCTGGATAAATTATTCATTCTTCCAATATCATGGGCTTGGTTTTTAAGCATCCTTAACACCAGCAATCATTTTAATATTCTGCAGATAATTGAATTAGTTTGTTCCCAGTGGATTGAGTGACATATTAACATAACATTGTTCTCTTTGCATGTATTTAATAAGAAAGTGTATCATTCTTCTGTTTACCAGTCTCCTAGAGTAAAACCTGTTTCTCATATGCTAATTTTAAGTATAAATATTGCTATGGATGGTCTTTTCTGTCTTATGAAGACAACTCCAGATTCTCCACTAGCAGATTAAGGGGTGAGCAAAACCATGAAGTTGAAGATGCTTTTCCTTGATGCCTTCCCACTTCCAGTGGCCTTTTCGTCTCACTTCCTTTACTCAGCCTCTCAGATGGATAGCTGCTAAACAGACACCAGTCCAGTATCCCAGAACTTCCCCTCTGCCACCTCTCTTCCTTGATCTGCTCTACCTATTTTCCAACAGCTGGCTATGAGTGAAAGCGCACTAGGTGAAAAATCACGAGAGTCTGCATTTATCAGGCGGCTGTGATATACCTACCAGGCACTGTGCGGCATTATCTCATTAAATCCCGTTAACGTGCTGAGGCAGTAGATGTCATCTGTGTTTCACACAAGAGGAAACTGAAGCTCAGGACCAAGGCACCTAGGCACTTCCTGATGCACTGTGATCCCTAAGAGAGGTTCCCCTTCTGGACTGAAGCATGCAAGGGTTCTCCCATTAACTAATTCACCCCTTGATGAGTCCCTTAAACTCTCTGGGCCTCTGATCCCTTTCTGTAGTCTTGAATTAAATGATCTCTCAGGGACAGAAGGGACTGTTCCAGGATTTTGGCTGCCAAGCACATAAGCTGCTCCTTCCAGGGGACTCCTGACTATGCCCTCCCCTGCCCTGCCCTTGCCTCCAACCCCCTTCCCTCGTTTATCTTTTTTCTTCCTTTAGGTCCAAGAAAATATCATCTACCCCACGAGGCTTTTCCCCGTCGTTGCTCAGCCTTCTGTTATTCTCTATCTCATCCTTAGTGATCCTTCAGACCACTGGTTACAAACAGTGGTTATTTTATTTATGTGTCAGTTTACATGAGGTGGTTGTTCTATTTTGTTTCTTTGTTTATTTTTGGCTGCGTTGGGTCTTCGTTGCTGTGTGCGGGCTTTCTCTAGTGGCAGCAAGTGGGGGCTACTCTTCATTGCGCTTGTTTTTATCTTAGCACCCCCATCACTCCCCCCACGAGATTATAGGCAGCATGAGGCCAAGAGCTCTTTTTGTCTGTTTTCATTATTTTCAGCGTCTAGCACCGTGCCACATGGCTGGTGATCAGTATGTATATGTATGTTGAATGAATAATTGTCTCTTAGAAAGGACATGTGCCGATGGCCAATATATTGTCCCTTCCTTGGATAACCTACATGAGCTATCACCTATCTTATGCTGCTAGAGTAAGTCCAAATTATGAATGGGGACCCAAGGATAGTGATGGAGACAGCAGGGCTACCCTTGGACAGCAGGACAAATGGACGCAGGCACATGGTCCAACCCCCATATTCTACAGCAGAGAAAACAACCTCAGGATGATAATAGACACTTGAGCTTAGAAGATACTTCAGGGACCATCCAATGGTCTAAACCATTGTTTTGTTGACAAGGAGACGAAAGCTCAGAAAAACACAGAACTGAAAGTATAGAACCTAGGCCTTCCGACTTCCAGACCAGCACTCTTTTCACCAAGAATCAAAAATCTCGGGGACCACCCAGTCAGCAGGGCTAGGGAGTAGTAGACAATGATGCTTTCTTTCAGAAATTCCAGAGATCCTTAGGTTTCCCAGACCAATCCTGGGTAGCAGCATTGGTACACAGCAGAGCACCCTACTTCATATAATCTTATTTTTTAATTTTGTATGGCCTCTATAAACTTCAGTGACTCATTCACTATTTTAATGATCCATCAGGTAGCCTTTTAATACCTATCATTAATTTACCAAGTCAAATAGTTGGGAGCTCCGAATGGGAAAACTACAGTGCTGAGCATTTAACACTAGTGTGATAGATTCCAGATACATTAAAAGATGATCGATATTTTGAACTCCAAATAACGACGGCTTGTTTTTAAGGACAAAAATAACTTTTCACCTCTAACGAGAGAGCAATCCTTGCTAGAGTATTACATCCCATAAATAAACAGTCCTTAAACTTTACAGGTCATAAAAATCATCCAATAGGCTTTTTATAAACCCAGATAGCTTGGAGCCATTCTGAATTAATAGGTCTGAGATTGGACCCAGACAGCTGCATTTTTAACAGATACCTTCCGTGATTTCTCAGTTGAATGGGCGGAAGATCTCACTTTGAGGTCCAATCATAATTTGGGTATGTTTTGAACTTTCCCAGAGTCCTTCTAAGAGGACATTTTCAACAAAAAATCGATGTGTTTGAATCCAGCAAATATCCAGCAAAATTAGTGTATTAGGTATTATGGACATCCATTTCCTTATAGTAAAAGCCATAGACGTATCATGATTTAGCTACTAGGTTTGATACTGGCCCCAAATCAAGAATGTTCCAAAAAATGCTGAACTGGGCGATTGGGATTGACATGTACACACTGATGTATATAAAATTGATGACTAATAAGAACCTGCAGTATAAAAAAACAAACAAGTAAACAAAAAACAACTAACACTAAACTTTCTTTAGGTTATCTGTACGGAAATATGTTAATATAAATGTTTCAGACATTACATGAAATTTCTAAAAATCTTAAAAAAAAAAGACAATGTTCAAAAATGTTTCTGTTGGACCACAAAAATGACTCAGTAATTAGCAATAAAAGTTGAGGGTTAAGTTCAGTGGAGAAGTAAGGAAGCCCCTTGCCCTCTACATGATTCTGTTCCATACAGTTGAGAAATAAGATTAATATCCACGAAACATTCAAGGACAGGGTTGCAGGTCAGGTACAGGAGGCTCGGTTAAATTTGAATTTAAAACACAACAAATTATGTTTTAGTATAGGCACGTCCCATATAATACCTTTATTTGCTAAATCTGGCCACCTTGCTCAAGAAACATTCGCATTTAATGTCACCAGAACTGTGTGACTGTGTGTGTGTGTGTGTGTGTGTGTGTGTGTGTGTGTGTGTGTGTGTGGTGGTGAAGCTTTAAAAACCTGATAAAAGCTCGGGACATGCTCCTGAGAAAAATGTCCAGTGGCACTTTGCCACAGAACTCCCATACGGTTCCATGGAGTCCAGGCTGCCAACGCTCTTGAGGACGCTAGGGTCACCAGCCGAAAGAGGCCAGCGGATCAGGTATTTACTCTGGGCTGGGGAGGCCTGGAAGATGGCTTGGATCAGTGGAATTTGAACAGGGCCTTTAAGAGCAGTAGAATTTAAGCTGGATTGTGGGCTTAAGGGGCTTCTGAAGCTTTCAGAGGAAGCAGGTTCCCACAGGGTTTGAGGGTATTTAGAGAAATTAGCTTGGACAGGTTAAAAAAAAAAAAAAAGTCCAGATCATGGACAGCCTTGGATTCTAAAGGGTTTAGGCAGCCTATGTTGGGAAACAGAGTGACCTCATCCATGTGTCCATTAGGGGAGAAAACATGATCAAACAAAAGGAGATGGTGTGGGGAGACCGCAGGGAGCCTGGGCTCAGGACCAACAGGCTTGGTATAAGCGCCTCCATTAACAAGCTGGGACCCCTTCAACATGTGGGCAACTTCTGTGAGCCACCATCTCCTGAGCTGGGAATTGGGAATAATAATAAAGGCTACTAACGGGGTTGTCGTGAGGACAAAGTGAGCTCGTACAGTGATGGGCACAGTGCATGATACTGCGTAAATATTCAATCAGTGGTACTTGGTACTATCGTATGCTACTGCTGCTACCACTGCTCTTGTTATTTAAGTAGGATTAGCCTCTGAGCAGCCGGCAAGAATGGTGGGGGGGGGAGGGAGGGAGACGCAAGAGGGAAGAGATATGGGAACATATGTATATGTATAACTGATTCACTTTGTTATAAAGCAGAAACTAACACACCATTGTAAAGCAATTATACCCCAATAAAGATGTTAAAAAAAAAAAAAAAGAATGGTTCAGGGAGAGTGAAAGACGGGGGAAAATGACTGTTTGATCTAGATTTGAACAAAGCTTTAAAATGTCTCTTTTCCAAGTTGAAATTTCATTATCAAAGATCAGTGAGGGCAGAAACAAGTTAGTTTCTACTTTTGACTGAGAATTTTTTTTACCATTTTTTTAAAATCAAGTATAGTTAATTTACAATGTTGTGTCAGTTTCAGGGGTATAGCAAAGTGATTCAGATATAATATATATATATATATATATTTTTTAAGATTCTTTTCCATTATAGGTTATTACAAGATACTGAATATAGTTCCCTGTGCTATACAGTAGGTCCTTGTTGTCTGTTTTATATACAGGAGTATGTAAATGTTAATCCCAAACTCCTAATTTATCTCCTCTCCTCCCCGCTATCCCTTTTGGTAACCATAAATTTGTTTTCTATTTGACTGAGAATTTTAAAATAAATACATTCAAACTCTTCGTTACTTCTCCGAAGGGAGTGTATTAAAGATAACCCAAATAATTTGCTCTGATCCAAAGTCAAATGACCTTTTTCTTTTTTCACCTGTTACTCTTAATAGCAGCTTTGCTGTCTTACTTGTTTTGTCTTGGCTAGTATTTAATTTGCACACTGTGAGCTCAGACTAATCATTCAGAATGTTGTTCCCCAAAGCCTTTTAAACAGCAAGGCAGATGAGTTTATTAGACAGAACTCACAAAACCACCTCCCTTCACAGAGCTAACTGATAACGGTGGAGGTGGGATCGTGGAGGCTCTGGAGCCAGGCTTCTTAGGTAGCAAACCCTGCTGGCTCCTCCCACTAGCTCTGTGACCAGGCAGGTCGTTTTGCTTCTTTAAACCTCAGTTTCTCCCTCTCTGTACACGAGAAGTAGTAACAGCCTTTACCTCGAATGTCATGAGCACAGAGGTCTCACACAGTGCCTGGCACACTTTAACTATCACAGAGAACTCTGTGGTATCAGTCTTGTCTTCATCTCACCAGTGTATTATTTCTTTAACATATGTATAGACAGTTTAATTCAGGAAAACAGCTAATAATGTGGGAGATACTTACAATCTTCAGTCACATCTTAACTTACTGATTTACACAGCCAGGGCTGTGTAGGGCATTTTCCAAGCCACAGAGTACAGTGTTCTTATTTCAAAGAATTTTTAATCCCAATTTTCATTACGTGTTCCTTTCCCCTCCTCACCCATCTTCAACTTTTCTAGCATGATTGGTGCCTTGCTAAAGAGCTTTGGGTTTCAAGCTGTACATTAAAGCATCTGGGCCCTAGAATTTACTTGGCTCATAAACCTATGTTACGGAACAACACAAGATCCGTTTAAGGTACATTACGGTTACATGTATGGCAGTTATATTTTATTTGGCCTGTGCTGAGCACCTTGAGGCCATCTCCCACAGTGCCTTCAAGATGGTAGACTCAACTACTGATCGAGTGAATTTCATGTGTAATAAAATACATGGCACTCTTTTTCTGAAAATACCTTTCCCTCACGTTAGGAAATCAAGCTTTTTAAATAAGAGAAAATGAAAACAAGGAAAAGCTGTCTAACTTTCACACAGATTAGTCTGATATTTCTAGACTGAAGTACTAGAAATGAATTTGAAAAGTGAATTTGGAGAACAACCATTCCTATTTTCTAGAAGAGATATGGATTATAACAAGCCTGTACCTCCAGGAGGGTCTCTGCATTAGCTGGCCTCTCTCTGGAATGCTCTTCCCTCCAATCCTGCTTGGCCCAGCTACGATGACACCTCCTCAGAGAGGTCTTCCCTGACCATCCAATCTCATTCATTTTCTATTACATTACTTTGTTTTATTCGTTACGGTACATTACCATCCACTTATTTCACGTTGTTTTTTCATTGCCTTCCCTCATCCCCACCAGACTAGGAGTACCCTGAGGTCAGAGGTCAAGTCTACATGTTTCTGCTGTTTTCCGAATAACTAGTACAGTGCTACGTGCTTAGTAGGTAGTCAGTAAATATTTTGTCACTTAGTTGAATGTCAAAAGACCAAGATCTGGTCTTCCAGGGTTATTCCGCTGCAAAGGAGTAATTTCTAATCTTTTGGGTCTAATTCACCTTTCAGAATTGGATTAAAATGAAACTCCTCCATGATAAAAATTTATATGCACAAACTTTTGCATATAATTTGAGAGTCCATAGACCTCAGGCTAGGAATTCCAGCTCTAAAAGTGTATGTATAGATTAAGAAAACGTAACTGAAATATTGAGCTGAATATCACAAAAAATTTTAATTACTATGAACACGAGTGTCCTAATGTTCATTTATGGTAATGAATTATGTGTTGCCTTGGGAAAATTCTGCAACCCTCCAAAAGGAAAAAAAAAGCTGCCTATAAATGTTGTATATTTTATTTATATACTGGAAAGGAGTTAAAGCTTATAGAGAAAGGCTAATAAAAATACATACTGTAGAGCAATATAAAATATATTTCAAATAGGTAGGAAAAAAATGAGTCACAGGAAAAAAAAAATAAGGCTAGAAATGTAAGATAGAGCCAGGAGAGACAGTCATACTCAAAACTTTTTTTTCCCCCCCCAGGGTGAAATGTGACAAGAGGTGCACTAGAATCATAGGAATGGGGCTGTTCTCCCTTATCTGCTACCAAGACTGGCTGATTCAGGACAGTCCTCACTAGTTTCTTGCCTCAGTCTCCTCACTGATCCAATTCAGGGCTGGGTTTAATGGCTCTGCTGTCAATCTTTTTTTTTTTTAATTTTTTAAATTTTATTTTATTTTTTTATACAGCAGGTTCTTATTAGTCATCCATTTTATACACATCAGTGTATACATGTCAATCCCAATCACCCAATTCATCACACCACCACCACCACCCCTGCCATTTTCCCCCCTTGGTGTCTGTACGTTTGTTCTCTGCATCTGTGTCTCAATTTCTGCCCTGCAAACCGGTTCATCTGTACCACCTTTCTAGGTTCCACATACATGCGTTAATATACGATATTTGTTTTTCTCTTTCTGACTTACTTCACTCTGTATGACAGTCTCTAGGTCCATCCACGTCTCAACCAATGACCCAATTTCGTTCCTTTTAATGGCTGAGTAATATTCCACTCTATATATGTACCACATCTTTTTTATCCATTCGTCTGTCGATGGGCATTTAGGTTGCTTCCATGACCTGGCTATTGTAAATAGTGCTGTAATGAACATTGGGGTGCATGTGTCTTTTTGAATTATGGTTTTCTCTGGGTATATGCCCAGTAGTGGGATTGCTGGATCATATGGTAATTCTATTTTTAGTTTTTTAAGGAACCTCCATACTGTTCTCCATAATGGCTGTATCAATTTACATTCCCACCAACAGTGCAAGAGGGTTCCCTTTACTCCACACCCTCTCCAGCATTGGTTGTCTGTAGATTTTCTGATGTTGCCCATTCTAACCATACTCAAAACTTAAGCCATGAAATTCAATACTCTCGCTAGAAGACAGTAACAAATTCTATTCTCAGTTTTTTAGTAGCCAATGCAAAGGAGAGAAAAGTAATCAGTTATGCCTTGCAGAGGGTCATATTTTATATATATATGTATGTATGATTATATGTATTTAACAGCACACTGCTGCTTGAAAGAAGGAAGCTTGAGTGCAGGAATAAGGAACAGAGATTACGTTTCCAGTGTTTGTTTTTGGTAAGTGCCCTTGTACCTGAGCGTGAAATAACCTAGAGTAAAATGTTCAAAAAGAACTAGCACTGGGAATGTTTATAATCAAGATCTGATGGCGCTCTGTAATTTTTGTGAGCAGCGGGTCGAGCAGAAAGAGGCTTTGTTCACCCAGTAAGACCCTCCTAGAACACAAGGGTGGACGGATAGGGGGAACAGACAAGGGAGACGAAGGTCTTTCTCCATTTTCTTACACCCCCATCAGTCCTGCAGCATTCCACCCCTCCTGCTGGTGCACACAATTTAAATACAACAACTGGAGCTTTCCTGCTCCCCTTTAAGGGGTGTGCATCTAGGACGCTAACGTAAGTTCTTCCACCTAACCTTCGTTTCCTTGAATAGCAGTCCATCTGGGACTTCTGTGCCTTCTCTTCGAGAGAGCAAATACAAAAACTAGCTTCTCAGAACATTACGTGGATTTGTGGCATTCTCTGAGGGGCTATAAATGGATCACACTGACAGCTTTATTTGTCATTCTTAAATGGAATGTGTTTTTCCCCCTTTGTGTTAAATCGAAATCAGATGGCATTTCTTATTTCAATGTGGAATGTTTTTACTCTCATAATTGCAAAAGTACATTCACAACTGATACTGTTCTAATTGACAAAATTTGTGTTTCATTATTGGGAGGGAGGGTCCTGTATTTGGAATGTAACTGAGGGAAGACAACTTAGGCAACATTTTCGTTTTGCCTATTTATTGAGAACCTGATACAGTTGATAGAATTCTGTCACCATATGGAAGCAGAGACAATTATAGTGCATGTAATGACATGGATTTTAGAAGCAAGGATATAAAAAGCTATACCCAGCAGAATAGCCACAATCCAGAGACATCAACATTTTTGAAATCTCGTCTCTCCTTTGCCTCCCCAGCTCGTCTCTGGTCCTATTCTTCTCTTCTCTTCCTGCCCTTGCAATGGCTCTGGTTCAATATATGCAGTGATAAAAATGGCAGGAGTAGGGTTAGAAAGTACTACCTTCATATCTTAGCATATTTTTACATGCTAAAACCACTTGCTTTTCAGCCCAGATAAAATTTTTCCTTAAAAAATCCGTATCATTCCCATCCACCCATTGCTGACTCTGAGTGCGAAAGGAAGCCCTCCCACTTTGATTTCTTAAATCCATCAAAAGCCTTCAGTGCTCTTGTTACTAATCTCAATACTGTGTTTATCTTTAGAATTTTTAAACACTGGGCTATGGGTCCATTTTTCTTGCTGAATTTATATCGGGGTTTATTTTCATATTCATTTCATACACACATGTTTTCAATACAGCTGTCTTTAGTGAGTACCTACTATGTGCCAGACACTGTTAGGATGCAATGAATTGCATCAGGTATGCTCTGCCCTCATTTGGCCTACAGTTTGGTGGGGAAGACAAACAGTAAAGGAATCACCCAAGTAGGTTTGAAATTGCAGCTGTTCTAAATGCTACAGAGGAGAGACACAAGATTCCAGAAAATGAGATCTATATGATGTACAGGTAAGGAGTACAGGCAGAAGGCACGATGTACGGGACAGCCAAAATGTAAGGAAAGCAGAAGAGAGCAGGGGCAACGCGAGAGACAAGGGAAGCCAAGTGGCCGAAGGACAGGGAGCAAGATAAACAACTTGAATCTGAGGACGTAATCAGGAGCCATCACCATGAAAGGCTTTTTAGCTGTAGCAAAGCATATTCCTTTAACCTAGCACCAATAAAAAGGTTGGTTTTGGGGAGGACTTTTTTGAGGGGGAGGATTATAGTCAATCACATCATCAATTGTGTATTTCAAAAACGTATTTCTGGGGCTTCCCTGGTGGCGCAGTGGTTGAGAGTCCGCCTGCCAACACAGGGGACGCTGGTTCGTGCCCCGGTCCGGGAGGATCCCACATGCCGCGGAGCAACTAGGCCCGTGAGCCACAACTACTGAGCCCGCGCGTCTGGAGCCTGTGCTCCGCAACAAGAGAGACCGCGATAGTGAGAGGCCCACGCACCGCGATGAAGAGTGGCCCCCGCTTGCCACAACTAGAGAAAGCCCTCGCACAGAAACGAAGACCCAACACAGCCAAAATAAATAAATAAATAAACTCCTACCCCCAACATCTTCTTTAATTAAAAAAAAAAAACAAAGTATTTCTGGCTACAATGCAGAGTACTGGTTGGCCAGCGGCAAAAGTTATGTAGACCAACTGAACTTTTTGAGCAGAGATGCTGGTAGCTTGACTTAAGGGAGGAAGGATGAATTCTAAGGGGTCAGTGGATTCCAGAGAAGTGCAGGAGGTGAAATCGACAGGTCACCTTCTGCAGTATTTATGTGGAGCCCACAAGGAAGTGTCAGGGAACACTGGCAGAAGAACAAGTCTGTGAAGACCAGTTTGTAAGTTCAGTGTTGGACATGCTGTGTTTCAGATGGCTTGCAGTCATCACAGAGCAGAGCAAGCAGACATGCGATTATGGGCGTGGAGCTTGTCAGAAAGCTCTGGGATCCGAACCAGAGATAGAAACTTGTGATTCAACTTCACATTCACTGGTCTGGATATGATCGACAGGATCCACAGTTGGAGATGACGCCACAGAAAGGGTATACAGTGAGTCATGGGAGAGAATGCTACGACCAAAGCCTTGAGGTATTCAAATCCATCGTGGCCATGTAGTGAAGGATAAGCCTGCTGAGGGTGAGGGGGGAGAACCAAGAGAAAGAAGGAAACCCAGGAGACAGCTGGCTCGTGGGACAAGGAAACAAGGATTTCCTTTTGAGAAGGTGCGAGTGGTCAGTTGCCTTGAATGTGGAAGACTGACAAAGGAGACACCTGTTTTGAATTAAAATAAAGAGAAACTGGAGATTGGTTCAAGATGGCGGAGTAGAAGGACGTGCTCTCATTCCCTCTTGCGAGAACTTTGGAATAACACTTAACTGCTGAACCATCATCTACAGGAAGACACTGTAACTCACCAAAAAAGATATCCCACATGCAAAGACAAAGGAGAAGCCTCAATGAGACGGTAAGAGGGGCGCTATCACAATAAAATCAAATCCCATAACTGCTGGGTGGGTGACTCACAAACTGGAGAACAATTATACCACATAAGTACACCCACTGAGGTGAAGGTTCTAAGCCACATGTCAGGCTTCCCAACCTGGGGATCTGGAAACGGGAGGAGGAATTCCTTAGAGAATCAGACTTTGAAGGCTAGCGGGATTTGATTGCAGGACTTCAGCAGGCCTGGGGGAAACAGAGACTCCACTCTTGGAGGGCAGAAAGTAGTGTGCATATCAGAGCCCAGGGGAAGTAGCAGTGACCCCAGGGGAGACTGAACCAGACCTACCTGCTAGTGGCAGACGGTCTCCTGCAGAGGCGGGGGGCAGATGTGGCTTACCCTGAGGACAAGGACACTGGCAGCAGAAGTTCTGGCAAGTACGTCTTGGCGTGAGTCCTACCAGAGTCTGCCATTAGCCCCACCAAAGAGCCCGGGTAGGCTCCAGTGTTGGGTGGCCTCAGGCCAAACAACCAAGAGGGAGGGAACACAGCCCCACCCATCAGCAGACAAGCGGATTAAAGTTCTACTGATCTGTGCTCACCAGAGCAACAGCAAGCTCTACCCACCACCAGTCCCTCCCATCAGGAAACTTCCACAAGCCTCCTGGATAGACTCATCCACCAGAGGGCAGACAGCACAGACAAGAAGAACTAGAATCCAGCAGCCTGTGGAACAAAAACCACATTCACAGAAAGACAGACAAGAAGAAAAGGCAGAGGGCTATGTACCAGATAAAGGAACAAGATAAAACCCCAGAAAAACAACTAAATGAAATGGAGATAGGCAACCTTCCAGAAAAAGAATTCAGAATAATGAGAGTGAAGATGATCCAGGACCTTGGAAAAAGAATGGAGGCAAAGACTGAGAAGATGCAAGAAACATTTAACAAAGATCTAGAAGAATTAAAGAACAAACAAACAAAGATGAATAATACAATAACTGAAATGAAAACTACACTAGAAGGAATCAACAGCAGAATAACTGAGGCAGAAGAACGGCTAAGTGACCTGGAAGACAGAATGGTGGAATTCATTGCTGAGGAACAGAATAAAGAAAAAAGAATGAAAAGAAATGAAGACAGCCTAAGAGACCTCTGGGACAACATGAAATGCAACAACATTCACATTATAGGCGTCCTAGAAGGAGAAGAAAGAGAGAAAGGACCACAGAAAATATTTGAAGAGATTATAGTCGAAAACGTCCCTAACATGGGAAAGGAAATAACCACCCAAGTCCAGGAAGCGCAGAGAGTCCCATACAGGATAAACCCAAGGAGAAACACGCTGAGACACAAAGTGATCAAACTGGCAAAAATTACAGACAAAGAAAAATTATGGAAAGCAGTAAGGGAAAAACGACAAATAACATACAAGGGAACTCCCATAGGTTAACAGCTGATTTCTCAGCAGAAACTCTACAAGCCAGAAGGGAGTGGCATGACATACTTAAAGTGATGAAAGGGAAGAACCTACAACCAAGATTACTCTACCCGGCAAGGATCTCACTCAGATTCGATGCAGAAATCAAAAGCTTTACAGACAAGCAAAAGCTAAGAGAATTCAGCACCACCAAACCAGCTCTACAACAAATGCTAAAGGAACTTCTCTAAGTGGGAAACACAAAAGAAAAGGGCCTACAAAAACAAACGCAAAACAATTAAGAAAATGGTGATAGGAACATACATATCGATAATTACCTTAAACGTGAATGGATTAAATGCGCCAACCAAAAGACACAGGATTGCTGAATGGATAGAAAAACAAGACCCATAAATATGCTGTCTACAACAGATCCACTTCAGACCTAGGGACACATACAGACTGAAAGTGAGAGCATGGAAAAAGATATTCCATGCAAATGGAAATCAAAAGAAAGTTGGAGTAGCAATAGTCATATCAGATAAAATAGACTTTAAAATAAAGAATGTTACAAGAGACAAGGAAGGACACTACGTAACGATCAAGGGATCAATCCAAGATATAACAATTATAAATATATATGCACCCAACATAGGAGCACCTCAATACATAAGGCAATGGCTAACAGCTCTAAAAGAGGAAATCGACAGTAACACAATAATAGTGGGGACTTGAACACCTCACTTACCCCAATGGACAGATCATCCAAACAGAAAATTAATAAGGAAACACAAACTTTAAATGACACAATAGACCAGATAGATTTCATTGATATTTATAGGACATTCCATCCAAAAACAGCAGATTATACTTTCTTCTCAAGTGCGCACAGAACATTCTCCAGGATACATCATATCTTGGGTCACAAATCAAGCCTCAGTAAATTTAAGAAAATTGAAATCATATGAAGCATCTTTTCTGACCACAACACTATGAGATTAGAAATGAATTACAGGGAAAAAAAATGTAAAAAACACAAACAGATGGAGGCTAAACAATATGTTACTAAATAACCAAGAGAGCACTGAAGAAATCAAAGAGGAAATCAAAAAATACCTAGAGACAAATGACAATGAAAACACGATGATCCAAAACCTGTGGGATGCAGCAAAAGCAGTTCTAGGAGGGAAGTTGATAGCTATACAAGCCTACCTCAAGAAACAAGAAAAATCTCAAGTAAACAATCTAACGTTACACCTAAACACCTACAGAAAGAAGAACAAACAAAACCCAAAGGTAGCAGAAGGAAAGAAATCATAAAGATCAGAGCAGAAATAAATGAAATAGAAACAAAGGAAACAATAGCAAAGATCAATAAAACTAAAATCTGGTTCTTTGAGAAGATAAATAAAATTAATAAACCATTAGCCAGACTCAACAAGAAAAAGAGGGAGAGGACTCAAATCACTAAGATTAGAAATGAAAAAGGAGAAGTTACAACAGACACCACAGAAATACAAGGCAACCTAAGAGGCTACTACAAGCAACTCTATGCCAATAAAATGGACAACCTGGAAGAAATGGACAAATTCTTAGAAAGGTATAACCTTCCAAGACTGAACCAGGAAGAAACAGAAAATATGAACAGACGAATCACAAGGAATGAAATTGAAACTGTGATTAAAAATCTTCCAACAAACAGAAGTCCAGGACCAGACGACGTCACAGGTGAATTCTATCAAACATTTAGAGAAGAGCTAACACCCATCCTTCTCAAACTCTTCCAAAAAATTGCAGAGGAAGGTACACTCCCAAACTCATTCTACGAGGCCACCATCACCCTGATACCAAAACCAGACAAAGATACTACAAAAAAAGAAAATTACAGACCAATATCACTGATGAAGATAGATGCAAAAATCCTCAACAAAATACTAGCAAACAGAATCCAACAACACATTAAAAGGATCATACACTATGATCAAGTGGGGTTTATCCCAGGGATGCAAGGATTCTTCAATATACACAAATCAATCAATGTGATACACCATATTAACAAATTGAAGAGTAAAAACCATATGATCATCTCAATAGATGCAGAAAAAGCTTTTGACAAAATTCAACACCCATTTATGATAAAAATTCTCCAGAAACTGGGCATAGAGGGAACCTACATCAACATACTAAAGGCCATATACAACAAACCCACAGCAAACATCATTCTCAATGGTGAAAAACCAAAAGCATTTCCTCTAAGATGAGCAACAAGACAAGGATGTCCACTCTCACCACTATTATTCAAAATAGTTTTGGAAGTCCTAGGCACGACAATCAGAGAAGAAAAAGCAATAAAAGGAATACAAATTGGAAAAGAAGAAGTAAAACTGTCACTGTTTGCAGATGACATGACACTATACATAGAGAATCCTAAAGATGCCACCAAAAAACTACTACAGGTAATCAATGAATTTGGTAAAGTTGCAGGCTACAAAATTAATGCACAGAAATCCCTTGCATTCCTATACACTAATGATGAAAAATCTGAAAGAGAAATTAAGGAAACACTCCCATTTATCATTGCAACAAAAAGAATAAAATGCCGGGCTTCCCTGGTGGTGCAGTGGTTGAGAGTCCGCCTGCCGATGCAGGGGACGCGGGTTCGTGCCTGGTCTGGGAAGATCCCACATGCTGTGGAGCGGCTGGGCCCGTGAGCCATGGCTGCTGAACCTGCGCGTCCGGAGCCTGTGCTCCGCAATGGGAGAGGCCACAACAGTGAGGGGCCCGCGTACGGCAAAAAAAAAAAAAAAGGATTACTAAAATGAAAAAAGAAAGAGAAATCACTAAATGATATGTCTGGGAAACAGACCTATAACTGGTTCTGAATGTGGTCATGCATGTTTGAGACAATTTCACACGTTCATATTTTACACATATCTTAAGAAGATGCTAGGGAGAAAGTGTGATAGAGAGGAAAGCCATTTTGACATGTTGGCAACCACTAGAGAGAGAGTGGAACTGGGTGGAATCTGTGCACAGAACAGTCTGAGGTTCTGGGGATGTGAACTGGAGAGAAAATCAGACCGTGACACCAGGGAATTCTATGAGCTGCCTGTTCACCCGCCCGGTGGTGCTCTTGTGAGAAGGGTAAATAAACCGAATGTTCATGGAGCAGTGTGGACTCACCTCACCCACTTGCTAGCATCGCTGTGGTGGGGGAGGAGGCCACGGGCTGAGACACTGCAGCGTACATTCTCCGCGACTTCTGTGGCATGAGCTGCAGCCTCAACTTCCCTCCCTGCCCCTGGACAATACCAACGTGTGAGCCCACCCAGAGGGCAAGGACTGGAAAGCTGTACCTCGGCACAGTGAGCACCGTGGTAAGGCAGAGGTCAGACTGAAGTGGGGTGAGCTGCAGACGGAAGGTAAGAAAAAAAGACGAGCGTCGGAACTTATTTACAGCAGTGCGGCTATAAAGGGGAAGAGAGATTGGAGGCCAACTGGAGAGAAATGAGTGGATGAGTCACCAACTTATTCATTCAACAAATAGGAAACTATCTTATATGCGTCGGGCAACGGGACAGCACCAGGAAGACATTTTCTATCCTTAATGGGAGATCAGATGTAAACACTTACTTGATTTTTATAAATTGATCAAACACATTTGTCAAAATAATGAAGAGAGGAAAGTAATACTCTACCGCTATTTGGGTTTCTTTCTCATCTTCTCTCCTTTCATTACTTTTGTCTTCCAAATTTGGACAGTCTTGCTATTGTCGCCTATTCAGAAAATATCTTCTAAAATGGTGTCCGTAACCCATGTTCAGAGCTTTTCATGGTGCCATTTGACTTTAAAAAAAACCATCTTACCGCCTTTTATACAGTACCCACAATATTCAAGCATGAAATATTACACCAGGGCAGTTAGAAATGTGAATAAAGCAGGGTTTCCCTAGCTAGATTATAAGCTGAGAGCTCTTCACGATGCTGTATTTACAGCTATCAAAAGTAAAGCCAGGGCTTCCCTGGTGGCGCAGTGGTTGAGAGTCCGCCTGCCGATGCAGGGGACACGGGTTCGTGCCCCGGTCCGGGAAGATCCCACATGCCGCGGAGCGGCTGGGCCCGTGAGCCATGGCCGCTGAGCCTGCACGTCCGGAGCCTGTGCTCCGGAACGGGAGAGGCCACAACAGTGAGAGGCCCGCGTACCACAAAAAAAAAAAAAAAAAAAAGTAAAGCCAGAACTGCTACTTGTAAAAGAATGAAATTAGAACACTTCCTAACACCATACACAAAAATAAACTCAAAATGGATTAGAGACCTAAATGTAAGGCCGGACACTATAAAACTCTTAGAGGAAAACACAGGCAGAACGCTCTATGACATAAATCACAGCAAGATCCTTTTTGACCCACCTCATTTTTGAAATAAAAACAAAAATAAACAAATGGGACCTAATGAAACTTAAAAGCTTTTGCAGAGCAAAGGAAACCATAAACAAGATGAAAAGACAGCCCTCAGAATGGGAGAAAATATTTGCAAACAAAGAACTGACAAAGGATTCATCTCCAAAATTTACAAGCAGCTCATGCAGCTCAATGTCAAAAAAACAAACCCAATCCAATAATGGGCAGAAGAGCTAAACAGACATTTCTCCAAAGATGGTATACAGATTGCCAACAGACACATGAAAGGATACTCAACATCACTAATCATTAGAGAAATGCAAATCAAAATTATAATAAGGTATCGCCTCACACAGGTCAGAATGGCCATCATCAAAAAATGTACAAACAGGGCTTCCCTGGTGGCGCAGTGGTTGGGAGTCCGCCTGCCGGTGCACGGGACACGGGTTCGTGCCTCGGTCCGGGAGGATCCCACATGCCGCAGAGTGGCTGGGCCCGTGAGCCACGGCCGCTGCACCTGCGCGTCCGGAGCCTGTGCTCCGCAACGGGAGGGGCCACGGCAGCGAGAGGCCCGCGTACCACAAAAAAAAAATCTACAAACAATAAATGCTGGAGAGGGTGTGGAGAAAGAGAACCCTCTTGTGCTGTTGGTGGGAACGTAAATGGATACAGCCACTATGGAGAACAGTATGGAGGTTCCTTAAAAAACTACAAATAGAACTACCATACGACCCAGCAAGCCCACTACTGGGCATATACCCTGAGAAAACCATAATTCAAAAAGAGTCATGTACCACAATGTTCACTGCAGCTCTATTTACAATAGCCAGGACATGGAAGCAACCTAAGTGTCCATCGACAGATGAATGGATAAAGAAGATGTGGCACATATATACAATGGAATATTACTCAGCCATATAAAGAAATGAAATTGAGTTATTTGTAGTAAGGTGGATGGACCTAGAGTCTGCCATACGGATTGAAGTAAGTCAGAAAGAGAAAAAGAAATACCATATGCTAACAGATATATATCTAAAAATCTAAAAAAAAGAAAAAATTGGTTCTGAAGAACCTAGGGGCAGGACAGGAGTAAAGCAGCAGATGTAGAGAATGGACATGGGGAGGCGGAAGGGTAAGCTGGGACGAAGTGAGAGAGTGGCATGGACATATATACACTACCAAATGTAAAATAGATAGCTAGTGGGAAGCAGCCGCATAGCACAGGGAGATCAGCTCAGTGCTTGTGACCACCTAGAGGGGTGGGATAGGGAGGGTGGGAAGGAGACACAAGAGGGAAGAGATATGGGGATATATGTATATGTATAGCTGATTCACTTTGTTATACAGCAGAAACTAACACACCATTGTAAAGCAATTATACTCCAATAAAGATGTTAAAAAAATAATAATAATCCAATGGAAGACGAAGACCCTCCATAAAGTGATAGGGAAAGAGAAAATAGGACTTCACATGATGGTGACTGTGAGGCTTTCAACTGACATGTCCTTATTAAATTACTACTAAGCATAAGGGAATATAAATTTCCTTAGCAGTGAAAAACCCAAAACCAATTTCGATTTGAAAAAAATAATTCAGATGACAGAAATATAGAATTGTATAATACAATTTGATAATAAATATTGTAATTGCTCTATAAAGTAAATAAATAAAGCCAGAGTACTATAAGTGTGATTCTTGTAGTGAGGGTATAGTTAAGCATCCTTGGGTTTGTAGAGGAGGGTACAATGGATACTGCACAAGAATTCAGGAAGATCCCTGAAAGAGGTGGTATTTGAACCTGTTGTTGAGAGGAGCATTTCATCGGCAGAAAGCTAGTAACCAAAGTCAAGGAGGCAGGAAACAGCTTTTGGGGAGAGGTGCACAGAGAGGGGAAATGCCTTAGTAGGACTAGAAAGGTTCTGTGAAAAGTGGTAAATGTATTGATCTCAGCTATTGGCAAGTTCTGCCGAGAAGGTTTAGACTTGATCCTACAGGGACTGGAGAGCTGTTTGAAGTTTTCAAGCAACTGGGGAAGCATGAGGTTTAGGAAGAAAACTATGATCCATCCCGAAATCTGCGAAATGATGGCGACTGGAAGCAGGGGTACAGGAGATTGGAGCCCACTGCCTGGATGGGAGATGGTGGAGGCTGGGTGAGTTTTTTGATCACCAACGGCCTTGGACATGTAAAAGGGAAGTGAAGTTTGTGTGCGAAGTGGCCATGGTCAGGCGGGTAATGTTTTGCGTGGAGGTGCGGTGATGGAGGAGAAGAATAAAGATGACACCAAGGGTTCAAGCCACAGAGGGTGACAATGCCACTGACGTCAGGCACAAAAAAGAAGAGCAAATTCAGGAGAGGATGGGGATGAGAATCCAGCCTGGAGAAGCATCAAAAAAGACAATATAAGGTGGGAGTGTGAATGAAATTGCTGCCAGTGGAGAGCCTTCAGGAAGGTCCACATTTAAGGGGAGGAAGAAGAACCAAAAGAGGACAATTGAGAGGCGTTTCCTGTAAGATCGGAAGTGAGGTTTCAAGGAAGTCAGGAAAACACGTGGATTTCAAGGAAGAGCTCCATGCTGTGACTTGTTTCGTTTATAGTATAATCATGTGGTTGTATCTTTTCCCTTTCTCATCCTTTCCCTTTGGAATGGCCTCACAAAATGGGCTGTGCGGAGGTCAGTCCTGTATCACGTCTGCGTTCATTATCTTTGCGGCTCTACCACCTGTTTATTCATGCACAGCGACCGGCCTAGAGTCATGAGCAATCAGTGACTTCCTTCAGAAACTATCCTCATTGCTGACAACATGACTTATGCAGCTCCTTCTGTGTTTCTTAGGAAGGCACAGCGAGGGAGGAGAGCTGGATGATTTGTTAACTGGGAGTGAGGTGGGCTTACATTTAGGATTTCCCTAATTCAAGCTTCAGGTTTGTCTCTAGGAGTAATACAATTTTCATAGCAGTAATAACTACCTCCAAGCAAAAGTCCTCTTTTGCCCTTCAGTTGTCACGGTAGGTAGTCAGCTCTACTCTTATCAAATGGGATATTAGCCCATTGTATCTCAGGGTCCCTCTATCGTGTTTTACCTGTAAGAATTTTCTATGAATTTCGTATCAAGAGGATAAAATACTTGGCTTCTTTGGGGGAAATGATGTATTTTCTCCTTTCTAATAATAGGAGATTAAAAAGAAATTATGTTTTCCTTTTTCCTAAATTACCAAGAAATTCAAATCCAAGTTGTAACTTCAATCATCTCAAGTATTGACCATTGTCAGTCATATACACACTTCTTCCTTTTTCACTCTCAACCCTATTTTCTTATTTTTATTCATATTTCTTCATTTTTCTTTTTGAAAGCCACCTCAAATCTTTACGATAGAGTCAGAGCATAAATAAGTGAAATAGTTTTACTGTTAACTAAATGTCCTTCTACACATTGTCTCATGTGCTTATCAGAGCAGCCCATCGAATAGCTGGCGTGAGTACTCCCACAAGAGAGATGAAGGAACTGAGCCTGGGTGAAGTTAAGGACCTTCACTTCACCCAGACAAATACAAAATGGGATGTGGACGGCCCCCGGTCTCCTTTCTTCAATGGCGGTAGTCATTTTAGCCTTTCTTGCTCAAACTTTTGTGGGCACCAAGTTGATCTGTAAATAGCATATGGTTGGCTGGGATAGCTCTCGTTCAGACGGGAAACAATCACTGACATAACAATCTATTATTCCTTGTAAATTTTTCTTCTTGATGATAAAACATTCCATGCTTGTATCTCCTACCCAGGTTTTATAACTACCCAGAAGCACATGAAAGAGGCCTCTTTCAGCAAGTATTCTTGATTAAGTCATGAAAATGGAATTGAAGCTCATTCTTCCCCTTCATGGGGTAAGTAACTACTACTATGGGTAATTCTAATCCTCTCATAATATTCAAAAAGAAATGGAAATACTTCTTGTGTGAACATGGCATAACTTCCAATATCTAGATCTGTCTTCAGAATGTTTCATAAAAGAGGGGAATTTCAAGTTTTTAGTTCAGTTGTGGTTTTTATCACTGCTAAATATGTTTTACATGGTTTAGAATTTTAGTCATTTTGATCTACTCATATGTAGACCTACGTATGAGTTTTGATCATTAAATTAACACAATTCTTTTACTCACTTTATAAGCACTTTTGAGATTCCTTAGTGAGTGGCATCTGTGCAGAAAACTGTCATGCGGACTCTGAAAAGTCATGGCCACATGTAAGAAAGATTTCAAAAGGCCAGATTGCTGTGCAGTGGTACTTGTCTTCATTCCAGATGCCCTAGTTTGGAGCATCCACCCCTTTTGGTGTGGACACTGACTGTCTTTAATTGGAAAGACTTATTACCACTTTGCAAGTGATTAGAACTGAGTCATCCGAAGTGAGCAAAATTGGCTTTTGAGTAAAGGGCTATATTATTGAGTTTTCACCAGTGCATTGTGCCTAAAGGACTTAAAATGATCTGAAACAGTTCACTCTCCTCTGTCCATACTCACAAAATCATTTATTTTCCCTCTTCGTTGTATTTTATTTTTCTTTAGAGGTTCTAATGCATGTTGAAAAGAAAAATTCTATATGTAGAGATGCGAATATTGCAAAATTACATTTATTCTAATGAATTAGGGATGTGGGCATATTTGAATTTGTGAGAAGGATGACTTATAGATAGCTGTTAAACAAATGTGGCTTTATTACTTTAAACTACATATAGCAACTTCAACAAAACATTATAAAACAGAAATCCTTAAGGAGACCTGTTATAGTATATCATATGAGCATTTTGTTATTAGCATATAGATTGGGTGTATGTAGGAGCTTGTAAAGTGCCCGAGGTTCACTGAAAATAGCTTATTGTGTCTAAAAGAGTACATAAGACTGGAAAAAAATGTTTAAAACACCATATGTTATCTACCTATAAATAAAATGTTTGCAGAAGAAAGGTAAACGTCAGCCCAGCTCATGATCAAATTATCAAAAGATTTTAAATTCACTGAAGTCCTAAATTAATGAGATATTACCATGTGTGCATGAATAATCTAAGGAATAAAATTTGCTGATACGTCTCTCATATGGGTATTTGTGCTAATGAATCAGGATCCTATTTACACGATTAGTCCCCAAAGTAATTGCTTATTTGAAGAAGTTCTGTCTTATGGGCTTTCAGTTAATTAAATCCATTTGCATTTTATGCACACATTTTAAATTCTCAAGTCCCGTTTTTCATAAGTCAGATTCAAATATGTTCATGTGATAATACCTCTCATTAAGGCATTAGTCTTTCATTTTTAAAGGAACTTTCAGAATAGCCATATGCATAAAATGCTTATTAATGAAATCCAATCAATATTTTAGAGAAGTCAACCAATTAAATGTTGTTTTCTTAGTTTAAATTTTCCTATTTGTAATGGTGATTGCCATGCTGAATATGCCTTCAATTTCTAATTTTTCGGTTAGTTTCACTTATTCAATTTTTTTTTGTCCTGCTGTCGTTCTGCATGGCAGTTTTTAACTTCTAATCATGCCATGGGATTACAAGCATCCCTTTCCTAAAGAGTAGCTTTTTCAAAGTATGTGCATATTAACTGATCTTGCCAACCCAACTGGGAGATCACTAAAGTATGGAGAAAAACTTTTCTAATACTGAAGGACAAAGTATAGTAATTCACAAAGTTAGGTATGTTTTTAAAGGCATAGTTTGCTTAAGGTTTTCAAATATTTGAGAAGTTGGGAATTAAAGTACACAAGTCATAAAAAAAAAAATTGTAAATGCCTTCATTAGATCCAAACCATAGTAATCTCGCGGTGCTACCCTAGCTTGGAACCTTGAAAAAGCTACTGAGGTTAGGAGAGGAGAAGCAGCAGCAGGACAGGCGAGATGAAAACAGGGGCCAGGAAGAACCACAGGACGCGCACAGTGGACCCAGGCTCTAAAATGAAAGAACGTGGCAAGGTCAGATGCCGGGAAACACACAGAGGGGCACAATATGGAAAGCAGATTTGAAATCCCGGTTTTATTTGCTTGTTTGTTTTTGGCCGCGCCTCACGGTTTGTGGGATCTTAGTTCCCCAACGAGGGGTCGAACCCATGCCCTCACAATCCCCCAGCAGTGAAAGCGCAGAGTCCTAACCGCTGGACTGCTGGGGAATTCCTAAAAGCCTGGTGTTAAATCTTGCCTCAGTGACCTATTTCTAGGTGCTTATTAGATGTTTATCTAGTTTACTGTTTATCTGGGTTTATTAATTCCTCTTTGCAAAGAAGACGTAAAATGCAGAATCTGGATATAGGTTCCAATTCCAGCCTAAGATTATATCTGAACAAAAAAATGTGTAGAAATACCGTAGAAAAAAAGGAAGAAAGAAATGATATCCTACAATCAGCATATGACAGTTATTTTGTCCTGTTTAGCAGTATTGGTCAATAATGTAATTTTGTTGTCATCTTAACCTGGGATTATACTATAGGTATAAAAAGAAAAACAATTTTTGATACCCTGAAAAACTTATACACTTTGCAATAAAATAAACAAATTTCATTCAATTAAATCTTACTGATTCATTTAAGCAATGATCTATGTTAAGTTTAATACCAATAGTCTCCTCAGAAGATACCATTTTCTTTGTAGCTGGAATTGCCCTAAGGAAGCACTTCTCATTTAGAGAAAGTAGGAATAAAGCACTTGTATTACCATTTGTACAGATTTTTAATACTGAATAAAATATTAGTGTTTAGTGTAATATTGATTCTCAACGTAATACTCCTCCCTAATGGCATGCTAATTGGTTAGAATTAAATCAGACAGACTCAAAAACCCTGAGAACAGACCATCTAACACTTGTAATTTTTTTCATTAGTTTTCAGAATTCCAATTAAAATGGAATTAATCTGTCAAATAAAAGACCATGATTCAACAGAAATTCTGTGTACTATGTCTTGTACACCCTTTCTTCCTTCCCAATGCTCCACCCCATGATGAAATATAAGAGTGAAGAGGGGGCTTCCCTGGTGGCGCAGTGGTTGAGAGTCCGCCTGCCGATGCAGGGGACGCGGGTTCGTGCCCCGGTTCGGGAGGATCCCACATGCCGCGGAGCGGCTGGGCCCGTGAGCCACGGCCGCTGAGCCTGCGCGTCCGGAGCCTGTGCTCCGCAACGGGAGAGGCCACGACAGTGAGAGGCCCGCGTACCGCAAAAAACAAAAGAGTGAAAAGGGTGGGAAAGAGGGCACTCCTTCACTTATGAGTTTCAACCATGGAATAACAGCATTCTAGAGGCAGGTGATCTACGTGCATTCCATCTCTGTAATTTACTAACTGTGAGACCTCAGCCATTTACTTCACCCTCCTGGAGCCACAGTTTCCTCAACAGTAATGTTACTAATCTAATAGTACTGACCTCCCTCGAGTTGTTGAGGAAGTAACACAGAGGTTCTCTCTCAACTGGGGGCGATTTTGCCCTCCAAGGAGACGTCTGGCAATGTCTGGAGATAGTTTGGGCTGTGACAACTGGAGGGGGTGGGTGCGCCACTGGCACCTGGGGAGTAGAGGCCAGGGATGTTCCAAACCTTCTTAAGATGCACAGGACAACCCTCCCCACTCCAAAAAGTCATCCAGCCCAAAAGGTCGGTAGTACCAAGACTGAGAAAGCCCGGAGCAAAGTGAAGTGGTGTACGCGATGAGCACAGTGTCTGACACACAACAGGCCCACAGTAAATATTAGTATAGTTACATTGTTATTATTGTCATTATTTATTGGAGAAGGAACTCCAAGTAACCTGCCTGGTATCAGGACTGAATAAGCAATTCGGGAAGCCCATCCCAGCACAGTCAGTCGTGCCTGTCAGCCACGTCATCTACTTGGGGTGGCCAATTTTTAGGGACAGACTGACCCACTTAATACTTGACTAGTGTAGCACGCGCATAAACAGGATCGTACCAAAGTTCGAGGGCTATCATTTAATTTTTACCTTCTTAGAAATTCGAAGGAAATAGGAAAGACAAATAATAACTTACAGTCACAGGTGACTTTTACTTTTTAACTTCTGCTGTTAGGAATGGCTCAGGAGTCTTCCTGACAATCATTTACTTTATAAAATAAACTGATGTTTGGACAAATAGCTAGGAAATATGGTCTTCTGATTAATATAAGATCCTGATTAATTGTTTATATGGTACGTGAACATGATCAATTTCAAAACCAGCTGAATGCAACCATACAGTTTTAGCTTTGAGGGCGGGGGAACTCTTGCTTAATGCAAGATTATTTTGGTCAAAAAAAACTTGTATTTCAGCTTTATAACCATCAAGCTGTGTGACTTTGAATAATTTGCCTAACTTCTCTGAGCTCAGTTTCCTCACCTGTTTAATAGGCATAAAATTACCTCATAGGATTGTTGAGGGATATTAGCAGTGAATAAATGGCAGCAGTTATTATTTTCATTCTTATTATTTCTTCTGGGAACCTTGCATTGCTTTGCATGGCCATCAGTTCTCATTCTAAAGAATGATAACCAGGATATATAGGTACTTTTTTTTAATTAACAGAGGAAGCTCAAATTATTTCCATTACCTCAATAAACAAAATCTTAGACTTGCTTCAATAAAACTGATTTAAGATGAAAAAGGAAAACATACATATTATACATGGAATTTTCCAGTGAGAATATTTTTAAGGAAACAGTGGATTTCCTAAATTAAAGAACAATTGATGTGCACATCTTTCTCTCATATTTTAATACAGTTGATAATCCACTTTTTAATTAGCCACCTAATTATAATTCAATAGAAATTTCCCTAGATGAATGTAGTAACCTACTTCAGAGAGAGAAATGGTGATGTGAGTAGGCGATCCTACTGTGAATTTTGACACTTTTTCAGGTCCAATTTGTTCCAAACCTAAACCACCCAGGAGAAACGGGGAGAGCTCTGTTGCATAACCTAATAATTCAGACTGCCAGGAAGGGAGACTATAAGGCTGAATTCACCTTTTGTCAGTATTTATTTTTTTTTTTAATTTATTTATTTTTTTTGCGGTACGCGGGCCTCTCACTGCCGTGGCCTCTCCCGCTGTGGAGCACAGGCTCCGGACGCGCAGGCTCAGCGGCCATGGCTCATGGGCCCAGCCACTCCGCGGCACGTGGGATCCTCCTGGACCGGGGCACGAACCCGAGTCCCCTGCATCGGCACGTGGACTCTCAACCACTGTGCCACCAGGGAAGCCCTCGTCAGTATTTTTATTTCTCCATTTCTTTGTTCCCTGAAGGAGACTCAACTATTTTTTTTCTTCCCATCATTCGTATGTTTTAAATTTGAAAATAAAAACACAATTAATCCAAATTATGGCTTCCTTCATTTTTCTTGCTGGTCTGCATTCTTCTTAACTCTTCAAGTTTCCACAGCTTCCAACTGAAAGGTCTTGATTTTTTTTTGTTTTTTTGTTCTTTTCGGTTTCCAGGACCAAAAGGTACTTGAGGAGACAATTTCAACATCATAATAGGCATCTCTTTGATTCCACAACCCAGACCCTGTGTTAAGGAAGGAGATTTTTTTTTTTTTAATATATCCCTTAGCAAGAGATATGCAAAGTTCCCAAGCCTTAAAATGTTATCATTGGTTATCCATCAACTTAGTTTAAAATGTTTTCAGGGCTTCCCTGGTGGCGCAGTGGTTGGGAGTCCGCCTGCCGATGCGGGGGACACGGGTTCGTGCCCCGGTCCGGGAGGATCCCGCATGCCGCGGGGCGGCTGGGCCCGTGAGCCATGGCCGCTGAGCCTGCGCTCCGCAACGGGAGAGGCCACAGCAGAGAGAGGCCCGCATACCGCAAAAAAAAAAAAAAAAAGTTTTCAGACTTAACATTTGGTGCTGAGGACATGGATTGCTTTATTGAACTCTCTCTTCCAACCAGTTTTAGCTTTGTGTAGTTACAACTTCAGTGTCTTTGCATATAACTCTGAACTATTGTCTCCCAAGTCCTGGCTCATATTCATTAAATTTATGCAGAGAGGAGAGCTGAACTTTTCATTTTAATTATCTCCTTGCTTCCACCCTTGCACCCTACCGTCTCTTTTCTTTTCTTTTCTTTCTTAATTTTTATTTTATATTGGAGCAGAGCTGATTAACAATGTTGTGTTAGTTTCAGGTGTACAGCAAAGTGACTGAGTTATATATATACATGTACCTATTGTTTTTCAAATTCTTTTCCCATTTAGGTTATTACAGAATATTGAGCAGCGTTCCCTGTGCTATACAGTAGGCCCTTGTTGGTTATCTATGTTTTAAAAATAGCAGTCTGTACATGCCAATCCCAAACGCCCAATCTGTCAATAAAGTGTAAGTCAGGTCATTTTGTTCCCTGACTCAAAACTCTCCAGTGGTTCCCTGTTACAATCAGAGTAAAAGCTAGAGCCTAACAGTGGTCCTCAGTCCATCTATGTTTCAGCCCACTCTGACCACTCTCTCCTCCTTCCCCCATCCCCACACTTACTCCACTCCAATCACTACAGCTCGCTATAGTTCTGCCAGCACAGCAGGCATGTTCCTGCCTCAGGGTCTTTGCACATGCTATGTCCCATGTGGGACACTCTTCCCAGGGAATCCACATGACCTGCTCTCTTATCTCCTTCAAGTCTTCCCTCAAATGTCAACTTCTCAGTAAGATCTTCACTGACCACTCTTCTAAAAATGCAACCCCTTCCCACCAATTCCTATTTTTCTCCCCTGATGTATTTCTCACCATGATAATCGCCACCGTCTGATAAATTATATAACTGACTCATTTATTGCTCATTTATTTATTGTCTGTCTCCCTCCACTAGAATGTAAGCTCTATGTGGGCAATGATTTTGGTTAGTTTTGGCTGGTATCACGCACTTGATATTAGTTAACTTGAACTGAAGTAGAACTGTTGCCTTACTGACCTTATTTTTGTTTCCCTCAAAGCCTTAATTTTGCCCTCCCTGGCTTTTTCTTCTGGTGCTCTGCCCTTATGATAGTTCCTTTAGGAAAACTTCAATGCCCCTAACCCCGAGTTGGATTTAGGAAATGGAGGAAACAGTTTCACTGTGTTTCCTTTTGATCTCTGATAAGCTTCAACTGGGATAAGTATGCATTTTAGCCATGTTCCTTTCCCTGTTACTTTTCCTATTAGACAAGGAGACTGTTATCAGTAAAAGGGTAAATTGACTGGGATAGATTAGATTCCTGATTAGAACACTCCTTGGTGAATCGTGATGCAAAAAAGAGATACTGATGAAAATGCCAAGTGCTAAAAATAGTTAAATGAAAGAAAACGTGAGGGTTATTTCCCTTTGGACCTAGGTAGACTTTTTCTAGCACACACATTCCTAGCATAAATATTAGAGCCTTAAACCTGATTCGAGCAAATACATACCTCCCGATGACAAGAAAGCCATCAATATAGTCCATGACCAAAGATTAGTCGCTGTGTATCATCGCTGATGACACATGATACATAGAGGAGATTTGGCAATATTTCAGACTTCTCCAGTCAGCCATTTGTCATTTCATAGTGGAAGATGAGGAGGTATTTCTGTATTAACGGCCGCTATAAAAAGGAAGTGAGTGAAGAAATGCCTGATGTGTTTTATCATTGAGAGTCAAAGGGACACTTGACAATGTTAAAAATGTGCTGAATGGATTACAGGTTTCATACAGGTTGGTCTTCTAAATGATAAGATTCCATTAAAAAAGAAGAAGAAAAGGTAGAAGAGTGAGGGAAATATGTTTTATATTGCTTAGTTCTCCCTTGTGCCCTTGAACGACATTTCTGAACCTGAGCTGAGAAACGGGAGCTTGATTTATCTCTAAAGCCTGTAACGTGTGGAGCAGCGTGATATCCTTGAAACCCTGCTGCTTCAGGCCATGCTGCTGAGACACAGAACGTTTACATCTCAGATGAGTTCGATGCAATGTGCAGAGACCCGACGTACCTCCCCGCTGATTTAACATTGCTTCCCCATCTCAATCCATAATTTAGAATCAACCAAGCCACAGAGCATGTTCATCACTTCCACCTGATTGAAAACTTCACACCGATGTCCCCTTCGTAACTACTATGTCTATGCAAGTGAAAGACCTAAGTCCCTTCGGGAAAGAACCTTAAAAATGGGACTGGGGATGTGAACAGCCAAGAACTTTGTCTCAGAAATGTTGGGACTGAAAAGTTTCTAACGTAACCAGTAGCTTCTGCGATGCTCTGCAGAATTCCAAAGACACCAATAAAAATTAAATAAAAAGCCTCAGCTTGCTTATGTGTACACTCAGATAGGCAAAGAGATATATTTAAGGCAGAGGGTGTTGAATCTGAATTAGTATAAATATTATTAATTTAATGTTCATACTGTATTTTATGGTTTATAGACTGCTTAGCAATAATTTCATATATTTTCCCTCACAGCACCACTGTAAAATATATCAGCATTTTTTCCCCATTTTATAGATGAGGCAACCTTTAATAAGTGATCTATTTCTTTCCTGTGCATATTGGTTAACTGGTAAATGATTAATTTATGTCTACGTGAACTTCACCGTGCAGAGTATTTATTTTAGTGTGAGTTGGTATTTATCTTACCCTCAAAGCATTACAGTATCCAGTTATATATGCATGTTTTAAAGGCAGTAAAGCAGCCACCAGTAGTTAATGCAACATTAAGTCAGAGACTTTAAATCCACAGTAAATTCTGCATTAGGGTATTTAAATCAACCATCCCCCTTTTCTCCCCTCTCCGGTCCGTGTGGGTCATAAATGGTCCTTCTACAAAATGACCACATGGCACCTGTCCAGTGAGAGTGAAAAGATATGCTGAGATTTTCAGAGTTTAAAATCTTAACTGTAAAATAAAGAACCTAAAGGCTTATAACTACATCTGGCAAGAGTGGAAGAGCAAGCACGTCTGATCAGTGACTTGTGCCCATGGAATAACTGTGGCTGTGTGGCTTCTATCTGGCTCTCTTCCTTCTGCCGTCTTTATTTTTCTGCCTTCATTTCTTCCTTTCCTCTTCTTTATCAATTTTTTCCATCAGTGCGATGACTGTTGTGGCTGCTTGTACGGAGAAGAAACTAATCACACCTAAGTGATATATTAAAGGTTTAATAAAAAAGGGAAACATCTCTGGCAACACTATCGTTTGCATTATTTCTCCATAATGCACTCTACTATACTATTCCTGTAACTGCCCCCTCAATGTGTGCAGCACTTACAGTCCAAGGTTCTCAAAAAGCTTCCTAAGCACTGACTCAGCTAGACCCCCTCGACTATCATTTCACCGCGCTCATCTTATAATTTAGAAGACAAAATACCACAAAGTTCAGTCATTTGATCGTAAGTCAAAAAAATTTTAATTAATTAGAAAACGTGCTTTCTTCTCATGATAATTTATAGTATGTAATTCTCCTTCACTTATTGATCTCAGGACTCCTATATTTAGCCAATAAAACTAAGAGTCTAAAAAATTCCTTGCAGAGGGTCCCTGCCCTAATTTCACATGCAAACGTTTCTGATAAAGTGTAACTACTGGCATGTTAGCTGTCAAAGGCAGGTGATTCACAACACATTGTGTGTGCTGGGTATTTTAACTCTTCCCAGAAATTGTCTCTTTCAAAATTAAAATGTATTTCTTTTTATAAATTTTTTTATTTTATTTATTTGATTTTGGCTGCGCTGGGTCTTCGCTGCTGCGCGCGGGTTTTCTCTAGTTGTGGTGAGTGGGGGCTACTCTTTTTTTTTTTTGTGGGGGGGGTACGCGGGCCTCTCACTGTTGTGGCCTCTCCCGTTGTGGAGCACAGGCTCCGGACGCGCAGGCTCAGCGGCCACAGGCTCACGGCCATGGCTCACAGGACTCTCAACCACTGCGCCACCAGGGAAGCCCGGGGGGGCTACTCTTTGTTGCAGTACATGGGCTTCTCATTGTGGTGGCTTCTCATTGTGGAGCATGGGATCTAGGCGCACGGACTTCAGTAGTTGCGGCACGCAGGCTCAGTAGTTGTGGCACACGGGCTTAGCTGCTCTGCGGCATGTGGGATCTTCCCGGACCAGGGCTCGAACCCGTGTCCCCTGCATTGGCAGGCAGATTCTCAACCACTGCTCCACCACGGAAGCCCCTAAAATGTATTTTTGAAACTAAGAGAGCACCTAAAGATTCAGGAAGTGCTATGATATGAATTTTATGCAAGTATTTTTATTATTAAAAATGTTGTACCTACTGAAATATAAACTCCATTACATCAGATCTATCAGTAAGACAGTGTATTATGAAGTAATATTTTTTAATTTGTGTCATTCATTTAGGGATCTATTGTACAGTACCTATTTAATCAAGGCATAGAAGTTTTGAAAATGAATTTTTTTAAACAACAGGAGCATTACTACAGATGAATGTCACTGAAATATTATCCCCATGCTACTTGCTTAGACATCAGTTAAAAAAGGAATCAGCACCTCAGTGTGCAGGTTTCTAACTCAGACTTAGATACAGTTGACCTTTAAATGGACACTGTGGATTACTTTCATATAATGAAGACAGAGAGACAAATTGGGAGGTTTTAGCCATCTTACTCTGCTATAAAAATAGAAAAAAATACAAATACAATTAAAAGAAACATTTCAGAATATGGGAGTAATATATGGAGTATACAAATTTCAACCTTCTGAAAATCCCTCCTACTAATAAAATACCCAAATGAAATGCCATTATAGCTTCCCTCACATACTGCAGTTCCAACATCTAATACCGCAAGGCTTTTTCCAGTCCAAGACTTTTTAGTTATTTATTTATTTATGGCTGCATTGGGTCTTCGTTGCTGCATGCGGGCTTTCTCTAGTTGCGGTGAGCAGGGGCTACTCTTTGTTGCAGTCCGTGGGCTTCTCATTGTGGTGGCTTCTCTTGTTGTGGAGCACGGGCTCTGGGCACACAGGCTTCAGTAGTTGTGGCTCGTGGGCTCTAGAGCTCAGGCTCAGTAGTTGTGGTGCACGGGCTTAGTTGCTCCACGGCACGTGGGATCTTCCGGGGCCAGGGCTCAAACCCACGTCCCCTGCATTGGCAGGCGGATTCTTAACCACCGCGCCACCAGGGAAGCCTCCAAGACTTTTTCGACAGCAGTTATTCTTCCCATTTACATTTATTTGATCCGTATTGCCGCTTCTAAATTGGACGTATCATTTTCCTCTGAGAACTCCATGTCCTTACACAGCCTTACAGGAGAACCGTGAATTTACGTCACTTTCTGGTTCAACAGTGGACTAACTGGGCGGAGAGCCAGGTAAGACTCCCTTACACTTGCTCATTCTCCACCACCCCTCACAGAACATGAGACACGAATGTGCGTCCCATTACTCTAAATGTTGAACTGGGCTTGATTCCCAGGTTCTCAGTCTTGTAACCCCAGGACCCACTATTACGGTATTTCTGTTTTCACTGATTGTCATCTTTTTATATAATTCTGTTAGTTTCTGTGAAAAAGAACCATTTCGAGGAAGGATTCTTTTATGGAAAAACTGAAAACTAATGTTCATGCTGAGTAAAAACACTGTGTTCCTTTTCAAAAAGAGAACTTACCAAGTATTCCTGATTTTTCGGAAGTGCATTTGGAGAAGTTGCTGAAACTTAATCTTGGTTCCAGATAAAGTCAGCCCAGCATTTACACAATTATTACCTAGCATTTCCATGCAAACTAATAAATGGTATTTCAGCCTCAAATTTCAGCTTTAGTGTACACTGAACTGAAAAACTCTTACAAGGAAACATTCTTGTGCATCACAAGTAAGTACTGAAAAGGGAAATTCAAAGCGGCAAATATGGACAGGGCCTTTCCAGCACCAATAGGGCAAGAAGATCCCGGCCCAAGAACATGGGTCTCTAGACCATGTGGCACATGGATCCCCAGAAAGAGCACAATCCCTTAGGTTTCCATGGCTTTGAATCATCAGCCATTTACACCTTCCAACTTATTCCCCTGGTTCTGAAGTCAGATCCACTCGGTAACCAGTTCATTGATTACAATAATTCTTCACATATATTTATATCTACATCTGTATCTGTACCTACAGGGAGAAAATACAGCAGTCAATATAACTCATTAGCCTGATAGATATATTTCTTACTGTAAAGTAATATATTGACATTCTGCTGTAAAAAGCTTTTTAATTAACGTGAATAGTGTCAATGACCTCATTTTAAAGTCAGGTAACTCTTGGCCACACATACGGAGGTAGAAGTTCCACTTCTGGAACTTGAGGCTAGAGGGAGATAGACATTTCTCATCCCATATGTTTATAAAATACAGCCACTCCCATATATACTATCACAGTGCCTTCCCCACCCCACAGGAAAGGGAACTAATGCTTGTAAGAAATGACAGTGAGTCTAACGCTGTCCTTAGAGAAATAAAGCTCCTCGTGCAGGTTCACCCAGCCAGTAGGTAAACAGAGGTGAGAATAAAACTCAGGTCTGGGACTTCCCTGGTGGCGCAGTGGTTAAGAATCCGCCTGCCAATGTAGGGGACACAGGTTCGAGCCCTGGTCTGGGAAGATCCCATGTGCCACGGAGCAACTAAGCCCGTGTGCCACAACTACTGAGCCTGCACTCTAGAGCCTGTGAGCCACAACTGCTGAGCCTGCATGCCACAACTACTGAAGCCCACGCGCCTAGGGCCTGTGCTCCGCAACAAGGGAAGCCACTGCAATGAGAAGCATGCGCACCGCAACAAAGAGTAGCCCCTGCTCACCGCAGCTAGAGAAAGCCCGTGTGCAGCAACGAAGACCCAACACAGCCAAGGAAAAAAAACTCGGGTCTGACAGATGTCCTTTCAACTAAACTTATGTCTTACTTACCTTCTACTACTAGCAACAAGCTCCCTGTCTGCTGGAGAATGAACACTGCTCCTATGGGCTATTCTAAACAACTCTAAACCCAGATCTCACCCAAGCAGTGGGTGTTCTGTAAGTCAGGGGTCCCCAGCCCCTGGGCCATGGACTGGTACTGGCCTGTTAGGAACCAGGCCACACAGCAGGTGGTGAGTGGCGGGCAACCGAGCGAAGCCTCATCTGTATTCACAGCCACTCCCCATTGCTCGCATTACCACCTGAGCTCCGCCTCCTGTCAGATCAGCGGCGGCATTAAATTCTCACAGGAGCGCGAACCCTACCGCGAACTGCGCATGCAAGGGATCTAGGTTGCGTGCTCCTTACAAGAATCTAATGCCTGATGATCCGAGGTGGAGCTGAGGCGGTGATGCGAGCACTGGCGAGCGGCTGCAAATACAGATTATCATTAGCAGAGAGGTTTGACTGCACAGAGACCATAATAAATCAATTGCTTGCAGACTCATATGAACACCCTATCAGTGAGTAGCAAGTGGCAATTGAGCAGCATCTGGTGGCAGGCTTTAAGTCAGAATCCGACACTTATTTTAGTCCGCCCATTATTTCATTTACCACTTCCGTCTGCGCCTTTTTCCCACAATGAGCATTGTCTCAGCCACAGTTAGGGTAAGCCAACAAGCTAACCCTAGCCAAAATGAATAAAAAACAAATGTCGCTGGAGAGCTTCTTTGTAAAGGGGGAAAGACCCAATGATGAGACAGCAGAAGACTCTAAGACTGCCCACAAAAAGAAAGCTGCACTTAAAAGAAAATATCAAGAGTCCTACTGAAAGTACAGGTTCATTGCAACAGGTGATTCACATTCTCCAAGCCTGCTTTGTATAATAGGTGGTGACCGGCTACCCAAGGAAGCCATGAAACCTTCAAAACTGCTTCTCCACATGGAGACCAAGCACCCTGCATTAAACGACAAGACTTTGTGGAGTTTTTCAAAAGAAAAAAATGTGAACACAAAGAACAGAAGCAATTATTGAAGGCCACCACTTCATCACATGCGTCTGCACTGAGAGCGTCATTCTTAGTGGCTGACCACATGGCTAAAGCTAAGAAGCCCTTTACTACTGGTGAAGAGTTGATCCTGCCTGTGCTAAGGACGTTTGTTATGAACTTTTAGGAGAGGCTGCAGTTCTAAAGGTGGCACGTGTTCCTCTTTTGGCTAGCACCACAACTAGACGAATTGATGAAACAGCAGAGGATGAGACACAATCGTTAGAGAGGATTAATGAGTCACCGTGGTATGCAATCCAGGTTGACGAGTCTACCGATGTTGACAACAAGGCAACAATGCTTCATTCTGTGTGATGTATTTTTCAGGAGGCTGTGCACAAGGATATGTTATGTGCACTTTTGTTGCCAACCAACCCCACAGCTGCGGAACTATTCAAGTCTTTGAATGATTACATATCAGGAAAACCGAACTGGTCATTTTGTGTAGGTATATGCACGGACAGATCGGCTGCCGTGACTGGACGGCTTTCTGGTTTCATTACTTGGGTCAAAGAGGTCGCTTCTGAATGTGAGCCTACGCACTGTGTCATCCATAGAGAAATGCTGGCTAGCCAGAAAATGTCACCTGAACTTAACGTTTTGGAGGATGTGATTAAAATTATCAACCACGTTAAAGTACACGGCCTTAACTCACGTCTGTTCACGCAGCTCTGTGAGGAGACAGACGCAGAGCACACACGTCTTCTCTTATACACAGAGGTGAGATGGCTTCTAGAGGTAGATCACTGGCCAGAGTTTTTGAGTTACGAGAGCCACTCCAGAGATTTCTTTTAGAAAAACAGTCACCATTGGCACCACATTTCAGTGACACAGAATGGGTCACAAAACTTGCTTACTTGTGTGACATATTCAACCTGCTCAGTGAACTCAATCTGTCACTTCAGGGGAGAATGACAACTGTGTTCAGGTCCACAGATAAAGTGGCTGAATTCAAAGCCAAACTGGAATTATGAGGGTGACGAGTGAACGTTGGGATTTTTGACACGTTTGAAACATTAGCAGAGATTTTGAAAGAGACTGAGCCAGGGCCTTCCTCCTCCCAGCTGGTGCATGACCACCTATCCCAATTTTCAAAAAACTTTGAGCATTACTTCCCAACCATAAAAGAGCCGTAACTGGGAAGGAATGGATCCACGGACCCATTTGTGAATAAGCCAGGTGAATCGACTTTGTCCGTGCTAGACGAGGATCAACTGCTTCAGATCGCAAATGACGGTAGCCTTAAAAGTTTGTCTGAGACAACTTCAGATCTCTATACATTCTGGATTAAAGTCAAGGTGGGATATCCTGAGATTGCCACAAAAGCACTGAAAAGCCTGCTTCCATTTCCAACATGCTCTCTCTGTGAAGCAGGGTTTTCTGCAGTGACAGCGACCAAAACGAGATTACAGAGTAGACTGGACATAAGCAACACACGTCAGGTGTCACTGTCTCCCGTCACTGCCAGGCGAGACCATCTAGTTGCAGGAGAACAAGCTCAGGGCTCCCACTGATTCTGCATTAGGGTGAGTTGTATAATTATTTCATTATATATTACAATGTAATAATAACAAAGTGCACAATAAATGCAATGCGCTTGAATCATCCAGAAACCATCCCCCCACCCCCAGTCCATGGAAAAACTGTCTTCCACACAACCGGCCCCTGGTGCCAAAAAGGCTGCGGACCACTGCTGTAAGTGGTACTCTTATCTCCGTGGACGTCTGAAGAAACCCTGTCTGATCATTCACCTGTATGTATATTTTGGAATCTGATTTTCTTTTTATTTATTTATTTATTTATTTATTTTTGGCTGCATTGGTCTTTGTCGCTGCACACAGGCTTTCTCTAGTTGTGGCGAGCGGGGGCTACACTTCTTTGCGGTACGCAGGCTTCTCACTGTAGTGGCTTCTCTTGTTGCAGAGCACAGGCTCTAGGTGCGCGGGCTTCAGTAGTTGTGACACATGGGCTCAGTAGTTGTGGTGCACGGGCTTAGTTGCTCTGTGGCATGTGGGATCTTCCCAGACCAGGGATCAAACCTGTGTCCCCTGCATTGGCAGGTGGATTCTTAACCACTGCGCCACTAGGGAAGTCCCTGGAATCTGATTTTAAACTGAACACTGTGAACACAACGACATGTGTTCGTAGTGAACTTAAGAATTTATTGTACACTCCTTATCAGGGAATTGGAAAGGCAAAGAGAAACAACAGTTATTATACCAAGCAGTGTCATAGCTGTCTTTCATTGTCTATTCATACCTCATTATTTGGTCTGGCTATAGAATTAGTTATGAGTCCAATTCCAGTGATCACATTTTGTTAATTAATCACATTTGTTTGCTTCCAAGTATACATTTATATTATTTACCTAAAACTAATCCGAGAAAAGGTCTTAAATCTGTTTAATTGGAGCTGGTACGAGTGAGGCTACTACTAACTAATTATAAGCTTAGTGACGCACAGATAGAATATTCTGGATTTTGACCATGCACGTTAGGTATCAGGAGTCTTATAGTCAGCCCTCTGTATCTGCAGGTTCCGAATCCATAGACCCTGCATCCCCACATGATTCAACCAACCGCATATCGAAAATACTCAGTGAGAAAGAATTCCAGAAAATTCCAAAAAAGAAAACTGGAATTTGCCACGCCAGCAACTATTTTCATAACATTTACATTGTACTTACAACTATTTACACAGCATTTACACTGCATTACGTATTATAAGTAATCTAGAGATGATTTAAAGTACACAGGAAGGTGTGCAGAGGTTATATGCAAATACTATACCATTTTATAAAAAGAACTTGAGCATTCTTGGATTTTGGCATCTGTGGGGTCCTGGAATCAATCCCCTTGCTAATACTGAGGGACGACTGTATTTCATGTTATGGAGATAGACGTAAAATTTTGGAGATTATTTTTTCATCTTAGAAAATGATAGGTATCAAATGTCATTTATTAAATCATTCTGATTTAATTTAATGAGGTCATCTTTCCAACTTCCAATAATTTTGCCTAAACTAGTTCAAATATTACAAACTTTTCTTTAAAAAAAAGATCATCACCGAAGACTGAAATTGTATAACCTAAACAGGAACTCATTTCAGTGTTTACCATACCTCCCCACTTTGAATAAATTCTTCCTAATATCTAACTCAGTTCTCTCCCAAAATGTTATCTGCAAGCAATGTAATACTAAATCATCTTCCCTCATCGGGATTTTTCATCCTTTTTTTTTTTTTTTTGCAGTACACGGGCCTCTCACTGTTGTGGCCTCTCCCGTTGCGGAGCACAGGCTCCGGACGCGTAGGCTCAGTGGCCATGGCTCACGGGCCCAGCCGCTCCGCGGCATGGGGGATCCTCCCGGACCGGGGCACGAACCTGCGTCCCCTACATCGGCAGGCAGACTCTCAACCACTGCGCCACCAGGGAAGCCCCATTAGAATTTTGATTGGACAAAGCAACACTCCCACACCTGACCACGTGGCACACCTACTGAATGCCCTTCTGAGTTCTCTTCTTGTGCTTGTAAATGGCATTTCCCGGGTTTCCAGAAAGATGATTTCTGGAAATTCATCTGGAAACATTTGGGGCACTAGTTTTCCTGCTGGGGCTAAGATGGAGCCAAGTTTGAACTGTTTGCTGGGAGGGAGAGCGAAGGGCGGGGGCATTAAAGAACACAAGAGGAAGGTGAAGTCGGGGTCTGGGGGAGGAGAAAGGGATGCAGGTTTCCAGTTCGGTCCCTTGAAGCCTCACCCTTCTGTGGCCCACACAACTGGAGTCCCTCTGTTCTCTCTTTATTTTCCTCTAGGGACAAATTCTCTTAGGACCTGGCCCCTCTTCTACTAGTATAATCTAACCTGCACCTCTCCCTTCATCGACCCCTTAAGGGAAATTTAAGCCAGAAGGTAGAGAGAATTTCAGGAGGAACAGCTTCTAAAAACAAGGAGATGATGATGACCAAACCTCAGATTTCAGTAAAGCCCTGGCCACTGAGATTATTCAAAAGAATTATAGGAATGCTAACATCATCTCTTTGCCCCAAGATTGCAATCATTTCTAAGGGATGGAAAAAAAAAAAAAAAGGGACAAAGTTCCCACCAAGCGGAATCCTTGAAAGCATCTAGAACGTAGGCACCCTCTTACATTCTCTTTCTTCATCTACTCTTCCCTCTTAGCAACAGCAGACTATCATTTCCATTCCAAAGACACAAAGAAAATAGAAATCTTACAAATCTGCTCTCTTTCTCATCTACCCATGTTACCATCCCCTCTAAGCTGCAGGTCCATCTTTTACTGCAACAATGTGTTCCTGGAACTTAAAGAGCAGACAAAGAAAACCATGTGTATCCTGAGGTTTGTTTTTTTTTTTTTTTAAACTGGTCTCAGATCATCTGGGGGTTTTCCTTTATGTCTGCTATTCCCTTGTCTGCACAACTCTGGATTTTCCCAAGGCCAATTCATACCATGGAAGCCTCCCATCAAGAGTCACTCCCTAAGGACTTCCCTGGTGGTCTGGTGGCTAAGACTCCACGCTCCTACTGCAGGGGACCCAGGTTCGATCCTGGCCAGGGAACTAAATCCCGCATGCTGCAACTAAGATCCGGTGCATTCAAATAAAAAAATAAATATTAAAAAAAAAGAGTCACTCCCTTCTCAGAGGACTGACTTCCTTAACCAGCACATCTGAAACCACGACACCATGTTGTTCCCTCTCCTCTTACCTTCCTTCATTTTTCTTAAAAGCACGATTGCTGCCTAGAATTAAAGACATGCTCTATTTGTTTGCTGTCTTTCTCCCCTACTAGAATATCAGCCCTCTAAGAACAAGGATGTGACCTTGTTCGTATCAGAGTCCCAGCACCTGGAACACCGCTGCTACATGGAAGTTTCTCCGTAAACATACGCTTAATGAATGAAGCAATAAATGGATTATTTAGAGCAGAGATGCAGAGGCACTGGAAAGAAGGTCATATAAAAACCACCACAGCAGAATGATGTGCAGCTACATAGCAGAAATTGTTTTAAAGTAACTTTTGTTTTATTTTTTTAGATGATAATATAATCAGAATTGCTCTGACCATCTGAAAACCACTTCATAGACAAAAATGTGGAGGGGTAAATTTTAAAGAAATTACTCATAATCCTAATACTGAAAAAAATGACATTAAGAGCTTTAGGGTATGTTCAGAATTTTTGCAAGCTCCTCAATCTTTTCAAGGCATTTTTCCTTTTGAAATTTATATGCTATAGAATTCTTCTAATCTGTTCCCTGAACTTTTAAAATCTGTTCTCATAAATTTACCATACTTCTCTGATATTTTTCAGAACTTCTATCCCCATCACAGTTTTTAAAACTCTATTTTTATCGTTCTTTAAGATTCCTGTTACTTCCACCTGCTCAACTGGCTCTCCCTTATGAGTCAGAACTTGATTTTTTTGAACTATCAGTTCCTCCATTCATTTCCTCCAATTCTGGGACAATGGAATTGCCAAGAAGGCAGGTCAATGACCTATCTGATGTCCTGAGTTCAGCTGAAAATGAATTCCAGGATAGCTGGTTAGAGACCACCATCGATACCATATGTCATAAAATATTGTCTCATTTAGTCTTCAGACTTTATTCTACCATTAAGGATATACCATAAGAATGAAGGTAATGCAAAAATGCTCAAAAGAGACTTCCTAAGAAATCTATATTCATTCATTCAACACTTAATTATTGGGGACCTGTTTGAAGCCCTTGAGATACCAAAATGAAAGCAAAGAATACACTACTTGGGAAAAGCACACCAATGAGTCTTCTACAAATATTTATTGAACACCTACTATGTGCCAGGCACTATGCTAGGCATATAAGCAGGGAGGAATCATAATATCAATGATCAGACACACTTGGATTTAAATCTCAATTACATTCTAACTTACAAGTTCCTGAATAATTTACTTTATCTAGAAACTAAGACTAACAACACACACTTAAAGGACTACTGTTAGGCTTGAGAAGTTAAATCATCCAAGGTACTGGTGATATAAAGATGAGCAAAATAAATTCTCTTTTCTCAAGATGCTTGAAGTCTAGTAGATAATATACATAAAAACTAAGCATTTCGATAATACTTATTGAATAAAATCAAATCTAATACAGGACAAAATGTGATACTGTAATACTATATTAACTTTTCTACCGAATGGTAAGTTTCTTTGCACACCTAGAGCCCCTAATATAGTATCCTTTGAGTAATGGAATACTCAACAAATGTTAAACGGATGAACAAGTAGATATTTTATAAGTGACTCTTCCACAATATCACCCTAAAGTCATGAAATTTTCTCTTAAGGCAGAATATTTACTTCCAGAAACCTCACTTTAGTATTATTTAAATTCTCCTTTAAGATTTAGAAATGAAAGCAGATTAATATCTGCCTATACAGTAGGATTACAGTAGATACTGTCCCTAATTTTTCAAGTTTTATATAAAGAAGCTTGAAAGCCCTGAGGGTATTTTAAGTTGTATCTCCCATGTAAAAATCACAAGTTGATTTTTGCTCTTCACTTCAAATTCTTTCGTCTAGAAATAAGTAACAATTTGGCAACTTCGGAAATGTTTGGACATTTTCCTCAGTACAAAATGACTTTATAAAGAAAGGCTGAAAGAGCCGGGGTTTCTGCTTGTTGGAGCACTGAAAGGTAAAAGTACAAACAGTGACTAACACGTTAGTCATAACAAGCAGCTGTTCCTTAACAGGACAAGAAATAACATGTTTAAAATTCTGCAGGGAAGTCAGGATAGACAGAATGAAGAACTTCTTATCAGCTGAGAGTGACTCTAAATTAGCTGATCCTAGAAAAGCATGTGATGTAAAGATTTCTTAGGATGATACAGCTATCGTTGAAGTAATTTTAATTAGCTTTTCATTAAGCTTTTCTTCCTTAATAAAAGTTAGGCAGACAAGATGACTTCCCAAGGTCTTAAATTTCTAGCAGAAGCATGAGAGACTTTGCTTATTTTCCATGTGTCCCCTAGAGGGCAGCGGTGGCCCAAAACACAGGAAAGGATTTTCTGTTAGTCTCATCCTCTGGTGACAACCTTCACTCCAGTCCCTTTACCATCTCTCGCTGCTCTGCCTTCTGTAAGCAAGCTGGCAGTGCTATGGTTATTTCTGAGTACCTAACTAGTAAAATCATTAAATACGAGAAAAGAACATTGCATGGAGCATATTTTTACAGAGACTGGAAGGAAAGAACATTATATGAAGATTGTTATTTTATGTTTGTGTATATCACTTCACACACACACATACCCTAGTTGGTCCTTTTTATGCATTTTCATGCATTTTGGAGTAGAGAATGGTGTTAAACATTTGGGGGGGAAATAAGATGGCTCAAGACAAAGAAAGTTTTTTTTCCTTTAGTTGGCTTGAAACAATCCATAGTTATTACTGAATGCCTATTCATTCATTCATTCACTCAGGAGTTACCTACGTGTAAGAACCATCATATTAGATGCTACATTTGGTAATGTGTGAAATAAAGCAACTACAGCAGGGAGCTTATAAATAAGAAGGCGATGCTAAATCACATGATACAGAGAAAGATGACACAGGAGTGTACCCGGCTAGCAGCAATGTGCTCCCCCAGCACATGGTGTGGATTTCTTTTGGAGGCCCATGGGTCTGAAATGCTCGCCCAGTCCAACAGAGCACAAAACTTTCTATTTAAAAGGTGATGACGAAACACAGGAAGCTTCCTAAATGGGAAGGGAGAGTCTGAGTGTGTGTGCTTTTCTAATGCTGAGGTTTTCTTTTTTAGTTACTATTGCTTGTTTAAATATTTTATTCTGCTCATAGATATTTTTACGCAAAGGGTGCAACTTTCAAAAGAGACTTTTTGCAGGGCTGCCCTAAAAGCCTCTTATCATGCTTGTGGCATTTACCTTCCGGGATCTTTTTTATTGTATTCAGATTATTTGCTGATTAAACTTCTTTATTCACTTTCATTTTATGAAATTGGGAGTAAGATGCAAACCTCAAGTCTGTGAAGAAAAAGATTAACGATGTCAGAATTATAATTCAGTCAATATTTGCTGAGCCATTTGGGTCTTCTGTATGAGCAGAGGGTAATGAAAACGGTCTACCTACATGGCAATGAGTGGCTCTGAGGACATTCCTGCCATAACTTTGGGTCAAACCAAATGACATGGTTTGTGTGACTGCTTGTTTACGCAGACTGCTTTGGCTGGAAGTTACACATATTTGCAATACTTCCTGGGGGACTTCTGCCATCACATCTGAATCCATGGTCTGCACTACAATCGAAGGCTTTGAGACATTAGAAAATGGATTTCCAGTCCTAACGATATAGCAGACGGTCTAACTAACCATTTATGATGGTCCAACTCTAGATTAGGAATGACGTATTTGTTTAAGTACATTGAAACCTGTGGATAGCTTAAGTGATATTGCTTTGAAGAGAGCAAGTAGCAGAATCATAGCGCTGTCAGTTATGTACAGGTTATGTTTAGGAATCCAGGACCAACCCAGCAAGGGGACAAAATTGTTACAAGTGGACAAGAAACCATAGCATTTTTTAAATTATTTCTATTCGGCCAAAATTGACTAAGCCAAATTTTATTTCCAGGGCTGCAGTAAATAACCTTAAATCTTCATCAAAGGACGGGTGAGTGTCTAAGTACTTGTCAAGTGTGAAACTTCTTTAGAAGAAAACAGAAAATGAGGACTGTTTGAGAAAGACTTGAACATTTACTCTAGACATTTTATGAGGGGGAAAAAAACACTATATAATTTGCTTCTTCCTGAAGATGTGGAAATTTCCCCTAAAAGGTTAAAAAAAAAAAAAATTGTAGAAAGAGCAGGTATAAGAGCTAATTTGCCCTCCTGACTATTTTGCATTTGTAGTTTGAGATGGGCCTATAAAATGGCTACTCTTAGACATTAATCATTTCTCTCTCCACCACCAATTCTGAGTGCTATATTTAAAAGGAAAATAGGGGCTTCCCTGGTGGCGCAGTGGTTGCGAGTCCGCCTGCCGATTCAGGGGACACGGGTTCGTGCCCCGGTCCGGGAAGATCCCACGTGCCGCGGAGCGGCTGGGCCCATGAGCCATGGCCGCTGAGCTTGAGCGTCCAGAGCCTGTGCTCTGCAACGGGAGAGGCCCCAACAATGAGAGGCGCGTGTACCGCAAAAAAAAAAAAAAGGAAAATAAAACCATTGTGTGTATTTTGATGTATTATCTGTTGTAGAAAAGTGTCTCTTTTCCTGTTCAGAAGGGTTATATGGGAGGTCAGAGATAGCCAGATGATTTTAATTTGGTTCCAACAAAAACTACAGATCACTAACTGCAAATAATTCATCCGCAGCCATTTTCTACCATGTGGCTCATTTTGAAAGTTTCTGCTCATAACACTCCTACCACTGGATCTCAGGTGCAGAAAAATGACCAGTTCCTTTAAAAAATATTATAAATAATCACTACATTTAATTGCACTGCAATAAGATATTAATAGAATAACCTTTTTTTTTTTTTTTTTTTTGGTACGCGGGCCTCTCACTGTTGTGGCCTCTCCTGTTGCGGAGCACAGGCTCCGGACGCGCAGGCTCAGCGGCCATGGCTCACGAGCCCAGCGGCTCCGCGGCCATGTGGGATCCTCCTGGACCGGGGCACGAACCCGTGTCCCCCGCATCGGCAGGCAGATTCTCAACCAGTGCGCCACCAGGGAAACCCCCCTATCTTACTTTCATAGCTTTTTTTAAAGTTTAACTTTATAGCTTTATTAAAAGCAGTTCCACACATGGCAACTCATTTAAACTTCACGCTGATCCTAGGTGGGTGTAGTTAAATCCATTCCAGAGAACTTGGGGGACCTTCCCAAGGTCACATAGCTAGGAAATGGCTGAGCTCATTCTTGGGCAAGGTCTCCCCACTTTGAGTCTAGATCTAAGTGACATTCTAGTGAGTCAGTATTTACAATCATTGCATTCATTTTATCATACAAGGCAGCCTACTTCTAGCTGACGTAAGGTAGTGCTATTATCATGTGGCGGGCAGCACACTCAAAGCACAGGTCTCCCTTTTAGAGAGGAGGAAGCAGAGCCCCAGCAAGTCTAAACGCATCGAGAATCACACAGCTAGTGAGCCGTGGAGCCAGGGACACGCCAGGTGAGTCCAGCTCCGAAGCCACACTGCTTGCCAGAAAAGCACTTTCTTTCCAGGGCGGCTATTATTCTAGACCGGGCTTTCACACTCCCCTAGCTGTTCTATTCTAAAACTGTCGGTGGTTCTGTGCTGACTTCTGCCTCGAGGTTGTACATTTGCATTGAATCCGAGGTTTTCTACACGTTCCAAATGATGTTGGGGTGGGCCCTCTGTTTAAGGTGTAACTTGCAAGGCACGGCGCCTCCCAAACATCAACAGAGGACCAAGTGAAGTAATCCTGGAAGCCTAGCCCTCTTAAAGTGACAGCCACCCCTCCCGTTCCTGTGGTTCGCTGAAGGGTTAGAAGAAAAGGAGGGTCTGAGTAAAGCACACTTGACTCTGAGTACAGAACAGAGTTAGTGACCCTCCCCTACCCACAAACCCAACCCCAAGTCACGAAAGATACGGAAGAGCTGTAGAAAGAAGTTTGAAAAAGACTCCACAAGCCTGCTCTCACCACTGTGGCCGTGATGGGGACAGCATCTTCCTGAAGCCGTAATAACAAGTTCAAGGGTATTAGAGGTGGTAAGCAATGCAGCAGGCCAGTCGGGGGACGGGGGTTAGGTAAGCTTCCAGGACTACCCAGAAGGCCACAGAAAACGCAGTCCCACTGTAGCCATTACAAGTGCTTCATGACTTGGGCTGCGATTGCCCGTAAGTAAGAACGTGTCGGATGGATGGTGGGGACATGGTCCAAAAGTAATATCATTTACAACTCTCTCATGAATATTTCCAGTTTAAATATCTGGCCCAACTGAATAGTTCAAACTCAGATACTATGAATATGACTTTCGGAAAAAGCAGTCATTTATTTGATACAACGTGCTATGTTGCAAACACAGATCATTAAATTTCCCATTCTCTAAGGGGGTACTTTGTTCCTGTGGGCAGCTTATTTACAACTGGCAAAACCACATGCCTGACTGTGGACGTCAGACTCTTGTTGGGTTACTTAGATAAACATACTATTTGATTAAATTCACCAGCGTAATCAATAGGGGTTCTGGCTGTCTCATTAATTACATTCTATGGAAATTCTATGGATGCATCATTTAATTAGATTTTTCACTTAGTACTTATCAGAGTATAGGAAATGTCATCACAGTTTCTTTGCACATAGTAATGAAGTCACTGGTACATTACCAAGATTAAATCATGAAAGAATATCTACCCTTCTGTTTTCCTTCCTGCTAAAATTATTCAAGCTTCTTACGGTACCACCTGTGATAGGCGGGACATGCAGAATTTCAAAGCTTTCCACAACACTTACCAATCTCCATGTCAGAGAAAATTAGTATTTCCAGTCTACTATTTATCATTATGGCATTTTAGACCCTCATAGCTAATTCTTAAGAACATTAACAACATCTACCTTTATTTAGTGTTCAATATGTGCAGTGAATGTGTTGAGTGCTCTGCTTACGTGATCTCACTTAATCTTCAGAGGAACACATTGCGGTTTCTGTCCATTATACAGATGTAGAAACTGAGGCACCAGTCACATAGATGGTAAAGGACAGAGCCAGGACTGAAATCCAGATGTGACTCATACCAAGGCCCATCTAATCTAACCCCCTTATTTCACAGATCCAGCAACCAACCCGGGGGGTAACCTGTCTTTCCAAAGGGCACACAGCTGGAGAGTGGCATACAAAACTAGGATTCAGGCTTCCATCGGTTACCTTTATTGCCATGAGCCATCACTAAAGACCTGAGCTACTCAACTTCTAATTTGTTTCATTTCTATTTCAGCACAGAGCAGCCAGGCTCAGAGACACGTAAGCAATATCCATTAGCACGGCTGCCTGTGATGCGTAGAGCAACCCCATGTTTAATGGACTCTGTCTGAGTCCTTCCTGGCCTGCATAGCTCTTAAAGAGGTCTGGAGTTCATTTATTGCTCACCTGGAGTCAGCACTCGGCATAGTTCCTCCAACGGTAGAGTTGGGTATCTGTGGATTTTGCTTGCTCCCACACCCCTGGAAACTTTTCCCAGGGAACGTCATACTGTGGCTCCCTGTTCAAGGACCAAGAACGGTGACTGCTTCATAAAGAGCCTTCTACTCTGAACAGCACAGATGTAGCCATGGCTTTTCCTTGCATTCAATAACTCGGATGAAAATTTGTATCATGAATGAATGTTGAATTTTATCAGTTGTTTCATCTGCATCTAGCGAGATCATGTGGTTTTCTATTCTACTAATGTGGTGATTTACATTATTGATTTCCTTAATAGTAAACCAACCTTGCATTCTTGATCACTTGGTCTTGATGTATCAACCTTTGTTCAGTTGCTGCATTTTCTAATATTTTGTTCGGGACATATGGCTCTATGCTCCTGACGTCCTTGTCAGGGTTTCTCATATTACACTGGCCTCACCTTAGTCCGAGTGGTGGTCACATAGGTATTTGCATACATTAAAAGTCATTGAACTTAAGATGTTAGACATTTTACTGTGTGTAAATTACACTTCATTTAAGTGCAATTTAAAAAAATCATTCACAAGGCTTTACCTTGTCCTCAAGCCAAATTGATGAGAATGGCCTTCAAGGCTTCTGTCTGCTTGGACAGCTGGGTAACCACTGTTCCTGCACCTTACACTAGGGCCGCAGAAGGCTTCACTTGCTCTAACCATCACATTATTTCACACTCTCAGAACTTTGCTACTGCTCTTCCTCTGGCACAGAATGACCCCCATACGACTCTTTCTCCACCTGGGAGAATTCCTTTCATCTTTCAAGGCTTAACACAAACGCTGTTCCTTCTAGGACATTTCCTGGAAGATGCTGACACCACCCCCCCCCAGCCCAGCCACTGGCACATGAGTTGATCCCTTCTCCGTGCTGCCATTGCACTAGGCACACAGTGTTCTAGCACACAAAACAGATGCTGTGTGTGAATGTTTCTGTCTCCTCTGTTAGGCTAAATGATTTTCTGAGTCTCCTTCTCATCTTTGGGTATCTAGGGCCCAACAGCACGCAACAGGAGGACTTGGAAACACTGAAAGAATGAATGCTTCCTCCAATACAAAGCTGGGGGAAGGAAAAGAGTATAATATGGTGAAGTTGTTACCACTTTATAAAACCAATAAACAAACAGATGAATGTCTCCTCCAAAACAATTTTGGGAGGAGGGGAAAAGATCTGGTATAATTATGTCTATGTACCGTTGCATTAAAAATTAACTCAAGGGACTTCCCTGGCGGTGCAGTGGTTAAGACTCTGTGCTTCCACGGCAGGGGGCCCGGGTTGAATCCCTGATCAGGGAGCTAAGGTCCCACATGCCGTGCAGCGCAGACAAAAAAATAAAAAATTAACTCAAAACTTGGAGGCATAACACAACAACTGTTTCACTTATTTGCTCCCCATTCTGCAGCTTAGGTGGGACCCTGTAGGGGAACCTGCTCCGCATGGCATCGTTTTGGGGTGACTCAGCTGGGGCCGGAGGAGCCGCTTCCAAGACAGTCTCATTCAGCTGGCTGGCAAGTTGGTGCTGGTTGTCAGCTGGGAGCTCAGCTGAGGTTGTCTTCTAGGGCCTGCCTATTTATGGATACACGGGGCCTCTCCACGTGGCTAGGCTACGCTTTTGCAGAACGGCAGTCCCAGCGTAGTCCAACTTCTTACATTGTAAGTAGTTTCCTACGAAGTCTGCAAGCAGAAGCTGCCAGGCCTTCTTAAGGCTTAGGCCCAGAAATTCAACCACACTTTACTGGCTGACGCAGATCCAAGGGCCAGTCTTCCACGAGGGACCCCCCTCGTGGAATACTGAGAGGCGGGGTCCACTGGGGACCACCAAAGTAACATGCTACCACAATGAGGACATCACCATATAAACTGTAAAACTGAAGTCATTTTTACTTCAAACTCCTACTCTTTCCTCTCTGTTGATGGTTGATATTTTCTGAGATTTTTCTGAAAAAAAATTTAGAAGTTCATATCGTTTAATTCCAAGTTTTGCCTTATAGATCCAGTTATGCTTACTCATCAAATAAAAAGAAAAAACTTAGCTCCTCCGACCTGTGCAATATCAAGGTCCCAAACCCTTTAAGAACTAAAACCTTTTGGGTTTCTTTTGCAAGAGACCAGCTCAGAAATGTTGATTTCTAAAGGAAATGAGAGTTTAGCAATTTTATACTGGACAAGTCTTCAGAAAATTTACAATCACATTAGTGTTCTTTACAACACACTGTGCTCAAAATTCAGTGTTTCCAGCCTTCGACTGTATGCTTATAAAAATGGTATCAAGTTCCCTGTGATTTCCTCATTCAGAGGTGCTTGACTTTCCCACCTCCCTAAATTTGGCATTAGCCTTCTCGTGCCCTGTACTCAGTCTTTTAACCACATGTTCTGAGAACCCAATTACTGACTTTGTAATCCGATTAACGGTGGGGGTCTGTGTCTGTCCTGGCAGAGAAAATACACTCACAAGTGATGTCTGCTCACAGTAAGTCCTTCCACTTTGCAGAGGTATTGTACAGTGGTTATGAATTTGGGTTTGAATCTAGACTTAGAATTTTAATCCTTGAACTGCCCTTTCTAGGGATATGATCTCGCACAAATGACTTAGCGCTCTATACCTCAGCTTTCTCATCTGTTCAGTGGAGAGGAGACTAGTACCTCAGAGGGCTGCCATGAGGTTTACAGGATCTGATAAAGCTTGCAAAGCACTGAACAGAGTGTGTCAGGCACAGAGTAAACATTCAGTACATGTTGTTGTTGTTATTATTATTACCAGTGGACAAACTGTTCAGAATACTTTGTTTTTCAGAAATAGATTTACTAAGTTTGTGATTATCCTAAAACCTCGGGCTCCACCCCCTTACTTATTCTGTGGACTTGCTCTGTAGCATTCTCATTAGCAACTAGCATCTGATTCAGGTTGGTTTTGAGGATGGGAGAAGGACGTAAGGTGAACTGACTTCTAAGGCTTAGCGGCAGTTAAGCCACTGCAGCAAATTGTTTGCGAACAGCTGTAGTCACTCCGAAGAGGATTACCAGCCTATTAACAGATGAGGTCCACATGACAGTCTTTCAGTGTGTTCACTGATAAAAGTTAATGGCTAAACATGGTTATGAATTTAATAACATGTTTAAACAAAAGATACCTCATCTACCATGATAGTACATATTAATTTTCAAAGTAGGGACATTCTTTTTTCAAACAACAAACAAGCTTGGTGTACACATGGGTTTTTGTTTCCTTTGCAATCAAACGCTGGACCCTTTTGAGTATCTATCATTAACAAATTTAGACTGAGAATGCTTTCCAATACTGGGCCTGCTGCTACCATGCTACCTTAACTACTTACAGTGTTTTATAATCAGCATTGCTGGTATGCACTGAACTGGCATTTTAAAAGAATATATTTGTGCTGTGTAATGATGGCTGGCAGTTATCTGTGGTTTGGAGTAACCCAGGACAGTTACTCCTTGAATAACTAACCACAATGACCCGCACGTCCACCCAATCAGGGAGGAGCCTCCGTGCCGTTTAGAACGACTGATCCGCGCGGTACACTGCTGTGGTATTCTTAACGTTGATGTTCACAAAGTGTGTTTGAGGAACACTGTGGATTGTTGATAGGTATTCTAAGACCAAAAAGAAGGGAAGCTGGTCAAATAAGCACAGGCAGCTCAACACAGACTACTTCCCACTGAGAAATTAACTTTCACCGATAAATGCCCTGAGAAGACTTGCAGTAAGAAAAATAACTTTGCTTAAGAGGAGGATAAAATGTAAAGTATTTCTCCAACTGACACTACCGTTTATAAAGAAGGACTTTTCCCCTTCATTAACAGAGTTTCACCCAGCGCTGGTCCAACAGAATCAACTTTGGGAAATGCTACTTGACCATTTCATCTTCTGTTTATTAGTAAATTCACCACTAGATAATTCCAAAAGTTCTTCGGTCTACTTTCCTTCAATTCAGTTTTGCTCCCCTCTCCTCACCCTTTCTGACCCACTAAATCACCAGATTTAGCAAATGAAAATACAGGATCCCCAGTTAGATCCGAATTTCAGAAAAACAATGAATAACTTTTTTAATGTATGTCCCAAACATTGCATGGGACAGCTGAATGTAATTGGGGGTCCTGCATTTTTATCTAGCAACCCTGACTCCAAGCCGAATGAGAGCCATCAGTAATTAATGAAACTGTCAGCTTAATTTAGTAACAAGTACATGGGAAGAATTCATTCAATGTTTGTTGAATATGTTTTTTGAATCTTTCACAATAACAAAAGTGTGAAGCGCTTTTTGAGATCACTAAGTCTTTGGTCTCTTTATCATAATTTCAACATGAAAAGTGTATTCACTCTGGACTGCCATGAACTCTGGTACTCCAGTCTGAGCACTTTCATTTTAGAGATGAGGAAATTGGGCCCTGAGAGAAGTGACTTAACTTGCCCAAGGAAATTCTCCCACAAGGAGTTGATAACGGCCAGTCTTGAGTTCTCGTTACCTAACTCTCCAGCCAATGGTCTGAACCCCCAACCGGGCTGTCTTCATTGTTTTACACTGTATTTGGTAGAGCCAGAAAATACCAATTAAAAAAAAAGGTGACGAACGGGTTAATAAATGTTCTGAATAATAGAGTTAGCTAAGTTTACCATCTTAATTGATAAAATCACAATAAAATTGAATACATTAAAATACATTTAAAGCTTAAATTATACTGAACATACCTTAAATTTTTATCATTCATAAGGCACATGAGTATGTCCCAGTATCCCAGTCCCCCATTTCTGTATAGTATGCAAGAGTACAAATTTAAAGAGAATTCCAGGTATCTTTTGGGTGCCTATGTGTTTCTATTCGTAAACTATCGTTCAGGATATGCACACTTTTTTCCCATCCATTCGCCACCTCAAACGTGTTACTGGGAAGAAACATCAAGGCCAGCAATAATCAAACAGTACGAAAGTCATGCTTATAAGAACAACTGTTGTGATGGGTTCCTTTCCATAGAAAGCGGAAGAACTATTTACATGCACAGATGGTATATCTTTACTATTAAAAAGAGGTATTATTTGGACTGAGGTATCGAAAACATGCTGCACCACGCCCAACACATAGTGGATGCTACCTAAATATTAACTAGTATAATTACAGATTAAAAAGTCAGGTGGGGGCTTCCCTGGTGGCGCAGTGGTTAAGAATCCGCCTGCCAATGTAGGGGACATGGGTTCGAGCCCTGGTCCGGGAAGATCCCACATGCCTCGGAGCAGCTAAGCCCGTGCGCCACAACTAATGAGCATGCGCTCTAGAGCCCACAAGCCACAGCTACTGAGTCCACGTGCCACAACTACTGAAGCCTGTGCGCCTAGAGCCCGTGCTCTGCAACAAGAGAAGCTACTGCAATGAGAAGCCTGTGCACCACAACAAAGAGTAGCTCCCGCCCGTTGCAGCTAGAGAAAGCGCACGTGCAGCAAAGAAGATGCAATACAGCCATAAATAATTAAATTTTTTTAAAAAGTCAGGTGGTCATGGATTCAACTAGAGTTTATCATACTAAGTGAAGTAAGTCAGAAAGAGAAAGACACATACCATATGATATCACTCATATGTGAAATCTAAAATATGACACAAATGAACCTATCTATGAAACAGAAGTAGAATCAGGGACATAGAGAATAGACATAGTCTGGGGGTTGCCAAGGGGGAGAGAGGTGGGGGAGGGATGGATTGGGAGTTTGGGATTAGCAGATGCTAACTATTATATATAGGATGGCTAAACAACAAGGTCCAACTGTATAGCACAGGGAACTATATTCATTATCCTGTGATAAACCATAATGGAAAAGAATATGAAAAAGAATATATATATATGTATAACTGATTTACTTTGCTGTACAGCAATAATTAATACAACACTGTAATTTAACTGCACTTCAATTAAAATAAATTAAAATAATTATATCTCAAAAAGAAAGTCAGGTAGTGATCACGGTGTTTATTACTATTATTCATGCACACTAGTACCTTACCTGTTTATTATACTTTACTCTTTGCAGAATATTTGCATGATCTCAAAGTGCCCTTTCATGGATGATCAATGTAATGTTGGCAGTGGTTACAGTGGAACAAATAAAGCCATAAAGGATAATTTTCCATTAAAACTGCAGCTCTGTCTTAAGTCACATAGGTGGCCTTGTATATATGAGTAACTAGAAGAAATTATAACTAAGGAAACTTGTGAAAGTTTTATCATTCACCTTTATTATAAACCAGTTACTCTGGGCTTTCTCGCCCACAGAGACACGACACTTTCACCAAAACTCCAGGCTCCTCTGAAGTGGATCTGTGATGGGAAGTGAGATTTTGTCCCTGGCCCCAGGAGTTATCGGCTATGTTTACAAGCTAAAGGACTAGACTCCTGCAATGTTGATCACGACGTGTTTAACTGCTTATATCACTCACATGTGATTCAGTTAACTACTTGTTCATGAAGCGGGAAGTTTACCAAGTAGTAAATCAGAGGTCCTGTGAAATATTAAGATAAATATAATATTTACAGAGCTAAGGAGCGATTGCAGTTGTGTGCACGAGACATGGTCTTGACTCCAGAGCAAGGAGTCAGATCCTCAGCGCTTTTAGACAAGGAACCATGATGAAAGCAGAAGTGATGACAATTCAGAAAAAGCCTCACAATTCAGCTTTTTTCTGGGGACTGACTGGTAGGTCTCCTTCCAGGTCATTGGCGTTTCTAAAAAAATTTGTATTTCTTTTAATGTGGTATCTATACATAAATTAGTGTACTATGCACTCAATTACTTCAGAATATTTACTTTCATGTGGTCAGAAGATCTGGGTTAGAATTCTGGGTTAGATAGAATTCAGGTTCCCCGTCTGCTAACACACAGCAAGTCACTTACCCTCTAGTAAACTTCATTTCCCCCATCTCTCGAATTTTGAGATAATTCTCAAGGCTGTCATGAAGATTAAGTGACATGTATATTAGAGATGCTTGGTAAGAAGAAAAATGTGATATGAATATAGGTGGAATTAGTTTTCTGACATGAGCTGTGTGTGTGTGTAGTCGATTTATTTTTCTAGTTTCCGCATGTAGTTTAGCTCACTTCTAGGGAAATGCAGCAATTACAAGTCACCGGCACAGCAAAAACCTCAAATCTCAAAAACTAAACCTTCTACCTTATGGATAGAATTTGGTGTCGGCTATTCTGTATAATACTTACAGTCAGCATTTGGGGCTGAGTTGTGGGAATGATATAGTTCCTATAAGACTGATCTTTGCTACTCCGAAATCCAAGGATACACTGTGCTGTACAAGATTTTTAAATGGCTTCAGGATGAGTCATTTTACACTCACAGTGTGTATACAGTTTCACATTTTACAAGACATTTTCATTATTTCATTTAGTCGTAACAACTTTTTAGAAAGTTATTATTCTCATCTTCATCTCATATATGGAAATTTGAAATGCAATGGATGAAGGAACTAGCACAGAATTACATGACTAGTTAGTGGGATGGCCAAAACACAATTCCATTTTCCTACTCTTTCCACTACTCTATGCCCCCTTTAATGTGTCTCCGTTTGGGGTTTTTCGGGGTTTTTTTTGTTTTTTAACTTATGTCATGAAGAGAAATACAGTTTTGTATTTTTTGTATGAAACAGTTGGTCGGGCAAGATAGCCTTAAACATGCTATGACACATAAACCTTGTCATTTATTTGTAATTAGGTAAAGTTGAAGCTTAATATAACACCTTTTGTAATATTAGGAACATAGCTGATTTTGAACAAATGTCCCTTTCAAATGCAGACTTCTTTCCCAGTACAGAGCCCTATTTTTACTTTTTTTTTTAAAAGCAAAGATAATGTGCATTAGGCTACTGTGTTTTTCTTTTCTAGAGGTGTGACATACCAGGGTTACGATCAGCAACGCCATGCTAAACAAAGCCAGCCAGAGGCCCATAAAAGCTGTTTGCTACCTCCTCTTAACACATGCTGAGCTAGACCAGCGGAACACCACCTTAGTAAGAGAGATTCTGACAGGAAGATGAACGTAGTTAGAATTGCCCAGCCCGCAAAACCACATTTTTACCAAACTTGCCCCACCGTAACAGAAAACCTAATGAAGGGATGCATACAGAAAGGATTTTATGCAAACATGCACAAATACATTTAACATGCTATAATCAAAGGATACCTTTTTGTCTATTTCCAACACATGGCCTATATACACTGGTGCCCAGTAATACACGAACGCCAATGTAAAAAGCATTTTCACCTTCATAGAACTGACAACTAAAAAGCACACTGACTGTATTTAACGCTTCTGTCCTTAAATGGGTAACCAAGGAAATGCCAAGACTGAAGGACTAGTTAATTTACACTTGTAGCTTTTAGGTAAAGGACAGTCTCCTTCAGTTGATTCCCACAGCCAAGACTAGCTTGGATTTCCCCAGAAAATAGGAACTTCAGGGACCACAAGGGCTGGTTTGAGTAACAGCTGAGATAAATTCCCAAGTAGTCAAAACCCCACACAGCTGGGCTCCTGGGGCTAAAGGGTCTTCACTCTACCCACGTGAAAGCAATTTGGCCAAAGCCTGCCTGTGGTATTTGGGACAGAAAGGGTTCGTGATGGTATGTAATTCCATGTGGCTATCAATGACATGAGAGCTGGCGAGGGGGCCCCAGACACAATGCTCGACAGGCCCCAGAGCAGTCTGACATCTGGGAGAAGCACCTACTCCGGCAGAAGTACTAAAGGTCCTGAATACAAGAAAGAGTTTCAGGAGAAACAGAGGGCCCGGGAGGATCAGGTCATTTTCTTTTAGATCCCGCAATACTTTGCATTAATCTAGAGCCCCGAACAGGGGCTGTCTTACCTTATTGCCACCGTTCGCTGGAGCCGCATACAGCCCCTCCTGCCAGCTAGGTCCAGACAGACGCCACTGCCTGCTGGTGGGAGCCAGAGCCCCGGTCCTCCTGGGCAGCCAGCGAACAAGACGATTTGTACGGGACGAGGAAGTCGCCCCTCAGCCAACGCTGAAGTCCGGTGCCCACGGGCCTCACTCTGTTCTCTGGTCCAGAAGCATTTCTTCAAAAGCCAGAACACCCGAATACATGAGACAGCATGCCACTCACTAGGTCTCCAGCCACCATCTCTTTAGAGTACCGCAGAGTTGTCGGCTGTTCCACATTAACACCAGGAATCTGCTCCAATAGCTGTTTTTCAACATTGTTCTACCGAACACATCTCTCCTTAAAACAGGGGCATGTCTTCAAACGCTGGTAGCGCTTGTCTCCGTAACACCTGGAACCCGCCACCCAGGATAACATCCTCTCAACAGCCAAGTACAGCATCCTACCGGGCACCCAAGGAGAAGGAGAGAGACGAAGCAAAGCCGGCCGCACTCAGGCTTCTGCTGCAGGCGTAGCTGCGTCGAGCACGCACACACATCACCGGAAGAGGCGTCTGCGACTGCGCGGAGACAAGACGTCCACGACTTGCGCTGCGGCCACGTGTGGGGCGGGCTCTGCGTGTTGGTTACCGACAGCTGAAAACCAAGTTAATTAAATAATCCTGAAAGACCCTCTCTATAGGAGTTTTTTGTAAATACTTGAGAATACTTACTGTAAACACCTGAGAATATTCTCTATAAAACGGATGGCAATAGAAGTGTTGAACGATAGTGACTGAACTGAAAACGGAGTAATCTTAAGGTAGCATTTAATTTGCATCTGCAAATTCTGTGATCCCAGAATTTTTTTTATGTTTATTTTTATTTATTTGTTCCTATTAGTCACGCATTTTATACACATCAGTGTATACATGTCAATCCCAATCGCCCAATTCAGCACACCACCACCGCCACCCCCTGCCACTTTCCCCCATATGTTTATTCTCTACTTCTGTGTCTCAACTTCTGCTAGGCAAACTGGTTCCTCTGTACCATTTTCTAGGTTCCACATATATACGTTTATCTACGATATTTGTTTTTCTCTTTCTGACTTACTTCACTCTGTATGACAGTCTTTAGATCCATCCACGTCTCTACAAATGACCTAATTTCTTTCCATTTGATGGCTGAGTAATATTCGACTGTATATATGTACCACTTCATCTTTATCCATTTATCTGTCGATAAGCATTTAGGTTGCTTCCATGACCCGGCTATTGTAAATAGTGCTGCAATGAACATTGGGGTGCATGTGTCTTTTTGAATTATGGTTTTCTCTGGGTATATGCCCAGTAGTGGGACTGCTGGGTCATATGGTAATTCTATTTTTAGTTCTTTAAGGAACCTCCATACTGTTCTCCATAGTGGCTGTATCAATTTACATTCCCACCAACAGTGCAAGAGGGTTCCCTTTTCTCCACACCCTCTCCAGCATTTGTTGTTTGTAGATTTTCTGATGATGCCCATTCTAACTGGTGTGAGGTGATACCTCATTGTAGTTTTGATTTGCATTTCTCTAATAATTAGTGATGTTGTGCTTCTTGGCCATCTGTATCTCTTCTTTGGAGAAATGTCTATTTAGGTCTTCTGCCCATTTTTGGATTGGGTTGTTTGTTTTTTTGATATTGAGCTGCATGAGTTATTTATATATTTTGGTATTTATATATATTTATATATATAGCTATTTATATATATATTATATATATTTATATATATTATATATATAAATATATATTATATATATATTTTTTGATATTGAGCTGCATGTTATTTATATATTTTGGTATTTATATACCAAACTTTATATATACTTATATGGTATTTATATATATATATTATATGGTATTTATATATATTTATATATAGCTATTTATATATATATTTATATATAATATATATATAATTTATATATTATATATATATACATTATATATATCATTTACAAATAATTTCTCCCAATCTAAGGGTTGTCTTTTCATCTTGTTTATGGTTTCCTTTGCTGTGCAAAAGCTTTGAAGTTTCATTAGGTCCCATTTGTTTTTATTTTATTTTTTTTAATTATTTATTTATTTATGGCTGTGTTGGGTCTTCGTTTCTGTGCGAGGGCTTTCTCCAGTTGTGGCAAGCGGGGGCCACTGTTCATCGCGGTGTGCGGGCCTCTCACTATCGCGGCCTCTCTTGTTGTGGAGCACAGGGTCCAGACATGCAGGCTCAGCAACTGGCCCACGGGCCCAGTTGCTCCGTGGCATGTGGGATCTCCCAGACCAGGGCTCGAACCCGTGTCCCCTGCATTGGCAGACAGATTCTCAACCACTGCACCACCAGGGAAGCCCCCATTTGTTTATTTTTGTTTTTATTTCCATTACTCTAGGAGGTGGGCCAAAAAATATCTTGCTGTGGTTTATGTCAAAGTGTGTTCTTCCTATGTTTTCCTCTAAGAGTTTTATAGTGCCCGGTCTTACATTTAGGTCTCTAATCCATTTTGAGTTTATTTTTGTGTATGGTGTTAGGGAGTGTTCTAATTTCATTCTTTTACATGTAGCTGTCCAGTTTTCCCAGCACCACTTATTGAAGAGACTGTCTTTTCTCCATTGTATATCCTTGCCTCCTTTGTCATGGATTAGTTGACCATAGGGGCATGGGTTTATCTCTGGGCTTTCTATCCTGTTCCATTGATCTATATTTCTGTTTTTGTGCCAGTACCATATTGTCTTGATTACTGTAGCTTTGTAGTATAGGCTGAAGTCAGGGAGTCTGATTCCTCCAGCTCCGTTTTTCTTTCTCAAGATTGCTTTGGCTATTCGGGGTCTTTTGTGTCTCCATACAAATTTTAAAACTTTTTCTTCTAGTTCTGTAAAAAATGCCATTGGCAATTTGATAGGGATTGCACTGAATCTGTAGATTGCTTTGGGTACTATAGTCATTTTCACAATATTGATTCTTCTAATCCAAGAACATGGTATATCTCTCCATATGCTGGTATCATCTTTAATTTCTTTCATCAGTGTCTTATATTTTCTGCATACAGGTCTTTTGTCTCCCTAGGTAGGTTTATTCCTAGGTATTTTATTCTTTTTTTGCAATGGTAAATGGGAGTGGTTCCTTAATTTCTCTTTCAGATTTTTCATCATTAGTGTATAGGAATGCAAGGGATTTCAGTACATTAATTTTGTATCCTGCAACTTTAACAAATTAATTGATTAGCTCTAGTAGTTTTCTGGTGGCGTCTTTAGGATTCTCTATGTATAGTGTCATGTAATCTGCAAACAGTGACAGTTTACTTCTTCTTTAGCAATTTGTATTCCTTTGATTTCTTTTTCTTCTCTGAATGCCGTGGCTAGAACTTCCAAAACTATTTTGAATAACAGTGGTGAGAGTGGATATCCTTGTCTTGTTCCTGATCTTAGAGGAAATGATTTCAGTTTTTCACCATTGAGAATGATGTTTGCTGTGGGTCTGTCGTAAATGGCCTTTATTATGTTGAAGTAGGTTCCGTCTATGCCCACTTTCTGGAGAGCTTTTATCATAAATGGGTGTTGAATTTTGTCAAAAGCTTTTTCTGCATCTATTGAGATGATCATATGGTTTTTATTCTTCAGTTTGTTAATATGGTGTACCACATTGATTGATTTGCGTATATTGAAGAATCCTTGCATCCCTGGGATAAACCCCACTTGATCATGGTGTATGATCCTTTTAATGTGTTGTTGGATTCTGTTTGCTAGTATTTTGTTGAGGATTTTTGCATCTATCTTCATCAGTGATATTGGTCTGTAATTTTCTTTTTTTGTAGTATCTTTGTCTGGTTTTGGTATCAGGGTGATGGTGGCCTCATAGAATGAGTTTGAGAATGTTCCTTCCTCTGTAATTTTTTGGAAGAATTTGAGAAGGATGGGTGTTAGCTCTTCTCTAAATGTTTGATAGAATTCACCCGTAAAGCCGTCTGGTCTTGGACTTTTGTTTGTAGGAAGAATTTTAATCACAGTTTCAATTACATTCCTTGTGACTGGTCTGTTCATATTTTCTATTTCTTCCTGGTTCAGTCTTGGAAGGTTATACCTTTCCAAGAATTTGTCCATTTCTTCCAGGTTGTCCATTTTATTGGCATAGAGTTGCTTGTAGTAGCCTCTTAGGATGCTTTGTATTTCTGCAGTGTCTGTTGTAACTTCTCCTTTTTCATTTCTAATTTTAGTGATTTGAGTCCTCTCCCTCTTTTTCTTGATGAGTGTGGCTAATGGTTTATCAAATTGTTTATCTTGTCAAAGAACCAGCTTTTAGTTTTATTGATCTTTGCTATTGTTTTCTTTGTTTCTATTTCATTTATTTCTGCTGTGATCTTTATGATTTCTTTCCTTTTGCTAACTTTGGGTTTTGTTTGTTCTTCTTCTCTAGTTCCTTCAGGTGTAACGTTAGATGGTTTATTTGAGATTTTTCTTGTTTCCTGAGGTAGGCTTGTATAGCTATCAACTTCTCTCTTAGAACTGCTTTTGCTGCATCCCACAGGTTTTGGATCATCGTGTTTTCATTGTCATTTGTCTCTAGGTGTTTTTTGATTTCCTCTTTGATTTCTTCAGTGACCTCTTGCTTATTTAGTAACGTTTTGTTTAGCCTCCATTTGTTTGTGTATTTTACGTTTTGTTCCCTGTAATTGATTTCTAATCTCATAGCGTTGTGGTCAGAAAAGATGCTTGATATGATTTCAATTTTCTTAAATTTACTGAGGCTTGATTTGTTACCTAGGATGTGATCTATCCTGGAGAATGTTCTGTGCACACTTGAGAAGAAAGTGTAATCTGCTGTTTTTGGATGGAATGTCCTATAAATATCAATGAAATCTATCTGGTCTATTGTGTCATTTAAAGCTTGTGTTTCCTTATTAATTTTCTGTTTGGATGATCTGTCCATTGGGGTAAGTGAGGTGTTCAAGTCCCCCATTATTATTGTGTTACTGTCAATTTCTTCTTTTAGTGCTGTTAGACATTTCCTTATGTACTGAGGTGCTCCTATGTTGGGTGCATATATATTTATAATTGTTATATCTTCTTCTTGGATTGATCCCTTGATTGTTACGTAGTGTCTTTCCTTCTCTCTTGTAACATTCTTTATTTTAAAGTCTATTTTATCTGATATGAGTATTGCCACTCCAGCCTTCTTTGGATTTCCATTTGCATGGAATATCTTTTTCCATACCCTCACTTTCAGTCTGTATGTGTCCCTAGGTCTGAAGTGGGTCTCTTGTAGACAGCATATATATGGGTTTTGCTTTTGTATCCATTCAGCAAGCCTGTGTCTTTTGGTTGGATCATTTAATCCATTCACGTTTAAGGTAATTATCGATATGTATGTTCCTATTACCATTTTCTTAATTGTTTTGCATTTGTTTTTCTAGGTGCTTTTCTTCTCTTGTATTTCCCACTTAGAGAAGTTCCTTTAGCATTTGTTGTAGAGATGGTTTGGTGGTGCTGAATTTTCTTAGCTTTTGCTTGTCTGTAAAGCTTTTGATTTCTCCATCGAATCTGAATAAGATCTTTGCCGGGTAGAGTAACCTTGGTTGTAGGTTCTTCCCTTTCATCACTTTAATCATGCCACTCCCTTCTGGCTTGTAGAGTTTCTGCTGAGAAATCAGCTGTTAACCTTATGGGAGTTTCCTTGTATGTTATTTGTCATTTTTCCATTGCTGCTTTCCATAATTTTTCTTTGTCTTTAATTTTTGCCCATCTGATTACTATGTGTCTCGGTGTGTTTCCCCCTGGGTTTATCCTATATGGGACTCTCTGCACTTCCTGGACTTGGGTGGCTATTTCCTTTCCCATGTTAGGGAAGTTTTCGACTACAATCTCTTCAAATATTTTCTCGGGTCCTTTCTCTCTCTTTCTTCTCCTTCTGGGACTCCTATAATGCAAATGTTGTTGCGTTTAATGTTGTCTCACAGGTCTCTTAGGCTGTCTTCATTTCTTTTCATTCTTTTTTCTTTATTCTGTTCCGCAGCAGTGAATTCCACCATTCTGTCTTCCAGGTCAGTTATCTGTTCTTCTGCCTCAGTTATTCTGCTATTGATTCCTTCTAGCGTATTTTTCATTTCGGTTACTGTATTGTTTATCTCTGTTTGTTTGTTCTTTAATTCTTCTTGATCTTTGTTAAACATTTATTGCGTCTTCTCCATCTTTGCCTCCATTCTTTTTTCAAGGTCCTGGATCATCTTCACTGTCATTATTCTGAATTCTTTTTCTGGAAGGTTGCCTATTTCAGTTAGTTGTTTTTCTGGGGTTTTATCTTGTTCCTTCATCTGGTACATAGCCCTCTGCCTTTTCATCTTGTCTATCTGTCTTTGAGTGTGGTTTTTGTTCCACAGGCTGCTGGATTGTAGTTCTTCTTGCTTCTGCTCCAGGATATATTTTTGAAGGAAAAAAAAAATCTCAAAACTCAGTAATTAAAAAAATCCAATTACAAAGTAGGCCAAAGAGATGAACAGATATTTCAGCAAAAAGAGACATGGGATATGAGATGTTCAACATCATTAGTCATTAGGGAAATCCAGATTAAAACCACAATGACTTGTCCCTACAAAGCTACTGTACAATTGAAAACAAATATTTTTTAATACTGATAATACCAAATACTGGTGAGATCTTGGAGGAACTAGATTTCTCATACATTACTGGTGGGAATGTAAAATGGTACAGCCACTCTGGAACATAGTTTGACAGTTTCTTAGCATATGACCCAGCAATGGCATTCTTGGGCATTCATCCCAAAGAAATAAAAAACTTAAGTTCACACAAATACCTACAATGCAATGTTTACAGAAGTATTATTCTTAATGGCAAAATACTGGAAGCCACTCAAAAGTTCCTCAATGGGAAAATGGATGAACAAATTCTGGTGTATCCATCCAATAGTTTACTTAGCAATAAAAAGAAATGAACTACTGATATATGCAACACCCTGGATGAACCTCAAGAGCATTCTGCCTAGTAAAACAAATTTTTCATTCAATCTCAAAACGTTACATACTGTATGCTCTTATTAAAGTAAGCCTCAAAATGTCAAAATTCTAGAGATGGAGAAGAGATTAATGGTTGGTGGGGATGCAAATACCAAGATTTAGCATGAAGAAGTTCTTTTATGATGATGAAACTTCTGTATCTTGATTGTGAGATTTTTTTTTTAATCCTGTGACTTCGGTAAATAATTACCATAAAAGGTAGTCAAAAGTCTTTACACCACTTTTGTGCAGTACAATCCTGAGTGTTTAAATACACAGTGTTGGTTTAATTAAGCTTAAGTACCAAATTTTTCTTTTATTTTTGGCTGCACTGGGTCTTTGTTGCTGCGCTTGGGCTTTCTCTAGTCGCGGCCAGCGGGGGCTACTCTTCGTTGTGATGCGCAGGCTTCTCATTACGGTGGCTTCTCTTATTGTGGAGCACGGGCTCTAGGTGTGTGGCTTCAGTAGTTGCAGCACACGGGGTCAGTAGTTGTGGTGCACAGGCTTCAGTAGTTGCAGCACGTGGGCTCAGTAGTTGTGGCTCGCGGGCTCTAGAGCGCAGGCTCTGTAGTTGTGGCACACGGGCTTAGCTGCTCCACGGCGTGTGGGATCTTCCTGGTCCAGGGCTCAAATCCGTGTCCCCTGCACTGGCAGGTGCATTCTTAATGGCTGCACCACCAGGGAAGTCCCACCAATTTTTGTATTTATTAAAAGTGAATGGTATTGATTTTATTAGCAAGCCACAATTTTAGCATACACATGTGGATTATTTTGTGGTAATAGCAAGAACAGGGCAATAACAAGATGCATGGCAGTGCTTCAGAGGATTATTTGCTGTTGTTCTTTTCCTTTCCTGTTGGCAAAATATAGTCTGTACTCATTTTGTCCAACTTTTTTAGAATCCTGAGTTTCATGTGTAAAATTTGGGGGCTACATAGCACCACTGTGGCAACCTCTTTCTCAAATCACTGCCCTGGTTGGGAAGGACTTCCTTAAATCATGCCCTTTCCTCTGCCGCATCTGAATTATTGTTTACACCAATTTATTTTCCTGGACATTCTTCCGGTCATTTTCCCTCAGATGTAGGCATCCAACTGGGTAATTCCATAATGATGGTTAATTCTTTGCCCCCTGGAGAAGAAGCATCCTTTGGAAGGCCTATCTGAGCCTCAGTGCCCCCTAGGGGTGGAGGGCAACGTCTGAACAGTTGCCTACCAACTGGGGTCTTTGTATAGGTGTCCTTCTGGTCCTACCACCTACCTGCTGCTTAAACAAGCCATTTAATTCTTTTTAATTTATAACTGGGGAAATGAAAGAAATTGAGAAGAGGCAGGATGTCAAAAAGCCAATTAGTGGTAAAATAAGGCCTTAGCACAGGCTGACCCAGGTGCAAATGCAGCTGTCAAAATCTCAGGAAACTGCCTCTGTGTGCCTCAGTTTCCTCATCTATAAAATGGTTATGTTAACAATGGCATCTTCCTCATCTGCTGCTGTGAGCTTGAGACAATGTGTTTGGAATCTCCTAGCCTAACCCATTGCCTGCCACATGTGAAGGCCATAATACATGTTGATTCCTATTTCTTTTGAGGTTTTACACTATTTTTTAGCCCCTCTGGACAGTTTGAAGAGAAATGGCTTGCAATAAAGCGAACTGATTGCTAGGAGTGAACAGGGTTAATTAACTTTTCCCAAGAAAGAAATGTGTTCCTGAAAAAAATGTATAATATATTGATTAAACCTTTCAAAATGGAGTCACTTTTACATAGACTAAGCAAAGTCTGTTTTGTGCCAAGTAAATGATCACCCCCTCATGTATCTGTGTTGAAGTTCTTAGAGTAGACGCCCATACTTGACTTTTCATTATCCTCTTCTCTGGGTATCAAAGATTAGGGACTAATAATTCCATTCCCAACAGACAGTTCAGTGAGGATGGCTTAAACAAAGCAGGTTGCCCTTAATAACCTTCCTTGTAAAAACACTGAATATCACTATATTCTGGGGTCTCTGGGAAATTCAGAGAGCACCAGGCAAGACTTGTTCCCCAAAGGGAATATAAACTAGTGAGGAAGAGTAGGAATAGCCAATGTAGTAAAACTCATCTGGGGAGCCTACGAAGGGAGAGCAAGTATTCCATCTGGGAATCTGAAGATGGTTTCTTGGAAGAAACCGAGGGAGAGAGGGGTATGTTCGCATGTATAATTTTTTTCTAATGTTCTGTTTCTTGAGGGATAACACATAGAGACAGCCTTTGCAATAGAATGTGGGTCCCTCTTTCCCAGCCCTGCAAACCTTCAGGAACCCATTAGCTGAGAACTCCTCGAGGACATTGTTGCCATCTTTGTATCCCCAGCCCTTAGTACACAGACAGCCTCCTCGGTGAAGGTTTATTAAAGGAACAAGCCCCTTAAGGTAGCTGAACACATCAATACCTTTATCTCCTAATTGCCTCTTTATAAGCTGGGAATAAGGAGGTTTAAAACACAGTAATTTTAATAGGCTGACTGAAAGCACGTTGAGGGCCGGCACCAGGTTGGTTGTGTTCGCTGTCACCTCCTTAGAGCTTGACAGGGTACCTGACACACTGTATGTCGACACTAAATAAGTACCTTTTACGTGCGTGCATGAAAACTGCCCCTGGTCCTGTCCTCAAAGCTCAAAGTCAGCCTGGAAGAGTAAGAAAGAGTTCACGAGGAAGGACGGACTGTCGTGGGCATCCAAGAATTTTGACAACCCACGAGCGGCCAGAATCAATTTCACTTCCTCACTCAGCCATTTGTAGGCGGTTGTAAATCGCCTACTTACTCCGGGGGCAGCCCGTGTGACCTTACCGCCCCCTGCGGGGACCCCCACGAGCCAAGTCACAGAGGAAGGTAACCCAGAGGGGGGAGCCGGCCAACACGTGCAGCGCCCAGGGGAGGAGCAGGCTGGGCTAACGCAGCCCTTAGTCAGCAGCTGGGCTCGGTTTTGAAACAAAAGCCCATGTCCTCCCTCGGAGTCCGCGGCCGGTCAGCTCCTTGGGGGAAGAAAACCATGCCGCCCAGCCGGTTAGTGGCCCAACTTACTTTTCCGGAGCCTGGGACAAAGGGCCAGCAGTTGTACGGGAATGGGTGGAGTGCTGGGGACAGAGGACGGGGTGGGGTGGAGGTGGGGGGGGGGGCTGGTCGTCCTGCCCCTCCCCGCCCGGCCGCTAGCGAGTGGGGCTGGGGTCTGCCAGGTACTGCGCACGTCAGCCCCGGGCAGTCTGCCTCCGAGGCCGGGCCCCCCCCGGGTCCGCGTCAAGCGGAGGCACCTTTGCAACCCGCGCCCCAGCGCACAGACACACCAGGCCCCGGTTTCATGAATGAAATCCAACCGTGTGGCTATAAATAGCCGCGAAGGCTGCTAACGTCACGGAGCGAGCGGCGGCCGCCAAGGCGGCGGAGCTGGGTGCCGAGCGCTCTGTTCCGCCCGGCCGGCCAGCCAGCCTGAGAGCCGGGTGGGGGCGGGAGGAAAAGGGGAGGGCTGGGGGGCGGCGGCGGAAAGGGGCGAGCCCCTCCGGCCCGGCACCGGGAAGAGCGGCCGCGGCGCCGGGCGAGCCCGGGAGGCGAGGCAGTGCCATGCTGCCTTTGTGCAAAGTTGGGCGGCGGGCGGCGCGCCGCGCGCAGGGGCCCCGCACACCCGCGACCGCGCGCAGTCGTGGCTGCTGCTGAGTGGCGGGGGCCAGCGCCCCCCCCCGCCCCCCGCTCCCCCAGCCCTTGAAGGCGGAGAGAGCTGGCGTCTCGCTCGGCTTCAGGGTAGGTTCTGTGTCGTGAGTGCGCTATGCTGTGAAACTTCTCCGAGCGGCCGCCGCGGAGCCTCGCTCCACCCGCCCCGGCCCCGGCGGGTGGCCTGTGGGAGCCCCGGGCCGCGCGCCACGCGGCGGGCAGCGTCCCGAGCGAGAGTCGTGGGACCGAGCTGCTCTGGGAGCCGCCCTCGCCTGTCTCGCGAGGCCGGGAGCCCCGCCATCAGAGGCAAGCAGAAGAGATTCCTAGGAGCGCCCGTCCAGCCGCACCCCTAACTTGGAGCTGAGAAAATGCACAACAGGCACCCTTTGCAGGCGGGCGGGGCGGGGTGCCGCGCAGACCAGAGGGCTCTTTTCCTTGGAAGGACGGTGGTGGGACTGCAGAGGGGGATACCCGAGCCCCTTGGGCTCTTGCACCCCCCTGACCGGTCTGCCCAGAGTTCGGCGCTCCCCACCACCAGCCGGTGTCCATGGAGTCTGTTGTGAGTTGCTGTGACAACAGTAGGAGCTGCCATGAGGGGCTGGCAAAACACCTTACCTTGTCTCTGCGCGCTCAGCTTTCGGGGAGAAAAACGGGGGGTGGGGATATGCAGACAGGGAATCCAACCCCTACTACAGAAGACGAAGTGGAAGGAAGGCCCAGCTATGTAAAAATGGACCACCCGATCCTACTGTCGCTCTGCCGTTTCTACCCTCAGCAGTATCAAACATCTCAACCGAGGAGCAGTGTCAATATTTAGACTTGGAGGAGCCAGAAACTTAGAGGGGAGCGCCAGGCGCAGGGTTCTGACTTGGTTTTGCACGTCAGCACAAGAGCGGTGCCTTTCGAGCTGACTGCACACGTTTGCTGGGGTTGGGGGCGGGGAAAGGTACGAAGATCGGTATATACACAAAGGCACCCAGACCTAGGAAGACCTAGGAAGTTAAGACCAGAGGAGTCGCCTTGACTTTGAACTTCCCCCAACCCGTGCTGTTCACGCAGCTCTGTTGAACCCCAGCCAGACGCTCAGCTTGAGGTTTCACTAGTTTGGGGCTCCCCACCACCAACCGGGGCAGTGCTGCATATTCTACACCGTATTGTGGATCCTCTCTAAGCTGCGGAAGTATGTTATCAGTAGTTTTCATCTCTGTATAACTGTGCTCTCACTATCAGCAGATATAAATAGCCAATAGGCTCTGTGTGCAGCAAACGCTAGGCTTTTCTAAACATACAGATAAGTTTGTTTAAAAACACTCTTCAGAAATTTGGAGTTATATTTCATTTCCGGTAACTCTGTAGATGCCCAAGAGGGTCACTGATTGCTAGAAAAGAAACACAAGCTCTTTTCAATGTAAATAATGTCTACACACCGCTCCGCAGGTGAAGTGGGCAGCAAATTATTATTCAACTGGGGTTTCCTCTGAGATACCTGGATTGTATTTGGACATATTAGTGGGAAGGGGATTTAACTTGTTCATCCCAGCGTGGAAGACTTTGAAAACTCAGTCGGAAGCAATGAAATCATAGTACTCTAAGCTTGCGCCATTGATTGTTGTTTTGAGAGGAGCGTAAATTTAAGTGCATAGGGGCTATTGTGATCACAGAGGTGAAAATAGAAACATAGGTAGTTTGATGTCACTGGCACAACAGCATAACTTATTAACTATACAAATGTAATCAAATAGTAAAAACCAGAATCATTTGGACTTTTACTTATGATAATATGGTCCAAAAAATGCTATTTTGGAAGAATAGCGTGTCCACTTCGTTGACTTCCATATTGTTAAATGCCTGTAAGGTTTTCCTTGTTCCTATTCCTGAGTTTGTGGTTACATGCTTTATTCTGTATCATCCCCAAAGGCTCAGAAACAGACTTTCAGAAATGCTGCAAAAAGTTAACCTAGCCATTTCAGGAGGTATATGACCCCAAGAAATGCCATTTTAACACCGACACTTGGCAGAAGTAAAGCAGATTCTGCCCTTTTGGGGGGAAAAAAAGGAAAACAATGTATGTTTAAAATGTCAGTGGCTCCCCATGTGCTCCTAGCAAGCAGTAGGATTTATAAAGTATTTCTCTCTTTTGTGTAGGTAAGTCCAGCTGTGAGCAGGGTGTTCTGTTCTTCACTTCCAGCAAGCCAGGTCAGTGTTCTTTGTGCAAACCCATGACCATAAATTGCTGACATCCTGTGTCTAATTCTGAGCATGCATTTCAGAACAAGTTTCTTAGTCATCTGTCTTAAAACGGTTCGTCTTTGTCATGTTTTTATTGACTCAATTATGAATATCACAATTTCAGTGATTATTAAAATTATTCTATTTACTCTGAGCAAAGTGGTACTAAAATGGGCCTTGAATCAGTATGTTCTTTAAAGACTTTTCATTTTCACTTTGGGGATCCAAGTGGCGCCAAAATAGCTGAAGATACTGGGGATTTGGGTGCTTGATAATTAAGATTTTACATCTATGCTAATCTTAGCGCTCTAAAGCTGAAAGAAAATTGATACAATAATACTTGACATTTTTGAGCATGAACCAAAGTTCAGGTAACGTGCCGCATTCTTTATACTATGTTCTCAATCTGCATCAAAAAAATCCCTGTTAGGTGTAACTACTCCCTTGGTCGCCAAAGGACAGGTGAGGAATTGAAAGGTCAGAGAGGTTAGGTAATAGGTTCAATTCCTGCTTCTCTAGTAAATGGAAGAAATAATATTTTTTTTCAAATGCTGTCTTACTCCAAAACCTAAATTCTCTAATTGGAAAAATCTTATCTCCAGTAGAGAAACTGGGACCACGAAAGGTTAAGCGACTTGCCTGAGATAACTTGGTAATTACAGCTTATGTAGTAACATTCAGTGGCACAGCTGTTACAAAAGAATAAATTCCATTCTCTTAAGTATTGTAAAACAGCAAAATATTAAGTATTCATATGTACTTTCTGGCATGGCCCTGTCAAAATTTAAGAAAGTTTTTACCATGGGGTCTCTGGTTTTAAGGATCTCACAAACAGATTTAAAAGACAAGATATTAAACATTCATGTAGGAAAAGTGAGAAAATAAATCGAGATCATACATGCCAGAAGTTTGAACTGAGGGTCAATGGTACATTTACGAGAAGTTCAGCATTTTCCACCCAGTGGGACTACTTTGCAGTTCTATGTATGCATGGAAAAGAATTTCCAAGCACATTTTTGTCAGGATAGATAATAAAAGGGTGAGAGATTGAAGAAAGACAGAATGTAGAATTTCAAACCAAGAGGGAGACATGCATTCGTTTAGAACTGCTAAATTACAGTATCTCAAACTCAAGGTGTTATTGCTTCAAAAGCGTTGAAACAAAATTGTGAGCTGTCTGAATCTTCACAGCATCAATGAGAAAGCATTACCATTTGGCATACCAGATTCCTTCTGAAACCTCAGTTTGTCTGATATGTGCCACATAGATAGATTTGGATACCTAATAGTTAAATACCAGCTAAAGTTCTGAAAATGGCCAGTATTTAAAGATTAAGCAGGACATTTTCAGTTTTTGCCGGAGTTGACAACCGTCTCCTTCCCCCCTTTCATACTCCCCTCCTACTTTTTGTAGAATAATTTGTAACAGTTGTTAATCCTTCTCAGAGGGTATTATATAAAGGGATAATAAAAAATAAAATGGGGAATAGATTACTAGAGAAAGCTTTACTATATCATCTTTTTTAATGTACTGAAAAACCCCAACCCAAGCTAATAACCCTAAAAGCTTAATTAGTTAAGAGATACTTTTAAGCATTTAAGGGGTTGTTATAAGCTGTCCTATTACACCTTTGTCCTGTAAAAGTTGTTATATAGTGTATCATTACAAAATAGATCATAAGAGCACTGTTAGACTGGGAAGATCCCATTACAGGTTAAGGCCTCATTATCAACTGATGTTTGCTTAGCTATGACCATGGTATGTCGTAAATTATCCGTATAACAGCTATAAACCTATAATTACTTAAAGAGTAAAATTATACTCTGAATCCTATGATGTTAGCACCGAAAGAAGCTTCAGAATGAGCATGGTATCTCCAGTAGTAATTTAATTAGCAATCATTTGTTTGCTTTTTTGAACTTCAGAGACTTTGGTTAATATACTTGACTTATCTTAAAACACGCCTGGAAATATTTGACACTTTACTGTGTTTTTTTGCTCAGGAAATTTACCTGTAGAAAACAGGAATTTTTTCTTTAACCTTTCTATTGGTCTTCCTTTTAGAAAACAGGCAGTTCAACCTCATTATGTGAAGGATGGGGTTCAAAGAGTACAGGCAATTGGAATCTGGTTCTTGTGTTCATCTTCTTTTGTTCACCCAGGCTTCCCACCAACCTGGCAACACCAAAGCAAAATTTGGACGGGGAAGGAAAAATAAGTCACAAAAAGTGTGGCGTTTGTAGAAAGGGGGAGGGGGTGGGAGAGTGTTTGAGTGCCGGGGGAGGGGATGGGGAAAGGGAGAGCTTTGGCAGGGAGGGCAAGAAGCAGTCACTCAAACGGATGGGATGTGCATGGATTGGTTATTGACATGTCAGCATCAAAATTGTTCGGTTTTTTTGGTGGGGCTTATAAGCAAAGTCAAGTCACCTCCTCCTAGAATCTTTTGTTCTTTGTGCGCATTGGGCAGAAACTGGGAAATAGGCAAAAAAAAAAAAAAAAAAAAAGCCACTAAAATGAAATGTGGGTCTGACAGGCACTCTTTCCAGATGTCCCAGGACACTCCTGTCTTCAGACACTCCCTCCCTCCAGCTGTCCTGTCAAATACATCAGCATTTCTCTTACAAGGTTTTATCCACTGAGGGTGAATTAGAAGGTTTTTACAAAGAAAGAAAGAGATAGATGCACGTAGGTCCAGAAGAAGCATGATTACATTTCTCCACTCTGCACCTGAGTTTGTTATTGCATAGACACAGATGAATGGCAAGTTCCCAGTGCTAATGAGGTACAGTCTCAGGCTCCATCCCTCTGTGGAGAAGTTTCCTCTGAATTGTTACCCAGTGGTAGTCCAGACCCCTAATGACCACTGGAATAACAATAACCAGTACTTATTATGCTCCTACTAGATGCCAGACACTTTACTGCATTACAGCTAATATTCATTATTAATTCCAATTTTACAGAAGCCTAAGGGAAACTCAGATATGTTAAGTCAGAGAACTAATTAGAGGTAGAGCTTGGATTTGTATCCAGATCTAAGAACTTGAATATATATTTGTTTTAAATATATCCTGGGGGGAAAAAACCACTTTAAAAACATTAAATTCCAGGTTATTCTTGCAGATGGTAGAGTACAGGAGTTAAGTAATTATTCTTGTAGGGTTTTTTGAATTTTGGGGTTTGTTTTGTTTTGTTTTTTTGTTTTGTTTTATATTTGGTAACTTGAACCACTCAGCAGTCTTGTCTGGACAGACTTGTTAACTCTTCAGGTCATTTCTAATATATTTTGATGGAAGTCACAATTGTAAGCAGTTGAGTCATGGAGGGTTGAATCATGGACCCAGAAAGGTTCTTAAGGATACTTAATCCAACCTCATGTAAGTGAAAAAAATCTGCCACCCAGAGAAGCAATGTAACTCGCCACTCTTACAGTTCATAAGTGGCACAGCTGGAACTGAACCCAGGTTTCCAAGGCCCAGCCCAGGACTCAGTTCTATTACATAACACTGCCTGAAACGTGCCAAGTCTTCAGAAGCCTCCAACTTAGCCCAAATTACAGCTATCAAGTTTGAAATACATCTGAAACCTAATATACAGCCAGAAGTGGGTGATAAGAGGATTCCAGCAATGTAAAGATAAGGTGGGTTCTAGGAGAAGCCTCACTTATCTTCACTGACACCAATATAGACCAGTCTTGCCTCGTCTTCGAACCATAACAGCTCCATACTCTTGATCCCTTCCAAGCTGTCTCTGTTGAGATACCTGTTTTCATCAAGTATGGAGCTTTTTTATTTTGTCTCTGGAGTTCTGGCTTTTTATTAACTGTGTGATGTGGGTGACATACTTCTTTGAACCTTATTTTGCTCGTCTGTAAAATGCTAACAGTATCACCTCTGTCAGAGGGTTATGAGGGTGCTATGAAATCACACATGTAAAACAGATAGTAGGTGCTCAATAAGGGTGAGTTCTCTTCCTAGCCATGCTAAGGTATCTTAAGGGAAAATGTTATAACACATAAGGGCATTCATGTCATTTTGCTGCTAAATGTTCTTCAGTCATCTGAAGTCTGATATTGCAAGGGATGATTACAGTGACCTTTTTTCTTGGGTGAAAATGGGCCCAATCGTGTCTCAGTACCAGCGGCGTCTCTGAGTACCAGTGGCGTGGGCACGCCTGGGTACAATTACATTTGTCTTCTCCATGGTCTAGGGTTGCCAGGGTTTACTTGAATTATTTTATTGCTTCGGTTTCTGCCTCAGACTAATACCAAGCTCCTCTTGGAGATCTGTGGCTCTCATTTCCTTCCAGACACTGTTTAAGTATCTAACGTGTTTTCCACATAGACCTTTGCATCTCAAAGTATCCACTATGTTTTCAGCCAAATAACTAAGAAATATTTCCAGAGAATAGTGTTGCCAGTAAAACAATTTTGCTTTCAATTTCAAAACATGTGAGAGCTTCCTCCCATCATTTCAATTAACTCTAGTATTGAATCTTTCCTGTGCATTGGCCCTGTCTTTTCTCTTTGCCCTGGGTTGCCAACTGCTTTATTGACTGGGAAATACATAAGCACTACAATTTCCCCCTTTCACCCTCAGCACTTGATAGCTACCCTGGCCTAAATTACATCCCTGGGAAGTGTTTCATCACATCCTCTCTCCAGCTACCACACTTTGTCATGTGGCCCTTGCTGCCCAGCTTTGGGTTTTAGGAACCAAGCCTTTGGCAATGTGTCCTACTCATCATATACATGCAGGAAAGCTACTGATAACGATTATTTTCTTACTTGTACTTTCCCCCCTGTTTTTGACATTAATAGGCCAAGTGGCCTAGAATGGCCTTTATTTTCCTAGTGGCTCAGTTTCCCTTTTCAGTATTTGACAGATGTGACAAATGGCAAGATGTATGTCCTTTTCTTCAGGCTTCGGTGTAGCGATTAGTTGTTTTCCCCAGTGCTGCGGCTCAACTGGTGCGAGATGCTTACAGATCACCAACTGATCGGTTATACAAGTTTCAGTTCATACTAAGAAGTTTATTTTTAAAGCAGTGCTTTAAAGCAGTGCTTCTCAAACTTTAATGTACATACACATCACCTAGGCATCTCGATAAAAAGCAGACTCTGATTCAGAAGTTCTAGGATGAGACCTGAGATGATGCGTTTCCCAGGGGCTCCTCACTGATGCCAGCGCTACTGGTCCAAGGACCACATTTTGAGTAGTGAAATATACTGTACTCTCTAAAGTATAGTCATTACTCTATCTGATGCTGAAACTCACGCCTTGGAGGCTGTAAGGCTCCCATCTTATTTTGTTTGCTTCTTTCTTAAATTATAATAGAGAGTCATGGAATCTTAAACTTGAAAGGGATATGCTAGTAAATCAACCAGCACTCTGGGGAATAAAGGAATGCATTTATGTGCATATATAAGTTGATTAAAAATTTTACTGACAAAGGATGTGTGTAGCATACAATTTATAAATAATAATAAAATAAAGAATACTCTTTGTTGTGAACTCCATCTAGCTAATTGGTTAGTCTCACAAAACACTTGTTGCTTTTTGAGAACTCACCTATGGTACAACTGATGAGTGTAATTCCCATATAAACGTTGTCTGATACTTTCCCTTATGTTAATGAGTAAGATAAAAGTGAAATAACGAAGACATATGTCAGAACTGTACGCATTCATCAAAGATATGGGGGCTTCCCTGGTGGCTCAGTGGTTAAGAGTCTGCCTGCTGATGCAGGGGACACGGGTTCGTGCCCCGGTCCGGGTAGATCCCACATGCCGCGGAGCGGCTGGGCCCGTGAGCCATGGCCGCTGAGCCTGCGCATCCGGAGCCTGTGCTCCGCAACGGGAGAGGCCACAACAGTGAGAGGCCCGCGTACCGCAAAAAAAAAGATATGAATGAAAAAAAAAAAAAAAGATATGAATGACTGCTGAACCAGATAATAGCTTTTAAATATAATAAGATATTTCCTTAAATGTCCTGTTCATAATGTAACAGCTAAACATATTACACACTATTAAGTTTAATCTGCATTGTTAACATTTTTAAATCACTTTCTTAAGTCAAGACAATCAACAGAACAAGAAAGCAAGCCCTGATGTGAAGCGGTTGCCAGTTTCACTGGTATAAATACTCCCATCATGGCCAATTTGAAGCCATCATTGTGACTGAGCTGGAATTGGAAAGAGATGGTACAGTAGCACACCGTTACACAGCCTTTCCACCATACAGGTAAAATGTGCCCAGATAACCTCGAAATATAGATAACAGTAAAGTAAATACAAAGGGGTGAGTTCTGAGTATTTAGTACCTTTGTTTTTAGTATACTTTATTGAATTGAAACTTTATCTACTTTAATTTTCAACACTGACCCTATTTTAACAGGTTTGCAAAAGTCCTGAACATTTAACAGTTGGTTCATGGGCTCGTAGAGGCTGGCTCCAGCGCACCACTGGACCTGGATCATCTGGTCCCGGTGATTCTCAGCCTTTGCTGTACACTGGAATACCCCCAGGAATTTACAACCTACAGCTTTAGGAAATTCATGTCAGGGCCCAGGAATCTGGATTTGTTAAACATTTTTATTGAACTGTATCTTATTTCAAGAAAAATACACAAATCATAAGTATAGAACTTAAAGAATTAATCACAAACTGACCGCACACCTTCACCTAATCTAACTAACACCTGAATATAGAAACAGAACATCACCAGCGCCCAGAATCTCTTCTTAAGCCCCTATTCAATCACTACCCAATTGAGCCAACCACTGCCTTGACTTCTAATACCAGGGATTAGTTTTGCCTGGTTGTGAACTTTTATATAAATGCAATCTCTTTTGTGTCTGGCCTCTTCCCCTCAATATTATGTTTGGAAGATTCATTATAATATATGCAGCCGTAGTTCATCCATTGTTTTTTAAAGAAGCTCTTCAATTTTACCTTCTTTTAAATTTTTATTTTATCTATTTATTTGGCCGCACCAGGTCTTAGTTGCGGCACATGGGATCTTTGTTGCGGCATGCGGGCTCTTAGTTGCAGCATGCATGTGGGATCTAGTTCCCCGTCCAGGGATCGAACCCGGGCCCCTGCATTGGGAACGTGGAGTCTTACCCACTGGACCAGCAGGGAAGTCCCAGTTCATCCATTTTTAGTGCTGTATAATATTCCATTGTGTGAACAGGCCTCAATTTATTATTTCTATATCCATCGTACTGTCGACGGTTTGTTTCCAGTTGTTGACTATCACAAGTAGTGCTACCAAGGACATTCTTGCGCAGGCGGCAGTATTTGAAACGAAACAAATTCCCCCAGTGATTCGAATGAGCAGCTGATTTCTTGACTGCCTCCTCTATCATTTCCCCTCCTGTCTTTTATTTCTCATATGATGTGACCGAAGCTATTGCTTCTTTTGTGTGAATGTACTTTTAACACCTTAGGCCGTGAAGCTGTGTGCTTCCATTCATTACAGCACGTTCTCCTGGCTCTTTTCAATATAGGTTCACCAACACCCCCTTTCGTCAAGACATCTGCTCTTGTGCACTCTAAATAGAGAGGCGATTTGGCCTCACATCAATAGCACGGAGGAATATTAGACATGGTAGAGATGGAGCCAAGGCTAAATCTGGCAGCCGAGCATTAAGGCTCCTGGAAAGAGGCTTCAAGGAAGGGAAATTGTTTCCCTTTGTGTGTATCAAACCAAAATCAACGGCAAACCTTTGGAATATTTCCGATTCTAAATTTTTCAAAATTGATTTATTTGAAGTAGACCAGGGACTCTCTTCTGACACGAGAACTGACATCTCTCGAAGTCTCATGATTTGATCTGGAGAGAGTACAGAAGGAGGTGTTGCCGTGGGCTTGTCCTACACCTCGTGTGCAGCCAGTGTAGCCCTGCTGCGTCGTTCTAGGCTGAGTGGCTGTGTAATTTGTGCCTTTGGGCCTATTGAGATATTAGTTCCTTTGATAGAAGTCAAGGGAGCTGAATGGCCAGGAGCTCCAAGATGATGCTGTTGATGGAGTAGGATGGGTGCTCAGAATGGAAAGAAAGGTGCCAACAGCAGCAAGGCTGTTTCCTGCCATGTGAAAGGCAACATCACTTACAGCTTTCATGATATGCAGAGAAAAAGTAAAGAATAGACACTAATTCCACTTAATGAAAGAAGAATGTATTCCCCCACACATAAATATCATAGTCCCTGGTTTTCCGACCTCCCCAACCTCACTTTTTTGTAAAATGTCTTTGTTACAAAATAACACATGTTCATTATAGAAAAGATGGAATATGTATGTAGATAAGAAAAAAAGAAAAATTAAATCAGTTATAATCCCAGTTGGCATTAATATTTTAACGTATCTCCCAAATATTTTTCTGTACATTTAGGTACATAATTTTTTTTAGGTACATGATTTTTAAGGAATGGTGTTACTCATGAACCTCTAACTGAAATAATAAATGTACTCCTATAACATATTTTTAACTGCTATATACTCTCCCATTATATGGACACTTTTTAAAAATCCCTCCCCTGTGGTTGGATTTCTAAAATTGTTTCCAATATTTTGTTTCCACAGTAATATGATGAACACTCCTTTAATGGAATCTTTTTGTAATCCTAAATAGTTTTTTAGGAGTAAAGTCTTATAACTGGATGAAAGTTATGGACATTTTAAAGTCTTTTGAGTGCCAGTGGCACTCCAAAATAATGATACCATCTTCCACTCCCACTAACAGTGCCTCATCCTGCTTTTAAATAATGTACAATCTTTCATGTAATAATTCCTACCTAGAGTTGGAGGGTATAAGAACATGTTCTGAAAATACTAGCTAGAATCCACACGTTCCTGGCAGCCAATAACCTCGAATAAAATACGAGATTTTTAAGGTTTTTGTCTACCAGCATTTTTGTGTTTCTGGTCTAATGTTGCTAAGAAATCCTGGGGGGCAGGTGGTGGTGGGGGAATAGTTTTCTTCATTTGCCTGAATGAGAGCATAAGCTAATCCTAACCGACATGTTATAGTCTCATCAATGATTAAATGCAATTGTTTGATTGTCATCATATCTGAAGGTTTCGCAGCAGGTGGTCTTTCCGGTGCTACAGACGCTAACCCAAGTGACATCTTTAGAGAATACTTGGAATGAACAATTTATGACAGAGGACTATAGAGACTTCTCTATACAAGGACGGATTTTTAAGGGCATCTAGTCCGCAGACTTGATATGAACTTTCTCAAACGAGCACTTTGACATCTCTTTAAAGACTTGACCAGTATTTTCATTATCAATTCTTGACAAAGCTTCCTGATCCAGCCTTTGGCTAAGGCTCACCCATATGAGGACTACAGGCCCTCTGAAAACAATGTATAGTGTCCTTTGTTGCTTTATATATATTTTTGACTTTAAAAAAGGATATTGAAGTATAACATGCATAGAGAAATGTGTCTAGATCAGTTTGTTTGTGTACAGTTTGATGAATTTTTGCAAACGGAACATACGTCTGTAACCAACACCTAGATCAAGAACCCCACTTCTGGTCACCACCCCACTGCACCATCAGTATGTCTGAACCGCTTCAAATTTTATGTCCTGGGTAAGTCACTCATTTACAGAATTTGATTTTTGACTGAACCCTTCCTTAATATGAGCTAGCTGCAGTCAGCTTTGATCAAACTATCTCCCTTGCAACTGAGAATATGTAGAATCTGCCTTTCCGAGTAAAAATTATAACATTAAATTCATGCACTGAGTGTGCAATATTTATGTGTTTGTGATTTGCAGGTATACAAATACACAACAGGCATACAAACGAATTTGGAACTTTTTTTCTTAATGAATATAAAGCTGATTATACTACATTATCCAACTTAAAAAAATCTTAGCTACAATTGATTGCCACAGAATAGTTCATGGGCTAAGTTCCCACAATTTCTTAAAATTGCTCATTTTCATTACCGTAAATATTCCCTTTAAACACTCAAAATTTAAAAGCCAAGAATTTTTCATCTCTTTGAAATAGAATCATATATTAAGTATCCTGGTTGTCCACAGCTGTCTCTTTTGGCTCAATTGCTATGTCTGATATTCAGCAAGATATCATTTAGGTTCCTATGTTCTTTTTTTTTTTGCGGTACGCGGGCCTCTCACTGTTGTGGCCTCTCCCGTTGCAGAGCACAGGCTCTGGACGTGCCCGCTCAGCGGCCATGGCTCACGGGCCCAGCCGCTCCGCGGCATGTGGGATCTTCCCAGACCGGGGCACGAACCCGTGTCCCCTGCATCGGCAGGCGGACTCTCAACCACTGTGCCACCAGGGAAGCCCTAGGTTCCTATGTTCTTTTTAGTTGAGAGGTTGAGTCAGAAAAAAACAGGTTTAATAGGCTCACTATGCTTTTTAAATACATGATTTTGAAAAATAATTAATCTATCATCAAAAATCATTTTTTATTATTACCGGAGTGTACCAGTGTACTCTTAGTAGAATTAACAATCAAGGGTTATGCTTATGTACTCATTACATTTTTTAAAATAGTTTTCCCATTATAGAAGTAATACATCTAAGAATATTATTCAGCCAATAAAAAGGAATGAGGTACTAATACATGCTACAACATGGATGAACTTGAAAACATTATGCTAAGTAGAAGAAGACAGACACAAAAGGCCATCTCTCGTATGGTTCCATTTATAAGAAATGTCCAGAGTAGGAAAGTCCATAGCAACAGAAAGTAAATTAATGGTTTCCAGAGCTGGAGGGAGGAGGGAACAAGAATGTCTGCTAATGGGCACAAGGTTTCTTTTAGGGATGATGAAAATGTTTTAGAATTAGATAGTGGGAATAGGTGTACAACTTTGTGAATATAATAAAAAAAAAAACCTGAATTGCACACTTTAAAAGGGTGAGTTTTTTGGCATGTAAATTTTATCACAGTTTACCAAAAAGAGGTAATATATTTTCACCGTAGAAAATTTGGAAACTACAGGACAGCAGAAAACTGGCAACAAGTTACAGCCCCATGATCCAGCCACAATCACTGGCATCTGTTTAGTGTACTTCCTTCCAATTTATTTTCCATGTATTGTTGCAGGAGGAGGAGACTGGTATTGTTGCCCTTTAGATGGCAAGGGCACAATTTATTAAATTTTAAGTATTCACTTATCAAAACCCACCCATCTCTTCCCCTCCAAACAAAGGGCGGGTCCCCAAGGAAGATCGGTTCGTTGGCTGAGGGGAATGCACGTGAGAGAGGCAGAGAGCAATGGCCAGCCCTGTGAGGGGGGATGAAGCAACACCTGAAGGGAAAAGCTCTAGGGTCCCGAGAGGCAAAAAGACAGGTTTGAGCAGTTGCCTTGGAGGCAGAACTCTTCAGGGAAACATCCCAAAGAGACTTTTTAGAAGTTTCGCTGCAAGATGCCTGATACATTATGTGAACCACATCTCTCTATTCTTCAATACCTGTATTGTTTTCAAGGCTTTCTAAAAGTCACATTTTTGTCCCTTTTAGATGTGTCACTGTGGTAAGGTGGTACTTAGAGGGAGAGAACAAGGAGGCTTGATTTTATTCGAGTTACACATATTCATTTTATGTAGTTTTTGTCAACTATATTTCAGATGACTCTCCTGCACTTTCCCCTCCGTAGTGATACATTAGCACTTCTCTCAGTGACTGCAAACTTAATGTAAACATAATTTTAAATAATGATAATCTTAACAGATCAGACTTACTGAATGTTCTCTTGATGGCTGGCATAGTGATTAAAATATTTTACAAGCATTATCTAATTTCATCTTCACAACAACCATTGAGGGAAGTCATCCCCAGTTTACAGACAAGGAAATAGAGGCTTAGAAAGATTAAGTAATTTGCCCAAGATCACATACCAAGTACCTTAAATAATTATCCCCCGACTTATCATAGACAAGTGGTTTGCAATTTTTCCTTATTCTTAATAAAGATGTGATAAATATGTTTGCTTTTAAACATTTTCCATTTATAAAGTTCTTAGATGGGTATTTTTCAAGTTTCCAAGTGGTTGAGTTTCTTGGTTGCTGTCATAAAACCTTTCCTCTTAACTTTTTCATTTCTTTCTTTGCGGCTAGAGAATTTGGTTGCTATAACTTATGTTTTGAAGGATATTTGTCTTTATGATCAGTCCATATGTAGTCAACTTTTATAAAGGTGCCAAGAACACTTGAAAAGAAAGCACTCTCTTATAGATTTTTTTAAATGTGGGTTATCTATTAACTTAATGCCACTTTTTATGCTACTCAAGCCCTCCGTGTGTTGTATTTCACTTTTGCTTTCTTCATCTGATGGTGATTCTGATTATTCATCTCATGTCAGTTATTTGCATTAACTTCTCTTTTTACTTATAGAATTTGTCTTCCTTTTTATTACATGCCTTTTAATCTATCAAGGGTCATTATTACTGCTATGCTTCTACTATGAATTGCTCTTTTTTACCTTCTAATTATCTTTTACAGATAATTTTTCTATATAAATTTGAAACCAAAGGCTAAATAACTGTAGGCTGGTCTTATATTCTCGACTGGTTCTGGTTTCCATAGTTCTTTGAAACTGAAATGTCCATTTTTTTCATTTTTAATTATCTCTGGGTGTTTTGGCAAGTATCTTTGAGCAGTTTAATTCCTTAAAGACATTTGAGGTTTTGCCCCCAAGTCTTTTTTTTTTTTTTGGTCTGCATTGGGTCTTAGTTGCGGTACACGGGATCTTTCATTGCAGCGTGTGGTCTTCTCTCTAGTTGTGGCATGTGGGTTTTCTCTCTCTAGTTGAGGCGCGCGAGCTCAGTAGCTGCGGCGCGTGGGCTTAGTTGTCCTGCGGCATGTGCATGTGGGATCTTAGTTCCCCGACCAGGGATCGAACCCACGTCCCCTGCATTGGAAGGCGGATTCTTTACCACTAGACCACCAGGGAAGTCCCACCCCCTGAGTCTTTAATATCCAAAAATAACTTTATGTTGCCTTCACACCAATATTAATTTGACCTGATTCACAAATTTGTTATTATATCCTTTTCCTTTGAAAGCTCTGTGGTTTCTACTGCATTAAAATAATGTATTGGTGAAGTATATGGTCATCTGTATTATCCTTTCTTGATAGAAATGTTTTTCGCCATTAGTTTTAGAAGATGTTTTGCTAAGATTACTTACAGGATTATTATACAGTTATTTTTTGCTGAAAAATGTATAGCTTTGGAGTCTTCTTATCTTCTCCTTCTTTTTCTCCCCACTACATCCTCCTTTTAGTACTGGGAAAAATTTGTTCTATTAAATCACATGTTGCAACCTTATTTCTTCAAGAGCCCTACTATCTATGGGATTGCTTTTCAACAGCCTCTTACCTGATGTCTTCCGTTACATCATTTTCAGAGGGGCTTATTTCTATATTTAGAGTTTCTCATGTTTGCCCTCTACCTCACGGATTCATTTTACTACATTTTCAAGGCTGCTATTGACTGTTGCCAGTATGGTTTTGAATTTGGCTGACTCATATTCCATTTATACATGGCCTTTACTCACCGTGTTCTATTGCCTACTTATAGCCTCATCTGCTGTTAGTATACCTGCATTATCTTCTTCTGCGTGATCAAGTACATGGATGGGATTTTTCTTCTTATGTTTCTTAGAGCATATCTACTTCAGTAGAAGAATCTTCTCTATGTCTTTAGCTAATTTCTTGTACTTTTCTTTTTTATTAATTTTAATTGGAGTAGAGTTGATTTACAATGTTGTGTTAGTTCCTGCTGTATAGAAAAGTGAATCAGTTATCCACATACATATATCCACTCTTTTTTTTTTTTTTTGGCTGCGTTGGGTCTTCGTTGCTGCACACGGGCTTTCTCTGTTTGTGGTGCGCGGGCTTCTCACCGCAGTGGCTTCTCTTGTTGCAGAGCACAGGCTCTAGGCACACGGGCTTCAGTAGTTGCAGCATGTGGGCTCAGTAGCTGTGGCTCGTGGCCTCTAGAGCGCAGGCTCAGAAGTTGTGGCACAGGGGCTTAGTTGCTCCACAGCATGTGGGATCTTCCCGGACCAGGGATCGAACCCGTGTCCCCTGCATTGGTAGGTAGATTCTTAACCACTGTGCCACCAGGGAAGTCCCTCCACTCTTTTTTAGATTCTTTTCCCATATAGGTCCTTACAGAGTACTGAGTAGAGTTCCCTGTGCTATACGGTAGGTTCTTATTAGTTATCTATTTTGTATATGGTAGTGTGTACATGTCAATCCCAATCTCCCAATTTATCCTTCCCCCCCACTTTCCCCTTTGGTAACCATAAGTTTATTTTCTACATCTGTGACTCTATTTCTGTTTTGTAAATAGGTTCATTTGTACCATTTTTTTAGATTCCACATATAAGCAATATCATATGATATTTGTCTTTCTCTGTTTGACTTACTTCATTCAATATGAGAATCTCTAGGTCCATCCATGTCGCTGGAAATGTCATTATTTCATTCTTTTTTATGGCTGAGTAGTATTCCGTGGTGTATATGTACCACATCTTCTTTATCCATTCCTCCATTGATGGACATTTAGGTTGCTTCCATGTCCTGGCTATTGTAAATAGTGCCGCAATGAACACTGGGGTGCATGTATTTTTTTGTGTCCAGGTTTTTAATAGACCATATGTTGAATGGTCACTGTTTAGTCCATCCATATAAAAAAGGATTGAAGTATATTTACATTCCAAAGGCTTGGAATAACCGTAGGCTTTCAGGGACCAAGGCAGGGCTCTGTAGAGATCCAGGAACCCACCCAGTCCCCAGCGGACAAGCAAAGCTATTCAGTTTGGTTCGGGTTGAGGACTTAGGAGGGTGAGATAAGGACTAACGTGAGGAGTGTCACCACAGAGGATATACCGACGTCCAGCCTCGTACGCCCTCACCGCACTCCCTCTGGCGTCAACATCGCAAGCTCAGTCTCTTCTGTTTGCAGTGTCAAAGCGGAAACAGCCTGGCGGGGCCAGCTGAAGGAAGCAAAAACCCGTCTCCTCCATGCTCGGTGCTGTCTGCCCGGCCCAGCCTCAGGAAGGGGCAATGACAGCAGCCTGCTGGCGTCATAATGGCTCTCCAGTGGCTCCACAATCTCCTCTTTCCACCCTGTCCCAGTGAGTCCAGCTCGTATCACTCCAGATCACAGGCATCTGTGGCAAAGAGCCTCCTGCTTCCCTCCAGGCCAACTCTCTTCCCCGTGGAAAAGAGTGACCTTCTCATTTGGCTCCATGGAAGTGAACTGGGTGGAGATCTTTGCAGTTTCTGGTGAATGGATACTTCTTACTCTTAGTTTCTGGTACTGTTTTGGAGTCTGTTATCTGTACAGAATAAGGTTAATTTTAGTGAGACATGGGTAGAGGGGGGTCCAAGGCATCTGTGCTTTCATGGCTAACTTGCCTTAAGTCCAGCTAATTGCCTTTTGTGATGTGGCTCTTGTAGGCATAGAGTGAACTCTGTCTTCCAGACTCATGTTCGTATCAGTTATGAATCTTTCTCCCTATGTAGTGGATGCCTCCCTTTTCCTCTTCTTTTTCAGCCAAGCAGTGAAGAGAGTTGGGAATCCCTTGAATTAGGATGTCAAAGTCTAAAAGTGGATGAGAACTTTATACGTCCCTTATACATAGATATTATCAAGATTCATAAATTGGCTATAGGCACTAGAGCACAGCGAAAGACCACATTCCTTTATTTTTCTAAATCAGGTCCAGCCCGAAGCCACTCTTATCTGCCTATATCGGGGCTCCTCTGCCTTCCCGTTTGGTGGAGGGGCCTGGACCTTGGTCCGTGGTGGTTCCCATGGTTACTGATGCTCTTCCTGCTGGGGGAGCCATGGCTGGTGCACTGCCATCTGTCAGAGACAGCTCTCATGATGGGCCACACAGATGTCCCTCAACGTGTTCCTCTGCAGGCTTGGCAACATGCCGCAGCTTTCGAGGCCATGGGCTTAATTATCAGTCACCAGAGACAGCCGAGCGCCAGGTCTCTGCCAGCCCCAGGTGGAAGGCTTCCTAAGGAAGGTGGAACGACCGTGCTGTATATGCAAGTGAACAGACATTTACGGCAAGCCACATACGGCCAAGGCACCATGAAAGGATCTGAGGATTTAAAGGTGAATAACAGTCTCTGTTGTCAAAAGTGCATAATCTTGGTGAGCCTAACTGTGAATATTACAAAACAAGAATTTGATAAATACCCTAGGAGACAGGATAAAGGGAGAACGTGCTAAGTGCTTCTCGATCCAAAATGAACTTGAATGTGTCTGCTTTGCTCCATCTCTGCTGATTCCACCCTGGTCCCAGCCACCACCCTTTCCCTCCTGGAGAACTTAGGAGCTTCCTAGCTGGGCCTCGGCCACTGCTCAGAATCCCCCCACATGCTCTCCACACGGCAGTCTCGGTGAAACCAATGATCCTTTAAAAAAAAGCAAGTCAGAACCTGTTATTCCTCTGCTGAAAACACCTCAGTGGCTTCTCACTTCACTGAGAATAACATCGAGACTCCTGACCGTGGCCTAAAAGGCCGTGTGTGACCTGGCCCCTTCCTGCCTTGCAGCCCTCTCTTGCCCCAGTTCCCTACACTTGAGCTTTTCCCACCTGCTTCGTTCCCATCTCGTGACGGGGCCCTTCTCATTCTTGAGAGCAGGGAAATGGAACCTCCTTGTGGAGACCTCCCACCCATCATTTCCTCTCATAACCCCTTTCGTTCTTCCTCAGGGAGCTTATCAAACGTACAGTTATGTCCCCAGGTTTAGTGGTCCCTCCCCACCTGACTGTGAGGGTCCCTGAGGGCCGGCACCACCCCTGGCCTGTCTGCTGCTGTCCACCTGTAGGCCTGGCACTCAGTAAGTGCAGCCTCTGTTTCTTTAACTATGACAGCCCGAGTCCTAAGAACTATTTCAGCGGATGGATCGGGGGCACGAGAAAGGGCATTTGAGCAGAAATAACGGCACAGTCAACATCAAAGGCGAGGTTACCTGGCATGTTTGTAGGCATGTAGCCCACACTTTACTTATGGTGGTTTTGAAACCTACCCTGGAATTTGTATGCACCTTTTAAGCTGTTTCTGATTTGTTGTCTTTCACTGAGACAGCATGTATTAAGGGCAGTGGATAGACAGAAGGAGAAGTCTATTTCGAATCCTGGCCCACCTTCCCCACTGACACTGAGTTTTTAAAAAGGAAGGAACGTGATCTGGTGTAGGTCTTCACAGGGCTCTGCTGAGAACGAGTGAATGTTTCTAAAAGTGTCCCTGTATTATCTGTATTCCTGGACTTCTCTGCAGTGCTTTTTCTGTTACTTAATCTCTTTTTTTGTTTTGATCACAACTTTCAATTGAAAAAATATTGTTGCTCTGAATGATGAAAGGCAGTATTATCCTGGAGATATATTTCGGTGAAGTTTTGATTTAGGGAAGCCCAGCGCAGCCCAGCCCAGCCCAGCCCCGACTGTCTCTTTCCCCAGGTCTGGACCCATTCTCCATTCCAGCTGAGATGTTTATATAATGCATAAGGCAGCTCCTGCCTCACTAGGACTGGTGATTAAGAGCTCAGGATAATGAAATCTGCACAGTTGAAACTTGGCTGTTGGCTATAGTTATTATGCAACTCTTAACATTTCCCTTTTGTTCCGGCCAATAATATAAAATTCTCAGTTTTTCTTTCAAAGTTAACTCTTCAAAGACGCTGAAATTTGTTCCGCTAGTATTTTTTAATGACCAAGTTAAATTATTTCTTAATGTTCAGAGTATATGCTTTTCTAAAGGACAAGAAAGTTTAGTGGCTGTGCAAGAGCCCTGTTCAAACTGTTAGTAACAGCCGAATGGAGCTTAAAGTACAAAGGCCCCTCTATGGGCCTTAGATTTCTGTCTTTAAGCAGACTGCTCACCTGGCCTTGACTGCAGTAGCAAATATAACAAAAGATACGGAAAAAGTGACAGTAAGAGGCGGCATATTCCGAGAGTGGGGTGATGCGGAGGAATTAGGAGATGCTCAGTGAGGCATCTTAGACAAGTGATAAATCTTTCCTTGCCACCCGCTCTAATGTCTGAATTTCTAGTGTTAGAAGAGATCTGCACCCTTACCTGAATTCAGATAGTGGCCCTATCCTAATGTGCACCCACCTGGGACACGCGGAAACATCTAGAGTTTTATAAGCCACAGTGCCTCTGAATTATTCAGTTATGGAGACAAGACTCTGACGGTCACCTAGCTGTCGTGTGACTGAGGAAGCGAACGTGCCTGAGACGTCCTGAGAACCTGTTTCTTAAGAGAACAGGACAGCACAAAGGCCATCATCTCAAGGACTGAAGGTGGGTGTGGGGAACCATCACAGGAAGGAACATGCTTTGAAAAGCAAGCAGCCTAGGGCAGCTAAGGTCATGTTAGGCTCCATCACTGTTTTGCCCATGGTTTGCCCAGGAGTATATTAGGGACCCATGACACAGCTTTATAGAAGAGGGGCATCGTATGCTCATATATTCCAAGCACTTCCGTATATAGTAGTACCCCAGAAACAGCTGATGATTCATTCAGTGAACAAGACGGGCACTTTGAAGTTACAGCCGCAGGGAAAAAAAATTAAAAGGTCACAGACCACCATTCAGTGATTTGCTAATATAAGAAAAAATGAGTGTGAGAGAGAGGAGGAGAAAGAGAGTATCTATGTTTTTGACTGCTTCTCCTAAAACCATTTATTGGTACAGAGGAGCAAGTAATTTAGTCTGTGGGGAGGTGGGGCAATTATGAAAGCTTTTTAGAGGAGGTATTATCTGAATAAGATTTTAGGGAATGAATAGAATTCACCAGGCAGATGAAGAATTGCGGAGGTACACACAACGTTTAGAATTTTTTTTTTTTTGGCCACGCCATGCAGCACGTGGGATCTTAGCTCCCTGACCAGGGATGGAACGCGCACCCCCTGCATGGGGAGCGCGGAGTCTTAATCCGTGGGCCGCCAGGGAAGTCCCCAGTGTTTAGAATTTTGAAAGCCATTTTGTGCGGCTAAAGCAAGCTGTGTTAGTTTCCTACTGCTGCTGTAACAAGTTACCCAAAGTTAAATGTCTTAAACCAACAGATGTATTATCTTATAGTTCTGGAGGTCAGAAGCCTGAAACGGGTCTCACCGGGGTAAAAATCAAGGTGTTGGCAGGCTGTGTTCCTGCTGGAGGCCCCAGGGGAGAATCTGCTTCCCTACCTGTCCCAGCTCCCAGAGGTTACCTGCATTTCTTGGTTTAGGGCCCTTCCCTCTATCTTCAGAGTCGTCCTTTATTTCTCTCCGACTCTGACCTTCTGCCTCCTTCTTGCCTCCTTCTTCCACATGTAAAGGACTCTTGTGATTACACTGGGCCTACTCAGATAATCCAGGATAATCTCTTTATAGTAAAGTCAGCTGGTTAGCAACCTCAGTCCCATTTGCTACCTATTCCCGCATGCCGTGTAACAGAACATATTCACAGGTCCCGGAGATTAGAACATGGACATCTTCGAGGGACCATTATTTTGCCTACTGCACAGTGCAGTGCAAGAAGTTGAGGGTGACGGTGTAGATAAGCGTTGGCATGATTCCTCAACCCTAGGTAGAAAAGATCATCCTATCGTCTGATATGGAAATGTATATATTAGTTTTTAATGGAGGAGTCGAGGTTCTGGAGATGTTCCTAAAGAATAATGTATATGTTTCAATTAACTATCGCTCTGAAACAAACCACCCCGAAAGTTGGTGGCTTAAAGCAACAGTTTATTATTTCTTAGGATTCTGTAGGTTGGCTGGGTGATTCCTCAGCTGGTTTCAGCCGGTTCACTCATAAAACAACATTCAGCTGGAGGGTTGGCCGGCCTAGAGGATTCAAGATGGCCTCCCATTATGTGGCATTTGGTGATGGCCATCGGGCCGGACTGCCTCGGTTTTCCTCACTGAATCCTCATCTTCTGCTGGGCGGGCCTCAGAGGACAGCCTTGAGGTTGCTCCAGTAGCACGAAGGTGGAGCTGCGGGGCCTGTGGAGGCCTTCATTCCGGAATTCACACAGCGTCACATTCACCACATTCTTTTGGGTTGGGCCAGGAAGTCACTCACATTCAAGAGGAAGGGAAATAGATTCCATCTCCTGATGGGAGTCGCTGCCGTGGCCATATTTCACCCAGCACTGGGCTGTAAAGACAGGATTTTTTTGCTCTTAGAGTAGGATTTTGGAATTGGAGATTTCAGAGGTAAAATGTTTCTGAAGGACAGCGATATCCAGCACACGGCCAAAAGGTACGAATAGCTCCAGTACGGTGTGGTGAATGTCACTGGCACTGAAGAGGCGAAGAAGCTCTGAGGCTTGGGTGTGGGGTGCGTCATCCTGTGGACGCAGCAAGAAGACTGAGTTGGTGGTGGATGTGCAGGAGCGACGTGAAGTCCAGTAGATGGCAGTAATAATGGCGGGGGCAGATATGGGATAACCAAGCAGATGGCGTAACCTGAGAGCTAGAAGATCGGGACCACGCTGTTCTAAGCCGGCCTTGTGGAGGGCACCGGTACCCAGAGCAGTGGCCTCCCTGCACCTCACCAAGTCCTTCACTTCCCAACCTCCACAATATCTTGTTCACTTACCAGTTTTTTTTTTTAATTGAAGTATAGCTGATTTACACTGCTGTGTTAGTTTCAGGTATACAGCACAGTGATTCAGTTATGCATACATATATGTTCTTTTTCAGATTCTCTTCCATTATAGGTTATTACAAGATATTGAATATAGTTCCCTGTGCTATACAGTAGGACCTTGTTGTTTCTTTTATATACAGTAGTGTGTATCTGTTAATCCCAAACTCCTAATTTATCCCTCCCCCTCCCTTTCTCCTTTGGTAGCCATAAGTTTGTTTTCTATGTCTGTGAGTCTGTTTCTGTTTCATAAATAAGTTCATTTGTAACATTTTTTACATTCTGCATATAAATGATGTCATGAAATTTGTCTTTCTCTGACTTACTTCACTTAGTAAGATAATCTCTAGGTCCATCCATGTTGCTGCAAATGTCATTATTTCATTCATTTTTTATGGCTTAGTAATATTCCATTGTATATATATACCATGTCTTCTTTATCCGTTCCTCTGTTAGTAGACATTTAGGTTGCTTCCATGTCTTGGTTATTGTAAATGGTGCTGCTATGAACACTGGGGTGCATGTATCTTTTCAAATTACAGTTTTCATCTTTTCGAGATATATGCCCAGAATAGGGATTGCTGGATCATATGGTAACTCTCTTTTGTTTTTTAAGGAACCTTCATACTGCTCTCCCTAGTGGCTGCACCAATTTACATTCCCACCAACAGTGTAGGAGGGCTCCCTTTTCTTCACACCCTCTCCAGCATTTATTGTTTGTAGACTTTTTGATGATGGCCACTCTGACCAGTGTGAGGTGATACCTCATTGTAGTTTTGATTTGCATTTTTCTAATAATTAGTGATGTTGAGCGTCTTCTCGTGTGCCTGTTGGCCATCTGTATGTCTTCTTTAGAGAAATGTCTGTTTAGGTCTTCTGCCCATTTTTGGATTGGGTTGTTTGTTTTTTTTGATATTGAGTTGTATGAGCTGTTTGTATATTTTGGAAATTAGTCCCTTGTCAGTTGCATCGTTTGCAAATATTTTCTCCCATTCCGTAGGTTGTCTTTCTGTTTTGTACGGTTTCCTTTGCTGTGCAAAAGCTTGTAAGTTAGTTTAGGCCCCTTTGGTTTATTTTTGCTTTTATTTCTTTTGTCTTGGGAAACTGCCCTAAGAAAACATTGCTACGATTTATGTCAGAGAATGTTTTGCCTACGTTCTCTTCTAGGAGTTTTATGGTGTCATGTCTTATGTTTAAGTCTTTAAGCCGTTTTGAGTTTACTTTTGTGTACCATGTGAGGGAGTGTTCTAACTTCACTGATTTACATGCGGCTCTCCAGCCTTCCCAACACCACTTGTCTTTTCTCCATTGTACATTCTTGCCTGCTTTGTCATAGATTAACTGAGCCTAAGTGTGTGGGTTTATTTTGGGGCTCTCTATTCTGTTCCATTGATCCGTATGTCTGGTTTTGTGCCAGTACCATGCTGCTTTGATTCTGAAGTCTGAGAAGGTTATGCCTCCAGCTTTGTTCTTTTTCCTCAGGATTGTTTTGGCAATTCTGGGTCTTTTGTGCCTCCATATAAAGTTTAGGATTATTTGTTCTAGTTCTGTGGAAAATTTGATGTGGATTGCATTAAATTTGTAGATTGCTTTGGGTAGTATGGCCATTTTAACAATATTAATTCTGCCAACCACCATATGACCCAGCAATCCCACTACTGAGCATATACCCTGAGAAAACCATAATTCAAAAGGACACGTGTACCCCAATGTTCATTGCCCCACTATTTACAAGAGTCAGGACATGGAAACTACCTGAACGTCCAACAACAGATGAATAGATAAAGAAGATGTGATACATATACACAATGGAGTATTACTCAGCTGTAAAAAGGAACGAAATTGGCTCATTTGTAGAGATGTGGAGGGACCCAGAGTCTGTCATACAGAATGAAGTAAGCCAGAAAGAGAAAAGCAAATATCGTATATTAACATATACATGTGAAATGTAGAAAAATGGTACAGGTGAACCTATTTGCAGGGTAGGAATAGAGACATAGATGTACAGAACGGACATGTGGACACAGGGAGGGAAGGGGAGGGTGGGATGAACTGGGAGATTAGGATTGACATATATACACTACCATGCGTAAAATAGCGAGCGGGAACATGCTATAAAGCACAGGAAGCTCAGCTTGGTGCTCTGTGATGAACTGGATGGGTGGGATGGGAGGTGGGGAAGGAGGTGCAAGAGGGAGGGGATATAGGTATGTATATAGCTGATTCATTGTACAGAAGAAACTAACATCACATTGTAAAGCAATTATACTCCAATAAAAAATGAAGCTAAAAATATATATATTAATTCTTCCAATCCAAGAGCATGGAATATCTTTCCATCTCTTTCAGTCATGTTCAGTTTCCTTTATCAATGTTTATAGTTCTCAGTGCGTAAGTCTTTCACCTCCTTGGTCAGGTTTATTCCTGTGTATCTTGTTTTTGGACATGATTTTAAAAGGGATTTTTTTTTTTTTTTTACTTTCTCTTTCTGATATTTCATTGTTAGTGTAAAGAAATGCAACAGATTTCTGTATGTTAATCTTGTATCCTGCTGCCTTGCTGAATTCGTTCATCAGTTCTAACAGTTTTTGTGTGGCGTCTTTAGGGTTTTCATATAGAATACCATGTTATCTGCATGTAAAGACAATTTTACATCTTCCCTTCCAATTTGGACACATTTCTTTTTTTTTTTGTCTGATTGCTGTAGCTTGGACTTCCAATACTATGTTAAATAAAAGTGAGACTGGGCATCCTTGTCTTGTTGCAGATTTTAGTGGGAAGGCTTTCAGCTTTTCACTGTTGAGTATTATGTTGACTGTGGGTTTGTCATAAATAGCTTTTATTATGTTGAGATATGTTCCCTCTATACACACTTTGCTGAGAGTTTTTATCATGAATGGATGTAGAATTTTATCAGATGCTTTTTCTGCATCTGTTGAGATGATCAACAGAGGTTTTGGTCTTTTCTGTTGTTGATGTGGTGTATCACATTGATTTTACGTATGTTGAACCAGCCTTGTGACCCTAGGATGAATCCAACTTGATCATGGTGTATGATCCTTTTTATGTGTGGTTGGGTTCAATTTGCTAATATGTTGTTGAAGATTTTTGCATCTATATTCATCAAGGATGTTGGCCTATAATTTTTTTGGTAGTGTCTTTGTCTGGTTTTGGTATCAGGGCGATGGTGGCTTCATAGAATGACTTTGGGAGGGTTCCCTCCTCTTCAGTTTTTTGGAAGAGTTTGAGAAGGATTGGTATAAGTTCTCCTTTATATGTTTGGTAGAATTCTTCAGTGAAGCCATCCCATCCTGGACTTTTGTTTGCAAGGAATTTTTTCTTTTATTACAGATTCTATTTCATTTTTAGTGGTTGGTCTGTTCAGATTATATCTTCTTGATTCAGTTTTGGTGAGCTGTATGTTTCTATAAACTTGTCCGTTTCTTCTAGGTTCTCCAGTTTGTTGGAATAGTATTCTCTTATGGTTTTTTTTTTTTATTTCTGCAGTATCAGATATTATTTCTCCTCTTTCATTTCTTATTTTTATCACTTACCTGTTTTTAAATAAACTTATGACTTCTAGAGAGTGTACAAGTAGATTTTTCAGGCAGCATTTTTAACTGTCAGCATCCATGTCCTGAAGACTCAGTGAAAGTATGAAATAAAGTTCAAGTCGGTTTTGAGTGAGATTACAGAGCTGCACAGTATCAGGTTACCAGTAGCACTTCCGCCTAGCTATTCTTTCCCTTTTATACCTTCCTTGTCTCCCCAGATATGGATCTAAAGGCAAAAGGGTATCTTCATAGATCAGCAGGATTTATGGTGGCGAAATTTATTAACAATGTTAAAGGAATATTTATTACTCTCTTTTCCGGGTGAATAAAAATCAGAAACCAGAGAGTCATTATCCAGATGGTCGTAAGCGTGCATTCAACCGTAAGAGTGCTAGATATGGATAAATTTGAGCCCATAACAAGCAAAAGAGGATACAATTGCATAGTTTTATAATTAGACCATAATGTAATGTTTATTGGTTTATGTGTAACAGATGAATACTTGGTTTACAGTACAAGAAGAGCAGGAGTTTACACCCTTGGCTGTGACGTCATACTCTTAAAGTACTTTTTAGACTACCACTAAGTAAATTTCTACCCAAAAGGAAAGATTTGGAGCCTCGGATTTTGGAAAGCCAGCAAACTCTTCCTGGAAGTGCCCCATGTAGAGTGCATGATCCGGGCTATGAGAATTTAACTCTGCCTGCCTTTCACTTCCCTTATACGCTGTCACCTTTGCACAGAGTTCAGCACCTTTGGCAGTCACTTCGGTTTTGCACAGATTGCTAGAGATGAGAGGACCAAGGGATGTTATTCTCACCTTTGATGCAGAAATTCTTTTTAGGACTGTGCATGAGATGTGTCTATAAATAAGTAAAGTGATGATATTTTTGTAATCATGGCCTTCATCTAAAACCAGAAGGGCTTTTATCCCCCTCCAAGTCATCTTCTGTAAAAGCTACACAGCTATTCCACCTGAGCTGCCACTATCCAAATTATTTGGGGGACTTCTCTTTGGGGGGATGCTATCAGAGTACGTTTGCAAGCCAACGAGAAAACCATTGTTACAGTTTTTGTGTCATGTCTGAATTTTTACTAAATCCAAACATTCTCCCCAATTTTATGGATTGGTTCTCTTTGACTTCTATCTATCTAAAAAATAAAATAAAATTCACTCAAAAGTATAAAGTTTTAATGTCACTTAGGACATTCAAAGTAATAGACCTCAGGTTCCAGAGTTGTGAGACTCCAAGTGGAACCTGGTTTTTTCTGACATAGGCTACCCCATGGCAAGATCACCAGAATCTTGTCAAAGACTGTTGTGAAGTCCTACCACTTTTGTTCTAGGATCTAGAAGTGCCCCATAAAAATATTTTTAACCTACCTTTGCAACTCTGTTATCCTTCAGTTAACTGCGACCTCCTCTCTTCCTGTCCCCACCCAGAACTTTCTCTGCCTTCTTTGCATCAGGTCAGCTGTGCTCCATCTTGTATTTATGTGCTGCAGTTTTCAATGAATTACCCTTTAATTGCTCTACTAAAATATATCCTTTTTATAGATCTTTATGATGATTAAGTTTATGATTTTTGCATCTAATCCTGGTCTTCCACCTGACTCAATTTTGTTGTCATCTAAAAGTATTCATTTCAGCATGATGATTATAATTTTGAAGCCATCGGTGTGTCAGGTACGGCCCTGGGGACTGAAAACATCAGTTCACCTAACCCTCACCGCATTAGGAGATGGGTACTATCATTCCCATCTAACAGACGAGGAAGCTAGGGCTCAGATAGTGCCGCTGACTTGCCTAAAGTCAAAGAAATGACTAGAAAGCAGAGAGACCAGGATTCAAACTCTCATCCATCCAAGGTAGGGTTTCCCAACCTCGCACTATGGTATTTGGGGCCAGATAATTCTTTGTTGTGGGAGCTGCCCTGTACATTGTAGTATGTTTAGCAGCACCTCTGGCCTCTGCCTACCTGAAGCCAGTAGCCCTTCTCCACACCCATTGTGACAACCAAAAATGCTCCAGACATTGCCAAATGCCTCCAGACATTGCCAAATGTTCTAGAATTTAAGCACCGCCCATCTGATGCCAAAGTAATGCTTTTGCCACATTATACTATTAAATCGAGAACTAATACAGTCATAGAAATTTAAGGCTGGATTTTAAAGAGGTTGATTTTTGGAAGCACCACACCTGGCTAATCACCAGAATTGGAGATATTTAAAGACTCTTTTCCCACCCAAGACCTTCAAAATCAGCATTTACCAGGTGGGGGACAGGTATCTATTTTAAGCCTCTTCACGGGTGTAGGATCAGATCTTAACCTCACCACACATCTGTTCCTTGAATCACTCCACTCAATTCCTGCCAGATAGTTCTCCAGCCTCGGGTTTAACACCTCCTGTGATGGTGTTATCCACATTCAGATGGTCCTAACTGTGCAAAAGCATTCTTCTTTAACATTCTTCTTCTATCTCTCCCTCTATACCCTTAATCTCATATTATCCAAATTATCATTTTTCTTAAGTCAATTGAATTAAACATGTATTGAGGGACTTGCCTGGTGGCACAGTGGTTAAGAATCCTCCTGCCAATGCAGGGGACATGGGTTCGAGCCCTGGTCCAGGAAAATCCCACATTCCGCGGAGCAACTAAGCCCATGCGCCACAACTACTGAGCCTGCGCTCTAGAGCCCACGAGCCACAACTACTGAGCCCGCACACCACAGCTACTGAAGCCCATGTGCCTAGAGCCCGTGCTCCGCAACAAGAGAAGCCACCGCAATGAGAAGCCTGCGCACCGCAAGGAAGAGTAGCCCCCATTTGCTGCAACTAGAGAAAGCCAGCGTGCAGCAACAAAGACCCAACACAGCCAAAAATAAATAAATTTATTAAAAAAAATTTTTTTAACATGTTTTGATTCCCAATTATGTATTAGGCCCTACTCTGAGTTTTTTTTTTTTTTTTTTTACCATGGCTGTTAAGACCATTATGGACTCTTTTCAAGAAAATGACCATCCAACAGTTTTCTCAGTTTAACAATAGACTTCCTCAGAAGAGCAATCATAATACATTAAAATCTTGCATGGTTGGCCACCCATCCAGCTGCTACCAGGAAGCAGTCCGCTCTGCAACTTGTGGGGTTCCTGTTTTGGGGAAGCAGAGCTGCCAGCAACTTTCCTCTGCCTCTTCACCCCTCACCCAGCAACCCTCTTTTAACCCTTTTTGATGGTTTCAGGAAGATTCTGAAGTAGCTCCTCATTCTGGTAAAATCATTCTCTACCACATGCTCCAGATTTCTTCTCTGAGAACAGAGAGGAAGGGAATTTTTTTCAAAATCTTTCTTTATAATGCTCCTCTTAAGAATATCTTTTAATGAATTTGATTAATAAAAATTAATGAATGAGTATAAGGATAAATTAATTTTAATAATGTATCAAGGGACTTCCCTGGTGGCGCAGTGGTTAAGAATCCGCCTGCCAATGCAGGGGACACGGGTTCAATCCCTGGTCTGGGAAGATCCCACATGCCTCGGAGCAACTAAGCCCGTGCGCCACAACTACTGAGCCTGCACGCCTAGAGCCCGTGCTCCGCAACAAGAGAAGCCACCGCAGTGAGAAGCCTGCGCACCGCAACGAAGAGCAACCCCACCCGCCGCAACTAAAGAAAGCCGGCACACAGCAACGGAAGACTCAACTCAGCCAAAATAAATTAATTAATTAAAATAATAATAATAACAATAATGTATCCAATCTCACACTTACAGTTCACTCTTCTTTAAAGTCAAGTAGTCCCTTTCTGCTCACACTTTGGATTCTCCCCTAAGTCACCAGGATAGTTTAGAACCTACAGGAAATTGCTTTTTAATGAGAGATCTTGGATCACTGGAAGATTGTAACGGACACTCATACTGAAAAGGCTGCTTATGACCGAATGTGTAAGGTTAAACCTGCAGGTGCCCAGTCTCTTTAGCGGGTTGACGTGAGTAGCTAGTGAGCTAGAAATGTGTGCAAGCAGCCCTGACTCGCCTGGATGGAGCTCCAGTAGGCAGGTTGTGTTTAGAGAAAACCAAGGAGAAAATAACATGTTAACCGGAATCAACCGTTTGGGGTCAAAATAACAATCCGGTGTTTTTGTACTTGTGTGAGATATAAAAAGAAAAGTTGAGTTTCAGTTTGGCTTAGTAGAAACTTCCAAACTTCTGGCTTCTGCCTGGGTACCTCCAAAGAAGTACCTGGACCAAGGGAAAACCACCTGGCCCCCTCCCATCTTTGACCGCTCTGGAAAGCACCAGTGTCTTGAATGTGGTGTCTGCTCTCTTCTTCTAGAGTTTTATAAATGGACACTGACATGGACTACGAAAGACCCAACGTGGAAACCATCAAGTGCGTGGTCGTGGGAGACAACGCCGTGGGGAAGACACGCTTGATCTGCGCCAGAGCGTGTAATACGACGCTGACACAGTACCAGCTGCTGGCCACCCACGTCCCCACAGTGTGGGCCATTGACCAGTACCGGGTCTGCCAGGAGGTAAGACAGACGGCGTTTCTTTAGAATCCTAAGGGTACATCATTGCTGTTGCCAGTCTGATTTTTATTTATTTTTTTGGATTTCTAGTTACTTGATTTTTTTTTTTTATCGAAGTCTAGTTGCTTTACAATGTTGTGTTAGTTTCTGCTGTACAGCACAGTGATTCAGGTATACCTATGTATACATTCTTTTATATTCTTTTCCATTACAGTTTACCACAGGCAATTGAATACAGCCAGTCTGATTTTTTAAAAGCAGGGGAAGGGGTTAACTTGTATATTCGAGACAAAACTCACCTTTTTAGTGTCACAAGAGAAAACGAAAGCCAGAAGGCCGACTTGGAGTGTGGCTATGGTATCCTGAGGGAGGGCTTTTGAGGCACGTGGCTCCAGGAACAGAATTAGGACTTAGCTAAGTCCTGTTAGATAGAAGGAGAACGCTAAATGCAAGTGCGTCCCGGGGGCTCTGAGGGGGAGCCTCTGACTGCCGGTGAGCATGGGTGCTGTCTCTCCTGCAGGTCTTGGAGCGTTCCCGGGACGTCGTTGACGAAGTGAGCGTTTCTCTCAGGCTTTGGGATACTTTCGGCGATCATCACAAAGACAGGCGTTTTGCATATGGCAGGTAAACCAAGACTAGTGCAGTTCAGTTCAACTTCAGTACAATTTCCTTTCCCAAACCCATCTCTGCTTCGTAAATCAACAAAAAATCACATAATATGGCCTCGAGATGTGTTGGGTTCTGCACTGTGTCTAAGAAAAGACAAGACAAAAAAAAAGAGCAACCCCAAACAGCATTGTTTCCTGATGTCAAGAAAAGCACTCTGCGTGGCCACGTGGTTCCTCCCAGGAAGTACTTTATTTAAAACAACCAGTGCTAGTTAAACTGGACGTTTGCTGGGTGCAGATTCTGTTGTGCTCTCCAACCTTGGGCCGCTTTGATTGTTGTCTTCCTGAATAATACTTAATTTACCTTCTCTTAGAATGTTTTAAGTTTTTTTAGCACTTGGCCACCCCGCTTCAGAAGGTCTCTTTGGTCTTTTTGTGACCATACTGCAGTCTGATGTTACTTGCTTTGGGCTTTGTTGTCTGAAAAGTCTATTGTTTTTATTTGAAGGTCATTTTTAAAAAAGAAAGAAAAATATCTCTGAAGTCCTTCATAAAGGCACATTTCCAAAATGAACTGAAGCATTCATGTCTACTTTTCATTTAAAAAAAAAAAAAAGGAGGAGGAGGAAAAATCCAGTAAAGGGAAGATAAATCTAGGACATTAATATGAGTGGGAACAAGGTCAAAGTACCGTAAAATATTTAGCAACTGCTCTTGGTCACTATAACTCCAAAGGAGTCTCCGGGACTCCAGCGGTCTTAAAGTCCCTCTCAGTGAATCTGTTATGACTATCAAAATCCAGATAAGGAGGAGATTTCCTTACCCCTTAATAGTAAATGAAGACGTTTCCTTTTAAGTTTAGAAAGTTTAGAATTTAGGTCTCTGTTAACATCAAGCATCATGCTACCTCACAGGATTGGATTAGATACTCCAAACGAGTTACTCCTTTGTATTGAGATAAGCTTTTCTGAAAGGACCTCTCTTTTCTTCAAGCCAGTAGCCCTCGTAAGCCTCTGAACTTCTATTGGCATTTATCCAAGTGGTCTAAAATACTGACTAAACCGCTGAAAGGGTTTGCCCTAGTCCTGAGAAGTCGTTCACACACTGAAAGAATCTGCAATTTAGGCGTTTGTTCAAGGGGGTCTCAGAAAGAGGCATGTAGAAATAAAACTGATTTTAACGTCCCCTTGAACAACGAGAACTGTTGAACTTAATATCCAGCATTACAGATAGGTTTCTTCTTGAGTTTCCTGGGTTGTTTTTTGTTTTTCTTTTCCCTTTCCATGATGTTCTTGATTCTTATCTTAGTTGCCATTTGGGTTTTTTTCTGTTGTCTCATTATTACACACGCACAGAAATAAGAATCAGTGAACCTGCTTGTAAGTACTATGCCGTCAGATTTTGTAATACCTGTGGTTTTAAGGAAGCATAATTAAATGATGACTGGAAGCAAAGTCAGGACAGCACAATAGATTTCAAAGGACTGTTTGTACCCAACTTCTAAAAAGGTGTGGTGAATAGAGATGAGCTTACTGAGATATTGGGTTTAGCTTCCACATGCTGTCTCAACAGCTCAGTGGTTTATTGCCACTTGAAATTCATGTATTTGGGATGATGAATTCTAACTTGGTTCCACCATGTAAAACTTGTTTTGTGGTACTAGAAAGGCGGCCTCATTATCATGGGAGGTTCCTGCTTAGGGGTGATTGAATGGCACAGTGACCTTCATAGGTCTGATACTGACAGGCATCTACGCTGGGCCTCGTCCAGCTTCTTGATGTATGTCGTGCCTGTGCTTGGTCCCTCCCAACAGAAATAAGCTGGTCTCTCATGTGACTCTATCAGTTCAAAGTGCAGTGTTCTGGCTCTGACAGTGTTTTGCTCTGTCAACTGTAGCCATCCCCCACCCCTTTGGTGGAAACAGGACGCGGTTTCCAAGCCAAGTCTGACTCCCTGAGCCACACAGAGGGGCTCAGGAAGCCCTCCCGTGTGTCTCACCGAGCTCTCTGTGGGCCTCACTTTTATGTGCATGTCTGGCCTTGCATTTCCTCTGTCTTTTCTGATTCTCCGCAGCCTCCAGGCTTCCTGCCACAGACCCCACCACTGGTAAAGAACAAAAACCAGGGCTGTTCTGTCTCGGATTCCAGCCTCTGTCTATAAACGCTAAATATGTCAGACCACGTTGCTATAGCACCAAAAAGTTACATTGTATGGAAAAGTCTGGTAGTAGTAGAAGTTTCTTTTCCTCAGTATAGGGCTCCAACCACTGGATCTCATTGCTGTGTGAGAGCTGTTTAATTTCTGTATAACTTCCATTTTTAGCTCCCTATCATTCGTTACGGAGAAATATCATAATTCCAGTTTCTGAAATTCAGTTTGGTTTGCAAAGCTGTTTTTTCACTGATGTTTTTACTATACTTGGTATGAATTACAAGTCAGCGAGATGTGATACATTCCTGAGACTCGGAAATGTATTTGGAACCTTTTTAAAATAATTCATTTGATTCTTATGGTGACAGTGAGAGAAACCAGATTCATACCAAGATGCCTTAGACCTCGCCTTCAGTTTCCTCGGCGTCTTAGCACCAAGCTAGTTAACAAGTTACCCCCTCAAACCTCCTTTGGCACAGGCACGTTCTAGTTTGCAGGGTGGGCCAGGGTGGTACCAGTCTGCTGACTCGAATTTGCGATTTTCCTCACGTGGTATAACTACAACCAGAATGTCAAGGCTCTTGTTATAATTTAAAGGTAATTATTCAACCCATTTTTTTAGCCAACTAGATTAATAGCTCCAATTCATCAAAGCCCTACAGTGTGTCAATCAAACTATTAGGCGCTTTGCCAACACTAGTTTAGTTCATCCTTCCAGGAACCCTAGGAGGCAGAGATTATCTCTACTGCAGTTGAGTAGAGAGTTGAGTTCTTTTACTACCATAACCTGCCCAATAGTGAGTTTCAAAAATAGATTCAAACCCAGCTCTGCCTGACTCCTGGCTCCCACTCTTTCCATTGTGACAAGCTACCTTGACCTCATTTTAAACAGAATGCAACTGAAACCACCACCCCACATTGATGAGCTGGGTATCCATTTGCTCTTCTATATTTGTGTGGTGGCTTAGAATGAGAAGAGATCTCAAAAAGTCATCTGGTCAACCCCTTTTCTCCAGGAAGGGAGATCACCCATCCAAGAAGAAGTAGTGATAGGAGTCCTTCTGTCCGATGGACATGAAAGGTAGCAGAGTGGCATTAGCATCCTAACACTTACCTAACACATTTGAAATACTTCAAACCCTCTTTTGTCTGGAGCGAATGACTCCAACTTTTAGTAGCCTTCCTTCTTCCTACCACCTACTTTCTATCCATTTTCGCATGAACTTTTGAAGCTCTTTCCTGGATCTTTTAAAATGTCAAGAACAAAACTGTACATAGTAGCCATGACTGTGATCAGCTGCTCTTTTCTGGCAAGAAAAAAAAATAACTTCTTTTTAAAGGGATATCACTCAAGAGTTTTCCCCTAGAACTATTAAAAGAAGGAAGTGTGGACACTTAGGTACCTGGCACTGAACATGTAGGCAAGTAGGATGGGCTCTGCCTTCAACAGAATACCTGGGCCCCTCTGCCGCCATCCTACAGTCACACCACACATAAATGAGTACCCATTTTAGTGTCCACTTTCCTTGAAAACCTTCGCCATTGCTGTGTCTTGGGGTCACATAACCTTCAAACACATAAAGCCTATGGGGCTGGAGGCGGTGATAACAGCAGCTCCAATTTAATCAGGGCTCCCCATGAGCCAGGCCTGTGCTCACGGCTCTACGTATCTTGTTGCCACGTCATTCTTGTGGTGACCCTGTAAACTAGGCTCATGTCACAGTTGAGCAAGCATGTACGGAAAGGGGCCAAGGTCAGATGGCTAGGAGAGAGTGGTACTGAGCTTCTCCTGGTAGTTCTGTCTGACTCCAAAGCCTGCTTCTTCCCTTGCCCCCAGGCTTTTGTGGTTGATGATGATGATTGATGGCCAACTTACTTTACATTTATTCCCAGTCCAGTCTAATTCTTACACTGTTCTGTGTGGACATGGAAGACCAGCGTTCACCATCTATCACCAGCTCTAACTAATATTCCATTTGTTCCTCTTAAGTTCTTTAATACGTAGCAAATGACTTAATTCTCTATATGCATCCATGAGTGACTAAACATGAGTCCTTTCATTTCCAGTAAAAATGTTACAACCGAGCAAACTTTCTGAGAGTGAGTGGGATGCTGGGGTACTCTCTATGGCATGTTTTCTCCCCCCAATTTTACGTAAGCATGCAGAATCACTGCATTTACCCTTACCCCGAAGAGTTTCTAGGCATATTTTCAGTACAGTTGGAACTCTTATTATATAGATTACTCTTACACACTGATTTTTCTCGTGCTTTTACGTCCAATGAGAAGTACACTACATGTTTTAAATGATAACATCAATCAGAGCCATGGTTTCTGTGTATCTGTTTAGATAAGACAGCTCTAGTTTCACGTTGAAGGCACATGTAATCAGATACAGCATGAATACATCTCATCTTGAATGCCTGGTTGAGGCCCTTTAAAAAATTCAGGACTGTGGGTGACCAGTGTTTATGTCTTTGTTTGGGATTGGCCGAAGTTGTGGTTAATGGCATGGGAAAAAAGCAAGAAACAACGAATGTGCCTCAGGAAAGTATTTTGAAGTAGTTCTCGTCCGTGGCACCTTCTAAACGCTTGGCCAGAACTAACATTCTGATGATGACTTCAGGATGGCAAACAGCCTGTCAGACAGGAAAACATATCAGGTGGAAGAGGGCCAGGGCCAGGATGAGGGTGAGGCACTCACCTTGGGTGTAAAATGTAAATCATAATAATTTTTAAAAGATAGGATCTGGGCTTCCCTGCTGGCGCGGTGGTTGAGAGTCCGCCTGCCGATGCAGGGGACGCGGGTTCGTGCCCCGGTCTGGGAAGATCCCACATGCCGCGGAGCGGCTGGGCCCGTGAGCCATGGCCGCTGAGCCTGCGCGTCCGGAGCCTGTGCTCCGCAAGGGGAGAGGCCACGACAGTGAGAGGCCCGCGTACGGCAAAAAAAGAAAAAAAAAAAAAAAGGAAAGATAGGATCACTGTTAACTGATCTTTTCTTTCTGTCTCAGGCTCAGCATGGCAAATGTTACTGGTCCTGACCTTATTTAAAATTTTGGTATTTTGCTCATCATGGATTTTTTTTTTAACCTTAATTTTGATTTTTGAAAAAATAGTGTTCATCTGGATTACTGAGGTTTTGGGCACCTCTTTAAATTTTGCACCTGAGGCCAGTGCTTCACTCTTCACCCAAGTCCTGGCCCTGAAGGTGGACTTTATAAATGGGTAACAAATCAGCAAAGGGAGGAAAGTTCCCAATGCGGGTACTTGATGGAAAAGTCATCCAAACCACTTCTAAATGTGTGATCCAGAGGGATCTAGGAAAACTACTGCAGCTTGTTTCCCAAAGATACTTCGTCCTGCTGTGGCATAAAGGACTGAGACTTGCCCAAGTTATAGAAAACAGTAGAAAGACATTAGAAGAGCAGCTAGTTGGACCAAGGGACAGGAGTAGTTGTTCCCTAAGAGGTTCGACTAAAACTGCTACTTCTCATAGTTGATTATGCCGAAGCTACCGGTTACCTGATGTCAGAGATCTGGGGGGAGGTGAACCGGCATGTTTTGGCCCGTACCTGGATGATCCGAAAGCAGCCAGTCCTCAGGCCACGCTTTGCTAAACACTGTCACGGAAACATCACAATACTCTCTACTGAACCTCAGCCAGACGGGAAGAATCTCATGAATGCTGGAGAGAGCTTCTGAGTGAGGGAAACCGGGGAAAAAAGAGCACATACTGTGTGTGGATCCCTTGCTGTAAAATTCTAGCAAATGCAGCGTAATCTATACTGACAGAAAGGAGAACACTCGCTGCCTGGGAAAGAGGATGGAGGGAAGGAGGGATTACCAAGGGACACAAGGACACTTTCAGGGTGATGGAAATATTTGTTTTACTGACTGGGATGACAGTATGGAGAGTGTATACCTATGTCAAAGCTAATCACATTGAGCACCTTAAGTATACAAAGTTTAGTGCATTTCAATTGTAGCTCAATAATTTTTTAAATAAAATATTTTTATGGGCCGTCTAAGTAGTCTATGATATGTGAGGAAATTTTCATGGCTGACAATGTATGTTTTGATTATTTATAGAACTTAAACTTAGTTCTCATTGAAAATATCAATAGAAATCATTTGTATGAACTTAGGGGTGAAAAAAATAAGACGAGATCCTTAATAGCTGAACATGGGAAATGGAATGGTTCTGGCATCTCAAAGCTAATGATGGGACACTATCAAATTGTCCCCAAATCATGCTGGATCCCTTTTCCCAGAGACAGAGCCCTCAGCTGTGTGGATCGTAATTCACCCAAGTGGCCTGTGTCTTTGGCTGTGGTCCTGTTTGTATCTTTTTCTGAGAAGATATATTTGAGCAGGTACCCCGTGATAACTGAATAAAGGACACCACATTCCTGAAAGTTTTCCATTTCTCCATCAAATAGTAACAATTTTCTCTTTCGTAGTTGGTCCTTTCTGGAACTAGAGAATGGTGCGAGACCAAGAGAAAAAGGAGGGAAGCGTAGTAAGCCACACCACCCCAAACCTCCCCCTTTTTTGCCAAATTTTTGAATTTATAAATTGGGGCGGGGGGGAATGCCTTGTTTGAATGAGTATTCTTAAACAGAATTACATGTATTAACACTAACGTTTTTCCAACTATAGTTTGTTTCTCCTCTGGGTATCATTTCCAAGGTCTTTACAAGAATCATTTTAAAAAATAATTATATACTTATGGTACTCCATTTACCCATAGATGAGGGCATTAACTAAAACGGTTGAAAGTGGATTATTACTGCTTTGTGCTAATCCAAAACAAAAATATGTTAGACTAAATGCATACAAGTAATTAAAAATTTTTAACGTACTGGAAATTTATGGATTCTGTACTAAAGTACTCAAGCATAGGATTGCAGTCACGCCACATCATCTGGCACAGAGAAAATATGTCTGTGCCGTGCTCTGTGCCATCCCCAGCCTACTGTCCTCCACCGTCCTTCCTGCTCTGAACTGGTACATCTTGTACTGTAACCAGAAGACACAGTATCAGAAGAGCTGGGATCCCTGTGCGCAGCCCAGCCCTGTTCCCAGGATGAAATTGTCCTTGGGAAGCAGCAGTGCCAAATGAGACAGGAACAGGGCTTGGTTGATGACTGGGGTCAGTCATGTTCCGGGACCTGGAAGGATGCTGGCTGCTGCCCAAACACTGGTCACATGACTGGGAAAGACAGTCCGTTATGGTTGAGCCCAGGAAAGCATTTGTGGACCCAAAAGATGCCGCAGACATATGAATAACGTGGCCACTGAGATGGGTAAGGAGAATAAGGGACATATATACTGTTCAATGCATTAACATCGTGTGTTCTGCCTTCTTTTTACCTTTTTGCTGTTACTACTTAATAACTGCAAGCTTGACAAGTTGGGTCAAATACAGCTAAGTTTGTTGACTTTTCATCCTTGGACAAAGAGAAAACATCAGTTTGTGGTGTTTCTATACTGGAATCATCTGATGAAGAAATAGATATTTCAGCCCGTACAGTTTTCCCTTATAAATTAGGTGGTAAGAAGAAAGAGACAGCTGCTGGGTAATTCTGCAGTGTCCTCAGAGGATGCTTCTATTACCGTCTTTCAGCAATTCCATATCAATGAGCTAGTCAGCCAAAAGGGAAAGATCTCTTGATGAGAATGTCCTGCCATTCTTATTAGCTGCAATATACAAGATATGTCTTCGGTGACTTTTGAACCCATAATCGTATTTGTCTGACAATAATTGGTACCATATGGTTTACAGACCACTTTCACAGATATTTTTCTTAGTGAATCTTAACAATAATCGTATCAATAACTTTTAATTTTGACCATTTATTAGATTTCCAAAATTATTCCACTACTTTGTTCTCTCCCCAGAACTCCTCTGCCTCAGAAAATAACTATATTTTCTGCCTAGAAAATATAGTTAGAAGGACAAAGTACTGAATTACCAAAAGATAAAACAAAGAAGCAAAAATCTCTTCTAAACTTATCACCTTGGTTATCTTTCTATTTTAGTACTTTTGGGGTGGGACGGGAGAGTCGGCATGTTTTTTAAAAAACAAGATGGTCTGTGAAATAGAGGGTGTTATGTTAAGCCTTAATTCTGTGAAACTAGCCCAGAATTAATCCTGAAAGTAACCTGCCCATTTCTTTATATTTCCTTTGTTCCTGGATACAGTCTAATTCCTAGAAGAGATCATTAATCCATTTTTATTCTGCCATTATGAAAGTATCCAATTAGATGGGTAAATAGATTTTTAAGATAAATCCAAATAATTTAAAGATATATTTTTAGTGGATAATCTCTGCTATATACCAGAGATATTATATAGCTATCTTTCAGCCATAATTGTCTGAAGAAATGTAATAGCTCACGTATCATTTTTTCATTAAAACTTTAAGCATATCCCCTAACTGACTTATTTTAGGCCCAAATTTATTTCTTTTAGATTTGGAGTCTGCAGACATATTTGCATCTACATCCTGCAATATCTATAAGGCCATTTTATTTGATAAACAGTCACTGAGGGCTTCTTTTGTTACAAACACTGTGTTGTGCACAATGGGAGAGAAACTAGTAGGAACAGAACAAAATCCCTAAAAATGAGACTCAAAGAGTAGTGGGGAAAGACAGCAACATTTTAAAGAGTTACAATTCAGTGTTAAAGCGCTGAGCTAAAGATGTCAGTACCAGGAACAGGGAAGAAAGAATTTCTCTGAGCAAAAATTCCACCATCATTCTTGACTCCTTTTGGTCATATCTGACACCTGCTCCATCAGCAAACCCCGGTGGCTCTAGCTTCCACGTGTATAAAGAACGCAGCCACTTCTCACCACCTGCACCACTCCCAGGCCGAAGTCACCACCATCTCCCTCTGGATTATTATTTTTTAACTGGCTTCTCCTTCTGTCTTATCCCTCCTGACAACCCACGCCCCACCACCATTGGGTCAGTTCTCATGATGGCAGTGGGGTGAGCCTGTTAACACATAAATTAAGTCATTCTGCTCAAAAACCCCTAATCGTCTACCAGTTCACTCCGAGTAAGAGCCAGACACCCATTAGGCCCTCTGTACCTCAGCCCAGCATTGCCTCTCTGAGCTCAGCTCCTGCTGTTTTCCCCCTCGCCCTCAGGAAAACACCCCAGGAATGCTCCTGCCTCAGGACCTTTGCACTAGCCGTTCCCTCTTCCACAGTGTTCTCCCCGCAGATATCAACGTGTCAGCTCCTTCACTTCCTTCAGGTCTCTCCTGAAATGTCACCTTCTCAGTAAGGCCCTCCACGGCCACCTCATTTCGGCAGCAGCTTATGCTCCCCAATATTTCTGTCCCCCTTCCCCACTATATCTCCTCCTTAGCACTTGTCACCACCTAGCATACTAAATATCCTACCTATTTTTCTTGCTTTTTGTCTCTATTCTCCAGTTGAATATAAGCATGACGAGGGTTAGCACAATGAGAACAGTGATTTGTGTCTTTAACTTGTTAAAGACACAAATGTCTGGAAGAGCACCTGGCACATAGTAGGTTATCAGTTAATATTTCTGGGAGAAATGATTGAATGATTGCTTATTGATACTGGATAAGTGACTTGGCAAGTCCTTGTACCTTTATTGATTCACAGAGGATTGGGGAGAAGCCTGGGTGAGAGTGGTGGGATGATCTTGCCGGTTCACCCAGTTTCGTTTCAGAAGAGTCAGGAGGTTAATTCCAGAGCCCTCCCATCTGGCCATCTAGCTGACATGTGGGCACTGTTACATGCGCAGCTGGTCTTGCTCTTAGGAGAAAACAGTGCAGGAAGGCATTTCCTCAGTCATGTAGCTTCAGGGCAAGCCGAAGAGAAATGGGAATGAGGTGGAGTTTAGGCAGAGAATTTGTTACCACGATTTCACTTTCTCCTGTCAAGGAAGCCTTCTCTGTATCAGTGTTTCCTGCTTTCATTGATCAGGAGTTAAATGAGATTGCTTAAGCTATTTCTTTTAATTACTTGTGCTTCACGCAATTTCACATGCACTCCACTTCTTCTGATGATTGTGTGAGGTGTAAGAATACAGACAGTCTCTGCCTTATAATAGTCCTATTTACAATTTTTCTACTTTACGGTGGTGCAAAAGCGATACACATTCAGTAGCAAACATACTTTGAATTTTGATCTTTTCCCAGGCTAGCGAAATGTGGTACTCTACGCTCTCATGCTGCTGCGCGTTGGCAGGGAGCCACGCAGTCACCAGGGTAAACAACTGATACATTTACAACCACTCTGTACCCGACAGCCATTCTGCACATTCAGTACAGTGTCCTATAAGCTACATGAGATATGCAATACTTGATTATGAAATAGGCTTTTTGTTAGATGTTGCCCAACTGTATGCTAATGTAAGTGTTCTGAGCACATTTAGGGTAGGCGAGACTAAGCTATGATGTTTGGCAAGTTAAGTGTATTAAATGCATTTTTGATTTATGATATTTTCAATTTAGATGGGTTTATCAGGACATAACCCCATTATAAGTCAGAGAAGATTTGTACACTAAAGGGAGCATAGATAGAAAAATGGGATATCAAGTTAAAAAAAAGCTGGTTTCCAAAAGATGATAACCCACAGCTTTCTCTATGGTCAGGCCATTGCCTTCTGGGATATTTGCACTATGATGGCAGAACCAACCATTTTTAAGACTTGAGTATTATCTATTTTAGGATCTGGTGGCATTGGTGGGATGTTGACATGGCTTCCCTGTACTTGAGAGTGTGCATCGCTTGGTCCCATTTTTGGAGGGTGGGGGAAGACTGTTTTAAAATGTTGCTTCCTACTAAACATGCAGTTACGGGCTTGGAAGAAATAGCTACGCATGCTAATCACTCCCCAATCTGGATATATTTCAGGGTGTTTTCACAGTTTTCCCCACATAACATCTGTACTTAAGAAGCCTCACTGCTATTGGTAAAGTATTGACTTGATTTCTCTGCTCACATCCAGGGCACTGCATGGTACTGCCCTGCTCTCCCTAGATCCCCTGCCAGGCACTCCCCTACAGGCCTCTCCATTCTCCATGAGTGTGAGCTCACACAGCCATTCATCTCCAGGTGGTTATGTTCACCATCACTGACAACTCCCTCCGCATCTCATACACACCGGGCTGCTCCCCTACTAAAATTTTCCAAAGCCACGTGTTACACATTCCTTTTCTCTGCCATGCTCCCAGCTGTTTTGTGCTGTTTTGATCTGTCTGTTTGCACAGCGCTGTCAGATTATATGCATGAAAGGTGTATTGCTGACATGAATGGTTTTGAAAACGTTTCCGTAGAGGCTACCTCGGTTATCAGTGGGGAGAAGGAGGTCAGGGACTCCTACTTGAGTCTTTGCCAGAAGAGGACTTGTGTACATTGACAAAGAAACCATTGAAATGTGATCATGATCTCTACCAATATATAAAGGATATGGTAGTCTCTACTAAAGAAATAATAATAGGCAGTAGTGACATAGAAAGGCTTAAAAGTATATGTTAAAAAGGAGATACTTCCAAGCAAGACTCAGGTAAATAGAATTGGTCGCTTACTCTTGGTTACCAAGTATTCATCAGCAAGAGACCCAAGCAAAACTGGCACACCAGAGAAGGGCCCTCGGATGCCCTGCTCACAGCTATCTGGAGGACTGCATGGAATCCACTGTCCTTCATGTTGCCTGCGTTGGCCTGGTCTTACTTAGATAAAGGATAATTTAGCAATTATTTTTTTCACCTAAGCAGATAAGAAAACCCAAGGCCCATGGCTCCTTAGCTGGACAGTGATGGCAAAGTAGAAAAGGGAAGAAAAGGGAAGAGAAACTAAAAAGATGGAAAGCACTTTTGTGATAGGAAAGAACATAGAAAATTTATTCCTAACAGCAAATTTTTAATAATGATTATCTACCTTTTTTTTTTTAATTTTATTTTTATTTTTTGCTGTACGCGGGCCTCTCACTGTTGTGGCCTCTCCCGTCGCGGAGCACAGGCTCCGGACGCGCAGGCTCAGCGGCCATGGCTCACGGGCCCAGCCGCTCCGCGGCATGTGGGATCCTCCCGGACCGGAGCACGAACCCGTGTCCCCTGCATCGGCAGGCGGACTCCCAACCACTGCGCCACCAGGGAAGCCCTATCTACCCTTTTTAATCACTTCTTCAAAGGATAAACTTAGCTTCTGTTTGCCTCCCTGATCTTTTCCCACCAAGTTTGCTAATTTGACTGTAGGTATTATAAAGACAGGCCATGAAAATATGTGGCATTTAATGTTTAAAGTCTAGCTTGAAAAAGAAAAAAAAATGTATATATACACATATTATTACCTTAAAAGGAAAATCCGCCATGTATTTAATTTCAATCTATTCTTTAAAGACTTCACATAAAAAAAATTTCACTCTACGCCCATAGCCATATATAATAAAGAGTGTAATGAGTAAAGTACACTTTTTAAAAAGTCTGTCCCGGGCCAAGGTATGTGGGTATGATGCACTATTTTCAGATTTTGTTTTCTTTAATCCTCCAACAAAGATTGGTCCCAACTTTGCATGCACGCCTTATGTTATCCAAATATCTCTGCCAATCTTTCACATGCTATCTTTGGCCAGTGTTCTCCTTGAAAGATAGCTGAAAAAAATATGCCTTTCTGTTTGTTTAATATCTGAAGAAGAACTGCTACAACTGAGGTTGGCTTTATCAGCTCAAGCGTTTTGGGGATGACTAGGTCTCTCTCTGGTCCCACCCCTCCATGAAACTAGAGATCCGCAATTGTTTCAACACATAGATTTACTTTGGATTGTTTTTCACTTGTCTAATCAAAACATTATTTCATGGGCATTATTTGATGCGTCAGTACCCTAGTGAAACTTTTATATTGATATTTTCCCCTTAGAAACAATAAATCACATTTTTCTCCAAAAAATAAACATTCATAGGCCAGCAACACTCTAAAATCCTTTGTAATCCTGGCTTTCTTTAATACAGCCACTTAGCCCGGTCCAAAAAAATCCAAACCTTTCCTACCCTTCTCAATATTCAAGTTCTGGAGTTTAGAGTTTTGTCTCCTATGTGCTTTGCCTCTGCATTCTCGAATTCTCGTGCTTTCTACTCCAAATGGCTGTAGGACTCCACTTAAATCCCATCAGATTCTTTTTACAGCTGAAATAGGAACCCTGAGGTCACTTCTAGGCCAACTCTGCTGCCTAATCTGTGAGAATGTCCTCATCACACCTCCCCCTCCCAATTATTTTTAAACTCAACTCTTCAAAAATAAAAAAGTGTAACAGAGCCCAGAGAAGCAGAAATGCTAGAACTTGCCTTTTTCTTTTTATCTTTCGCAGGAATGGCATTTTTAAACACCAGCTTGTGTCAGACATTGAACAGTCTCCACCCAGGAATGAATGTTTTGATTAAAAGTTATTTAGTATCTCTAGCTCCTTGGAATTCTGCCTAAAGCTGGAGGTATTCTTAGCTGCAGGTCTTGTGCCTCTTTGACCAGATAGAAAAATGGCTCAAAATCTAGAGGGAATAAATGGCATTCTCAAAATAGCTACTTGATTATATAGGTGTTTATATCATAGAGGATCCTGATGTGTTGAGAATTAGGAATTAGAAAAGAATGCTGGGATGCAAGGAATATGTCAAAGCAGCGTCTTTCTATAGCTCTGTCCCTATGGCCATTGATTCTCAGGCTTTTGCTTGAAATCAAGTTTAGAACACTACATTCGTATGGCAGGCCTCTGTACATGTTTCTTAACTTGAATTTGTATTTAAATCAACAAGGGTTAAAGACATTTAAGCAGGTTGGTAGATAAAATATGATCTAATTTTTAAACTACTTTTAATGTAAAATCATGGGGACAGATTCCCATAGCATCTAAACATGCATTTCAAAAAAGGAAAAAGAATAACTTTATTCCAAGGATGCAAATAGAATTTTGACTCAAGTTATTTTCGCTTCAGAGGTAGCGTTGCTCTCAGTACAGCCTCTTCTCTTTAACTATCATCCTTTTGAGGCAAAATATTTACAGAGCATTGAATTATTTTTCTGGCTTTCCAACAGCATTTCATGCACTGAGATATTGACGTGACATAGTTAGAAGTTGGGCCCTCCGGACGCGTATTGTGCAATGGCATTGTGCTGCTATCATCAGGAGATGCCGTTTTTTCCAGCCCCCAAGGTCCTGTCTGTACTTGTTTACGGGTCATCTGGATAGAAACTTGTATAGGTTCAGTGGCATGAGTGTTATCACGGTAACCTTGGCAACAGAGCTAGCTCTGATTTCAAAACCTCACATGCTGTATCATAAAATTAGATAGCAGAATTGACATTTTGCTACATGTCTGTCATATAAATTCAACTCTGAGAGTGATTTTCTTTATAGCCATGTGCCTTAATATGGAAATAGAAGGCACCAATTAGAAAAAATTTATACATATATCAATAGGTACTGTTCCACATTTAGGTGGTGGATACGTTTTCTCAATTCCTTCCCTATGATTCTGAACCTGAGATCCTGCCATATTATTCTCGCTGTGCAGAATTCTTAGCAGCTTTATTTTACGATCAGGCTGAAGCTTACAGCAGAGCTGCATCAGATATCCTATATAAATAGAATTATGAATAATAGAAAACTCAGCTCCTAAAAAATGTAACATTCAAAGCATTCTTGACTTTACTGGATACTATTATTTATGCTGATTAGAAGTGAGGCTGTGCACAGAATATTCTGCTAACTAAATCAGAATCCCAGAGACAAGACATGCTTCCCTTTCATTTATATAGTTATGCATATTTTTACAGACATTATATTTTCCAGTACCCAAGAATCTTTGATAAGATCTTTATTTCAAGGGCATTTTAAACATGCAGATTAATACACTCATCTGCTTTGAGTCCTAGGGTCCTCTTTTATAATTAGTAAATATTTTAATGTCAGGATTTTCCCCTCTACTTGTCGTGGTCTGGTGCCGTTTTTCTTGGATATAAATTTAAATACTCAACTTGTGAATTACATTTAATGTAAGCACCCTGCAGTTTGCTGCATTGCAAATGATTATTTTTAGAAATTTTATGGTTGCCTGGATATATTTGTTTCTCTTCATTGATATGTAGGGAGAGAAGCTCATTAATGATTTAAAAAGATGGTGTTTTGATTCATCGACTTGATTCTTCTCATTATATAAACAATAAAGGCAATAAATTAACATCTAATAAAATTGTGAGTTTATTTCTGAATATAGCTGCAAAATAGTCTTGAATCCTTGGTTATAACTTTTTCTATTCTTTATATTCTTCTGCCTCCATGTTTTCACAGTCATCATTCTGCACATTTGAACCTAGAAAGATGGTTTATAATTCTTATTAAAGATACCTTTTAGCAATTATCTGTCAAACACCATAATTGACAACTGTTTTGTAAAACAGTTCTTTGGCTCCTAGAATGATAAGTTATTATATAAAACATGGAAGATCCTTATGTCACAACTGACTATAAAACAATTTTCCTTTTTTCCATATATCTGCTCTGTGTCATGTAGCACATTTGAGAAATCTGCTTCCAACGTTTTCTCATCCATCTTATTAGCCGTCTGACTAACTCCGGCTAGTTTTATGTTAAATACTACCTTCTTGCCTTACACCCAGCAAAAAGTCGAAATTCCTGCAAGTTCAGGACTTTTCCTTTTCAGAAAAAGATAAGTGGTTGTGCTCTCTCCATGTGTGCTTAAGGGAGAAGAAGGGCAGAAATCCTTCTGTGTATTTGCCGACCCTGTACAGCAAATACCTGTTACATTTTTTTGTAATGCGTAAACTGTTTGCTTTATCTCATTGAGTCATCATCACCTTTCTGTTTACAGTGGTAAATGGTATTTTTTTATTATTTTCTTTTATCTTGAAACTATTTCTTGTGATGAACAGAAATAGTTCAGCATGTGGTGGTTCCAGACCTGAGTCTAGTTTGGATAACCCATCCGTACTGTAAAATAACGTCACTGGAAACCCTTCTGCAGTGCAACATGGAAATGAACTCAGGCTGTGCGGGTGCTGGAATGTGGAGGCTTAATGGGCTGTTTGCATGACACCAAGATGTATTTTAATATCTGGTCTTTTTTTTTTTAAACTGTGACATGATATGGCATTAGATGGATGGGGGAGGGGAGGACCCATAATGATGAAAGAGAAAATACAAGTTAAAAGGCAAAATACAGCTTCTTGTGTGATTTCCTTTTAGGTCCGACGTTGTGGTCCTCTGTTTTTCGATTGCTAATCCCAATTCCCTAAATCATGTGAAAACGATGTGGTATCAAGAAATCAAGCACTTTTGCCCTCGCACACCTGTTGTTCTAGTTGGCTGCCAGCTAGATCTCCGCTATGCCGATCTCGAGGCTGTTAATAGAGCCAGACGCCCTTTAGCAAGGTAAGCCGAGGGACTCAGTGTTTCCCTGTGCCGGCCAAATTAAAATTTAGAGGTAGCAGATGTCTCTGTAGCCTTGGGTTCTGTTCTTCAGTGGCTCTGGGGCCCCATCAGTCAGCCATATGCTTTAGGTTTGCTTGTTGAACATGAGGAAGGGGTGTGTGTCCCTGACCCCTCTCACCTCTTAGGCAGGAGCCCATTTCTGTAAAATGGTTGACCAGTGATTGAAGTGAGTTCTCTAATTATGATACGGAGTGTATAAAAGTGCTTTGAACTTTGTAAAGTAGTAAACAAACTGTTAGCTACTCATAATAATGTCTTTCTGGAAATTATATTATAGTAAAGTTAACTGACGTTCAGAGCCATCAGCCATAATTCTTGCCCCCAGGAACATCAGGTTCATGCAAACACATATATCCAGGTGTTTGTTTGTTTTGTTTTGTTTTGTTTTGCGGTACGCGGGCCTCTCACTGCTGTGGCCTCTCCCATTGCGGAGCACAGGCTCCGGACGCGCAGGCTTAGCGGCCGTGGCTCACGGGCCCAGCCGCTCTGCGGCATGTGGGATCTTCCTGGACTGGGGCACGAACCCGTGTCCCCTGCATCGGCAGGCGGACTCTCAACCACTGCGCCACCAGGGAAGCCCTATCCAGGTGTTTTTAATCTTCTCATTTTCCTCCATCCAACCTCTGAGAGTATTTCATTCCCAAGTTGGCAGTGTCAAGTTTTAAAAAATTATATACACCTATGGTTGCAAAACTGCTTTTCAAATGGCTCTAGTGGTGATATGTTTAGAGCGTCACACGTTTAAAATACAACTTGAAGGAGAGTTTGTTTCAGTCTGTATAAAATGTGGATACCAATCTTGGTGGCGGGGGCATGGAATAAGAGTTTTTCCAAAAGCTGTGCTCCTTCAATATTCTCCTTTAAAAAATAATTTTATACGTTTTATGCTTAACTCCATTTTTTGCTGGTGAGCATAGCTTTCCCCAAAATGTTGATATTAATACCTTCCTTCCAGGCAGGTACTTGCCTTAATAGGGTTGTTAGAAAATTTTATACAGATACAAGTTTTTATGCTCTCACAGCAAAAGCAAATGGTACTTTGTTGAGATAATTTCTGATGTTCTAGGTATGTCTTGGATGAATGTTCTGAAAACAATTCATGTTCCTTCTATTCTTAAATGCAGGGACTAGGAATTGAATATCGTAAGCCACGTAGAGGGAAAGAGGACTCTGGGCAAATGAGAGATGAGCCCCTGGCCCCGGAACTTTCTGTTTCAAAGGTTAGGATAGTCGGGCCTCACACCGTGGATGTGCGGAGGCCTGGAGGAGAGTTACAGAGCTCCAGGGGACAGTCCTTTCCATAGACAGTTCTGAGATTTGATGAAGGAGGTGGCATCTGAGCTAAGCCTTAAAGAGATTCATCAGTTTGTGATGAAGTTAACCCTTCTCCCTCTCTGCACTTCCCTTCCGCCTTTACAACAAGCTGTAGTTTTCCATCTAGGTCCTCAAATCCAAATTCTACCCAGTATTCTTATTGTTCCTAAGGCCGGTGCCTGTCACACACATCACCCTTGGTCTCGTAAGCCAAATATTTATTTAGGAAGATCATCTCCTAAGAGTGTGTCTCAGAACCAAGGATGTGTGTGTGAAGAGCATAACGACAGATCCCATCTTGCCTACGTTCTGGAATCCATCTGTGTCTTGACCATGGTAATGCCATAATTACGGCACTCTTCTGCCAGTACTGCTTCCAGACATTTGGCTTCCTGGGTTTTGATTAGATTGTAAATGGGCCTTGTGTGCCGGTCTAAAGGGTGTAGACTTTATTCCATGGGCTCTGTGGAACCAGAGGAAGTTTTTTTAAAGAACTGCGGCTAAGTCATACTTGTATTATGTGAGGAATTTTCGTGCAACAGTGAGCACTGTGAGAGAAAATGTGGAGAATCTGAAGAAAGATGAGTTCAGAGGCTTATGTACTAGTCCAGGCAAAAGATGATGAGGGCCTGACTGAAGGGTGTGGAAGTAAAGAGAAGCGGTGAGATATGAAATAAGGCTCACACACCTAATAGAGGAGACTTAATGAGCTGTCGGACATGGACCATTTAGTCTAGAACCAGGGAGTTCTAGACTCTCATTGCTTAGGAAAGGTCTCTCAGCAACTTGCAAATGTGACCTTAGGCAAACCCTTTAACCTCTCTGCCTCAGTTTCTTCAGAATGTAGAACAAATATAATAGCCATAGAGTTGCTCTGGGGCTCAAGTGAGAAAATGACTATGGATTGATTTTTAAGGTATACAGCAAAACGTAAGCATAAGGGGATAATAATGAAAATGATGCAGATGATGGTGGCAATGATGATAACAGCCAACGTGTCTCAAGCACTTACTGTGGAACAGGTACTGTGCTGGGCAAATATCTCATTTAAACCTTCCAATCGTCCTTTGAGATGCAAGTACTCACTATTATTCTTCCTGTTTTACAGATGGGAAAACCAAGGCTTAAAGAGGTTAAGTAACTTGTCCAGGATCACATAGCTAGCAAATGGCTGATACTTGAGTTACTGTTGTTACTACCAGAAGCAATTTTTTTTTTCTCCTGCAGTCCTAAGTCCTTTATATTTGCAAGTCTTAAGGTTGGTAGATTTTTCAAGAGTCTGGTTAAAAGCCTGAATAGGATTTTAAATGTATAATCCATGTAGGTGCTTAGATAGGCCCTGGTTACTATTTTCTTTCCTGAAAGAAGACTGATTCTAATTTTTAAAGTATTCTATTTCAGGCCCATAAAGAGAGGGGATATCTTGCCCCCAGAAAAAGGCCGAGAGGTTGCAAAGGAACTGGGCATACCCTACTACGAAACAAGCGTGTTTGACCAGTTTGGAATCAAGGATGTGTTTGACAATGCAATCCGAGCCGCCCTCATTTCCCGCCGGCACCTGCAGTTCTGGAAATCCCACCTAAAGAAAGTCCAGAAACCTCTACTTCAGGCACCGTTCCTACCTCCAAAAGCCCCTCCACCGGTCATCAAAGTTCCAGAATGTCCCTCCACAGGAACGAACGAAGCCGCCTGTTTACTGGACAATCCTCTGTGCGCTGACGTCCTGTTCATCCTCCAGGACCAGGAGCAGATCTTCGCACACCGGATTTACCTCGCTACCTCCTCTTCCAAATTTTATGATCTCTTTTTAATGGAATGTGAAGAAACCCCCCATTGGAGCGAAGGAGCCTGTGAGCAAGAGAAGCAAAGCAGGGATTTCCAGGGGCGGCCCCTGAGTCTTGATCCAGACGAGGAAAGGGAGGAGGGCACCCCAAGGACACCTCAGGCCGATCAGTGGACGTCCTCAAGCCAGAACCTGTCCCAGCAGGAGACCCCGGGGCTGGAGGCCGAGGGCTCAGCGGCGGAGACACAGACCCTGTCAGGCTGGAGTAAGGGCTTCGTTGCCATGCACAAGGAGATGCAGGTCAACCCCATTTCGAAGCGGGTGGGCCCCATGACTGTGGTCAGGATGGACCCATCCGTCCAGCCAGGCCCTTTCCGGACCCTGCTCCAGTTTCTCTATACGGGGCAACTGGATGAAAAGGAAAAGGATCTGGTGGGCCTGGCTCAGATAGCAGAGGTCCTAGAGATGTTTGATTTGCGGATGATGGTGGAGAACATCATGAACAAGGAAGCCTTCATGAACCAGGAGATTACGAAAGCGTTTCACGTCCGGAAAGCCAACCGGATAAAAGAGTGTCTCAGCAAGGGGACGTTCTCAGGTGAGTGGGTCCAATGGCAAAGTCATCGATACCTCTGGTTGCCTTTGATCAAACGTTAGCCAGACACGAGGAGGGGAAGGGTAACCGTCACTAGCGTACGTAAGTACTCTTCCCCCACGTACCCAAGTTCCACGTATTTTGCTTATTTCATTCTCACAGACTTGAGGGTTAAATCTGATGATCTCCGTTTTGCAGATGGGGAAACGGAGGGACAGAGAGGTTAGGTAACTGGCCCACGGTTGCACAGGTAGTAAATGACTGAGCCAGGATTTGAACGCAAGCTGCCCCCTAAAGCCCCGTGCTGTCACAGCGCTCCTCAAGGGTAGGTCGAGCTACCCGTGAGCCTCAGCCATTGGTTTGATGCTCACAACTGCCCTCCAGGATTCCTTCCCTGATCAAGTCTGTTTTGACCCTTCGGCACACACCCATGACAAAAATCAGTGACCTTTGTTCCCGAGGCCACTGAAATCCTTGAGGCCATTTCGGTGACCCTCTGCATTCCCATCTGGAAAGCCTCATCTGCCTCTAATCCCTCTCCTTTCACTTCTTACCCTCCTTTACCCTGCTTATCTGTATCCTTCTTGCCCCTTCGTTGTCTTTGATAACTGTGCCAAGGGCTGCCCACAGCGCCCTTATGTAATTGCTTAAGCACCCTGGTGGCCTGTATCCAAGATGGGCGACTGGCCCATGCTTGTCCTATCTTACAGGCGTGTGTCGTTTTTGTTCTCTCTGTGTATGTTTCATTGTAAAACTTTGACTTCCTGACTTCTATTTACAGGGATACTTGTATTTTTCTTTCTCTTTCATAATGCCTGTCATAGTAATATACATGTAATAGGGGGTAGCTGAATCTGTTCATTAATTTTGAAGCTTTGCGTAATATTTACTCCAGACATTGACCGTCATGGTACAGAAGCAGTCTTGAAAGTTAATGAAATGTCACAAACCCACAGTAAAGTAAACAATAGACCTTAAGTGAACATGATGAAATCTCCCTTTCCCTACTACAGAGGTATATTAACCAAATACAGTGTGGGAGCTTCAATTGGATTCTGTTTAAAAAAAAAACAAACAAACTATAAAATACAATTGGGGGTAATTAGAAAATTTTGAATATGAACTAGATAATGGATGATATTAGGGAATTATTCCTAATTTTCTTAAAAATAATAATGGTATGGTTATCTAGGAGAATGTTCTTATTTTTAGAAAATTCTTTATTAATAAAGTAGTTAGGAGTGAAGTATCATGCTGTTAAAAAATGTCTACATAAATGTAAAATATATAAATATATATATCGCTAAGGCAAACATGACAAAATGTTAAGCATGTGAAAAGCAAGTTGTCGTTGTACTATTCTTTCCACTGTTCTCTATGTTTGAAATTTTTCATAATAAGGCTGAAAAAATATTCCTCTCCTTTACGTTACTTTATGGTTCAGAGAATTTGTGTTGTGACCCTTTGTGTAATTTTAACTGCTTACTCCTTAATCCTCGGAGGACACGGTGAGAATTGGGTGTGCCCAAGGCGGGGGGTCGGGGGGTGCCGGGGAGGTTGGGGAGGGGTGGACACAACATCAGTGCTTAAAGGTATGGAGGAGAGAAGACGAGAGATGTAGGCTGAGGCGCGTGGGTGGAAGTTTCTCGGGGAGGTTGGCTCACGCTTGTGCTTCCTCCATCCTTGGGCAGATGTGACATTTAAGTTGGACGACGGAGCCATCAGTGCCCACAAACCGCTGCTGATCTGCAGCTGCAAGTGGATGGCTGCCATGTTCGGGGGGTCGTTCATCGAAAGCGCCAACAGTGAGGTAGGTGCCTTCCGAAAAGCCCAAGCGGCATGTTTATGAACGTGCATGTGTATTTATGTTAGGAAGTGTTTAACTGGCCAGAGGACTTCGATTCTTTAACTGCTAACTTGGAATAGGTTTGTTTGTTTCCCTGCAGTGAAAGACTGGAGTCCTAACCACTGGACCGCCAGGGAAATCCGGAATAGTTTTTTAGGCAGTGCTTCAGTGTCAGGTCACCGTCGTCTTTTTTCTTTCTTTTTTTTTTTTTTTTTGTTTGGTACGCGGGCCTCTCACTGATGTGGCCTCTCCCGTTGCGGAGCACAGGCTCCGGACGCGCAGGCTCAGTGGCCATGGCTCACGGGCCCAGCCGCTCCACGGCATGTGGGATCTTCCCGGACTGGGGCACGAACCCGTGTCCCCTGCATCGGCAGGTGGACTCTCAACCACTGCGCCACCAGGGAAGCCCAAGAGGGATATTCTTACAGCAGAGCAAGCAGTATCTTGGAGACCCTGTATCTCCACCGTTTTACGAACTGTTGGAAAAGACAGAAAAATTCCCTTCGAGCGTTTCTAACTTTAGCCTAGAGGTGGGCGTTTCTAACTTTAGCCTAGAGGTGAGCGTTTCTAACTTTAGCCTAGAGGTGGGCATTTTTTCTGTCAAGTTTTGCAGGTATTTCTTAACCATCTTTTTTAAGAAAAAATAAAACATGGGGACACAAGCTTATTGTCCTAAGAGGCTTGTTATGCTTATCTCAGCATCTCTCCAAACTTTTAACAGAAATACAGAAAACAATAGCTAACTTTTCCAAGGGGGCGGGCGGGGGGGGGGGCTCACACCAGAAATCCGAGCACTCCCTTTGTGACCCAGACGCCTGCATCTGCATCCCCAAGTAGGGAAACAGAATCCTAGAATCCCAAGCCAGGAGGGCCAGCTGTCACTAGGCCACCCTCCTGCTTCCAGAAAAAACTACACTGCTCCTAAACCGACCCCCAGCCAAAGACTGTCTGTTGGGGGAAAAGATGTTAGAATTATCCGGATGACCTCTTCTGGTGTCTGCCAGCCTTTGTAAACCAGGAGGTCCTTGCCTGTAGCTAAATGAAGTCTTTCCTGGGCCATCAAAGGTGTTTGGGAGCATCGTTACTGAGATGACAGCAGCTGGTAGAGGCCACCCAGTGAAGAAAGGGCTTGAGGCTCAGATCCCCCAACTCCCCTACATAAAAAGCTGAGTGGCCTTGGGCAAGTGACCACCTTGCTGGGCTCCAGCCTCCCCATCTGGAAAAGGCGATCGTAAACCCGTAACGTGGTTGTGAGGTGTGACAGTTGATACTTGCAAAGCACGTCGTAAGCGCTAAATGCCAGATGACCTCAGTCCTATTTGGATGCCGGTAGCATTGATGATATTCCTTCCCTCTCACTTCCAAGAAAATTGGGGGAAGCCACCAATTCATAAAACCTCATCCAACTGGCACGTCGCCGACTTCAGTAATCTCCTGAGATAAAGAGTCCAGAGGCTCGCTTCCCTTCTTTTTCCAGCTCTCTGAAGTGTGTGCCAAGAGTGCCGCAGATAGCCTGCTCTTCACGCAGCAGAGAGAAGTTGATCGAGGTCAGGAGCCCATTGTCCCACAAAGGGACACTGTCAGAGCTGACCTCACAAATGCTAATCCCCTTTATCCCTTCCCAGAATGGACTGTAATTGTGTCCAGATTAAAATGTGCGGGAGAGGTGACCAAAACAAAAACTTGTCAGCGATGTGAACCACACGCGTACGCGGCGCCACAGCCTCTCCCAGGGACGACACCTGTTTAGCTTCACCCTGCCCCCCACCCCCTAAGGACCAGGTCACTCACCATTGAGAACTGCAGCTGAGCCTGATAGGGATGTAGAGATTCAACCCAGCTCAAGAGACAAAGGCCCTGGAACCAAGCAACCGAAGGTCTGTGCCAGGGCACCTCGTATACAAAGAATGGCATGAGCTGTGGATATGTCCAGCCTTTCCCGCCCTTTCTCGTGATTTCCAGGGTGGACTGTAATTTACATAGTTATGAACTCTAGTCTCAGCTTGACCTTGGGCAAGAGTCTGACCCCCTTTAGACCTGTGTCCTCATCTCTAAAACGGGGACCGCAAGAGAACCTTTTTCAAAGGGCAGGTAAGGCATGAGGATACGCGTGTAAAGCATCAGATTTGGTGCCTAGAACGTGCAAAGGCTCAAGGAGTGTCAGTGACTATTATCCTGGAGGATTCCTGTTAAATTGTTTCCATGAGGAGCTCAAGATCTTTGTCCCCCAAAAGCCTTCAGGTAACAAGCCCCCAGTTCCCTTCCTAAACTAGCGAAGTGTAGTAGAGATGGTTATGGGGGTAAGAAGAGGCATTTGGTTAAAGGCCCAATAAATGCTTCATGGTTAATTGAGGCGCGTATTCACATGGGCCTTTTCTTCCTAGGCCACCTTTTAACTCTTTGTCTTCTGAAAATCTGACATCCTCCACAAAATCCAGCCTTTTTTTTTTTTTGCATTAATAGAATTCACATGCATATCCAGAAAGGAATAAAATATGCCCACTGATGTTCCTTTAACTTTTTTTGTCATTTAATATTTAAGAAGACACTGTAATTTACTTCTGTTTTTCTCATTACTTTTAATGTAGCAGTAAGCATAATTTTCTCCCCAGAGGTACTCAGCAAGTGGTTCATTAAAAATGCATGGCCGGCTTGTAGGAAGCAATGCTCTGGATCTAGAATACTCTCTCATTCTCTATGAGACCATCTCTAATTATAAGCCTGATAGTCTGAGCTGATCTTCACAATTAAAATTTTAAACCAACTAAACTGGAATATGGGTCGTTGTTTAGGGTAGCATTATATTCTTTTATTTTTTAAAGCTACATTCAGCAGGTAGGGCACAACATTTTTAATTCCATTTCTTGTATTTGTATTATTTTTTAAAGTTCTATAAAAACGGTCGCTCTGTTGCTATTCAGTTCATTATAAATGTTGAAATCACAGAAACAGCCTTTTACAGAGAATCAGCATCGAGGGGGAAAGAAATGCATGTTCTGAAAGTGTTTTAGTTTTTTCTCATTTGCTGGTTACTTCGGAGGGTCCCTAACATTATTTGCCCCAAAGAGCCATTGCTTTAAAAAAAAATGTCAGTGTTATATTAAGCAAGAAGGAAACAGTAGGTCATGGATGATTCCAAATGTCAGAATGCTCTGAAGACAGTGGAAGTGTTGGGCCAGGGCTGCTTGCTGGAATCCACTGTCATCTCCGGCCGCCAGAAACAACTTCTTTCCATTTAGGATGTCCATTTTGCCATGACTTAGAACGCACTCTTAGCAAAAATTGCTAAAGTCATCTGGGTAACTTCAAAATCCGTCATCTCAGTGAAGAGAAGCTTTAGATGTCATGTATTCCAAACCCCTCCCGTGTCACGGATGAGGAAACTGAGGTTCAGAGAGGGTGATCTGTCAAAGGTCACAGAGCATTTTAGCAACACCTCTCTGGGCCTGCCCCAGCCTCTTGCCCTGTCCTCCAATCCGTTATTTTCAGAAACAGCAGACATCCCCATCCCTGGGAGAACAGGTGCTCACAGGAAACTCTGGGACTTTTTTTATTGATAATCACTAACACTTTAGAGCACTTAGCACTTGGTAAAATGTATATATTTTTACTATCACAATGGCCCAGATCTTAAAGTTTCACAAGTTAATTAACCTTCAGTTATCTAAAAGGGGTACGAATCCAAGCACCATTCTAGAGAAATGAAATTTTGCCCTATGTCATTTGCCATATTTGCCATAAATTCATGTCTGTACAAGATAAACGCATGTGTGCGCAAACATGTAGACACACAGATATAACCGGTGTTAGAGTCACTGGAATAGCAATTACAACACCACAGCTTCTCTATTTCAAAGTGGTATAAGTAATACTTTCTACTTGCCAGGTTTTATTTATTGTAGAGGTTGTGCTAGAAACTTGAAATGATCACGCTCGTCAAGTCATTGATGGTAGTAACCCATGCAGCTTATTAATAGAATCATAATTGTTTTCCCTCCGTCTGAGAGGGGAGGGGGTAATTTTCTTAATATTTCTAGGAATTTTTCTGGGCCCTCTTTGATACACTTAGGGAAACTCCAACTGTCTGAAAGGATATTCCCTCTCTGAAGTGGCTGGTGTCTATGCAGGAAAATTATATAGATGGTTGCTATAACCTAAACAGTTCTGCAACCATACCACTAGAAGACTGCAATGGCCACAAGGCCCTTGTAGATTGTGGAGGCATTTTATGTGTGTGTGTGTGTGTGTGTGTGTGTGTGTGTGTGTGTGTGTGTGTGTGTATATATATATATATATACACACACATATATACACACATACATACAAATATATGGAGAGAGATTAGATATATAGTATAGATGTAATCATATATAATATACAGATATAATCATATATAATTCATAAATGTAATCATATATAGATATATATTTTTCTATGCTGTATAGAGAGGTTTATTAAGTACCAGAATTAAGAAGTGTGTGACTGTTCATCCTTTTGAACTTAGAAATCTAATTCTAAACAACTGTTAGTGAAATAAGGTGCTGTCGTGTAGCTTTCTTCCTTACCACGAAGGGTTTCCAGTCCTACACAGCAGTTCTGAACACTGACTTCAGAATCATGTTTCCTGGGTTCAGATATCAGCCCCAGCCTCCTAGCTCTGTGACCCTGGGCGCTGGACTTAACCTCCCTGAACCTCCATCCCTTTACCTGTAAGATGGCAAAAATAAAAGTCTCTTCCTCCTAGGGAGGATATAAGGATCAAAATAGATAATGCATGTGGAAAGCTTATTAGCACAGTACTTTGTGCATAGGAGGCCTTCTGTTGGGTTAATTCTTATCGTCATTCCAAATAGCAAGCACTAGGGGCACCGTTCCGTGTTTTGCCAGGGTACGTCTCGTGAAGTGAAGAATACCTGCTGTAACGTGTATATCCCTGTTGATCCAGGCCCAGACATTCAGAACTCTACTTCCCAGGCAGTCCCTGGCTCCCCAGCAAACTCTAGCGTGTAGGAATATGGGCAACAACTACAGGTACTCAGGAAGGAGATTAGGGGGATCCTCCAGGGAACACTTCCCCATTCCCCAGCCATTCCCCTAGATGTCCCAAGCACAGGTTTCTCTGGATTCTCTGCTGAAACCTGATAATGTTCCAGTAGTTCTATGTCTATGTCATAGGAAGGATAAAGTGTGTATGTCATGCTAACATATACTTTTCAATTTTTTTTTATTGACATAGAGTTGATTCCATGCTCGCATTTAGTGAAAGGTTGGAATCAAGCCAGTCACTGTGGCAACTAGGGTGGCTGTTCATCCTTTGTTTTGACATCTTAGACAGCTGGGCTCTGTCATGTGTCAGCAACAGTGCAGTGTGCAGCTCCCCCCAACACCTGTCATGTTGCTAGGAGATTTCTTTCCCCACAATCGAGTATTATAAGGTACTTGGCAAGGAGGGCCTGTAATGTCATCCATGTACAGCCCATTGGTCTGATTTATAAGCCCAAACAGCCATTTAAAAATTCCAAATCAGGCTGTCAGGCAGCCCCACTTTTTTGTCATCTACAAATCAAACGGTTATGTTTCAAGCCATAAATAGTAAATGACTTCTCTGCACAGCCTCAAAGCAAGGTGTCCCAGACTCACTAACAGTGAATCACACAGTGGGGATATTTACAAGCAGTAGAGCCTGAAAATGTGCCCACTGCTTTCTTCAGCAGAACTTACCTTTTCAAATAACCTTTCAGGTATATCTCCCGAACATAAACAAGATGTCAATGCAGGCGGTACTGGATTATCTTTATACCAAGCAGTTGTCACCTAACTTGGACCTGGACCCACTGGAACTAATTGCTTTGGCAAACAGATTTTGCCTGCCACACTTGGTCGCGCTTGCAGGTAAGGCTGATGACTCAGGGCCGTGCGGTGTCTGACTGTCATATTTATCAAAATCGCATTTAAGCAAAAATAAGATTTCCAGGGAATAAAAATTTATTTTTTAGCACCCAATATAGGACTGTCTGGTACAGGGTGATATGAACGGATCAAATGTATCAGACAGCCCAGTTCAATTCAGCAACTATTTTTTCAGCACCTACTTTGTAGTAGGTCCTGCTGATGCACATTTAAAGCTGAGTAATGCATGGCCCCTGCCCCTGAAGCCCGTGCTCTATGCCCTCTGCCTCATTTGTGGGTGGACCACAGAATTGGAAATTGGAAATTCCATTTGGAATTGGAAATTCTGTTGTGTCCATTTATCCCCATAATATGTGTTCAGACACAGCGTCTAAGAAAGAGGCAGGGGACTTCCCCGGTGGTTAAAAATCTGCCTGCCAGTGCAGGGGACACGGGTTCGATCCCTGGTCCGGGAAGATCCCACATGCCACGGTGCAACTAAGCCTGAGTGCCGCAACTACTGAGCCTGCATGCTGCACCTACTGAAGCCCACACGCCTAGAGCCCGTGCTCCGCAACAAGAGAAGCCACCACAGTGAGAAACCCACGCACTGCAACGAAGAGTAGCCCCTGCTCGCCTCAACTAGAGAAAAGCCCTCGCGCAGCAACGAAGACACAACGCAGCCACGAAAAAAAAAAGAAAGAAAGAGGCAGTAGGAGGCAGTGGGTAAGAACATAGGCTACAGATCCAGATTGCCTGGGTTCAAATCCTGGCTCCACTATTTACTGGCTGGCTGATTTCCTGCTTGATTTAACTGCTCTGGGTCTCAGCTTTCTCTCTCTTTAAAATGGGGATCATAATATTCTACTACAGAGTTATGAAGATTAAATGAGTTAAGAGATTATATGTATATAAAGAGAGAGAGAGGCCTTAGGAACAGTGTCTGGCACCTAGTAAGCGTTATGTAAGTGGTTTTCTTAAAGCTATTTTAGAAAATGTTCTGACATTGTCAAGACCATTTTGGGAAAAAGGGAGACTTGCTTTAACTTCACAGAATCTTATGTATCATTTCTAGACTTGCTCAGTTGGTGAGCCAAAGCAGGTCAAAATAAGATACACGCTTTCGAATATTGTTTTTCTTGAATTTAAACCTTGTGCTTCATCACCAAAGGTTTCGATTAGCAATAGGGTGTTTATTGCTACGTTTAGTTGACTCCTGTTAACCGTGAAAGCAGAATAGTGCCTGTTTTGCTCACTGGCTTATCCCCTGCACGCAGAAAAGTGCCTGAGCATATGAGGTTCTCAGTAAAGATTTGTGGAATCATTAAATGAAAATGAATGTATGAACAAACCAACCAGTCATATCTGCCCTTGACTTTCTGCCAGTGTCTCTAGAGAAAAGATTTACTTCTCTGTATTCCAGGTTTCTACTACACTCAACCAACTGGAGATCAAAGTTTTCTCCTTACCTCCCTTCTTCACCAGTTGGATAACAAGAGATGGTTGAAGTATTGCTATTCATTTTTTTAAACGGTTTTTAACCAATATACCTGAAGTCATAGATTCAAATGAGTATTGCTGCTAGGAGGCTGCAATGGGCAATTCTTTTTTTCAGAAGTAAGAGTCCCAAGCCATTTGACTATCCAGTTTTTACAAGTATTTGTCCTTTGAAAACAAATTGAATTTTTTTAAATAGTCAAAAGTAATTTGGAGGCAAATCTGCTGAACAAGGTTTGCAATCAATCTTGAAGTAGTGCCATTTTTGCTTAAATATTAAGTGTGGGGATGAAAATATGGAAGAAACTGACCCAAAGAAACCTTCTTGTGTGAACTATAGACTTCTATGTATGTTTACTTTTCTTATTAAATGCTATTATTAACTATTATGATTATTTAGTAAATAGCTTCCTAAGGTGATTCCTTTAATCCTTTATATAGTGTTTGGTGTGTAGTATAGAGTGTTTAGACCATAGTGTTTAAAAGTCGGTTTCTGGGGTGAAAATGCCTTGCAAGGCAAAGTGTTAAATGAATATCAAGAAATATTGCAGTTCCCTAAAATTTAAAACCCAGTGACTGGACTTCCCTGGTGGCGCAGTGGTTAAGAATCTGCCTGCCAGTGCAGGAGACATGGGTTTGAGCCCTGGTCCGGGCAGATCCCACATGCCGCGGAGCAACTAAGCCCGTGCGCCACAACTACTGAGGCCACGTGCCACAACTACTGAGCCCACGTGCCACAACTACTGAAGCCCATGTGCCACAACTACTGAGGCCACGTGCCACAACTACTAAAGCCCGTGCGCCTAGAGGCCCTGCTCCAGAACAGGAGAAGCCACCGCAGTGAGAAGCCTGCTCGCCGCAACTAGAGAAAGCCCATGAGCAGCAATGAAGACCCAATGCAGCCAAAAATAAATAAATTTATTTTAAAAGAAAAAACAGGGCTTCCCTGGTGGCGCAGTGGTTGAGAGTCCGCCTGCCGATGCAGGGGACATGGGTTCGTGCCCTGGTCCAGGAAGATCCCACATGCCACAGAGCGGCTATGCCCGTGAGCCATGGCCGCTGAGCCTGCGCGTCCAGAGCCTGTGCTCCGCAATGGGAGAGGCCACAACAGTAAGAGGCCCGCATAACGCAAAAAAAAAAAAAAAAAAGAAAAGAAAAAACAAAAAACCCAGTGACTCCTCTGGGAGATTTAGTTCCAAATAGTTCTTTGTTTGTCAATCGAGCTGAGGAAGCTTGTGTCAAAGAAACCATCCCAATCTTGATACCCTGTTGACCAGATGGGGGCGTACTGACTAACAAGTAAGTATGTATCGATAGAACCAGAGCAGAAAGTAAGCATGATTTGGACCATATACTAGAAGAATAGATGCAGTGCTAGAGATGAAAAAAGAATACGTCAGCATCAAGGAGCCAGAAATGCCGGGCCAAGACTGTACCCACACGTCAGCGCCAGAGGAGGGCAACAGCCTAACAGAGGCAAGACACAGCTCAGTCTCCGAACCACAGTTTGAATTCATCTTAGAAGCCTGGAACACAGCTTCAGAGCAGAAATGGCTCTCCCATCTAGACTTGTCTGACTTCTGGCTGAAGTTTCCCCCGAGCCTTTGGAATCTGAGAGGTTGAACATGTCCCTTGTCTGCTGCTGCTGAGACACACGTACACATTCACAATTTTAATTCCCCATTTGGACTCATTCCGGTTACTCAGTCTCTCCACGGTCAGAGAGTACTGAGAATTGGAGGGATGTGAATGGGGAAACTGTCAAGCAGGAAGATATTACGGAGTCTAGAGGATTCTAGGGCTTCCCTGGTGGCGCAGTGGTTGAGAGTCCTCCTGCCGATGCAGGGGACATGGGTTCGTGCCCCGGTCCGGGAAGATCCCACATGCCGCGGAGCGGCTGGGCCCGTGAGCCATGGCCGCTGAGCCTGCGCGTCCGGAGCCTGTGCTCCGCAACGGGAGAGGCCACAGTGGTGAGAGGCCCGCGTACCACAAAAAAAGAAAAAAAATAGAGGATTCTAGGCAGGTACTGGCCTGTCCGGAGCACGCTCCAACAGAACTATCTGCAGTGATGGAAAGTTCCTGTGTCCGCATTGGCCGATACACATGAAATGCGGCTTGCGTGGCTGAGGACCTGAAGTTTTTACTTGGTTTACTTTTAATTATTAATTTAAGTTTAATAGTTTCAGGTGGCCAGTAGTTACCATATTGGACAGAGAAGGTCTGGAGGACTCTAGATATTTCAGAAGGCGAACAAGGATCCCCGGAGTCGCCGGTGCACTGGCTGGAGACCAGGACTCCCCGTGCTGAAAGGCGCGCGGCAGAGCGGGCCCTGGCTTCAGTTCACGTGGAGCTGTGACCCGTGCTTCCTCCCCTCGTGGCTGCTCCCGGGCCATGGCCTCCAGGCACTAACTTTCTCCCGCTCCCTCTCTCCTCCCCAGAGCAGCACGCTGTCCAGGAGCTGACCAGGGCCGCCATGAGTGGCGTGGGCATCGACGGGGAAGTGCTCTCTTATTTGGAATTGGCCCAGGTTTGTAGCAGTTTGCCTTTCACCTTTTCAGTGTGTTCAACCAGTTCGTTTAACGCTGATGCAACATTCCGCTGTTGCATCTGTCTAAATAAAGATGTCACCACCGAGTCACAGAGGCCCCCCACTGTGTGCAACGAGAAGATCTGAGAGTTTTACGTTTCATGCACGGTTCACCCTGCTGGGCTTTGTTTGAATAAAACAACAAGGACCCCACCCACACGCCAGCCCCCTTGTGCCCCCTCCCCCTGCCCCGAGGCACCAGCTTCACATGTGGGAGAACAACTCAGGGCATGGGAGGAGAAGGCATTCTCTCTCCTTCCTTGAATTCTCAGACACGGATTGGCCGAGATCAGACAGTTTCAAGAATTTCGTGAAGTCCAGTGATGGATGCCTCACGTCTCACTGCAGCCCTCCTGGGTTTTTTTTTTACATCAGTACTTGTTACTGTTGACGTTGTGTTTCCATAATCCCCATACACACTTGCCCCCTTCCCCCATAGAGGGTCTGAGATCCAGCCTCGGCTTGGTCACTACATAACTTACTTAATGCACAAAGCTAAACTCTGCCTCAGTTTCCTCATCTGTAGGAAATAAGGATGGTAATTCACACCCTGTCAACCTTACAGATTATTTTGAGAATCAGGTGGGAGAGAATGTTCCAGAAAGAGCACCAAAGAGAGGAAGCCCTTTCATAGTACAAGGCACGTATGCAGAGTTATCTAGTCCCTGGCCTAGACTTACTGGCGATGAGGTTACACTCTGAAGGAACTAAGAATAAACTCTTTCGTTTTTTCTGTGGCCTGTTAGGTTTGGCTTCCTTCATTCCCTTTCTCAGGGCAGTGGTTCACTAAGTCTTAGGTCAGGCAGTTTCAATCCAGATTTCTCAGAAGGGAAAACGGTGGACCAGGACTTCACAGCAACCTGCTCACTCTGACTTAACATTCAACAAGGATTTGGTATTTTCTCCCCCTGTACCAGGCACCACCCTAGACGAGAGGACATGGAGATACAAACAGGGTAGATTCTCTGCCCTTGGGGCCGTCCTAGGCCACTGAGGGAAACAGACACAAGCACAACTTATTAAAATCCAATGTGAAAAACAACCTCACAGAGGTTCCAGTTAAAACTGAGAGCAAACATCAATCACAAGTCAAATCAGCAAGCCCCCATCAACACTGTCCAAAAGGGAATTTGGGGGTGTTTTGAAACAGGCCTGGAGGACAGCTTATGACCTGTGCCCTCTCCAGTAAGTATGCCTCCTTGAGAACAATCAGATGACCCAGAACTTCATATAGGGCCAGCCCACTGGAGGTAATGATTTACAGTCGTGTCTATTTGTTTGCTGTGTGTTCCCACCCCGTGACCTCCCCCGACCCCGCCCACACATACACCCTGCAAAGAAATAATATGATTCCTGCTCATCTCTGACAAGCCGTGGCAGGAAGAGTTTAGGACAGAGTCTCCCACATCTTAGCTCATTTGTTAGACCCTAACCCAAGAGGTAAGTATTTAACAGTCAGCTTGGGGACAGGTGGGACGCTGATCTGTTGCATTTTCCAGTTTCTGGGGTGTAAATACCCCTACCTGGCCAACTTTAACAACTTGAAGTCACCGAGCTCTGTGATGCTCTCGAGCAGGTACAAGCCAACGCCAGTACCGCACTGCTCTGCTCTGACTTGCAGAAGGAAATCTATTATCGAGAGAAGTCGGAAGCACCTGCTAGAATTGTCTGTCCTGTTGGGCTTATGATCTGCAGAGAGTTCCTTGAGTTAGTTTCTGAGGGCGTTGGCTTTCCTCTTGGCCTCTGTTCAGGGCACTGACGGGGGCCCTGGAGGAAGCGCACTGTAGGTTTCAGGGGTTCACCTGCTCAAAGAAACTTCAAGAGCGACAGACAACAGAATGGATGCCTGACAGGGGCCTGGACAGAAAGAGTGAGGGGTGGGGGGACCTGCCAAAGTGGGGGAGGGAATGGGGAGTGGACTGTGGGTTTTTGAGCATCGGGTGTTTTGCAGTCACGGCTTCCTCAGCTGCCGCTGTCCTGAGCGTCTGCTCAGAAAGGAGAGGGTGGATCGAGGGTCTGGATCCCTCCGTCCCCGCCCACACTGCCTGCTCTTCTTATGTAACCAGAGGACAGGTGGAGGACAGGCACACATGCCGCGTGCTCCTGCACTGATCTTTCGTGCTCCTGTTTTAGATCTCTGGCCCCAGCCACCTGAGCTTCGACATGCAACACGGAGGCTTCTGTTGCCGGGGCTCCTTAAACGGAGATGACATCGCTGCTTTCTCCCATGGTCTGGTGCCTTCCAGAGGCCACGGCCACTTACCATTAGAGGGCAGGTGGAAGGGGAGAAGAGGAGGGCAAGGCATACTTTAGACTCCTGATCTGATACAGTGATTATTTTTAGCGCACATATCCCAGTGGGGGCGGCGGGGGGGGAGTGTGCCGAACGCTTACGCGTGGCTGGCGTCGGAACCATGGGCAGAGTCAAAACCGTGTAGTCAAAACAAGAGGTTTCCGAATTAGTCATCTGGGCCCTTTATTTCTTTGACCCGTCCTGTGGCTTTTTATTTCTTTGTAGCCCCACTTTAGAAAACAGAGTCTGACCCCCTTTTGGTCACTTCCCTGCAGTTTCACAACGCCCACCAGTTGGCCGCCTGGTGTTTGCACCACATCTGCACCAACTACAACAGTGTTTGTTCCAAGTTCCGCAAGGAGATCAAATCGAAATCTGCAGGTGAGGCCGTGCGGTCCCCATCTGTCCAGTTCCCCTCACCTGTGACTGAAGGCTTTACCTTCACTGCCCCCGAGAAGGAACGCGGGCAGCCCCCAGCTCATGGAGAATTCCTTGTGCGGTCGTCACAGATTCACGTGACGTGACCCAAGGAATTGGAGGTTGGAAGTCATCTCTGGAGAACTCCACGGCCGGGGGGATCTGGGCGGAGGGGGCGGTCAGGATGCCCTGCTGTGGAGCGAGCAGAGATTGCTGGCTCGCCCTTGTCCAGGGAGGCATGCTTGGGAGCGAGCTTACGCTCTGAAGTGAAGGGGTCCTGGGTTCAGGCTCTCTGTGTCCAGCTGTGTGATTTTAGGCAAGTGATTCTACCTCTCAAAACTCTGGTGTCACAGTCTGCCACTGGCCCTGCCCACAGTCCCTGCCCATTGGGTAGTTGGGATGAGCACACGATAATCATATATAAGAAGCCTAAGCACAGAACCTACTGGCACAAAGAGGCCATGAATGAACAGCAGGTATCACCATCTGCATCTTTCCTTCCCCAGACAACCAGGAATACTTTGAGCGGCACCGCTGGCCCCCCGTGTGGTACCTGAAGGAAGAAGACCACTACCAGCGTGTGAAAAGGGAAAGAGAGAAGGAAGATATTGCACTAAATAAACATCACTCGAGACGAAAGTGGTGCTTCTGGAATTCATCTCCAGCGGTCGCCTGAGGCAGAAGAGAAAAAAAAAAAAAAAGGAGAAATCTGACACACCACTTTTCAAAGCACTGCTGTAAAATCGGTCTTACTATTAGAGATAAGGTGTAGTTCAGGTGGCAGGCGCTGCTCTTCCTCCACTTTCATGCATTTATCTGTGTTGGGATCAAAGCACAAGCTCACCATCCATGAGCCTGGACAAAAAGGGAAGTTGACGCCCACTGCATTCCTTAAACTTGTATATTTTTTGTTAGAAGGCTTAATAAACTTTAGTCCGTTATCTCATTTCTTTTTATACAAAGGAAAAAAAAATCCAGCTCTCATGTTTCGAATTCCAAATTGGAAAATATTTTTATATGGTCTCTTGTAAATGAAAATACTGTGTATTACTTTATTTTACAAGCCACACATTAACCATGAAGTCGCCCTGTGATTCTCTTTGCCCATGTGATCACCAAGCATTATTACTTAGAGGGTTATCCTTCTGTCGTGAAGTAAAGGGTTGGAATGAAATTCCCCAAAGTGCAAGTTAGGGAGTGTTTCATCTTTGTTCTGCTGAATAGCATCGGTATAATTACAAAGTCCACTCCAAGAATGTGTAATATTTACGATATTTGCCATGTAAGTGCTAGTAATTATATGGTTATATGTGCCATGTAAAATATAGTGATATCACATCTTCTGTTGTATAAAACATCTAGATTTAAGAGGACAATCTTTATAATCATTAGAAGGGCTTATTAAATCCCAGCATTATCCAGGGCAAACTCTCTGGTGGACCTGAATACAGAAGATACCGTAAGAGCATTGGTGTTCGGATTGCTGTATTAGGACGTACATCTCTCAGTGTTCCTTGATCTTGCCGTGTTTCTGCATGCAGATTCTCCACTGACTTGAATCGAGATGGGCAAGGGAAAGGGTCCCCGGACTCTGTCCCAACGTCTGCAGGCTTGTCACACCTCCCCACTGGAAACAGGCTTCCTCAGGTCTCTCACCTGCGGCCAACTTCACTTTGTAAGACCCATATTTTTAACTCTTCCCAGGGAAAACTCATGTTGCTGCAGAAGTATACCAAGGCAGACCACCCACCCCTGCTGAAATTCAGCGGGGCCTGTGAAGGCACGAAGCTGGAGGCTGGGTCGTCTAGGGTCACTGCATTCTCCAACGAAGATGGGAATTTTACTCCAAGAGTCTAGGAAATGGTGCTATTGTGAGTTAGTTCTGACCCTTTGTCAGTCTGAGTTTTCAGTGTTAAAATAGAAAGTACTGAGCAGGGGAGTTTTGAGAGGCCGTCAATCACTGCTTCTCTGTAAATTAAAATGTTACAGCACTCACGCAGAGCATTTTCAGGCCACACTTCCATACCTGTCAAGGGATGTTGTATGGTGGAGGCTGGGACTTATTCTTTCAGGAAGTCAATTTACTGATGCTAAAAGCTGTTGATTTTTTTTCTACCTTTCAGAAGTTGGAAAAGAGACAGCTGAATCCAAACTCCAATGTTGACAGCCAAATATATTTGAAAATCTATCCAGATTACAGATGGACATTTATGACTGGCAGGGGATACACACCAGATTCAAAAGCTGGGAGAGGCCCAGCCATAAAGAGGCCCCTTTATCACCCTCTCATGACAAAGGAGGGGGCAGCAGAGTAGGGAAGGATAGGATGATTGTAAATGCCTCTACTTTAATTTGGGGTCAATAGGTTGTAAGTCATTAATGGAAGGAGAAAGGAGACAGAATGAGAGGAAGGATCGGCATATATCCCATCATAAAATGGTAGGAGTTGAGTTTTCGATGAGTAGTCAGAATGGAATTTACACAACCAAAGCTCCCATGTGATTGTAATCTTGCCAAAATGTAATGGACATATAAATGAACCTGGGTATAAGCAATAATATCCACTAGTGTTTGTTATCAGCTACTGTAACCAAGTGGCTGGTTCATTTGGTTAACGCTGATTATGGCCTTTTAACCATGGTGGTTTGTTTTGTGTTTTTTATTTCACGAAAAGCCAGTAAAATCGTTTAGCTATAAAATGCCTCCAGTTTTTCTTTAAGGACTACCATCATTATGTGTGTCATTTTCATTGCTTTTTTAAAAAACTGTCAAAACTTTAAAGGTGCTGGGTCACGGGGGCTGTGTGTCCTCTAGGAACCAGGCAGCTTGAATGACCGTCATCTTTGTTTTCAGTATTGCCAGCATGGTGCAATGCCATGATGTAAATGCGGGGTCTGGATCTTGGCTCTTGGCTAATATGGTTATGTCATTAGACGTGGTACAGTTCTGGAAAAAACAAAAATGGACTAATGGACTAAGTCCATTCCCCTAATGGACTTCTTATAACCGGATTTTGGGGGATTCCACCAGCAATTAAGTCAAAGTTTGCGTTGGTGGACTCATGAAGATCAGTCTTTTCTTCAGAAGCAGATCTGAGAAAAGCCTCTGGAAAAATCTGTTAAAAATTTCTGGACTTCTAGGCAGTGTAATATTTGCCCAAGCTCAGAAGGAAGAAGGGTCTCCAGTGAGGTCACAGGGGGGGATTTTCTGAGCGGCAAATTCCCTATGCCTCCATGGAAAGGAGTTGACAGCTATAAAAAACAACCGCAGGAAAAAGACAGTGAGTTTCCAATACATTTACACACCTTTTAAAGGTGGGTGGTCCAGGTCAGACACCTTTTATGTAACGCATACCAGTGGGGTCTTACACATAGAAAGTCTTGGTCTAAATCTCTCCTGTGGCAATGCCTAGCAAACCATCAAGGATTTCAGCAACCCTGTATCAGCATTACAGGAACCACAAATTGTACTGGTTTACAGGTAACTCCAGTATTTTCATTATAGACATTCAAAAACAGGAATTCTATGCTTCTAAGATTTTTTTTTCACACTTACTTCCATTGTATGGTATATCAGTTGTCAAAATTCAGTTTTTCATCACTGTGACATTGGCTAAGTAGAATAAATTCTGCCAGTCAGAGGAAAAAACAAAGTGAATTCTGAATTTGGAAACTTAATGAGTGCAGCATTTCTGAATTGGATGCTTTTCTGCAAGCTAAAGATTTACCAGACTTTTTCTTACGGAAATATATGGGGTATTTCTTTAATTGAATGCCCTAATTGGATGCCAGTGGGCAAGCAGCAATAATTCCTCTTTTCTAGAAGAATGTGACTATTGCATAAAAGTGGTAGAGTTAAAAGTTAGCCGTGGAGAATGTGTTTGTGTTCTGTGTGTGTGTGTGTATGTGTGTAAGTAATCAAGAAACAACACAAGGAAGAAAAAGAAAAAGGCTAAACACAATTTTAAAAAATAAAGAGGGAGAAGGGGCACTGACCAGAGCCACCGAAGTTGAATTAAGCACCGTGAGCCTTGGATACACCCCTTTCTTCCAAAGTGCTAATTTATGAGATTATTCCATATCTCATGACTTAATTTTCAGATGAAGAGTTTGCTCTCTTAAATTTCCAATTAGGAGGCAGGTGATGTATGCACCGGCATGGCAACACTGCTGACCTCCTGTCAGAGGAGAAGCCATGCTCTTCCCTTTGGCTGCATTTGAAAATCTCACCCTGTGCTGCTAGTGCCTTTAAGTTGGGTATTTTCACTTAAGCCATTTAGCTGCGGGATATTTCACTGGGTTCATGTGCAGGTGCCTCATCAGTTAGACATTTACAGACTATAGTCTACAAAATATGGAAATAATTTGGGAGCAGATAACTCTTGGGTGGAAACAAATCAATCATACAGTTGCACATCCACAGACGTGAAAGTGTTAGAAACAACAGTAGGAGACATGAAGTGACTTGCCAGCAACTCCCTCCTGTTGCTCACCAGTTCTCCAGGAACAGAACATGTAAGTGACATGCATTTCCAGAATGTAGATGAAATGGGTGATTCCCAAATGTGGCCCCATGGAAGGAGTATTTAAATTCTTTGAGTCTGAATACATTCTCAATCCCCAAGACAAGAATGGTTAGACGGAGCAGGCAATCAATAAGAAAAGAACTTGATTCATATCTCTCTGCTTGGATGCCAACCAAAGTTTGGGCATTTTTTTTTTGTTTCCTCCCAATCGGATAAAAATAAACATCCTTTTGATTTGATGATTCACGGTAGTCCCCAATGGAGGGATAATACCCATGGAATGTTAGGTTTAACTGGTGTGGGAAAAGATACACTACTTCTCCAAGCTTTAGTCATCCAGAAAAGAATGGAAACAACTTTCACTGAGTTTTTAGTGCAGATTAAGTGAGATGATTTATGTAAAGCACTTGGAACTGTGCCTGACACATAGTTATCACTCAGTAAATAAACCTGTGTACTCAGCATGTGAAATACCCAGGCAAGAAATCCAGGAGAGAGGACAACTCTGCACGTTACAAAATTACTGTATTGTCTTTTCCTGCATTTCTCAAGCTGTGTGCCAGCCTCGCTGCTTAGTGCTTCATGACAGTGATTAAAGAGTTAGAAAATAAGAGCTGTGGAAAGAGAAAAGGCAAGTGGTAGGAGGATGGAGGAGAGTATGGCTCTTTCCAAGAAGACACTGCCCTCACTGTTCCTCCCTTCTCTCCATAGAATAAGGGCTGGATTTTCTGCCTTTAAAAAAAACCCGAGAGATAAAAAACCTTTCCCCCCAAACCATCCAACAGCTCGGGGTTTTTGAGCGCAAGCCACATGTTCTCCTTGCTTGGCCCTGCAATAAACCTTTCCAAAAAAATAAATACATCCCTAGAGAGCTTGTGCATATGCATTGAAGGTTGCCTTCTAATTTTATTTCACATATGAAGTCTAAAGAAAAAGTAACCTACCAGTACAAATTCTACAGATTTTTCAAAGAGTCTCTTGAATTCTGTGAGTCATATCAACGTGAATATAAAACTTAGTTTTCCATTCTGGGTGGTGAACCACAGAGCAACACTACCTAGTTCATGAGATGGAGGGTGTTCAGACCACTGTGATTTCTCCCACTGCCTCACGCCCACTGGGATGCTGGGACCTCATGACCACCACGAGTATATCTTTCAATTTTTGTATTGGAGAGAATTCTTTAAAAGTAAGTAGTCATAGTAAATGGCCAAACATTTGAAATTTCCAACTATTAGAGAAATGGGCTTACCAATCTTTTTAAAAAATAATAATTATAAGGTGGACTCTCTCCGCAGCAAATTTTGTACTGCGGGTACCCTTGCACCCATTTTGCTGACATTTGCCTAGGTAGCCAGGGTGGTGAGGCCTTGGGAGGCTAAGATGCACTTTCACATGCTCTTCCAGTTTTATTCCACTATTTCCTCACAGTGCCCAACCCGATGGATTGATGTTCCAATTTGGCACCAATCTATCAGAGTCCAAAGCACAGAGATGAGAACCAAGCTAATAATATTTAACATTTTTTAGTACATGTTGGGGCCAAACAATAAGTGCTTTACATGCACTTACCTCATTTAATTCTCACGACACTGTCTTATGGGGAAGGTGATGGGTTGCCCAGAAGCTAACCCTGAGTCAGAGAGTCACAGGCGAGTGATTTATTTAGGAAGTGTCCTTAGGTGAGACCAACATGGGAGGCAGAAGGAAGCAGGAAGGTAAGAAACCAGCCTGGTCTTGAGGTGTGCCCTGCAGTATAAACTACACCTCGGAGTTGGCTTTCCTATTCCTGCACAGATAGTCAAAGGCTAAGTACTCTGGGCAGGGGAAGGGATTAGTGTAAATTTCTGAGCATTTTAGGCCTGTGTTGGCGAGTTGAAAAAAGTGGCTCCAACCATACAGAAGAATAAATTCAAAATGGCTTAAAGACTTAAACATAAGATATGACATCATAAAACTCCTAGAAGAGAACATAGGCAAAACATTCTCTGACATAAATCACACCAAGGTTTTCTTAGATCAGTCTCCCAAGGCAATACAAATAAAAACAAAAATAAACAAATGGGACCTAATCAAACTTACAAGCTTTTGCACAGCAAAGGAAACCATAAACAAGATGAAAAGACAACCCTCAGAATGGGAGAAAATATTTGCAAATGACACAAACAACAAGGACTTACTTTCCAAATATACAAACAGCTCAGACAACTGAACAAAAAAAAAACAAACAACCCTATCCAAAAGTGGGCAGAAGACCTAAATAGACATTACACCAAAGAAGACATACAGATGGCCAACAGGCACATGAAAAGATGCTCAACATCACTAATTATTAGAGAAATGCAAATCAAAACTACAATGAGGTATCGCCTCGCACCAGCCAGAATGGCCATCATTTAAAAGTCTACAAAAAGCAAATGCTGGGGAGAGTGTGGAGAAAAGGGAACCCTCCTACACTGTTGGTGGGAATGTAAGTTGGTGCAGCCACTGTGGAAAACAGTATGGAGGTTCTTCAGAAAACAAAAAGTAGAATTACATATGATCTAGCAATCCCAATCCTGGGCATATATCTGGAAAAAACAATAATTCAAAAAGATACATGCACCCCAAAGATGCAGACCTACTACAGAATGGACTTGAGGACACGGGGAGAGGGAAGGATAAGCTGGGATGAAGTGAGAGAGTGGCATGGACATATATACACTACCAAATGTAAAACCAATAGCTAGTGGGAAGCAGCTGCATAGCACAGGGAGATCGGCCTGGTGCTTTGTGACCACCTAGAGGGGTGGGATAGGGAGGGTGGGAGGAGGGATACGCAAGAGGGAAGAGGTATGGGGATATATGTATATGTATAGCTGATTCACTTTGTTATACAGCAGAAACTAACACACCATTGTAAAGCAATTATACTCCAGTAAAAATGTTAAAAAAAAATAACTACATAATAAAAAAGAATTAGTGGGAAAGTAGCATGCTTGCATCATATAGAGTGAGACTGGTATTCAGTTACCTCTGTTGCGCCAGTTTGTGTTGCAGTTTACCAATTCAATATAGCCCTGCATTTAAAATTCCTTTTTAAGATTTGTGGATTTTATTTTTATTAAGAATATAGATATAAAGTACTGTAGTTTACAGCTAGGCCTTGAAATATCTTTTTTAGGATCTGTTAGGAATAAGATTGATATTGTATTGTGTGTAACCTGCACAATGTGGAAAGCTGTGCAAAATCTTTGCCTCTGTGCTGTCAGCGTGATGTGTTTTCTGCATGGTTATATACTACTAGTGATTTTATCAAAGCTTCTAAAACTTAAATTACATGGTAAAGTACCTGTAAGAGGCTGCATAAATGTTAGTTGGCACGTAAAGACAATTGTAGAAGTTGAAGACATGATTGCTATATTTCAATGTTTATTCCCACTCAACATATTGCCTTCTAAGCTTTCTTTTTTGTTCAAAGCAGGATCTTAAAGATAGGTTTAAGTTAATGGATGTAACGCAGGGTTCCTACGCTGTACTGGCGCATGTTGGTGGTCCTCTGTGCCCTAGATATATGCACACAGGGTGCAAGTAAAAATCTACAGAGTGGAAAGAAAAAAAAAAGATACATGCACCCCAATGTTCATAGCAGCACTATTCACAACAGCCAAGGTATGGAAGCAACCTAAAGTGTCCATCAGCAGAGGAATGGATAAAGATGTGGTACATATATACAATGGGATATTCTTCAGCCAACAAAAAGAGTGAAATAATGCCATTTGCAGCAACATGGACGCAACTAGAGATTATCCTAAGTGAAGTAAGTCAGAAAGAGAAAGACAAATATCATATGATATCACTTCTATGTGGAATCTAAAATATGACACAAATGAACTTATCTATGAAACAGAAACAGAATCACACACATAGAGAACAGACTGGTGGTTGCCAAGGGGGAGGGGGTTGGGGGAGGGCTGGAGTGGGAGGTTGGGGTTAGCGGATGTAAGCTATTATGTATATATAAACAACAAGTTGCTACTGTCTAGCAGATGGAACTATAGTCAACATATATAACTGAATCACTGCTGTACAGCAGAAATTAACACAACATTGGAAATCAACTATACTTCAATTTTTAAAAATGAGTTGTAAAAAATAAAAATAAAGTGACTCCAGTAGCATGTAGGAAATCCTCTGAGGTGAGTCATGTGTGTCGGTTGTTAAAGGTAAGCAGAACACAAAAGCCAGGGAGGGACACCCAGAAAAGTGAAATGGACCTAACGGCGCCAGGTTACTCTGGCCACTAACCTCTATCCTGAAATTCTGAAAAACAACCTGGACTGTTTGATGGGGCACACTGATGGCAGTCTTGTGTGCTGACAAAACATTGCATCCTCTTTTGCTTCCTGTCAAAAAGCTTCAGAAATCAACTTGAAGAGCATCAGAAGAGAACTTCGTCTTGGATTAATTTTTCAAAATTACCGAATCTCAAACATAATCATCCTCCCCCAAAATGTACCCAAGACCTTATTGGAAAGGGTATCATTGAATTTCCCCTAGATTGTGCAAAACAAATTTAATAACGATTTAATTGAACCTCAACAAATTTCTGCCACACAGCATTTTCTAGATTTACAGCAATTTCGGAAAAAAGCCCAGGATGGCAATTCTGATTCTCCCTCAACACACCCACCATCTCCCTACACACACCAGAATCAGTCCAGAGGAAATGATCAAAGTCTAAAGATTTTAAGTCTTTAAAAATTTTTCTTTCAATACCAACTGTGTGATTTCCATGGCATTCACTGCCTGATTTTTACTGAGCTAACCAAAGGGAGAAAAGGAGAGCCTGAGGTGGAGTCAGGGCTCAGAGCAAGGAAGAAAAGCTCTGCCACTGCTTGCTTTATTATGTGACATCTTCTTTTTCTTGAAAGCTACTGCCTGGACCACTCTCTGTACTTCCTTGCCCGATTCCTGCATTAACCCACGTTCACTTAACTGACAGGAACTCCACCCACTTCACCCAAGCTTCTGGTCATCAAGATGGTTACCTCCCCCAAAACAGAGCTGCCATATGATCTAGCAATCCCACTCCTGGGCATATACCCAGAGAAAACTGGAAAAGATACATGCACCCCTGTGTTCACAGCAGCACTACTTACAATAGCCAAGACATGGAAACAACCAAAATGTCCATCAACAGAGGAGTGGATAAAGAAGATGTGGCACATATGTGTGTATGTATGTATATATATGTGTGTGTGTGTATATATATATATATAATGGAATATTACTCGGCCATCAAAAAGAATGAAATAATGCCATGTGCAGCAACATGGATGGACCTAGAGATTATCATACTAAGTGAAGTAAGTCAGAAAGAGAAAGACAAATACCATATGATATCACTTATATGTGGAATCTAAAATACGATACAAATCAACGTATCTACAAAACAAAAACAGACTCAGACACAGAGGACAGATTTGTGGTTGCCAAGGGGGAGGGGAGGTGGGGGAGGGAAGGATTGGGAGTTTGGGATTAGCAGAGGCAAACTTATATATAGGATGGATAAACAACAAGGTCACACTGTATAGCACATGGAATTATATTCAATACTCTGTGGCAAACCATAATGGAAAAGAATATAAAAAAGAATATATATATATCCATACGTGTATAACTAAGTCACTTTGCTGGGCAGAAGAAATTAACACAACACTGTAAATCAACTATACTTCAATAAAATTAAAAAAAAAAAAAAAGATGGTTACCTCCCCAAGAGGGGCAGCTACTGTATTTCAGCAGCTTCAACTGTCTGAAAATTATTCAGCTGGAGGCCCAGCTATTTTCTTATTGGATCTCCCATGAAAGACACAACCTCTTTAAAGGCTACGTCCTCTCTTTATCCTCACACAAACTCTTCAGAGAGGGTCTGACCTTCTTGAGCTAACGGCCTTTTGTTCAGTAAAAGTTCAGAGAACAAATATTTCTTCACAAACAACAATAACATTCTTTTCAGTGGAGGAACCAGACAGCCCAAAAGTCAATTCAGATGGCGGAGGGGACGGTGCCAGGATATCTGTGTTTTGAAAGCATTCCGGGCAATTCCAACGTGCGTGGGGGTTGAGCGGCTCTGTCAATCTGATGTGTCCTGACTCCCTTCCTGACCCTGCTTCCCCTGCCTGCCATGCTTCAGCCCAACAGGGCTTCTTCTTTTTCTTTTTAATTAAATTTTATTGGAGTGTAGTTGATTTACAATGTTGTGCTAGTTATGCATGTATATATATCCACTCTTTTTAAAATTCTTTTCCCGTGCAGGTCATTACAGAATATTGAGTAGAGTTCCCTGTGCTATACAGCAGGTTCTTATTAGTTATCTATTTTATATATAGTCAAACACATCTTTTTTTTCTTTTTGGGGGGGGCCATCCTGATCTTACCCTGACCAGGGATCAAACCCGGGTCCCCTGCAGTTGAAGTGTGGAGTCTTAACCACTGGACCACCAGGGAAGTCCCAAACAGGTCTTCTTGACGAGCTTTCACTAGGCTGTGTCCTTGTCCTGTGATCTTTGTACATGCTTTTCCCTCAGCCATCAGATGCTCTTTCCCCAGTTAACTGCTCAACTCACCCCTCGATTCAAGGACCTGCGCCAGAACCGTAAAGCTTCAAGAAGCACCCCTCTTGCTCCTTGGATGTCCCACCATATAAACCTCATTGAGTTTCTATCCAGTTGTATAACCATCTTCAAGGAGGCCCAAGAGGCTCACGTGATAACTAGAAGAAACCATCTCAGCTTAGGGTTGAAAAGAATTCAGCCCGGAAGTTCCGTAATTACACACATCACGGCTCACTTGTCAATGTTACCATCAGTGCAACGAAGCAGCAACCCAGTCTCCCACACACCTGAAAAGAGTGCTTACGATTTCTAGGTAAACTCAGTTCTACCTCCAAACCAGCCCTCTGGCCTGGCTGCAACCCCAGCTGCTCTCTGGCTTCCCCCTCCCTCTGGGTCTAAGGAGGCCGAACGCAGGTGCAGAAAGAGTGGAGGGCGAAGAAATGACCAGCAGGGAGACCGGTTAGGAAGTCCTAGTATAGCAGTGAGGGCTAGAGGACGGGCATGTTGGGGGGGAAAAGTCCCCCTTCCCCCAGGGTACCCTTTCCAACCACAGACATGCTGTTTCTTTCTCTCAAAATCACCAACTCATTATGTATTCCTGGGCATCTGGCACTCTAAAGCCCCAGCTGTTCTGCCCTTGGCTTTCAGAAACTTCAACAGGAACTGATATTCAGACCATGCAAGGTGGATGGACACATGGCAGATTATATCTAAGACAGGTGTCGGAAAGGGTATTCATCCAATAGGTTTCCTGGTGCCACCCAACAGCCAGACTTGCAAATACCTCGAGCCCAAGCTCTTCATGAGAGTCTAATTGTTATTTTCAGCACCACAGGCACAACCACCTTAGACGGGAGCCCTCAGCCTCCTGTCCATGCTTCCGCAGAGTTTTCCCAGCCCTCTCCACGGTGGAGGGTTCCTGGAGCAAAAGTCCCGGAGCCTCTCTGTACCCCTGTGGTTCCTCTCCACAGAGCAGCAGAGGATGGGATGGCCCAGTCTCTCTCCCTTGCCTCCAGGAAGTGCAGAAAGGGAAAGGACCCTTTCTATTCCCTGACCCAACGGAGAGAACACCTGGGTCAGGACTTCAAGAGGCTGCCTGGGGACCGCCATTCTCTCAAGGACCTTCCTTTCTCTGCCAGCAAGGGATGCTGTGAGCAGGCTGCTGCCCTGCTGAAGCCCACTGGGTAAGAGTGCCCCGAGCCCACTGTGCCACCCAGTGCTCCCCACAGACAGGGACGAAGGCTTGGGTTTGAGAAGCAGCAGGAAGCCCTCGCTTGGTCTCCAGTCCAACGTCACCAGGAAACCCTGAAATTCAGGCTTATTGCATACGTGACACCATGTAGCTAACAATGATCGCCTTCTGGGTGCTTATATCTCTCCTCTAGTGGTTAGAACCTGCAGACAAGAAGAGATGGCTAAATGACTCCCCAGGCACACAAGTACCTTTATTTCTCTCGACTCACTCAGAGCCCGCACTGTCCCCACAACAATTCATAGTGCTCTGCAATACATCTTCCTATTTGTTTTACAAATGGGAAACCAGACCCAGAGAGGCGGGAAAAGTCACCAAGTTTCCACACTTAGTACCAGAGCAGGGATTTTAACTCGCTTCAGTACCTCATTTGCACCCTTTGTTTGTTTACTTATTTACTTTTTTATTAGAGTTAGACAAATTTATTCTAAATTTCTTAGAGACAGATAACAATAGCCATGTGCTATAGGCTGAATATTTGTGTCCCACCCCCAAATTCATATGTTGAAACCTACCCCCCAGTGTGATGGTACTAGGAAGTAGGGCATTTGGGAGGCGATTAGGCCATAAGGGTACAGCACTCATGAGTGGGATGAGTGCCCTTGTAAAAGGGACCTCAGAGAGTTCCCTCCCTCCTTCTGCCATGCGAGGACACAGAGAAAAGACAGCCATCTAGGAACCAGGTAGTGGGCTCTCACCAGACACAGAGTCCGCTGGTGCCTTAATCCTGGACTTCCCAGCCTGCAGAGCTGTGAGAAATAAATTTCTGTACCCAGTCTATGATTTTTGTTATAGCAGCCCAAACGACTAAAACACCATGAAAGCTCTAAAAACAAGGAGAAAAAAATAGGAGATGGATAGCCCTATTTGATATGAAAATGTCTAAGGCGGCTTTACGATGAACAGTTAATGTCAGCCCAAGAACGGACATAAAAATAGAATACAATAGAAAGTCTAGAAATAAACACCTGCAGAGTATATTTAGCCTACGATTAAAGTTGTACTTCACAGGACTGGGGAAGATATGGAATTTTTAATACATGGTGTTGGGACACCTGGATAGCCATTTGCAAAGAAAAAACGAAACACATCTGTACTTCCACATCATTTTTAACTTTAGAGATCTCAGTGTAAAAATAAAACAAACATAACTAGAGCGAACTAATACAAAACTCTGGGTGAATTGCCTGAGAGTGGGATGACATTTATGAGTCTGGTTCAAATCTTTAGGAAATAAAAGAAACAACTGATAGTGTCAACTATATAAAATCAAAATTCTATCCTGAGAGCCAGAGAATGTAAGTGGCGTCACCCAGGCCACAGGGGGTTAGTGTAAACTCCTGAGGGTAAGGCCAGGTCCTTTGACCTCACTCTTGGGTACTTCCCTATGCTGTCCCCCGTGACTTTCTAATACTGCCCATAACCCTCCTGTTCTCTTCTTGAGGCCACGTCTGCAAACTGTCTCTCACACCTACAAAGCCCTCTTATCCCTATGTGCACGGAATCCAGTGTTAGGTTCCAGGATCCTTTGAATGAAACGTGCATCTCCTTTCCACCTCACTAGTTGGCTAAAGTTTAACCTATGATGGGATTCTGAAGTCATCCACAGTTCACCAGAGCTGTAATCTGCAGCTACAGGTAACAGATGAGCCCCAAGTCTGGCAGACGTGGGCTCTGCAGTTGCATCTGTGTTCTCCGGAGAGGTAGGAGGCCAGCTGGACACAGTATTTCTCCGGTAACCCCTGTTTAGGAGACACTTCATTGGGAGCGGTAACAATGACACAGAAAACCTATCCCCTGCCCTCAAGTGTCCTGGCAGCAAATTTGGAAATTAGGAGGCTGGAAGGGCCCTGTGAGGTCATGTAATCCAAACGCTAGCGGGTCTTTAAGGAGGCCATCAGTGTGAACCCGGTAAGCAATCCTAGTAATCAGCGCTGGTGTGTACAGCACAGAACGTGCTACAGTTCAGAGAAGGACGAGATCAGAGGCAGAGGGAACGAGGTTCCACGGGCAGAGACAGATGGCTACTGAGAGTCCTACCCAGGCTTCATTCATGATTTATCCCCAGCCCTAGCCATAAATCCTAAGCCTTCTTCCTCTAAACAGCCTTGCTGTTCTAACCCACCTTGCTCATAGCAGGCTCTGTAGCCTGGGTTGTCGCTTTGGGTGAGGACTCTGAAACGTTTCAGACCTCCCCTCACCCCGGTCTCTTCCCACTAGAGCCCCCTTAGTTCTTTTGCCCTTTCTACCTTCTTTGCCAGTGTCTGATATCATTCTCTCTTAGGCCAGGCTGAGAAGAAAGCTCCTCTGCCCTCCGGAGAAACGCAGTATCCAAGCTGTGCGGCAGGCACTCAAGGTGCCGAGGAAGACTTAGGGAGAAAGGATGAGGGATGGGGGCAGGGCTAGCAGAGCCCGAGGGAAAGTCCAGCCACAGCCCAGCAGCACTGGGTGACGGTCACTGGGAACACTTGGTTCATACAGATGACCAAGAAGCACATGAAAAGGTGCTCAACATCTCTAATTATTAGAGAAATGCAAATCAAAACTGCAATGAGGTGTCACCTCACACTGGTCAGAATGGCCATCATCAAAAAGTCTACAAACAATAAATGCCGGAGAGGGTGCGGAGAAAGGGGAACCCTCTTGCACTGTTGGTGGGAATGTAAATTGGTGCAGTCACTATGGAGAACAGCATGGAGGTTCCTTTAAAAAACTAAAAATAGAGTTGCCATATGATGCTGCAATCCCACTCCTGGGCATATATCCAGAGAAAACTATAATTTGAAAAGATACATGTACCCCTATATTCATAGCAGCAGTGTTTACAATAGCCAAGACATGGAAGCAACCTAAAGTGTCCATCAACAGAGGAACGGATAATGAAGATGTGGCACATATACACAATGGAATATTACTCGGCCATCAAAAAGAATGAAATGATGCCATTTGTGGCAACATGGATGGACCTAGAGATTATCATACTGAGTGAAGTAAGGCAGACAGAGAAAGACAAATATATGATATCACTTATATGTGAAATCTAGAAAAACAGTACAAATGAACAGACTTACAAAACAGAAACAGACTCACAGATATAGAAAATAAACATGATTACTAAAGGGGAAAGGGTCAGGGAGGGATAAACTAGGAGTTTGGGATTAGCAGATACAAACTACTATATATAAAACAGATAAACAACAAAGTCCTACTGTATAGCACAGGGAACTACTATATTCAATACCTATAATATACCATAACAGAAAAGAATATGAAAAATTCTCTCTCTCTCTCTCTATATATATATATATAAAATATATATACATATATATAATATATATAACACTGAATCACTTTGCTGTACAGCAGAAACTAACACAACATTGTAAAGCAACTATACTCCAATTAAACAAGTATAACACATGGTTCAGAGCGACTTAGGCACCTCACTCTGCTACTTAGCTGCTGTCTCAGATTGTGGTGTGGCTTTCTGAACCTGCTCTGCTACGGGCAGAAGGAAGATACAGTCTTATCCCTTGGATTCACTGCTTCACTTCTTAGGACATCATTCCCATTGAGAAGCAGATGTGATGGCGCTGACTCTTCTGGAAGGGCTATTAAAGGCTATGCTCCCTAACTAAACTCCTTCCCAAAGCAAAGACGCATGGTGACTTCCAAACCTGTCTCATCAAGAGAATCACCCAGGGAACTTCAGGTAATTACAATTTTCCAGGCTCCAGACCTTATCTACCAAATCAGAATCTCTGGAGAAAGGAGCAGCACAGAATTCTACTTGTTTTATGGCCCGCCATTAAATTCTGATGATCGGTCACTTTGCAGAAGCAGCTAGATTTAAACTGAGAGTGAAGGGTGATGATCTAGAGACCCCATGAGGGAACTATCAGCACACGTGGGAAGGTCTCTCCTGAAATGGTGAGTGTGTGTTCCGATTGTGCCTAGAGCCAGGAAAACACTGTGCCGTAGGGATGAGAAACAAGACGGCATGCCACCCCCTAGACTGTCCCAGAACTTCAGACTGAGCCCCCGAGGAAAGGGTGCCACCTGCAGAAACTCGATGGCTGCTCTCACAATGCATTCTGTTCACAAGAAGCAGGGGCTCTGAATGACAAAGAGAAACAATGAAAACTTCTTTCCAGGGGTGTGCCGGGGCTGACCTGCATCTGTTAACGTCTCAGGAATTCCGCAAGCCAGCTGACAACGAGTTGGTAGCTTGCAATCAGCCGTGGTGGAAGTATTTATACCACAGAAAGTGAAAAATACTATAACTCAGAAACTTTCTTCTTTTTTTCTGGAGAACCCGTGACCAAACATTTACTAGCATCCTCCTGCCTTCTTCCCGTTCTTTGGGACTACGGTGCACTTGGTACATAAAGCATTTGGCAATCAGCTGCACAGACGGAGTCGTGATGGGCATGAGAGGCCCTCCTTTAGCGACTCACAGGCAGATGACATCAACAAGCAGGATGATTCAAAAGAGCACAGGAAAGGCACATACCCAGAGAAAACCATAATTCAAAAGGATGCATGCACCCCAGTGTTCACTGTAGCACTATTTACAACAGCCAGGACATGGAAGCAACCTAAACGTTCACTGACACAGGAATGGATAAAGAAGATGTGGTACATCAGAAAGAGAAAAACAAATACCGTATGCTAACACATATATATGGAATCTAAAAAAAAAAATGGTTCTGAAGAACCTAGGGGCAGGACAGGAATAAAGATGCAGATGTAGAGAATGGACTTGAGGACACGGGGAGGGGGAAGGGTAAGCTGGGACGAAGTGAGAGAGTGGCATGGACATATATACACTACCAAACGTAAAATAGATAGCTAGTGGGAAGCAGCTGCATCGCACAGGGAGATCAGCTCAGGGCTTTGTGACCCCCTAGAGGGGTGGGGTAGGGAGGGTGGAAGGGAGATGCAAGAGGGAGGAGATATGGGGATATATGTATACATATAGCTGACTCACTTTGTTATACAGCAGCAACTAACACAACAATGTAAAGCAATTATACACCAATAGAGATGTTAAAAAAAAAGGTGTGTTACATATACACAATGGAATATTACTCAGTCATCAAAAGGAACGAAATGGTGCCATTTGCAGAGATGTGGATGGACCTAGAGCCTGTCATACAGAGTGAAGTCAGAAAGAGAAAAACAAATATCACTTATAGTATACAGTATAGTATCACTTATATGTGGAATCTAGAAAAATGGTACAGATGAACTTATTGGCAAAGCAGAAACAGAGTCACAGGTGCAGAGAACAACCTTACGGTTACCAAGGGGGGAAGAGGGGCGTGGGACAAATTGGGAGATTGGGATTGACATATATATACTAGTATGTATAAAATAGATAACTAATGAGAACCTATTGTTTAGCACAGGGAACTCTACTCAATGCTCTGTGGTGACCTAAATGGAAAGGAAATCTAAAAAAAGAGGAGATATATATATATATATATACACATATAGCGGATTCACTTTTTTGTACAACAGAAACTAACACAACATAAGAAAGCAACTATATTCCAAGAAAAATTTTTTTAAATTTTTAAAAATAAAAAGGAAAAAATACATTAAAATAAATAAAAATTGCCTTGGAAAGTTAAAACAAAAAACCATAGGAGAACTGATTTGAGCATATACAAAACATCTGGGGACTCCAGCAATAACCCGGAAGGCTTCTACAGGTGGAACACACTTTTCAAGTGTGGACTTAGAGGCTATTGTCGCCTTCTTTAAACCCACAAGTGAGGGACTTGGAGGTTACAGTAGAAACTCCTTCTCCAGACTTCCTATCAGATCTGTGTGTGGTTTCTCCTTAAATAATTCTGAACACAGCTCCCCGCTCTCTGTATTGGCCCATTCCATCTATGGGCAGCTCTAGTTGCTCTTTCCCACATGAAGCCGAAGTTTGCCTCTCTGTCATTTCCCCCATGAACCCATTTGGTCACTGGCATCTCCCAGAGCTGCTTCCAGTAGAAGCCATACAGAGATGCTCCCCAGTTTCTATGGAGGGAGCAGGCCCCCTGCCCGTACAAGAGCGCCTCCACCACAGTCACTCCTGGGGCTCTTCCCCTTGGCCATCATCCCATCGGGGAGGGGCTTTGTCCAAGTTTGTTTCCACTCTTGAATATTCTGCCTCCAAGAAAACAGCACTCTCGCCAAACCATGTTTCTCTCTCCTGCCGTTTAGTGTGATTTCCATTATTCATGAACCCTTCCAGTAGTTTTAATGCCAAAAGCTTTGCTGCCAGAGGGGCCGAATTGATTTTGTGGAGTGGTTTGCACACTATATATAAGATCTTCTCATTTATTTATGTGAAAGGAGCCTACCCTGGGCTGAGCATCGGGCTGGGCCAGGCAGTGCAGGGCACTAGGTTTCTGGGCCACATTGCCTTGGAAACCACGGGGTTTGAGATGAAGCCCAAGGCGGGGGGCGCCCATAGCAAATGGAGACCTCTTCCCTAAGGGGCTCCCCCAGCCCTTCCCCGCCCTGGGTAATGAGACTCCAAAGGCTACTGCCAAGTTCCGCTCTGGCCAGCTCCCAGCTGTAGAAATATTCAAGCAGTATTAGTAAACATGGATTCCAGGGCAATGTTTAGCCTTCTGAATGAGCCTGCCTTGCTGGGCTCTATTTACTCTGAAAAAAAATCATGGCGCGATGGGAGGAGGATGGGCTTTGCAACCAGACACACCGGAGTTCAAACACCAGCCCTGCCACCAGAGAACGGACCCATCTCTCCCAGCCTCTGTTTCCTCATTTGTAAACTGGGTTAGTATGCAAATTAAATGCTAAAAACCACAGGAGCACCTATAGCAGGGCTTGGCATGTAGAAATGCCCAACAACGGTAGTGCCCTGTGATTACCAAGAGCTTCTTACCAACCTCATCTGAGCATTGACATGGGTTTTCTTCCTTTACTTAGCAAAGTAAACTGCTGCTTTATCTTTTTAGCCCTTGTGGTAGGTAAAATAATGCTTCTCTCCCCAAAATAGCCACGTTCCAGTCCCTGGAACCTATGAATGCTACCTTACACGGCAAAAGAGATTTCACAGACGTGATTAAGGATTGTGAGATGAAGAGGTTCCCCTGGATTACCCAGGTGAGCCCAGTGTCATCACCAGGGTCCTTATAGGTGAAAGTCGAAGGTAGGGAAGTGAGAGAGAAGGACAGGTTAAAACCGAAGCAAAGGGAGAGATGCAAGGGAGGTTTGCAGATGCTAGGCTGCTGGCTTTGAGGCTTGAAGAAGGGGGTCATGAACCTAGGAAGCCTCTAGAAAATGGAAAAGGCAAAGAAATGCATTCTCTCCTAGAGCCTCCTGAAGGCACTTTGCTGGGCGGATACCTTGATTTTAGCCTGGTGAACCTCATTTCAGACTTCTGACCTCCAGAATTGTTACTAAACTCGTGTTGTCTTAAACCACTAAATTGCGGTAATCCGTTACTGCAGCAATGGGAAACGAATACAGCCCCTAATCCCTGTCCGCCCGGGAAGACCTGCTAATCTCCTCCTCACACCGTGGAGCATCCCTGGAATCCTCCAGCTTGGCTCTGGCCCTAACCCAACGTGCCTGGACGAAGGAGAGAAGTCAAGTCTGACGTGGGACACAACCGCCCCAACAATAGGTAACATTAGCTGGTTGCTTCTAAGTACGTGACAAGTCTTAATTCATTTCATCCTCACCACACATCTATAGGGGAGGTACTTTATATCCCCCTCTTACAGATGGGAAGCTGAGGCACAGAGATGTTAAGTCAAATACCCAACGCCCATACCACTGGTAAGGGACAGGAGGCAGATTTGCCCTTAAGAAGTCTTTCTTCAGAGTCCAAACCCGAAACCACTTCTCTGTGCGGCCAAAGTCTCCACCCTCGAGAGTGAGAAGCTGGAAGCGCCATCTCAGGTTCTCCCCTTCCAGAGATTCACCCCATCGGCATGACCTGAGATTTAAAACAGCATTTTCCCTTCCCTCTAGAGGTGGAAGAGTGGTTGGAGAGAGGCTAGAAGCCAGTCTACCGACCCCATTTCTGAGATGCAGTCACAGGCAGAATCCAGAAGGATTTCCACAGCGCTTAGAAAAGGCTGGTCTGGATAGGGCGCCCCCCTCACACAAACCTCCCCCCTCCCACACTCTTCTCTGCCTTAGGATGGGCCCCAGAAAAAGGCTCCCGTCACCCCCCAGCTGGCCTGGCCAGTATGGGGGCTCCATGGGACAAGGCACCTGTTGCCCTCCGGGTGGCCCTGACACAGGCATCAGGTGAGAGAAGAGTGCAACGGTGTGACTGATGGGTTCTTAGAGAGGTAATATCTGAAACGTGTTCAGAACGTTGCCTGGTCCACCGTACGGCTGTGCGAGCGTTTGTTTACTGGACTGAGTCTCTTTTCCTGGACAGAAGGGTGCCAAGGGGCGTGTCATGTGAGGTGGTGCTTCTCAAGCTTTCACGGGCACCCACGTCACCTGGGGAGCTTCTTGCCATGCAGACTCTGGTTTAGAAGGTCTGAGATGCAGTCAAAGGTTCTGTGTTTCTAACAAGGTAACGCAGATCCAGCTGGGCCGTGGATCGGACTTTGAGTACGGAGGGTATAAAGCCCAGGTAACATTACCAAGGAGCCAACCTCGTTGTGAGAAGAGGCCCTGAGGGTCCAGTGTGTACCCTGACCGCAGCTATAAGTCTGGCCTTTCAAACCTTTCTCCGTTTCTGGGCAAGCGGCTCTGGGCGGGAGGCGTCCCTCAGTCTGGCCAGGATGGTGGCAGCGGGCCATTTCCACTGAAGACCTGGCCATGTCTCAAGCACAAAGGAGGCACTTAGCCAGGAGGTCAAGGAAGGAATTGACCAGTAGAAGCTTAAACCCTCAAAGCTTCCCCATCCCCTACAAGGTAGACACTAAGCTCCCTAAGATTCACGCCCGTGTCAACAAGACTCAAAACCCTGACCTCCTTTTTACCACATAGCTTCCCAAATATGACTGGCTGTGACCAGATGGCCTCCCACTTGATGAAACAATGTCTCCTGTCACTCGAAAGTCCCAACAGCTTGCAAGCTCAGACAATGAGGTGAACTGCACCCCTCTGGGCCCCTCAGAGCTCGTCGTTTGCCCCCTCTGCCTTCCAAGCCCTCACTTCTCAAAGTGTGGTCCGTGGACCGACAGCGTAGGTACCACCTGGGAGCTTGTTAGACATGCAGACCCTCAGACCCCAACCAGCGTGACTGGATCAGAAGTCGCGTTTTAACCAGATCCCTGGGGGTTGGGACAGGGGGATTTGTGTGCCTGTGAGAGTCAGAGCACGGGCCTGAGCCACTTCTATTTCTGCGTTTGCCTCACGGCACGCTCAGCCCCGATCTCAACTTCCCTCTCCCGAGCAGGTCAGGCTGACCCGCGAGCCAAGTACAAATTTAGCCTCGTCTCCCGCTCTCCTTGGTTACCTCTCCTTTCAGAAGCTTCCCGTCCTTTCCTCATCTTCCTCTATCAGGGCCAATTCTGAAACGCTGCCACCTTCTTAAATTAGTCCCAGAATGTGTCAACCGCCCTCATTTGAGAATCCTTGCAATGATTTTTTTTTCTTTCTAAATAAGAAATTATCTACCTGAAGGTGTTAAGCTGTGGCCAGCCAAGCCGCTCTGCAGAGGCACGTGGCTGTGCTGTGTTTGCCACTCTGGCCTCTGAGGCTGTCTGTGCACCTGCAGAAGGAGTCAGCCTCGGCGGGACAGAGGGGAGGCCACCGCTAGGGGCCAGTTCTGTGTAGAGTTCTTGTCCTAAAGGCATCTTGGACTGCAACAGGGAAAAACAGCAAAATTGCAAGCAGCTGTCATGCCTCACATGGCACCTGCCAGGCTGACCCCGGTCGTCCCGGGGCAGGTGGGGTTATTCCAGGGAGTTGCTTTTAGAAATGAAACAGCAGAGGGTTCCTTTAAGGCGCTCAAGGCCTGAGGATAAATTTCGAATTTACCCTTGGAGTCATGAATGATGCTGTTCCCCTTTTTATTCGTCGTGAAAACAGCCTTCACAACTCTTCATGAAGGCTTCTTAGATTGCGTTTTATTTTTTTAACCCAGTCCATCAATTTCTCGCAGAACATAAAAATACATGTAGACAATTTGTAATATAAATGCAGACATTTTTCTCAAAGAAAATAAAAACTAGTTCACCAAGCAGAGATGATCACAGATCATATGTGGGTCTGTTTCCTTCCTCCCTCAGTCCTGTATGTCTAATATATACACATAATTATGTTTTATGCCCTTACATACGTATGCACCAAGATATAGAACATCCTTTATAAAATGGGAATGATACCATAGAGTTTCATACACTGCTCTTTAACTTAAGTATGTACTATCTCATGTCATTAAACTTTCTTTGAAAACATAATCTGTTGTGTGGTTCTGGTCATAATGTATCTATCCACGCCTCTAATGTTGACTATTTCTTTTGTTTTGATTTTTTGACTATTTTTAATTTTTGATACCTTTACCACGTGGTTTAATATGTTGTTGTTTTTCTAAAACTTTGTAATGTTATTGTATTTTACCTTTTAAAAATATTTTTAAGAACATAAAAGCAATTTGCTTAAATCTTTCATTTATTTAGCAAACGTTTATTGAGCACCTACTCAATGCCAGGTGCCCTGCCAAATGGTAAGGGTGTAAAAATGAAGTACTGAGGGACTCACGGTCTTGCAAAGAGACAGGCAGATAAGCAAATGCAGACTGTAGTAATATCTGTAATAAAGGGAAGTACAGGGTAGGAAATGAGACTCCTAGTCACAGACAGCAGGATACCCCACAGAGTCCTTAGTGTGGAGGATAATTTCAGACAGTACTGAGTAATGCATCCCCTCCGAGATAAAAATCACTGTCGCTTACGTATACGTTCTGTCTTCTGCCACGTCTGTGTTTATGGTGGCAATATATTTTCATGACCTTTTCCATTTCTCTCTCATTTTCAATATCAGCACAAAGCTTCTCAAATCTCTAGAGGCGCCAAGAGTCCTCTGCAGTTCCCCGTCTCACGTAACCACATTTTTTCCAAGAGAAACCAGTGCCAGGATGACAAGGATAGGCTCCATCACCCTGGAGAGCGAGACCCACAAAGGCTAGGCGGTGGCCCGAGTTCCCGGGCCAGGAACAGGGGCAGGTTCAGAGCAGGACTCCAGATCCAGCTGCCAGCACATTCTAACCATCTGTTCTGGGTTGAATTGTGTCCCTCCCCAAAGATGTTGAGGTCCTAACCCCGGTACCAGTGAATGTGATCTGATGTGGCAATGGGGTGTTTGCAGATGATCGAGTTAAGATGAGGTCATTAGAGTGAGACAATCCAATATAACTGGTGTTCTTCTAGAAAGAGGAAATTTGGACACGGAGACAGACACATGCAGAAAGAATGCCATGTGAAGATGAAAACAGAGGCGGGGAGCATGCATCTACAAGTCAAGGAACACCAAAGATTGCCAGCGAACCACCAGAAGCTAGGAGAGAGGGATGGTACGTATTCTCTCTCAGAGCCTTCAGAACAAACCAAACCTGTCAGCACCCCGATTTCAGACTTCTAGCCTCCAGAAAATAAAATTTTTTAAGCCGCTCCATTCGTAGCACTTTGTTACATACAGCAGCCCTAGCAAACTGATGTCACCACGTGACCCCAAGTTGATATCCATCACCTGGACAATTCATATAACGTTGAACCTCTTAGCTAGACTAATTCTAAAGTGCACTCAGTTCTGCGAATCATGGATTTTAGAATCAAGCATACTGTACATCCTATCTTTGATAAGGAAACACATAGCAAGAAAGAAGGCCAGGTAATAGCAGTCCCAAATTCTTAATGAGAATCACAGTTTGAAGATGGACATGTGCAGAAAGGAAACTCTAGGTAAAACTTTGCTCCAAATCCCAAAGTTCTTGTCTAATGAGCCACATTCATTACATGTGAGGTACTAGAACTTCTGTCCCTCCAGCCTGAGTCCTAAAAGCTCTGTGAAGGTAGGGACCCTTGTTTCTTATAATATCCTCAGTGCCTAGTAGGTTTGACCCTCAATATTTGCTCAAGAAGTATGATTTTGAATAAATGAATGAACAGCCTCTTTATTTCTTTTTAAACTCACAAGCTATTCTTAGCCATTTTAGATCACTGGTATCCAGATTCGGTTGTGTACCCCTCATACACGTGTATTTATTATAAACATATGCAACGCTACGTGATCAAATACACAGAAATAGAAACATCCAAAAGATAAAATGAAAAAAATAAACATAATGAGAGGTTCTATGAAGCTCTCCTAAAGCTCTAGTGGACGTTCTTACGCACCCCAAGGCGTCCTCAGCCACCACGACCGCTGCAGATTTTACCACAAAGAAGAGCAAGAAAACGGAGATCCCGGGCAAATGAAGGCTTCTCCCTCAGACCCAGAGAAGCAACCCCTGCTCCGACACCCGCTTCCTACTCATTTGGCTTTGGTAGGAAGGGGCAGAGTCAAAGGAGGGAAATGCCTCTGATTGAAGAATAGAAGGTCATAGGTACCTCTCCAGACCACACCCACGAAAAACGTAAATAGTACGATCAAGTGTTTGTTAAAAAGATTCACCAGGGCTTCCCTGGTGGCGCAGTGGTTGAGAATCTGCCTGCTAATGCAGGGGACACAGGTTTGAGCCCTGGTCTGGGAGGATCCCACATGCCGCGGAGCAACGAGGCCCATAAGCCACAACTACTGAGCCTGCGCGTCTGGAGCCCGTGCTCCGCAACAAGAGAGGCCGCCATAGTGAGAGGCCCGCGCGCCGCGATGAAGAGTGGCCCTCGCTTGCCACAACTAGAGAAAGCCCTCGCACAGAGACGAAGACCCAACACAGCAAAAATAAATTAATTAATTAATAAACTCCTACCCCCAACATCTTCTTTAAAATATATATATATTTAGCATAGGACCTCCCAGAGCTGTAATATGCTAATATGCTTCGGAAAGCCCCAGGAGGCTGGAGCCTGGTTCCCCTGGAAGAGATTGAGAACCCTACAAACTGGGACTATGGGATTATATGATTCAATTTGTCTAAACTATTCAGAAAAAGCGTTCTTCTTTTTGCCTACCATCCCCCTCAGTGCTTTCTCCCAACATTGTTGATCACGGAACTCTTTTCTTCAGTAAATCCTTATTAACATTTTGAGAGAAATTAGTCCAAGACTGAGGTAACCAGAGAAAACAGTTATCTAAAAGTATTAAACTTCATTAGAAACATTCCATTTTTAATTCAAATATAACTAAAATTTTTTTCACTTAACTTGGGAGTAAATTACTGTCTTCTAACAAATTCTCAGAAACTTAATAACTTTGTCATCAATTGAATTTAGGTTCACATCTTTAAGCCCTAAATACATAATGGACATAAAAAAATAAATAAATGCAAGCAAAAACATTTAGCTCTAGCTCACAATGAAAAGACACACATTAAAAATGGCTATTATTAAATTAGAAAGAAAAAAGAGAAAGACAAAACGCTAGTGAGTATGATGAATGTGCTGGTTTGATACACTGTAGTGTTTTATTTCAATGGAACAACCCTTTTGAAAAGTAATTTAACAATAACTATTCAGAGCCAAGAAAATGTCCTATACCATTTTACCCATTAATCCCTTTTCTTAGAAATAATTGAAAGTCTGGAACCAGGACAAGAGATGAAGGAGGGGCACTTTATACATTCATTGCATTTTTTTAATGGAAAAAGAATCTAAATATTTCATCCTACAGAAAACAGTGAATTTTGGCACATCTCCTAGAAGGAATATCATGTAACCACTGAAATTCTAAATTAAAATGTGGAAGATGTAGCAACATAAGAAAAAACTTATTTTATAATAAGGAAGAAAAGAACAGGATACAAAATTGCATAACAATATGAAAACCATATGTCCACAAAAGATTATAAAAAGATGAGTTCTTGTAGCAGGCTGGTAAGATCATAAGCGAATTTTTTGTTGTTGTTTTTCTAAAACTTTGTAATGTTATTGTATTTTACCTTTTAAAAATATTTTTAAGAACATAAAAGCAATTTGCTGCTATATACATTTTTAAACCCAAATGAATTTCTCATACAGTACAAAGCACATTTTTCAAACATTCTCCCACTCATCTGTAGACGCATTAAAATTCAACTAAATTTTCAACGATACAAATTATCTTTCAACTTGAAAGGTGTGTGAAGGCCCTTAGATAAATAGAACCATTTCTGGTGCCCAACATGATTATTTATTTTAAGTCATTTTACAAAATCTAGTCCGTTCTTGCTGCACGTGGTAATTAAGTTCAAACATCCCGAAGAAGGCAGCCTCCTCTCCCCGAGGCCCAGAAAGAATTTCAATGGCCATGTAAATCTTCCAATTAGTTCACAACATAAAATTACAATTCACTTTTGATATTTTTTCCCTCTGGGTTTTTCTCTTTTACCATTTTTGTAACCCATATTGTAATTATGCCTGCTCAATCTGACGCAAAACAGCCCCTCTTTTTATGCTAGGCTTATAAAATGCAAGCTGGCTAGCTGGTCACTGTCCTGTTTAAACATACCTGTTCCTGGGAATTCCATGGCGGTCCAGTGGTTAGGACTCCGAGCCTTCACTGCCAAGGATGCGGCTTCCATCCCCGGTCCGGGAACTAAGATCCCGCAAGCCACCGCCAAAAAAACAAAAACAAAAACAAAAACACCCGTCGTTCTTGAAGACAAAGGGTCACTCTAAGCTTCTGGGAAAGGCTCTCCCAGCGACTGAAGACCTCCAGACTGAGGCCTCACCCACGCCCCTTGTCAGTTGACCTTTGAAACACCATCACTCTCAGGTGGTGGGATTTGCAGGTGTTATCTCTAATACCCGTTTCCATTTCTCTAACCTGGCTTCCAGAATTGCCCCCATTGTAATTCAGGGGCTGAAGATAACAATTGAAAGTTACCTTCCCACCAATCAACTGGGAAGTAAGTAGCCATGCCAGTTACTGGCAGGGTAATTTACTGAGATACTAATTTCTGTTTGGTTTTCCTGTGACCTTCCCTCTTCCTATTTTAAGCAGACATCCAGACCCTTCACAACTCCTTGCCTCAGGAGTGTCACCTCTCCCCCCGACTCCACCTCCACCCAGAGATCTGAGGTTAGCTGAAGTCAGGTTTTTTGAAATACTTAACTCATTGGAGAGATTATACAGAGTCCTTGAGAGAGACAGGAGAAAATAGATTTTGAGAGCAGTGAGAGCGAGGGGAGAGATGGCCTTCTGTCACTCACAGCTCCCCTCACCTCCATCTCCCATCCACCCCTCTCAACCCTGGAGAGGAGACGTGTATCTGGGAGACTAAGCCCCGGGAATTGTGCGGAGCGATAGAATGGCGGGCAGTTCTTCCCAGAGGCAAGAGGCACCCCTGTCCTGGGCCCCATGGTTTAGAGGATTCCGTTTAATCACAAACACACACACACATAACTATGTTTATATTCATGAGAGGACGTGCTAAAAATCCGCTCTGTGCATAACAACTTTTAGGTCCCAAGGAAATACTTCTCCCCATCTCTTGTTCTGTTTCCTCAAACTAACTGCATTTGAATGCCATGAAATTCTGCACGTCGTCCCACTGACAATGTCAGAGATGGGGACTGCTTGGAAATGTAGGGGGGATCTGAAAGACGGAAGGCTTTAGGTAAGAGAAAAGACAAATGAATTCATTTGTCAAATCCTTTCACTTGGCATGAATGCAGTAAGTCTAGCAAATGAAATATTAATTCCCAGGAGTGCCAAGGATTCTTTTTTCTTCTGCTTCTTCATGTCCCAATTTATCGTTACAGAGCAAGTCAACAATTAGAGCGGTGTTTGCAATATCCGCACATGGTAGCTGAGAAACATTTCACAATATTAAAGGAATCATATTAAAGTCTTTTACACATAGGTCTAGATTATGACACACACAAATGGATCCTGATCTAATTCAGTGGCAACTAGAAGAACAATGAACGCTAGAATTGTGAGTAGTGTTTTTTAAATTTAATAAGATTAAATTAAAATTTCAAAATTAATTTAAAACTTAAGCTATATTATATATCTTTGATTTATCATTTTTAATATTAACTATATGTATTTTTATTTTATTTTAATAGATAATGTTAAAATATTAAAAGCTAAATAACTTTGAAAACATACAAATATTGTTATTTTTTTAAATTTACATTTACCTGAATTCTATATTTTTTGATGAAAATATGTTCAAATTTCATTTTTTAATTTATTCAATCATTACTGTCAGCAGAATATAAGTTATGTGAAAACCTTGATAATAAAATAGTGATTTTTGCTGATATAAATAAAAGGAAAATAAGGCTATGGAATAAGTACATAATTTGTGGTGTATGTGTGTATGTGTGTGTGTGTTTATTTAATTACTAATTACTTATCTAATCATCACCAGCCCACTAACAAAACGCCCAATTATTCTCAGTAAAAATTTAATTCCTTTGTCATTGGGTGTTTGACAGTGTTCCATCATATAAAACCCACTGTTTTACGCATTTTGATTCTGTCATAATGAAGGTGTATTTGTCATGGTAGAAGGACAGAATATCTCATTAAACACCTTGGTACCTTGGTTTATAACTTCATCATTTTTAGACGTAAGGCACGACCTTGATCTGTACCCTTGCCACAGCGGCTCTGCTGTCGGCGGAGGCTCTGCTTCCCAACCCACCAGCTTCCAACACAAGCCACAGCTGAGTCTCTTTGGCTCCGATTGGGTCATGTGACCCTGAACCCCTGAAGCATTCTCTCCAACCAATTAAATGCAGCGTAGCCTAGGCCAGCCCTCAAACACCTGCCCTTGTGGAGTCTGGAACGGACCCAGCTCCACCTGAATGTCATGAAGTGAGTGTGATAGGAAGGGTGGTTCCCAGAGGCAGATCAAGTTTTGTGAGTTATAACATTTTTTCAACTGGGGGGCAGGGGGAGCTTTCTAAGAAAAAGACAGAAATTACGAACTCAAAACTTCAAAATTAGATATTGAAAGAAAATATTTCAAAGAAGAAAAAACAAACCCCAAATCCCCCAAAACAAAAGAAGGTCACCATTATCACAAAATCCTCCCTAGAATATCTCTATTAGTGTTGGTTTTTTTCCTACAGTTTCTGGCTGAATACTCTTCAATCACTTCTTCATACAACAATCACTTCAAAATATCTTTCACTGTTGTGGCCTCTCCCGTTGCGGAGCACAGGCTCTGGACGCGCAGGCTCAGCGGCCATGGCTCACGGGCCCAGCCGCTCCGCGGCACGTGGGACCTTCCCGGACCGGGGCACGAATCCGCGTCCGTTGCATCGGCAGGCGGACTCCCAACCACTGTGCCACCAGGGAAGCCCCAAAATATCATTTTTTTAAGGAGAATAGAAAGATAATCCAGTCCTTATTCTACTATGGTTGAATAACATTTTTTTAAATCACCGATAACTTTAAAATGTACTTTCAACTTCATATTGTATTGGTAATTTTCTGTGTATTTTATGCCAAATTATTATTATATTATTATCATTGCCAAATTTGGGACTTTTTTCACATTTCTCCTATGAATGTGCTGGATGATTTCAAGATATTTCAATTTTTCTTCACAAAATTTGACTCATCTTAAATACTCTTCAAATTGACGACACTCATTAACCAGTTTGCTGTCAATGTCCTCTTGTCATATCAGATCAGTCACCGCAGTGGGCAGTAGTGAGTATTCCTGGAAGTCAGGAGTCACATTAGGATGCCAGCAAACACTGAACTATAATCGAGTGACTATGAACCACATAAATTCATCCGCTGAAGCACAAACTCAACTTCCCCTTAACTGGACTCAGAAATATGCCGTCAGCCCTTCTAATACTTTAAATACAAGGGGAAATGTGAATGAGGAAGGTCAGGGTGGAAAGACAGAGTCAAGCCAATGAGAAGCTTGGAGACTTAGGCTTCGGTAGCTTCACAGTATACCCACCTCTGGTGGTTCCCCAAGGAAAATTCTGAAGCTATTTCCTGAAGAAGGGGGAATGGATTCTGTCAGGCCAAAATAGCAGCTGTCCACTACAAGCATGCTGGCTTTTAGTCCTTCCACCACTAAGTCCACCTTTTTCCCCATGAATAAATATACCTTCTACAAAAGATTTTTTGCTGCCCTCAATTAAAATGACACTTTGTTTTTTGCTTTTGCTTTTCTCTCCCTAGAATATCCTGTACCCCATCTTTATGTGACCTAGTCATTCCCATCTTACAAGGCCCAGCCCAAGGGCTGTCTTTTTTACCCCTGATCTCCCTACCCCAGAAGTGTTCTATGGTCAGACAGATTTGGGAGAAGTTGCATGACTTCTCTCTCTCTCTCTTTTTTTTTTATTTCTCACAATTGAATTTTATTATTTTCTTTTTCTAAAAATTTGAAGTATCGTTGATTTACAATGTGGTGTTAGTTTCAGGTGTACAGCAAAGTGATTCAGCTATGTATATATATATATATTCTTTTTCAGATTCTTTTCCCTAATAGCTTATTACAAAGTACTGAGTATAGCTCCCTGTGCTGTATAGTAGGTCCTTGTTGGTAATCTATTTTATATAGAGTAGTGTGTATATGTTAATCCCCAAATCCTAATTTCTCTCTCCTCCCCCCATCCCCTTTGGTAACCAAGTTTGTTTTCTATGTCCCTGAGTCTACAAATAAATTCATTTGTATCATTTTTTTCAGATTCCACATATAAGTGATATCATATGATTTTGTCTTTGTCTGGCTTACTTCACTTAGTATGATCATCTCCAGGTCCATCCATGTTGCTGCAAATGGCATTATTTTCTTCTTTTTTGTGGCTGAGTGATATTCCATTGTATGCATATACCACATCTTCTTTATTCCTCTGTCAATACGCCTGTGAGTACTCTGGGGCTTGAGAAGTTCCGCTCTACAAGAATAATCATTACTGAGAGCTTACTCTGTACCAGGCTGTTCTCATTGCTGTACATGTCTTACCCTATTTAACCCTCACTACTTACTCTACAGAATACATTGATTTTACTGATGAGGACACTCTAGGGTTAAATAATTTGACCAAAATTGCACTACAGATAAGAGAAAGATCCTGGTTTTCAGCTCAGACACTCTTAGCCATTTTACTATACTGCTCATTTCCTTTTGTTTAAGCGGGGCTTCCTAACAAATTTAATCAACAGGCCCCCTCTCTGCACAACCCTTATTAATTCACCCATAAAAATAGGCTACACCCCATGCACCTAAGTTGCACCACTCCTGGGCCCGATCCCCTCTGCATCCTAGCAGAGACATTTGTGTATCCTTCTTATCTCCTCCGGTAAGTCATGAAAACCTCTAAAGGGACCTTCATTTTAATCATTTTATCCCCCAAGTCTCTCACAGTATCCGACACACAGTAGGTATTCAATAAATATTTGTGGACTTAATACATATTGATAGCATTTTAAACTTTCCCAACCTGTATTTAATTTCAAAAAGAAGAAGTAAATCCAATAAATTAAATGCTAGAAAACGGAGACTAGAAGGTTTTATACAACTTTTCCAAATCCTTTCATATTGTTCCACTTCTGCTGTTTACTGAGTGAATAAGGAAATTAAAAAGCAGTGGCAGGCTGTTTAAATAGTCAGACAAATTCAGTTTGGAATCAACACAAAGATGTATTATTTTTGAAGGTCCTTAACTGAAAAGGAATGGAAAATAAATAAAACTCAGAATCAATCGTAGCTTGATATCTGCAGCTTTGAAAGAGGAAATAACAACATTCTTAATAATGTCTAATAATTCTCATAGCACAGGGACACAAAAAATATTCATTCTGTATGACAACATGTCAATTCAGCTTCTTGTCCTTCAACCTGGAATAAACAAGGAGCACCCTCTGAATGTCCTATTTTTAAGAGCGACAAATGCAGAAGGGATTTTAATTTCCGAAGCTTCAAGTTCAAGTCATGAGTCATCTTCTCCATCTCAGTCACAATTCTGGTATACTTTTTATTAGCTAAAATAAATATTTCTTACTGCAGGGGAAAAGGAATAGAATCTAAGCAAATTGGCCCACTCACTGTTGAAAACTTAATCCAAACACATTTTGCTACCAACAGAAATAAACCTCACCCAATTTTGCAGTGTCTTTCAAGACAACAAAATGGCTTATCTTAAAACTCCCTTAACCATATTATGAATATATCGCATATCACCAATCCATATTACATTATTTTGATTCCAATAAGCCAGTCCAAATATTTAATGTGAATAGTTCTGAAGAGCAAAATTCTCTGCAGGTAACAACGTGTGGACCAGAGCTGCCTGACAGGTAGGATCCCAGCTGTGAAACCAAATCCGATCCTCCACATGACCTCCAGAAGGTTCCTGCCCCTGCCTTGCTTTTAGCCATTCAGTGGCTCTCCAGTACCTTCAGAAGAAAGGGTAGACCAGCAAGGCCCTCCAAGACCTGAATTCTTCTTTGCTCTTTAACCTTATTTATTACCACTCCTCATACAGAACCACTTCAAGTTTCCTGCACATGCCTTTTTATTCCATACCTCCATGGTTTTGCTCAAAATGCAAAATACCTTCCAATTCTCACCCTCCTTCTTCCTCCCTCCTCTGACCCTCCCTGCCTCTTCAACCTAAAACCCTAATCTTTCGAAACAGTGCGTAGCCATGCAATTCCACTCCCAGGTATACACACATCAATGTTCATTGCAGCTTTATTCATAATAGCCAAAAAGTGAAAACAACCCAATTGTCCATCAACTGATAAATAGATAAACGAAATAGGGTGTACCCATACAATGGAATATTATTTGGTACTAAAAAGGAATGAAGTAGTAACACATGCTATGACATGGATGAATCTTGAAAACATTATGCTACATGAAAGAAGCCAGATACAAAGGACCACATATTGTATGATTCCATTTACGCTAAATGTCCAGAATAGGCAAATCTATAGAGACAGAAAGTATATTAGCGGCTGCCTAGGGATGGAGGGGTTGGGCGAAATGGGAAGTGATCGCTAATGCATACAGACTTACTTTTGGGGGGGTAACGAAAATGCTCTAAAATTGATTGTGGTGATGATTGCACAACTCTATGAACATACTAAAAGCCACTGAATTGTGTACTTCAAATGAGTGAATTATATGGTATATGAATTATCTATCAATAGCCGCTATTAAAACAATGCTCAGGGGCTTCCCTGCTGGTGCAGTGGTTGGGAATCCGCCTGCCAATGTAGGGGACACGGGTTCGATCCCTGCTCCGGGAAGATCCCACATGTCGTGGAGCAACTAAGCCCGTGTGCCACAACTACTGAGCCCACGTGCTGCAGCTGCTGAAGCCTGCGCACCTAGAGCCCGTGCTCCATAACAAGAGAAGCTACCACAATGAGAAACCTGTGCACTGCAATGAAGACCCAACACAGCCAAAAGAAAAAAAAAAGGTACATACATATGAACACTAAGACCTTATTAATTTTGATTATCCAATGAAGACTGGGATGGTCCAGTCTGAAACTGACCTATGAATTTTCTCTGAGGGTATATTTTGCCAAGCAAAATAACAGCATAAACAAAACTTGTAGGAGTTTGTTTAACCTACTTAGCAGGAAAGAAAAAAATTAAGGGCTTTATCGACTCTATTATTCCTTTTTTCCTTTTTTTTTTTTTAGAAGATGTTGGGGGTAGAAGTTTATTAATTAATTTATTTATTTTTGCTGTGTTGGGTCTTTGTTTCTGTGCGAGGGCTTTCTCTAGCTGTGGCAAGCGGGGGCCACTTCTCATCGTGGTGCGCGGGCCTCTCACTATCGCGGCCTCTCTTGCTGCGGAGCACAGGCTCCAGACGCGCAGGCTCAGTAGTTGTGGCTCACAGGCCTCGTTGCTCCGCGGCATGTGGGATCCTCCCAGGCCAGGGCTTGAACCCGTGTCCCCTGCATCGGCAGGCGGACTCTCAACCACTGCTCCACCAGGGAAGCCCTGGTTTCTTTCTTAATTCTTTTGGAGTTAGTATTTTCCTGATTTTTAATAGGGAGCCTATATTACTTTTACAATCAGGATAAATAAAGGTCATTGAAATGAAAACAGTTCTTTTTTTTTTTCCTCCAAAATAATTCTTTTTTGAGGCCACAACAGTGAGAGGCCCGTGTACCGCAAAAAAAAAAAAAAAGAAAGAAAGAAAGAAACCAAATCACCGGGATTGCATCACCAGCTCAGGGCATTTACTTAGAAGCCTCTGTACCCTCAGCTGGAGCTCCCATATCATCTGTAGCCCACGGGAGAATCTGGGTCCTGCCTGGTCCTTTTTGATCAGCTCCCAGAAATTTGTACTCAACCAGGTCACCAGAGTTGGCACTAGAAAAAGCAGTTTTATCTCGTGTAAGCTCAGAGGGCTTTTGGAAGCCCAGACTTATATTTCCACCCCCTCATCACTTACAGGGTACCACGCCTCCCGTCTGTTTCGAATCCAGTGGCATTTCCTGGAATTCAACTGCCTTCCTCTCTCTACAAAGGAAGTGAACAGTTTAGAAACCTAGGATCTCCAGAATGGGAACTCAGTTATTGGCATAAATGTCTTTATACTGCTTCCCACGAGTGTAATTATCAAGTACCTTCTGTTTTGCTTCCGGTTTGTAGTACTTCATGTCAGACGTTTGACCCAGGTCAAGTTTCTGACCTTTTCCTTTTTTCTGTTTTTTTTACACTTTTATTGGAATATAGTTGATTTACAATGTTGTGTTAGTTTCTGCTGTACAGCAAAGGGAATCAGTTATACATACACATATATCCATTCTTTTTTAGATTCTTTTCCCATATAGGTCATTACAGAGTATTGAGTAGAGTTCCCTGTGCTATACAGTAGACCCTTATTAGCTATCTATTTTATATATAATAGTGTGTATATGTCTGTCCTAATCTCTCTGACCTTTTCTTATATAACTTAGTTTTCCTTGGACTCAGCTTTCAAACTCATTTGTCCTTGGGACACAGTACGGTGCAGTGGTTGTGTGAGTGTGAGTGTGAGTCTTATGACAGCACGCTGTGTGAGCGCTGCAATGGTGAAATAGGCACTTTGGTACATAGCTGGTGGGGATGGTAAAGGATCCAGGTCTCTTGGAAGGTAATTTGGCACTAGCTATCAAAATTACAAATACATATAGCCTTCAATTCAGTAATCCCATTTCTGGGAATGTATCCCACAGACAGACCTGCACACAGAGGAAATGAATGTGAGCTTCATCCTTATTGTAGCATTTATACTATTATTATGTTATTTATTATAATTATATATTATAGTACAATAGTATAATTGTATATTACAATATAATAATATAAGTATATATTATACTCTATATTCTATTGATACTATTATTGATATTTATTGTAGCATTCATATTATTATTATATTACTTTGTTATAATCATACATGATAATGGTATATTATATTATGGTATGTTGTATATAAGTGTATATTATTCTATTCTTTATTATTATTATTACTCTAGCAAAAGATTTAGAAACAACCAAACTATCCATCAGTAAAAGATGGATGGTTAAATATTACAGAACATCAGCATAATGGAATACTGTAGAGATGTTTAGAAAGTGAGAAAGTGGGAGTTCCCTGGTGGTCTAGTGGTTGGGATATGGCGCTTTCACTGCCATGACCTGGGCTCAGTCCCTGGTCGAGGAACTCAGATCTCGCAAGCTGCAGGGCACAGCCAAAAAAACCCAAAACCAACCAAACAAAAAAGTCTGAAAGCCCTCTATGTACTGATATAGTAGATATTTAATTCTATATACAGAAGGTACATAATTCATATTATATGAAAGTGAATAGATTTTTTATAATATGTGATCTATATTATATATTCATGATGTATAATACCATATATATGTGTGTACCATATATATATATATATATATATATATATATGCTGAGAAAGGCAGCTTGGAGAGAGGTTAAGAGCACAGAGTCTGGAGCCAGACTACCTAAGTCAGAAGCCTGACCCCACGTCTTCCCATCTGTGTGATCTTGGGCAACTCACTTAACCTCTCTGTGTCTTGATATAATCATCTATAAAATGGAGATAATAATAGCACTTATCTCATAGGGTTGATGAGAGTATTAAGTGAGTTAATATGCATCAAATGCTTAGAACTGGGTGTGGCACACAGCAGAGAAGAACCATATAAATGTTAGTTACTTTTATATTCCATGAAGTGAAAAGAGCAAAGTTTGGAGGTGTATAATATGCTACGTTTTGTGTAAGAAATGGGAGAAAATAAGCACCCCTATTTGTATTTGCTTTTCTTTGCACAGAACAGCATTAGAAAAATACTTACAGGAGGAGGGGGTGTAGTGCCAGACATAGATAGGAGAAACTTTTTAAGTGCATTTCTTTGAATGTCCTTTCAACTTTTTGAGTCACATGGATTTAATGCCTTTTCAAAAATATATATATATTGTTAGTTTTTTTAAAAAAAAGAAGTATGAACCTCAGATTCATGAGAGTCTGAACTCTGACTCTACCGCTCACTAGCTCCAAAGCCTGGCACAAAATTACAAAATTTATGACTTCTCCGAGGCTGAGATTTCTTTCTGTATAAAAATCATATCCACCAGTAATTGAGATGCACCAGTAACAGTGTAGGGCGGGCCCATGGCACGTGCTCAGGAAGTGTTAAAGGCCCCTGACTCCACTTGCTCTTCACGTCACTTTCTTCCAGGTGCCCCCAAAGACACTGATTCTCCTCCTCCAGCTGCTGGCATTCCAGAACCTGAGACCAGATTACCTGGGGATGGGAGAGGAAGGCCAGACTCTGGGATGAAATCAGAGCAGGGTTCAAATCCCAGCTAAGTGGATTATTACCAACTGCATGGACTTGAGCAAGTGGCCTCAGTTTCCTCATTTGTAAACTGAAGACAATGACAGCGTCTCCATCTTGTAGGGTGACGGTAAGAACTAAACATGGTGTTTGTGACGCACAGCTTAGCACAGAGGAGGCGCTGTGTCCGTGGAAGTGACTGTGACACGGAGGGCAGGAGGGGCTGGGAGAGATGGGGAATGGCATTTGTTCCCAGCTCCCGCTCTCCCAGTGTTGTCTGTGCCTTAACTGCTGAAGGCCGGGTGCTAAGTCTTGCCCTCTTTAGCCTCCTGGGGGAGAGAGAGCGTCTGGGTTAAGAGGACACGTTATCATTCTCAATATGCAAACAAGGCAGATAAGGCCCCAGCTCTCCAAGCATCTACACTCCTGTGGACCATAAACAAGCGAGCACAGAGAATTAGGATCATGTTTGTGGGCTGCTGCCTGAGTGAGATAGTTATGAAGGTAAATTGGAGAGCTCCAGTGGTTGGTTTAGGGTTTGACTATGCTTTTTTCAGATTGAAGATGTCCTGGTCTCCAGTTTTTTGAAAGATTGAGGACTTCAGACATGATATTCATCTAAGGAGAAGGAGGGGAGACTTCAAAATAGGAGGCAGTTTAAATCCTGTTTCCACCATTCACCTGGGCCTGTTCTCTCAATTGATGGAGTAGCAGTTGGGCTGGAAGGTAGCTAATTCTCCAGGTCCTGACACCAGGATCCGCTGCTCGATTTGGCATCAACCATAATATCTATGTGATGTCATTGCATAATATGATTTTTATGTCTTTGCAGACTTTATTGTTTTACTTTTCCTCTTGCTGAGAGCCATGTGCAGCTGTCAGTGTCATGGAGTCAGGTTTTTACTATCCTGAATGTGAAAGGCCACATTTCTGGCAAGATGTGGATAAGTAAAACCCCATGTGTGTCTATAAAACTAAATAGTAATTCCAAAGTATCTCCTAGTATGAGCCTGGGATGTTACCCAGGTTTTAAAATATATAATTTAAAATCCATGATCCTCTTGAGAAAAAATTCAGGAAAGTAAAATAAATCTGCTCTTTTATATACACATGCCTCAGGGAAAACAGAATTTTATGTAAATAGCTGCAGGTGGTGATGTAACAGTATTACAATAGCCCCTATCAATTCTTGGAGTTTTCCAAGTGTGCTCTGAACAAAGGCTCTGAGTCTTTGCAAATTCTGTTCCTTCTCCCTGGAGTACCCTCTCCCTTCCTCCCTACTTGTACCTAATTCGCCTGAAAATTTTCTAATTTTCTTTCAGTTACAACCGAGACAACCCTTTCTCTGGGAAGAGATCTTCCTGTGCTCTCCCCAAAAGTGGGTTAGTGGCCCCTCCTCTGTGCTCTTTCAGCAACCTGAGTCTTTAGCAAATGATTTAAATAATCTTTACCACACTGTTTAAATAAAGTTCTTTTTTTGCCCTTGACTTCATAGGCACAGAATTGGTTGAAAAATAATCCTTGGTTTGTAATGCATTATCATTGCTGGCCTATGCTTGGCCCTGTTTTATAGTTAAGTGTTTTATTTTATCTCTGTATTTATTTGTAACCATATTGCCCAGTAGAAATATAATGGAAGACTTTAAATTTTCTAGTAGACCCATTTTAAAAAGTACAAAGTATCGTATGGAATTAATTTTAACAATATATTTTATTTAACCCAATATAGCCAAAAGATTATTATGTCAATAAATAATATAAACATTATTAATGAGATATTTACATTCATTTTTTTCCATATGAAGCCTTGAAAATCTGGTCATATATTTTACATTTAGAGCATATATTGATTGGGTCTAGTCACATTTCAGATGATCAATAGTCTTATGTGGCCAGTGGCTACCATACTGGACAGCACAGATTTATAATATAGCCAAACTCCATGCACACATGACCAAAAACAAGAACTAAAATACTACCAATAACTTAATGTCTACCTATAGATGCTTCCCTCATCCTGCTTCTTGTCATCTGCTCTGTTGGCCCAACTAGAGGTCAAGTTCATGGAGGACAGAAGATGTATATTATATAGATGTTTATGTTTCATTATCTTCTCAAAGTGTGGTCCCTAGATGCTGCGAGTCCCTGAGACACTTTTATTTCAAAGTGTTTCTTATAATACTATTAAGCCGTCGTTTGCCTTTTTCATAGGCTGACATCTGCACAAATCACAAAAGCAATGGTGTGTAAAACCGCTGGCACCTTACCACAAATCAAGGTAGTAGCCCCATACAGCACTGGTAGTCACTGTAATCGTCAATGCCATGCACTTCCGGTTTTTTTAAAAAAGAAAGTTGCACTTAAAAAGTCCTTGATTGGGCTTCCCTGGTGGTGCAGTGTTGAGAGTCCGCCTGCTGTTGCAGGGGACGTGGGTTCGTGCCCCGGTTCGGGAAGATCCCACGTGCCACGGAGCGGCTGGGCCCGTAAGCCATGGCCGCTGAGCCTGCATGTCCGGAGCCTGTGCTCCGCCAACGGGAGAGGCCACAACAGTGAGCGGCCCGCGTACCAAAAAAAAAAGTCCTTGATTAAGCATTAAAATGTACTAATTTTATTAAATCTTGACCCTTGAATGCTCATCTTTTTAATATTCTGCGTGATAAATGGGGACACACATAAAGCACTTCTGCTGCACATCGATGTGCAAGTGTTGTCCCAGAAAAGCATTTGTGCCATTGTTAGAGCTGTGAGCTGAGCCAGTGGCTTTTTTCATGTAACACTGTTTTTACTTGAAAGAACAACTGACGGACAAACCATGATTATTCCGAGTTGGGAATTTAGTGGACATTTTCTCAAAATAAACAAAGTAAACCTGTCACTTCAAAGAAAACAACTCACAATATTTATTGACAATAATAAAAATTTGAGCTTTCAAGTGAAGACTCAAATTTTGGAAAATGTGTATCTACCACTGTGAATTTCACAGCTTCTCAATATCTAAACAATTTTCCGGAGAAGTTGGTGGTGATATTAACAAATGTGAAAAATGTTTTGGTTGTTATGTAAAGAAGTGACAACATTTGGAAGATACGTATAGCTCAGGGAGCCAGTATTTCCCAAATGGCCAGTGTATAATGTTAACAAAATCACTCACGGATAAAAGATCCACTCAAAGTGCAGGAGGAAACAGTGGATTTTAATGTAAGAGAGAACAAAGTGTTCACTGATGTGGTTTCAAATGTTATGCTGTAACTAACTTTTAGGAAGTTATACTTACTGAATTTTGCTATAGTATCAAAGATTATCCACAATCATTTGAAAACGCTACCAAGATGTCCCTCCCTTTCCCAAATGCGTACGTGTTTTCTTTCTTTTCCTTCATATACTTTGAGCAAAAAACATATTGCAATAGATTGAATCCATATTGCAAGCAGATATGAGGATTCAGCTGCTCTCTATTAAGCCAAAATTAAAGAGGTTTGCAAAAATGTAAAACAATGACATTCTATTCACTTTTGTTTGGGAAAATATATTTTTCATAAAACGTATATTATTCATGTTTCTATGTAACAAGTTCAGTATTGTTATTTTATTGTTTTTTTAAATAAGTTTATTTACTTATTTATTTATTTACTTATGGCTACCTTGGGTCTTCGTTACTGTGCGCGGGCTTTCTCTAGCTGTGGAGAGTGGGGGCTACTCTTCGTTGCAGTGCGCGGGCTTCTCATTGCGGTGGCTTCTCTTGTTGCGGAGCACAGGATCTAGGCATGTGGGCTTCAGTAGTTGTGGCTCGCAGACTCTAGAGTATAGGCTCGGTAGTTGTGGCACACGGGCTTAGTTGCTCCGCGGCATGTGGGATCTTCCCAGACCAGGGCTCAAACCCGTGTCCCCTGCATTGGCAGGTGGATTCTTAAGCACTGTGCCACCAGGGAAGCCCTGTTATTTTTAAATAAATTAATAAGTTAAAAATTTTAAATTTCTGTTTTAATTTCTAATATAGTAAGTATTGATAAATATAACTAAAATAAAGCTCTGAGACCCTCAATAATTTTTAAGAGTGTAACGTATTTCTGAGATGAGACCAGAAGTTTAAGAACCACCAGTCTACCACATTTCCTATTCTATTCTATTCTATTCTATTCTATTCTATTCTATTTTGCTTACACATTGTATTGTGCTTACATATTATATTTTACTTGTATATTATATTTTGCTTACATATTATATGTGTTAATATAGAATATATTTTATAGCTTTCATAATATTTTACTATTATCTTAAAAAGTGATCAAAGTCAACATCACCGGTGATGGGACAAATCAACATCATGTGCGTCCCATATAATGTACTGAGATAGACACAACATCTTTTCTATGGTATTCTTAACAAAAATGTACATCCTGAATCTAATCGTAAAGTAACTTCAGATAAACCCAAACACTGACATCTACCAAATATTTTACTTGTACTTTTAAAAAATGTCAATATATGAAAAAAATACAGGACTTCCCTGGCGGCGCAGTGGTTAAGAATCCGCCTGGCACACTGCAACGAAGAGTAGCCCCCACTCGCTGCAACTAGAGAAAGCCCGCGTGCAGCAACGAAGACCCAACACAGCCAGAAATAAATAGAAGTAAATAAATTTCAAAAAAAAATTTAAAAATATATACAAACAGGGACTTCCCTGGTGGCCCAGTGGTAAAGAATTCGCCTTCCAATGCAGGGGACAAGGGTTCGCTCCCTGGTCAAGAAACTAAGATCCCCATGCCGCGGGGCAACTAAGCCTGCGTGCCACAACTACTGAGCTCGCGCGCCTCAATGAGAGAGCCCGTGTGCTGAAAACTACAGAACCCATGCGCTCTGGAACCTGCGCGCCACAACGAGAGAGAAGCCTGCGCGGCACAATGAAGAGCCAGCGCACCACAACAAAAGATCCCACTTGCCTCAGCGAAGATCCCGAGTGTTGCAACTAAGACCCGATGCAGCCAAAAAATAAAGAAAATAAAAATAAGTACTAAAAAAGAAGGCAATTAGACAATATTATTTTTTAAAAATACAAATAAAAACAAAGCAAAACCAAGAAATGGTTTCAGTTTAAACTAGCCTAAAAAGATATGACACTGGAATGCCACCTATCATCTGGGGGTTTTTTACTATAAAATAATATTGGGCTTCCCTGGTGGCACAGTGGTTAAGAATCCGCCTGCCAATGCAGGGGACATGGGTTTGAGCCTTGGTCCAGGAAGATTCCCACATGCCACAGAGCGACTAAGCCCGTGCACCACAACTACTGAGCCTGCGCTCTAGAGCCCGCGAGCCACAACTACTGAGCCCACGTGCCACAGCTACTGAAGCCTGCATGCCTAGAGCCCGTGCTCTGCAACAAGAGAAGCCACCGCAATGAGAAGCCCTCACACCCCAATGAAGAGCCGCCCACCCTCGCCACAACTAGAGAAAGCCCGCACGCAGCAACAGACTCAATGCAGCCATAAATAAATGATAATAAATAAAATAAATATAAAAAATATTAATGGCAATTGGAAAAATCTGAATAAAGTCTGTAGATTAGAAAATAATAGTCACTGTTAATTTCTTGATCTGGATCATTGTACAGCGGTTATGTCAGAGAATGTTCTTGTTTTTAGGAAATACACCGTGAATAGGGGAAAGGTATCATTTCTATTATTGACTCGGATGTTTCAGAAAACAATATGAGAGTGAGGAGGTCGGAGAGAAAAGAGCAAACATGGTAAAATAATATTTGGAATTTGGGAAAAGGAAGTTCAGAAATTCCTCGCATTATTAGTGCAATTTTTCTGTTAGTCCGAAATTGTCAAAATAAGGAGTTAAAAGGGAGAAAGTTTACTCAACAAATACACGAGTGAATCTTTTTCTAGATACTCCACTTTTTTCAGCTTCTGGATTTAGATGTAAGAAGGATTAAACGGAGGAAAACGAAAAGTCTCTTACAGACATAGAGAACAGACTTGTGGCTGCCAAGGGGGAGGGGAGGTGGGGGAGGAATGGATTGGGAGTGCTAAAAGTGCCTCCCCCTGTCATTTTTCTTAAAAGGGCCTTTAAACCCCAGAAATTGAGGTTTTCATTACATGCACTGCAAATTATTTTGTTCCTACTTTGATGTGGCAGGAAAGAGGATCCTTTGCCAGTCTCTAAGGCAACATGAAGAGGAAAGAGTAATTAGAGAATTACTGTTGGAAGAATTTAGAAAGGCGCTTGCGTCCCATCTTAGCTTTGGCCATCAGGAATTAGGACAGCCGGCAGGGAAGCTTAACCTCAGCGGCTCTCAGTTCCAGGAGGCTCTGGACCGCAGGGCCAGTGGGTGGGACGCCGGATCCGTGAATCTTCGTTCCACTCCTCTGGTCTGGAAGTGCACCGCTTGTGGCTTGACTGCTTTGAGGGTAAAAAAGGAGCTTGGGGCATCTAGGATTGGCTGAAAACGTGTGTGGTTAGGAGTCTAGCCCTGCGGATAATTAGAAGCAGATCCTGGAGTGAGGGAAGGTTTTGTGTTTGTGTTTTTTTCTTTTTAAAAACAACACGCCCTCCGTCTTTTCTTAACAATTCAATTCTGCACAGGTCGCCTCGCCCGCCTCCCTCTAGCGGCCCCGAGGAGGATCGTCACAGCCGGAGGAGCCATTGTTTTGACCGTGGCTTCCTTGTCCGGACAAGGGGCGTGAGCATTGGTTTCTTGTTTTAAGAGATAGAGCCGGGCTTCCCTGGTGGCGCAGTGGTTGAGAGTCCGCCTGCCGATGCAGGGGACACGGGTTCGTGCCCCGATCTGGGAGGATGCCACATGCCGCGGAGTGGCTGGGCCCGTGAGCCATGGTCGCTGAGCCTGCGCGTCCGGAGCTTGTGCTCCGCAATGGGAGCGGCCACAACAGTGAGAGGCCCGTGTACCCGTCCCAGGAAAACTTGAAGAGGGACCCACTGGCACACACGGAGAATCCCCAAAGCCATACTTAGAAGAAAATACAGAGACCTTATCCCCTTATCACTCAGGGCCTGCAAGCCGTGCACACCCCGCCCAACTTCCTTTCTAACCTGCTCCCAAGCTCTATGGGCTTCTACCAACTGCTTTATTTTTACCGTGTAGCCAGCAGCACTCTCTGGCATTAGACTGTGCATCCATGTATCTGTTCATCGTCTGTCTTCCACTCTACAATATAAGCTCCAGGAAGGCTGCTTTTTCTTTCTTGCTCTCTCCTCAGCACCGATCTCCTGATACGTGTATTAGATTCCCATGACTGACCTAACAAATCGCCACAAACCTGGTGGCTTAAAACAACGGAAAATTATTCTTTTACATTTCTGGAGGCGAGAAGTCTGAAATCAGTTTCACCGAGCCAGAATCAAGGTGTTAGCAAAGGCCACACTCCCTCCAGGGCCTGTAGGGGAGAATCGGTTCTTTGCTTCTTGCAGTTTCTGGTGGCTGCTGGCAATTCTGAGCTTGTGGCTGTATCACTCCAGTCTTCAAGGCCACCTTCAAATTTCTCTCTGCCTTTCTCATAAGGATACTTGTGATGGTGTTCACGGCCCACCCAGATAATCCAAGCTAGTCTCTTTGCATATCAGGAAATTGAGGTTCCTAAAGATTAAGTGACTGCCCATGGTCAGACAGGTAGGAGTCTCGTAGACACAGGTTTGAATCCAGGCAGTCTGACTCCAGGGCCCCTCCACTACCCTGTACAGGAGTCTGATGGGCACTTGTGCATTTATGGGTTTTGCTTTATAGATGAGCCCAACTATCTATCCTTTACTAAGTCCTATTCTAGACACCACAGGGATACAAGGAGGTCAAGGATCGCGCCTTATCCTCCAGGATGTAGCCATTTATGTGGAAAGAAAAGGCATAAAGTTGGATAGTGGTTACCCGTGTGTGGTAAAGTGACTAAAAGAGCGTGAACGGGCTTCTGGGAGCCTGTAATGTCATTTGTTGACCTAGTGCTGGTTACAGTAGTGTGTGAAACAGTTTGGAAAAATTCACACTATACACTTGTGATTTATGCGCTTTTCTTTGTGTATATTTTGAAAAAGGCATAAAATTAAGGCATAAAGGCAGGATTCTGGGAAATGCAGGGGCTTCGAGAGAGGCCATAAGGCAGTCTCTCCCACAGCACTGGATGTCTAGCTTTCTGACTAACTGCCTGACTAATAAAGGGCTGTGAAGTAGGAAGTGAGGGAGTGGAACTTTCCAGGGACTTTCCTATCAAAATTCCCAAGGTCAGCCCACCTCAGACTCAAGTTTGGCTGTAAAGCAGAGTTAAACAGACATTTTAAGTAACATTTAAAATGTTGCCAATAAGGATTAACTGCCCCCCCCCAAAGAAATCTACTGTCACATAAATTTGGAAAATCCTAGGCTAAACAAATTTTGATCCCTTTCTTTGCTGCAGGACTTGTCAGAGCCTTTAATATATTAACATGACCTCTAAGTCTCCAAAAGGGAGATATATTTTGTATTTTTTTCCCCAAACTTATTTTACTATGGAATACTTTATTTGTTTTCTTAACATTTTCAGGATTAATGTTCTAAGGAACAAATTTTGGGAAGTGCTATTGTAGAATCCTAATTTATAGATCCAATTCATCCAAAAATAATGGAGACCAAAAGTCATCTTTCAAAGCATTCCCTGAGGCCTTTCTAGGTTACTCTCACTGTCCCTCGACAAGCCATAAGAGCTGGTTCAAATGACTAAATAAAATATCCCATAACCTAAATGTCTGGATAAATGATGGGGCTGGGGGGGCACAGAGGACAACTGGGGAGCAGGGGAAGGTTAGAGTGCAAGTAGAAAAAATTACAATGACTTGAGTTCCAGATTATCCTGAAAAGTCGTAAGAGTGGTCTGGTTGAACAAAATGATTATTTACTATGAGGATGCAGGGCTTTCTCCCACAGCCAAAGAGTGGACTCTGGGACTCAAGGACAAGTTGGAACTGGACACCTGGATGCCACCAAGGCTCCCTCTCTGTCCTAAGTGCCCCCTTCATCCTTCAGTCTCTCAGGAGACCTATGTTTTTGCTTCTTGGCTGGCAAGATGGAAAATACAGTTACCAGCAGTTCCAGAGTTTATGTGTCACTGTCCAGTCATGAGGAGTGAGACTCAGCTGACTTAATCTCAAATTCCTGAAAAAGGGATATTGGTCAGGCTGCTAGCCACTGGTGAGAACACTGGGTGGGTCACAGCGCATGCCACAGTCACACCGTGACCGTGTTGGGGGAGGGGTGCAGTATGGATGCCCACATCCAGGTGGGGAGCTGGGCAGATCACCCGAAAGATCACCCATCTTTTGGAACAAGGATCCATCCTGTGTACAGCTGCTTTGTAAAAGCACTTTCTCACCTTCTATGTACATAAAGAAATACGATTTTTTTTTTTTTTTGATGACTTGGGAACTTTCAGTTCTTCAGAATCATGATGCAGAACAGTGGCTCTCCTCCCCTGACCTGTAGATGTCTCCTGTGGAAGGGACGCTGCAGACTGTGCTAGCCATTTCTGAAAATCATTTCACCCAAGTAACATGAGAGGAGCTTGCATTTTTTAAAGAATGATTTGTTTCTTTCCCCTAAAATTTGAGTCCATGGAGGGAAATTTGGTTAATTAAAACAATATTTGTTTTGGGAAACTGGTTGTTTAAAGCTTCACTGGGCAAGATTTCAGTTGTTTTCTGCTATTACATCCTCCATATTTAATGTCGTCGTTTTGAAAATGGATTGACTTCAGAAGTATTTTTCTCTTGCTTTGGAGACTTTGCACATTGGCCCAAATGGGGTTTTATTTTTCATTTTAATTTATACAGTATAAATATGATGTTGGACTTTTTTGGAGTTAACAGTTTCACTGTGCAGATGTTTCTTGAAAGCCTTTTCAATTCATAGTGTTGGTTAAAAAAAAAAAAATTTATTTTATTAGCCTGGCTGCCTGCCAGGGGTAGGTGGGGAAACTGTTCCATTTTGCATAAAACTGTAAGATTTTCTTTCCTTGTGCTTTCCCCACCCCCAGCCAGCTACATGATTATTAGGATTAAAGATGCCATAGTGACATCTTGTGGTCAGCTGCCAGAGACACAGCAAACAGTGGTCATGGTGGGATGACAGAAGTGATCTGTTCATTCTCCCACAAGTATTTCTTGATTTATTTTATTTGCTTTTTATTTACCAGTTGGCTCAAATCACCCTAGATTTCCAGGTTGTTTTGCTTTATGGAAAGTATTGAACTTTACCCCCATAGGAAGGATAAACATGCTGTGTTCTGGAAGGGGAAAGAAGGACATAACGCTTACTTTTGGCTTTTTGTTGGACGCCCTCATGAAAACAATGTTGCACAAGTTATTCAATAATAACTCTGAAAAATACCCAAATCTTTTCCCTAAAAGGGGACAGGAAAGAGTGATTCTAAATAAGCTCTCATTCTTTATTCTAATTCTCAGCTTTCAGAAACTAACAGGCGGTGTGTTTACTTCACTTGTTTAGTATTTAGATGAAAACGTATAAATAATAACCCTCCAATCTTTATTTCCTCTCCCTAACTAGTGTCAATGGAGACAAAAATCTGCTTGCATAATTCTTGGCTTTTAAAAGAAAAATGTAGCAAATATTATGCAGAAATTTAAAAAATTATGTTTACCAGAAATTTTGTAAAACGTAGAAGATATGATGTAATGTTAAAAGAGCAAAACACCAAGTTATATATCAGTTGAGGTCCTATATACATATCAGTGTGAAGATCAGCGTGGGTGTAGAAGTCTACACAAGCGTGGATGTAAATGTCAATGTCAAGGTCCATGTGGAGGAGGGCATAGATGCAGAAACAAGCCCAGAAAATAACATATATACTAACAAACATTTTCTGTTTCATAGTATTATAACTAATATTTACTTTCTTATGCTGTTCTCGATTATCTATGTTTTCTTGACTGAACATATATTAAAATCATAATCAGGAAAAATACTTGGCACTTTTTTTTTAAGGATCAATGTTCTGTTTGTTTATATGTAAAATATCTCCATTTCAGGATGACACAGAAACATGAAAAAAATTCCTGCCAAGTGAGACACATAGCAATGCACTGAGATGAGGGAACCGGAGTGAATCATAGACCAAGATCAAAGTCACTCAGGGAGAGCTAAAATACTTGGCATTCCAGAAACCTAAAGGTCTGTCCTGTCTCTTAGGTGCCTTCCCTGTGGAGCTGAGGATACGGGGTCTCTCTGGTGTAGGGGGCCACTCTCTGCAGGAGAGGTTTGCCAAGGCCTCCAGAGAAACTGTGAAACAGTTCAAGTTTGTCTTTGGTGCAAAATGTGCATCTCTTTTTTCGTACCTAATGTATACCAGGTGCTTTGCTAGAATCTTGACATATGTTAGTACTAAGATTGACAATTCTCCAAGGTATCTATAAAAGTGAGAAAAGTGAGCGTTGGAGAAATTAAGTGCCCCAAATCACACAACTGGTCGGACTGGGATTTGAATTCAGTCTCAGTGGGCTCTAAAGCCCCTCCTCTATACACTACACCTGGCTCTCACCGCCCTTTTCAGCAGATGAAATACTTTACACACACCTTTAGTGTCTCAGATCTCCAGAATCATAAAAGCAAATTCCTTTAGAAGCCATTGAAATATATCCTGAGAAGAACCCCTGGCAGGTGCCTCAAATTCCACTGTTACGGTGAACACCTTTATCCACGTGCTCCTCATGTTTCCATAGGAGAAGAGGTTTTCTTCTCCACTCCCCCCAGAAAAGAGTGGTAAATCCTTCTGGTTGCCTCTCTTCCCCATCACTCACTCGACCCCCTAGGGAGAGGAGTGTGATATTTCAGTGGTGATACTTTTGAGAGTCTAACATCCTTTGGATCACATGAACCAAGGGGCAGGACCCCTGACTGTAAAGGTAACACATACAGCCAACAGCCCCCTCTTTGTTAACCAATGTGTTATACAAAGCCAATAAAATATTAACTTTTCACATTAAATAAGTTAATTCTAAAGTTTAGTTGGAAAAATAAACAGGCAAAAGTAGTCGAGAAAATTCTGAAAAAGAATAATTACCAGATTTTTTCCAAACCAGAAATCAAAGCATATTATAAAGCTATAGTGATTAAAAATGTATAGTGCTGATACATGAATAGACCAAGAGATCAATGAAAGAGAATAAAAAGTCCATAAATAGACCTAAGAGCATGTGAAAGTTTAGTATGTTATAAATTTAATATAGCTTAAAGAACAGTATCTCAAATCCATGGAGAAAAGATACGTTTTTCAATTAAAGGCTTTAGGACAACTAGATGGCTATCTAAAATAAAGTTGGATCCCATACCTCACAACTTCACCAGGAAAAATTCCGAGTGGTACAAAAATTTAAATGTAAAAAAGAATAGCATATGACAAGTGACATAAGAAACCATGGGAGAATTATTTAATAATCTCAGAGGGCAGAATATCTTTGCATTTATGACACACACGAAACATAGAAGTCACAACATTCCGCAGAAAAAATCAAAGACAAATGACAAAACTGGAAGGAAAAAATATTTGTAATAGACACCATGCTAATTTTTCTAAATATATAAAGAATTCCTAAAAATCAACAAGGAACAAACCAATGGCCCAATTAAAAACTAGACAAATGATTTGCAGCAACATGGATGGATCTAGAGATTATCATACTAAGTGATGTAAGTCAGAAAGAGAAAGACAAATATATCACTTATATGTGAAATCTAAAAAAATGATACAAATGAACTGATCTACAAAACAGAAATCGACTCACAGACATAGAAAACAAACTTAAAGTTACCAAAGTGGCAAGTGGAGAGGGATAAATTAGGACCTAGGGGATTAACAGATACACACTACTATATACAAAATAGATAAACAACAAGGACCTACTGTATATTCAATATCTTGTAATAACCTATAATGGAAAAGAATCTGAAAAAGAATGTGTATATATATATATATATACATATATACACACACACACACACATATGTATAAGTGGATCAATTTGCTGTACACCAGAAACTAACGCAGCATTATAAATCAACTATACATCAATATAAGTAAATACATAAATAAATTTTAAAATAGGCAAATGATATGAACCAACTCTTCCCAGCACAGAAAAGACAGAAGTTTCGGGCTTCCCTGGTTGCACAGTGGTTAAGAATCCGCCTGCCAATGCAGGGGACACGGGTTCGAGCCCTGGTCTGGGAAGATCCCACATGCCGTGGAGCAACTAAGCCCACGAGCCACAACTACTGAGCCCGTGTGCCACAACTACTGAAGCTTGCGCGCCTAGAGCCCGTGCTCCGCAACAAGAGAAGCCACCGCAATGAGAAACCCATGCACCACAACAAAGAGTAGCCCTGCTTGCTGCAACTAGAGAAAGCCCGTGTGCAGCAACAAAGACTCAACGCAGCCAAAAATAAAATAAATAAATAAATTTATAAAAAAAAAAAAAAGAAAAAAGAAAAGACAGAAGTTTCTTAAAACATCTGAAAAGGGGTTCAACGTCACTCACAATTGGAGAGACGTACTTTACAACTATCAGGGAGCGTCGTTTTGCACCCGGCCCGTTGGCAGACCTGAGACTTTGGTAGGAGACTGTGCTGGTGAGGTTGTGAGGAAAGAGGCCTGCTCCTACACTGCTGGTAGAAGTGGAAATTAGAACAGCCCCTGTGAAGGGCAGTCTGTGAATGCCCATATCCTTTGACACAGCCATTCCACTCCCAGGAATTTATAGAACAAAAGATGCTCCCGTATGTAAAATGACTTAGGTACACGGTCATTCATTGCGGCAATGTTTAAACACCAAAAAGCTGAAAACATCAACCGAATATTGGTTAAGTAAGTTATAATACACCCACCTAAAAGGCTACCACGCAGCTATAAAAGAAGAAAAGGATGACATTCGTTATGTGTGGATATAGATCATCTCCATGAGATATTGTTAAGGTAAAATCCAGGGCTTAAAAGTGCATAGACTGTGCTATCATCTTGTGTTACAAATCAAAAAAGGAACGCAAAAAAAAAAAAAAAAAAAAAAGGAACGCACTGAATATACGTATCTGCTGATGTTTACATAATCTCTCGCTTGAAGAAGTGCTAACTGTGTTTAGTTAAATAGCCAGAAAGAATGACCTCTGAATGTCTCAAACTCACTCAACATGGTGAGACCTTCGTGATGGTCAGGGCTATGCTCTCCACCCAAAGGTCAGGGGAGACCAATAGCTGAGGCGTGAACAGTACCCTCGGGGAGGCCCGAGCACTCCAACTACCGTGTCCTCCCCAGAATGGGGGGATCTTTTCAAACCATGCGGACACTTTTTTCTTAATTAATTGATACAAATCTGATACATTGATACATTCTTGTCAACAACATATTTACACTCGTTTTAAGATAAAAATAACGATTTATTTTTCCCCAAGGAAGATGCACCATATGGGGCTGAGGTCTCAGATACTCACAGATATATGGTGGTCTTCACCCAGTTTTGGCAGCAAGAGAGAATCACTTGGGATCCATGCTCACATCTTTAACTACCCAACATTTTATGCTTGATCTTTCCTCCTGACTTCCAAATAATAACAAAAATAACAGATTTTTTGCACGCCAGGCATTTTGATTAGATGCTCACGGCAATCCTAGGATGTGAAGATCATTATTATCCTCACTTTAAAAACACGGAAGCTGGACTTCCCTGGTGGCGCAGTGGTTAAGAATCCGTCTGCCAATGCAGGGGACACGGGTTCAAGCCCTGGTCCGGGAAGATCTCACAGGCTGCAGAGCAACTAAGCCCATGCGCCACAACTACTGAGCCTGTGCTCTAGAGGCCACGAGCCACGACGACTGAGCCCGCGTGCCACAACTACTGAAGACCACGCGCCTAGATCCCGTGCTTCACAAGAGAAGCCGCCGCAATGAGAAGCCCGCGCACCGCAACGAAGAGTAGCCCCCGCTCACCGCAACTAGAGAAAGCCTGCGCGCAGCAGCGGAGACCCAACGCAGCCAAAAATAAAAAATTAAAATTAAAAAAATAAATAAAAACGCGGAAGCTGAGACTCAGAGGGTTAAACGCTTGCACAGCATCACACAAGCTAAAAAGCAGAAAGGCTGAAGTTCCACCACAGATGGATCGGATGACAAAGTTATTTCTCTTTAACTGTATCAAGCAACTTTCAATTCTCTCTGCACTGTTATTTTTTGGGTTTTTTTTTTTTAAATTTATTTTTGGCTGTGTTGGGTCTTCGTTGCAGTGCATAGGCTTCTCAATGTGATGGCTTCTCTTGTTGTGGAGCATGGGCTCTAGGCGCACGGGCTTCAGTAGTTGTGGCACGTGGGCTCAGTAGTTGTGGCTCACAGGCTCTAGAGCACAGGCTCAGTAGTTGTGGCGCACGGGCTTAGTTGCTCCGCAGCATGTGGGATCTTCCCGGAACAGGACTTGAACACGTGTCCCCTGCATTGGCAGGCGGATTTAACCACTGCGCCACGAGGGAAGCCCTGCACTGTTCCTTAATGCCTTCTTTGTTTGGTTCTCTTTCTAGTGGTCCTCTATGACATATTAAACCTTATACGCTCCTCTGGCTTCAATGTCTACAAATTCTAGTGGTTCTCAATCCGAGCTGCACATTGGACTCTCTCGGAGAGATATTAAAACATACCCACCAGAACTCACCCACAGATACTTTGTTTTCATTGGTCTGGGATGGGATCTAGGAATCAGTGTCTTCAACCCCTTCCTCCACTCCATGTGTGTTTTATTCAACTTTGCATCCCCAGTGCCTGGTAGGCACTCACTAAATATTTGTTAAACGAATGAATGAATAGATGATGAATGAATGAAAGAAGGAAGGAACGAACGAACGAACGAACTTCAGGGTAAGGTAGGAGCCAAAATTGTTTTTGACGATAAAGCAAGAGCAGTTTTGAAAGCCCTAGGCTAGGTCATAAATGCAGAGTCATTTTGATCTCCTTCTGGGACGCTGGAGGAGGAGGAAGCTGCATCCCTGTAACCCGCTCCATTTCCACACAATGGAAAACTATAAATAGCAGCCCTGAGTCACATGAGGGTTATGTAATATAAGGTTCACAGAACAGGCTGCCTTTATCACTCAGGCTTAAGTTGCACTGAAATGGAAACTCAGCTGATGCCCTATGTATTAGTTTCTCCAAAAGATGAAAGTCTCTGGCATTTGCCCAGACCATCTATTTCCATTGTCCAGGTTTGAGGCCGGTTGCCAGGGCCTGTCTCGATAAGGAATTCCTGCTGTCTTTCCAGATAACAAGTAGGCAATTTCAGCAGAAGAATTATTTTTATTTGCAAAGATAAGACCAGAATTTCCCCTGATCAAGTGAAAAGGCCGTGTATATCAGCTTTTCAGACACTTGGGAACACTGGATCATAGCCTCCAGTGAGAAGGTAGATATGCCACACTCGTGTGTACAGTTCCGGAGAGGTCACCCCTGCTTGTTCCCGTAGAGACTTGCTGATCATCTGGAATCCTTTGGTGAGACACTCGAATCCACTGTGCGCCATTTAGAACGGGTTTGTCATCCTCTATAAAATGATAAGGTGGGCTTCCCTGGTGGCGCAGTGGTTGAGAGTCCGCCTGCCGATGCAGGGGACATGGGTTCGTGCCCCGGTCCGGGAAGATCCCACATGCCGCGGAGCGGCTGGGCCCGTGAGCCATGGCCGCTGAGCCTGCGCGTCCGGAGCCTGTGCTCCGCAACGGGAGAGGCCACAACAGTGAGAGGCCCAAGTAGCGCAAAAAAAAAAAGATAAGGTACCTGGCCTGCCTAGGAAAGGGATCCCTGAGCTACTTCTGAATACACAATTGATTCTCACTGGTTAATAAAGGGGGACTTTGGAATAAATGTTTCCGTGAGCCAAAGCGTAAGGATGTGGTGGCAGAGATGGGCACCCACATTCTCCTTTTCTTGTTCAATGCCCAACTAGCCCTCATTTCCCATCCTGGCTTGCAGTTAGGCATGGCCATGTGACCGTGTCTTAGACGATGGAATGTGACAAGTGAGGTATGCCGTGTCCACACCTGGCCAGGCACATTGCTCCATGTTTTCATCCGCCTTCTGGATGGCTGGTACGGAGACGCCTGCTAGGGCAGTTCTGGAAGCCATGGGATGAAGATGCTAGAGCGTCGCCCGTCTGGGTTCCTGAACGACTGCCTACAGGAGAGTCATCCTGTCATCCTTTTCATTACCCAGTGCTCTCATCAGAGCAAGAAATACACTTCTTGGGAATTCCCTGGCGGTCCAGTGGTTAGGACTTGACGCCTCCACTGCAGGGGGCACAAGTTCAATCCCTGGTCGGGGAACTAAGATCCCACAAGCCACGCGGCGTAGCCAAAAAAAATAAAATAAAATAAAACTTCTCTTGTGTTTGTGCCATTTTACACTATAGGCAGTGAGCCTTCCCTATCTAATTATAGATGTCATGAACGTGTCATTACACTTTAGCATCAAGGACAGGAAGCCCTCATTTGCTTTGGAAGAAAAGATCCCACAGAATGGCTTACTCAAAATGATTCTGCCTGACTGCCTTTGCCCCCACGTGGCCCTGGGAGTTGATAAGCTCAGAATTCTTGTCTGAAACCAGATGGGGATGTTTGCAGGGATCATCTGGCTTACCTCTAACGTGGATGAGCAATTTTTCCAAATTTCATCTCAAAACACAGACACTCCACGCAAGGACTTTAGCAAAGGCCTGAACTGGAAGAAAGGGATACGTCAAGTAAAATTCACATTGCACAACAGATGGGTCTCTGGAACAGTTGATCAAAATTGAAATTTTGATCAAACTGATCATATGTCAAGAAAATAAAAAAGAATCTTTTAAGACCTTTTTGCAATTCAAATAATCACATTCCCCACCTAAGTACTTTTTGAAATATCATAGACTAGTAATTCTTTTAGTGAAACAACCTCTATTTTTCAGAAGCTGTAATGATTTCCACGATATCACTGAAGCGAGAGCGGAGGTGGAGTGGAGAAAGAAGAAAATAGAACACTTAGATGAAAGTGAAAATAGTCCTCAGCCCAGAAATCCACTACGGTACAGCAGAAAGGATTCCTGGGCAAGAAAGTAGGCAAAGAGTGTTCGATGCCCAGACACTGGATAAGTGAGCAGAACTCGTTGGTGAAGTCGGTAGAATGCTCTAGAATTCCATTCCAGAGATAGAATGCTAATGATAGAGGATGCTTGCTTGGTATCCATTGCCAAACGTAAATGTCTGGCAATAGAAGAGAGGGGAACTCGGGCCCCAACCAGTTCCCTTCCAACTCCAGATCAGGGGCAGGAGGGAAGGGGGTTGATAAAGCACGGTGCTTACTTGGGAAAAGAGGTGAAGACTCAGTCTGCAGAAGAGCTCCAACATCAAATAAACAGAAAACGAGTTCTCCAAGTATAAGGGGAAAAAGTACGCTCTTAAGATTCAAGATCCTGGCAGGAAGGAAGGGATTACTGAGCTAAGAAGAAATCTATCCTTCCTCTGTGTAAGAGAGAAGGTCTGGCACAGACTGTAGGACCTCACTCAAACTCTACTGCTCTAGAAACTTTGTATAAGTCTCTCCTCAGCCATCAGGCCAAATCTGAACCCAGTGACTTTGGAAAGCTCCCCAGATGAGCCTTTCAGCAGGGTTTTATATACTGCTGAGAAAGAAGAGGCAGTGTAGCTGTGGCTGTAGAGCAGGGAAACCCAAATTCTTGACTGCCCCCCCATCGATAAAACACTATTGAGCACATGACATATGTGTAGTTATGGATTCAGAAAGTATATATGTGCACTACTGCATGTAACACTAACATATTGTACATTATGGAAAACACATTCCCAATAAAAGAAATGTTACAAGGATACATCAAAATATTTTCTTTTTGCACCCCATGTGGGCTGTCTTGTACATGTTGGACTCTACCACCTTCAATCTTGGTCCTGGAACAGAGCCCTTATCTTCACAGGGGTGACTATGGTATGAAAAAGAGAATAATGCCGCACTCAAGTCTGTTGCCCAAGTAACTAAAAGAGTCACGTGGAAATGGAACTCCTTAAGGGGCTAACTCAGGTTTCATTGCTAGGGCTAGCAGGGCGCCCTAGGACACCAAGGACATGCTGGGTCCTCAGTGATGCTTGTTGAATTCAAACATGATCGAGTAAATGACTGAACAATCGAACGAATGCATGACAAACATTTTTAAGCTACAGGAGAAACACAATATTTAAGGCGTAATTCTCACTTGTCAATGAAAAATTTCCATTGCTGGAGGAGTGCACATCTGCTGGCCTACAGTCTGGAATTCCCAGGACCAGAAATCAGCTAAAGTTCTTTCCAATTTCTCATCAGGAGCTTTTCTTCGAAGGCCTTTGAGGTCTAGGTGGGTGCCACAGAGGCCAGAAGAAGAGCAAGTAAGGCAACAGGGAGAAGCGATGGAAACTGGCTAAATGAAGGATGATGCATAGGGCCTGATGAGGGTGATCATGTTTGCCTCTGTTAGGCCAGGTGTTTTCTTCTCTGGGTGTCTAATGGTTTTGTGACTCATCTCATCAGCTACATTGCAAACCTAAACAGGTCTGGGAACATAGGGTGTTTCTTCTTTCTTCTGTCCCCTCCAGGGTCTGGTGGAATGAGAACTAGACTTGGAATCCAAACCTACAAGTCTCCTACCCAAGTAGCTAGATGGCCTTAGACAAGACACTTAACCTCTGTGATCCTCAGTTTCCTTATCCGGCCAATGAAAATAGTACTACCTCACTCAACGGGCTGTTCAAAAGAGCAAAGAAGACTTTTGCAAACTGTGGTACTGTATACAAATGTAAGGAATTACTGCTATAATTAAAGTAGAGAATAAATATGTGTTGAAACGCCTTGAACTGAGTAGAGAGGTGATGCAATTCTTTACACTAGGCAAAAAATCAATATGTGCCTCTACTTAAGACTCCTTTTAAAAATAACACGTATAGAGAATATATATATATACACATAGAAAAAAATTTAAATATACATATATAGAGAGAGCAAACTAATGCATACATCAACACATCACATTATTGTCACCAATGAATTGGAAATATCGAACACTTGTGATTTTATGGTAAATAAACAAGCATTGATTAATGTTTTTCCATTTTTCAGTTTAAAATATATGTTAGGGCTTCCCTGGTGGCGCAGTGGTTGAGGCTCTGCCTGCCGATGCAGGGGACACGGGTTCGTGCCCTGGTCCGGGAAGATCCCACATGCCGCGGAGCGGCTGGGCCCGTGAGCCATGGCTGCTAAGCCTGCGCGTCCCGAGCCTGTGCTCCGCAACGGGAGAGGCCACAACAGTGAGGGGCCCGCGCACCGCAAAAAAAAAAAAAATATATATATATATATATATATATTAATTGTATATGTGTTTTATTGGGACATGCAATATACCCATTATAAAGTATTGTATCCTAAACACCATAATGGTGATCACTGGAATCTTTCTGCTAGTAGAATTACTCTTACATTTTATTTTCTTCTTTGTGCTTTTCTCTATTTTCCAAATTTTCTTTAATAAACACATCACACAACCTTTTTTTCTGATTCTGAAGTATTTAAAAAGAAAAAAAAAATCACCCTTTTATACCTGACTTACATCTGTCTTGGACTGGTGGGTGACCATAGACTTTTGTAAGAAAATTTGCAAATGATAAGATAAGGAGGGAATTCCCTGGCGGTCCAGTGGTCAGGATACCACGCCTAATCTGTCTGTATATGCTGTTTTGGGGTAAAAACAGAGAGGTGTAACAATATACATTCATATTTACTTGCATAAAGGAAATATCAGGGGGGAAGGAGAGGTGGGAACCCAGATGACGAGGGCAAGAAAGAAGCAGGGCTTTGTGTACTTTTCGTTATACTGCTTGAATTTTTAAAATATCATGTGCAAGTAATAACCAACCTAAAATGCACATGTTAGAAGAGCTCCTGACCTTTGTTCTGGGGAGTCAGGCCTCACAGTGCGTCTGTGCTACAGGCTGCCGTCCCCAGTGGAGAGATGGATGTGCAGGCCTGGGCGGCGTGCAGGCGCCAGGCTGGTCCTGGGCTGGCCCTCCTCAGCCTGCTGTGTAGTCGTGCTTAAGATTTATCTGCTTCCTGTGGCAGCGCGAGGCCCCAGCCGCACACTGCCTCTGTTCTCTGCTCCAACCCAGCATGGCTCTTGGTCGCCAGCTGGTCACATTGAACGTAGCTGGCTATGTTTCAGGGACCCACCCTGTTCAATACACTTTCCAAGCCAGGCTCAGTACAAATTAAAAAACAAACAAACAAAAAAACACGTTCCCTTTATAGGCTTGCGTTCAGCTGAGTCTGAGATACAGTTGGGCTAGAAAAGCCTGGGAGGTGCCCCCAGTGCGGCCAGGCCCCCTCCATGCTCCCACGTAGGAAGGATCTGCAGCAAATAGAGCCTCAGACTTCCTCTCGGGAGTCCATTTACTCTAATGGGAAATGCTGACATAGGGTTCCTGACTAGCCAACTGCAAGCTGCCTTCTGCACATGCTCTGTCGAGGGGATGTGGGTTGCAGAATTTTGCCAATACAGGTAGGCTGGTCACATCTGGTGGCCCTCATCTGATCAGCAATGTTCTGTGAGACTCAGGGAAACATGAAAACTACATTACAATTAGAAACGTCTGTCCACGAGAACATACTAGTGAAAAAAACGGCAAGACGAGACAAGGAATGGGAGAAGGTATTTACCACACGTATAGCCAACAAAGAATAGTATGTAGAACATAAGTAACTCCTATAAATCAGTAAGAACCAAACAATCAAAAAATAGGCAAACAAGCAGTACACTCCGTGGTCCCACGGATCTCTCTTGCTGCAACGGCGTTTGGAGGCCACAGACCCAGGGACGCCCCTCGCTCCAGCCTCCGACTACCCTCCAACGTTTCTTCCAGTCGCAACCCTCAGAATCAGCAGTTCAGGATCCTTGGCCTCGGGACCCGCCAACACCCTTTTTTGAGCTTAACTCCTTATTACGAACCAACCGTGAGCTCCCAAATTGGTCAGAATGATTCCACCGAGGTGGAGGCCATTGTCCACCGCCTGGTCAACCTGCATCTGCGGACCTCCTACACCTACCTCTCTCAGGGCTTCTATTTCCACCGTAAGGATGTGGCTCTGGAGGGCGTGGGCCACGTTTTCCGCAAATCAGCCAACGAGGAGCAGGAAGGCTCCCGGTGTCTCTTGAAAATGCAAAACCAGCGCAGTGGCTGCGCCTTCTTCCAGACGTGCAGAAGGCGCCCCAAGATGAGCGGGGTAAAACCCAGGACGCTATGGAAGCCGCCATGCTCATGGAGAAGAACCTGAGCTAGGCCAGTTTGGACCTGCATGCCCTGGCTTCTGCCCACGCAGACTCCCACCTGTGTGACTTCCAGGAGAGCCCGCGTCCTAGATGAGCAGGTGAAACTTATCAAGAACATGGGCGACCACCTGACCAACCACCGCAGGCTGGCTGGCGCCAGGCTGGGCTGGGCGATTATCTCTTCGAAAGGCTCACCCTCAAGTACCACTAGGAGCCGACCAAAGCCCAGCGACCTTTGAGGAGCCCTCTGGTGTCAGGGCTTCTGCCTGAAGCCCTTCTCTGCAGCCAGTAGGCAGCTTTTTAACTACCCTGGAGCCCTCTCCCAAGCCCTAGACCAAGTGGAAACAATAAAGCTTTTTTGCAGGAAAAAAAAAAAAGGCAAACAATTTTATACCTCTTAGGTAGTTAGAGGTGGAATGGCTCGGTCATACTTTGTGGTATATTTCCCTTTTAAGGAACCAACAAAATTTTCTGAAAAATGGTTGCTAGTATGCAGAAATGCAATATATTTTTCATACTGATATTATATTCTGTAGTCTTGTAAAACTCATTTATTAGTTCTAGGTTTTTTTGTAGATTCCATAGGATTATCTATGTTGATGATCATGTTGTATGCAAATAAAGACAGTTTTATTTCTAAAGCCAAGCAAGCAATTTACCAAAGGAAAACCTGGATGGTCAATAATATATAGAAAGACCCTCAGTCTCAAGGAAAGAAAACTAAAACTTCAATGAAATATTGTTTCGGACTAATTAGATTAGCAAAATTGTAAAAGTCTGACAATCTTATTTATTTATTTATGGCTGTGTTGGGTCTTCATTGCTGCGCACGGACTTTCTCTAGTTGCAGTGAGCGGGGGTTACTCTTCGTTGCGGCGCGCTGGCTTCTCATTGACGGTGGCTTCTCTGGTTTCAGAGCACGGGCTCTAGGCACGCAGGCTTCTGTAGTTGTGGCTCGCGGGCTCTAGAGCGCAGGCTTCAGTACAGTAGTTGTGGCACACAGGCTTAGTTGCTCTGTAGCATGTGGGATCTTCCCGGACCAGGGCTCGAACCCGTGTCCCCTGCATTGGCAGGCGGATTCTTAACCACTGTGTCACCAGGGAAGCCATGACAATTCTTAATATTGGTTATTGAAACAATGGGAACACATACACTGTTGCTAGAAGCGTTAGTAGGTGTACCCACTTTGGAGAGCAATTTGGAGTTGAAGATATGCACAACCTATATATTAGGATGTAACTGGAAAAGAAAATCCATTCCAGGTCTTGAAACAGAAGGAATTTAATAAAAGGAATTGGTGACCTGTGGATTGAAAGAGCTGGGAAGTCAAACAGCAAACAGTGAGGCAACCAGGGACCAGCCATTTCAGGAACTCACTCCCATCTCAGTCTATTGAGACAAAAGACTGAGGCTACAGAAGACCAGGAGTTAGTTGGGGTCTCTGGGCAGAAGCTAGAACCAGGGTGGACCTGTGGGATGGGAGCCGGAGGTGCAGAAGCGACATCATCTGAGCAAGAGGCAGATATGCACTGACTTCTCTCTCCCAGCGCCTCCCATTGGCTAAGCCCAGAAGCAAGCCAGGGGACACGGGAATCTGGGAAATGCAACCTATGGGGGTCAGGTCCCTGAGATACAGAACAGAGCAGGGGAAGGACATGGAATGGGTCTGTAACCCCTACAAAAAAAGCCCTTGCACACTAGCAGATGGAGACATATATAATAAAACTTATAGCAGCGCTGTTCATAACACCAAAACAGGAGAAACAAGTGTCTATTAATAGAAGAGATGAATAAATTATAGTAGAGTCATACAATGGAATGCTGTAGTAAAAGCAAATGAACTATAGCTACATTTATCAACATGGATGTATCTCACAAAGCCAAACAAAATAAATAAATGTCAGAATCTTTAATATTTATGTAAGGCATATAAGCATGCAATATGATGATGATGATGAAGATAGATATGTTGTAAAAGTATAAAGAAAAGTTGAAAAAGTGTAAGGAAATACATCTTTTTGAAAAAGAAAGGGAGATGTGGACAGAAAGAGATTATGCTGTGGGTTTCACATGTAATAATAATGACACTGGGTAATGGGTACACGGGGCCGCTGTATATTGCTATTGATAGTTACCTTGACTTTACAAAGGGGCCTGGAGGAGTGTGAGTCTGAGTGGCTGTTCTAAATGGCAGGAAGAGACTCCATTAGCTTTGATTGGACACAGAGCTTGATGCCATTTGGCGAATGCAGCCTGGCCCGAGAAACCCCTTCCAGCTCTCTCCCCTTGGACCCAATCCAATTAGGCAAACAACACTCGACCCCGCGAGCTCTAGCCATGTGGTTTGGTCCCATCCCCGCGGCACCCTCCTGACTGTCCTGCAGATATCGTGGGTAGGAGCTACGCTCCCAGTAAGTCTTCAGTGTTAGCTTCTCAGGCCCCTCCGGCGGGCACTGGTTCTGTGTCTCACCATGGCAGGAAACACGTGTCAGAGCTCTTCAAGGGTCCCTGTGAACCGTCCCCGCCACTAGACTTGGGTTAGTTAGACGGTAGCATTCCCAAGCATAGCCCAGCTCTCCAAAGATCACCATCCCCCAAATCTCTCTTCTCTACTCTAAGCTTTTTCACTTTGTTTTGTTTTGCTTTTTTGGCTAAAGGATCTAAGCAGGGCCAGCTTCACAGGCATGTGACCTGTGCAGTCACAGGGGCCTCCACACTTGGAAGGGCCTCGGGCCTGGTTTAACGCTCTGTTGTTGCCGTCTGGAATTTAATACTTTCACTTTGCCCCGGGCCCTGGAAAGGCTGTACCTTTATCCTGGGCCCAAGACTTGTGGGACAGGTTCTTAGAGCCATTTCCTTGTAAGTCTGCATATCAGGTATGGAATTCTGATAACTGCTCTGACAACTACCTTACTGGTCAAAAGAGGCAGGAACATCCCATTACATTTATTTACTTGCTTATAATCTGTGTTCCTAGCAAGGGGTTGTAAAGTCCATGAAGACAAGACGAGTTGAGCACTGTCCTCACGACCTAGTTATTTGGCTAATAAAACGTTTTCAATAAATACTCATTGGAAGAACGAACATTTACAGAATCATTAAACCCGTGCTTGTCCCAGAATTGTTTCCTAACAATAGTTTATATGAAAATCATATACCAGATTTTAAACAGAGGATATATCCTTGAAGAATGTGCATAACTCAATACTGATTTTTCCACAGAAGTTAATGGGAGATGCTTCCTCAAAATCCACAACTATTGTACATTTTTGCTTTCATGCTGCTTTTTATTTTCTCAAGATTATCACTAACATTTTACAGGGTCCTCGCTCTAAAATGTGCCACAGGAACTGTTTGTTTGGCCTTCATGACATTAAAGCCAATCTGAAGTTCATTCCAAAATGCCAAATTTTCAGCTCTAGCATTGTCACCCCCATTTAATGAGTGCTCAGGTGAGATTGCCTCAGAAGGTAAAAATATTTCAAATTATAAAACAGTCGATGTGAAAATAAGGAGAGTCAGGACTTTCCTGGCAGTCCAGTGGTTAAGACTCTGCGCTTCCAAGGCAGGGGGCGCGGGTTCGATCCCTGGTCGGGGAACTGGGATCCCACGTGCCCAGTGGTGTGGCCAAAAAAAAAAGAAAAGGAAGTAAGGAGATTTATCATCACAGGCACCTGCAGGAGCTCTAATTCAGGGAAGCCACAGCCTGGCTGACACAATGCTGACAAAGGGCTGCAGGTATGTTTTCTGTCAAAGTGCCAGTCGGCAATGGCATACACCAGTTTTACAGTCCTCTTGGCTTGCCAAACTTCAAACGAACTTTCAAACACTGGTGGTATTTCCATTATTTCAGATTCTATACGTGATCTGACACATACACTTATACTGACATTTGCATAATTAAATCCACACAAATGCCACCATACTGTGTGTCACTAGGTCACCTGTGTTTCAATGTGTCCATAAACACACCGCTTTACACTAAACAGAAGAACTAGTGGAGGGTGAGGCAGCACAGCAGCAGCGGCTCTGCAGCACCAGATGACCTGAAGTGGTTTGGGCAGCAAAATCAAACACAGGGATACTTCTTAAATGTAATTTGCTCCACATGGCAAATGATGGAAGAAGTGAAATATCTGACTAATACCTAATATTTAATTCCTAGACAAAACATTTCAGTGCAAATAGGGAAGTGCTTTATTTACTCTGATCCAAGTCAAAGGTAGCTGGATAATTAGTTTTCTTTAAACAACATTCAGCTTTGCTGACATCTCATTTTCCAAAAGCAGCTGTTAGCCAAATATAGTATTGTTTATTCACTCCCTGGAAGGCTGTTTTTAAAAAGAGCTTCTTCTGGTAAAAATATTGCATCACATAATTGGAGATAACAGGAAAAGTAGGAGTTGATGTTTGTATTTAAATAAACATCTGCTCAAAAGTCCAGTTTTCTGTTTGTGAATAACTGCTTTATTTTGTACCATCAGGCACACTGAATGATTGCTGTTTATTCCTTGCTTTTTCAGCCATGCTAGGAAATATTCCAAACATGGAAACACATGAGATATTTCTCTTGAAAAGGGATAAAAGAGATAAAGCTGAGTTCTTTGCCTTTTCCTTTATTATACATACGCCAGCTATTCCAGTGCCAGAGACCATATGAATATGTAATATTAACATCACAATGTTTATTACATGATACATACTTAAATTGCAGTTGGACAGTTTCTTTTTTCGTTTTTTTTTTAGAATGTGACTATTTACAAATACCTGTAACATCTGAGTTAAACCCCCCATTACCCTCTGAAGGGAAGTAGAGAATGAAAATCGCTATTGCTCTTGCAAAGAACACGCTCAGTACCTCTCACTGACAATGTGCTTGGCTTGCACGTGCTACTTGCATTGTTGGCTATTTCACTTTTAATTTCTAGCAACTGAAAATCTACGCAACGTTCTCTGATCTGATTTCTATTTTCTCCTCACTGATTACTTGGGTTCTCTCCTGTCTGCACATTTTATCCTTAAAATACATAATTTCTTTCTTGAAGCCATTATTGACTCCCAGCTTCACTGTCAGAGGCAATCTAAAACAGAGTAGAAGTCTCTTTAAATTGGAAATAAGAAAACCTAGGTTCTGTTTCTCACTCTGTTGCTGAAATCTGTAGGTTCCTCCTTGGGAAAATAAGGATTGAACCGAACAATGTCCAAGATCCCATTCAATTCAAAATTTTATTTCACTAACTTGGAAATGAGATTTGTTGCAAGTGGGTGGGTCACAGAGTGCCAAAATCTGGGGGGAGGGAGGTGAGATGTTGGCTCTTTAAGGTTATCCAAGCCGCTAGAACCTTCTGTTGGCATGGGTAACTAAGAGCTCTGAACATATAAATAACATTGCATTTGTCATCCAGTCCGTGTGGCTTCAGATCGATGTTGACTGGTCTAAAATGTTTTGTGCCCACGGGGGAAATTGCAATCTTTCTATGTTCTGAACCATTTTCCATTAGTGCCTATGCACGAGAAGTAATTCAAACAAGAAGCCAAAGAGCATTTCTAAAACTATGTTCAAATTCTAGCAAGAAGATTTAAGATGGAGCAAATGTTCTGCTTCCCACTTGGATCTTTGAAGCAGTGAATGCAGTTCATGAAGAATAGATTTGTATTTTCTTGCACATAAATATGTCTGTCATGATACCAGAACCAGAGACAAATGGCTATGGTCGGTTGGGAAATGTATCTTTTCTGTCCATATTATAAAGTATGTTTTATGGTATAATTATTCTTGAGGTTTTATAGTTAAGGGCATTTTTATAGTATAGGAAGCTTCTGGCTATTGAAATAGCATAGGCCACTTAATTACTACAAAGCTCTTTACAAATACAGAAAACTACTAATACTCATTAGGAAACAAATTCTCCCCAAACATTCTGCTTTTGTCATTGCATTATTTCCTTAGCAGAAAAGTAGAGCATGGTTTTGAAATCCTATCTCAAGGAAAGGCATGACTGCCCATAGAAATAAATGCTGCAGAGTTTTACTCCTGACTGGTAAAGAGTAGGTACACGTATGTAAGCATTCCTCAAAAGTTTGTAGGTTCTCTGAAAGGTCAATAGGAATACATCTATATCAGTACCATTCTACACAACCAATACTAGAAACAATGAAAACAATGATTATGAGAAATAAAGTGCTTTTAAAGGAAGATATTTATGTAAGGATTTATAACTATGAGGGTGCTTAAAATTCGGGGTTCCTTTAGGATTATTCATCCAAGTGTTATCTTGGTATTGACAGCTGTGGCTCTTGGGGGTTGAAATGACAGAACCCCAACTCAAACAAGATTAAGCAAAAAAGAATAAACAACCCACAACTCCTACCCCTACAAGGGATAGTGGGTAGCTCCAAATGTTAAGGCAGCACCGCCGGAACCAGGGACATCAAACTCCTGAGACTCTTTCTCTATTCACCACTTTCTTGGCTCAGCCAGTTCGGCAGAATGGGGGAGATGCCTCAGGCTTCCAGCCATGTCATCCCAGCTTAGCACTATCAGCAGAAAGACTTCATTCTCTCGAGGTTTCTACAGCAAAAAGGACCCTCATGGGCCTTGCTTAGATCGTTTGCCCACCCCGGACCAATTACTGCTGCTGGGTTATGGTTTACTTGTTTGTTTGTTTATAAAGGTCGGGTCACGGTTCACTGCACTGATCCAATCTGGGTCATCCGTATGAACAAGGAGCCGGAATTAAGCAGCACAAGAGGGCCACGTGCAACGTGATAAAAGGAGACAGTGCTGCCTAAAATGGGACAGCAAATGAACTGGACTGGAAGCGATCTCACCTTGGTCCTTTCAGCCTTGAGGTAGAGGTCTCAGGAGCTTCGGCGCTAATGAGGGGCTTGCAGGCCTGTGAGGGCTGGTTTGCACAACCCTGAGCTGGGTGCTCCTTGGCCTCTGGGCTGCGCTGGCTTTAGCATTTGCCTGCCTTCTTCAGGTTCTTTCTTCTTAAGCTTTAGAAACTAAACACATGTTCACTTTATCGGTTTATTGTGGGAAACAACATGATGCCATGGAAAGAGAACAATGTGAAGCCAGAAAGCCCCCAGATCCTCGCTCCAGCGTTTACTAGCATTGAGACCTTTGGCAAATTATTTATGCTCAACGAATCTTAGTTTCACCATCTCTGTAAGGTACAGTTGCCCACTCCCTTACAAGGTTGCTGGGAAAGACAGGGAATGTATGTAAAGCACAGTGGCTGCTCACTATAGATGTTCAGTTGTTATTGAAGGGGAGGTGCCATAACCTTTGAGCAACCTTAAAGGGCTGGGATCGTGTCTAATGCTTGAGGTTCTAGACCAAAGCCTGTGAGGATGAAAGAACAAGACATGGCCCCAGCCCTCACTGGACTTAGAATTCAGTAAGGGAGAAAGTAAAAGTGCCAGAAGAGGTAATATAAGAAAAAAGTGCTGACACTTCAAAGGAGAAAGGAATTACCGTGTGCCAGGAACTTTACCCATATTCCCCATCTAGGGCACCTTGTGTTGCCATTTAACAGATTTAAGCACCAATTACTGTGGCAGAAAAATAGCTCTAACTGCCCAACTTCTGTAATGTATTGAAAAAAGAACATTTAGGGCATTCTGACAAGACATGTACTATATAACACATGCAAGATGCCTGGCAGCCCTATCTACATCCCTCACAACAATCCTACAGTCCTACCTATGAATTTATATAAATAAATCCCATTTATTATCTCCATTGTGCAATTGAGGAAATAGATTCAGAGATGTTGAGTGACTTATCCAAGGCTACAGACAGAATTGGCAGAACTGGGAACCAAGTTCCAATATGGCTCTAAAACTGGAATCTTTACATTACACCGTTCACTTTTCTCAATTCTCAATGACAATGGAAGATTTAGGTTCGAATTCCAGTTCAACCTCGAAATGTATGCCTGGCTCTAGGCCAGTTTCTCCTTCTGCACTTCTGTGTTTCCTCTACAAATAAGCTGACCAAATAGCTAGGTTTCTGTTCAGTTCTCTAGAGTTCTGAGAACCATCCAGGCAGTGATTCTCAAAGTGTGGTCCCTGGGCCACCAGCAACATCACCTGGGAACTTGTTAAGAAAGTATATTCGTGGCTACGCAGGATGTACTGAATCACATGCTGGGGACGGTCCAGGAATCTCTTAACAAGCTCTCCAGGAGACCCTAATTCAGCATTCTCAGGAATGCTGGTATTGTGATACCTTTTTTCCTCCTCAACAAGTCTATGACTCTCAATGCATCTCTTCTGAAGCTTTTAAGGCATCTTAGAAACTTGATATTTACATGACAGCATGGGACTAAAAACGTCTAGTCTTGCTTCCAAATACTTCATTAAACTTCACTCCTTTCTCCAAAGGGTCTAAAGTTACAATCCTTGTCAGTACCATTAATATCCCACCTGAGCCTTCTACTAGATGCTATTTTTAGGTCGGAAGTACCTCCCTCTTCAGGGACTTTCACCCTTGATCCCTCCATCCCTCGCTTTCCCTTTAATCATTCAATACTCTATCCATCTTGTCCCAGACTTATTTAAACAATGCCCACTACTCTCTTAACTCCATAGCCCACAAACATCTCTAATTGTCTCTACTCTGTCCGCAAAATGTAAAATGATCCGAGGGTCCCATGGAACCTCACCGACTTCAGTTTGAATATGGCAACATTTAAAAGGCGTGGAACTGAAGTTGACCTATTATGAACTACAGTTTGCTAAAGGCACTAAAGTGGAAGTGTATTCCACCTAGTAGAACTTTCAAGTCTCCTTAAGTACTTTAAAAATTACTTTTTACTAATTAAAAATTATTTTAGTATGTTAATCCAAGTCCCCAAAAGACCTTTTATTAACTCTAAAACACTATCATTTTTTTTCAAACATTTAATTCACATACGCCATGTCCACACATAAATTAGTAAGATTTTACTACAAATTACGTATTAACTTCTTTGCACCATTACTGCCTATATATTTTAACTTTAACAGCAACAACAAAAAAAACCCTTCTCTAAAGCCTACGGACAATGAGAGGTAGAGCAATTGTCATAGTATATGGAAGTCGTCTATTGGTGATGAAATATACAAGCCCCTCCCCTCACTAAAGAGTACAGCCTGAAACAGAAATAGAACAAGTTAAAGATAATGCAAGGTGACATGAAGTTTTGAGACAACTAAAACTAAATGTCGGTCCAAAGTTGTTAAACTCACCACCAACTGGTAATAACTGGCTACGTCAGAATCACCCTGGGGAAATTTTGAAAAGAGACAAATTTTCAATTTCAGAATTGTTCAGGGTGGGACCAGCATTAGTCTCAGGTGTTTCTAGCACACAACAAATAATAAGAACTATTGGCTCAGAGAAAAGATCCACTTTAAAATTAATCAGAAGCACCATGGCACAAGCCAATGTAAAAATATGCACGAGATGAGGACCCAATTCAGTAGCTCTTCACCCAGTCACTGAAGCTGACATAAACACTTCACATGGGACTACACAGATAGCTGGAGCAGGACGGAAGGGTGGTCACTCATTACAGCAACTGTTGGCAGTGTTCTACCGTCTCATTTCCCTGGTCCACTAAGTAGGTTCTCAATTGATGAATTACTGACTTTTCAAACAATTAGACTGCATGGAACAATAGTAGTGAGGATGCATGCTGCTTCTACCAAGTCCACAAGGCCCCAAACATTGGCGACACCAGTGCATCTATATATTATTGAAACAAAAATACCAAGAAATAATTATATAAGATACACCGGTAGTTTCGGGGTGGGGGGAGGGTATCATTGATTAATGCTGACCCTGAACCGCTAAAGGGCTGCAATGCACAATTTGAAAAGTAGACTCACTTCAATACTTCACTTCATAGGTAAGAAAACACAATTCTGCAGATACACCACGTCACCATCTCAATTCAATCTTTGGTGTGACCTCTCATTTAACAAATTCCCGCCATGAAATCTCTCCACAGTATGACCTCAAATGACTTCCAAGCTCTGCATTCCCTTACTGCAGGCGGGCTTCCACCAAAGCACCTAGGACAAGGTCACCAAAACTCTCAACTTATAAGCCCTGTTGCCAAAGAAAGTGACCCATCCTTTCTCCTCAAGTGCAAAAATTCTAAGACAACAAGATTAGGTAGATCACCCATTACATGTTCAATCAACTGGATCAGTCACACAAGAATGCCCATTCTAGCCATAGGTAACCAGGAGGAAAAATAGAGTCTATGGGCAGACAATGGATAGATGTACACTAAAAATGATAAAACTATTTTCAGAGACATTTCTCTAGGCTATAACAAATAAATTAGCCTGCTTACAGGTAAAAATCACAACGAGCAGCATTATTAATTAAACAATTCCCAAAGCTAGTGATTTTAGCTAAATAATTTTACATTAGAACCTTCTAAGAAGGCTGCTAATAAACTAGAAGAAGGCTGTTAATAAACTAAACTATGTCAAAATTTACAAACCGAGTTTTAAAGTCAGGCTTGAAAGCCAAGATAAGCCACTACTCCTTTGTATAGTTATTACCTCTGACCAAGCACAAGAATTCACTCAGACAAATAACTTTCATAACCTACCTAAAAATAGGATAGCCCATAAATTTTCTAAACTGTTCTTCCCTGCTGTGGACAGCCCTTAATCTCTGACTGTAAAACTTAGCAAACTTTGGCATACGCTAATGTTAGTTTTATAAGTTACTAAAAACCTCTCTAAATTAAGCATCAGTTCTCAAATCTGGATAGTTTTCTCATCTGAATGCCTAAACATTTAGGTCACGAATTGAAATACCAGTAGAAAAATATTCATCTTTGGGCAGGTTGTAGAGTTACCACATGGCAAGAAACTGACAAGAAAATTTAAACATTCAGAGCATAAAAATACTTCAAAGCATTATGAATTTTCAACTTAGCACACTTTCGTAAAGTTTAGTATTTCCAACTACAGGAAAAGCAGACTGCTGTAGGATTTTAGATGACTTAAGCTAACTCAAATTTTTCCCAATTCCTGACATCAGTACTAGATTTATATAGTTTTATTATAGTAACAAATAGTTATTACGGTGGGATCTACAAACATATACAGAATTATTATATTTAAATTCATATAGAACAGTATTTACATTTTTAAGTTACACTTTTGAAATCAGAAGATGAGGCACAGCTTAAATTTTACAACAAAGAAAAGAAAAATACACAACACAAAAACAGTTAACAGTAAAAATACAGCTATCTGTTCTCGACACAACACATGGAAACTCTGTCAGAAAGCTACATCTTCTTAATCTGATTGTCCAAATCATTAAAGTATGGATGATTCAGTGCCATTTTGCCAGAAATTCGTTTGGCAGGATCATAGACTAACATTTTCTGTGGGAGGAAAAAGATTTTTTAAAAGGTTAAGAAATAAACCATTTAAAAAAATCTCCAAAAAGCCTTACTTTTCTACCAGTAAGCCCTAAGCTAATAATTTTAATGAAAAACTACTAAATGAACATTTCTGTTAGTTTAATACCAAAGCACATAAATGTCTTACTTCACCCCCTAGCTCTAAATAATCTATTCCTTAAATCATAGATATCTTGATAACCTCTTTTTGCTATAAATTATGGTTTAAGACACAAGCATTCAGATAGTTTTAAAACCAAGGCATAAATTGAAGAAAGATTATCTAGTTAATTATATTTACTTTGAGAATTAAATGGCCCTCTGAGTTATTTACAGCATTGCTGAAGTGGTGGCAATTAACTATAGAGGTTTCTAATGTAGCTTCCAGCAAGTTCCAAATAAAAACAAAACCAATGTGTTATAAACATAGTTTAAATGAGTCACTAAATGAATTATGGTCAGACAACCTAGTATTAAAGTTTATTTACACATTAACAGAAAAGGCTGAATAAAGTTAAAATTTATCTTAAAGAAATATTATTAATCTTAAAGAAAACTAAATCAATAAGCAGACCCAGAGATACTTTTACTATCTAGTTACCATTTGAGCTCTTATTATATAGCTAGCACTCTATTAAGTGCTTTGTACGTTTCATGTTACTTAATCCTCACAAAAAAAGATAGGAATTAGTCCCACTTTACAAATAAGAACTTTGAGGCTCAAAGAGGTTAAGGAACCTGCCCAAGTTCATAGAGTTTAAGAGTGATAAAGCTGAAATTTGAAACCAAGACTGACTTAGGATTTACAGCAGTGATTGTCAACTGGGTGAGACTTTGCCCCTCGGGGGACATTCGGCAATGTGTGGAGACATCTGGGGTTGTCACAACTGGGAGGAATGTGTTAATGGCATCTATAGGACAGAGGAATGGGATGCTGTTAAATATCTTACAATGCACAGGACAGCCTCCAGCAGCAAAGAATGAGCCAGTCCAAGATGTCAATACTGGCTAGACTAAGGAACCATGATTGACAGTATGATTTTCATTTCATTAACTAAAGTGAAATTCTTCATGTTCAAGAATCACGGAAGTTAAAAAGACAGACTGGGCCAGGAATATAGAAGGCCTTTTACATCATATCATCAATATTAATGTACAAAATATCTGAGTGGCAGTAAAGGATCTTGGACTGCACTTGTAAGCATTTGGGAACTCTAAGCTGAATTTGGTGGCATGATTTATAAATTGTGAAGGTGCTCAAAGATCAGTTAGAACATGTGTATGATGATATAGCAGTAGATTTTTTCCTTTGTTTAGTAACCTGTCAAAATCTTTTTTTTTTTTTTTTTTTTTGCAATCACATTAACTGAGATTCATAAAAACTAGTCCCTTCTAAAATCCCAGTATTGGACTTCCCTGGTGGCGCAGTGGCTAAGAATCCGCCTGCCAATGCAGGGGACACAGGTTCGATCCCTGGTCCGGGACGATCCCACATGCCACAGAGCAACTAAGACCGTGCCCCACAACTACTGAGCCTGTGCTCTAGAGCCCGCGAGCCACAACTACTGAGCCTACACGCCACAGCTACTGAAGCCCGTGCGCCTAGAGCCCGTGCTCTGCAACAAGAAGCCGCTGCAATGAGAAGCCCGCGCACCGCAATGAAAAGTAACTCCCGCTCACCGCAACTAGAGAAAGCCCGCGTGCAGCAACAAAGACCCAATGCAGCCAAATAATAAATAAAAATAAATATAAAAATAAGTTTAAAAAGAAAAGAAAAGAAAATCTCAGTATTTAAATACTGTTCTAAAACAAATTTCCTGAGGCAGGTCTAGGACAATTTTTATCCTAACAAATTTGTTTTTTATCTTGTTTTTAAAGAACACAACTGTTTAGTTGGGAACAGCAACGTAACAGAGGGGAAAGGTTTTAAGAACTACATTTGTCCTTCTGCTAACCTGTCTGATGGGGAAACAAGGCAAAGTGAGAAATGGGAATTCATGCAGTAAAGACTTTAAAAACTAAAACGACTGTGTCTAAACTAAAAAGCAGTAAATACTGAGACAAAAAACCTGGAGAGGAAGGCCACTCCAAGTCCACAACTTAAAGGTTTATTAACCTCATCCTCTCCTTCAGAGTATCTACAGCTACCTATCAGATTAAAAACAAGTGAACAAGGGCTTCCCTGGTGGTGCAGTGGTTAAGAATCCGCCTGCCAATTTAGGGGACACGGGTTCGAGCCCTGGTCCAGGAAGATCCCACACGCTGTGGAGCAACTAAGCCCGTGTGCCACCACTACTGAGCCTGCACTCTAGAGCTCGTGAGCCACAACTACTGAAACCCGTGCGCCTAGAGCCCGAGTTCTACAACAAGAGAATCCACCACAATGAGAAGCCCGCGCACTGCAACAAAGAGTAGCCCCCACTCGCCGCAACTAAAGAAAGCCCGCGTGCAGCAACGAAGACCCAACGCAGCCAAATAAATAAATAAATAAATAAATCTATATATGGAAAAAAGTGAACAAATACCACATCCTCCTCTCAAAACCACTAGTGGTTTTTGTATCTAAAATGGAGCTAATAATGTGCTCACTTCGGCAATAAACATAACAGACATAATAGTTATGTGCCTGGCTCAGTATATGGTGGTTTTCTTCCTATTTCCTACGTGAAAGAAAGAATTAAGTACATTCAGAATCATGCACAGTGTTGAAGTCAATATAAAGGGCATTCCTTACCGAGAGCAGATCCAAGCCATTCTCATCCAAGTTTTTGACATGGGATGCTAAGCTTCCTGGTTTCCATTTGGGAAATGTATTCTTATAGTCCTGTAAAGATTCCACTTCTGGCCACACTTCATTATTGGGAGTACCCAAAGCTCTAAAAAGCCACAGCAAAACAAAAACTTATGGTTAAAGTATAAACATAACTCTTGTTATATACATGTTAATATAAAAGTTCTTAGTAGCTCAAGTATAAAACAAAAATACCTGAAAATTCTGAAGAGTTGATCGATTTCTGAATCCCCATGGAAAAGTGGTTTCTTAGTTGCTAATTCAGCAAATATGGTACCTATACTCCAAATGTCAACTGGAGTTGAGTAGCGAGCTGACCCCAGCAATACTTCTGGAGATCTATACCAGAGTGTTACTACCTATTACAAAGAAAATATCTTACTTGGAATAAATGTGGCACGTTAAATTACCTAAATGTAAACATTTCTATTTCATTAGGACTGTCCTTTAGAATGCTGCTTGATTGCCTCTGATAATAGTGTTTAAAAGTCAATTAACTATACACAATACTAAATGTTAGATAAATAATGAAGTATTTCTAAGTTATATTCATTAGGGGGAAAAAGAAAAAAGCATACCAAGTCTTTTCAAATCATTAAAATGCGAGGAACAAAATAGTCAAGAGAGCCTTCACTTACAAAAAAAAAAAAAAGCCCAATGATAATGGATTTGGGGTTGACACTGTACAAGTGCATGTAGCGATTACATGCTAAAATCAAAACGAAGTCAAACGACAGTTTATTAGTAGTCTAGCACCAATCTACTATTTTAGCATATCTAATTTATCACATTGGAGGTCAGTGGCATATGTTTACGCCAATGGAAACCAAATAATCTTTATTTATAGAGCCACGGGAAAAATGATAAAAAGGAATAATTAAAAGAAGCCAAGACATCTGACCAGATCAGCACTGTCATTAAGTTTTGATCTGGAGGAAGTCTTTGGGCAGAAGGGTAGACAACTCCACAGAAGACAAGGTTTCCCAATAATCCTTAACTATGTGAGTCAACATTCCCTTTCCCTCCAGAAACAGCAAACAAAATGCCAAGTCATCAATATAACACAGACAAAACTTGGTTATATTTAGAAGCTTCTAAATACATCTGAAACAGTAGCACTTAAGCAACAAAACCTGTCTTTTAACCAACCTTATTGTTTCAAGAGAGGATCCAATCAACAGACAGAAATCTCATGGTAATTTGAATGGGGAAAGTCTACTGTAAAAGATTAGTAACTATAACAGAGGATTGGAAGATTTAGATTGACTAGTAAGAATAACGACTCCTTCCTGTAATGCCTCTCCAGCACCCTCTACTGTCAAAGCGTAACATCACAGCAACTGGCAAAAGAAAAATACTCAAAAGGTTCCAGATACATTTTCACATAGCAGGCAATGAAGGATGACTTTGGAGCAGAGAGGCAATAAACCGATACTGGCACAGAGTGGAAATCTTTCTGATTGAGTATTTCTTTCTTGACTTAAAGAATATAGAAAACAATCCAGCAATCACACTTAACAAAAGCACCAAAAAACATACCTCATGTGTATATACTCTAATAGGTATTCCAAAAGCTCTGGCAAGGCCAAAATCTGCCAGTTTAATTGTTCCTTTATCATCAATCAATAGATTTTGAGGTTTTAAGTCTCTGTGTAGAACTCTTCTAGAGTGACAAAACACAATCCCTTGTAGGATTTGGTACAAATAACTCTGGAAGAAGGAACCATAAGTTAGAAACTTAACCATACCATTTAACAATTTTCTAAATAATCTTGGTGGCTTTCTTTCAAAGACATGAGAAATTATAATGCGGAGAAATAAACAATTTACAAAAAAAGTTCTCAGGGGCTTCCCTGGTGGCGCAGTGGTTGAGAGTCTGCCTGCTAATGCAGGGGACACGGGTTCGAGCCCTGGTCTGGGAGGATCCCACATGCCGTGGAGCGACTAGGCCCGTGAGCCACAACTACTGAGCCTGCGCGTCTGGAGCCTGTGCTCCACAACAAGAGAGGCTGCGATAGTGAGAGGCCTGTGCACTGCGATGAAGAGTAGCCCCCGCTTGCCACAACTAGAGAAAGCCCTCACACAGAAACGAAGACCCAACACAGCAAAAATAAGTAAATAAAAATTAAAAAAAAAAAAAAAAGTTCTCAGGCAATTTGAGACTAACAGGAAGTATTTGGGGGTGGGAAGCCCATTTACATAAGGTATTCATGTTTGTATACCTATGACAAAGATATTCACCTTATGGGCACGTTTATGAACTCACTTATTCTTCTTTTACTTATTTTGGCCCCTAATTCTTAAGTTAGTTTTCTATATAGAAATTTTCTTAAACTTTTGTTTTATATAATTATAGCAACTCTATTTCTACCTTGAATAAGGTTAGTCTTTTCCATTTCAGCCTTTTATCTTTACATATTCATTTCCTCTTTGGAGACATTGGTCACAGACTCCAAAAGAAACAACAGAGAGAATATTATGACTGCGTATTTAAAGAGATACAATTATCACAAAATCCTGTTTGGTAAGTTCAGAGAAGTGTTTTATAAGATACTTGTTGCCAAGACAATGTAATTGACATTTGAAGCAACATGGATATTACAGAAATAGAAAATATACATAGTTATAGTATTGACTTATAAAGTTCAAAATTATAAAATACATAAAATCAATCAGTTGGAACAACTGGCTAGCCATTTGGAAAAAAATTAAGAACCCTCGTTCTTACACCAAAATAAACCTTTGATCCATCTAGAATTTAAGACAAAAGTAGGGGGTGGGGGTAATCTACTAGAACTACTAGAAAAACATTGTCATGTATTGTTCTAATACATGTGATCTTTGAGTGAGGAAGACTTAAATAAGACATAAAAAATCTCAAAGTCCAAAACTCATGTATAAGATTGTTAAATTATAAAAATTACTAACGGTGTACTCCATTATCAAAAGACAAAAAAAAGGAATAAAAGAACTATTATCAACATGTTACTGATAAGAGGCTCTTAGAAACCAGTGGAAAAAATATCCTAACAGGATCATCAGTGAAGAATATGTATAGGCTGTTTATAAAATGGCTAAGAAATGAAAAAATGTTAAATGACACGCAAAATGATATTAGTCTTTTTCACATAATAGATTATTATCAAAAAGATTGATAAAAACAAGTTTCAACAGTGAGGTATTAAAAGAAAATACACACCATGATGTTTAAGAGCAAATTGCTCTAATTTTTTAGAGGGCAAATGGCACTCTCTATCAAGATTTTAAGTGTAAATAAACATCTTCAACCCATTGATTCCACCTGTGAGAATCCATCCTATGAAGATGTATATGAAGATATAAAGATATTCACTGCAGCACTGACCATAAGGGCATGAATCACCAATCTGGAAAACAATTTCAATGTCCACCAGTGTGGAACTGGTTTACATAACTGTATCAAAAATTAGGAAGACTCTTGAACAAAATGGAATTGAAGAAAAAATCATAGTGGGGATTTCCCTACGAGGTGATATTACAAGGAATACTCATTACAGTTACGTTAAGATATAGATGGATGTCAAAAATAAATAATGTTTCTGAGTAAAAAAAAAAAAATTAGAAAGACAGGTAGACCTATGGTCGAATAATGTTTTACACAGAAAAGGGAAAGTAATGCATATATATATATATAAATATATATAATCCCATTTTTATAAAAACAGTATATGTATATACACATACAAAGTTGACATATAAGTATCTCTAAGATTACTAATAAAACAATGGCTACACAGGGAGATCAGCTCCATGCTTTGTGACCAGCTAGAGGGGTAGGATAGGAGGGAGACGCAAGAGGGAGGGGATATGGGGATATATGTATACGTATAGCTGATTCACTTTGTTATACAGCAGAAACTAACACAGCAATGTAAAGCAATTATACTCCAATAAAGATATTAAAAAAAAAAAAAGAATGCCTACCTCTAAGGAAAGGTTTGGTAGAGACGGTGTAAGGATAATTACACATTTAAAATTTAAATGAAATTTAATGTCTAAAATAAATTAACCAAAATATATTTAAAACCAGAATAAAATGAAACCGCCTGCCACCATCACCCTGCCCCAGGCTTTTGCTACTTTGTTTTACATGTACCTGACTGCCAAATAAAGACCAGAATATCCTAGCTTCCAACAATGTAACAGGTACTTATTACTTTTGTTATCTCAGGCACTACTTTTCACTTTACAGCTAGAATCACTATCTAGTAATAAAATGGGTAACCATTAACAACCTAACCCATAGACTAACTGTGTGGGAGAAAACAAAATATTCTTTTCTTCCTTGTTCTACTTTCTAACACTTTTTCCAAGCACATTTTCATGAAACACAGGGACTTCTACAGAGTAAACACTTTACATTCACAGTGGAAAAATACTAATAAAATTAGGCAAGATTCTTACCTTAACAAGTGAAGGATCCATGAACTGACCAGGAGGGATAGAATCCAAGTATTTCTTGAGATCCATGGAAAGGAATTCAAAGATGAGATATAACCTGGAATCCTGCATAAGCACATCTTGAAGACTGAAGAATAAAATAATTATATGAAAATTTAAAACACTAACATTTTTGACCTCTCACAAAATAAAACTATTTCTATACATTTCACAGTTGCTGTTACAAAAAGTAGGGCCATAAGAAATTTTACTATACTGTTTTGGGAAAGAAGAGGTGGTAGCTTCCCTAGTTGTGAAAACTGTAGCACTAACCTAGAATTTGAGAAAGGAACCCCAGGGCAGCAATTGAAAATTAAGTCATATTATATTAGGCGCTAACTGGCAAGCGCCTTCTACTCCAGAAGAACGTTTCTAGGTTGACTGCTTGTTGCTCAGAGCTTGTCTTTCCATTGAGGTAAATAATAGAAACAATAGTATCTGACTTTACTAGTTGCTCACTATCTCTAGCCCCAGAAAAATGCAGTTAAATCCTGATTTGGAAAGATGCCAGTCCAAATACTTGGAAAGAAAAAGTTTTTCTTCATCTGACCTATCTACCTGTCTCAGGTCTCTGATTAAGGAGTCTTTAAGGATCAGAGCTCTCAGAGTGGGAGCAGTGTCAAAGCTCTGTGAAAGACTTCCTTTTCTCCCTTGACCAGTTTACCCTGATTTTCCAGCCCCCGCTACTAATATTCATCACCAAGCTCCTCTAACTCTGTTCCTGCTTTACCAGCCTTTTTTTCTATGCCCAGCATTCTCAATGAACAAAAATAGTAGGGTTCTAGTCAGCTCAGCAAGGTTAGACCAGAAATTAAGCAAATGTAAAAGTTTCCACAATGAAATTCACATTTGAAATAGTATGCGGAAAATGATTCAAATTCAGACATTACACCATACCTGACTATATTTGGATGACGAAGTTCTTTTAATAGAGATATTTCCCGAATTGCAGTACTAGGAACTCCTTCCTCTTCACTTTCTAGTCTGATTTTCTTCATGGCTACCACTTGACCTGTAGTTTTGTGTCTACCCTTATACACAACTCCATAGGTACCTGAAATAGACAAAGTGTCTGCTATGTGACAACCTTCACAAACTAAAAAAGATTTTTAAAATGATTGAATCCCATAAGGTGTCACATGATAGAAATGTCTGCTGTGGCCAGATAGGAAGCATCTTAGTCATAATTATACCCTCATCACTTCCAAAACAACACTGAAGGTAACTAAAACCTATCATGGCTGTAGTTTAGAGAATTCATAGAGTCATCACAGGTTTCCCATACATTTAAATTACCAGTAATTTTCCAGCACATTTTAGAGAAAAAGGATCGTTTGCAGATTGGAAGGTATCTCCTGTCAAATATCCTACCTGGCAACAAGGTAGGCATAAAATACAGTGCAAAGATTTGGGCTCAGGAAATATTACTAACAGGAGTCACTGTGACACTTTCAGAAAACTTCATATAGAGTGCTTCGTACATTTCAAATATACAGTCAACAATCCTCATCTAGAAAAGAATGAGGATAAAATATTTTATTAAATATTTGATCTATTCAAGCTCATATTATCTACTATATAGCAGAAAGCCTCACATCCATTTGGAAGTTGAGAACACTGATTCTGATATATGGGCTTCAGATAATGAGCAACAATGTCAATATTGACATTGGCAGGGATCCTGGAGCAGACCCCACTCAGGAAGATCAGTCATTTGCATAATATAGTCAAATAAACTGTTAATGGTAAATTCAGAGCTTTTTTTTTTAAGTATGCTTACCTCTCCCTCAAGTGTACAACATTCACCTGGTCCTAAAATTTACTCATAACAACCACTGATAAACTTATAGCAAACACTAGATATGCATTTTAAAATATATATTTATTTATTTGGTTGCGCTGGGTCTTAGTTTTAGCTTGCTGGTTCCTTAGTTGCGGCACGCGGGCTCCTTAGTTATGGCTTGCAAACTCTCAGTTGAGGCATGCATGTGTGATCTAGTCCCCTGACCAGGGATCGAACCCGGGCCCCCCACATTGGGAGCGCAGAGTCTTAACCACTGTGCCACCGGTTAGGTTCCTTGATACGTACTGAATTGAGTTTTAGACATCACAAGTGCTCTATGTCTCTCTTCTGACTCTTTTTGAACCATATCACTTCTCAATGAACTACTGGAATAGAGCGCTAGTTAAACAGAGCACAGTGATTCCACTGGTTAATTACCAAAAATTATTTGTGACATACAAGGTATGGGCTCTGAAATGAAGTAAGCATTATAAAATTTTTAAATGTTCGATATGGACAAGTTATGGAGACTGAACAGTAAAGAGAAAAACCTTTGATCAACAAATGTTTACAGAGTGCCTACTAAATGCCAACTAAGGTTCCACATCATGGATATAGCTATGTTCTCTACAATCTAAAAAGACATTTCCTTAAGACAGGAAGGAGTTCCAAGACTAATGTAACAACACTCAGATTTTTGTTATTCAGAAGAAACCAGAGAACAACTTTGCAATAATTGAAATAAGAAGTCTGGATATATTTAAGAAATGAATTGGGCTGTCAAAAACTCAATGTCAAAGGGGAAAAGTCAGGTGGACAATTTTAAATCAGAAGACATTAAGGAGACATTAACCACCAAATGAAATGCATGACCCTGACTAGACCTTCAAGTATATATGCAGAAGTATTTAGAAGTAAAGCACATAATTCCACTGCCCTAACACCCTTCCCAACACACCTACAAGATATCAATAGTGTTTTCAAAATACAAATATTGCTTTAAGCATTTAGTATTAGAAGGATGTAAGATTACTGGAAGGGGGCTGTTGGGGAGACATGGCAGAATAATTTCAATTCTCTTGAAATGTGAACATTTTTGTGTTTTATTATGTAGAGAACATATGTATTAATGCATTAATATACTGTTAGACGTACCTGAAAGATTGGATTTTAAAAAACTAACTAGTTAATTAATTTTTTTATTTTTGGCTGCATTGGGTCTTCGTTGCTGCGCACAAGCTTTCTCTAGTTGGGGCGAGCAGGGGCTGCTCTTCGTTGCAGTGCGCGGGCTTCTCATTGCAGTGGCTTCTCTTGTTGCAGAGCACGGGCTCTAGGCACACGGGCTTCAGTAGTTGTGGCTCGCGGGCTCTAGAGCGCAGGCTCAGTAGTGGCGCACGGGCTTAGTTGCTCCACGGCATGTGGGATCATCCCAGACCAGGGCTCGAACCCATGTCCCCTGCATTGGCAGGTGGATTCTTAACCACTGCGCCACCAGGGAAGTCCCAAAGATTAGATTTTAATGAATATTTACATGTCTTCATGTCAAGGACATTACAGCATCATTAAATCATTTTTAAAAAATCCTTTTATATTATTAAAACCACTCACCTTCTCCAATTTTCTCTATTTTGGTATAGTCTTCCATAGTTAATCAATGGGTATGGTAGATCCTAAAATGAGAGGAAAAGCTGATTTGATTACATGTCACTAACTCAAAGCGTGCTTTTACGTTCTTAATGAGATACTATAAGTAAAGCATTTCCCACAGTGCCTAGTGCAGTATTAATTTTCCATGAATATTAGCTATTATATTAGAACAATAGTTAGAAGGGAAAGAACTCAAAGACTCTCCCACCCTTCTTAGTTTCTGAAACATTGGAAATATTTGTATATCCTATACCAGTGTAACATTTAGCCTCTTCCAAATTAACCCTCAAATTCACACATGGACTTACCTATTCTTCCCAAACACATCCCAGATGTTCTCTTTATGTAACACTTCTAAGGGAGCACCAGTGTGTGCCATTTATACCCAAATATTTTAACAAGGTTATGTGACTGAATTTGTACAGCTTTATATTTTTATGAAGATAATTAAAAAAAATTTTTTTTGAAAGACATGAGTAGGGAGCTAAAATGTCACACTGCTCACCCATTAGAGGGTTTAAAGCAGCGAAAAGTATACGTGTTTCAACTTGCTCAAGTGACAGTTTTAATCTTTCTCCTGTTGTCAGCAGTCACATAACACAAACATGACAAAAAGTTTCAAGGTACTTTTTGTAAGGTAGGAAAGATCACTAAGCACTCTAAAAGAAAAAGTGCAATTCCACACATAAAATCTAATTATACCCCACAGAGATGTCAAGAACAAAGTAAAAAGCCATATACTTGAATCACAAAGAATGGTAAAAAAAAAAAAAAAAAGAGCTGAAATGACAACCAGTTACTCAAGACTTCCTGGTAAGTCTTGGCTGGTAAGTCTGCAATGAAACAATAGCTCCAGCAGCCCAAAGCATCATTTTATAATACATCACCGATGAAACCATATATAAAGGTCACTGAGCCTGAGGTTATATTGACCCTTAAGTTATGTTTCTCACATTCTTCTTCAAAATCATTCCAGAAATAAGTAGAGATAAATCTTTTTAAATGAACAAAATTGCACTACCCTGGCCATCTTAAAAATGGTTAATTTTACAAATGACAGTGGACGATTAGGATAATTATCTTTTCTTCAATATCCAGATGTAATATGCCTAAAGCACAATGAAACTGTTGAGCTCACTTTAGACAAATAACTGAAAACCAACCCAATTTCAAAGCTTACTCTTCCACCCTTTCCTGGTTGTAACTATTTTAAATAAAGGATGCGGCCTCAGCATAGCTTTTGAAAGCCCCCTGTACGTGGCAGGATGTAAAATACCAGCGGCTTAATCCACCCAGAGACCTCCAGGTCGTTAGAGGAAGCAAGACGTGCACATTGGTAACTTTAGTATTAAATAAAAATTGATTAAAGGATTTAAAAACACACGTTTCTAACTCTCGGCACTTCTTAGATTTCCACTTTTTGCCAATTCCATAGAATGTAACCACCACCAAGCATAAAATAAAAACGACGACGACGACAACAAAAAATCCAAGTTCTCTAGTGTTCTATGCCTTGGCTAAGTGTTCTTAAAAGCTCTAGGAGGGCTGGGGTCATGGGCACAGAGGCAAGCCTGAGACGGCGCACAAGCTAGTTCATCCGATCGGTTTTCCGGGACAGCCTGTGATTGGGAACGGGCTTGGGTACCTGACCCAGGGGCGGTCTTGCTTTCCACCCCCGGAGGCGAGGGCAGGACGCACCGCGGACGGGCGGGAGCTGCAGGGCCGAGGGCCGAGCCTGGCACTCCGCAAGCGCTCGGCGTCGTCCAACCAAGGCACGGATTTGGCTTCAATCAGGACCCGGGAGCCTCCTCAGCCACCCGCGTGACCCCAGACTGCAACTCCAAGGCCAGGGCAACCCCAGCCCTGCCGGAGTAACCCCGCTGGGGCTGGGCTCCCACAAGCCTCCCGCTAGAGCCGGCCGGCGTCGCTCCCACGCCCAGGCCCCGGACCCCAGGTGAAGGCCCGGCCTGGCCGCACGCAGACCCCAGCCGCCTAATTATCACCCGGTTCCGTAATACACCCCCTCCGAGGCCCGCGAGTCGACGCCGGCCTGCCAAGTCGACGCCCCATAGGCATGACCCTGACCCCGGCAACTCTACCCGGCTTATTATCCCCCGGCGAAAGCGGCGGCGGCTATCACGTCAGCGGCGCTCACCCCTAACTTCGAAGCGCCAGCTTTGAAGAGAAGTGCGAGCAGTTTCAAACTCACCGCGCTAAAGGGTCCTGGATCCACCAATCAGGTATCCCGTAGACTTTCAAAGAAGCCAATCAGTGCCCAGCTTCCCTTAGGATGGGCTTTCCGGGTGGCTAGAGCGCGAAAGGCGGAGGAAACGGCGGCTGGAGAAAAAGCAGGAGGGCGGGCGCCCACTGAGTCTGAGCGCAAGCGCCGTCTTTCATTCCAAGAAAGTGTCGTCTTACTGTTTCTAGTCATCAGAAACCTGCTGTTCGCTGTGGGTTGGTTTTTTCCCCCCCTCCCAATATTGGCACAATTAAAATTTATTGTAATCAAATAGCTCATCACAAAAGCGATACTACACGCAAGCCAAATCCCATTACTTTCACTTCTAATACTTAAAGCTAGTGTATATTTATTTTTTTCTAAATTAATGATTCTCAGGCTGGGCCAAAGGAGCACATTTCGGTTACCTTAAGGAGGAGATAACAGAAAGCTAGGAAAGATGTCCTCAATAATGTAAAGAAAATTTTCCTATATATATAGATAGAGGACTTAGATACCTTTTTTCTACATTACACACATATATATATGGCTGTGCTATGTTTTTACCTCGCTTTTTTATTTAAAATTTTTAATCTATTTAACATTTTATTTAAAAATTAAAAACAAAATTTTTCTTTTTAAAAATTTTTCTCACATCAGAATTTTAAATGTTCTTTAAAACACAAAAATTTGCACTTCTGCGGGGGAAGAAAAAGAGATCTAAATTACACTTTAATCCAGTATCCCCAAATTCTTTCGTTGCCCTCCACTGTATCCTAAAGAGAGATTACTGCACTTGGTCATCATTGTGAAGTCTTTAAGAAAATAAAAAAGTAGGGCTTCCCTGGTGGTGCAGTGGTTGAGAGTCCGCCTGCCGATGCAGGGGACGTGGGTTCGTGCCCCTGTCCGCAGGATCCCACATGCCGCAGAGCGGCTGGGCCCGTGAGCCACGGCCACTGAGCCTGCGCGTCCTCAACCTGTGCTCCGCAACGGGAGAGGCCACAACAGTGAGAGGCCCGCGTACCGCAAAAAAGAAAAGAAAAGAAAGAAAAAAGTAAAATAGAACTGGAGATAATAAGAGTCTTTGCACTGACTCTAAGGGACCTAGAACAAAGATTGATTACCATGACCGCTACAATTACATATTAGATGACCCAGATTAGGATAAGCAATGGAACTAGCATATCACATGCATTTAAGTGTTTAATACCTTGTTACACAAGGAGCAGCATCTGTCATCTGGCCGTATATGTGGCACAAACACTCAGCCTTGGCAATTTTGTGCTACTGGGTAACAGAAGCAGAGCATTTGGGATTCAGGGTGGAAGTAGGGGACTGGGAAATCTTGGCCTGAACCTAATAACTTTTAAAGCTTATTTTTAAAATCGCAAATTCACATTTTAAATAAAAACTGCCCCAGAGAAGTGCTCTACAGAAGACTCTTCTCTGCTAGTCTAGGATATCACTTTTAACTAATTTTAACAAATAAATTTATATATAGCTTTCTCTCTGGGAGGCCCAAGCAAGGGATTCAATTTATATCTAAAAACAGCTAGTAATTCATTATATACATTTTGCATTCAACATAAAGAAGACCACAAGCTTCCATAGCTCTGACGCTAGATTTTTATTTAAATTTAACTCAGGGGGAATTTCTTGCCGATCCAGTGGTTAGGACTCCGCACTTTCACTACGGTGGACCTGGGTTCAATCCCTGGTCGGGGAACTAAGGCCCTACAAGTCCGGTGGCAAAGCCAAAAAAAAAATTTAGCTCCGTTATCTCTCTTTTTTGCGTGTGTGACTTGTCTTTTTTTGTTTGTTTTTTGTTTTGGCTGTCTTTCTTTTTAAAGTTTCGGGGTTATCGTAAGTTCAGGCTATCATCTTAGCAAATACAGTTTATTGTACATTGGGCCAACTTCTATTCAGTGTCACAAAAAGTAAGTCAGATACTTCTGCTCTAGGTGTTGGGGGTGGGAGAACACAACCATTACTTATAATTTGCTTCTAGCACTGAGGTTGTACGTTCTACTATAAGCCGATATGAAAACACCGACCAGGAAATGACTAATTCAAGCAGAGGATGTGACATTTGAAGGAACACTGGAGAAGGAATTGTGGAGTGAGCCTTCCACACAGAGGAAGTTGCATGAGTAAAGCACTGAAGTCTGCCCGGGTTATTCAGGGTACCTGCATCAGAGGGTGTAGGGCTCTTTAGGTGATAAACAGGGAAGGGAAATTGGAGTCAGAATCTTGAAGAGCCCTGAATATTGTTCTAAGGGGCTGCTCAGGAGACCTACAGCCTTGGCACAATATCTTAGACCAATTCTGGAAGTGGCGTGGAAAAAAACTAAAGAGGAGAGGATGGAAAGGCATATGCTCCCCAAAGTTCCATATTTATATTTTGGCAACCTCCATTTAGAAGGGGAAAAAAAAAAGATCCATTGGTACTGCACCTAAGTTTTGTTTTCTTTTGAGATATGTGTTACTGTGAACTGAATTATGTTTCTCTCCACTACCCCTTCCCTCCCATCCATATCTTGCAGCCTCTGGCTCAGTGTGATGTTGTTTAGAGATGGCGCCTTGGGGAAGAAATTAAATAAGACCGTGAGCGTGGAGCCCTCACTGTGGGATTAGTGTTCTTCTAAGAAGAGACACCAAAGAGCTTGGTCGCTCTATTTCCTCCACGGGGGGACACTGCTAGAACGAGGCACCATCTGCAAGCCAGGAAGAGAGCTCTCACCAGATTCTGACCATGCCAACACCTCGATCCAGCCTCCAGAACTGTGTGAAATAAATATCTGTTTACCCCACCTGACCTATGGTCTTTTGTTATGGCAGCCTGAGCTAAGACAAGTATTTTTTCAGATAAAAAAGTTTGAGAAAGGTACTTTTAAATACCTAAAATACCCTGGAAGGAGATGCAACAAACTAATAACAATGCGCTTGTGTGGAGTGGAATAGTGCCTGGGGCACAGAGGTGGGAGGGAGGCTTTGGTAGCTTTTGAATTTTGAACCATGTGAGTGTATGGTTCAAAACTCAAAAGCTAGTCACCTTAGTCCAAAAATGAATGAAAGAGTAAATGGATGAATGTATGAAGGAACGCATGCATGAATGAATCTTGCCAAGGCTTCTTTTGCTACTGGATAAAATTCATAGAAGTTTCTAAAATAAACATATCCAAAAGGAAAAGACTGTTCTTTTACATTAATTCAGAAAGTAAAACAGTGGAAAAAAGCAAGACACATAGTTTCAAGACCTTTTAATCACAACTGAAAACACTGAACTCTCATGGCTGTTCCTCAGACATTTCTCTGATAACAAAATAATGGGTTTTTTTAATAAATGTTTCAAACAATTCCATAAAAAAAAGTGTGTCACATAGCATACAGAGTGAAGTAAGTCAGAAATATAAAAACAAATATCGTATATTAACGCATACATGTGGAACCTAGAAAAACGGTACAGATGAACCAGTTTGTAGGGCAGAAATTGAGACACAGATGCAGAGAACAAATGTACGGACACCAAGGGGGGAAAGTGGCGGGGGACGGGTGGTGGTGGGATGAATTGGGAGATTGGGATTGACATGTATACACTGATGTGGATAAAATGGAAAACTAGTAAGAACCTGCTGTATAAAAAAAAAAATTAAATTCAAAAAAAAAAAGAAAAGTGTGTCACATACAATCTCCGTGCCTCCACCCTCATTTCCTCAACAGAAGACAGACAGAGGGATCACTGCTAACATTTTGGTACTTTATTTTTTTTAATTTTTAATTTTTAAAAATTTCCCTCACCTATTTCACTCATCCTCCTACCTCCCTCCCCTCTGGCAATCACCTGCTTGTTCTCTGTATTTATGACTCTTTCTGCTTTGTTATATTTGTTCATTTGTTTTTAAGATACATACAACTGAAATTGTATAGTGTTTTTCTTTCTCTGTCTGACTTATTTCACTTAGCATAATACCCTGTAGGTCCATCCATGTTGTCGCAAATGGCAAGATTTTATTTTTTATGGCTAATATCCCATTGTACACATATACCGCATCTTCTTTATCCACTCATTTCAAGATGGGCACTTAGGTTACTTCCATATCTTGCCTATTTTGAATAATGCTGCATGAACATAGGGGTGCATATATGTTTTCGAATGCGTGTTTTTGTTTTCTTTGGAAACTTACCCAGAGGTGGAATTGCTGGACCATATGGCAGTTCTACTTTTAATTTTTTGAGGACCCTCCATAAATGTTTTCCTTAGTAACTGCCCCAATTTACATTCCTACCAACCGTGCAGGAGGGTTCACTTCTCTCCAGGTCCTCACCAAGACGTGTTATTTGTTGTCATTTTGATAATATTCATTCTGATATCTCACTGTGGTTTTGATTTGCATTTCCCTGATGGTTAGTAATGTTGAGCATCTTTTCATGTGCCTGTTGGCCATCTGTAGGTCTTCTTTGGAAAGATGTCTATTCAGGTCCTCTGCCCATTTTTCAACGGCATTGTTTTTTGTTTTGGGGGGTTTTTTAAATCAAGTTTCTTTCACATATGAGCTGTTTGTACTAATACTCTGAGTTTATGCCCTACAAACACAGCAACTGTGGAAGATTCTAATTTACAGGATTCTAAATATTCCAGATCCCAAAAACTGTCTGATGCATTTATAATTGTTCATGCTGTGTTAACGAGCGTGTTCCTAATACAAGAAAAGTTCATTTTAGAGGAGGCAACGAGATACTACAGTATCGAAAACTCTCTCTTTCATTGCTTCCACTATATCCTTAAGAGAGATTTCTGCTCTTGAACATCATTCTTAAGTCTTTAAGAAAATAAAAGAGTGAAACAGAGCTGAGGATAATAAGGTTTTCCTTTGGTAAGGTTTTCTCTTTGCACTGATGGGATATGTAGATATAACTTTACACATCTGATAATTGGAAGAATTTTCCACAGATTAGCTTTTCCCCTGTTACCCACTACCCACTTATTTCCAGTTCAGATAACATCCCTTGCCCTATATCTTCATTTCGAGATGCCTGGAGGGTGAGCAGAATGGATGGAAGGGGTTGTCCCAGAAGCTTTTCTTATATTACGACTGCTGGGAGTAACTTGGAAGTGTGAGATACCACTCATCCTAAACTCAATATATCCTTTTTTTGTTTGTTTGTTTTTGTTTTTGTTTTTCTGCGGTACGCGGGCCTCTCACTGTTGTGACCTCTCCCGTTGTGGAGCACAGGCTCCGGACGCGCAGACTCAGCGGCCATGGCTCACGGGCCCAGCCGCTCCGCGGCATGTGGGATCTTCCCGGACCGGGGCACGAACCCGCGTCCCCTGCATCGGCAGGCGGACTCTCAACCACCGCGCCACCAGGGAAGCCCTCAATATATCCTTAATTCAACATCTCCTGAGCTGAATCTCGACAGTGTTCATGGTCGTGCCAGTGTCACTGGACAGGTGGAGACGTGTGACTGACTGGAAGTTGAAGTGGAAAGAAACAGCAGCCTTAACAAACTGTGTTCAAGATATCTTACTTCATACATTTTACAAAGACATGACCATGTGAACACCTCTCTCAGAGCCCTGGAAGGGTCCTGTGCAAAGACAGGATCCTGATATGTAAGCTTCATGAGATCCATGGTGATCTGCTTCATGTGACATGCTTACTATCATTGACGGATTCCAAAGAGCGAAGTTACAGTTACCCTTTCTTACTGCTAAAATGATACGGAAACATAATTTACTCTATCTTTAAAAAACAAGACAGGCACTTCAGAGCCTTGTAGCGCCCGAGGGCCTCCCCAAGGACATCAGTCGTCTGGCTCCTGCTCGTGCATCAGTTTCTACCTGATGTGAGAGTGAAGTATGACAGCAAATTAAACTCTATCGGCTCCACTCACCAAATATTTGAGTTTCTTCTGTTTGTCTGGAATTATTCGGTGGCTACTAAAGATACAAAGATGGATTAGATATCTGTTCTTATTGAGCTTGACAGGAGGGGCCGAGATAAGAAAAATGCACCAAATGATGATACTTCTTTTATGCTAATTAATTAAATACTTTCCTTGCGGCTGAGTACTGAGGGAATACAAGGTAAAGTGATTTACATTCGAACAAGGCAAAAAGAGAAAGATATCCACTGTTTCAATAACATTTGACAACTTTATGGAGGCCTTATTGTGCCCCAAGCACTAGCTTAAGTAATGGGCATATACAAACAAGAATCAAATGCAAGCCCCCGAACTTCAGACTCCAGATGGGGAAACACACAAAATGAAAACATTTCAAAGAGGAAAAGTAGAGCCTTTTATTCAACAAGACAGAACAAAACCTTTTTCCTACCCCAGGAATCAGTTTCGATTTCTTCCACAGCCAATCCCAAACCAAACATCCAAAATGAAGAGTAGGAGGAAAGCCATTCAAGAGACACTGTCCTGACCAAGAGCCCTTCTGGAATGGCTGTACCATCACAGTTAAAAGCTCAGGGTCCCAATGTCCGTAGCAGCACTATTCACAATAGGCAAGACACGGAAGCAACCTAAATGTCCACCGGTAGATGAATGGCTGGGGAAGATGTGGAATATATATACAATGGAACATCACTCAGTCATAAAAGGAGAATGAAATACTGCCATTTGCAGCAACATGGGTGCACCTAGAGATTATCATACTAAGTGAACTAAGTCAGAGAAAGACAACTATCATACGATATCACTCATTGGTGTAATCTAAAAAAAGATACAAATGAACTTATTTACAAGACAGAAATAGACTCACAGACCTAGAAAACAAACTTATGGTTACCAACAGGGATAGCAGGGGTGGTGGTGGGGAAATAAATGGGAAGCTGGAGCTTTACGTACACTCACTACTATATACAAAATAGGTAAGCAACAAGGACCTACCGTATAGCATAGGGAACTACGCTAAATATCTTGTAATAATCTATAATGGAAAAGAATCTAAAAAATAAAAGATATGTATATGTATAACTGAATCACTTTGCTGTACATCTGCAACTAACACAACTTTGTAAATTAACTATACTTCTATTAAAAAATAAAGCTCAGGGTCCAAAGGTCACCTGGGCTCAAATCCTTTTGAATCCTGACTGTTTCCCTTAACTTCTCTGTGGCTTTGGGCAAGTCACTTCAATTCTCTGTGCCTCATTTACTCAAATGATGAGAGTAATAGTACCCAGTTGTGTCGTTTTGAGCGTGAAATGAGGTAATCCATGAAACGTCTAGTTAGATCAACGCCTCGCCCACAGTAAGGACTTCACACATAGGATTTTCCTTGATTGTATTGATCACCGTCTCTCAAAAAATTAGCTCTGGTGGTAGATACTGGAACAGAGACTTGAGTAAATTGCTATGGGGTCACAGGAGAGACGGGAGAAAACAAAACTGGGGAGGCAGATCAGGCTTCATTAAATGACATGACCCTTGCATTGGGTTGGGGAGGAAAGCTGATGTCAGTTTACATGGGAACTGAAGGGGAGGAGCCTGCAGAGAACATCCAGGCAAAGGGAACAGCATATGCAATAGACGGCATAGTGTCAGAGGTAACCGGCTTACGTGAAATTGGTGAAGGGAGCTTGATGATGCTGAATAAAAGCACATTTGAAAAAAGTCTTGAAATACGAGCACAATTCTGGCAAATAGAAATGAAAGAAGGAAGGTTGGTGGGGTGGAGATGACTGCACGGGTGGCAAGGGAGGCAGAAAGGAAAATCACAGGGCAGGCGTGGAGAACACGCAGCAGTGAGATTTGGCTGGAAGGTGGGGTGTGACAGGAGGTAAAGGGATAGGAGAGGAAAGGAGAGTTGGATTCATTTTGTGAAGACTTTTGGAAGTCACTGTGGGGAAGTTTACCAGCAGCACTTCAAACAGCTCAAAGGGAAGGAAGGACTGAAGGTTTTTTCATTCATTTGAGCAGGGGAGTGATAGGATTTCCCCTTTAAACAGACTAATCTGGCAGTATTTTTCACAAAGGATTAGTGTGGGAAGAGAGAGGAGCAAGAATGTCAGTTAAAACTGACATTAGGGCTTCCCTGGTGGTGCAGTGGTTGAGAGTCCGCCTGCCGATGCGGGGGACACGGGTTCGTGCCCCGGTCCGGGAAGATCCCACATGCCGCGGAGCGGCTGGGCCCGTGAGCCATGGCCGCTGAGCCTGAGCGTCCGGAGCCTGTGCTCCGCAACGGGAGGGGCCACAACAGTGAGAGGCCCGCGTACCGCAAAAAAACCCGCAAAAAACTGAACTAAACTAAACTGACATTTAAACTGACGTTAAAACTTATAACTCGTTCCAGGAGTTCATCATATCTAAGGCTGGGACCAACTCTGTAAAGCTGAAATTTATAAATCTGTGTGTGTGTGTTTGTGTGTGTGTGTGTGTGTGTGTGTGTGTGTGTGTGTAATCTGGAAGCAATGCTGTAAGGATATTATGACTATGGTTCCACTAGAGGGTAGTAGAGACAAATTGGTAAAGTAGATGAAGCTGTTTCCATCTCCACCTGTTACCAGCCAAGTGTTTTTCTTCTTGTCTATATTTTGTAATGGTTGTAAGCTTAATTCAGTCATTCCGTGGCTAAGAAATATATGACAAGTACATTTAGTAGGTTGTAGCTCTAGATAAGTTAGTAAATTCAAGGTACCCAATTTTTAGAAGGTGATATAGCTGGGTTAGGAAGACCAGAAAACCAGTTGGTATTTAGTTAGCCTCTTCACAACAACCAATATCTCATTATGACCTTGAAAAGAAACTTTTTAAAAAAAAAAACGGAACCAAAAATATTTCATCCAAGTCTTTTATTGATTATAGTAAAGGAAAAAGAAGGAAAAGGAGAAGAAGAGGAAGAAGAAAGAAGAGGAGAAAAGAAGAAGAAAAGAAAACTTGGTACAAGTTAATTCTGGTGTGTTCTCTTAGATAATTGAAGTTGGAAGAAGCATATTTTTAATATACTCATTTATAGATAATGTCTTAAAATATATATTGCTATGTTGTATATATTGCTATATTTTATACACATACACACATCCTTTTGGAAACTAATATAGCACTGAAGAGCTATAATACCCATACTCTTTTTTTTTGGTAAACTTAGTATTTCCTCCAACATTATTTTATCATAAGTAAAACTTTTTAAATGAATAAAAGTCATATATTTGAAAAAGCTTATTACAACATTTTCCATAATAACAAAAATTTAGAGCCAACCTAGAAGTCTAATAGGCAAATAGTTAAATAAGCAAATTATGATATTCCCCCCTTTAAGCAATTACCACACACCCAAACACATACGTTATGATTGCAAGTTTATAAAAGTATGAATTTATTGTAGAATGAAAAAGACACAGAATTGTTCTCTTAGTGTGATGGGATGTGTGGTCATTTAAACACATTTCCATCCAACTAGTTTTATGGTGTTTTTACAATGACCACACACTAAAAGGGAATGTACTGCCACTAACATTTTACTTACAATTTCAAGATTTTGTCATTTAACTTACATTTTTCAAGGCTGCACGGTGCAAATATCACTATATATTAAACTTCTCATCACAATAACTCTCTTCAATGACCTCACCTTGTTTAAAAAAAAAAAAAAAGGAAGGAAGGTACGGAGGAAAGGAAGAAACTAAATTGAGACATCTAGAATGAATATGTCTACAATCAATATATCTCTGGAGTAAAATATACTATTTGAGAAGATTTATAAATACCTTCCCCAGCAGCTTAAGAAAAGGAATGCAAAGAAGCCAGCAGAGCAAACAGTAACTTCAAATGAAATGAGTCGGTATTGCAGCAGTACTGTGTGTTACTAAATATCAAATAGGCATGTCCTAGTGTAGGAGTAGATGCTTCCGTAAACTTGTTCAGTCATGAAAATGTCTGTGTTGACCACCCTCTTCCATCGGTAAAAACATGATAAAACTCCCAAACTACAAATAAACTCACCTTCATTTCAATGCCTTCTAAACACTTGCAAAGGCAATAATCATAGAATTTATAAGATAAAAAAATGTTAAAATGTAAAAGATTTATAAGATAAAAAAGATAAAGCTGTGGAGCCTTAGAGATCATCTTATGAGGAACGAAGAGAGTGTTAAGGAGATAAGTTTTTACATTTCACCTATTTTCAGAGCTCCACGGACTTATTTGTATTGTTATTTAAGTTCCAGATAATAAACAGTGTATCTTTGTTAGTAAGCAGGAAATAATGCAAACATGTATTAATATACGTATGTGTGTGCATAGTAAAATAGATAAAATAAATCAGTTTAAATGTTTTGGTACAATGATAATAGCTACCTTTTAGAACATTTAGACTTACGCTATGAATTGCGCTAAGAACTTTACATGGTCTATCTTTAAAAATGCAACAGTCCTATTGGTGCAGATTCAGCTGCAAAGGAGGAAACTAAGATCTAGAGAGGGTAAATAATTTGTCCAGTGTCAGCTGACAAGAGGTAGAATGGAGCCTTGAACCCAGGATTTTCTGACTCCAAAGCCCAGCTTCTCCACTACCATGCAATCTTCCACTTACGTGTGATCAAATAAATATGACCCTCTAAGATGATAAATTATTGGAAATGTTATTAACACTAATTTTGGTAAATAGGAATGATACGTTTATCCCTTATACTGCATCTCTTAAGGACAATTTCATTCTCACTAGTGTCACTTAAAGAACAGTAGAAGTGTATCATTTTCTTTAAATAAGAATATGATTAAACAAGGTTGAATCATAGGTTAATAGTAGAGTATTTAAAATAGTTGTTCATTATTCTTGGAACACCACATGATCCGCTTCAGACGAAAGGGATGAAAAAATTCAGAACTCATTCTCAAATAGCTGTTGGTCCAGCTTTTCTCTCAGTACTAGAATTTTCCACTCAGGATATCTGGTTATTTTCACTGTTTTTGTGGGTGTAGGCTGGTGGTGCCTTAAGAACACAGAAGTGAATTAATGGTTTGTGACACACTTTCATCATTGGTGCATTTTTGACCCCCTTTATTCATACAATTATTAGTTTATAGAAATAATATAATAAGCACCCACGAAACCATAACCCAGCATCAAAACTGGGACCTTAACAATAGCTTACATGTGTGTGATCCTTTTTGTACCATATCATTCCACAATCACCCCCAGCCTCGGGTAACTGCTATCCTGAATCATCATTCCTTTGCTTGTATTTTTGTGTAATTTTACCTTGCCTGTACAGTCTTAAAGAGTGTGTGTGTATATGTTTCCCCGCGACTTTTTATTAAAAAAATTTTTAACCGACCAAAAAGTTGACAGTAATAACAGTAAAACCACTATGCCTTCACCTAGATTCACTGATGATCACCATTTTGCCAAACTTGTTTTATCTTGTCTTCTCCCTCCCTTCACCCCTACCTCCCTCCATCCTTCGACTATGTAACTGAGCCCAGGAAATGTCAAGGGAAGGAGTGGGGAAGCACCAGTCAAGACTTGCTGGTCTGGGGACTTCCCTGGTGGTCCAGTGGTTAAGACTCTGAGCTTCTACTGCAGGGGCACAGGTTCAATCCCTGGTCGGGGAACTAGGATCCTGCATGCCAAAAAAGGAAGACTTGTTGGTCTGTGGTTGTTTTCCCTGCCCTTCACCTGCACAGCTTTCCCGAGCCGCCCTCTGGTCCAGCAATTTCTGTCAGTCTCCTAGTGACTTCCAGTTGTTTAGTTTAAGATGACAAGAATGCAAACTATGTGGGCCTGGAGGCAGAGACTGGTTATCTCTGGCCCCACAGGAACTGGACAGGGTTTAGCACATGGTCATGGTCCAGTAAATAATTCTGTAGCGAAATAGTGCTAAATGAGATGAGGGTGGGACAACAATGGTATTTACATATTGATGACAAACACATATTGGCTATTTAACAATATCAAAGGTAAGGGTATATAAAGAATTTGAAAAAAAGGGTAAGTTCATTGGGTTATTTTACAGAAGTAAAAATTATTTGGTTTGTTATTCATACAGATAGAAAAGTCAGACAAGAAGCATTTATTTGCTATACGTCCATAAGTTTGTATGAACTCTATGAGGCGTTCAGTATTTTTGCAAAAACCTGTGGCTTTTGAAACTCTGTTTTAGAAGACACATCTTTCAGAAATAAATGAAATAAAATAAAAAAATAAAAGGCACATCTTTCTCACACCAGCCTGTCTTGTGGTTTTCCTCTTACCACTGGTTTCTGCTTCCCAGTCTCCTTCACTGGCTGATTTCCTTTCTCTCCATCATGATTGCCAAGATTCCACCCTGGGTGTTCACTTCTCACTCTATTCTCTTTCCTTGCATAGACCGTCTCATTGAACCCCAAGGTGATAGCTACCATCTATAGAACGGTGATGACGAAATGCTTATTTCCAATCCTCACCTCTCTTTTGAGCTCCAGGGTTACTCCTCCTGGATTTCCCACTGGCATCTTAACCTCTAATATCTTCCCCAACAAAATATAGTCTCTCCATTTCACGCACTCCCGGAGTTGCACTGGTCCACTGTTCTCTCCAACCACTCCTAATCTGATACGTCCATTCTACCTTTTCTTTTCTTTCCATTCCAACTGCTACTCCTGTAGTTTGTCATCATCACTTCTTGGTTACGGTTTCAATAACTGCCTACCTGGTTGTCCTCCCTTCACTGTCTCCTCAATCTCTACAGCCAGGTTAGTACTTTCTTTAAAATTATTCAGTCGCTCTCCATCACAGAGATAATAGAGCCTAAACCGATTAGCATGGCTTTCTCCTTTCTTTACAGTACAATTCCGGTCTACCTAACCTATCACACCTCCTTATAGCCCTGACGCTTCATGCTGTGCTACATCCAGTAGCTTCAAGCAACTTGTTGATTCTTCAGTCACATCATATTGCATTCTCTCTCTCTGGAATGACTATCTGCTTTATCTGTACTTTGTTGAGTGAATTGGTCTGTAATTTTCTGGCTAAGAGGAAGAGAAAGGCCTCAATTTTAGCTGGTAGTGAAGGAATGAATCCAGTAATTTCGAGAGAAATTGAAGGTCAGCCAGAACACAAGAGGCAGCAGCCTTAGAGAGTGGAAAGCAAAACGAGGAGAGGAAACAGAACTATTAGCTAAAGTTTCATGGTCCATTATCAGGTTCTGGTTTACCTTGGCTGTGGGATCATCATTTTACGGTAATTATACCATAACGAGAAAACCTATGTGCAAATAAAGTAAATAGTCATTAGGGATCTTGGCCTAGTAAGCATTCCTTGGAAGAAAGTCAGGGGATGATTTTGGGAGGTGTCTGTGCTATAAAGAAAGAATGAAGTCATGGAGGGGAGGGAAATGTTTATGTATTTACAGGATTAACCTGAGCCTGTGCTTGGGAGAGCTTCCTGGTACCATACACCTGTGTTTTCCCCACTGTTTTTGTCAGTCAGTGTAAAGGAATAAAGCATGTGGTTATAAATGTCTCTCATAGTCTATTCACCTGTTTCTGTTTGGAAGGAAACCCTAGAAATCAAGAAGCTAGACTGGAGAAATGGTGGACACTTGCTGTCTCCCAAAGGTTTGGAACAATTTAGGTGGTTTGGGCATTGGCTTGCCCTTCTGGTCCTGCCATTACTAAATGAGGAAGGTGGGGAGGGGTGTAGAGGGCAGAGACAAATTTATCCAAACCTATCCTGGGGATTAGAGCAAGGAGACAATCTATAAGGAACTTGTTAAATAAATGATATCTCCCCAAATTGTAATCCTAAACTATTAAGAAAAAAGAAGCCTAGGGCTTCCCTGGTGGCGCAATGGTTGGTTGAGAGTCCGCCTGTCGATGCAGGGGACACGGGTTCGTGCCCCGGTCCGGGAAGATCCCACGTGCCGCAGAGCGGCTGGGCCCGTGAGCCATGGCCGCTGAGCCTACGCGTCCGGAGCCTGTGCTCCGCAACGGGAGAGGCCACAACAGTGAGAGGCCCGCGTATCAAAAAAATAAATAAATAAATAAAAAGAAGCCTAGGAGGGAAGGGTGTGGAAAAGAGATAGTTTCTTATGTATCAAAATGGTATCATCTCCAATATACAAATAAATAAAAAAAAAATAAGATGCAGAACATGAGTATACTATGCTAGCTTTTGGGTAAGAAATGGGAAAAATAAGAATATACATGGAGCATTTGTTAATATTTGCATAACAACACTATAAACTTACATAATAACCTAATAAAAATGGTTTTCTATGGTGGGAGAAATTAGGAAACAAGATGGAGAGTGTTAGCAAGGTATCTTAATTATGATTTTTTATATTGTTTTGATATTTGAAATATGCAAATGTTTTATCTACTGAAAATAAAAGATGATAAAAGTAAGTTTATGGAACTTATGGTTACCACGGGGGGAAGAGGGCGGAAGGGATAGACTGGAAATTTGGGATTGACATGTACCCACTGCTATATTTAAAATAGATAACCAACAAGAACCTATTGTAACAAAAATAAATTGAAAAATTATAAAAAACATAAAATAAAATAAAAGAGAAAAAAGATATAATAAAGAACTCACAATTTGGTTCCAGCAAAAAAAAAAAAAAAAAAAGATCAAATGCCGAACACAATTTTGCTTCTGCCTCTGCCCGCCTCTGTACTTGTCATTATATTTAAGAATTTTCTCATTAAAAAAAAATATCTAAGTTTAACTGTTGATGAGTTTTTGCTACCTTCTAGAAATGAGTCAGAAAGAAATTATCAGATGATTATTAGACAATTGACAGGGAGAGATAGAGAGGGAGAGATGTTCATCACAGTGTCGATTCTAATAGAAGCAAAAGAACTCTTGACAGGCAATCGACCAAACACAATAGCATACAATTATGTAATGAATACAGGGAGCTATAAATTATGATATAGATGCATTATTGAGAGTAATAGTGGGAAAATATGATACCAAATAGTATGTGTAGTATGATCTCTCTATATGGAAATAAAAAACTGTGGAACGATATGCACCAAAGTGTTCATTTGAGAATACAGGTGAGTTATGTTTAATCTCTGTTTTCTAATGTGGTTAAGTAATGAGTTAATTTTTTATGTATTAAAGAGGGGGGGAGAGATAAATTAGGAATTTGGGATTAACATATACACACTACCATATATAAAATAGGTAAACAACAAGGGCGTACTGTATAGCACAGGGAACTCTACTCAATATCTTGTAATAACTGATAATGGAAAAGAATCTGAAAAAGAATAGATACATACATATGTATAACTGAATCACTTCGCTGTACACTAACAAAATATTATAGATTAAGTATACTTCAATTTAAATAAGTAAAGTTGACAAATAAAAACATTTTATTATGTATTAAATAAATAAAAGTTTAAAAAATACCACCTCTCACTGTCCCTCTCTCTACTCATTAAGTAGGGCATTCTTCCATATTTTGTACTATTAAAGAAGTGGTAGTAGAAGCGCCGACATTTACTGGGTGTTCCCCAGTAAACACCCACTTTACTGGGTGTTCCCCAAGTCCCAGGCATTGCTGTAAGTGCTTTATAAGGATTGTATAAGTTAACAGTCAAAACATCATTATAAGGTTCTGAAGTATGAGTTATTATATTTCCATTCTACAGGCAAGGATCCTGAGGCTTAGTGAGGGTAAGTCCCTAGCCCAAGTCACATTGATAATAATCAGTGGTGAGGGTCTTGAACTTAGTCTGACTCTAGAGCTTATGACCTCATCATTGTACTATTACATTATCTATACCTTTGTTGGGCTCTTATCTCACTTTGTTATAACCGTACAATCTTGGCTCCCCAAGATTTCTTTTACCTTTCCGTCCCTACAAAGCAGCTCACCGCCAGGCTTTTAACACACAACTAAGTGTTTGTTGGCTGAATGAATGAATTGGTTTTAAGCCAGAGTAGAAGTCGTTCAGCTTAGCACGTCTCTGGGTATTACAGAGTGTGGTGGTTCCTAATCATATTGGTTGGTTGCTTCTCAGGAATATCTCTCTATCCAGACACATCACTGTGAATTCCATGTTTCTGATAGTCATGCATTCCTGTACTGTGTAGCTGAGGAGTAATTTTTTCATTCTATCAATAAGCCTGTCGAGAAAAATTGATACAACATGTACTGGGTACCTAGTATGTAACAGGCTTGGTCCTGCGCACCAGATGTACAAAGATAATAAAAAAGTCTGCTGTCAGAGAAAGACAAACATCATATGATATCACTTATATGTGGAATCTAAAAATATGATACAAATGAACTTATTTATAAAACAGAAATAGACTCACAGACATAGAAAACAAACTTATGGTTTTCAAAGGAGTGGGAAGAGGAGGGATAAATTAGGAGTTTGGGATTAACATATACACACTGCCATATATAAAATAGGTAAACAATAAGGACCTACTGTATAGCACAGGGAACTATAGTCAATATCCTGTAATAACCTATAATGAAAAGAATCTGTAAAAGAATATATATGTATATCTGAATCACTTTGCTGTACACTTGAAAATAACACAACTTTGTAAATTAACTATACTTAAACAAACAAAAAACTCAGTTGTAATGAACTCATAGGCAGAGGCAGACGGTGGGGGAGGGGTTTCCCCAGTCATCACACCTTTACAATAGAGAGGAAAGCACACAAAACCAGAGAGCCCAGAGGAAGAACAGCTCCCTCCAACTGGGAGTGGAGCATCCCGGAAGACTTCCCAGAGGAGGTGGCAGCGACTGAGCTGAGTTTTACAGGATGAGTGGGAATGAGGCTAACAGTAAGGAGTGGATGGGCAATACAGTTTTTTTTTTTTTTGTTTGTTTGTTTTTGTGGTATGCGGGCCTCTCACTGTTGTGGCCTCTCCCGTTGCGGAGCACAGGCTCCGGACGCGCAGGCGCAGCGGCCATGGCTCATGGGCCCAGCCGCTCCGTGGCATGTGGGATCCTCCCGGACCGGGGCACGAACCCGTGTGCCCTGCATCGGCAGGCAGACTCTCAACCACTGCGCCACCAGGGAAGCCCTGGGCAATACTTTTAACAGGAGCTTGATGTTAAGGCAAGCCCTTTTACAATTTTGAGAAAAGACTTCTCTGATAAGAATACTAATAATTTATATGTGGATGTGTCAATTAAAGTAGGAGAATGGAGATTTAGAAATTGCGTGCAAGGAGAAGTGTATGTGTGCGTGTGTGTGCACAGGTGAGCCTGTGTGATTGTGCAAGATCAGGGTGAAAGGAAGTTTACATTTAGGAGAAAACTAGATCTTGTTTCAGATCACATCTCTGTTTTCTGACATTCTCAACAGTAACTGCAGTAATTGTGACTAGGCCAGTCTCCTGTACCTTGGCTTGAGCACGTGAATTCCTTTCTCTGATTCCAGTAGCCTGAGGCAGAGTCAGAGTGATTTCCTCATTATTACTGGTAACTCAGTGACCAGAAAGAAATTAACAAGCTTCAAAGTATGTCAATTTTTTATTCAGAGAGAATTTTAACTCTTACGATTTTATCAGCCCAAATAAATAAATGGCCAAATATATTCATGGCATTTCTTCTTTCTAACTCTAAAAACTTTTTTAAAGACTAGGAAAGTAAGCGGGCTCATCCTTCATGATCTCCAGAAGCCCAGAGGCCAAAGCAAAATTTCTCCAGGTACTTCAATAGGTAACTAGGTGGGGACCCAGGAAAAATGTCCTGAAAGAAGACTGAGCTTATATAGTCAAATCACCCAATTAAAAAAAAAAAAAAAGACAACTGCTTTAATTTCAACTTATATATTGAAAACTGTACCCCAGATTTCTTCATCTCAACCACTTTGCTTGTGAAGTGGAGGAAGTAGAGGAATTAATTAGAAGTCAATTAAAATCCAGGCAATTTAATTAAGGGGTTAAAAACTAATTAAGACAAACTTAGAAATGTTACCCAGCTCTACTTAGAAGAGCAGTAAAAATCAACAGTCATCCAATAAACCTATATTTTACCTGCAAACTTTTACATCACCTAATTAAGTGGACCAAAAAAACAGGGGGCGGGGGAGGGAAGGGATTATATTTGAGCATGAACAATTTGTGGGAGAGATACCAGAGATGAGTAAAATCAGATTTCTATTTCTTCTGTACCTTTAGTGAATTGTATTCAAAGCTCTCTCTTTTTTTTTTTTTTTAGCGCTGCGGAGCACAGGCTCAGGACGCGCAAGCTCAGTGGCCATGGCTCACGGGCCCAGCCGCTCCGCGGCATGTAGGATCCTTCCGGACCGGGGCACGAACCCGTGTCCCCTGCAACGGCAGGCGCACTCTCAACCACTACGCCACCAGGGAAGCTCCAAAGGTCTCCTAACTGAACATCTGGTGGCTTTGGGTGCTTCTGGACAGGAAGTAGATAGATCTTTATGTTGAATACACGGTGCATTCTTGGAACACATTAAGTGCAAAATACTAGCCTCTTGGATCTCACACCACACAAGGTCATGGAGAAGTTCATTAAAGGGCTTTTTTAATAATGACTAGGTTTTACTTTTTTTATATATAAATTTATTTATTTTAGGCTGTGTTGGGTCTTCATTGCTGTGCATGGGCTTTCTCTAGTTGCAGGGAACGGGGGCTGCTCTTCGTTGCGGTGTGCAGGCGTCTTATTGCAGTGGCTTCTCTTGTTGCGGAGCACGGGGTCTACGCACTTGGGCTTCAGCAGCCATGGCGCACTGGCTCAGTAGTTGTGGCTCGCGGGTTCTAGAGTGCAGGCTCAGTAGTTGTGGCACACGGGCTTAGTTACTATGCAGCATGTAGGATCTTTCTGGACCAGGGCTCGAACCCGTGTCCCCTGCACTGGCAGGCGGACTCTTAACCACCGCACCACCAGGGAATCCCTGACTAGGTTTTACTTTTGCTAAATGATGAAACAATACTGGTGATTCAGGGTCGGTATAATTTGTGTTTGATGTTCAGAGTGGTTGGTTAAATAGTACATTTCCCATCCCAAGGCTATATGTATCCTTGGGTACCACCCCTTGCAAGACTGGAATTGCTGACGTGAAGACAACCATTGCCCCCATACTGAGAAAGAGCTGGGAGAAGGTGACTGGATTTTAGGGCACCAAGATCCTCTAGACAGAGAAGTTGGGGCTTGTCTATCTGACCTGTTTACTTGATTTTCTCTTCTTTGAGTCCAGCCATCAAGTCTTCATCCAGTCAACAGATCACTACGCCCAGTTCTCCCAGTCACTTACAGCTGTTCTCACTTTGACTCAGTAGGAATACTCCAAGGTATAATTTTGCTGCCTGCAAACATGAGGTTTTCACTGGGAAAGACTGATACCTAATGTATGACTAAAGTGGAGGCTGTCAGGGCACCTTACCCAAGAGCAGGGTTTCCTGACCTCAGCCCTATTGACGTTAGAAGACAGATAATTCTTGCAGAGGGCAGTCTTGTGCATTAGATGCCAGTAGAAACCTTGCAGGCTGTGACAATTAAAACTGTCTCCAGACATGGCCAACTATGCCTGGGGGAACAAATAGCTCCCAGTAGAGAACGAGTGCCCTAGATCCATGTCCCAATAGGTGTAAAGAGGAATTTCTGCTCCCTGGTAAGTTTGAAGAGTCTTATCTCTTACCTCTTGACCTAAGAAGAGAAAGGCATCCTCTCCTACCACACTTCACAGCCACCACCCCCCATGTAAGCCAAACTCAAGCCAGCCTCCAACAGGAGGCTCCTAAATCGTTTCTTCACCAGTTTGACAAATCTCTGCTGATGTCACCTGGTAAGTTGTCAGTTCCTCTTGTAATGATTTGTTTTAATACACCTTTATTGGAGAATAATTGTTTTACAATGTTGTGTTAGTTTCTGCTGTACAACAAAGTGAATCAGCTCTATGCATACATATATCCCCATATCCCCTCCCTCTTGAGCCTCCCTCCCACCCTCCCTATCCCACCCCTCTATGTGGTCACAAAGCACCGAGCTGATCTCCCTGTGCTATGCAGCTGCTTCCCAATAGCTATTTTAAATTTGGTAGTGTGTATATGTCAATGCTACTCTCTCACTACGTCCCAGCCTCCCCTTCCCCCACCGTGTCCTCAAGTTCATTCTCAACGTCTGCATCTTTATTCCTGCCTTACCACTAAATTCATCAGTACCATTTTTCTAGATTCTATATATATGTGTTAACATATGGTATTTGTTTTTCCCTTTCTGACTTACTTCACCTCTGCATGACAGACTCTAGGTCCATCCACCTCACTACAAATAACTCAGTTTCATTCCTTTTTATGGCTGAGTAATATTCCATTGTATATATGTGCCACATCTTCTTTATCCATTCATCTGTTGATGGACACTTAGGTTGCTTCCATGTCCTGGCTATTGTAAATAGAGCTGTGATGATGAACATTGTGGTACACGTATCTTTTTGAATCATGGTTTTCTCTCTTCTACTGACTTTGTGGCTGGAGCTCCATCTTCCTTTCCTTGCTCTTTTGTTAAAGATAGAACTTATTATTTTTTTTCAGGTCTCTGGGTTACTGGGATGCAAGATATTTTTCTACATATCCCATGTTTCCCTGTCATATTGGTTGAAATGGTTCTCTTTTCTGTCACCCAAAACCACACTCCAGAATCTTTCTGAATTCTCTCCACTCTATTAGCCATGTGATTCTGTACTTTGTCAATTGCTTCTGTCTCCTCAGTCATAGTATAGGGTCAGAGCTCCCCATCCCAACACACCAGAGAAGAAAACCCTTAGGTATAATCATTTTCATGGTCATTCTCAACTTGGGAAGCAAACCTTGCTCTCGCTCTTTTCTCCTGCTCACCCACCACCTTCACCCAGAGAAGTCTGGCACTAACTTAAGGAAGTGGTTCTCACACTCGAGCTGACATCAGCAGGGCTTGTTGAATCAGATTCTGGGCCCCAACCTCAGACTTTGGATCTGGTCTGGGGTGAGGCACAATGTGATGGTCTGGTGTGATGGCAGAGGAAAAAGCCCTCTTGGGGAATCTGATTGGGTAGGGTGCCACTTAGCGCAGATTCACTGGTTAATTTTCCCTTTTCCCCCAAAGATCAGTGTTTCTTGACAAGTTCCATTATCACCGGCAATGCCAGCTGAGCTTGTAAAGAGCTATGAGAAAGCTTCCAGACCTCAGGGAACAAAGGAGGTGCGCTCAAACAAAAATACACAGCACTTATATTTAAAATGGATAACCAGCAAGGACCTACTCTATAGCCCAGGGAACTCTGCTCAATGTTATGTAACAACCTAAATGGTAAAAGAATTTGAAAAAGAATAGATACATGTGTATGTATAACCGAATCACCTTGCTGTACACCTGAAACTAATGTGACATTGTTAATCAACTATACTTCAATATAAAATAAAAAGTTAAAAAAAAAGAGTTACAAACCTTCAGTTTTATAATAAATAAGCCACAAGGATGTAATATACAGCATAAGGAATATGGTCAATAATATTGTAATAGCTTCATACAGTAAGTCCCCTACATACGAACGAGTTCCGTTCTGAGAGTGCATTTGTAAGACCAATTTGTTCAGAAGTCCAATAAAGTTAGCCTAGGTACCCAACTAACACAATCGGCTATATAGTACTGTACTGTAATAGGTTCATAATACATTCACATCTTTGAAAGTTTGCAATGTGAAGGTTCATATGCAGGGGACTTACTGTATGGGGACAGATGGTTACTAGACTTATCATGGTGATCATTTCATAATGGATGTCAATGTCAAATACTATGTAGTACACCTGAAACTAACATAATATTGTACAACAAATATATTTCAATTTAAAAAATATATATTATACATAAAAAATACACAGCACTACAACACATACATACGTTAATTACTCCACCCTCAGGTGGATTTCTAGCTTCACTGGCCTTTAGGAGGAGTCGTTTTGCCATATTCCTTCCATGAAAGAGAACACTTGCTAACTTTGAAATGCATGGATATTTATTAAGTAATTACATTCAGAAATAGGGGAGAGAGCAGGGGGCTTGGAATGGGAACACGTGAGCTCTAGTCTAGGCAAGGTGCCTCATGGCATTTTGCAAAATTCATTCTTGTCATCTATAAGGTGAAGGACCCAGGTGTCTTCTCAGAGGGGCCTTGCAGTGCTATGATTCTAGGAGCACTTCCTTAAGGAGGAAGCTGTTAGGATCCTGCTGAGCTGGAACACACTTGGCTTGATGTGCCAAGGGGTCTGCCTGGTCTCCCTTGCTAGGCACAAATGCAAGTGCAGCATCACTCAAAAAAAAAAAAAGAGGCCATTCATGGCATATTTTAACCTACCCATTGTGGTAGGCTGAATAATGGCCCCTCAGAATGTCCAGATCCTAATTCCTGGAGCCTGTGAATGTTACATGATAATGGGAACTTGGCAGGTGTGATTAAGTTAAAGGAATCTGAGATGGGGAGATTAGCCTAGATTATCTGGGTGGGCCCTAAAAATGTAATTACAAGTATCCTTGTAAGGGGGAGGCATAGAGAAATGTGATGACAGGAGATGAGAAGGCCATGTGGTGACAGAAGCAGAGGGAGAAAAGACGATGTGATATGAGGACATGAATCAAGGAATCAGGACAGCCTCTAGAAGCTGAAAAAGGCAAGGAACAGATTTTCCCCTAGAGCCTCCACTTGATAATTTTCACTTCCACTCTGCTCACACCTTGTTTTTCGCCCTATAAGCCTCATTTCAAACATCTGACCTCCAGAACTGTAAGAGAAAAAATATATCCTTTTTTTTTTTGGCCACGACCAGGGATCGAACCTGTGCCCCTGCAGTGGAAGCACAGAGTCTTAACCACTGGACCACCAGGGAAGTCCCATATGTGTGCTGTTTTAAGTCATCTAGTTTGTGATAATTTGTTATAGCAGCCAACGAAGACTAATACACTAAGCTTAGATCAGCATGACATTCTCCCGATTCCTAAAGTGGAACCTTTTGACAGGCTGGCTACAAGAGGTAAATTGGATGCATGGCAGATGGGCCCCTTGTTCCAATGAATCTCATTGCCTGCCCTTCAACATTAGAACTGCATTTCTCTAGATCTTAGAGTTTCATGGTTATTTATTCAAATTGCAATGTCTCTAAGAGGCACTCTGCCTTAGTAGCTAGCGGGTTTAGCCCAAGTATTTGGTATACTGTGGGTACTTCCTAAATGATACTGGTTGACTTCCACCTGTGCACAAGGCACCATGAGAACAAGATCTATAGTTGGGGAAGGTGGGAGGGAAATGTCTGGAAAGATACAGTGTCTGTCCAACCCTACTTCCTCAGTTCCATGCGTTCCTTCCAAGTCCATCCTAGAACCAAATACACATCATTTCACCAAGGGCCTGGAAAAGATATTTTTATTGCTATTGTAGGGGAAGCTCCACGATCACTCATTCCTGATTCCACCATTAGTACCGTTTAGTTATAGTGATCCACCAATACCTCCCATGAGATCATAGAAAATTTATATTGGTCTCTGTCCCTGGTTCCTGACACAGAGTTCCTGAAACCCTTGTAATTTCCCGCGTGTTGGGAGTGTCTTTTGTTGTAATGAGACAGCTCTGGGTGGTTTCCCGGATGAGGCCTGGTTATAGGAAAGACCAAGTCATGATGAGAAGCTTGGGATTCTCAGTCCTGCTTCCCATTCTCCTGAGAAGGGAAAAGGGATGAAAATGAATTGATCATGCCTACATAATAAAGCCTTCATCAAATCCCCAAAGTACAGTGTTCGAAGAGCTTCCAGGCTGGCAAACACACGTCTCCTGGGAAGGTGATGTACCCCAGTCCCCCGGGGACAGAAGCTCTTGCGCTTCGGACCCTCCTAGGCCTCACCATATGCACCTCTTCATTTTGCTGTTCATCTGTATCTTTTATCATATCCTTCATAACCTGGTAAACACAGGTGTTTCCCTGAGTTCTGTGAGCCACTCTACCAAATCAATTGACTCTAAGGACAAGGTTGTGGGAACCTCTAATTTGTAGCCAAATAGGATGGAAGTTGTGGGTAACCTGGGGACCTACTACCTGCAATTGGCATCTGAAGTGGGGAGCAATTTTCTGGGACTGAGCCCTTAACCTGTGGGATCTGACACTATCTCCAGGCAGATTGTGTTAGAATTGAGTTAAATTGTAAGACACTTAGCTGATGTCATGAAGAATTACTTGTGGTGTGGGGAAAAACCCTACTCTCACCTTTCACCTCTAAATACAGCCTGTGTTCACAACCTTCTTGGACCTTCTTTGGCCTAATTGTTTCTGGCAGCTGACAACCGTTTCCCCAGGCTCTCACCAGGAGTCCATGGTGATGATAATAACCATGAAAGCACTAATACCTGTTTATGGGGAGCATCCTATGTGACAGGTACTTTACACACAGTATCTCTAATTACTCCAGTAATGATGCAATGTACATATTGTAATATCTTCTAATAGATACATAAGTTAACTGGGGTGAACTATTATAACCCGGGCCATACAGGTGATCAGTGATGAAGCCGAGATTCAAACCAAGGTCTGCCTGATGCCAAAGTCTTTCCATTTTGTGACATGTCTGTGACCATAAGAAGATGTACCCCAAGTGTTTAGCATGGTGTTTGGCATATGATAAATTCTTTAATGTTAGCTTTTGTTATTGTCATTATATGTCTGTGTCTATGACTGTAGCTGCCAGCCCAAGTAAAACGGAGCGCAGTCACCCTACAGCCAGGGTGGCCTAGCGCCCAGTAGATGGAAAGGGCCTCTTTGGCCTTTCCGTAACCCATATCCCTGGAGAGCTTCAAAGCCACAGAGATGCTCTTCTGCTTCCACATCTCCCTCCTTCCACATATCCCACTGTTTCTAGAAATGAGAAAATAAAGGCGCTACAGCCAAAAGGAGAATGAATGGGGCAATGTACACATAGAGAGGGCCTCTTAGATTGAGCCCCTCTTCACCTGGTATCCTGCTAAATTGATTCCCTCTCTGCCTCCCTTTAAATGCCCTCAGGTAGGCCTCTGTGCCTGCCCTGACACTATCCCAGAAACCTCCACATCCTTGCCTTCAACCTCACACATACTGCTGAGAAGCAGAGGAGCAGAGGAGCAGCGGGATTTAGGGAGAAAGTGAGAGAACCCCCTTTTAAGAACAAATATCTCTTCTCATTTTCTTCTTCCACCTTGGTACTGGAACACTTCAACATTGGTAGAACTTAAAAAGAAGATATTTTCATGTGAAGAGACATAACATTTGAATTGGGACAAAATGTTCTCATTGTGATGCAGGAAAACAGGTCCCTGAGAGATCTGAGCAGGTAAGACAAGCATGTGGCACACATGGTTCCTTTTTCCAATCTCTGACCTGTGGCAGGCATCACCAGTCAATCACAGCACTCTTCTCTACTGAACCCAGACCAATCAATTACAGATGACACTTTAAAGGACACTTATTTGGCATGCTTGGAATATGACACAGCTTTGAAGATAGGCAACTCTGTGAACTCTTTCCAGGTTGTGAATTCACTGATCAATTTCTGAATTCTATCCATCTATTAAAGCCCAGGTCCTATCCTATCCACTCTAGGGAGCCTTCCCTAAGCATACTGATGTTGGTCTTTCCTAAATTCCTCTCCTTTGTTACTGATACATCCTGGGAAGAATCCAGATTTTGTGGGGACTGAAACTTGCCAACAGTGCTGTAATACTTTCTACAGAGAAACTGGAAAGATAATTCAAGTTTTCCTTTAGGTTGATCTAAATTTGTTTAGAAAAGTTTATTTTGATTTTGCACTAATTATTGATAATATCATGCAAGTTTTCAGGACGTTCTTTACTTTGAGAAAACCACTAGCAATTTTCTTTCATATATGAGTGCTAAGATTCCATAGCATTTCAAATTTCCTGCGCAGCGTCTGACCGAAAATAGCCTAATTGATGACACTCAGTGACAAGGTTGTCTTCAATGTCTTCATATCATCATGTTTTCTAGGAAGGGTGCATCTAAATATCTAAAAGTATTGCAGCTGACCCATCACATCCTGGCAAAGGAAACTGGGAGATTCCTCGGAGCATCATGTTAGGAATGTTCCTTCCTGAGCTCTACGGACTAGAACCAGGTATATATACTCCAAGCCTCGTGATCTCTCTCCTATCTGTTAAGGGAGCTCAGAATGCACTGAGTATTTTAAAAATATCCTTAGGATTCATTCTTCTCACTATATTTAGTAAAATATCTGTGAGGATTCAAAAATATATCTTTGAATTAATGGATGAATGAATGAAAAAGTGAGTAAATGAAGAATACAAGTCCAAACATCTCCGAATATTGTTTGCTCTTTTTTTTATATTTTCTATATATATTTTTCTATATATTTTCTATATATATTTATATTATATTTTATATATATTATATATATATATCTATATATATATTCTATATATATTTATAATATATATAATATATATATATTTCCGTATAATATATATATAATATATATAATATATATATTATATATAATATATATAATATATATAATATATATATTATATATATATAATATATATAATATATATATTATATATATATAATATATATAATATATATATAATATATAATAATATATATATAATAATATATATATTTTTTCTCTCTATATATTTCTGTATATGTATTTTCTCTATATATTTTTTCTATATTTCTATATTATCTTCTTTCTATATTTCTTATACTATTGATGGAAATGTGGCTTATTTAACTGAATTACAGGCTTATCTTTTCAGCTGCTGAGATTAAAATCTTGGTGAAACCACACAATGTTAGCATTGGAAGATATACTAAGGGTCACCTAGTTCAATACCATTTTGTTTTTAATGAATAAAGAAACTGAAGCTGAAAAAGTTATTAAGTTATTGTCCAGGGCCTCAGAGTAGCTCTTCTAAATCCTGACCCCACCTCTTACCACAACTATACTTTTTAATTTTTCTAATGTATTTTTTTTGGCTGCACTGCATGGCATGTGGGATCTCAGTTCCCCAACCAGGGATCAAACCCATGTCCCCTGCATTGGAAGTGCAGAGTCTTAACCACTGGACCACCAGGGAAGTCCCTATACTCTTTAAAATTGTAAAATAAATGCTTACCTTTTAACGGGCTCCCAATTCAGAATCCTTTCACTTACCTTAAAATCAATCACTTGGGGCTTCCCTGGTGGCGCAGTGGTTGAGAGTCCGCCTGCTGATGCGGGGGACATGGGTTCGTGCCCCGGTCCGGGAAGATCCCACATGCCGCGGAGCGGCTGGGCCCGTGAGCCATGGCCGCTGAGCCTGCGCGTCCGGAGCGTGTGCTCCGCAACAGGAGAGGCCACAGCACTGAGAGGCCCAAGTACTGCAAAAAAAAAAAAAAAAAAATCAATCACTTGCATAGTTCTTCCCCTTCCTTAGTTTTTATTCATTCAATGTATGTGTGTTTAACATAATGGGAATGTAAAGAAACATGGTCCCTACTCCTAAAGAACTTACAGTCTCGTTAAGACAAAAAACATATAACTTAATTCATGGCAGGGCATAATTACAGGAAAAATCCTGTTGATTTCCCTTGAATTCAGTGTGAAATGAAAGTTGTTTCCTGTTTAGACCATTTTTTTGTTTTCATTTTTAATGAGACCTTTGAAGAATGTCATTCTAAGAGTTAAATCACTTCGGCAAGGCTGCTTATCTAAACAACAGAATTTCAGCCACATCAGGATACAGGCTGTTGTTTTCAAGGGTATTATTCTTTAAATGGAACGTATCATCATCTTTGGTCATTGACCTAACTGGCCAAACATAGTTGGTATATTTTGTTTTTCTCTGCTTATGTCCTTGGGGTTATAAGTTAACGATGTGAATGGAACAACACAAACCAAATACTTCCCCAGCCAACTGCGATGATGTGTCTTATGGGAAATAGCCTCAGCCAGTCCTGGGAAGTGGTTAAAGTGTGATGAAGAGCATGAGATTTCTGTTAACAAGCATTCACTCAGCAGACGTTGATAAATATCTCTTGAGTCTTTAATACATGCCAAGCACTATTGAATACTCTGATGATGTCGTGGTGAATAAGAGAGAATGATATCCCTGCTTCTACGGAGTTTACATTCTGGTAGGACAGACGGGCAATGAACAATAGCCTGGAAAATTCACACAGTAATGAGTTATGCAGAGAAGAATATGGTTGATGATAAGGCAGAGACTGAGAACCAGGGAAGATTTCTGGGGGAAAATGACCTTGAGGTTAAGACAAGAAGGAGGCAACTGGGGAAGACCTGGAGGAAGGGCAGGGAAGATGCTTCAGGCAGAGGAAGCCTTGTGTGCAGAGACCATAAGGGCAGAAAGATCTGAGTATGTTCTCAGCCTAGAACTTAGGCTGCTGTGGCTGGGACCTGAAGGAGAAAAGTAATAGGGCAGAGGGTGAGGTCAGACAGGCAGGCAGGGGGCAGACCACATCAGGCTTTGCAGGCAGGATCAGGAGTTTGGTTTTAACTCCAAAGGCAATAGAAGCCACTGGAGGGTTTTAAGTAGGGCAGTCATGTGATCTAATTTACATTTTTTTTTGGCCGGGCCACTAGGCTTTCAGGATCTTAGTTCCCCACCAGGGATCACACTTGGGCCCACGGCAGCAGTGAAAGCGCCGAGTCCTAAAGACTGGACTGCCAGGGAACTCCCTAATATACATTTTTAAAAGAACATTCTTGGGACTTCCCTGTGGCGCAGTGGTTAAGAATCTGCCTGCCAATGCAGGGGACATGGGTTCGAGCCCTGGTCTGGGAAGATCCCACGTGTCACGGAGCAACTAAGCCCGTGAGCCACAACTACTGAGCCCGCGAGCCACAACTACTGAAGCCCACGTGCCTAGAGCCCGTGCTCCGCAACAAGAGAAGCCACCGCAATGAGAAGCCCATGCACCGCAACGAAGAGTAGCCCCCGCTCGCTGCAACTAGAGGAAGCCTGCACACAGCAACGAAGACCCAACGCAGCCAAAAATCAATAAAGTAAATAAATTAAAAAAAAAAAAAGAACATTCTTGATGCAGTGAGAAGAGTGAAATATAGGGAGGAGAGAGGGCAGCAAGGAGACTGGTTAGGCATGAAGGGCAGTATTCTAGGTGAGAGGATGCAGTCTCCGGGCAAGAGTGGGCCTGTTGCACAGACAGACCAGGCTACTTGACTCAAGAGACAGGAGAAGCCAGTCAAATCGGCTGGCTAAACCCTAATTTCCTCATCCATAAAAAGTGGAAAATAATACTCATCTTGGGGATTTGTATTTGGGATTAAATGAGATAAAACAGGATGTACTACGTGACAACCCACAGAACCAAAGGCTAGGGTGCAGGCAATCTCCAACAGGAGTCAGCAAACTCTGGCTCCTCTGGCCACCACTTGTTTTATTGAACATTGCCATGACCGTGTGTGAGGCATGGCTGCTCTCATGGTACAACAGTGAAGTTGGGTAGCTGTAACACAAACTGTATGGCCTCAGAAACCTAAAATACTCTCTGGCCCTTTACAGAAAAAGTTGGCTGACCCCTGACTTAGATTGGAATGAAGAGTAAGAGGAATGTAAGAGAGACGTACTAAATCTATACACCTGGGAGGCAGTGCATTCGGAGAAATGGTAGTGGCTTGTCATGGGCTATATTTTTCAAGTGCTCTGCAAAAGAGAAGGCCCCGGTTGTAAAGAGGTGATGAATAAAGGGACACATTTGAAACGAACTTCAAACGTCATTGTCACATAAACCAACCAATAATACCATGTAACATTTACAAAGTGCCTCTATATTTCCATTCTATTCATCAGTAATTTTATTCAAATAATCCACTATGGATTTATAAATTCAGTGCGAGACAGGATAAGCAATAGAAAAGATATATATCAATAAATTGGAAGAACCATAAATAAAACACAGAGTTCAGCCAGGCAGTCAACAAATGTGACTTTAGCATTAAGTACCTGCTAGGTCCAGTGCAGGGGGCTGGAAGACACAGTGATAGACGTGGCAGTCGCCATTTTTGTTTTCATGGGATTTTGAATTTAATATTTCCACTCACACTGTATGTGAGTGTCTTTGTGTGAATAAAGGAAGACCCTCTCTTCCTTCTGCAAGACATGTCATCTCCATCTGTAGGAAACCTTAAAACACATAGATTTGCTTAGGGCCCTCTGCAAAAAATTTAAAATAGATATTCAACTCTAGTGTAATATGATGTGAATGGCGCTTGGGTATGGTGCCCTTTTGCAGTAAACTTGCTTAATTACATGTGCAGTCGCCAGACATATGCGTTCAGAAGAGAGAGGGATGATGATATTATAAAGAAGGGACAGTACTGAGCTGAAGACTGTGAATATTGTTTTTCTAGTTACCTATTTTTGTCAGTGATCCCTACTTATGGTTGTATCAGTAACGAGTGTCCACAAGAATTTCATGTCCTCTGAAACTTACAATATGAAATTTAAGCAAGTTATATACTGTACTTGAAAGAGTGGAAAAGAGGAAGCGTGTGACAAAATAAAATGATCAGTTATAGGATGTCCAAGTGCCCAGAAATATTTGGTACTCCCTGAAGGTGGAGACAGTTTGGGAGTAGTGTTGGGGAATTGTGCTGGTGTTCTCATTTATTAAAAAAAATTTATTTTACATTAGAGCCTAGTTGATTTACAGTGTCTTGGTGTTTCCATTTTCATTGAATCTAATTTATTAATTTACTTCCTGGTTTGAATTTTAAAACTCAGATTTGAAGTTCAAGGTTTTATATCCCAGAGTGGTGTGCAATTAGAATCCCTAGGTGAAGAAGGCCCCTAGAAACAGTTTTCTAAAGCACAAAGCCTGAAATAGGCAATTCTACTGGAGCTGGGAGCAATGTGTTCATGGAGTAGATCAAGAAGGTTCGTCATTATTTTTTCCCTTTGTTCAGAACAAAAATGAAAACATATATGAATTAAGAGAGCCTGGTTTTGGCTCAGCAGAATCTGAATGGAGGGGAGTACAAGAAGCAAGAGGGAGCAAAAGGGAGTTTGTGGAAAGGAAGAAAATACTTTAATTGAACATCAGTTCCTTTTTATTCTCCCAAAGCTCGTTTTCAAGGTGTCACTTTCTTCTATTGCTTTCCTCCTGTGTCCTAGATGCCATGCCAATGAATGAAACAAAGTCCCTCTTTCCGGAGCACCCTCAACACGAATCAATACCATTCATCTCACTGGGAATTCCGGAAAGGGTAATAAGGAAGGTTTGCTTTTCCTTATTACTATGCGGCTGAAAGTCACCAATTTATTTCCAATTGCTAATTAATTTTGCTTCACGTTAACTTTTTATATGTATTTTTGGGAATTGATATTACTATTATTTACATTACCATCACTTTGTTTTTGAAATCCCATACCAAACTAAGTAAGAGAAATTGATGAAAAGTTATTAGAATCAAAATGTGGAGATAGGGGCTTTCCCTGGTGGTCCAGTGGTTAAGACTCTGTGCTTCCAAAGCAGGGGGCATGGGTTTGATCCCTGGTTGGGAACTAAGATCCCACAGGCTGTGTGGCAAGTCAAAAGATTTAAAAAAAAAAGTGTGGACATAAAGTAGACTTAACCCTATCAATCTTTTCTCTTCTGTAACTCTACTATGAAGTTTATTATTATTATAAAGTTATTATGATGATGAGGTTTATTAGTCCCATTTCATAAACTACTTTGTGACTGTGTTTTTTCTTTTACAAAGTAGAGGTTTATTCTCTAAATTTTGAATATATAAAGTTGTAGCCCTGAAGATTAATGCAACATATAGTTTTAAAATATGAAAATTAAATGTGATTTTAAAAACCTCACTTGCAGAGAAATATACCCAAAAGAAATAGGTAAGTATAACATAAATAGTGATCTATGATTAGGGTATATTTTCCCATAGACATTTTAATTCTTTTACTGAAGTATAGTTGACTTACAATATTGTGTTAGTTTCAGGTGTAGAGCAAACTGATTCAGTTATACATATATATTAATATATATATATTTTCAGGTTTTCCACTATAGGTTATTATAAGATATTGAATATTGTCCCCTGTGTTATACAGTAAATCCTTGTTGCTTATCTATTTTATATATGGTAATGTGTAGCTGTTAATCCCATACTCCTAATTTATCCCTCCTCCCCTCCCCTTCCCCTTTGGTAACCATCAGTTTGTTTTATATGTCTTTGAGACTGTTTCTGTTTTGTAAATAGATTAATTTGGATTATTTTTTAGATTCCACATATAAGTGATATCATGTAATATTTATCTCTGTCTGACTTCATTTAGTAGGATAATCTTTAGGACCATCCATGTTGCTGCAAATGGCAATATTTCATTCTTTTTTATGGATGAATAATGTCCCATTGTATATATATCACACCTGTTTATCCATTCATCTGCTGATGGACACAAGTTTATTCCTTGTCTTGGCTACTGTGAACAGTGCTGCTATGAACACTGGGGTGCATGTATCTCTTTGAATTAGAGTTTTTGTCTTTTCTGGATATATGCCCAGGAGTGGGATTGTTGGATCATGTGGGTGATTGTGTTTTTAAAATCAATAATTAGTTATCTTAAATTTGTTGAGTCAACAATATTTCTCATTCTAGGGGGGGATATCAGAAAAATCTCTATTTCTTTTCAAACGCTTAAGGAATTAAGAAATAGAAGTTGATATTAAAAAAGATTACTTAATCATTTTCTACATGGGATTGCAAAGCTTAATAAATAGATATCATACTCTTTTTCCAGTTGACTCTGATAAAAATATTGCTAAGCCATGATCTTTATTGTGTATTTAGAAGTATGAGTTTCTACGCAGTTGAGACCATAAATGGGGGAGGGAAAGCCAAAAGCCACAAGAGAGAAAACATTTTGGTTCAACTTTGTGCTTGGCGAGCTGTTTTCCCTCATAAAATTTACAGATTAAGGGATATATTTCTCTGTATGATCACAGTTCCCATGGGTAGTGGTAACCAAATATACATAGATACTCCTTTTATTTGAGAAATGCTTTTCTATTACTTGCTTATTTTATGAAACAAACACACATGTGCTAACCATAATCTCCTGAACTTTAAAAACATTTTCTCACAGGATAAAAATTTCTGTATTAACTCTTACTTCCTTGTTGACTGGAGATTTCATGGACGCCATCAAGCAGAAACCTCTCTCTTGCTAACATTCAGGTGGGAAATTCCTACTGTTTAAATGTAATCATAAGTTAGAGACTAATTATAGTAGGAATTACTCTGGAAGGAATAGAGTGTCCGATTGAAGCTGTGGGGAAATACCATTAAGTGTAGAAGCAGAGTGAGGAAAAAAGAGAGGAAAGTTCATATCGTCTTCCTTCTACTGGTGGTTCTTGAGCTAACAGGAGGTGGTTTAAGGATAGGGCATTAAATAATATTGAATCATAGAATGAGTTATTACCTTTTCAGTTCTTTTTCACTCCTTTGGTTAACATTAAGGAGAAAGTTCACATCTAGTGGCAGTTTTCACGTCCCCTTAATCCTTGCTAAGTCTCCTTTATCACAAAGAGAGAGGGCCTCAGCAGAATACAGAATAAAACAAGAAATTGACAATATTTTGTTTTCATCATATCGTTTAGGGCAAGGGAAAGTGATTTTCCATTAGGATAAGAAGAGAAAGTTTCTTTTAAAAATAAATTTGTTTAGGTCGAAAGTTAATTTAAATAAAAATATTAAGTAGTGAAAGTGATGCACGAATATGACAAAGGTTGTGAAGTGACAACATAGTATGTTGGGAACATACTATTAGCGTCCTCTAAATAGAGATGAAATCATCTTCCCCCAGACTTCTTCCATTCTTCTTTTTTATCTTCCCTTCTTTCTCTCTCCCCCAATGTTCTTTTCTACCTTCATTCAACAAGATGTATTGAGCCAGTATATGTTTTTGATATTGTACTGCTCACAGCAAACCCAGAAATACAAAGGTTAGTACATCATTATCTTTGCTTTGTTGAGAGCTCAGTCTCACTAGAGACACAGTTATGCAAACAGTTATTATACAGGGAGAAATCTGGTGTGTGTGCAAGGTATCCAGTAGAGGGATAGCCATGTGTGGAGCAAGGGGAGGTATCGGGTTTCAACCTTGGAAAGCAGTCCTATGAAATACAGTCCAAGTTCATAAATATATCCTTAATTTCTTCAGCAAACCTCTATAAAACCAGATATTGCATTAGATACCGGGGATTTGGACATGAAGAAAGTACAGTTGAAGCTTCAAGAAGCTTATGATTACAAGGGGGAAAGACAAGGAAAGCAATGGTTATGGAGGTCTATATCCCTTAGAGGACCTCCCTGGTGGTCCAGTGGTTAAGACTCCACGCTTCCACAGGTTTGAGCCCTGGTCAGGGAAGTTCTGCATGCTGCACGGTCCGGCCAAAAAGAAAAAAAAAAAGAAGAAAGGACACAGGTCTATATCCCTTAACTGAAACCCTTGGAGGCAGATGTGTTCCACAATTCTGAATTTTTAGAATGTTGATATGGTACACAAACTGTATATTACATAATACCCATAAAAGCGTCTGGGGCAGGTACCCCATAACAAAGACATATTCATCCACGCTAAATGGAATAAAGACTATAAACAGCCCCACGTCAGTTCAGTGAAGGTTGTTGGCTTTTGTAACGTTAAGATTTCTGAACTGCAAAAAGTGTGGACCTATTTTTCACAATAACTGGAGGTATGTTGCTCTGGAAGAACATTGAAAGGGCAATGAACCACACTTCAATAGAAACGAGGTCAGGGAAGGCTTCCTCAAAGACGTATTTTCCGAACGGAGTCTTGCTGGATGAATAGGCGTTAACTGGGCAGAGACGATGAAGGAGACAGAGGATTGGAGGATGGGGAGAAGGGTTTTCTAGGCTGTAGGGTCAGCCTGTAAAAAGGCAATGGACTTGGGGTTTGGGGGGAACTGCAAGTAATTCGGAATGGCTGTGTGTGATGTGCTGAGACGGAGATGAGGAAGGGTATGGAGATGGAAATGCTGATGGAGAAATGCTGAGATCAGGTGGCAGCAGCGGACAGGGACCCTTGCTAAATCTAATCTTAGCCTGAAGGATAAAGAGAGCTTTAAATGATTTTCAAATCAAGCGTGTAGTCATGTGAATAGATTTGAAATTATAGGACAATCATAATATTGGATGACAGAGCTGATGCGCTGCACAAAACTGAGGCAAATGTAGTTGTCTGGGTGAGAGATGATGAGAGAATGCAAATTGGCATGGTTTGGCACATAGTAATTGCTCAATAAATCATGGCAATTAGAAGGGCAAAGGCAAGGATGTAGTGGGGATGGCTAGGAAGGGACAATTTAGAGATATTGTAAAGAATTATTCGGGACTCAGTACCTGACTGGACTTGCAGGAGGTGGGGGGCAGAGTCTCCTCCCCTCCAAGATCTCCACGCCTCCTCTTTCGGCTTCAAGGTCTGTGTTGCTTGGTGTTCCATTTTTTCGGCCGTGCAGCATGTAGGATCTTAGGTCCCCCGATTAGGGATGGAACCTGCGCCCCCTGCAGTGGAAGCGTGGAGTCTTAACCACTGGACCACCAGGGAAGTCCCACTGGTGTTCTATTTTGGACATGATGAAATATGGGTTTGGGGCTCAGGGAGATTGTCTCCGCTGGATTTGGGAGTTGTTATGTGATAGCTGCAGCCTTCATGTGGGTGAGATCACAGAGAGACAGTGCGTGGTACGATAAGGAGGACTGAGGTCAAAAGCCTGGAAAATACGTAAGGGGAAGGGAAAGGAACTGTCAACCGTGTTAAGTACCCTCGAAAGATTAACTGAGACAAGGTCTGGAAATATCCTTGATGGATGTGGCAAACAGGAGGTCAACAGTGATCTGAGAAGACCAGCTTCAGTAGCTGAGCAAGGGGCAGAGGCTGGTGACTCTGAATAAAGGAGTGTGCAAGTGAGAAAGCAGGGACACAGTGCCGGCTGCTGTCCTTTTAAGACACTTGGCTGTGAAGGGAGGGACACAGAGAAGGACAAAATTAGAAGCAGTCATGGGCTGTATGGCAAGGTTTTGGGGAGGAGAGATGCCGCTACACTCTCAGGAGTCAGCTTTTTCTGTTGTGTTGCAGCCGGCCTCTGGAGGAGACGTGTCTTTAACCTGAACACAAGTGTTTCTCAGAAACAGACGGCTGCATAAACCGACTGGACTGGAATAGCTCCGCAGGAATGCACGTGTTTCTGGGCTCGTGTCCCAGGCGCTGCTTCTTGTGCTAACTTCCTGTAGAGTCTTTGCTCCTTCCTCCCTCTATTGTCTACCTGGTTTAAGATGGCTCTTGGGGCTGTGTAGGTGCCAGGGAGCTGGCTTGTAGAATACCTGTGTGTGTGCTGGATTCCTCAAGGTAATGCTCTTCCCAAGCCGCCCCCACTCATTCTTGTAGCCCATATTCTCTGCATCACACGTTTGATAATTTCGTTCGATCAGTTCCTATGAGTGGCTGGGGGGATAATGCACCAGGCTAGGCACAGGAGAGCTAGAAGAAGACAGGGCATTTGCCTTCACGGACATTATAATCCAAGTCGTGGGACTGTCTTCCAAAAAATTGTAACAGTGGCTCTTAAACTTTTGGGGGGACCTATAGATCTTTTGGAAAAGTTGTTGAAACTATATACCTTGTTTCCATGAAAGAGCACACAGAATTTTTTTTTTTTTTTGGGCCACGTGGCCTGTGGGATCTCAGTTCCCCCACCAGGGATCGAATCTGCATCCTCCGCATCGGGAGTTTGGAGTCTTAACCACTGGACCGCCAGGGAAGTCCAGCATGCAGAATTTAACATAAACTTTCAGGGGGCTTGTGGACTTGCTAAATTCTGAAGTGGTTTTTAAAATTCAACCTAAGCGTGCCCAGACTATAGAGTCATTTGTGCTCCATTAGTTTGTGACCTGGGCTAAAACAATGTTTCTGAGCCTCCATTTCCAGATCGTGTTGCCTGTCTCACAAGGATTTTGTGAGGACTAAATGAGATATTATGAATAAGGGGTTGAGCAGAGAGCCCAACACAGAGCCGATGACAGTAAATGTTATTTCAGCTTTAAGTGTGTTATGGAGGAAGGTAGCTAGGTGCTCAACCCAGGCCACAGCTAACTCACTGCTCTCTGGTGAAGGAGTTATTCCAGGATTTTGTTGTCACTAGTTGGTGAAAACGTTGTCGTCTGTCTCCCATGTTTCAGTCGTTCCCTAGCTATCTGTAGAATTTTTGCTTTATCTCAGTCCCATCTAAACGATTACTACCTTTATTTATATAATGTTATTAAACTTGCATGTACTTGCTTAAAAAGAAAACTTTGGATCCCAACCATCAATAGAAAACGGCCTTCACTTGCCCTACATAGAAAGTAACAGTAACAGTAAACAATGAAAATTTAACAATGCTCTAGGTTCTAGTTGGAGCGCAGTACTTACCTAGGGCTTTGAGCCTGTGGCCTGCTCTCTGATAAATAGGGAGTTTAGCCAGTGTTTGACAGAGAATACTTTCTTCTTGTTGCAATCAGAAGAACTGCGAGAGCATTGAAAAGGGAATAACCTTCTCTCCAATGCGATTGACTGTCATTTAATGTCCGGACCCTGCTCCGTGCACCGACTGAACACATCTCCTCTGACTCCAGCGAGGGGCTCTCCTTTGGGAGACATTATGTGAGGGGCAGTTACCTCTCTCGGCACCCCAGCTGAATAATAAGTTCTGGGAGAGCAGCGTCCTGAATCCAACCGACCCCGAGGACAGGAGCTCCGCAAAAGCCTTGCCATTTGAGCTCCTAGAAACAAGGACACTCAGAGGTCCTGCCCCCTAGTTCCTTGATGGACCAGGCTCAGTGTCTACTTCACACCCTCACACCTCACACTGCTCCAGAGTTTTATATTTTCATTGGACAGATAGCTGAGGCCACCTAGGTGCTGCTGGGACTTCGGTGGGGTGGAAGGGAGGCTATGGACATTGTTTTGAAGCTGTCTGCCTGGCAAACACTGCGTCTACATGGATTGCAGGCTGCAGATGAATAATAATAAAAGCGCGAAGGCAAAATTGCCTGAAGATTTTATTCACTTCGCGCTTGAATAAGCGCCAATTAAGCACATCATCAGAGCTTACTGTTATTAGCAGTATTAGTATTTTGTTATTATAATGGAACTCTCTTCAGCAGCCCGCAGGAAACAGGACGTGCCCTCCCTCCCTTCCCGGAGCTACCTCCGCTCCCCGCTCCCCAGGTGAGACGCCCCCCAACTCACCCCCGCCCCCCACCCCACCCTCCGCCCGGCCGCCCCTCCGACCCCCAGCGCCGCCCGACTGGGCATGCTCGCCGGGGCCGGGCGGCCAGCGGGGAGCGGGCTAGGCCGCCCCGCGCCTCTACCTGAGCGGGGCCCGCCCCCCGCGCACCGGCCCCGGGCGGGCACCTGGCGGGCGCTGCGGACACGGCAGGGGGAGGAGACGCCGCGCGGGGCGGGCGCCGCGGGGCCGCGCTCGGCGTTCCTGAGCCGCCGCCGAACTTTTCTGCGAGAGGTCTCACGTCTGGGGGCCGGAGGAGCGGGGCGGGGAGGGGAGAGCGGAGTTTCTGGAAGGAGCCGCCGCCGCTCCTCAACATGGCCTCCTCCGCCTCCTCGTCTCTGGCCGGCGCCGAGAGCACCCCTCCTGCGCAGGTGAGCGCCGCGCCGCCCCCCTACCTGTGGCTTCCTGCCCGGCGGGGGCGCGCGGGGGGCCCGGGGCGGGGGTCCCGGGAGCCGGAGGGGCGGGCGCGCGCGGGGGCGCCGCCGGGAGCCTTGCTCTCCTGGGGGTGACGGGCGGAGCCGGCGAGGCGAGCGGAGGGGACCCGGTCCCTGCGGCCGCTGGGGGGTCCGGCTGCGCCCGAGGGCGCGGGACCGAAGTTGCGGCCGCGGGCAGAGGCAGGAGCTCGCAGTCCGCCCCGGCGCGCGCGCGAGCATCCCGGGGAAGGAGGGAGGGCCCGAACCTGCGGGGCTCCCGTTGGGAAACATTTGTCTGGAGGAAAAGCGCGGCCCGGGGCTCGGGACGCCCTCGCCTCGGTCTCCCGTCTTTGGGCTTCTGTGTTGTCGGCTCGCCCCTCCGACTCCGTGCCAGGCTGAACCCGTCCTCAGGACACGAGCGAAGTCGGTTGCCCATGTTGGCAGGGAGGAAGGAAATCACCTGGTTCTGAAAGTTACCTTCAGAGTTAGGCTTTTTTTTTTTTTTTTTCGCCTCCCTTTCTTTTCTGAAGGTGAGTCGAGATACTTCATTTAACCCAGTGAGAATACAAAATCTACTTTAAAGATTGGGACATAGAAAAAGTGCAGACCAGTGCGGATGTGGACTCTGCAGTGCTGAGGGGTGGCTTGCGGTGCGTTTATCTTCTTCCCTGGTCTTTGAGAGCCTTGCCTTGGCACGCAAGTAAAACACCCTAGAAGTAAAAAGTGGGTGCGTGATGTGCAAAAAGGCAGCTTCAAGATAGGTCTCCTTTCTCCCACCCCACACCCCTGAGCAGATTGCCACCTTTAAGCCCAGAGGCGTTTAGTAGCAGTTTTGCAGCTGCCACTGTGTGTGTGTGTGTAATAGAGGGTAATTGGTGTAAAACACGCGCGTATGTTTGCATGTGCATAGAAGGCCTACGGAAGGAGGACTTAAACAGTAGTTGTCCTTGGGAGGGGAGCTGGGGGATGGGTGGGAGAGAGGCTCAGTTTCACATACCTTTGGGGACTTTTTTCTTCTTTTTTTTTAAACCATGTGCATACATTACCTATTTTAGGAAAAAAGAGAAATATTACCGTTCCAAAAACCGAGGCACCTTTGCATAGCCTTGAAAGCAGTAGTTTACCTAGTTTCAAGTTACGTGGAATTGCCCTTGAAACACACAAATCTCCTAGCCCCTATCATATCTTTCCTTCAGTTGCTATCTCTAAAAATCCTTAGGGAATCAAGGGGAGGTCTTCCAAAGAAGACTTTTAAGTCTTGACACAAGCTATTGGTGGTTTTTATTGCCACCTCGATTCTGAGTTTTAATTTTGCTTTTTTGAGAGCAAGTGTGGCTTGTGTGATTTTTGGAAGAGGTGGCTTTCTGGTAAAAGCACAGCCAGGAGACGTGCTAGGGTGATACCAGAACTTTTTCCGGGAGGGTAGGCCATCACAAGAAGGTTCTAGTAGGAAAACCAGAGGGAGACAGTCTCAGAGTGGACATGGATTGCTGGCAGATCAGTTTAGGCATCTTTCTAATCTGCTGACTTGGGCTCGAATGGATGCGTCTTTAAGGAAGCAAATTTTCAATATTGAAAGTGAATGTAAAGTTAAAACCACAGCTCTGAAACAAAAACTGACCGAAATCGAGCAATCCACTGAATATCTTCAATCCAGCTACTCATACCAAGAGGGCTGATTTCTCTTGTTCTCAAATCCGTGGAGGATGAATAAGTGAGTTGTGAATCTGGACGGTAGTTAGATGGTTATTTATGATGAACCATTTATGCCAGTCCTCGCTGTTCTTTTTGATAAAGCATAAATAAACATCAGTTTCGTAATCTGCACAGTGATGTGTGAGGCTCCATAGCAGGAAATGGGGCTCTGTGTCCTTCAGACAATATAAAGACCAATGGTGTGTTTTGGAATCCAAAGAGACACTGTGGATTCTGAATTTGTTTGCATTTTTGTGGCAGTGGTTACATTAGGGCTGTCCTTTTCCTTTATTCAGTACTTCCGTTTTTCCCCCTTTTACAGTGTTAATGCATTGAGCAAGTGAGTCTACCTAATTCTAGAATAATATTTTGGTCATTGAAAATAATATAATTGTTCTGGACTCTCAGTGGTTGTTCTTAGGTTAAATGCCAAGTAGTAACATCTATATTTAAAAGTTATCCATTATTTTATGCGCCAAATGTTTGTATATTTTTATAGAATGTGTTACTGTGGTTATAGGAAATCATTATAATCCAAATTGGTGGTCATGTGAAATTCTAGCTTATATAAATGGCATTTTTACTTTTTTGAATAAATACCTGACATTGGTGAGACCAGGTACCTGACACCTTTACTTGAGAATGGTCCTGAGTTAATGAATTGTAAGTGGAATGTTTAGCCTTGCTACAATGTCTCCAAACTTATTAAAGCCTACCCTTCTGAAAAGATCAAGGTTATTCATGGTGTAATCAGATCTGAAGTAACCTTTCCGTGTCTGTATTGACTGGGTTGTTGTTCTCATAAATCTACCCTTGGATCTTGCAAATGTAAATGCCAGTGAGATGTTGGGTTAATGTTAAGGTACCTGGAACAGCAGGGCCATTTAACTGCCATTTTTCATTTTCATCCCATGTCAGTATGTGAAAACAGCTTAAAAAAATTTAATTGCCTTCTCTATATGATATAATTTTAAAAGTTATTTTGATATTGTGTGCTTTCTATTAGCCATGTTTTTAGGTACTAGAGACACAGCTGTGGTTATAGATGGAACGTTCTATCAAAGTTAGGTGCAGTATCTGTTTGAGTATCTTTTTCCTGATTGGACCCGAAGGGATGTGATAAATCTTCAAAATCTATACGTGGTTGAATTACACCTTGGACACTTGTCCCTTTGTGTTTGATACAGAGGGCAAACTATCTTCCAATGGATTTGTCTCTTCTAAAGGACATAGGTTTTTCCTGGAACCAATCAGTTTCCTGTTTGACCATGGGAGTGAGATCAATGACGCCAAAATAGAACCAATTCTTTGATGTTTTATGGAAATTACTCCTGAATTTCCTCTCTTGGGATGGTCCCGTATGGATTAATTAGTAAGTGTCTTATGTTGGGTGAGAAGAAAGCAAACACACGTAACGTGAAAGTTATATATGTTCAGACCTGAGTAGAAGTGGTATTTTCCTTAGAAGAAACTGTCTTTAGTACTTGGCAATTTATATTAATAAATAAAGATTAAGTGAACTAGTGCTTAGAGTTAGAGCTTTAAAATACGAAATAGGTTATTTTGGTATTTCTTTCATCAGATGATGCTTAGTTGCTGCCATTTTTCAGATAATATTAAGGAAAGGGAAATATTGAAAAATTGGCCTGAACGTACATTTTGTTTTCTGGGCAGGGCATGAATATTTGGACCTGGTCTGGTAGAGGAAAGGGGCAGAATGGAAGTTAATTTAAATGCCAGTGTAGGCTAAAGAACTGTGTGTGGCTGATTTGGCAGGCTGTTTCCCGAAGTGTTATAAAGGTAACTATGATGATTCATTAGTAGCTATGTTGTCCCTCCAGCATGGAACTGCCTTTCTGTGCTGTGTAGCTCCTCTGGGTAATGCCATGACTTAATGCCAAGGATCTGCTTACAGGTGTGGGGCTTCTCTTGTCCCTCTTTTTTTCACCTCATGACATTTTATATGGAATCCGGCAGAAAGAAGCTCTGCCACTGCAGCTTTGCCCTTTAGCATCAAGCACAGGGCTGGACACACAGTAGGCCTTCAATTCATGTTTGATGAACGGATAAATATTGAGAAGGATGTGGCATTCAGATTTAGGAGCAGCATTAATCATATGAACAATACTTTGCACTCCTTTCATGTGAAAGGCACTCCCAGGTACACAGAGTCTTGGTTTTTACTGTCAAGAAGTTCGTAATCCAGGTGACTTTGAGTTTACATAGGACAAGACTCACAGAGAGCCAGCACCAGAACATTTTCCATGTCTAGATCTTGGTATCATTTATTCAGGTGCCTCGTATTTAGTTTGGCCTTTAGTGTATAATCAAGAAGGGAAGAAAATGTAGATAAAGGTACCTAAGAATTTTAAGGAGAGGTGCATCAGGAAATAGACTTATACTTCCTAATTTCCTCCCTGAAAAGTGCCACAGAATGGAAATGTGTACCAAAAGGCATGGAGAACTGTCTGAAAAAGCAGTCTAATTTATTCTTGTTTATGGTGACCTCATATTCACAGTGTGGATAGACCATAATTTATTTCCTAATTTCCCTATTAACAAATGTTTGCCTTGTTTCTAGTTTTTCGGCCCCTACAGACAGTGCTGCAAGTAAATATCCTTATATGTTAAAAAAAAACAGTTCAGAATTTAATTGGCTAGAGAAGACCTATGCATCTTCACTAATAACAGCCGTGATTTCTTGTGCCTCTCATAGTAGGCGCTACGTACTTCAAAAGAAACTGTAGGGTAGAAATCATCACCCCTCCTTGTTTTATACACAAGGAAACTGAGCTTCAGGAAGGCTGTGCAAGTTATGGTTGGTAAGGGCTGAAACTGGATTAGAACCCCTGTCTGCTTGAGAAATGGACAGAGCAATGATGGTGAAATCAGGAGGCCAGGAATGGAGTCCCCATCCCCCAAGTAACAGTAGCACCAGCTCCTCAGAATCTTATCATCTCCTGGGCTTCAATTTCTCCACTGGGAAAAGGAGAGAGTTGGAATAAACTATTTCTAGGGTTTATTCCAGCTAAAACAGTCTATGATTAAAAAAAAATTAAACTCTAAAAGAGAGGTAGAGATAATTAGTAATAAAGTGGTACAGAAGCGTTTCCCCCACTTTAGGAATTTTCGCATTCCTAATGTTAGGATACTGTTCCAAATGTTGAGAACTTTCAAGTTCATTTTGTATTGTTTATTTTAAGTGGTTTATTTTCTCCAGAAAATCTGATTTTAAAGAAATTTTGCTTTTGGCAATTCACGATGTCTTAGAGCATCAGGCATTTATTAGTTCCAAGGAGAAATAGCAAGAGGACATCTCTGCGTCTGGGCTGGTAACTGAACATTCACCAAAGGCAAGGGCTTTGAATGGGAGTCAAAGTGGGACACTTCACTTAGTAGGCGGAGAGCAGTGGGATAACTGTTTGGCCTCTTTGGGTCCTTTAGGTTTTCTTTCTTTCCTCCTCCCCTTCTTCTTTCTTAAATTTGAGATATGATCAGTGATACGCTGGTAAACTGGCTCTCAAAGAACAAAACAAAACCAAACCCAAAAGCCCTGATTTATAGCATTTGCCTGTTTCTGTAGGGAAAATAGGACTTTTGGTGACCAATTCCAGTGTGTATTTGGGGGTCTTAGGGTCTCCCCCATATTAAGCAAGCAATGCTCTGACACCAGCAGGGTGCCCTGTCATTCAACTCAACTCTGCCACTGTCTACCCAGAGAGAGCATGAGATCCCACAGGTTAAGGGCCTAGTTCCACGAGTCTGCCCCCCCCATCCCCTGCCCAACTTCAGTTGCAAGTCACGAGCCCAGCTTATCCCCTGTGCTTCTGTCCTATTGGTTATAGATTAGAGGTTCTGATGACCCCTTCTTGGGTTTGATTAACTTGCTAGAGCAGCTCACAGAAGTCAGAGAAACACCTTACTTACTAGATTACCGGTTTATTACGAAAGGGTATAACTCAGCAATAGCCGGATGGAAGAGACGCATGGGGCAAAGTCTGTGGAAAGGGCTCGGAGCTTCCATGTCTTCTGGGAGCACATCTCTGTCCCTGTGTCTCTCCAGGGAAGCTCCATCTCCATCCCGGAAGCTCTGCTGACCCCCTCCTTTGGGGGGTTCATGGAGGCCTCATTACATAGGCATGACTGATTAAATCCTTGGCCATTGGCGACTGATTCACTTTGCAGTCCCTGTCCCCTCCCTAGAGGTTGAGGGACTTTCAGTCCCAACCCTCTAAGCACGTGGTTGGCTCTGCCGGCAACCAGCCTCCCTTCCTTAGGAGCTTTCCAAAAGCTCATTAACATAACAAGACACCTTTACTGCTCTCCTCACTTAGGAAATCCCAAGGGTTTTAGGAACTCTGTGCCAGGAATGGGTTGAAGACCAAATATATATTTCTTATTATAAATAACACTGTCACAGAATACTTCCATCGTGGTTGATTTCAAGGTGACAGTGGGAGGTGAACATGGAGTTGGGAAGAGATGTACAGAGTTGGCTGTCTTGAAAGCTGGTTCCAGCACACCACTTATTTATTTATTTTTAAATAAATTTATATTTTATTTTTGGCTGCGTTGGGTCTTCATTACTGTGCACAGGCTTTCTCTAGTTGCGGTGAGCAGGGGCTACTCTTTGTTGCGGTATGCGGGCTTCTTATTGCGGTGGCTTCTCGTTGCGGAGCACGGACTCTAGGCGCACGGGCTTCAGTAGTTGTGGCATGTGGGCTCAGTGGTTGTGGCTCGCGGGCTTAGTTACTCCGCGACACGTGGGATCTTCCCGGACCAGGGCTCAAACCCGTGTCCCCTGCACTGGCAGGCAGATTCTTAACCACTGTGCCACCAGGGAATTCCAACACTGAATTTTTTTAGTTGAATCAGTAATCTGTTATCCAAAATGTATTTGGCACTTAAGAGATATCAGGCAAACATGGGGAAGCCTGGGTAAATAAGAACCAGTTTTTACTCTCCAGAATGTCATGGTTTAGTAGGCTGTTTAAATGAACTTTAAGTAAAGAAAGGACTCTTGTACTGAGAATGATTGATCAGGTCTCATTTTCCACTGGCACAAAATAATACCAAGTAGATCCTGAGATATCTGGATTAGAAATGAGAGAACCGGATGGACCTAGAGATTGTCATACTGAGTGAAGTAAGTCAGACAGAGAAAGACATATCATATGATATTGCTTATATGTGGAATCTAAAACAAGGGTACAAATGAACTTATTTACAAAGCAGAAATAGAGTCACAGATGTAGAAAACAAACTTACGGTTACCGGGGGGGAATAGGTAGGGGGGAGGGATAAATTGGGAGATTGGGATTGACATATACACAGTATTATATATAGAATAGATAACTAATAAGAACCTACTGTATAGCACAGGGAACTCCACTCAGTACTCTGTAATGATCTACACGGGACAGGAATCTAAAAAAGAGTGTATACATGTACATGTATAACTGAGTCACTTTGCTGCACAGCAGAAACTAACACAACATTGTAAATCAACTGTACTCCAATAAAAATTAATTTAAAAAAATGAGTGAACTGAGGTCTGTAACTGGATTATTAGGTGTTAGAAGGGTGGAAGTGGGATTTTTAAGGTTCTGTTTCTTTGGAGGTCAAGTTAAGCATAACAGATTTTTCTTCCCTTTGTGTATATGTTGGTGTGTGTGCAAGTTTATGAATCACCTTTATTGAGGTATAATTTATATACAATAAAATTCACCAGATTTAAGTGTCAATTCTCCCACTCTTACAAACATTATGCCCCATCACGATGGAATATTTATTATCCTAAGAAGTTCACTTGGGTTCTTTCCCCATTAAACTCCCTTCAACCCTCCAGGCAAGCACTGTTTTGATTTCTTTCACCATAGATTTGCTTTACCTAATGTGTTCTCTTCTGTGTCTGGCTTCTTTCCCTTAGCATAATGTTTCTGATATTTATCCATGCTGTTGTAGGTATTAGTATCACTATTACTAATAATAATTAGTAGATCATTCCTTTTTGTTGCTGAGTAATAACTCGTATGAATATACCACAAATTGCTCACCCATTCCTCAGACGTCGGATTGTTTTCCACTTTGGGGGCTATGAATACAGCGGCTATGCATGTTTTTGGATAGATCTTGCTGTTGACATAGGTATTCCCCTACCCACATCTTTTTTTGTCTGTGTAGGAGATTAAATATCAGGAGTAGGACTGTAGAATCAAAAGGCAGTGTATGCTTAACTGTACAAGAAAAAGACATCTCTAGAGAATGAATGAGATCGGATCAGAATGGGGGGAAAGGGGAAAATACACAGGAGAACTGTTCCTTTGGCAGGTACTGAATCTGAGAATTTTGAAACTGTGATTTAACTATGGACAAAAGGTGAATATTGAAAAAATTGATGGCAGTAAGATTTTACAAGCTTGTAAAAGAAAGTACAGTTAAAAAGAAGAAAAGAAGTCTTCTAAAAAACAGCTGTATTGAGATATAATTCATATACATAAAATTCACTCATTTAAAGCGTACAATTCAATGACTTTTAGTATACTTACAGAGCTGGAGAACCATCCCCACAACCTAATTTTAGAACATGTCTATTATTCTCAAGTAAGTGCTCATTTAGTCAGAAACCATGGTTTTGGAGTTAGGAAGACCCATGTTTTAGTCTGAGTTTTAACTAGTTAGCAGCTGTGTGATCTCAGTAAACTGAATCTCAGTTTCCAAACCTTTGAAAATAGAAATGAGGATACTTCCTTTACAATATTTTTATAAGGATGATAAATAAAACACATAAAGCACTTGGTATGTAATAAATACTAAATAAATGGTAGTGTTTATTGTTGAACTGTGTTTTCATCTTTGTAATTTCTTTGGCATTTGGTTCATATCTTTATAGCTCCTATGGTAGTCTGCCCTCTGCTAAAGCTCCTATGGTAGTCTGCCCTCTGCTACCTTTGAACATGTCTTTTAAGAGGAAATGAGGTGGAGTGGAAGGAGAAAGCTTGGATTTTAGAATAACCTGTTGGGGTTTTCTCACTCTATTGCCAATTAATTCCCATTTAATTGCTCTGTTGGGTAAATCACTTAACTGTGTTTGTTTGTATGATGAGCTAGAGTAATAACATCCACCTTGTAAGGATTGTTCGAAGTGTTTGAGGAAATATACATGACACGCTGATACAGTAGGTGCTCAATAAATAGGAGCTGTTATGTTGTGACGTCAGAAGCTACCAACTTTGAGGTAATTACATCTTGGAATAAAATGTACGTACAAAATTTAAGGCATAGATGGAAAATTTGCTCGTGTACTATGTGTATATTTGCTTACAAATTTTTATATTTTACTACTAGTAGAGTGTCAGGTATAGTCCTTAATAAAATATTTGATTAAGTAAATAAAGGAGAAAAAGTATTTTCCCCATTCTGTTTCAGTCTCCCTCAGTGTTCTGTTCTCCAGGACAGTTTCATTTTTCCATGCTTCAGCTTTATTCACTTATCTCCTTTTATTTGACAGAGGTGTGTGTGTGGGGGAGGAGCGGTGCAGGATGATTAGAAATGATCATAAGAGCAAAACTTACAACAATCATTGCTTACATCTGTAGACAACTATTTATGTTCCTTAAAGTACTTACATGTTATTTAAGACATTTGTGCCTCACAACAACCACATCAGGGAATGGGAGGAAATAGTCTAATTTTAGTGAAAAGACAAACAAGGTTCAGAGGTAGACTTGTTCATGGTCCTTATGAAGCTAGTAAGTGGCAAAGCCGAGGGAGGGCAGGGGACCGGAAAGAGGAAACCTGTGTGTGGCTGGTGGGAGCATAGTCTCAGGCAGCTGTCTGCAAAGCAGTCTGGCATTACTTAAGCAGATTAATTGTTAGTTACTCTGTGACCCAGCAATTCCACTCCCACAGACGGACCCTGGAATGTGTACCATAGGTCCCCAAGAGGACGTGAGCAAGGTTATTTGCTGCTGTGTTATTAGTAGTGGAGGGGGGTGGGAGGTAATTGGGTGACCATTGCTGGGAGAGGGAGAGGGGAAGGGAGAGAGGTAGAATGATGGGTGCACATCGTGGAGTTGTCTGCAACCATTAGAAGTAATAGGTTAGCTAAACAGAACCATCATGAATGGATCTGAAGAATCTAGTGCTTGGTGAACAATGTAAGAGTGTGAGGTATATTTATCATTCATGGGAATTAAAAATTCATAAGTGCAGCACAGTAGACTTCTCGTAAGAACGCTTACAGAAAGGACTCATTAAACACGTTAGAAGGCTGCCTTTGGGACCCAGTGCGTGGGAATGGGCTAAGGAGATAAAAAGGAATAAATAAGTGAAGAAAATAATGATAGTGTGCCATGAACCAGGAAGCATGGCTGATTCAGCCCTCTGAATGGTGAAGTTAAAAACAGCACATTGTTACTTAATATAGTTTGAGTACCTATTATACAATCAACTCTGTTACCGTCAGCCTTAATTAAAGAGATCTTGTTATTATAAATGGGACGAATGTTCCAAGGGAAATACAATTTGGATTGGTATCTAAAGTCTCAAGTGAAGTTTTGCACAGAGAGCAACGTCTTTTTCTTTTGAAAGGTTTACAATATTGTACTCTTGAGTTGGTATCATTTAAAAATTCACCTCCTTTTTAATTTTGTGTTTTGGATGACAGAGACTGATGTGTCATATAGTACCATCAGTTTTTACAGAATTCGAACGTCATATAGTACTAAATACTTAACTCTAAAATGATCCCCAAACTCTCCTTATCGTTCTTCATGGATTCAGAAGGTGTGCAATATCCTATTATATCTAGAAATCGTTGTCTGCATGTATATTATTATCCTTAAAGGATCTAAATGTGTGTGTGTGTTTGTTGGGTTTTTTTTCAGATATATCCTCTTCTATTGTAATATTTGTTTTCCAAGTTAACTTTGAAGTATAGAAGATTACTTTTTTTGGCTTAAAACGATGCAGATTTATTATGGTGCAGTTATGGAGGTCACAAGTCCAAGATGGGTTAGCAGGACTTTGTTCCTTCCGCAGGCGCTATGGAAGAATTCTTATCTTTATCTTTTCCAGCTTCTAGAGCCTGTCTGTGTTTCTCGGCTCTGCACCATTCTGACTTCTGCTTTGATCAACATTTTGAATAGATTGCTTTCTTTTCTTTTTTAAAAATTGGGGTATAGTTGCTTTACAATGTTGTGTGGGTTTCTGCTGTACAGTGAAGTGAATCAGCTATACGTATACATATAGTCCCTCTTTTTTGGATTTCCTTCCCATTTAGGTCACCGCAGAGCACTGAGTAGAGTTCCCTGTGCTACACAGCAGGTCCTCATTAGTTATCTATTTTATACATAGTAGTGTACATATGTCAATCCCAATCTCCCAGTTCATTCCACCTCCCCTTCCCTCCTTGGTGTCCATGCATTTGTTCTTTATATCTTTGCCTCTGTTTCTGCTTTGCACATAGGTTCATCTGTACCATTTTTTTAGATTCCACATATATGCGTTAATATACGATATTTGTTTTTCTCTTTCTGGCTTGCTTCACTCTGTATGACAGTCTCTGCTCTTTAATTTACCTTTCCTTTCAACTCACTATTTGTGATCCTTCTGAAATGATAGTTGTGTAAAATGGTTATGCTTATGTCTTGCACATATTGTACATTTTTGTAACAACAGCTATCCTTCCAGTTGAAGAAAGTCATAATGGTTAAAAATTCAACTCAAAATGATCAGCCTTTGAAAGTGTTTATCCATCACTACCATGGAGGTGTTGTATCTACGAGGCAGATTCTGCTGGGATGATGGTAATGATAGATGTAGGAACTGGAGAGAAATTTATTACACCGTCAGCGATCCCAGTGCCCACCTGTTTGTGAGTGGTGTGCAGAGGAGAATTTCAGGCTTACCGGCGTTATGCAGAGGAAGGCCTAGCTCTTGTCTAAGAGTTTCATCTACAGTACCATGCAATAAAATGTTGACAACAAAGAAATAGGTTTTTTTTTTTGCGGTACGCGGGCCTTTCACTGCTGTGGCCTCTCCCGTTGTGGAGCACAGGTTCCAGTCGCGCAGGCTCAGCGGCCATGGCTCACGGGCCCAGCCGCTCCGCGGCATGTGGGATCCTCCCGGACCGGGGCACGAACCCGTGTCCCCTGCATCGGCAGGCGGACTCTCAACCACTGCGCCACCAGGGAAGCCCCAAAGAAATAGTTTTAATGCTGTGTTTGATCTTTCTCAAGAACTTAAATGAAATAGTAAGAAAAGGGAAGCATTGCAGTCTAGTGGAAGAGACACAAACTCAAAGTCAGAAGGTATGTGAAAATAAGATTCATAAGTGTGATTCTGGATTGATCTGCAGTTCAGTTTCCTCGTCTACAAAATGGGGATAATGATAATGCCTACTTTATCCATCTCAGAGCTGCAAGGATCAAATTGTATGATAAGGTCATTTATTTAATTCAACTTGCTTAGTGCTGTATAAATATATAGTTTTTAAAAAATATTGTTTTTTTTAAATGTACTGCTCTTTTTCACTATGATAGCTTTTCCATTGAACTAATTTAACATCTTGCCCAATATAAGTAATAGCGAATATTTCAGTGATGATTGGATACTTTAAAAGTTGATTTCTTAAGAGATTTGACATTTTTAGCATCTCTTTGAGGTTTTGGCAACTTTTAATCTTATTAAAGCATTATGGGGACTTCCCCGGTGGTCCAGTGGGTAATGCTCTGCTCTTTCAGTGCAGGGAGCCCGGGTTCGATACCTGGTCAGGGAACTAGATCCCACATACATGCCACAACTAAGAGTTAGCATGAAGCAATTAAGAAGCCCGCATGCCGCAACTAAAAGATCCTGCATTGCTGCAACTAAGACCTGGTGCAGCCAAAATTAAAAAAAAAAAAAAATAGCATTAGGCATGCCAGGAAACTGTGCTATTTCACTTTACTGGGTCCAGTAGAGCAAGTATATAAGCAATAACTGAAATCTTCTTGTGACTCCATGCTTCATTTTGCAAAGTCTGGTTGGATTTCAAAGCTGTTACTAGGTATAAAGTGGCATGGCTTAGATGGTGTGGATGTCTACTTAAGTCTCCATTGAATCTCTCAATATGTGGAACTGATAAGCCTGAAATGCTCCAGGTATTTGAAGAATCAGTGTAATGAATTGCTCTCTGAGTTGGGAAATTTTGGTTCAGTGTATTGTTCAGAATGTACATGCACTTGGTCAAATCACTTCTCTACAGAGTATCCTACCTGCTTAAAAATTCTCTGTGCTCCGAGATCCAGACTGTAGTGAGGTGTCAGTCAAAACTAGTACATGCTGTTTTCCAGAACCTTCCAGTGAGCTAAGGCTAAGCTGTAAGTTTACTCAGAAATTGATGACGACTCTGGAAGGATGAGTAAAATACCTAATACACATTTACAAGGAATCCTGAAGAAGCCTTTTATCTGTTTGTGATCTTTGCTTCAATTAGAAATCTGAGTCATTAATGAAACCTTTCTTCCCCTCTCAAGTAATGAGGTACAAATACTTTCAGTTCTGCCTCCTACGTGACTTTTAAATCCAATCCTGTTCAGCTATGTGCCACTGCTTTGGTTCTGGCCCTCATCATCTTTCATCTAAGGCATTTGAACAGTTGCCTAAATTGTCTCCTTGCTTCCACAATGTCTTCTAATGGACAGCCGGCTTCCCCACTTATCTTTGCAAAACACAGATATGATGTCATTCTCCTATTTAAAAACCTTTTATGGTTATCCATCATAAATAAAGTCAAGTCCAAACATCTTAGGGTTGCACAAAAGGTCTTTTATCATCTTGTCCCAGTACAACTTACCACTCTTATCCTTCATTTTTTTCCTGAAACATCTGACTTTGTGACCATGCTGTACTTATTTCTCCAACCTTTCCCCAAATGGACCGTGCCTTTGCATTTGTCCATGTCTTTGTACAAGTTTTCTCTCTGCTAATTTGTGCCATTCTCATTTTTCTCTTCCTAGAAAATCCCTACAAATCCTTCAATACCTAGCTCAAATGTCCCCTCTTCTAGGCAAACTTCCTACACTTCTGCAGATAGTGACACTCTGTCTTCTGTAGTGTTGTAGCACTTCATGTACATTTGGCCGTCGTGGCATTTACCACATTTTATTGGAACTATTTATTTACCCATTCTTCTCTAAGTAACTGAACAGTGGGCTCCTAGAGGGCTTATTTACCCTTTTTTTCCCCCTCAGTTTTCATGTCTGCCTTGCCCTGTCTAGGATCTAACACATCTGATGCCGTGTTTATGGCTATTGAACAAAAAGAGACTCGTCAGTTGGACCATGTTTGCCAACATGGTCTCCTATAAGACAGTGTTGAGGTTACTTTGACATTCAAAAGCCTTCTAAAGATATTCATATTTAAGTCAGATGTAGGTATATGCTAAGATTTTAGAAATGTGTCAGAAATCTGGCAAGAGTGTGCGTATATGATAATATCTAATAATATTTTTGTCTTTTGGAAGGTTTGACCTTGCACCCATTTCCTGCTAAATAGTGTAGTATTGGGATTTTATAGTAGCTATGTGCCTTGGGCAAGTGAAATTAACTTCTCAGGACTCTTCTCTTCATCTTTTAATGGCGGTGCAGATCTCCTAGGGTTGTTGAGAGAATTAAATGAGATCCTCCATGGAAAGCACTTGACATAGTGCCTGACACATAAGCTACTATCTTTTGAGCATCTAACAATAATACTGAGTTTACTGTGTGTGTGTAATATCTGTGATAGTATATACTAATAATATGTATTTCTATAGTGTATTATCCTAGTAAGGAAGGGATTCTTCTCATAAATTATTTTTTGTAAAAGACCATTACATTCTTTTTCTTAAACTTCCTCTTCTTCTCTCTTCCTCTTGTGGTAAAATGGTGGGAAACTGTCCAAATTTTTTCTTTAAAGTGATTTTTTAAAAACAGGGATTATTGACATAATCTGTTGATGATAAAATAAAGCTAACTTCTGTCCTTCTTGCTTATGTTAGGTAGCAGCTAAGGTCTGTGAAGAGTCCAGAAATCTCATGTGTAAAGCAAAAACATCATTGTCTGCTTCTTATAACCCTCAATCCAATGCTATATTCTTTTGATTGGTTTGTAAAATTTATAATCTAGTAATGTAGCAAATGGAATCCTAATTGAAGTCAGAAGAAAGATTAGGAGAAAATATTTATAGTAACATGACAAGATATTATATCTCTAGTATGCAAAGAGCTCTTAGACACTGTGAAGAAAATGACAAAGTACCAAAAGGAAAAATGGCCAACTGTATGAGTAGACCCTCATGGAAGATGAAAAGCAACTGGCCAGTAAACATGTGAAAGACATTAAATTCACAAGTCATAGGAGATTAAAATGACTAGTTTCTATTTGATAGCATTTTATCTATTAGATTGGCAAAAAAAAAAAATCCTCTTTCAAGTGTTGAGGATATGATCTTTTCTAAATGTTGCTGATTTGAGTGTCAATTGTACAACTTTTTTTTTTGGGGGGGGGGTGGCAACTTAGAAACAGTATTAAAATAGAACAAAAACATGCTTACTCTGCTCCAGCAACCCAGTTTTGGGAACCTCTGCTATAGAAGTTAAAGCATCAGTATGTAAGGACATATTTATAGGGATATGTATTACAGCAATGTTTGTAAAGCAGAAACACTAGAAACAAACTAAATTTACCTTAATGGGACTGGTTGAATGTATTATGGTTTTCTGTTGTATGGAATATTATTAAGATAATTTAATAATGAGTTAGGACTACACATAGTAAACTGGAAGGGTGTGCATTATTTCTTGTGTGTATAGTACAATCCACTTTTGAAAACAAAAAGAAAGAAAAAGGACAGTCATAGCTTTGTCTGAACATAGGTTGTTGGTGGATTCGATTACCTCAGGGGATGGAGTTTTGAGGGGAGGGGGGAATCATTAGATTTTCTTTTTGCTTGACAAAATGAGCATGTATTTTGTAATAAAAAATTCAATAAAGCAAAACAAAATTAAGAAGAGAAACTTTTAAGTTAAAGGAAAAACAGAAAGCCTTATTCCCTTGGCTATCTTTTACTTGCATAAATTTTTATACTCTCATTTATTGTACTTACAAATGTTTCTCATTCACATAGTCACAGAATTCCACTCTCTAAAATGTCTTGGTATCTCTACTTGTGGAAGTTTTCTCAGGGCTAATTAAGATTTTTTTGCTCCCGTGCACAAGCCTACTGTATAGACATTACACTTAACACTGAGCTGGAGCTATGTAGGATTTTTGCTTGGATTTTGGTAGCATAATCATGTTTTGAGAGGGTGGAATTAGGATGCTTGTTTTCCTCACTGTTTCATGCCCCAAATTGGAGTAGCTTTAGCTTCATCCTTTTTATTTCTGGGTAAGTAATGTCCTTGCCTCATTGACTCCTCCCATTTTTAATTATTGCTTTGCCTTTGATTAAAGTTTAAATATTTTTAAATAACGTTTTTTCTAATTATAAGAGCAAATGTTGTTCATTCCTGAAAAATCAAAAGCGTAGTCAAGTAAACAGCAACAAACCCACCTCCCTTTGCTCCAAAGCAAAAAATCATGCAAATCTCACTCATTTGATGTCAGTCTCTCAATCGCTTGGTGACTTTCTTTCAAACTATTCATTGAAAATATTTTCTGTAGAATAGTAATGAAGATGAAAGGTTTTAAGTGTCAGATTGTGTTGTAAGGAATAATGATGCTACTTGAAAGTGTTTTCTGTTGGTTTTTTTTGGTGATCAATTATGCACAGGTGTGGAATAACACCGCAGAGAGGTCTATGAAAGTGAAAGTAATGTATTACATGTAGGAGTCCTAGGAGAGTGGGGCATGGTATGACGCGCAGAGGGACATAAGGAAGCAGTTGCAAGAGGTCAGATTGGAACTGCAAGCCAAAGGCATGAGGGGATTTCGTTGGTGTGTTTGAATGTCACTAGGTCACAGTTAAGGGTGGTCACGAAGGGGAACTGGTTGTGGCAGGGACCAGCGTTCTCACACTGGTGTGCCTGTCACCTGGGTGGGTTATTCATGGCCTATTTGTGAGGATGGTGAGGGATCTGGAAAATACGCAGTTTTCAAAATTTGCAATAGACATATCTGAATTTCCTTCCGCTCATTGACTTGTATCTTCGTTTTCTTACCTGGAAAATAGCCTTAATAAGTAGTACCGTAGAGTTGTTGCAAGCACTAAATTGTAAAGCTCAGTGCTTGGTTCATAGTTCTTTTTACTGCTATGTTTAAAAGTTTCATGCATATTGCTTATTGCTTTTATTGCATAAGTAATACATGTTCGATATAGAGACATCAGTCACTACGCTTCTGAACCTTTTTTTAATAACATGGCACGTTGGGGTCAAAGGACCAGGCTGCTTCCAGATGCCAGTGGCACTATGGGGCTGTGGCCATACTAGGCTCTTTCACTGCCTTAACGACTGAGGGATCAGTAATTCCTCACCTCCAGGACGCATAGAGGCCTTATAATATTGCCGGAAGTGGAACACACACAAAGGATATAGACGTTTTTATGTCCCTTTTATTTTTTTAGTACAGCCACATCTTCCTTCAGATGATGGGTTATACCAATTTATATCTCACCAAAGCATACAAGAAGGCCTACTTCCTGACCTTCCCACAAGACGGTATTATCACTTTCTTCTTTACCTTTGCTAGTGATTGGTGAAAACTGACCTCACATTGTTTTATTTTGTGATCATAAATTTTTGGTCAATGTAACAGTAAAATATGGAACGCCAGCTTTTAAGAAAGATGCTTAAGGGATCTTAGTGTGGAAGCTCTAATACCTGACAGCGTTATAATCCCCTGGCTGGATAAGAAGCTGTGGTTGGTCTCTGCTGTTTATAATTGTCCTGGGAGCTCAGCTACTCCCATTACACTGCTACACCTGATACTTCTGGTCACCGTTGTGTAATCTGTTATTAAATTATGATTCAACATAATAATAAAATGTTCATTCTGAAAATGTTCCCTTTAGTGTTGATGAATGTGAAATTGTGAGAGACTACGGAGAAAAATCCGTGACTTGAGTGGAAGTTTGAGACTTACTTCCCTGGCTAGAGATCCACAAAATTGTCCTTACTAAGTTTGAAATTTTCTTCCTTAGCAGTATTTAATCACATAATTTACTTTGGCAATACAAAGTTTGTTCCTTCAAATGCTTCCTCTGTTTATGAGATCCTATACTTAAATTGCAGCCTTCACTTTTTTCACACTTTTTTTCATTTCCCCTTAAGAGACGGCAAGAAAATTAGTAAAGTAGTTAAATTCAGTGTTTAAAATGACATTTTCTAACTTTCTTAGGTTTTGGTGTTAAAATAAAATTTTAATGGGATGTAGTATTAATGATTCTTGATAAAGATTATTTTCATGGCATATTCATGTTTTGTAATAGGTGCACCAAAAACTTGAATACATGAATATGTATTATGTGTAACAGTAGTGTATGATTCTTAGGAGGAAAATATGACATTTCTAACTCACCATTCAAGATAAATTACCTAATGTTGGAGGTAGATGTATTTTAATTTGTACATACACTTTTCTGGTATTTCTTGTACTAGAGACAGTCTTTTGTTAAGGAATAAAGCCAAGCTAATTTGGTCAACATGGTCCTCAGATTTCATTCTTGTGATCTTCAAATTGGAACCTTAATGTCTTTTGGCCAAAAGCCATTGCAAAGCTTTGGATTAAAAAGAAAGAAACAAAGAAAGAAGCATCGTGAAAACGAATCTCATAATATCCATGTTACAGCAGAGTTGCAAATATACAGAACTACCATTTAAGAATAAATTTTGCAAATTGTCGATATACCTCTTTAATTGTAGTACCTAAAATAACTTTTATGCTGGCTTTAGAAAGAACAGAAAGTCCTCAGAATTTATCCTCTTGCCATTACCCAAACGTACTCCTTGTCTCTGTGCTTTTGTTCAAATCATTCTCTTTGTATATTCCACCACACTTATCTACCTTGTACTCTATGCCCATCCTTTGAATATGACCTCTATATTAAGAGACTTTAGTTTCTACAGCAGTTTTAGGTTTACAGAAAAATTAAGTAGAAAGTAAAGAGATCTCCCATATACCACCCTCTCCCCCAACCCCACACAGTTTCCCCTGTTATTAACATCTTGCATTTGCATGGTACATTTGTTACCATTGATGAGTAAATATGGATACATTATTATCAACTAAAACCCATAGTTTACATTAGTGGTCACTTTTTATGTTGTACAGTTCTATGGGTTTTGACAGTTGTATAATGTCTGTATCCTCCATTGCCCTATCATACAAAAATTCCCCTGTGTGGCACTTATTTATCTTTCTCCCCTCCCCCACCCCCTGGCAACCACTGAGCTTTTTAGTGTCTATAGTTTTACCTTTTCCAGAATGTCATATCGTTGGAATCATACAGTACGGAGCCTTTACAAACTGGCTTCTTTCACTTAGTAATATAATATACATTTAAAGTTCCTCCATGTATTTTTGTGGCTTGATCGCTCATTTCTTTTTAGTGCTGAATAATATTCCATTGTATAGATGCAGCATGGTTTATTTATCTCTTCACCCGCTGAAGAACAAACACCTTGGCTGCTTCCAAGTTTTGACAATTATAAATAAAGCTGCTGTAAACATTCATGTGTATGTTTTGTGTAGACATAGTTTTTAACTTTTTTAAGTAAACACCAAGGAGCACAATTGTTGGATTATATGGTAAGACTATATTTAGCTTTGTAAGAAGCTCCTAAATGTCTTCCCAAATGGTTGTATCATTTTGCATTCCCACCAGCAGTGTATGAGAGTTGCTGTTGCACCACATCCCTGTCAGCACTTGGTGTTGTCAGTGTTTTGGATTTTTAGCTATTTTAATACATGTGTAATGGTTTCTCGTTGTTTTATCTGACAGTTCCCTAATGGCATATGATGCTGATCATCATTTTATATGCTTATTTTCCATTTGTATAGGGCCTGTTCAGATCATTCACCCACTTTTTGATTGTTTGTTTTCCTTTTTTAAAAAAATTTTTAAAAACTTTATTTATGGCTGCGTTGGGTCTTCGTTGCTGTGCGTGGGGTTTCTCTAGCTGCGGTGAGCTGGGGTTACTCTTCATTGCGGTGTGCGGGATTCTCATCATGGTGGCTTCTCTTGTCATGGAGCACGGGCTCTAGGCGCGTGGGCTTCAGTAGTTGCAGCACTCAGGTTCCTTAGTTGTGGCTCGTGGGCTCCAGAGCGCAGGCTCAGTAGTTGTGGAGCACGGGTTTAGTCGCTCCGCGGCATGTGGGATCTTCCCGGACCAGGGCCCGAACCCGGGTCTCCTGCATTGGCAGGCGGATTCTTAACCACTGCGCCACCAGGGAAGCCCTGTTTTCTTAATTTTTAGTTTTAGGAGTTCTTTGCATAATTTGGGTAGGAGTTCTTTGTCAGATGTGTGCTTTGCAAACATTTTCTCCAAGTCTGTGGTTTGCCCTTTCATTCTTTTAACATCATTTTCATAGAGCAGAAGTTTTTAATTTTAATGGAATCCAACTTAAATTTTTCTTTCATGGATCACGCCTTTAGTGTTACATCTAAAACTAGTTGACAAACCCAGTATCACTTAAATTTTCTCCTATGTTATCTCTTAGAGGTTTTAAAGTTTTATGTTTTACAATTAGGTCTGTGAGCCATTTCGAGTTAATTTTTTGTGAAAGGTGTAGGGTCTGTGTCTAGATTCATGTTTCTGCATATGGATGTCCAGTATTCCAGCATCATTTGTTGAAAAAGACTATCCTTTCTCCATTAAATCACTTTTCCTTACTCTCTCCGCAGTATGGATATATTTGTGTGGGTCTATTTCTGGGCTGTCTATTCTGTTCTACTGATCTATTTGTATTTTTTTTCTTTCTTTCCTTCTTTTTTTAAAACCAATACCATACTGTCTTGATTACAGACTTACTGTAGTTTTATAGTAAGTCTTCAAATTGGGTAATGTTAGTCCACTGACTGATACTGTGTTGGTTATTCTGGGTATTTTGCCTCTCCATATAAACCTTGCTGGGATTTTGATTTGAGATTGTGTTGAATCTCTTGATCAAGTTGGAAGAATTGACTTCTTAATAATATTGTCTTCTTGTCATGAACATGAAATATCTCTCCATTTATTTAGATCATCTTTGATTTCTTTCATCAGGATTTTGCTGTTTCTTTGTATATATCTTGTACATATTTTGTTAGGTTTATACCTAAGTTGTGTCTCCATCCTTCCTTTCTCCTTCCCTCCCTCCCTCCCTCTCACTCTTTCTTTCTGGTGCTAACGTAAGTGGTGTTGTATAGGCATACCTCAGAGATATTGTGGGTTCAGTTCCAGACCACCACAATAAAGCAAATATTGCAATAAAGTGGGTCACACAAAGCTTTTGGTTTCCCAATGCATACAAAAGTTATGTTTACACTGTACTGTAGTCTGTTTCTTTTCCTTTTCTTTCTTTTTTTTTTTTTTTGGCCGTACCATGTGGATTGGGGAATCTTAGTTCCCTGACCTGGGATCAAACCCCGGGCCCACTGCAGTGAAAGCACCAAGTCCTAACCACTGGACTGCCAGGGAATTCCCTATGTAGTCTGTTAAGTGTGCAATAGCACTATGTCTAAAAAACAACGTACTTACCTTAATTAAAAAATACTTTATTGCTAAAAAATGCTAACCATCATCTGAGCTTTCAGTGAGTTGTAGTCTTTTTGCAATAGTAACATCAAAGATCACTGATCACAGATCACCATAACAAATATAATAATAATGAAAAAGTTTGAAATATTGCAAGAATTACCAAAATGTGACTCAGAGACATGAAGTGAGCAAATGCTGTTGGAAAAATGGCACTGATAGACTTGCTTGACACAGGGTTGCCACAGACTTTCATTTTGTAAAAAACACAATTATCTGCAAAGCACAACAAAGTGAAATGCAGTAAAATGAGGTCTGCCCATATTTTTAATTTCAAAGTCCATTTGTTCACTGCGGGTATACAGGAAAGCAACTGACTTTTGTTTAATTACCTTGTATCCTGCATCCTTACTATAATTGCTTATTGCTTCCAGGAGGTTTTTGTTTGTTTGTTTTTTGGTTAATTCTATGTTCTTTGGCATTTTCTACATAACAATTCATGTCATCTGTGTACAAAGACAGTATCTATGATTTCCAGTACAATGTTGAATAAGAGTGGTGAGAGGGGATACCCTTGCCTTGCTTCTGACCTTAAGGGGAAAATAGCATTAAGAATGATGTTACCTGTAGGTTTTTTGTAGATGTTTTAAAATCAAGTTTAGGAAGTTCCCTCTATTCTTAGTTTGCTGAGAGTTTTTATCGTGAATGAGTGTTGGCTATTGTCAGATATTTTTTCTGCCTCTCTTGATAAGATCATTTAATTTTTCTTCTTTAGCTTGTTGATGTGCTGGATTCCATTAATCGATTTTGAAATGTTGACCCAGCCTTGCATACCTGGAATAAATCTCACTTGGTTGAGATGTACAATTATTTTTATGCATTGTTGAACTTGATTTGTTAATATTTTGTTGAGGGTTTTTGTATCTATGTTCATGAGAGATACTGATTTGTAGTTTTCCTTTTTTGTAATTTCTTTGTTTGGTTTTGGTATTGGGGTGATTCTGGCCTCACAGAATGAGTTAAGAAAGATAGGAGTTGAGGTCCTCTGCTTATATTTTCTGGAAGAGATTTTAGAAAATTGGTATCATTTCTTTCTTAAATGTTTTGTAGATATCAAGTAAAAAATTCTAAAAGGTTATTAATATTTCTGTTTATAAAGGTTATTAATTATTGATTCAATTTCTTTGATAGATATAGGCCGATTCAGATGACTTATATCTTCCAGTGTGAGTTTTGATAGATTTCAAGGTATCTTTTAAGAAATTGATCCATTTCATCTAGGTTATCAAATTTGTAGGCATAAAACTATTCATAATATGCTTTTATTACCCTTTTGATGTCCATAGATTATGTAGTCATGGCTCCTCTTTCATTTATGGTATTAGTAACTTGTGTCTTATCTTTGTTTTATTGGTTAGCATGGCTAGAGCTTTATCAATTTTATTGGTCTTTTCAAAGACACAGCTCTTGGTGTGTTGATTTTTCTCTATTGATATCCTGTTTTCAATTTCACTGATTTTTGCTCTTTATTATTTCTTTTCTTCTGCTTGTTTTAGACTTATATTGATGATATAGCTCTAGTTTCTTAAGGTGGAAGCTTAGATTATTGATTTTAGATCTTCTTTCTTAATATATGCATTCAATACTATAAAATTCTACTGCATCACATAAATTTTGATATGTTGCATTTTCATTTCATTCAATGTATTTTAAATTTCTCTTGAGATTTCTTCTTTGATTCATGTGTTATTTAAGAGTATGTTGAGATTTTTCAGTTATCTTTCTGTTACTGATTTCTAGTTTAATTCCATTTCTGGTCTGAGAGCATACTTTGTGTGACTTCTATCGTCTAAATTTGTTAGGGTGTCTTATGGCTCAAAGTCTGTTAGATTTTGGTGAGTGTTCCATGTGAGCTTGAAAAGAATGTTTATTTTGCTGTTGTTAGATGACGTATTCTGTAAATAGCAAAACTAGATCCAGTTGTTTAATGGTACTGTTTAGTTCAACTGTGTCCTTACCGATTGTTTGCCTACTGGATCTGTCGATCACCGATAAAAGAGTGTTGAATAATAGTGGATTCATTTACTTTTCCTTGTAGGTCTAGCAGGTGTTGCTTCACGTATTTTGACATTCTGTTGTTAGGCACATACACATTAATGATTGTTACGCCTTTTTTTTTTTTTTTTTTTTTGTGGTACGCGGGCCTCTCACTGTTGTGGCCTCTCCCGTTGAGGAGCACAGGCTCCGGACGCACAGGCTCAGCGGGCATGGCTCACGGGCCCAGCCGCTCCACGGCATGTGGGATCTTCCCGGACCGGGGCACGAACCCGCGTCCCTTGCATCGGCAGGTAGACTCTCAACCACTGCGCCACCAGGGAAGCCCCGCTAGCTTTCTTTTGATTTGTGTTAGCATGATATATCTTTCTCCATTCTTCTACTTTTAATCTATGTGTGTCTTTATATTTAAAGTGGGATTCTTGTAGACAAAATATAGTTGGCTCTTATTTTTTTAATGCATACTGACAGTCTGTCTTTTAATTTGTGTATTGAGACCATTCATGTTTAAAGTGGTATTTAAATAGCTGGGTTAATAGCTACCATATTTTTAATGATTTTTTATCTGTTGCCCTGTTCTTTGTTTCTTCTTTGTTTTCCACTGATTTTTTTTCATTCTCTCTTTTTTTAATTAGGAAAATAACTTTATTATCTTTGAAATGTTCCAATATTCAATGGAAAAACCATGATAGTATAATTCACAAATTATAGAAAAATGACTTTCCAGCTTTTTTACAGAAATCTCCCCCCTAAATCAGACAGAGTTCCATGATGGCTGACATGGGGCAGGAAGGAGAGTCAGAGAATACAGCAGGTGGAACTGTGCCTCTCTGAGCAGCTTTTCCTGAACATTTAAAGCCCAGGCTGAGTCCCAGAGACCTGAGACCCCTGTGAGGGAGGCTCAGCCCACACACATCTGTGACATACTGAGGCAGGCCTCTGTCTCAAAGGCCGGATGCCTGCAGAAGGCCTGCAGCATGGCACTGGTGGCTGGCAGGATGTGATCAAGGCAGCTCTGTGAGAATGAGAGCAGGAGGCAGGCCTGCAACTCCAGTCCTTTTCACTAAAACACTGACAGAAAAGAGGCTGTGGACACTGGCTAGATGGTGCTTTCGGTTTAGAAATTTCCCCTTTCGCTCAGCTTTCAATGGCTGTTTTATCAAATAGCTTTTTTTTTTTTTAATTTTTTAAAAATGTGGACCATTTTTAAAGCCTTTATTGAATTTGTTACAATATTGCTTCTGTTTTATGTTTTGTTTTTCTGGCCCTGAGGATCTTAGCTCTCTGACCAGGGATCAAACCTGTACCCCCTGCATTGGAAGGCAAAGTCTTAACCACTGGACTGCCAGGGAAGTCACTCAGATAGCTATTTTTTAAAAAACCAGAAAATGAACATTTGGCTCTGTTTCAGCTGTAATTGCCTTCTCTGGTTTTAATTGAGCATATTATATGATGATTCCATTTTCTCTCTTCTCTTAAAGTATAATTTACGCTACTTTAAAAGTCTGTTTAATAACTGCTATAGAGTCTGTAATACCAGTTTACAACTAATCCAAGTCCACTTTCAAATAATACCATCTACTACACGAGTAATGCAAGAAATTTACAATAAAGAATTCCCCATTTTTCCCTCTCATCTCTTATAACATTGTTGTCATTAATATCACTTATCCATAAGCTATAATTACTGAACATGTTGTTGTTTTTATTATTGAACGAGAGTTGTTATTGAACAAACTCTTATCTGTTAGATAAGTTAAGAATAAAAAAAGTAAAAGATTTTATTTTTCCTTAATTTATTCCTTCTCTGACACTTTTCCTTTCTTGATGAAGATCCAGGCTTCTGAGTTACATACCTTTCTTCTCTCTGAAGAACTTCTTTTAACATTTCTTTTTTTTTTTTTTAACATCTTTATTGGAGTATAATTGCTTTACAATGGTATGTTAGTTTCAGCTTCACAACAAAATGAATCAGTTATATATATACACATATTCCCATATCTCTTCCCGCTTGCGTCTCCCTCCCTCCCACCCTCCCTATCCCACCCCTCCAGGCGGTCACAAAGCACTGAGCTGATCTCCCTGTGCTATGCGGCTGCTTCCCACTAGCTATCTACCTTACGTTTGGTAGTGTATATATGTCCATGCCTCTTTATCGCTTTGTCACCGTTTACCCTTCCCCCTCCCCATAGCCTCAAGTCCATTCTCTAGTAAGTCTGTGTCTTTATTCCTGTTTCACCCCTAGGTTTTTCATGACATTTTTTTTTTTTAAATTCCATATATATGTGTTAGCATACGGTATTTGTCTCTCTCTTTCTGACTTACTTCACTCTGTATGACAGACTCTAGGTCTATCCACCTCATTACAAATAGCTCAATTTCATCTCTTTTAATGGCTGAGTAATATTCCATTGTATATATGTGCCACATCTTCTTTATCCATTCATCCGATGATGGACACTTAGGTTGTTTCCATCTCTGGGCTATTGTAAATAGAGCTGCAATGAACATTTTGGTACATGACTCTTTTTGAATTATGGTTTTCTCAGGGTATATGCCCAGTAGTGGGATTGCTGGGTCATCTGGTAGTTCTATTTGTAGCTTTTTAAGGAACCTCCATACTGTTCTCCATAGTGGCTGTATCAATTCACATTCCCACCAACAGTGTAAGAGGGTTCCCTTTTCTCCACACCCTCTCCAGCATTTATTGTTTCTAGATTTTTTGATGATGGCCATTCTGACTGGTGTGAGATGATATCTCATTGTAGTTTTGATTTGCATTTCTCTAATGATTAGTGATGTTGAGCATTCTTTCATGTGTTTGTTGGCACTCTGTATATCTTCTTTGGAGAAATGTCTATTTAGGTCGTCTGCCCATTTTTGGATTGGGTTGTTTGTTTTTCTGTTATTAAACTGCATGAGGTGCTTATAAATTTTGGAGATTAATCCTTTGTCAGTTGCTTCATTTGCAAATATTTTCTCCCATTCTGAGGGTTGTCTTTTGGTCTTCTTTATGGTTTCCTTTGCTGCACAAAAGCTTTTAAGTTTGATTAGGTCCCATTTGTTTACTTTTGTTTTTATTTCCATTTCTCTAGGAGGTGGGTCAAAAAGGACCTTGCTGTGATTTATGTCATAGAGTGTTCTGCCTATGTTTTCCTCTAAGAGTTTGATAGTTTCTGGTCTTACATTTAGGTCTTTAATCCATTTTGAGCTTATTTTTGTGTATGGTGTTAGGGAGTGATCTAATCTCATACTTTTACATGTACCTGTCCAGTTTTCCCAGCACCACTTATTGAATAGGCTGTCCTTTCTCCACTGTACATTTCTGCCTCCTTTGTCAAAGATAAGGTGACCATATGTGCGTGGGTTTATCTCTGGGCTTTCTATCCTGTTCCATTGATCTATCTTTCTGTTTTTGTGCCAGTACCATACCGTCTTGATAACTGTAGCTTTGTAGTATAGTCTGAAGTCAGGGAGCCTGATTCCTCCAGTTCCTTCTTTCGTTCTCAAGATTGCTTTGGCTATTCGGGGTCTTTTGTGTTTCCATACAAATTGCAAAATTTTTTGTTCTAGTTCTGTGAAAAATGCCAGTGGTAGTTTGATAGGGATTGCATTGAATCTATAGATTGCTTTGGGTAGTAGAGTCATTTTCACAATGTTGATTCTTCCAATCCAAGAACATGGTATATCTCTCCATCTATTTGTATCATCTTTAATTTCTTTCATCCATGTCTTATAATTTTCTGCATACAGATCTTTTGTCTCCTTAGGTAGGTTTATTCCTAGATATTTTATTCTTTTTGTTGCAATCGTAAATGGGAGTGTTTTCTTGATTTAACTTTCAGATTTTTCATCATTAGTATATAGGAATGCAAGAGATTTCTGTGCATTAATTTTGTATCCTGCCACTTTACCAAATTCATTGATTAGCTTTAGTAGTTTTCTGGTAGCATCTTTAGGGTTCTCTATGTATAGGATCATGTCATCTGCAAACAGTGACAGCTTTACTTCTTCTTTTCCGATTTGGATTCCTTTTATTTCCTTTTCTTCTCTGATTGCTGTGGCTAAAACTTCCAAAACTATGTTGAATAAGAGTGGTGAGAGTGGGCAACCTTGTCTTGTTCCTGATCTTAGTGGAAATGCTTTCAGTCTTTGACCATTGAGGATGATGTTGGCTATGGGTTTGTCATATATGGCCTTTATTATGTTGAGGAAAGTTCCCTCTATGCCTACTTTCTGCAGGGTTTTTATCATAAATGGGTGTTGAATTTTGTCAAAAGCTTTCTCTGCATCTATTGAGATGATCATATGGTTTTTCTCCTTCAGTTTGTTAATATGGTTTATCACGTTGATAGATTTGCGTATATTGAAGAATCCTTGCATTCCTGGAATAAACCCCACTTGATCATGGTGTATGATCCTTTTAATGTGCTGTTGGATTCTGTTTGCTAGTATTTTGTTGAGGATTTTTGCATCTATGTTCATCAGTGATATTGGCCTGTAGTTTTCTTTCTTTGTGACATCCTTGTCTGGTTTTGGTATCAAGGTGATGGTGGCCTCGTAGAAGGAGTTTGGGAGTGTTCCTCCCTCTGCTATATTTTGGAAGAGTTTGAGAAGGATAGGTGTTAGCTCTTCTCTAAATGTTTGATAGAATTCGCCTGTGAAGCCATCTGGTCCTGGGCTTTTGTTTGTTGGAAGATTTTTAATCACAGTTTCAATTTCAGTGCTTGTGATTGGTCTGTTCATATTTTCTATTTCTTCCTGATTCAGTCTTGGCAGGTTGTGCATTTCTAAGAATTTGTCCATTTCTTCCAGATTGTCCATTTTATTGGCATAGAGTTGCTTGTAGTAATCTCTCATGATCTCTTTTATTTCTGCAGTGTCAGTTGTTACCTCTCCTTTTTCATTTCTAATTCTATTGATTTGAGTCTTCTCCCTTTTTTTCTTGATGAGTCTGGCTAGTGGTTTATCTATTTTGTTTATCTTCTCAAAGAACCAGCTTTTAGTTTTATTGATCTTTGCTATTGTTTCCTTCATTTCTTTTTCATTTATTTCTGATCTGATTTTTATGATTTCTTTCCTTCTGCTAGCTTTGGGGTTTTTTTGTTCTTCTTTCTCTAATTGCTTGAGGTGCAAGGTTAGGTTGTTTATTCGAGATGTTTCCTGCTTCTTAAGGTGGGCTTGTATTGCTATAAACTTCCCCCTTAGAACTGCTTTTGCTGCATCCCACAGGTTTTGGGTCGTTGTGTCTCCATTGTCATTTGTTTCTAGGTATTTTTTGATTTCCTCTTTGATTTCTTCAGTGATCACTTCGTTATTAAGTAGTGTATTGTTTAGCCTCCATGTGTTTGTATTTTTTACAGATCTTTTCCTGTAATTGATATCTAGTCTCATGGCGTTGTGGTCAGAAAAGATACTTGATACAATTTCAATTTTCTTAAATTTACCAAGGCTTGATTTGTGACCCAAGATATGATCTATCCTGGAGAATGTTCCATGAGCACTTGAGAAAAATGTGTTCTGTTGTTTTTGGATGGAATGTCCTATAAATATCAATTAACTCCATCTCGTTTAATGTATCATTTAAAGCTTGTGTTTCCTTATTTATTTTCATTTTGGATGATCTGTCCATTGGTGAAAGTGGGGTGTTAAAGTCCCCTACTATGAATGTGTTACTGTCGATTTCCCCTTTTATGGTTGTCAGTATTTGCCTTATGTATTGAGGTGCACCTATGTTGGGTGCATAAATATTTACAATTGTTATATCTTCCTCTTGGATCGATACCTTGATCATTATGTAGTGTCCTTCTTTGTCTCTTCTAATAGTCTTTGTTTTAAAGTCTATTTTGTCTGATATGAGAATTGCTACTCCAGCTTTCTTTTGGTTTCCATTTGCATGAAATACCTTTTTCCATCCCCTTACTTTCAGTCTGTATGTGTCTCTAGGTCTGAAGTGGGTCTCTTGTAGACAGCAAATATATGGGTCTTGTTTTTGTATCCATTCAGCCAATCTGTGTCTTTTGGTGGGAGCATTTAGTCCATTTACATTTAAGGTAATTATCGATATGTGTGTACCTATTCCCATTTTCTTAATTGTTTTGGGTTCGTTATTGTAGGTCCTTTCCTTCTTTTGTGTTTCTTGCCTAGAGAAGTTCCTTTAGCAGTTGTTGTAAAGCTGGTTTGGTGGTGCTAAACTCTCTCAGCTTTTGCTTGTCTGTAAAGGTTTTAATTTCTCCATCAAATTGAATGAGATCCTTGCTGGGTAGAGTAATCTTGGTTGCAGGTTTTTCTCCTTCAACACTTTCAATGTGTCCTGCCACTCCCTTCTGGCTTGCAGAGTTTCTGCTGAAAGATCAGCTGTTAACCTTATGGGGATTCCTTTGTGTGTTATTTGTTGTTTTTCCCTTGCTGCTTTTAATATATTTTCTTTGTATTTAATTTTTGACAGTTTGATTAATATGTGTCTTGGCGTATTTCTCCTTGGATTTATCCTGTATGGGACTCTCTGTGCTTCCTGGACTTGATTAACTATTTCCTTTCCCATATTAGGGAAGTTTTCAACTATAATCTCTTCAAATATTTTCTCAGTCCCTTTCTTTTTCTCTTCTTCTTCTGGAACCCCTATAATTCGAATGTTGGTGCGTTTAATGTTGTCCCAGAGGTCTCTGAGACTGTCCTCAGTTCTTTTCATTCTTTTTTCTTTATTCTGCTCTGCAGTAGTTATTTCCACTATTTTATCTTCCAGGTCACTTATCCGTTCTTCTGCCTCAGTTATTCTGCTATTGATCCCATCTAGAGTACTTTTAATTTCATTTATTGTGTTGTTCATCGTTGCTTGTTTCATCTTTAGTTCTTCTAGGTCCTTGTTAACTGATTCTTGCAATTTGTCCATTCTATTGTCCATTCTATCTCCAAGATTTCGGATCAACCTTACTATCATTATTCTGAATTCTTTTTCAGGTAGACTGCCTATTTCCTCTTCATTTGTTAGGTCTGGTGGGTTTTTATCTTGCTCCTTCATCTGCTGTGTGTTTTTCTGTCTTTTCATTTTGCTTATCTTACTGTGTTTGGGGTCTCCTTTTTTGCAGGCTGAAGGTTCGTAGTTCCTGTTGTTTTTTGTGTCTGTCCCCAGTGGCTAAGGTTGGTTCAGTGGGTTGTGTAGGCTTCCTGGTGGAGGGTACTAGTGCCTGTGTTCTGGTGGATGAGGCTGGATCTTGTCTTTCTGGTGGGCAGGTCCACGTCTGGTGGTGTGTTTTGGGGTGTCTGTAGACTTATTATGATTTTGGGCAGCCTCTCCGCTAATGGGTGGGGTTGTGTTCCTGTCTTGCTAGTTGTTTGGCATAGGATGTCCAGCACTGTAGCTTGCTGGTCGTTGAGTGAAGCTGGGTGCTGGCGTTGAGATGGAGATCTCTCGGAGATTTTTGCTGTTTGATATTATGTGCAGCTGGGAGGCCTCTTGTGGATCAGTGTCCTGAAGTTGGCTCTCCCACCTCAGAGGCACAGCACTGACTCCTGGCTGCAGCCCCAAGAGCCTTTCATCCACAGGGCTCCTTAATTTGGGATGATTCGTTGTCTATTCAGGTATTCCACAGATGCAGGGTATATCAAGTTGATTGTGGATCTTTAATCCGCTGCTTCTGAGGCTGCTGGGAGAGATTTCTCTTTCTCTTCTTTGTTCTCACAGTTCCCAGGGGCTCAGCTTTGGATTTGGCCCCGCCTGTGCGTGTAGGTCGCCGGAGGGCGTCTGTTCTTTGCTCAGACAGGACGGGATTAAAGGAGCCGCTGATTCGGAGGCTCTGGCTCACCCAGGCCGGGGGGTAGGGAGGAGCACGGAGTGCGGGGCGGGCCTGCAGCGGCAGAGGCCGGTGTGACGTTGCAGCCTGAGGCGCGCCGTGCGTTCTCCCGGGGGAGCCGTCCCTGGATCCCGGGACCCTGGCAGTGGCGGGCTGCACAGGCTCCCCGGAAGGGCGTGTGGCTAGTGACCTGTGTTCGCACACAGGCCTCCTGGCGGCGGCAGCAGCGGCCTTAGCGTCCCATGTCCGTCTCTGGGCTCTGCACTCTTAGCCGCGGCTCGCGCCCGTCCCTGGAGCTCTCTCAAGCAGCGTTCTTAATCCCCTCTCCTCGTGCACCAGGAAACAAAGAGGGACGTAAAAGTCTCTTGCCTCTTCGGCAGGTCCAGACTTTTCCCCGGACTCTCTCCCAGCCAGCCGCGGTGCACTAACGCCCTGCAGGCTGTGTTCACGCCGCCAACCTCAGTCCTCTCCCGGGCGCTCCGACAAAAGCCGGAGCCTCAGCTCCCAGTCCCGCCCGCCCCAGCGGGCGAGCAGACAAGCCTTTCGGGTGGTGAGTGCCGGTCGGCCCGATCCTCTGCGCTGGAATCTGTCCGCTTTGCCCTCCGCACCCCTGTTGCTGTGCTCTCCTCCGCGGCTCCTAAGCTCCCCGAATCCGCCTCCCGAAATCTCCACCCGCGAAGGGGCTTCCTAGTGTGTGGACTCTTTTCCTCCTTCACAACTCTCTCCCGCTGGTGCAGGACCCGTCCCTATCCTTTTGTCTCTGTTTAGTTTTTTCTTTTGCCCTAACCAGGTACATGGGGGGTTCCTTGCCTTTTGGGAGGTCTGAGGTCTTCTGCCAGCGTTCAGTAGGTGCTCCGTAGGAGTTGTTCCACGCGTAGATGTATTTCTGGTGTATCTGTGGAGAGGAAGGTGATCTCCGCGTCTTACTCTTCCGCCATCTTCCTGGAAGTCTCCTTTTAACATTTCTTACAAGGCAGGTCTACTGACAACAAATTTTCTTAATATTCGTTTGTCTGAGAAAATCTTTGTTCCTCATTCTTATTGAGGAATAACTTCATTATATACAAATTTTAGGTTGGTAGGTTTTTTCTTTTAGGACTTTAAGTATTTCATGCCACTCTCTTCTTGCTTGCATGGTTTCTGAAGAGAAATTGATGTAATTCTTATCCTTTGTTCTTCTTTAGGTAAAGTGTGTCCTCTGGCTTCTGTCAAGATTTTTCTCTTTGTCTTTGATTTTCTGCAGTTTGAATATGCTATATCTAGATGTAGATTTTTTTTTTTGTATTTATCACACTTGGTATTCTCTGAAGTTCTTGGATCTGTGGGTTGGTGTCTGTCATTAATTTTTGAAAACTCTCAGCCATTATTTCTTCAAATATGTCTTGTCCTTTCTTCTCCTTATGGCATTACCATTATGTATATGTTACACCTCTTCTAATTGTCCCACAGTTTTTGAATATTTTGTTCCATTGTTTTTCATTCTTTTATTTTTCCTTGCATTTCAATTCAGGAAGTTTCTACTGACATCTTTAAATGCACTGAGTCTTTCCTTCTCCGTGCCCAGTCTACTGAGGAACCATCAAAGGCATTTTTCATTTCTGTTGCGGTGTTTTTGATTTCTAACATTTACTTTTGATCCTTTCTGAGAGTTTCCATCTCTCTTTACATATTACCTATCCATTCTTGGATGCTGTTCACTTTTCCTTTTAGAGTCTTTTGTACACTCATCAGTTTCAAATTTCTGACCTAATAATTCCAACATCTCTATCATATCTGAGTCTGGTACTGACACTTGCTCTGTGTCTTCAAACTGTGTTTTTTGCCTTTTTGTATTCCTTGTAATGATTTTTGATAGCTGGATACAATGTATCAGATAAAAGGAACTTATTAAATAAGACTTCAGTGTGAGGTTTTGTGTTTATCTTGCTGGAAATTAGGCTGTGTTTACTATTTGCTGTATCTGTGGTGTCATGGGTTACAGCTTCCTCTAGTGTCATTGTATTTGTCTCCCCTGTTGTCTTTGGGTTACCCTAGAGAATCTTTTTTTTTTAAACATCTTTATTGGAGTATAATTGCTTTACAATGGTGTGTTAGTTTCTGCTGTATACCAAAGTGAATCAGCTATATGTATACATATATCCCCATATCCCCTCCCTCTTGCGTCTCCCTCCCACCCTCCCTATCCTACCCCTCTAGGTGGTCACAAAGCACCGAGCTGATCTCCCTGTGTGATGCAGCTGCTTCCCAGTAGCTGTGTATTTTACATTTGGTAGTGTATATATGTTAATGCTACTCTCTCACTTCATCCCAGCTTACCCTTCCCCCTCCCCATGTCCTCAAGTCCATTCTCCATGTCTGCATCTTTATTCCTGTCCTGCCCCTAGATTCTTCAGAACCTTTTCTTTTTTTCTTTTTTTGTTTTTAGATTCCATATATATGTGTGAAAATACGGTATTTGTTTTTCTCTTTCTTTCTGACTTACTTAACTTTGTATGACAGACTCTAGGTCCATCCACCTCACTACAAATAACTCAATTTCGTTTCTTTTTATGGCTGAGTAATATTCCATTGTATATATGTGCCATATCTTCTTTATCCATTCATCTGTTGATGGACACTTAAGTTGCTTCCATGTCCTGGCTATTGTAAATAGTGCTGCAATGAACATTGGGGTGCATGTGTCTTTTTGAATTATGGTTTTCTCTGGGTATATGCCCAGTAGTGGGATTGCTGGTCATATGGTAGTTCTGTTTTTAGTTTCCCATACTGTTCTCCACAGTGGCTGTATCAATTTACATTCACACCAACAGTGCAAGAGGGTTCCCTTTTCTCCACACCCTCTCCAGCATTTATTGTTTGTAGATTTTTTGATGATGGCCATTCTGACCAGTGTGAGGTGATACCTCATTATAGTTTTGATTTGTATTTCTCTAATGATTAGTGATGTTGAGCATCCTTTCATGTGTTTGTTGGCCATCTGTATATCTTCTTTGGAGGAATGTCTATTTAGGTCTTCTGCACATTTTTGGATTGGGTTGTTTGTTTTTTGATATTGAGCTGCATGAGCTGCTTGTATAATTTGGAGATTAATCCTTTGTCAGTTGCTTCGTTTGCAAATATTTTCTCCCATCTGAGACTTGTCTTTTCGTCTTGTTTATGGTTTTCTTTGCTGTGCAAAAGCTTTTAAGTTTCATTAGGTCCCATTTGTTTATTTTTGTTTTTATTTCCATTTCTCTAGGAGGTGGGTCAAAAAGGATCTTGCTGTGATTTTTGTCAAAGTGTGTTCTTCCTATGTTTTTCTCTAAGGGTTTTATAGTGTCCGGCCTTACATTTAGGTCTTTAATCCATTTTGAGTTTATTTTTGTGTATGGTGTTAGGAAGTGTTCTAATTTCATTCTTTTACATGTAGCTGCCCAGTTTTCCCAGCACCACTTATTGAAGAGGCTGTCTTTTCTCCATTGTATATTCTTGCCTCCTTTATCAAAGATAAGGTGACCATATGTGCGTGGGTTTATCTCTGGGCTTTCTATCCTGTTCCATTGATCTATATTTCTCTTTTTGTGCCAGTACCATACTCTCTTGATTATTGTGGCTTTGTAGTATAGTCTGAAGTCAGGGAGCCTGATTGCTCTAGCTCCGTTTTTCTTTCCCAACATTGCTTTGGCTTTTCGGGGTCTTTTGTGTTTCCATACAAATTGTGAAATGTTTTGTTCTACTTCTGTGAAAAATGCCATTGGTAGTTTGAGAGGCGTTGCATTGAATCTGTAGATTGCTTTGGGTAGTAGAGTCATTTTCACAATGTTGATTCTTCCAATCCAAGAACATGGTATATCTCTCCATCTGTTTGTATCGTCTTTAATTTCTTTCATCAGTGTCTTATGGTTTTCTGCATACAGGTCTTTTGTCTCCTTAGGTAGGTTTATTCCCAGATATTTTATTCTTTTTGTTGCAATGGTAAATGGGAGTGTTTCCTTAATTTCTCTTTCAGATTTTTCATCATTAGTGTATAGGAATGCAAGAGATTTCTGTGCATTAATTTTGTATCCTGCCACTTTACCAAATTCATTGATTAGCTCTAGCAGTTTTCTGGTAGCATCTTTAGGATTCTCTCTGTATAGTATCATGTCATCTGGAAACAGTGACAGTTTTACTTCTTTTCTGATTTGGATTCCTTTTATTTCCTTTTCTTCTCTGATTGCTGTGGCTAAAACTTCCAAAACTATGTTGAATAAGAGTGGTGAGAGTGGGCAACCTTGTCTTGTTCCTGATCTTAGGGGAAATGGTTTCAGTTTGTCACCATTGAGAACAATCTTGGCTGTGGGTTTGTCATATATGGCCTTTATTATGTTGAGGTAGATTCCCTGTATGCCTACTTTCTGGAGAGTTTTTATCATAAATTCGTGTTGAATTTTGTCAAAAGCTTTTTCTGCATCTATTGAGATGATCATATGGTTTTTATTCTTCAGTTTGTTAATATGGTGTATCACATTGATTGATTTGCGTATACTGAAGAATCCTTACATCCGTGGGATAAATCCCAGTTGATCACGATGTATGATCCTTTTAATGTGCTCTTGGATTCTGTTTGCTAGTATTTGGTTGAGAATTTTGGCATCTGTGTTCATCAGTGATATTGGGCTGTAGTTTTCTCTTTTTGTTACATCTTTGTCTGGTTTTGGTCTCAGGGTGATGGTGGCCTTTTGAACGAGTTTGGGAGTGTTCCTCCATCTGCTGTATTTTGGAAGAGTTTGAGAAGGATAGGTGTTAGCTCTTCTCTAAATGTCTGATAGAATTCACCTGTGAAGCCATCTGGTCCTGGGCTTTTGTTTGTTGGAACATTTTAAATCACAGTTTCAATTTCAGTGCTTGTGATTGGTCTGTTTATATTGTCTCTTTCTTCGTGGTTCAGTCTCAAAATGTTGTGCTCTTCTAAGAATTTGTCCATTTCTTCCAGGTTGTCCATTTTATTGGCATAGAGTTGCTTGTAGTAATCTCTCATGATCCTTTGTATTTCTGCAATGTCAGTTGTTACTTCTCCTTTTTCAATTCTAATTCTGTTGATTTGAGTCTTCTCCTTTTTTTTGTCTTGATGAGAGAGACTTTTTCTTTAAAAGGTTCTGAAACTTGCAGTCAGCTGTAATCTCCTGTTATTGTACAGGAGCCAGATTGATTAGGTTTCAGTCTTTTAGTGAGGCTGTTTTCCTGGCTGTGACCTTCAAAGTGTTTCTCATTCTTTCTTTTCCCGGTTAGGTGATACTGGAAATCTCGGGTGTGCTGGAATTGGGTATTTTCTTTCCCCCAGGTAGGTTAGACTCTGGTAAAACCTGAGTCAGTTAGGCTCTGGCAAATGAGTTTCTCTCGAGGGCGGACTTTTGTTAAGGACAGCAGAGAGCTTTGGGTGTATTTCAGAATGACTACTTTTCCCCCTCTCCCTGCCAGAAACATGAGGGGATTTTTCTTCAGTTTACCTTGGGAACCTGGTGGGGCTCCTGGAGGTGAAACTAATGAAAGCGTGGGAGACCTTTTAAGACTAGGACCCTTGAAGTTTTAAACTCAGACGCCTGTTCGCACGGAGCCTCCAGCTATTGTTAATCAATTGATTTCTGCTTGTACTGCCTCTAGAGTTAGCTTCTGTTCGCAGTAAGCTGTGATTCTCTGTATTTGCCTGTATCTGCAGTTTTGGGGGTGTTGACCTGCCCTGTAACCTGATCCAACCTCTGATGGATCTAAGAAGAGTGATTGATTTTTCTTCCACCCTTTTTCTTGTTGTGAGGGCCAGAATGATGACCTTTAAGCTCTTTCCATGTAGGACCATTAACTGGAAATCCCCACATTGTTTTTGATGATTGTTTCACATGTTGGAACTCTTGCAAGATAGAAAAATATTTTAAAAATTTGAAATGAGTAAGTGGTACATGGATATGGCAAAAATCATGAAGGGTAATAGTTTGTGTCCTCAACAGAGTAGTTGGCATATATTAATAACTTAATAAAGACTTGAATTGAATCAGAACATTCAGACAGTAAATGCTTTGTCTTTAATCGTTCTTGAATAAATGTTGTTTAAGCTTATCTTTGAGAAGTTTTAGAGTGGTTCCTGATACAAGTAACAGATGATATTGAAAGTAAATAAGCTCTCCGATACCTGTTTACTGGGCACAGGAGTCTGACGGGATCTGTCTTTGGTTGGGGCAGTGGGTGTGGTCCATAACAAACTGCCTTAATGCATTAAGACTGAGAATGGTAGGACTGAACAGAGAAACCAAGCTACCATGATTACTTTGGGTTAGTGTGTTCTTAGCATGACCAATTTGTCAGATGAGGAATTATCATACAAGACTTAGTTTGAAGAGTGATCTCTGAGTCGTTAAGTCTAAAATTGACTCTTTTCAATAGAGTTTATGTTATCTGTGAATGAAATCTTCACCCAGCAGCTGGAAGGACCTCATTATTGACAGATGGACCTTAGGGAATGGTTTAAATGTTTAAAAGTATTTTATGCTGCTCATGTGACCCAGCTCCATAACTGAGGTGTGAATCTGACTATTTTTTGCCTAGATTAGGTGTGCTAGAAGGTAAAAGTAAGCATCTCATTTGGACCCATTTGATAAGGGTCCCAGGACTGCGAGTATCTCATTCAGCTTCACCCTTCCTCTCTGTACAGAATTTGGCTTACTATTGATACTTTGCCAACAGACAATTTTAGTACAGGGTTCCTCAAGTGATTGTCTTGTGTGCTGTTTTCCTGACCTATCTTGGGTTCCTTGAATGTAGCTTTTCCTGTCCTGTGTGTTTTCCAAGGAAAGTAAAGTATTATCTAGATATTAAATTCTTGACTTCCGTTGACATGGGTGATTTTTAAAAATAGCTCATTGAAATTTGTTACGTTTCCCTCCCTCTCTGCTTTTTTTTTGAATGGTAGACATTTATTGAGAGTCTTCTTTGTGGTTTTAACATCATTAGTTGTATTAACTCATCTGGTTTTTACAACATTGCTATGAGATAAGTATAATGACTGATCCCATTTTATGGATGAGGGAATTGAAGATTAGAGAGATCAGAGCAATGGATTAAGGTCACAGAGATTAAGAGGCAGAGCTCAACTTTTGTCCCAGGCGGTCTGCCTCTGATGCCAGAGCCTATGATTTTTTGCTATATCCATGTACTACCTTATTTACATGAGTATTATTTTTTAAATCAACTCAAATGTTACAAATATAAATTAATTTTTTGAGAAAGGAAACATCCTCTTATGTGGCTTTTCTGAAATAGAAAATAAACATAAAGATCATGATGAAAATAAAACAATGTTACAGAATTCTAGGTAGATACCAAGGCTTGCTCTTGGCTTTGATCCAAGAACTGTTTTCTGCTTTTTTAAGGCAAGATTAGCACTTGTTGAAGTGTTAAAGTCTCCAAACGAAACTAAGTTTCCCCTTGAGGTAATGAGAAGGATTCAGAGACTATTGCAAGTGGAGTCATTTTCTCCCTAAGGGATTCTGTATTTATAAGTTCCTTTCCTTCTGTTTCACTGTCTTTGGGGAAACTACTCACCTGTTAAATTCACTCATAAAATGCAGCCGTGTATTGTTCATCACACATAAGAAGCCTCTAGTACAATGGAGGGGCATGTCTGCACACTAAGATTATTTAGTAAATGGTAGTTACAATTTCAACATTCTGTTATGCATAGGGACTGAATTTAAAAAATAATTTTGTTAGGATTTAGTTTTAGATTAACCCACCTAAAGGTCCTCATTGTTTCTCCCCCTTGGATGCCACATTTTTCTTTCATATACACAACGCATATTCCTACCTCCCCAAACAAGAAAAAAACAACAGATTTTAAATGCCCCTATTTTTTTTTTAAACTTGCGTGTTCTTAAATTATTTGGCGCTACTCTTCATCGCCCAGAATTAACGGAACAAAGGGGAAAAGCAGGCATATAAGGTTCGATGTATATAAATAAGGTGTGGACTCCGTGGGAGCTGACCATTTATGCTGCAGGTAAGACTCATTCGTGCTGATGTTTGCATCTTTTTGATCGTTAACATAGATTCATTGTGGAAATGTGGAAAGTACAGAGAGTATAGGCAAAGTAAAAGTAATCCTGTAACTCAGAAGTGACCATGGCTAAATGGACCACAGGCTTTCCTGGAGGGGTAATGTGCTCTTGCTTTGTCATCTTTTTCACTACTCATTCACTCAGCCGCTTCATCCCTGCAGGTTCTCTTCCACCAGGGTTATCTCTTAGTAACTATGGGATTGTGAGCAAATTACTCATGTCTCCATACTGTAGCTTCCTCATCTGTAAAATGGAGATAACAGTGTGTCTCACAGTGTCATTGTGAGGATTCATTGAGCAGATGCATAGAAAGCATTAAGAATAGTGTCTGCTAAACAACAAAGTCCTCCTGTATGGCACAGGGAACTATATTCAGTATCCTGTGATAAACCGTAATGGAAAAGAATATATAAAAAAGAATGTATATATATGTATGACTGAATCATTTTGCTGTACAGCAGAAATGAACACAACATTGTATATCAACTATATTTCAATTAAAAAAATATGGTAAAGCATAGTGTCTCTTCCTGAGACCCAGGAAGTTCTAAATCGGTGCTGGCTGTCGTTAGAATTGTGCTCCTACCAAGAAAGACGGCATACCTACCCGGTGGTGTGCTCGTGCCATTGTCTCTGACTGTAAAGTCCAGCTCTTGGCCCATCTCTAGCTTTTGAAATTCTACTCATTCTTCAGAGCTTATCTCAAATGCAGTCTCCTCTGTGAGGTTCTGTTTTGGCCAACCCTTCCCATAGGTTTTGTTTTTCCCACCTGAAGTGTGGTACCTCTGGCATTCTGAAAACATGGAATGCATTGAATTACAATCCCCTTTCTATGTAGGTAGGCTGGATTGTCAGGTGTAGTAGCAGCAAAGGAACTTCTAAGATAGATGGATATTGGATTTCTAAACATGGCCAAGGTTTGGGTATCTTAGCAAAGTTAGAGCTAAATATGATAAAACTTCTGGGCTGGAGTTTATGACTTATAAAGAAAATACCAATACCAAAATGTAAAAATTCCTAGGGTTTTTTAAAACTCATAACGTGCAGAAATTATTGTATCATCTACTTGAATATTTTTAAATTGGCATTTTCAGTTCGATAGTCACATCTAAGTTTATCAGAATTGTGCTTTAAGTTTCAGGAAAACTTTCTAGGCTGGCCCAAGTCAGGGTGTCTGCGGTTCTGTCACATTCTAGTAATCATTGTAGCATTTTAGTTCCTTGATTTTGTTTTATTCATTTTTAAAAATTTTTTGGCTGCCTCGTGAGGCATGCGGGATTTTAGTTGCCTGACCAGGGATCGAACCGTGCCCCTTGGGGTGCAAGCGTGGATTCTTAACCACTGGACCTCCAGGGAAGTCCTGACTACATGATTTTAGACTTAAGTCAGTTAAGCAAGTTTAGAATTGAGCTTTTAATTTTGCATACCTGCCCCATACTGTGTATGTATTAACTTAGGTAAGCAATCTCTTAAGTCAACTGAAATGTAAAGACCTGGGTTTTAAGGTGAACGGTTAACACATCCTCTTGTAAATGTAGGGTTTCATATTGACTTTTGAGGATTCAGTTTCCAAATGTGAAATAATTTAATGTAACTTGCTAATAATTTTATATTAGAACCTCTGTAATCTGAAATTTGATTTTACGTGATTCAAATTATTCATAATAGTAATTCTGACTAGAACATTAGGGTGTTTTTTATTTTGGCAAAAGGAGCATTACATTAAATATTAATTGTGAACTCCTGGAACTTAGTGTGAAGAAATACATATGTGAACATATTTATATATTATTATTAGCTGTGAAACATATACAAGTGTCTATATATGAACACATACATTCACACTCAAGAATATTTATTGCTGTAAGTATTGCCTTTGTTTATATCTCCCCAGTATCACAACAGTTTTTATTTTCTTTGGTTTCAAACACAGAATCGAAGTATGTTCAAAATATTTCAGTGAGTATCAAGTACACATTAGTTTGCAGACCTGAGTTTATTGTGCTCCAAGCATTTATTATGTGTTCTACAAGGTGTTTAATTTGATTTTGTTAATTAAGTCTAGTAAACCTGAACAATTTGTCTCCCATAAACAATGGCAGTAATTGTGGCAATCTTGGGAACAAACAAGTCCTAGGAAAAAAATGCACTTATTATCCACGTACATCTCAAATTTTATTAAGCCAGTTATATCCTTATATCCATACTACACTCTAAAATATGAGGGAGACTAAAGCAGGGTTCCCACATTTGCAGAGTCGAAACATAAGAACCTCTAGTAGAAAGCGGAACTGGGAAGGTACTAAGAGATTGGCCATCACTGTGCTCCGTGCCAGCACCGGTGACAGCTCTGCCCTGAGACTGATGTGCTTGTACAGGGGCTGCTTGCTCCACGAGTGCGTTGCTGTTCTTTGTACTTTCCTATTTTGTGGGGGAAATGCACGTCTACCCGCTGCCCCACCTCCCAAATTAAAATGAATTTGAAATCTGAGTGGCACCATCACTGTCTGATGCATCTGGATTCCTTCTTCTTTCATTCATACTCATTTCACCGAATGACCTTTATATTTCCTTTGTGCAGTTTCTTTGTTGGAAAAGGTCAGGAGGACAACATTTTACAAATTCTTTAGATCTCTCTCAGTTCACCATAATCTATCGCTTTTTCTGAGTTTCTGGATAAAGTCTGCTTACTCTAAAAGCGCTGTGTTTTGGATACTTGTTTCTCGTGTAATTACACGAAACTTCTTTCAGAATTTAGGCGTACGTTGATTGCTGCTCATTATACAGGCTTAGTAGTCAATCAGTATTGATTAACATGCATTGTAGAGCTGAGGTTTTTTTCATTTCAACTAGTATTACATTGAGATAGCGTAAAAAGGGAAACAAAACGAATGCTGATGTGCAATAAAATGATAAAAATACTATACTTGACATTTACCTCTCACGACTTTAAAATTTCTTGGAGGCTTAGCAGCATATATTTTGTTTTGATTCCACCTCCATATCAGGCTTATGCTTATTTGGCTATTCGCTATTAACTTTTGGAAAAGCAGGAAGGTGTAGGGGTTGAGAGCACGGGCCCTGGAATCAGACTCTGGGGTTGAAGTCAGGCTCTACCGTGTGTTAGTTCTGTGACTTTGAGCAAGTACAGTTGACCCTTGAACAACACGGGTTTGCATGTGTCCACTTATATGCAAATTTTTTTCAGTAGTAAATATTACAGTACTACATCCCTGGTTGGTTGAACCCAAGGATGCAGAACCTTGGATACAGAAGAACTGCATATTTGGAGGGCCGACTAAATTGTACGTGGAGTTTCAACCATGAGGAGAGTTGGCGCCCATAGCCCTAGTATTACTCAAGGGTCAACTGTACTTAACTCTGCTAATCCTCAATAAAATGGAGATAATAGTATTCCAGCTTTTACCATTATTGTTATTATTTTAAACTTTTACAATATCCTTCATTTCCTTGGGATCCACTGGCCTACAGATTAAATTCCGAAACCAAAGCTGTCTTGGAGTTTTGCTTGAACCTCACAAGAGCTCACATGAGAAGCGTCAACCTTTAATAGTGAAGAAACAGGGGGCTTCCCTGGTAGCGCAGTGGTTGAGAGTCCACCTGCCGATGCAGGGGACACAGGTTTGTGCCCCGGTCCGGGAAGATCCCACATGCCACGGAGTGGCTGGGCCCGTGAGCCATGGCCACTGAGCCTGTGTGTCCGGAGCCTGTGCTCCGCGACGGGAGAGGCCACAACGGTGAGAGGCCCGCATACCGCAAAAAAAAAAAAAAAAAGTGAAGGAACAATCAGATATTAAAAATAATGTCTGTTTTACAGTTGTTTGGAGATAATGGACATAAAGGTTTGGAAAATTATTGGCACTTCGGGGCTTTTTATTATTCAGCCCCAGAGTACTTTATGCGTGCTGTCATTTTGTATAACTTAGAAGGCATGTTTAAAATGTTTTCTGCATATAACTGATTTTCAGCTTCCCTCCTTTTTTCCCTCCCTACCTCCCCATTTCAATTTGAAGTTGTTTTACTCTGGGAGGAGGCCGTACCTAACATACTCTTTAAGACCCGTCCGTTATAACTATTATATTTCTGTGAGTAGGGAGTGCAGATTATCTTGAAAGCATATTCTCCTTTTCCCCCAATCTTTCTTTTAATCTGTTGATAAATGTATCTGGTGGTAGGGGAATAATTGTGTTTTTCTTACTAGACTTTGCTTGACGCTATTTTAAAGGCTACTCTCTGTCCTTTTCCCGTGGGTCAATTTCAGGGTGTCCATGTACTTAAAAATTAGGCAGAATAATAGAATGAACTCCCACTTACCTATCACCCAACGTTAACAAGTACAGACACAGGGCTAATCTGGTTTCATCTGTACCCCAGCCATTTATTTTGAAGCAAATTAAGGCATCGGAACTTTTCAGCCCTACATATTTCCCTTGTGTCTCTGAGGTAAGAATTAAACATATAAGAAAGGATGAAATATTGCCATCTGCAGGAACATGGACGCATCTAGAGATGGGCATCCCATCGCTTGGGACGCGCACATTGCTTGTTTTAAAGTCACTCGGCGTAGTCCCTTTCTGTAGAGTTAGGCCTCCAGCTGGCCACACCTTTAATTAAGTTCAGTTGTTTCATTTTATTTTTCATTTCTAGGAATTCCTGCATTAAAATTTAATTTAATTTTATAATTATGTAAATTATCTTCTTTCTACTCTGTTCCTTCCCTTCTCCTTTAATTAAATTTAAAATTTTATGGTTTAAGCTTTTTCATTTTTTTAACGTAATAGGCCATTTTTGGTATATATATGTGTGTGTGTGTATATATGTTTGTGTGTATATATGTGTGTGTATATGTGTGTGTATGTGTGTGTATATGTGTGTGTATGTATATCTGTGTGTATATGTGTATATCTGTGTGTGTGTGTGTATATCTGTGTGTGTGTATATCTGTGTGTATGTGTGTGTGTATGTGTGTGTATATGTGTGTGTGTGTATATTTGCAGCCTGTTTTTTTAGATAAATAGTAACATACTGTACACACTTCCCCTGTCTTGCTTTTTGAGTTAACAGTATATCCCTGAGATTACTTCTGTGAGGATCTCCGTTGTGAAAATTGTGAGAATGTACTATAATTTTATTTGGTTTGCTATCACTTGATGAACATTTGTATTGTTCCCAGTGTTTTGCTATTATAAATAGTCCTGGCATGAATTTCCTTGTCTTCTCATTATTTTTTTGACCAATGTATATATTATTTCATATTTTTGCTACCGTGTCTTTGAAATAAATGTCTAAACCAAAATTGATGGGTCAAAGGACACATGAATATATAATTTTGCTGAATATTGCCTAATCCTCCCTCTTTTTAAAAAAAATATTTATTTATTTATTTGGCTGCGTTGGGTCTTGCTGTGGCATGCAGGCTCTTTGTCATGGTGCATGGGCTTGTCTGTAGTTTCGGCACGTGGGTTTAGATGCCCTGCGGCATGTGGGATCCTAGTTCCCTGACCAGGGATCGAACCTGCGTCCCCTGCATTGGAAGGTGGATTCTTAACCACTGGACTACCAGGGAAATCCCCCTAATTCCCTTTCGTAGAGGCTGTATTATTTTGCATTTTCACCAACATATGAGGATGACCACTTTCTCACAGCCTCAACTACAGAGTATGTCATCAAATATTATTTTTACCTATTTAATGGGTAAAAGAATCACATGTCTGTATAGTTTAATTTTCATTTAAGAATACTGAGGTTTTTTTTTTATATGATTAAGAGACATTTCACTTGTTTTTCAGTCAACTGTTTATTTTTCTAGCCCATATTGTATATCATTGTTAGTCCTTTGTCGCTTTATTTTTAGGAAACTATATATTTATGTGTGTGAGATTCCCATCATTTATGGTAAAAGTGGTAAATTCTTTCTTCATTTTGTCATTTTACTTTTCTTGTGATTTTTCTTGCCATTTGGTTTTTATTTTTCTTTTTAGTAATCAAATTTATCTCTTTGTCTCATTGTTTTTAGGGTTTGGGTCATAGTTAGAAAAGTTTTCTCCACTCCTTGGCTATAGAGGAATTCAGTTTTCTTCTAGTATTATATGGTTTCATTATTTTTTTTTTGCATTTAAATTTCTGATCCATTTGGAATTTATCTTGGTGTATGGTATAAGGAATGGATTCAATTTTATATTTTTTCTATTTATAAAAATGTTCTACCCCCATGAGAATCTGTCTTTATTAAATATTAGATTTGCATTCGTAGTTGGAAATAATTCTGGACTTCATATTTTGCTGGATTAATCTGCCTAGTCATATGTCAGTACCAGCCTTCTCTAATAAGAGAGACTTTATATCTGTGTTAGCTAGCCACCTCAACTTCATTTTCTTTTGCATGATTTTCTTGGCTTTGTTGTATCTTTGCTCTTTCAAACAAACCTCAATATTGACTTGTCTAATTCTAATAGTTTTTTAAATGGTATTTCTATTGGCATTCTTTTAAATTAATAAATTAACTTAGAACTGACATATTTGTGATGTTGAATCTTTCTAACCAAGGCATGTTTTTCCATTTCCATTTCAAGTTTACTTTCGTGAGTTTCAGGTGTGTTTTATATTATTTTCTTATTTAAGTTTTAGTTTTTTTAAATTGGGCAATTTAAATTGGACACTTTCAATTAGACAATTTAAAGTGAACATTTATTCATTCATAAGATCTCATGAAACTTACTGTATTAAGCAGAAAAACTAAGGATTATTTTTCCTTAGTTTTGAGTTGAGATTATTGAGTTTTCTCTATATGGAATTATTTCTGTCATTGATATTATCTACAGTAGATCTTTTGTATTTGTATTTAGTCTCTTTACTTCAAGTCTTTTTTTTTTTCTGTACGCGGGCCTCTCACTGTTGTGGCCTCTCCCGTTGCGGAGCACAGGCTCCGGACGCGCAGGCTCAGCGACCATGGCTCACGGGCCCAGCCGCTCCGCGACATGTGGGATCCTCCCGGACCGGGGCACGAACCCGTGTCCCCTAGCATCGGCAGGAGGCCTCTCAACCACTGCACCACCAGGGAAGCCCTTCAAGTCATTTTTAACGCAGTCATCTTTAGGAATCAGAAAGCTGTACACCCTAATCTAGTAAAAGAAGAACAACAACAATAAAAACAAAAAACCAAGGCTGACTGGGAGATGGAATGGGTATGGGGAAAAGAGAGAACTGTACAGAAACCTAGGCTGTGGATGGTGTCTGCATTTAAGTACAACATTAATATGGACTTCTAAGCCTGTGGTCTTTGTATCCCCTACAAGAATTTTGGAAAACTTTTTGCCTTTTTGCACATTTTTTAGTTGACATCTAACATTTTCACCATAAATGTAAACTGTTGCAAATGATGTGATTCCCGTTTATGGTAACCATTGTCACTTAAAAATGATACCATTATATCATTCTTTTAAATGTAGCCAATGAAATTGAAATAACACAGCAATTTTAAGGCCTCTGGTCATCCATTAAAAAAATATAAACAAGATCTTTAACAGTTAAATTTTACATTATACCTTTTTCTTCTTAAATGTGTATTTCCTTCCCCTTCCTGCACAGAATTACATTGTAATGAAATATACTTTTCTGCTAAATTGTTTTTTAAAATTGATCATTGTATCAAACTTCTTGGCAATAAAATTGTATATAAATTTAAAATAATTATTTAAGAGGGGAGTGGCCAAAATGGTGGAGTAGGAAGACCCTGAGCTCTGCTCCTCCCATGGGCATACCCAAATTACAACTATTTACAGAGCTACTATTCATGAGTAGGACTGGAAGGCTAGCAGAAAAGATCTTCTGCAATTAAAGATATAAAGAAGGAACCACAACGAGATGGGTAGGAGGTATGGAGACACAGTATAGCCAGGACCCATACCCCCAGGTCGGTGACCCCCAAACAGGACCGTAATTATAATTGCAGAGGTTCTCCTGAAGAAGCAAGTCGTCTGAGCCCCACATCGGGCTCCCCAGGTCCTGCACCAGGAGGACAGGCCCCAGGAATGGTTGGCTTCTTTCAGGAGAGCAGAGTATTGTGGGAAATAGAGACACTTACAACACACTTACAGTCATCAGAACAGTATGGTACTGGCACAAGAACAGAGACATAGATCGATGGAACAGGATCGAGAGCCTAGAAATGAACCCACCCTTCTATGAGCAATTAATATATGTCAAAGAAGGCAAGAGTATACAGTGGGGAAAAGACAGCCTCTTCATTAAATGGTGTTGGGAAAACTGGACACCTACAGGTAAAAGAATCAAACTGGACTGCTCTTTCACATCATGCACAAAATAAATTCATAATGGATTAAAGACTCAGATGTTAGACCTGAAACCATAACACTTCTAGAAGAAAACATAAGTAGTATGCTCTTTGACATCATCTTAGTAATATTTTTTTTGGATATGTCTCCTCAGGCAAGGGAAACAAAAGCAAAAATAAAGAAGTAGGACTACATCAAGCTAAGAAGCCTTTGCACACAAAGTAAGCTATCAACAAAACTAAAAGGCCACCTATTGAATGAGAGAAGACATTTGTGAATGATATATCCAATAAGGGATTGATATTTAAAATATACAAAACACTCCTACAACTGAATATCAAAAAAAAAAAGATTAAAAAATGGGTACAGGACCTGAATAGACATGTTTCTAAAGAAGATGTAGAGATGGCCAACAGACACAGGAAAAGATGCTTAACATCACTAATCATCAGGGAAATGCAAATCAAAACCGCAGTGAGCTGTCACCTCACGCCTGCCAGAATGGCTGTTATGAAAAAGACCACAAATAACTGGTGTTGGTGACGGTGTGGGGAAAAGGGAGCTCATGTAAGGGAGCTCGGTGTTGGTGGGGATGCACGTTGGCCACTATGGAAAACTATGGAGGTTCTTCAATAAAGTAAAAATGCGACTACCATATGATCCAGCAATTCCATTCCTGGCTATTTATTCAAAGAAATCAAAAACACTAATTAGAAGAGTTAGTTAAACACTAATTAGAACATAGGCACCCCTATGTTCATTGCAGCATTATTTACAGTAGCCAAGATGTGGAAGCAGCCTAAGTGCCCATCAATAAATGAATGGATAAAGAAGATGTGGTGTATATCTATATATATTTGTATATATCTATATCCATATCTATCTATCTATCTACCTACCTACCTACCTACCTATCTACCTGTCTACACACACACACACACACACACACACACACACACACACACACACACAGAGGAATATTACTGAGCCATAAAAAAGAATGAAATCTTGCCATTTGCAAAAACATGGATGGACCTACAGGGTTTTATGCTAAGTGAAATAAGTCAGATGAAGAAAGGCAAATACTGTGTGATTTCACTTATATGTGGAATCTAAAAAACAAATGAACAAACATGACCAAACGGAAACAGTCATAGATACAGAGAACAAAAGATGGTTGCGGCGGGGAGGGTGTTGGGGGAGGAGAGAAAGTGGTGAGCAAGATGAAGACGTATAAACTTCCAGTTGCAAAATAAATGAGTCACAGGTATGAAATGTACAGTGTGGGGAATAGAGTCCATAACTAACGTCTTTGTGCCATATGGTAACTAGACTTACTGTGGTGATCATTTTGAAATGTGTAGAAATATGGAATCACTATATTGTGTAACAGGAACTAACATAGTGTTGTAGGTCAATTATACTTCAAAAACCAACCAACCAACCAACTAACCAACCAACCAATCAACCAACCAACCAACTAACTAACCAGCCAACCAACCAACCATCTCATAGAAAAAGAGCAGATTTGTGGTTATCAGAGGTAAGGGATGGGGGAGGGGGAATTGGATGAAGGTGGTTAAAAGGTACAAATTCCAGTTATAACATAAATAAGTACTAAGGATGTAATGTACAACATGATAAATATAATTAACACTGCTGCCTGTTATATAGGAAAGTTGTTAAAAGAGTAAATCATAAGGGATCATATCACAAGAAAAAAATTCTTTTTCTGTTTCTTTAATTTTGTATCTATATGAGATGATGGAGGTTCACTGAACTTATTGTAATAATCATGTCATGATGTATGTAACTCAAATCATTATGCTGTACACCTTAAACTTACACAGTGCTGTATGTCAGTAAAACTGGAAAACTTATACAGTGCTGTATGTCAATAAAACTGGAAGAATACAAACCAAATAAAGTAATTATTTTAAAAATTTCTGTGATTATAACTCTTTAAGCACTAAGAAATTTTTTTTGGATTAAGTTACCATTATAGTTATTCACATTATAAAATTTATTCAGTGAGCACAAGTGTAGTCTCACACATTGCTAGTGGAAATGCAAAATGGTACAGCCACTTTGGAAGACAGTTTGGTGTTTCCTACAAGACTAAACATACTGTTAACATGTGATCCATCAGTTGGGGTCCTCAGTATTTACATAAAGGAGTTGAAAACTTACATCCGTGCAAAAGCTTGCACGTGGATGTTTATAGCAGTTTTATTCGTAGTTGCCAAAACTTGGAAGCAATGAAGATGTAGGTGAATGGGTAAATAAGCTGTGGCACATCCAGACAATGGAATATTATTCAGTGCTAAAAAGAAATGAGCTATCAAGCCACCAGAAGACATGGAGGAATTTTAAATGCATATTACTTAGTGAAATAAACCAATAAACCAATCTGAAAAGGCTGCGTACTATATGATTCCAAGTATATGACATTTTGGAAAAGGCAAGACTATGGAGACAGGAAAAGATCGGTGGTAGCCAGGCTTTGGGGGAGGAGCAAGGGGTGAATCAGCACAGCACAGGGGATTTTTAGGGCAATGAAAACAGACTGTGTGATACTGTGGTAGATGCTTATCATTCTACATTTCTTCAAGCTGTAGATTGTACACCACCAGAGTGAACCCTGATGTAAACTATGGACTGTGGACAATTATGATGTATGCATGTAGATTCATCAGTTGTAATAAATGCTGAGATGTTGATAATGGGGGAGGCTATATATGTGTGGGGTAGGGGGTATATGGAAATCCTTGTATTTTCTTCAGAATTTTGCTGTGAACCTGAAACAGCTCGAAAAATGAAAGTCTTAAAAAACCTAACACCACACATTGTGTTTTTAATTCTGTTGAATCCTGTTTATGTGGATCTTAAATAATGTTGTTCACCTAACTTTGGTCAGTCTACTTGAAGACGACTTGAATTTAGCTAATTATGAGGAATAGAAATCTCATCTGCACATTCCTTAGAGCTGAAGATATCTATTCCTAATACCCCGTCTTATTGGGCTTAAAAGATAGGAGTGAGCTCTTTTCCTGGTGGGAATGAGTTTGTGGTACAGGTATGGGAGTGTGTCCATGCATGTGTTTGACAGAAAACATTTCAGAACCACTGCCTTAAATTATTCATTCTTAAATATTTCAGAAACCTCACCTGGGCTCTTGAGAAAAAGAGGAAAGGAGATGAAGGCCTAGGGTTAGGGGTTGAAATGCAGTACTATGTTTGGTGTTGGTGCGTTAGCAAAGCAATCTATCTTAGACATGCAACAGACACAACTGACATTTTCTGCTGAAAGGTCAAAGAGCCTGACCTGCATTTGGTTGGGAAAAATGGTCATCTTATTTCACCCTTTTTTTTTGGCGGCACCTCGGAGCTTGCGGGATCTTAGTCCCCCGACCAGGGATTGAACCTGTGCCCCCCTGCAATGGAAGTGTGGAGTCCTAACCACTGGACCACCAGGGAAGTCCCTCATTTCACCTTTTGTGAACAGCAGACGCACCCCTCTGTAGGGCAGATCATTCTTTAAGAATTTGCTTTTGATCTGCTGGTAATTTAAATAAGTGAACAGTGACATGTTCCCTGTATGCCTGGTACAATTCTAAGAATTTTTACACTGATCCTTTCATTTAATTCTTATAATAACCTTGTAGAGTTCATACTGGTTTTTCCTCTCCATAGCGAATGGAGGCATGATGTGATTAAGTAATTCGACCAAAATCACACACACGTGAGTGGTAGAGCAAGGATTTTTGTTTGTTTTTGTTTTGTTTTTAATATTTATTTATTTGTTTGGCTACGCCCGGGTCTTAGTTGTGGCATGCATGTGGGATCTAGCTCCCTGACCAGGTATCGAACCCGGGCCCCCCTGCATTGGGAGTGCAGAGTCTTAACCACTGGACCGCCAGGGAAGTCCCTAGAGCAAGGATTAAACACAGACTTTTCAACACCCCCCTCCTACCAGTCTCTATTCTTAAGCATTATATTATGCTGCCTTGGGGTGTTTGAATAAAACCTCAACCAGAGCTTCCAAATCTGTGTGCCATTGCACAGTGGACTTGGTGTGGATAAATAGATCCTCTCAGCTGGTGGGAGCTCCCAGGCCAGTTTGCCTATCTCAGTGAGCAGCCTTTATTCCTTACCAGGAGTGCTAGTCTAAATATTTTTTTCTATATGTATCAAGAAATGTAAAAGGTCGGGAGACTCTGCCATAAAGCTCTGTAGGAGAGCTTTGATCTGAAGGATCTCTGGGCAGGTGCTCTAAGTAGACTATACACCCACTAAAAAGAAAGAAAAATACATAAACAAATCAATTTGTTGAATGAAGTTATTAATATTGTTTATCTGAATGGTGAAGCAATCTGTATGATGTAATACAGGAGTTATAAAGGAGTGGCCTGTGGCTAGATTTAGCCTAGAAAACTCTATCAACAACCTACTGGGATAGCCCAGCATAATTATTTAAACAAAATTAGAATTTGCTTTCCTCTTCCTGGGGTAAGAACACCCTCACCAGCGGTCTGTACTGCTGCTGTATACCTAGAAGCTTTATACTTTTACGCTTTCTTGTCTGGCTTCTGGAGGCTTTTGGGTGTGCAGCTCTTATTAAATTAATCAAAAAAGTGGTAGGTCTGGGACTTCCCTGCCGGTCCAGTGGTTAAGACTCCCCGCTTCCACTGCAGGGAGTGTGGGTTCGATCCCCAGGGAACTAAGATCCCACATGCCTCGCAGTGCTGCCAAAAAAAAAAAAAAAAAAGGTGGTAGGTCATGCATGGTTGGTAGGCTGTGATAATTATCTTTTGGTTATTTTCACCAGAGGTTTGGTGGGTGTGGGAGGCATCAGTCCTGGACTTAACCAACAGGCAGATTTAAAAACTCGCCTCAGCACCAACACAACAATAAAATCCTCATTCCTTTCTTCCTCTTTTTGAAAAATGGTTTGGAAAAAATTTACTTCATGTTTCATAAAAAATATCAAAGTAGTTTTTGAAAACTACATTGTTATATAAATAAGTACTCCATAAGTTGTGTTGTTTTCTATAATTGTTATTGGTAAAATCAGAGCTCCTTTGGATTTCCTTAAGCCGATCTCGCAGTATTATTTTTTATTTGAATTATGTATTTTGAGAGGCAGGGATACCATAAATCTTGCACTGGAGAAGTGACTGTCTTTCTTGGGAAGGTGGTTTCTGTACAAGGGTATCCAACCTGTAAACTCACTTCATAGTGCAAGTCTGTATAAGGCACCTGCCTTAATTATTAAGATGGGTTGTGAATATTTAGTATATCACACTACCCTATTTTCCTTTAAAAAATCTTTTCCTAAGCTTTTCTAACATATACATTTAAAGTGAGTATGATAATAATCATCGTGAATCTACCAGTCAGCTTTATGAGATCATGCATTTCTTTGGCCACATTTGCTCCAGATAGTTCTTTAAAAATAAACTATGTTAATATGGTTAATCCCTATTATTTACCCCATTCTAATCTGATTTTTTTCTTTGCATGCCCAGAATTAGTGTATCTTAAAGTTGGTATTTGCTATTCTCAAGCATGTTTTCATACCAGTATGGCATGTTTGCATCTATAAAGAATGTATAGTATTGTATCAAATGTCATATAAATGGTTTCATGCTCTACATTTAATTCTGCACTTTTTGTTTGCTCAACATCATGATTTTGAGGTTTATTCATATTTTATACATGGCTCTAGATCATTCATTTTTAACTACTGTAAGTGATTTCATTTTATAAATATACTTTTATATAGGCATCCGTTCTCGATAAACATTTCTTTTTTTTAAATTAACTTTTATTGGAGTGTAGTTGCTTTACACTGTTGTGTTAGTTTCTACTGTAAAGCAAAGTGAATCAGCTATACGTATACATATATCCCCTCTTTTTTGGATTTCCTTCCCATTTAGGTCACCACAGAGCATTGAGGAGAGTTCACTGTGCTATACAGTAGGTTTTTATTAGTTATCTATTTTATGCATAGTATCAATAGTGTATATATGTGAATCCCAATCTCCCAATTCATCCCTCTCCCTCCTTTCCCCCTTGATATCCATCCGTTTGATCTCTGCGTGTGTTTCTATTTCTACTTTGCAAATAAGATCATCCGTACCATTTTTCTAGATTCCACATATATGCGATAATATACGATATTTGTTTTTCTCTTTCTGACTTCCTTCACTCTGTATGACAGTCTCTAGGTCCATCCGCGTCTCTACAAATGACCCAATTTCGTTCCTTTTAATTATTATTATTTTGGCTGCACCACATGGCATGTGGAATCTTAGTTCCCCACCGAGAGATTGAACCCTCACCCCTTGCGGTGGAAGCGCGGAGTCTTAACCACTGGACCACCAGGGAATTCCGATAAACATTTCATTTGTTTTTCTTTTTCTGCCAATTACATTAGAAACTGAGAGTTAGCATAGTGTAGAGGCTAAAAGCAGGGACTCTGGAAGTCTTTTCTGGTTCACATCCTTGTCGTATCATTAACATAATTAACCAACTCACTAATAGGTAAAAGTGGGTGCTGAATGGATCTATAAGGAGGTGGTGTCATGAACAAAGCATACTGATTAATCCAACGTTGTGTACACGAGGTCCAAAATTGAATTTAAAAGTAAACAGGTGATGATAATAATGCCTAACTCGTGGCGTTGTAATGAGGATTAAATGGTTAGTATTTATCAACAAACAGAATAATGCCTGGCACATAGTAAGTACTACGTAGATATTTGTTATGTAAAAATATAAAATAATTCACAGCAATGAAAGGTCTTGAAAAAAATCTCTCCTTGGGTGCTTGAGATCGAGTTTTTCTAGGATGTATAACTAGGAGTAGGTAGAATTGCTGAGTCTGAGAGTATACACGTCTGTTTGTGTTAAAACCATTGAGAGGTTTTTTCCCCCAAACTTTATTGAAGTATGGTTGGCAAAAAAAATAGTACACATTTAAGGTGTACAGTGTGGTATTTTAATGGGTATACGCACTTTAGCTTTACAAGATGTTGCCACACTGCTCTCCAGAGTATTGGTACCAATTAAGTTTTCTGTCCTCCCGCCATCACCCGCGTGTATATGAGAGATGACACTTCTCCATATCCCTCCACCACCTGAAATGATGAGGTTTTTAAGTTTTTGTCATTGTTTGTTTGTGAAATGAATGTCTTTGTGGTTTAATTTGCAACATTTCCCTGCTTTCAAATGAGACTGAACTACTTTTATATGTTTAAATTGGCCATTTTAGTTTCCTCTTTTATAAAGTGCCTAATTATGTTCTTGACTCTTCCCCCCCCCCCTTTTTTAAGTTTCTTTGTGTTTTTCTCCTTGATTTCTTGACCATCTATAAAAAGTTTTTCTTTCCACATTTGAGTCTTTAATCCATCAGGAATTGACTTTTAGGGAATCCCCTGGCAGACTCTGCGCTTTCACTGCCAAGGGTGCGGGTTCAATCCCTAGTAGGGGGACTAAGATCCCGCAGGCTGTGTGGGAATGCAGAAGGTTTGGCTTACATTTATGCAGGATGTGCCCCCTCCTTTCCTCCTGCGTAGCACAGCCAAAAAAAGAGAAGGAATTGATTTTTGTTTATAGAGTAAAATATATATGTGTATAGTTGAATCCCAACTTTTATATATACATATTTTTTTTTTCCATTATGTATTCCTGTTTGTTCTTCCCTCATTTATTTTAATTCTGCTTTGGTCACAAATCACGTTTCTATGTATATGTATTTGCGTCTGTTTTTGGCCTTTCTGTATGTTTTTAGTGGCCTGTTTTTCCCTGTTTTAATACCATATTGTCTTAAATTCTGTGATTTTAGAAATACACTTGTTATGTAGGGCAAACTCTCCTCATTTAAAATTACCTTAGCTATTCATGGTCTTTTACAAAATTCGATATCAGTTTGTCAATTTTCATGAAAAATTCTCTGTTGTTATTTATTAAAATTGTTTTGCATTTATAGATTAATTTTGGGGAGAATTGATAATGCTATTTATTAGATGGTCTCATTCATGAGAAAATATTTACTTAGGACTTTTTTGCTCTATATTAAAATAAATCTACAATTTTCTTTGTTCTGCATGTTAAAAATTCTGATTACATATTACTTTCCATCCTTACATGCTTGGAGGAGATGTGGTTAATTGGTGGGTTTATGTCTTCACTAGAAGTCCTCTGTTCTTTCTTTACATTTTCTTCTTCACAGATATGATTGGCTTTCAGGATTCCAAATATCACCTCTGTGTCAGTGAACCTGCAGTGTCTCTTCATAGTTTGTCTAGTACTGCTCTTAATTCTTAGGATCATCATTCTGGGCTTATTTTCCATTTCCGTTTTCAATTCTGAATAACATTGTTCATTCTAAAATGTATTATCAATGCTTTTTAGACTAGCCGAAGTTTTGCCAGCCTTCTCTTTATTAGTGTTGGTCATTTCTACATAATAAACCTGTGGCAGATGTTTAGCAAATGCAATAACTTAAGACTGACTGTACGTTAAAGCCTCTTAGACTAGAGTCGGTACAGTGACCACGTCTTTTATCAAGGGGAGTGAAAGCAATTTGACATCAGTTATTGTTGACCACTTTGCCTTTATATTGATGTTTGAAAGTGTGTTTGGCTCTTATGAATCATGAACAGATTAGACTTTCAGACCCATCTCTGAATTTCTTTTCTTTTCTTTTTTCTTTTTTTTTTTTGGCCACACTGTGCTGCTTGTGGGATGTTAGTTCCCCAACCAGGGATCGAACCCATGCCCCCTGCATTGGGAGCACAGAGTCTTAACCACTGGACCACCAGGGAAGTCCCTCTGAATTTCTGCATAAAGGAAAAATACAAACAATATACTCAAGACTGTGATTCTTTCCTCCATTCCTCAAAATGATAGAACTTCCTTTGTGCTCTTTTTAAGGCAGCTGTGTTTTATCTAAGTGGATGGAGCAGCTGCATTTCTCCATAAGAGCTTTGAGCAGTATTGCCAAGAAAAATTTAAATGATTTAAAACCCACTCTCTCAGTCTGGAATGTTAACAAGCATTTTCTAATAATTGAAGGAGGGGCACTAAAAACACGCCACATCTTTAACATCTTAAGCTTTTTAATCTGGCAATACCCTGTCCAGGAGAATGACAATATAATAATGAGGATGAGTATTAATCAACACTAAGGGCTATCATATCTGTCAAACTGCTGCCCCTTCTTTTCTAAGAGCGTGACCATTAGTTCTCTATTTAATGTGTTAATACTTTTCTTGCTACCTCCAAGACTGCACATGTATTTTAACCCCACACAGTGACTTGATACATTGTTCTATGGTTAGTGTTGACTAAACAAACAAACAAAAATAACTGAGGACACCTAACTTGAAAATATTCTTAGAGAATTAGGGTATTTCCATGAATTTTATTTATTTTTTAAAATTATTTTATTTTGTTTTATTTAAAAAAATTTTTTATTGGAGTATAGTTGATTTACAATGTTGTGTTAGCTTCAGGTGTACAGCAAAGTGAATCAGTTATACATGTACATATAACCACTCTTTTAGATTCCTTTCCCGTATCGGTCATTACGGAGTATTGAGTAGAGTTCCCTGTGCTATACAGCAGGTTCTCATTAGTTATCTATTTTATATATAGTAGTGTGTATATGTCAATCCCAATCTCCCAATTTATCCTTCCTCCCCCTCCTTCCGCCTTGGAAACCATAAGTTTGTTTTCTACATCTGTGACTCTATTTCTGTTTTGTAAATAAGTTCATTTGTACCATTTTTTAAGAGTAAGTTGATTGGAATTAAGTATATCATGCCCCTCCCCTTTTTTGTAATTAAAAGAAATGCCTCTGTAAGTTGTGCAGACGAGGCACATTGACACGGGGAATTGAAGACCTGGTCTGTGGTTCTGGCTTGGCGACTTACTTTTATTTTCTGAGCCTCAGTCTGTTAATTTGGAAAGTGGGGATGATGCTTACGGTAACTAAAGGAAGAAACGAGTGTAAAGGAGTTTAGAAAAGTGGAAAGGGAGAGCAGTCTGGTGATTTTGCCCTTTATAAATTCAAAGCAGACTTCTCACAGCTTTCTGGCGTTTAAGGTGAAGTTGGGAAAAGGCAAGCTCTGTTTCTGAAAGGAAACCCCACTTGCAAAATATCTTCACGGTGAAAGTCAAGAACATGTTCTAGTTCATCTTCTTTTTGGGGGATGAGGACGGGGTGCTAGACTATGTCACGTGGTGAGGGTGCTGAGGCTGCAGTTAGCCCCCCAGGAATTAGCAAGTCTGATGTAGTTGGTTTGACTTCTCTTACTACTCCATTCCTGCCGCAAAGGGCTCTGCTTGGTCAAAGTTGATGACTGTCCCAGATATGGCTGGATTGTTTTAACACGTACTGAGCACTTTCTGAAGGCCCCAAATTCTCATTTTTATTTTTTTATTATTTTTTAAAAAATTTTTATTTTTGGCCATGCCGCATGGCACGCGAGATCTATTTCCCCGACCGGGGATGGAACACGTGCCCCCTGCAGTGGAAGCGTGGAGTCTTAACCACTGGACCACCAGGGAAGGCCCTCATTTGTTGCTTTTTAAAATGTTAACAATGAACTTCCTCAGTAGGTATTATGATCACCATTTAACTGAGGTTAAAAAAAAAAAAAAAGAGCCCTACAGAGGTGTTGCTTACTTAAAATCCACGTGTCTTAAGTGGCAGAATCAGGATTAGAGCCAGGATATCTGATGCAAAGTTGCACGTGCTTTCTACTGGAAGACATTTTGAGTTGGTCTTAATAATACGGGCTTCTAGAATCTGACTCCACGACCTTGGCCTTGGGCAAGTTATTTAACCTTTCTAAGTCTCTGTTTTCTCATCAAGAACAGGGAGATGCTAATACTTTTCTTTTCAGGGCAGTTTCTGGGCCTCTGTCCTCCTTTCTCTCCCCTTGCCCTCTCTCTCCCATCATCATTTCTGAGATCTGAATATGTGCCAGCCAGCCTGCTCTGCCCTGGGACACAGTGCTGGACAAGGCAGCCCTTCGCCCTGCCGTCATGGACTTTACAGTTTAGTGGGGATCCTTAGTATATGGTGGTACAGGCAATTAGGGTGGGCCTAGGAGGCGCCCCTGAAACTGGGGTTGGGGGAGCTGGATAGGCAGGGAAGGCTTCCCGCTGGCTGAGATTGAAGGATGATTAGAATTTAGCCAGGTGAGGAGGAGAGAGAGGAATGTTCCAGGAAGGGAAAACGATATTTGCAAAAAGTGGGCGGTGGGAGAGCTCATGGTGTTTTTCCAGGAACTGAAAGTTCAGCCTGTGCACATGCGGGGAGTGTTGAGAGTTGAGAGGAAACGGTAGCAAGGGCATCCCACGAAGGGCCCTGTTAAGGGTTTGGGCCTTGGTTCTTTTTTTTCTTTTTAAATTAATTTTTATTGGAGTACAGTTGCTTTACATGGGATTTGGTTCTGAGGGCAGTGGGAAGCCACTGTAGGAGTTCAAGGACATTGCCAAATGGTAAGATTTGTACTGTGGTTACTGTCTGGAAAAATAGATACGAGGAGGTCAAGAACGGAGGTCGGTTTTCAGGCAAGAGAGGTTGAGCCCCAAATGGGAACAGAGGAAGCAGGAATAGGAAGAAGTAAATATCAACAGATATTTAGTTTGTAGAGCAGCAGGCTTGGGTGTGGAAAGTGGAGGAGAGGGGGAAGTTGAGCCTGGGTGCCAGGTTTTTGACTTGGTCACCTGCCGAGTGGGAGGTGGTGTGTTTCCTTGAGTTAGAGAATGCCAGGACGGGGGAAGCATAGTATTACTTCCTCCGAGACCAGACACTTGCTGTGTGCCAGGTGCTGTTCTAAGTGCTTTACGTTTACCACGTTGTCGAATTCTCACCTTGGCTCTAGGACGTGGGCACTTCTGTTGATTCCCATATTATATGTGAGGAAACTAAGGCATGGAGAGATGAGCAGTCTGCCCCAGAACACATGGCCAGAAGGTGGTGGAGCCAGAATTCAAGCCAGGCAGTGAGGCCGGGAATCCAGGCTCTTAACCACTGCGTCCTGCTGCGTCTCACCAGCGGGGAAGATGAGTTCCCTTTTGGTCATGCTGAGTTGGAGGCACCATGAAGACATCTAAACCCAGTGGTTTGGAGTTTAGGAAAAAAAAATTTAGGACACGGCATAGATTTGGGAAACACATGATGCGCCTGGTAACTGAACTGTGAAAGGAAGCAGAGATAAAGTGAAAAGAGGAGAAGGCCTCTGGGGACACCGGTGTTTTAGTCGTTCCCAGAAGACTGAGGTTAGGCAAGACTACAGAGGTAGGAACAAAACCAGGAGAGTATGGGCTAGACATTCAGTAAATCTTCATGGGGGTAACTGGTTTTAGCAGGGCTCCAGTCCCCCTTCTGCACTCCCTCTGTGACCTGGGGCCACTGGGCTGTGCTGGCGCTCACCCCTCCCTGGCCCTCGAGACAACCCATCTTCTACTGTGGTGTGTCCCTTCTACTCAGGTTCCAGTTACACATTGCTGGATTATTTCATCTCATACCACGTTCTTTGCCTGCCTGTCCCGTGCATCATTTTGTGTATTTTACTAGCGTGCATGCAGTCTGTGGCACTTACTCAGTTCATTTCTCTCCCTGGTCATATAATCCAAAGACCTGTGTTTTAGCTCTGTATCAGGCTGGGGACCCTGTATTTCCCTACCCTGCACATTCTCCTTACCCACCATCTGCCCTGTTCCCCCAAATCCTCTCTGCTCTGTGATCTCCACCCTTGCTTTCCAGTTCAATCTGATTTCTGTGATCAGCCATCCAACCTTTTAAAACCCAGTCTTAAGACTCCTTTCATTAACCGACTTCCCTGTCTGAGTCCCAACATTGAATTAGGACTATGGTTGGCTTGCTCCTTTATTTTCTTCTTTGGGCCCTCAGAGCATTATTGGAAAAAAAAATCATATAACTGCATTGATTCAATCTCCAAAAAAGAACCTTTTTATATTTCTGAAACTTTGAAGTGCTAATCACGTATTTAATTTTGTCCTAATATTCAGTAATTCATAAATGAATAATTTACACAAAGATTGAATAAAGCAGAATAAAATAATGTTTGCTAGTAGTAGCCTAATAGCATTATTCATGATAGCTTTTGTAGATTTTATTTCATAGTTATATTGAATTCTAGTAAATAAGGCATTTTATAAATTAAACATTTAAAAAATATATTTTATTTTCAAGAAGAAAGCTATATTCAGTGTTTAAACTAGATAATAAGATAAATCTTGCACTTTGCTTAAATATAGACTCTTATGTGTAGTTATGCATTATGGTTCTAAGGCTGCCCCAGACTTTCTTATTTTTATTCTTCTGACTCAGTGTTTTGAAATTTTGCCTTCTAAATTGTTTCTTAAGCAATCATCTGTTTTCCCTTGTGAAAACCAATATAACCGTCAGCATGAGATATCCTGTTTTACTAAGCTGACAATTTAATTCTCGCAAAAGCCTTATCAATTTATTTTCTTGTTGGATTCTGCAACCTGAACGTACTTTAAAATACCATTTCCTGAGGGTTTTTGACATATTAAAACTAACTCTTAGAGCTCTGATTATTGCCTTCATGTTCATGGAGAGTTAGAAAATTATTCTAAAGTTATCTTTCCTTTTTCTCAGCTTGTGTCTTACATCATTTGTTCTCCGTCTATGAGGATAAAACCACCAGCTTACAGATAACTGCCTCATTTCCATTTCTTCCCTAACCTAGTGTGGCGAAGCACTGTCTGCAAGTAGGGCAGTCTGAGTGGATTTGGGTAGCTGGGATGGAATTGAGCTTCTCTGACAAAGGACCAGTAGAAGTCTAACAGAGTCTGGCATTTGGAAGGAGTACTGTGCTCCATCATGTAAGGAAAAGCTAGTAGTGTTTGGTGTCTTTTTTTTTTTTGTAGTAGGAAAGGATTAATTTGGGATTTGGTCTCTAGGTGAGGTTGTAAGAAACAGCTTGGAATTTGAGAGTCTCTGGAGACCAAATTTCATGCTTGATTGGAAAAGCTGGTGCTTTCATCAGTCATAAATAATTTTAAATCTTCCGTAACCATTTCCAAATCTAAGGCATTCAGATATTCCAAATACACTTGTTTCTTTGAAAACGGGCATAGCAATGATGCAACTTTGTAAGCTGCTTATTTGAGTAGGAAAACTAAATGAAATATTTAAAATCAGTTAAAAAAATTGTATAACTGCAGCCTCCAAACCAAAGATTTTCTTTGCTTGGAAATTTTAAACATTTAAATGTATACTAATGTCTTTGGACAGTAACATGTACTGATTCAAATCTAGAAGTAAAGTGATATGTTTTTACTGCCATATGACTACAAATACGTATCATTCCTCCTTTTCTTAGCTCATCTTCCACTTGAATGCCTTACTAAGTGTGTTATCTTATTATATTGGAGTCAATTCTTGGAAAGAACAAGATACTTAGAATGTTGCTGCTGTTTCTTTGCTGTAATTTGTTTAGGAGTATTGCTGATCTGTTTTCTCTGGACTATAACATTATCGTTACACTCAAGGGCACCAGGTCTGTGCCAAGCCTTTGCACTGGGAACCTGTCCTCAGCCATGAGCAAGCATCGTAAAGACATCGCTTAACCCTCAGACACTTTTGATGGATAAGGGATCGCTGTGCTTATATTCTTTCATCATTGTTAGGTGCCTTTCATTCTCAACGTTTTGTACCCTCTCTAGTTTTCCTTTTTCAATATGCCACTGGAGGAATCATAATCATTAATGATTCTATAAGTATATTGTAGCCTGAGATTTGGAATTCGTTTATGTTAGTGTTTTGTGATTGGTAAATATTTTTACTCTAGAAATGCAGAGATAGGTTCTTCAACAAATCGGTGACTCGCTGCTATGTCTCATGAACACGTTACTGGAAATGTGTACAATAGATGTTAATTAATTTATTGATGTTAATTTAGAATTCTATTAGCATATACCTGTAATGATTTTAAAGAAAATGGAGAATATAAGATTGTATATTAAAGTGATTGTCTAAGGCATATTTGAAAATTTAACAAGCTTAGGAACACCCTTTTAGCTAATTTCAATTAGTTTTGTTCCATTTATTGATAAAAGGTAAAACATTTTCACATTACTTTCAAGAATCATCTGCTGTTAGTAATTTAAATTTTTCATTTTAAAATTACAACACCAACTATTTTTCTTTGTTATAGCATTTGTCATTTATTTTATTGACTGTTTTATGATGTTCTATATCAAAGTTAAATAAGCCTTATCTTTTGTGGTAGTCATAATTTTTATAATTTCTAGTGTACAGATGAGATGTACAAAAAAGGAATGTTTTTGTTTTTGAGGTGGACCTGTGTTTAGATAAAAAACATGCGCAGTTTGATTTTTAGGTTCCTGTAGATTCTGCCTCCCCCTGCAAGGTATCTCAGTACTTCCACTTCTTTGTTAGCTATATTCATGGGGGACTGTGGCCCCAAAGGCATAGAGGAATGTGATAGCTAATTGACTTCTTACCATCTTTTGGGACTAGAGTTCAATCTGAGATCTGAAGAAAGCTATGGACCCTCTCTTGAGGAAAATGCACGTATTTATAAACACAAAATATAGTATATGTTTCCAGGCATTTTATGAACTCTGGTTTAAGGAATCTAGAAAAATGGTACAGATGAACCTATTTGCAAAGCAGAAATAGAGACACACATAGAGAACAAACGTATGGATACCAAGGGGGGAAAGAGGGAGAGGGATGAATTGGGAGACTGGGACTGACATATATACACTACTATATATAAAATAGATAACTAATGAGAACCTGCTGTATAGCACAGGGGACTCTACTCAATGCTCTGTGGTGACTTAAATGAGAAAGAAATCCAAAAAAGAGGGGATATATGTATGTATACATACAGCTGATTCACTTCGCTGTACAGCAGAAACTAACACAACATTGTAAAGCAACTATACCCCAATTAAAAACAAAAGAACCCTTGTCCTATGTGTAGACACTGTTCCTGTCTAATTTCCGAAATTAAGTACCCAAATTTAGTGTATGTTATTTAGTATATGTTATATCCCCATTTCTGCAGAACTACTTTGTATTCATTTGAAAAATATTTATTATCAGTTTTGTACATGTTATAGAGTTTAAGTGTTGAGAAGGAGCCAGGAATTCTCAGGGAAACAAAAATTAATACTGTCTGCTGCACCAATTTAGAGAAGGACAAATTGTGTGGCCTGGAATGTTCTTAGGTACATTGGGTTGAATTAGGCTTAAGAAGATTGGGAAGACAGGTGGAAGAAGTGGGTCATGCTCGCCTGGCTGCAGATTTAATGACGACCTCAAACTTGAGAATCCTTGTATCTTCAAAGAAAGATAGCTAGATCCTTTCAGGATGCATGTGTAGACTAAAGAATCGTTTTTCAAATTTGTGTAATGTAATGATTCCTTTGAAAAGAAAAAATAACTATTGTGGCCTGTTAGTATTGACTTAAACTTTTAAAATTTCATGTTACTTAGATATGTGAAAGCACAAAAGTTGGCTTGAACACTTTACGCTTGTAACTCTTGTGCAACGGTAAAACCCCAAACCATTTTACACGTCCCATACAAACAGAACGACACAGACAATGGTACTGATACGTTGCTGCCTATTAATGGCCGCTTCCAATGCAGCTGTGGTTCTGGCCACTAGCCATTATGGCCTGGGTTCTTTGGAGTTCAACGTGCCCGTGCTACTAGGACTCATATGTATGACTTATGCTTTTGTTCTTTTTGTTGTTGTTGTTCTTTTTTTTATATCAGCTCACAAATCCTTTTGTTCTTTTTTTTTTTTAAATCAGCTCACAAATATTTGAAATATTACTACCTGATGTCAACATGATTGTGAACATAAAATGATTTGAAATATTACTACCTGATGTCAACATGATTGTGAACATAAAATGGGCATAGCATTCAGTTACAAGACAGTTATCCAGATGATTCAGAAGGTATTTGTATAAGTTTTTAGAGATTATACTTGGTATGGTAATAGACGTCAAAACAGTGGTTACTTGTCAGGGGAGATGGCTTGGAAAAGGGGACAAGAGAAATTTCTGGGGTGATAAGAACGTTTCATATCTCGATTTGGGTATTTTCATGGATGCTCACATTTATCAAGACTCATCAAATTACACACTTTAATTCACTATATGTAAATTTGACCTTCATAAGGAAAAAATTGTAATTGGAATAAAGATACAATTTAAAGATATTTTACAAGAATTCTCACATTTTGAGAATGGGTCCATGGATTTCAGTTTCAGTCGTCCCCACAATCAAGGAGGACATTCCAGGCTACTGAACAACATTTGTAACTCTATGTGACTTTGTCCCAAACCCATGTGCTGTTTCTTACTAGGTGAACTGAACTTGACCATGAATGAGCAGTGAAGACTGCGCCCCGAGTAGAAAGACTAAGCAGGGTGACTTACGCCACCAAGTCCCTTGTGCCATCTTGATTCCAACTCAGCCTTCTAATTCTCTAATATTCCTGTGAATATTCCTCGTTTCATCTTTGTGGCCACATGAGAGAAGAGAGAGGAAGGAGGATAACCTGAACAAGGAAGAGGGGAAGAAATCGAGGAGAGTAGCTGCCAAAAGGAGATTAGAGTTGATTCGATGCTCGTATCCTCAAAACCTTTATTTTCACAGTGAACACTTGTGGGAGAAGTCAAAATGTAAAGTTTTCTGAGGAGAGGTCAAATTTGAAGGTAGACCCCAATCCTCTGAGTTATTTCCTGTTTCATGATTTTTCAGCTTGTTGAGGTAGGGGGATGGGACCTTACAGTGTCTGAGGAGTGTCTTTCTTTCTTCCTTCCTTCCTTCCTTCCTTCCTTCCTTTCTTCCTTCTTCCCTCCCTCCCTCCCTCCCTCCCTTTCTTTCCTTTTCTTTCTTTTTGGCTGTGTTGGGTCTTCGTTTCTGTGCGAGGGCTTTCTCTAGTTGTGGCAAGCAGGGGCCACTCTTCGTCGTGGTGCGCGGGCCTCTCACTATCGCGGCCTCTCTTGTTGCAGAGCACAGGCTCCAGACGCACAGGCTCAGTAGTTGTGGCTCATAGGCCCAGCTGCTCCGCGGCATATGGGATCTTCCCAGACCAGGGCTCGAACCCGTGTCCCCTGCATCGGCAGGCAGATTCTCAACCACTGTGCCACCAGGGAAGCCCTATCTTTCTTTTTTATGCCTATTAAAAATAACTTTTTTAGCAAAACATGTTCGTAGCAGCAATTCAAAAAAATCAACAATTATTTCTTCATCCTATCACATAAACTCTGAAGTTTTCCAGGTTTTAGATAGGTGGACATCATCTACATGCAAACATGATTGTTGCCAAATTTAAATGATAGAAATATGTATTAGTCTTTTGTTGAGTAAAAAATTACACCAGAACTTAGTAGCTTAGAACAATAAATATTTATCATCTCACACAGTTTCTGTGGTTTAGGCATCCAGGAGCATCTTAGCTCGATGATTCTGGCTCATGGGCCCTCATGACATTGGTGCCAAGATGTTAGCTGGGATTGCAGTTTTCTGCAGACTTGACTGGTGATAGTTCACTGACGTGCCTGACAAGTCAGTGCAGGTCATTGGCAGAAGGCTGCCCTTCCTCACCACACTGACTTTATAGGTGCTTGAGCATCCCCACAATGTGGACCTCTCCACTGGGCTGCTTGAGTGTCCTCACAATATGGCAGCCGGCTTCCCCCACAGTGAGTGATTCAAGAGAGAGTGAAGATGGCAACTACAGTGTCTTTTATGATTTGCCCTCCCAAGGCACATTCCTTCATTTTCACTGTATCCTTGGCTGGAACTGGGTACTGGGTTATATTGGTGAGCAAGAGGCACAACGATACACATTGCTGGCCTTGCAGCTTACAGCCCACCCAGGGGAGCATGTACCCAGGTACCTCTTTAAGTTCAATGACAAAAAAGAATATCTGTTAAGGCAAAAAGTGCTGCGACAAAGGCGAATGGTACTGTGTTAGAGTGTAACCAGGATGACGCACTTAGAGGGGGATGCCAGGGAAGACCTCTGAGAGGAAGTGACCTTGAAGCTGAAACCAGGTGGGTAAGAGCTAGTCGCGAGAAGTACTGGGAGAGGAAAGGGAAGAGCCTGTGCAAAGGCCCCAAGGAAGGAAGGCATTTGGCCTCTTGTAGGAATTGAGAGAGGCCAGTGTGACTGAGAGAAATATAGTGGAAAAGAGGAGGGAGGGGCAGGCTGGAGCCTGATCATGCAGGGCCTGGTCGATCATAAGCAGCTGGATTTTAGTACACATGCCATGGTGTGTTTCCATTTAGGTTTAGCTGCATGTAACTGAACCCCTCCTCCTGAAAGAGTGGTTTATACAAGATAAAAGTTTATCCTTTCTGTCTCTTATGAAAGGAGTCTTATGATAGAAAATCCAGGGTAATCTGAGACCCAGGCTCCTCCTGATTCATTTATTTATTCAACTATTTTTGGCCTCACTCTTCTATTGCATGGCTTCCATCCTGGAGGTTGCATCATGGCCTAATATAGCTGCTGCAGCTCCAGGCATTACATCTTTGTTCCTTGCTATAGAGCAAAAGAAAGATAGTCAAAAGGGCGAAACGGGGACCTCATCCCAACCAGTTTCCTGAAATAGCATCCCTAGAAATCCTACACAACACTCTCACTTAGAGCCAATTGGCCAGAATGTATTCACATGACCTTCCTCAGTTGTAAGAGAGAATGTAAACTTTTATTTTGGGGGAAGATCACCCAACTAAATATCATTTCCCTGTTACTTAGGGGAAGGGGAAAGTGGATGCTGGAGCAGACGGTCAGCAGCTCACACCACCGATGGAAAGCCACTGAAGGAACATGATGCTTTATAAAAGATAACTGTAGCTCCTGGTGGAAAATAGCTTATGCGAGGGAAAGAGTGAAAGCAGGGTGTCCAGTGAGGAGCCTGCTGGCGTAGTTCAGGAGCGAAAGAGTGGACCTGGACTAAGTGAGTGGCAGTGGTGACAGGAGTGGGTGGATCTCCTCGGCTGTGTGTCGGAGCTCAAATCTACGGGTCTTGATAACAAGGAAGGTGTGAGAGAGGGGGAGGAATCAATCTAGGTTTCCTGTTTGAGCAGCTCTGAGGATGGTGACGCCATTTATGGAAATAAGGAAAACTAGCCAGGGAGCGAACTTGGAGGGAAAATTAGGAGGTTGGTGTTGAGTTTGTTAGGGTTGAGATATCTATGGAAGGTGTTGAGTAAGCAGTTGACGATAATATTTCAGGAATTCAGAAAGGAGGTCAGAGTCTGTGCATTGTGTTTGTAGCCATAGAGATGTTTAAAATCACCCAGAGAGAGAGTAGAGAGAGGGAAGGCAAGGGAGCGGGGCCACGACCCACCTCCAAGGGATGCTGACATTTAGAGGTTGGATAGGGAAGGAGCTGAGGGAGTGAGAAGGAGTGGCCAAGGAAAACTGGGGGCTCTATTGTCATGGAAACCTGGAAAGGCAGGGCTTCAAGATGGAGCGGTTCAATTGTCCAAGGCTGCTCAGAGGCTGAGTTAGATACGGCTGGAAAAGGATCCATCAGACCTGGCAACTTGGAGGTCGTTGGTGCCCTTGATGAGAAGGTTTCAGTGCAGTGGTGAGGATGGAAGCCCAGTGGAAATGGGTTCAAGTGTGAGTGGGGACCCAACAGCTCCCAAATGCTGTATATGGAGTATAAGTCTCTGAAAAATGGAGAATTCATCACCACAGGAAAATAAGAACCCTCAGTAGGTCATTGGGAGGGGCAGGATGGAGCCTGCCAGAAAGCAGCCAAGGAATAGCTCTTGGAACAAAAGAACGGTTTTCACCTTCTTTGCTCACCGTTGGCGGGGGTGGATATGGTTGTGAGGAAGCTGTTCCAGTGAAGTGCCCTTTTCTGCTTGTAGCTCACAAGTACCATCCATTCAACCAGGGCCTGAAAGGAGAAAATCCTGCCGGACATGTTTGTGGCGACACCACAAGCCTGATCATTTAGACCCCGTCTCAAGACCAGGAGATCATTAGGCGAAAAGCTGGTGGCCCTCAGAGCTACAGCCACTTCATTTCTTGTGTCTGAAGAGTTGCTTTTTTTAAAAAAAGAGTCTTGGACAAAGATTTCTTGATGACAGCGAGCTGAGCCTGGCTGATGTGCACTTGCTTGAAACTGTTTTCTTGCAGTGATAAGAGAAGTTCCCCAGTGTCCTTTCCACATTTCTCCTGTCCAGCAGGAGTGAAAAACATGGCTATGATTGAGAAGTTCCTGGCACCTGGCAGCAAGAAGAGCCCACCCTGTGATGCCAGTGACGTGAAAATGGTCCAGCAGATCTTTATGTTGTAAAGCTGGTACTTATTTATATCTGTGAGTTGGTCGGCCTCTGTGGGTGGCTGTATCCCTTAAGTACTATAATCAGTGCCACACTGCAGTGGTCCCCAGACCTATGAATAGTTACTTCCTAAGTCGTTCTTACATTTCAGGGGTACCTTCTCTACTCAGAATCTAAATTGCGTCGCGAGTAACTGGGTGAGAAGGGAGGTCAGACTTTACATCCCCTAATCTGGTGAGTTACTTCTGGGTCCTCTGGATACGTCCTGCACTGGAGGAGAGCGAGAGCACTTATGTTCCCTGAGCTTCTTCCTTCTCCCTCTTCTTAGGAAGTGAAATAGTGTTGACTGGAACAGACCAAGGAACAGGATTGCTCATATGCCGTGGTCTTCAAAGTGTAATCCCCAGACCAACAGCATCAGAGCCACCTGGGAATTTGCTACATGTGTAATTTTTTCACTCTAACCCAGACGTGCTGTATCCAGAGTGTGTGATGGTAGCGGGGTGCTTCCTAGCAGGCTGTGGTTTAACAAACTCTCCAGGTGGCGCTGTTGCGAGCTGAACATTGAGAAGCACTGTCTTAACCGGAAAGGGGAGAGACTCAGGGTCACTCCAGAATGGGCGAAATTAGTATCACTTGCTGAGAACAGGGTTGACTATGTTGCATGGCAATACAGGCTCCAAACCCACTCTCTGAGGCCCTGGAGACGTCCCCAGTGTGCGCCTGTGCTCAGTAGAAAGGAAAGAGAGGCAGTCGTGGTGGGAATATGAATCGGAGTGGTAGAAACAGAGACAGCTTGAGTAAGATGTGTCAGGTTACAAGGAAAAGAGAAAAATGAAAATATATATTAAAGATGTTTCCAGAAGATGGCCCACAATCCTATATCTAAGACTTTGATGTGTCTTTAGAGATGAGATATTTAACTTTTTCTTTTTTTTAAAATTTATGTAGTTAACTTTGTCTGCACTGGGTCATCGTTACTGCGCGCAGGCTTTCTCTACTTGTGGCAAGCGGGGGCTACACTTCTTTGCAGTGCGTGGGCTTTTCATTGCGGTGGCTTCTCTTGTTGCGGAGCATGGGCTCTAGGTGCATGGGCTTCAGTAGTTGTGGCATGAAGGCTCAGTAGTTGTGGCACATGGGCTTAGTTGCTTCACGGCATGTGGGATCTTCCCAGACCAGGGCTCGAACCCGTGTCCCCTGCATTGGCAGGCGGATTCTTAACCACTGTGCCACCAGGAAGCTCCGAGACATTTAATTTTTATGAAAAATTTTTTTTCATTTCACTGGTTTGGTTTCCTTTTTTAATACTCAAAAATGGTAAGAATTGTTCTGTTCTGCAGAAATTGCTTTGAACATGTTAATGTTTTATTTAACTCAAAAGATCTGTAACACATTTTTGCTTTTATTTGAAGTTGAGAACATTCTTGTTTGACTATGAGGAGGGGAACTTTCTACATTCTTTTAGGAGGAAAGGCGGATCCCTTTCTATCTCTAACATCTGGTTCTCCTCCCACCCCTCATCTGTGATGGATGATAACGACAAGCCTGTCCTGTTTCCACGGGTGTGACTGGGTCTGAATCCCTCTCCACCTGTGTAAGGACATGTAACAAAGGAAGCTGTAGCTGCTGCTGCTTCTTTGGCAGGAAGGAGGGGAGGGGATAAATTACCTCACAGCATTTTTAAAGTGTACAGGCAAGGAAATTAGCTCTCTAAAGATGTCAGTAATTTGCCGAAGAAAATATAAATTGGCAAATGGAAATTTAAAATTTTTTATTTTATTATTTTATTTAAGTATAGTTGATTCACAATGTTGTGTTAATTTCTTCTATACAGTAGTGACTCAGTTATGCATATATATGTGTACATATGTATTATTTTTCATATTCTTTTCCATTATGGTTTATCACAGGATATTGAATAAAGTTCCCTGTGCTATATACAGTGTGACCTTGTTGTTTATCCATCCTATATATATTAGTGTGCCTCTGCTAATCCCAAACTCCTATTCCTTCCCTCTCCTACCCCTGCTTTCCTTTTGCAACCACAAGTCTGTTCTCTATGTCTGTGAGTTTGTTGTTGTTTTGTAGATATGTTGATTTGTATCATATTTTAGATTTCACATATAAGTGCTATCTAATGGTATTTGTCTTTGTCTGACTTACTTCACTTAGTATGATAATCTCTACGTCCATCCATGTTGCTGCACGTGGCATTATTTCATTCTTTTTGATTTATATATAATATTCCATTATATGTATATATATACCACATCTTCTTTATCCAATCATTTGTCGATGTGGAAATTAAAAAATTTTTAAAAGTGAACTTTGATCTTACACCCAGAAATCAAATCCATAGCTAACAGCATAAGTGAAGAACATGAGTTCTTAAAAAATATGTATAAGTCAACTTGTTTTCTGGTTAAAATAACACAGCACTTGTACATTTCCATGACTTTAGTATGAGAAGTGTTGTTGCATCGTCACTTTGCCGCCTTTGATTTGCTGAGTATAACTCGTGTTAAGAGCACATGCATCACTTTCCTGTGCAACATAGATGATTCAATTTACTTTTGACCTTTTCCTCATTAAAATTTTTATCCAGGAATAAAATTATGAAATTGGGGTAGGTTTGCCAGCTTTAGCAAATAAAAATAGAGGGTGCCTAGTTAAATTTGAAATCAGATAAATAATGAATAGGTTTTGTTTTTCTTTTTAATAGAAGTATGTCCCATGTAATATTTGGAACATATTTAGGTTAAAAATTTATTCTTGTCTGAGATTTAAGTTTAACAAGGTGTCCCGTATTTTATATATCAACCCTAAATTCCTAGTAACTCTAGAATTATGTCTCTAAGCACTATAGTCATTGCAAACTGCCTGAGCTATTAATTTAAAAAGTTTCTTGAATTACTTATAGCCTTAGATAAGATTGGCTGTGGGCTATGTACAGTTTTAAGCACCCACTATTTTCACTCCTCAAGAAATGCGGTTAGAATGCAGGGAATGAGAGTGATAGACTTAAAGGGATCAACCCGAAGACGTTCTACATTTTTTACAAAATAACTTTTGAATAGGTAATGCATACACACTTCTTCTTTCCTCTCTCTTAGGTTTTCTAAGTTTATAATAAGTGACCCACTGGTGTATATTTTTTTGTTGTGATGAAATGTACATAACTTGAAATTTGCATCTTAACTCCTTTAAGCGTACAGTTCAGAGGCATTAAGTCCGTTGACATTAATGGGCAACTACTAGCACCATCTACCTCCAGAACTTTTTCATATTGCAAAACTGAATCTCCATACCTATTAAACATTAGCTCCTCATTCCCCCCTCTATACAGCCCCTGGCAAACACCGTTTTATTTTCTCTCTGTATGAATTTGACTGCTCTAGGTGTTTCTACCTTTCGGCTCTTGTGAATAATGCTATGAACATGGGTGTACAAATATCTCTTTGAGGCCCTACTTTTAACTTTTTTGTGTGTACACCCAGAAGGGAAATTGGTGGGTCATGTGGTACTCCCGGGTTTCCTTTTTTTGAGGCACTGCTGTAGTGTTTGCACCTGTGGCATTTTACATTCTTACCAGCAGTGCTCGAGGGTTCCAGCTCCTCTGCATCCTCGAGGACACTTGTCACTTTCTGGGTGGTTTTTTTATTTTTTATTTTTTTGCGGTACGCGGGCCTCTCACTGTTGCGACCTCTCCCGTTGTGGAGCACAGGCTCCGGACGCGCAGGCTCAGCGGCCATGGCTCACGGGCCCAGCCGCTCCGCGGCATGTGGGATCTTCCCGGACCGGAGCACAAACCCGTGACCCCTGCATCGGCAGGCGGACCCTCAACCACTGCGCCACCAGGGAAGCCCTCTGGGTTGTTTTGATCGTAGCCATCCTAATGACTGTGAGGTGAACACCTCTTATTTTGTTCAGTGTTCATCAGACAGGATGATGAGCGTGTTTTAGGTTCTCACAAGATGCTTTTTGAATAGAATTGCATTTTGGTGTTTTTGTTGTTGCGTGCTGTCTCCAGTAGTTAAAAAAGAGAAAACAGTACTAGCTCTTTACATTTCTTTAAATACTAGTAAACTTGAAACCTAAGTTCTTACAGTGTCTTACAGCCTCTAACAGCCCTCAGAGAAGATTTCTTCTCATTTCATTGGTGCCCTTAGGTACCTTTGCGTATAGAAAACCTGAGCACGTGATTGGTCTGGGAGAGCTACTGAGTCACGCGAATCCACATTCTTCCTCTTCCCTTCTGGATAGGAACACCTTCTGTGTTCCTATTTTATAACAGGTTCCCGTAACATTTATCATTGATTCTGTGGTTGTCTTAAGGTTTACTCTTTTTTAAGTGAATTGTATATTAGATATAAAAATAGTTTAAATTCCTCCTATTTTACTCTTCTTACATTCTGTTAATCAACATTTGGCATCTGTGGACTTAAAAATATTTCAGCTTGATTTCAAAATTCATTATTACTTTGTGATTAAATTGAGCATTATCATATAATGGCTTTTGGAAATATTTTATAGGTACTTTATTCAACAAAGGTCATTATTAGAATTTTGAGTTTTATGCTTTTAAATGGATCCTGGAGTCAGCGATTTTTTAGATTTTGGGTCGTCTGAATTCATGAGCGTTGTGCTAACCATTTTGGCCTGCAGTGGTTTCTTTTAAGCTAATTTATTCTGGTTTCTCTCTGTGCTTTGAGACTTTAAATGGCTAACTTCGCATGAAACAAGCTTGCACCAGGACCATCTGGTGTATCAAGGTGACCGATTCTCAACTTATTTAATTAAATGTTTCTTTCTTGAATGTTCTCTGCTATATGCGTAGGCACATACTTACCTTTATCTAGATATCTTGGATTGCATCTTAGATTTAAGATAAGGTCATCGCTTCTCAGTTTTTGGCTCCTTGTTTCACAGAATGTGATGACGATGGTCATTTCAGGCAAATTATAAAATCATGCCATGATAAAACCTCTTTTTTTACTTTGTCCTAACTTGCCAGTACTAGTACAAGAAATGTGACCCCAAACTCTTCTCGTTTATGAATCCCCAATACCGAGCTTTGAAATTCTTGGAAGTGCTGGGTTGGATTTTAGGCTGAGTTAGCGTCAGGGTTTGTGCAGCCTCATGTGTTCTGTTCAGCCTTCTCCCTGATGGCGCCCGTGGGAAGCTGTGTGGGTGGCTGTTAGATCGCATTTATGTTCCCAGCATGGCTGTTTGTTTGGCCTCGGGAGCCAGCAGAGCACAATGCGGGAAAAGCACTACAGTAAAAGGTGGTTTTGAGTTAATAGCCCCTTTGTCTTTCTTCATTTCCTGATTTTAAATAGTACCATCTGCCCTGTTTTAACTACCTCACTGCTTACTGTTGCAAGGATAAATAAGATATTATTTGCAAAGACTTTTTGTAAATTCAAAAGCCCGATACACAAGTAATTTTTATGTATTAATTTGGAGAAATGGGTTAATATGCCACCTACTTAAGATGAGAGAATTAAAATAATTTACATTAAGTGGTGTTTTTATGATTTCAAATTGTTTTACGTATAGGCCTCATTTGAACATTTTAACACTGTCCTGAAGTAGGAAGAGACGCAGATATTACCAGACCTATTCTGGGAATAAGGAAACTGAGGGTGTTGGTACCCTAGCTGACATTCCAGCATCAGGAGACTCGGGGTTAAGACCCCAGGGCTTTGCTCCAGCCCTGGGTCACTGTCACCACCTCTGCTTTCCCGTAATGCTCCTGGATAGGTGTAAGAAAGTCATCATTTGGTAGTTTTGTATTATTTGCTTTCAGCTGAGCCCTGAAACATAGGCAGAGGTAGAGCTGCTTGGGTTGAAGCAAGAGACAAGGGACTGAGGGGCCTGTAGCTTTAACCCTGGAACCATTTCAGTGGACTCTGTCTCTGCTTTGTCTCTATGACCATTCTAGGAAAATAAGTAGCCAGTGGCCTTTCCATATATGATGCTTGTAATAGCTTCTTGAATCAGAAATTTAAACTTCCTAGTGACCAAGAATACATATCAGGAAGGGCTCAGTGGCAGCAGTCTGCTGGGGCACAGGGGAGGAATGTGGGCTGTTTGCATGGCAAACACTATTTTTACGTGGATTGGCCATTTATTGGGGGGTAACGTGGTGGGAGGAGTTTCTGGAAGGAGCAGGGGGACAGGAAGGCTTGGAATTACCATGGCCTCTTGTATTATTTAACTTGACTTGTTTCCCCAAATAGATTGTTCTTCAGGACTTTTCAAGGACCTTGCGTAAGGCTTATTTGTATATCTCACGAGGTCCTACAAGGTGTTCTGCAAATATCCGAGTGACCAAATGAATAAAACATAGGAGGAAAGTCCTGGAATACTTTAATAGTTTATCTTAAAGACTAATTTAGTAGTAGACTTTACTCTAAATTTTTTGAGTACCAATTATATGCTAGATACAGTTCTAGAGACTCAGGATAACTAGTGAACAAAACAGGTTCCTATCCTCTTGGAACTTGCGTTTCTGTTTTAGTTTAAAACATACAGATACAAAAATCAGGAAGGAATTAATTGTTAAAGATGTTTATTCTGATTACAACTTGCTTGAGGAAACTGTCAGTATGTTTTATATATTTACCTTAATGAATGACTTAGGTACTTTTTAAAAAGCTTTGGTAATAATGAATGTGTATGTAAATGTATGTATGTGTAGTTACCAGTAAATTAGATTGTTAGGATTTGGTTCTAGGGATCATACAGCTTTTAGTTTTTCAATTTTCTCCAGAATTTTATGGCAGAGAGATTGATAAAGGGTCCATCGTGTTCCATGAGCTCCATGTTATCCATTTATCGCTTAGTGCGTAAGAAGTATATTAATCAGATATGAATTAAGCACACACTAATTTAACTTTAAATCTCAGTGTACCAGTGGGACAGTTGAAAACATTTCTGTGTTCCCTTTTATAGCAGGGCAATCGCACAATTAAAATTGGCAAGCACGTCACCTGTTTTCTTAATCCTTTATTTTTTTCTTCATTTTTCTCAAAATACAAAAGATCAATAAAAAAAGGAGATAAAGAGTGTGTTCACAAATTTTCTGATTTGTTTATAATTCATATTATTTTAGGATATGTTCGAATGGATTTCATCTAAAGGGTTCACTGGATTTATATAAGATAGCATCTTAACCCTTGGTCCGTACTCCTGACAGCCTGTGTGGTATAGCAGTTTAGAGCTAAGTCTGGGAGCTGGTGCAAATCCCAGTCTGGCTTTTTTTGGGGGATAAAAGTGCACACTGGTGTTAGAGTCAGCTCAAAAATTGAATTTAGAAAAAGCAATAATGCTTTTGTAGCCCGACTGAGCCAGATGGAAGGCGATGGTGCCAAGGGACTCCCAGCGGGTGGCAGAGCATTATTCGTATAGACCTGGTTTGGGGATGCCTCTTCTTGCAGCTATACCTGGAAACAGACTATTTGCCATTCATCTGTGAAGTGGCTGCTTGGCTCTTCTAAGTCTGCAAGGTTGCAAACAGTGAGCAGGTCCTTAGTGTGCTGAGAGTTCAGAATCCAAAGTTAAGAGACAATGGGAATAGATAAAAAAGGATAAAAGTTAGTAAAATCTCCCTGGAATTGACTGGTATCTATAAACAAAGGTATAGAATAGACAGCTGCAAACAATGACGTTTTTATAGGTTAAGGAAAAAGAAAGAAACTAGAGGGGCTAATGAGTAGAAACTTATAATCTGTATCTCTGGACATGGTGCCTTTTAAAAACTGAAGAGACTCCCTAAAGACTATTATCTTGGTAAAAGAAAAAGGAATGCCTAGAAATTATAGTAGTTTTATTTCTGGCTCTTATTCTTTCATTTTCTGAGAAGCTGTTTCTTGTTTTATTATTAAGGATTTAGAAGTTTACATATAGTATTTCAGTAACATTTGCTTATATATTTTTATGTTATATTGACAGTTGAACATAAAACTAACCTAGACACTAATTACAGTTTCATTTTAGAGAGTCTTTCAGAAAAAATCATCTTCCCTTTTTCTGCCCAACCTCCATCTCTATTACTTCTCCCTTCATAGTCCTTTACATTGCCACCAGAGTCATCTTTCTGATTATTTCACTTTCTTGCTCAGAAACTTTTCTTGGTGGTTCTCTATTTTCTATAGAACTAAGCCTGAACTCCTCGGTATACTTTCCAACTTGGTTGGTAGGGTGTGGTGTGGTATGTGTGTGGTTTATTTATTTATTATTTTAAAATATTTATTGATTTATTTTTATTTTGGTTGTGCCAGGTCTTAGTTGCAGTACACATGCTGGATCTAGTTCCCTGACCAGGGATCCAGTCTGGGCCCCCTGCATTGGGAGCACAGAGTCTTACCCACTGGACAACCAGGGAAGTCTTCCTTTGTGTGTGTGTGCGGGGGGGGGGGGGTGTTTTTTTATCTATTTATTTAAAAATTTTTTAAACTTAATGTTATTTATTTTTTTTATACAGCTGGTTCTTATTAGTCATCAGTTTTATACACATCAGTGTATACATGTCAATCCCAATCTCCCAATTCATCACACCACCACCACCACCCCTGCCACTTTCCCCCCTTGGTGTCCATACGTTTGTTCTCTACATCTGTGTCTCAATTTCTGCCCTGCAAACCGGTTCATCTGTACCATTTTTCTAGATTCCACATATATGCGTTAATATACGATATTTGTTTTTCTCTTTCTGACTTACTTCACTCTGTATGACAGTCTCTAGATCCATCCACGTCTCAACAAATGACCCAATTTCGTTCCTTTTTATGGCTGAGTAATATTCCATTCTATAAATATACCACATCTTCTTTATCCATTCATCTGTCGGTGGGCATTTAGGTTACTTCCATGAGCTGGGTATTGTAAATAGTGCTGCAATGAACACTGAGGTGCATGTGTCTTTTTGAATTATGGTTTTCTCTGGGTATATGCCCAGTAGTGGGATTGCTGGATCATATGGTAATTCTATTTTTAGCTTTTTAAGGAACCTCCGTACTGTTCTCCATAGTGGCTGTATCAACTTACATTCCCACCAACAGTGCAAGAGGGTTCCCTTTACTCCACACCCTCTCCAGCATTTGTTGTTTGTAGATTTTCTGATGATGCCCATTCTAACTGGTGTGAGGTGATACCTCATTGTAGTTTTGATTTGCATTTCTGTAATAATTAGTGATGTTGAGCAGTTTTCATGTGCTTCTTGGTCATCTGTATGTCTTCTTTGGAGAAATGTCTATTTAGGTCTTCTGCCCATTTTTGGATTGGGTTGTTTGTTTTTTTGATATTGAGCTGTTTATAAATTTTGGAGATTAATCCTTTGTCCGTTGATTCGTTTCAGAATATTTTCTACCATTTTGAGGGTTGTCTTTTTGTCTTGTTTATGGTTTCCTTTGCTGTGCAAAAGCTTTGAAGATTCATTAGGTCCCATTTACTTATTTTTGTTTTTATTTCCATTACTCTAGGAGGTGGATCAAAACAGATTTTGCTGTGATTTATGTCAAAGAGTGTTCTTCCTGTGTTTTCCTCTAAGAGTTTTACAGTGTCCGGCCTTACATTTAGGTCTCGAATCCATTTTGAGTTTATTTTTGTGTATGGTGTTAGGGAGTGTTCTAATTTCATTCTTTTACATGGAGCTGTCCAGTTTTCCCAGCACCACTTATTGAAGAGACTGTCTTTTCTCCATTGTATATCCTTGCCTCCTTTGTCATAGATTAGTTGACCATAGGTGCATAGGTTTATCTCTGGGCTTTCTATCTTGTTCTATTGATCTATGTTTCTGTTTTTGTGCCAGTACCATATTGTCTTGATTACTGTAGCTTTGTAGTATAGTCTGAAGTCAGGGAGCCTGATTCCTCCAGCTCCATTTTTTTCCCTCAAGACTGCTTTGGCTATTCAGGGTCTTTTTTGTCTCCATACAAATTTTGAGATGATTTGTTCTAGTTCTGTAAAAAATGCCATTGGTAATTTGATAGGGATTGCATTGAATCTGTAGATTGCTTTGGGTAGAATAGTCATTTTCACAATATTGATTCTTCCAATCCAAGAACATGGTATATCTCTCCATCTGTTGGTATCATCTTTAATTTCTTTCATCATCTTATAGTTTTCTGCATACAGGTCTTTGGTCTCCCTAGGTAGGTTTATTCCTAGGTATTTTATTTTTTTTGTTGCAATGGTAAATGGGAGTGTTTCCTTAATTTCTCTTTCAGATTTTTCATCATTAGTGTATAGGAATGCAAGAGATTTCTGTGCATTAATTTTGTATCCTGCAACTTTACCAAATTCATTGATTAGCTCTAGTGGTTTTTTGGTGGCATCTTTAGGATTCTCTCTGTATAGTATCATGTCATCTGCAAACAGTGACAATTTTACTTCTTCTTTTCCAATTTGTATTCCTTTTATTTCTTTTTCTTCAGTGATTTCCGTGGCTAGGACTTTCAAAACTATGTTGAATAATAGTGGTGAGAATGGACATCCTTGTCTTGTTCCTGATCTCAGAGGAAATGCTTTCAGTTTTTCACCATTGAGAATGATGTTTGCTGTGGGTTTGTCATATAGTGACCTTTATTATATTGAGGTAGGTTCCCTCTATGCCCACTTTCTGGAGAGTTTTTATCATAAATGGGTGTTGAATTTTGTCAAAAGCTTTTTCTGCATCTCTTGAGATGATCATATGTTTTTTATTCTTCAGTTGGTTAATATGGTGTATCACATTGATTGATTTGCGTATATTGAAGAATCCTTGCATCCCTGGGATAAATCCCACTTGATCATGGTGGATGATCCTTTTAATGTGTTGTTGGATTCTGTTTGCTAGTATTTTGTTGAGTATTTCTGCATCTATATTCATCAGTGATATTGTAATTTTCGTTTTTTGTAGTATTTTTGTCTGGTTTTGGTATCAGGGTGATGGTGGCCTCATAGAATGAGTTTGGAAGTGTTCCTTCCTCTGCAAGTTTTTGGAAGAGTTTGAGAAGGATGGGTGTTAACTCTTTTCTAAATGTTTGATAGAATTCACCTGTGAAGCCATCTGGTCCTGGACTTTTGTTTGTTTGAAGATTTTCAATCACTGTTTCAATTACATTACTTGTGATTGGTCTGTTCATATTTTCTGTTTCTTCCTGGTTCAGTCTTGGAAGGTTATACCTTTCTAAGAATTTGTCCATTTCTTCTAGGTTGTCCATTTTATCGACATAGAGTTGCCTGTAGTAGTCTCTTAGGATGCTTTGTATTTCTGCGGTGTCTGTTGTAACTTCTTTTTCATTTCTAACTTCATTGATTTGAGTCTTCTCTCTCTTTTTCTTCATGAGTCTGGCTAATGGTTTATCCATTTTCTTTATCTTCTCAAAGAACCAGCTTTTAGTTTTATTGATCTTTGCTATTTTTTTCTTTGTTTCTATTTCATTTATTTCTTCTCTGACCTTTATGCTTTCTTTCCTTCTGCTAAGTTTGGGTTTTGTTTGTTCTCCTTTCTCTAGTTCCTTTAGGTGTAAGGTTAGATTGTTTATTTGAGATTTTTCTTGTTTCTTGAGGTAGGCTTGTATAGCTATAAACTTCTCTCTTAGAACTGCTTTTGCTGCATCCATTAGGTTTTGGATCGTCGTGTTTCCATTGTCATTTCTCTAGGTATTTTTTGACTTCCTCTTTCATTTCTTCAGTGATCTTTTGTTTATTTAGTAATGTATTGTTTAGTCTCTGTGTGTTTGTGTTTTTTATGTTTTTTTCCTTCTAATTCATTTCTAATCTCATAGCATTGTGGTCAGAAAAACTGCTTGATATGATTTCAATTTTCTTAAATTTACTGAGGCTTGATTTCTGACCCAAGATGTGATCTATCCTGGAGAATGTTCCATGCGCACTTGAGAAGAAAGTGTAGTCTGCTGTTTTTGGATGGAATGTCCTATAAATATCAATGAAATCTATCTGGTCTATTGTGTCATTTAAAGCTTCTGTTTCCTTATTTATTTTCATTTTGGATGATCTGTCCATTGGTGTAAGTGAGGTGTTAAAGCCCCCCACTATTACTGTGTTACTGTCGATTTCCTGTTTTATAGCTGTTAGCAGTTGCTTTATGTATTGTGGTGCTCCTGTTTTTGGCGCATATATATTTATAATTGTTATATCTTCTTGGATTGATCCCCTGATCATTATGTAGTGTGCTTCCTTGTCTCTGGTAACATTCTTTATTTCAAAGTCTATTTTATCTGATATGAGTATAGCTACTGCAGCTTTCTTTTGATTTCTATTTGCATGGAATATCTTTTTCCATCCCCTCACTTTCAGTCTGTATGTGTCCCTAGGTCTGAAGTGGGTCTCTTTTAGACAGCATATGTATGGGTCTTGTTTTTGTATCCATTCAGCGAGCCTGTGTCTTTTGGTTGGAGCATTTAATCCATTCACGTTTAAGGGAATTATTGATATGTATGTTCCTATGACCATTTTCTTAATTGTTTTGGGTTTGATTTTGTAGATCCTTTTCTTCTCTTGTGTTTCCCACGTAGAGAAGTTCCTTTAGCATTTGTTGTAGAGCTGGTTTGGTGGTGCTGAATTCTCTTAGCCTTTGCTTGTCTGTAATGCTTTTGATTTCTCCATTGAATCTGAATGAGATACTTGCCGGGTAGAGTAATCCTGGTTGTAGGTTCTTCCCTTCCATCACTTTATCATGCCACTCCCTTCTGGCTTGTAGAGTTTCTGCTGAGAAATCAGCTGTTAACCTTATGGGAGTTTCCTTGTATGTTATTTTTTTGTTTTTTCCCTTGCTGCTTTCAATAGTTTTTCTTTGTCTTTAATTTTTGCCAATTTGATTACTATGTGTCTTGGCATGTTTCTCCTTGGGTTTATCCTGTATGTGACTCACTGTGCTTCCTGGACTTGGGTGGCTATTTCCTTTCTCATGTTCGGGAAGTTTTCGACTATAATCTCTTCAAATATTTTCTCGGGTCCTTTCTCTCTCTCCTCTCCTTCTGGGACCCCTATAATGCAAATGTTGTTCCGTTTAATGTTGTCCCAGAGGTCTCTTAGGCTGTCTTCATTTCTTTTCATTCTTTTTTCTTTATTCTGTTCCTCAGCAGTGAATTCCACCATTGTGTCTTCCAGGTCACTTATCAGTTCTTCTGCCTCAGTTATTCTGCTATTGATTCCTTCTAATGTAGTTTTCATTTTGGTTATTGTATTGTTCATCTCTGTTTGTTTGTTCTTTAATTCTTTTAGGTCTTTGTTAAATGTTTGTTGCATCTTCTCGATCTTTGCCTCTATTCTTTTTCTGAGGTCCTGGATCATCTTCACTGTCATTATTCTGAATTCTTTTTCTGGAAGGTTGCCTATCTCAACTTCATTTGGTTGTTTTTCTGGGGTTTTATCTTGTTTCTTCATCTGGTACATAGCCCTCTGCCTTTTCCTCTTGTCTATCTTTCTTTGAATGTGGTTTTTGTTCCACAGGCTGCAGGACTGTAGTTCTTCTTGCTTCTGCTCTCTGCCTCTGGTGGATGAGGCTATCTAAGAGGCTTGATGGGAGGGAGTGTTGGTGGGTAGAGCTTACTGTTGCTCTGGTGGGAAGAGCTCAGTAAATCTTTAATCCATTTGACTGTTGATGGGAAGGGCTGGGTTCCCTCCCTGTTGGTTGTTTGGCCAGAGGTAACCCAACACTGGAGCCTACCTGAGCTCTTTGGTGGGGCTAATGACAGACTCTGGGAGGGCTCATGCCAAGGAGTACCTCCCAGAACTTCTGCAGTGTCCTTGTTCCCACAGTGAGCCACAACTCCCCCTCACCCCCCCGCCTCTGCAGGAGACCCTCCAACACTAGCAGGTAGGTCTGGTTCAGTCTCCCCGGGGGTCACTGCTGCTTCCCCTGGGTCCCGATGCATACACTACTTTGTGTGTGCTCTCCAAGAGTGGAGTCTCTGTTTCTCCCACTTTTGTCGAAGTCCTGCAATCAAATCCAAGTAACCTTTAAAGTCTGATTCTCTAGGAATTCCTTCTCCCGTTGCTGGACCCCCAGGTTGGGAAGCCTGAAGTGGGGCTCAGAACCTTCACTCCAGTGGGTGGACTTCTGTGGTATAAGTCTTCTCCAGTCTGTGAGTCACCCACCCAGCAGTTATGGGATTTGATTTTACTGTGATTGTGCCCCTCCTACCGTCTCACTGTGGCTTCTCCTTTGTCTTTGGATGTGGGGTATCTTTTTTGGTAAGTTCCAGTGTCTTCCTGTCGATGATTGTCCCGCAGGTAGTTGTGATTCTGGTGTTCTCGCAAGAGGGAGTGAGAGCACATCCTTCTAGTCTGCCATCTTGGTTCCTCTCGAGGGACCCCTATAATTCTAATGTTGGTGTGTTTAATGTTGTCCCGGAGGTCTCTGAGGCTGTCCTCAATACTTTTCTTTTTTCTTTATTCTGCTCTGCAGTAGTTATTTCCTGTATTGTATCTTTCAGGTCACTTATCCGTTCTTCTGCCTCTGTTATTCTTCTCTTGATTCCTTCTAGAGAATTTTAAATTTCATTTTAAACTTCATTTCACTTTTTAATTTCAGTGATGTTGTTCATCATTGTTTGTTTGCTCTTTAGTTCTTCTAGGTCCTTATTAAATATTTCTTGTATTTTCTCCATTCTATTTCTAAGATTTTGGATCATCTTTACTATCATTACTCTGAATTCTTTTTCAGGTAGACTGCCTATTTCCTCTTCATTTGTTTGGTCTGGTGGGTTTTTACCTTTCTCCTTTATCTGCTCCATATTTCTCTGTCTTCTCATTTTGCTTAACTTAGTGTGTTTGGGGTCTCCTTTTCATAGCCTGCAGGTTTGTAGTTCCCATTGTTTTTGGTGTCTGCCCCCAGTGGGTATGGTTGGTTCAGTGGGTTGTGTAGGCTTCCTGGTGGAGGGGACTGGTTCCTGTGTTCTGGTGGATGAGGCTGGATCTTGTCTTTCTGGTGGGCAGGGCCGTGTCCGGTGGTGTGTTTTCGGGTGTCTGTGAACTTGGTATGATTTTAGGCAGCCTCTCTGCTAATGGGTGGGGCTGTGTTCCTGTCTTGCTAGTTGTTTGGCGTGGGGTGTCCAGCCCTGGAGCTTTCTGGCCATTGAGTGGAGCTGGGTCTTAGCATTGAGATGGCGATCTCTGGGGGAGTTCTCGCCGTTTGATATTACGTGGGGCCGGGAGGTCTCTGGTGGACCAATGTCCTGAACTCGGCTCTCCCGCCTCAGAGGCTCAGGCCTGACACCGGCCGGAGCACCAAGACCCTGCCAGCCACACGGCTTCTCTAGGAGACGGTCCTTTGGAGGTTTTAGGAACAGTTGGCCATTGCATTTCATAGGACCAGTTGCATGTTACGTAGGACCTGCCAGCAGCAGAGAATCTTCTACTAGCCGTGGCCCAGGGGTTAGAAACTTTGGGAGCTTCCTGTATAAAATTTGAAACTTGCCAATTACACGGAGGACATGGAGAGATGGAAGAAGGAGACAGCCACTCCAGATGGGTAGGAGGCAGGTTTGACAACATGCAAGGGAATCTACGAGGCTTTTCTTGGGTGCCACAAACCAACTAGATCTTGGCATCCACCCGCCAGAATCTCAGCAGTTTAGAGAGGCCTTTATGCAGTTCAGTCGTGTATCCCATCCAGATGGTCTCAGCAACACCTTCCCCCCTCAAGACTGCATTCTTGAACCACAAGATGCATGTTTAATAAAAATACACAGTTATCATAGTAGGATATGTCTGGTAAATGATGTACGATGCAAACAGTAAGCCAAAGAAAGTTGGAGTGACTGTCGACTTGAAAACAAGAAGTAGTGTTAGCGGTTAGGAGGAATATCTCATTGTGACTGAATGGTCGGTACAGTAGGTAGGTGTAACAGTTGTAAGTGTATGTGTGTCTAATAATAGAGTTTCATAACATATGGAGTCAGAAATGACAGGACTGAAGGGAGAAATAGATACATCATAGTTGGAAACACATCTCTAGTAACTGATATAACCAGACGAAAAAAATCAGTAAGGATGTAGAAGATCCAAACAACATTCAAAGCCATCTTAATCTAATTGATATTTGTGGGACACAGTATCCAACAACTGCAGAATACTCATTATTTTCAAGTGCGTATAGAATCTTCCCCAAGTAGACCATATACTGGACTATAAAACTTGTTTCAGTAGATTTCAAAAGATTGAAAACTTAACAGAATATGTTCTCTGACCACAGTGGAGTTAAATTAAAAACCAACAATAATGAAACATCTAAGAAGGCCCCAGATATCTGCCAAATATTCATGAGTCAAGAAATCGAAAAAGAAAATTGGAAATATTTTGAATTAAACAATAAAAAACAACATATCAGAATTAGAAAAAAACTTATGCTAGATGGAGCCCTAGTAGTCCTTAGAGGGAAAGTTATAGCTTTAAATGTTTATGTTAGGAAAGAGAAAGAAAGGTCTAAAATGCTTGATCTAATAAGCTCATACCTTCATAACTTAGGAAACTGTTTAGCAGTCGTAACAATCAGAAGGATAGGCTGCACCATGGTAACAAAACCCCAAGATCTCATTGGCTTTATCCACCAAAGTTTATTTTTTGCTCCTACTTTCTGTCCAATGGGAATTGAATTTTTGCTCATTCTAGACACTCAGGTTCCCTGGCTGATGGGCTCTTCAGCTGCGCATGTGCTCCTGTGCAGCAAAGGAGGGAAAAGGTATCAGATCATGAACTGTCCCTCAAAGCTTCCACCTGGAGGTGACGCATTTCATTGGGGAAAACAAGTCCTATGGCCACACCTAACTTCAAAGAGAAAAGGGAGATGCAATCCTATGGTAAACCTAGAAGGAAGAGAAATGGAATATTTGTGAATAACTCAGGAAATCTTACATGGAAGATGACAGATAAAACATAAAACAGCATGAAAACATATGAACGAGAGTTGCTCAGGCTGAAGCTCGGATGGCAGGGCTAGAAACTCTCCCTGAAGGCACCCTCAGGGGTCTCCTAGGGCTTTGTAGCTTATAGCTGGAAAACCTCTGCTTTAAAGAAAATCCGGAGAACAAAATCCTAACAATCCGGAGAACTAGTTTTAGGGTTCAAAGGTGTGTACCAAAAACGTATTGAGCTGAACTGATTTCACAATAGATACTGTCGATTTTGAAGCAATTCATTGACTTTGTTTAATTTTTTTTTTTTTTTTTTTTTTCGGTACGGGGGCCTCTCACTGTTGTGGCCTCTCCCGTTGCGGAGCACAGGCTCCGGACGTGCAGGCTCAGCAGCCGTGGCTCACGGGCCCAGCCGCTCCGCGGCATGTGGGATCCTCCCGGACCGGGGCACGAACCCGCGTCCCCTGCATCGGCAGGCGGACTCTCAATCACTGCGCCGCCAGGGAAGCCCCTTGTTGAATTTTTATATTTCTTCTTATCCTTGGTATTTCATTATTATTTTATTAATATATAATATTAATATAATATTGTTATCTATGCTTTAATATGTTAGACGATTACTATGGTAAAATAAGTACACTGTTAAAAGGTAGAGACAGTGTACTTTTTCCAGCTTTATTGATGTATAATAGGTATACAAAATGCACATAATTAACGTATATAATTTGGTGAGTTTGGACATATGTAAACATGTGTTACTGTGACTACAATCCAGGTAGTAAACATGTCCATCAACTTCAAAAGTTTCTTTGTGTCTTTTGTTGTTGTTTTGTTTTTGCCCTCCCTCCCTCCCTTCCTTCCTTCCCTTCTTTCCTGATAAGAACACCTAACATGAGATATAAAAATTAACAAATTCCAAAGTGTGCAATATCTTCTTGTGAACTACAGACTGTAGGCAGTATGTTGTACAGCAGATCTCAGGAACTTACTCCTCTTGTGTAACTGTAACTTTGCATTTTAAAATCTATGTGTTAGAGGTTGGTGGTGATATGGGTGGTATTTGGCATATGGCAGGGCTCATCAATGCCCAAATCCCGGCTTGCTCTCTGTTCTCCCTTCTTGTGGAGTTCCTGGGACAGCATAGACCAGGAAAATGGCAATCTGAGAAGCAAAATGTCATCTTTTAATAAACAGGAGGCTGTGTTGGAGTGGCTTGAATCTGTGTCTTGGGACCAGTGAAGTCAAGTGGTTCTGCATAGAAAGTTAGCCAGGAATGATGTCCAGTTCCCAAGAAGAACACTGAGTCGCATCACACACTCTGATGCACAGAACCAAGAAAAGAGACATGAGAGGATGGGTTTATACCTTCTTAAGGTACACTGACCTGGCCTGGTAGGCTGATTGCCCTGGGCTTTGGCCAATTAGATTAGCAAATTCTCCTGGGCTGGAGGATGTGGGAACAGGCAGAGCTTGGAGATTGGTGGATCAGAGTGTACCTAATGTGGGAAGAAGGGCAGAAGTGGTGCCTCTCCCCGCAAGATTTTAAGGAGATTTCCCCAAAGGCAAACGATTTGTTTCTTTCTTTTAAATTTCTAAAATCTGTTTTCAGTTAAAAGGGAAAGGTTTTCCTTTATTCTATGATATATAATAAGCTTGACATATTTTTATCCTCTAATTTGTTATTTTTATCATTTATCATTATACCATAATTTATCATTATGAGCAGTAGTAAAGACAATTTTTCCTCCCTTTTAAGAGTCTATACAGTATATGCTGTAAAACTTCATCACAACAGGTTTTTTTACTATTTTTAGGCAGTATGAATCCGAAAATTTATTAAAATTGAGATTTTTAAAATAACATCTAAGTATTTATATTATGTTTAAACTTTATATGACATTTGTCAGATATTTTACTGTCCCAGTTCATAGTCAATGGTGTTGTCCAGATATATAACTAAAAAAAACTTTCAAAGAAAATTTAAGGAGCAGCCAGTAGATGGCAGCGTGGCATTGCACTTGAAATGAAGCTCGGCAAACGACATTATTTCAGCTGCAGTTTGGCACTATTGAGGCAAGATGACTTCGTATTTCAGTTAGAAAGCTACATTTTAATCAACAACCAAATAGCTTTTTTTTTTTTTTTTTTTTTTTGCGGTACGCGGGCCTCTCACTGTTGTGGCCTCTCCCGTTGCGGAGCAACAGGCTCCGGACGCGCAGGCTCAGCGGCCATAGCTCACGGGCGCAGCCGCTCCGCGGCATGTGGGATCTTCCCGGACCGGGGCACGAACCCTGTGCCCTGCATCGGCAGGCGGACTCACAACCACTGCGCCACCAGGGAAGCCCCCAAATAGCTTTTAAGTGAGTTCCGAGCAAGCAGTTTCTTCCCTGCTTACAATCTGTATTTGCATCATTTTAGGCATAGTAGCTTTGCCTACGAGATAGCCAGCATCCTGCGGTTAGGAATAACATGCTATAACTTTTCTCTCTTCTTTCCACGATGCTTAGCACAGTGCAAGGCACATAATTGCTCAACTACTTGATCATGAGCACTTTAGCTCAAAAATTATTCAAATATTTTATTTATTTATTTTATTTATGCCGCACTGTGAGGCACGTGGAATCTTTGTTCCCCGACCAAGGATCGAACCTATGCAGTGGAAGCGTGGAATCTTAACCACTGGACTGCCAGGGGAGTCCCCTGTTATTATGCTTTCTATTCAAAGTATAGTCCTGTAAATTCCTATATGGTCTGTAAAGACACACACATGCGTGCAACACACACAAATGTAGCTCTGTGACCATGCTGCATAATAGAATTTTATGTTAGAAACTTTAACATATAAGCCTTCCTTGTTCTTCTACCCCATCTCTCCTCTGCTTTCAGGCAAACTTAATACAAGTGCTGGCTGCCTGCCCTTGTCTACACTTCTTGCCAACCACTGACTGCTGTACATCCACTTCCATTTGTCTTTTGCTCTCATCCCGCTACCAAACTGCTCTTGCTGAAGTTTACGGTTATCTCCCTGTGGCTAAATCCAGGGGACACACTGCAAGGAACACTCATGTTCCTTGCCCTCTGTGACTTCCCATACTTGGTCCCTGTGCTTACCACTATTCTACATTTTCCTAAATTTCCTTTTCTAGCAGCAGCTGCTCAGCATTCATGAAATTCCTTCTCTTCTCCTGTCTGAGCCAAATGTGTAAGTCCCTCAGGTCACTGTCATCTCTGACACCTTTCTCTCAGGTCCCCCATCGTGCCACCAGCTTCTCTCTCTCTCCATCACAGTGGCTCCCCCCAGCCACGCCCCCCTTTGCACCTAGGTCTCTTAACTGGCTCTCTAATGTCCAGACTCACTTTCCGCCAATCCCGTCTCTGCATCTCTCCAGAGACAGCTTTTCAAAAGCAACCTCACTTCTGTTAGTTAGACCACTCCCAAAGCTCTCCATTGCCCTGAAGAACGACTGTCAAATCCTTACCGTGTATTCTAACAGCAGTATTCTAACTGCTGCCGTGTATTCTAACCGACCTACATTTTTAGCTCAAGCCTGCGCCCTTCTCCTCCACTCAGGGCGCTCCAGACCCAGTAGCTGTTTTTTCCATTTCCAGGAACGCCCTCTGCTACCTGCCTGCAGAGCTTGCAGCAGTTCTCTGTGCCTGGTTCTCTTTCAGGGGCCCCAGCCCTATCTCAGTTTAAATGTCTCCTCCTCAAGAACTCCTTCCCTGTCTCTCACAGGCCACCTCAGGGCCTCCTCCTGTGACAAGTTCTCATTTCATTTGGCTTTTATTTCAGAGCCTTCATCACAATTCCAGTTAAATAAAATTTTATATTGTCATATGTTCCTTCCTAGACTGTAAGCTGTTACTACCTGGTTCTCTGTTGTATCCTCCCTCTTAGCAAAATTCCTGGAACAGACCAGGCTGGTATAAACATAGGATAAGCTGCATTTAATAAATACCTCAGGAATTTTAGAACATTTTATTCTCAATTTCTAAAGCTTAGCTTTTCATTGTTTTTTGTTGTTGTTGTTTAATTTTATTTATTATTTATTTTTATTTTTGGCTGTGTTGGGTCTTCGTTGCTGCGCACCGGCTTTCTCTAGTTGCGTTGAGCGGGGGCTACTCTTTGTTGCGGTGTGTGGGCTTCTCATTGCGGTGGCTTCACTTGTTGCGGAGCACGGGCTCTAGGCACATGCACTTCAGTAGTTGTGGCATGCGGGCTCCAGTAGTTGTGGCTCGTGGGCTCTAGAGTGCAGGCTTGGTAGTTGTGGAGCACAGGCCCGGGTGCTCCGCGGCATGTGGGATCTTCCTGGGCCAGGGCTTGAACCCGTGTCCCCTGCATTGGCAGGCAGATTCTTAACCACTGAGCCACCAGGGAAGCCCAGCTTTTCATTGTTATAGATTATGTATCAATTTATTAGACCAATAACTTTGTTAAGAATATTGTTACTAGAAATTTATTCAAAATTATTCATGTCAAATTGAACTTTTTAGAACCAAGTGTATTTTTTTTTTTTTTTTTTTGCGGTACGCAGGCCTCTTACTGTTGTGGCCCCTCCCGTTGCGGAGCGCAGGCTCCGGACGCGCAGGCTCAACGGCCATGGCTCACGGGCCCAGCCGCTCTGCGGCATGTGGGATCTTCCCGGACCGGGGCACGAACCCGTGTCCCCTGCATCGGCAGGCGGACTCTCAACCACTGCGCCACCAGGGAAGCCCCCAAGTGTATTTTTTAAGAAGTAGCTTAGTTTTTATATTTATTGAAAGGTGATAATTTTTATGGAATATGTACCACAAACTTTTATTTTCTTTTGGCTTTTTTGGTAGTAGCTGGTAACTATGGACAATGTCAATTAGTGACAAAAGAGAATTTCAAATGCTGGGCATCCAGAAAACAATAATGAAAACCTCATTAGGAGAAATTTTTTGTTTTGTTTTACTTAAGTTAGGATATGTGAGAATTATATACATCCTAGCCCACATTTCCAGACATATTCTAAAATTAAATGAAAAAGGCATTAAGATATTTGTATAAAGGCCTCATCATTTTTAAAGTAAATAACATTTAGTCCTAATCAATTAGTCCTTGTAGATGGACAATTACTTCTAAAAATATACCTAACTTTTAATGTCTAAATTTGAACACCAAAGAAGAGCAGCAATGACTCATCATTTTTTTTTAAACTGAATGTATCTAGTTCAGGCCTCAATCTGAGAGCATTCTTCCTTCTCACTCAACATCCTTGGATAGCTTTTCTTATTGATTTTAGAATCGTCTGTCTGCATAATAAGTATTGAATACCTCCCTGCTACACTACACACAGTTATACTTTTCTGTAAGGTACACTATCTCCTTCATTATCAAATGTAGGAGAAAAGGAAGGGGATGCATGAAGAGGATCAGTGTGTACCTGGAGGATAATTATTTGCCAAGAATAGTGTAACCAGTCCCATAAACCAAGCTGCAGTGATTAAGAACTCTGATGGTGATTAGCTTAATCTCTTTGCTACATTTTTTTCCATATTAGAGAAATACAGTACTTTTAAAGAGAGTTGTTCCTTCATTTGGTTCAGAGAATAATTTAAAACATTCTGCTTCCTATTAGGGACATATTTATTTACTTAGAAATCTGTATAACTTGAAGGAAGAAATATTCATGGCTTTATAATGGAAGTTAAGAAATCTTGTTTCATGCTACATGAAAGCATTTTAACAAATTAGTAGAGATATATTTTAAATGGTGAAATAACATTTGGAACAATCTACCTTGTTCTTATTGTTGTTGTTGTTGTTTGGTTTTGTGGTATACCATGTTCTCCTTATGTTTAATGCTGTTGTGTATATCATAGAGGTAGTTTATTTTTTCTGGGATCTTCTATCAAGAGAATAGCCATGCCGTCTTATATGACAAGCCCACAGCTAACATCATACTCGATGATGAAGAGCTGAAAGCATTTCCTCTAAGATCAGGAACAAGATAAGGATGCCCACTCTCAGCACTTTTATTCAACATAGTATTCGAAGTCCTAGACACAGCAATCAGACAAGGAAAAGCAATAAAAGGAATCCACGTTGGAAAGGAAGAAGTAAAACTGTTACTATTTGCAGATCACATAATACTATATATAGAAAACTAAAGATATCAGCAAAAAACTAATAGAACCAATAAATGAATTTAGTAAAGTTTTAGCATATAAAATTAATATACAGAAGTCTGTTGTGCTTCTATACATTAACAATGAACTATCAGAAAGAGAAAGTAAGAAAACAACCCATTTACAGTCACATCAAGAAGAATAAAGTACCTAGCAATAAATATAACAAAGGAGGTAAAAAAACCTGTACTTGGAAAATTGTATGATATTGATGAAATAAATTGAAGACAACACAAACAAATGGAAAGATTTTCTGTGTTCATGGATTACAAGAATATTGTTAAAGTGAACATAATACCCAAGGCAGTCTACCGGTTCAATGTAATCCCTATCAAAAACCAATGGCATTTTTCATAGAACTAGAAAAAATAATTCTAAATTTTTTATGGAAACACAAAAGACCCTGAGTAGCCAAAGCAACCTTGAGAAAGAAGAACAAAGCTGGAGGTATCATGCGCCCTGTTTTCAAACTATACTACAAAGTTATAGTCATCAAAACAGTATGGTACTGGCACAAAAACAGACACATAGATCAGTGGACCAGAATAGAGAGCCCAGAAATGAACTCATACTTATATGGTCAATTAATTTACAACAAAGGAGGTAAGAAAAACAATGGGGAAAGGATAGCCTCTTCAATAAATGGTGTTGGAAAAACTGGAAAGCTACATGCAAAAGAATGAATCTGATGGACTACTTTCTCACACCGTATACAAAAATAAACTCAAAATGGATTAAATACTTAAATATAAGACCTGAAACCGTAAAGCTCCTACAAGAAAGCATAGACAGTACACTCTTTGACATTAGTCTTAGCAATATTTTTTTGGATATGCCTCCTCAGACAAAGGGAACAAAAGCAAAAATAAACAAATGAGACTATATCAAACTAAGAAGCTCTCGTACTGCAAAGGCAACTATTAGCAAAATGAAAAGGTCACCTATTGAATGGGAGAAGATACTTGCAAATGACATATCTGATAAGAGGTTAATATCCAAAATATACAAAGAACTCATACAACTCAACATCTAACAAACAAACAAACAGACAAGCAACTCAACTGAAAAATGGGCAGATGACCCAAATAGACATTTTTCCAAAGAAGACATACAGATGACCAATAGGCAGATGAAAGTATACTCAGCATTGCTAATTATCAGGAAAATGCAAATCAGAACCACAATGAGTTATCACCTCATATCTGTCAGAATGGCTATTATCAAAAAGACAATAAATAACAAGTGTTGGCAAGGATGTGGAAGAAAGGGAATCCTCATGCACTGTTACTAGGAATGTATTGATAAATTGGTGCAGCCATTATGGAAAATAATGGAGGTTCCTGAAAAATTAGAAATAGAACTATCACATGATCTAGCAGTTCCACTTCTGGGCATTTTCTAAAGAAAACAAAAGCACTAATTCAGGAAGATTTATGCACCCTGATGTTCATTGTAGTGTTATTTACAATAGCCAAGATAATGGAAGCAACTTAAATGTCCGTTGATAGATGATTAAAGAAGATGTTGTGTGTGTGTGGTGTGTGTGTGTATGTGCACACACACACAATGGAATATTAGTCATACAAAAAAATGAAATCTTGCCATTTGCAAGAACATGGATGGACCTAGAGGGTATTATGCTAAATGAACTAAGAGAGAAAAAGACAAATACCGTATGATTTCACTTATATGTGGAATTTAAGAAAACAAAACAAATGAACAAACAGAATACAACAGAAATAGAGATACAGAGAACAAACAGGTGGTTGCCAGTGGTCGCTAGAGGGGAGGAATGTGGGGGGATGAGTGAAATAAGTGAGAAAGGTTAAGAGGTACAAACTTTCAGTTACGAAATAAATGAGTCACAGTGATGAAATGTACAGCCTGGGGAATAAATATAGTCAATAATATTGTGCCATCTTTGTGTGGTGACAGGTGGTAACTAGACCTATTGTGGTGATCATTTTGTAATGTATAGAAATATTGAATCATTACGTTGTATACCTGGGACCAACAGAGTGTTGCAAGTCAAACTTCAAAAAAAAAAAATAATCCACTGCCAGTGTGATGGGCATAGACAAAACCAAGAAAAGGGAAATCATCTCACATTCATTACTGTTTTCTCAAAAGAAAAATACAGATAAGCAAAACAGAAGTTAGTTGAATTTTTCTTTCGCATTTTTTTGTTTTATTTTGTATTAGTCAGGGTTCTGTGGTTGGCTGTGGCAGAAACCACACTCAAATTAGTTTAGGCTAATTTCCCTTTACCCTGAGACTCCAATTACACATATGCTAGACTACTTGATATGGTTCTACTGGTCACTGATGCTCTGTTCAATTTTTCAATGGTTTTCCATCTGTGCTTTATTTTGGATAGTTTCCAGTTCTAACTTTATATTCATTTGTCTTTTCTTCTGCAATGTCTGATTTGCTGTCAGTCTCATCTAGCATATTTTTGACTCCAGAAGTCCTCCAGCATATTTTGTATAAATTCATCTGTATAAATTCCATCTGGCCTTTATGTATTTTACCATTTCTCTGTTTTGGTTATCTTTTCCCTTACGTCCTTGACAATATTAATGACACTTATAATAGCTTTGTTAACATTTTTGTCTGCTAATTCTGTCATCTCTGCTATTTCTGGGTCGGTTTCTATTGATTGACTTTTTTTCCCTGTTAATGGGTCGTATTTTTCTGCTTCTTTGCGTGCCTGCTAATTTTTGATTAGATACCAGACATCAAGGATTTCACAGTGTTAAGTGTTGGATTTTGCTGTATTCCTTTAAAAATGGTTGATCCATTTGTTCTGTCATGCAGTTAAATAGCTTGCAGGTCAGTTTAATCTTTTGAGGCTGTTGTTAACCTTCGTTAGGGTGGGTCCAGAGTAGCCTTTCTTCTTGAGCTAATTTAGCCCCACCTACTAAGGTGTTATCCTCCTGAGGACTCTACCCAATGCTCCATGTATTACATGGTCTCTCCACTCTGGCTGGTAGGGGCATGAGCTATTTCCAGCCCTGTGTAAGCTCTAGGAATTTTTTAATCTATTGGTTCATTTCTCTACCTCATGAAATTACACCCCATACATGTACAGATCTGTAGTCATTAATGATTTAGTGAACCTTTTGCACATCTCCAGAGCCTTCTGTGCAGCTCCTTCCTCTCTTGTAATTCGTCTCAAATTCTAGGTGTCTGTTTTCTCCACCTAGTAAGTCTGCTGTGCTATGTTTGAGATCTCTCTTCCTGTTCTGTGGCCCAAAAGTACCCCCAGAGAATGTGTTGGAGCAATTGCAGGGCTGAACTCACTTTCCGCCTTCACTAGGGGATCGTATTTCAGCACTGCTTATTTTCCAATGTCTGAAAAACATTTTTTCACATATTTTGTCCAGTTTATGAGCAGAAAGAAAATTTCTATAGCAGTTAATCCTATAAGGGTGGAAGCAGAAATTAAAAAATTTTAGGATATTAAACCTATTTCCGGTTTTCTACCATTTCAAAGAAGACTGTGTTAAACATCCTTGAATATGAACCTTTGCTTTTTTATATCCAGTTATGTCTTTGTGATATATTTCTTTCTTTTTTTTTTTTTTTTTACTAACGACATGTTTTGATATTTATTTCTTAGTGTTCAAATGTCCACCATTCACCTTGGTCTAAGCTTAAGAAACCATTCAAGGGGATACAATGCAGATGGGAGGGGAAAACAGAACCCTCACACAAGCTGTGCCGTGTCGCAATCAGGCTTCCGTTTGAAAAATAATCTTCTCTATAGCTTTAAAGCGATAACTTTGTCCCTGCAGTGCTTCTTGTTTCAAACGGATTTTCTCTGGCTCTTCCTGAACACTTTCTGAGGAATCATCGACCTCTTCGATTTCTGAGGAGGAAGGACTCTCTACTGTCACAGTCACAGGAAATTCTGACGGACCTTTGTTAACAGAGTTAAGTCTCTCTCTCTCAGAACTAGCCCACTTAGCTCCAGGTTCCTTAGCGCACCCAACGCACTTACACAGCATTTATGAGCTTTACACAACCGGAAGGTCACATCTTTATTTCTTACCGCAGGAGCACAACTTCTGTAAACTTTATTTCTGTCAGAACACCTGAATGGGATGCAAAGAATAATCCGACTTCTCTTCACCAGGGAATGAGTTGAACTGTCCTTGAAGAAGAGATAACAGATGGTGTGAACCCCAGATCCCTGAACTTTCCCTTCGAAGATTCTGTGCTTGCATAGTACAGGGAACTCGGCTCCATATCCTGTAACAAGCTGTATGGGAAAAGAATCTGTCTCGACAAGCCGTGGCTGGAAGAAGCTCTGGATACAGATCAGGGGCAGAGGGTGCTCAGGAGCGGCGCCCAGGCCACCCCGCGGAGGCGGTCGGCATTAAGTCCAGCAGGCCCTCCCGCAGGGAAGCGCGCACGGCGGGCAGAGGCACCGAACCCTGCAGCGCGCCCAGGTCCTCAGAGCGCGAGAAGGAGTCGGCCGCGCTGTCCCGGCGCAGCTTCACCGAGTGATCATGGCCTGAGCGCGGCCTCGGGGACGCTGGCTGCGGACACGATGCCCACCCCCGCCTGGGGGCCCCGGCTCGCCTCTCGGCCCCTCGGGCGCCCACCGCCCGGCGGCTGTGGCCCCGCAACGTGCGCAGGACCGGCGTCGCAGCCAGAAGACATAGGGCCACGGGCCCCAGCTAGGCCGGGCCCTCCATGCCGCGCTCCGGAGCCCCCGCATGGCCTAGTGTTGGTGCCGGCATCAACGCCCTCCGCGCCGCAGGGCTGGGGTTTAAGCCAGCGGGCCCTGTGATATATTTCTTGAAGTGGGGTTATTGGGTTGAAAGATTTGAGAGTGTTAACACCCTACAAATGTACTGCTAGGTACTCTCTGGAAAGATTGCTCCGATTTTCCATTGGCATTGTATGAGAGCGCTCATTTTGCCGCAGCCTTAACAGCACAACCTATTTTATTCTTCGAAGGAGCACATATTGAATGCAATTACAGTGTGGAGTCTATTGCCAGGAGGATAAAGTACAGCCTCTTTCCCCAGAGGGCTCATAGGTGAGTGGTGGAGAGAGATGGTAAACCCATTACCAGAGTATGACAGATTTTGAAAGGAGAGGACAAACTCTGCCTAAGAAAACTTCACACGTCTTCATTAAATATTTGAGGATAAGCGGTTTGTAATAAGGTCGCAGAAGAAAATGTTAGAAGTGTTAATAGGACATTTAAGGTGGCTGAAGTATGAACAGCATATCATAGTCACTGAATAGTTTTGCTGGTACCAAGGGTGTGTTTGGAGTGTGAATGTAGTAGGAAATAAAGTAGAATTTGGAGGCAGAAAGCAGATAGGGAAGGGCTCTGTATGGCCTTGAGCTAGTGAAACACACACTCCAATCTTATACATTTCATGGGTGTACTGGAATGCTTATATGTAGTCAAATTCAACTTGTTACCATTGGCTTTGTTTTTCTTACTCCTTATAGAGGTTGCCAAAGTCTTTTTGTACCATGAGCCCTATTTCATCTGCGAGTTAACACCAGCATCTAAATACTGCAGCGACCCTTTTTTTTGTTGTTTGTTTGTTTCTTTAGAGAACAGGTTGAGGCCTTCTCTGCTCTTGTCAATTCAATAGGCTTGATTCTTTCTTGTCTTCTAAACAGCATACAACCCACTCTGTGCAGGCATGACCCTGCCTGGAGCTGTCCTACCTGCCATCCTTGAGCTGAGCATGCAATCTGCTCTTTATCCTGTGTGCGTGTTCTCTCTGGGCCAGTTCTTATTAACTCAGTCTCATCGTCACTGTCTGCCTCATTAGAACAAAGACGAACCATTGGTATTTTGTCCTATAAAACAAATGTACTTTAAGCAAAGTTTAGCCGTCGCACAAAAAGGAGGCTGTGGAAAACTGTCAACAACAGAGTTGCACTGGGACTTTGGAGATAGGCCTAGTTTCCAGCCTGCTGAGTGACTAATAGATTGTATGATCTTGGTCGAGTCACTTAGCTCTTTGGGCCTCTTCTTCTTGATTAATGAAATGACTTTTACATTCTCTTCTAGTCCTAAGCTTTGAATCTATAAACAAGGGTTAAAAAAAGTTTAAAAGGCTTTTAAAGGAATCAAAACCACATTCCTTCATCGTGGGTATAGAAATTAAATTTGTGTTTTATACTAAAAGCAACATTTAGCTATATTCTGTAATGATCTAAGTTTCCAGATGACAAAAGACCTTTAATAAACACAATTCTAATTTTTTAATTAATTATCTGCTCACCATGATGTGTCAACTTAATTTCTGAACAAAATAGATTGGGTTACTTTTCATTTATCTTAGATGCATAGCAGGTATTTAAACTTAAGATGTTTCACTAGGAATATAGTTAAAGTTCTTAAACAGGTGTCAAATACTTCCTTAAGAGACCTCCAATTACAAGGGTTAAAATCAGAATAGCTGTCCTGGTTGTAAACATTTGTGGCCTCTTTCCATTTCTACTTCTGCCATAATTCTAAGGCTTTTACTTGTCTTACAATGTGAGATGAGAAAAAAAAAGGCTCTCTGTGTATTATAATTTTTCTTTAAAGTACTATTAATCTGGTACTTCAGTTATTTTTGGCTTAAATAGGCTTTTTTGTGCTATTTTGGGCATAAACCATAATAATTTTTTAATAACTAAGAACATGTTGAGTCCTATTACAGATTATGCTTGAGTTTTGGGCAAATGCCTCATAGTAATTGAGAGACTGCTTGTGTAGAGAGCATATTTAGAATGTCCTGTGAATGATTTGGGGCCACTGGTAGGAAATCAGTTAGAAACTGATATGGTGTTCAGAAACTTTTTTTTTTTTTAACATCTTTATTGGAGTATAATTGCTTTACAATGGTGTGCTAGTTTCTGCTTTATAACAAAGTGAATCAATTATACATATACACATGTTCCCATATCTCTTCCCTCTTGCATCTCCCTCTCTCCCACCCTCCCTATCCCACCCCTCTAGGTGGTCACAGAGCACCGAGCTGATCTCCCTGTGCTATGCGGCTGCTTCCCACTAGCTATCTATTTTACGTTTGGTAGTGTATATATGTCCATGCCACTCTCTCGCTTTGTCACAGCTTACCCTTCCCCCTCCCCATATCCTCAAGTCCATTCTATAGTAGGTCTGTGTCTTTATTCCTGTCTTACCCCTAGGTTCTTCATGACATTTTTGTTTTCTTAAATTCCATATATATGTGTTAGCATACGGTATCCGTCTTTCTCTTTCTGACTTACTTCACTCTGTATGACAGACTCTAGGTCCATCCACCTCATTACAAATAGCTCAATTTCGTTTCTTTTTATGGCTGAGTAATATTCCATTGTATATATGTGCCACATCCTCTCCATCCACTCATCCAATGATGGACACTTAGGTTGCTTCCATCTCCGGGCTACTGTAAATAGAGCTGCAATGAACATTTTGGTACATGACTCTTTTTGAATTATGGTTTTCTCAGGGTATATGCCCAGTAGTGGGATTGCTGGATCATATGGTAGTTCTATTTGTAGTTTTTTAAGGAACCTCCATACTGTTCTCCATAGTGGCTGTACCAATTCACATTCCCACCAGCAGTACAAGAGTGTTCCCTTTTCTCCACACCCTCTCCAGCATTTATTGTTTCTAGATTTTTTGATGATGGCCATTCTGACTGGTGTGAGATGATATCTCATTGTAGTTTTGATTTGCATTTCTCTAATGATTAATGATGTTGAGCATTCTTTCATGTGTTTGTTGGCAGTCTGTATATCTTCTTTAGAGAAATGTCTATTTAGGTCTTCTGCCCATTTTTGGATTGGGTTGTTTGTTTTTTTGTTATTGAGCTGCATGAGCTGCTTGTAAATTTTGGAGATTAATCCTTTGTCAGTTGCTTCATTTGCAAATATTTTCTCCCATTCTGAGGGTTGTCTTTTGGTCTTGTTTATGGTTTCCTTTGCTGTGCAAAAGCTTTTAAGTTTCATTAGGTCCCATTTGTTTATTTTTGGGTTTTTTTCCATATCTCTAGGAGGTGGGTCAAAAAGGATCTTGCTGTGATTTATGTCATAGAGTGTTCTGCCTGTGTTTTCCTCTAAGAGTTTGATAGTTTCTGGCCTTACATTTAGGTCTTTAATCCATTTTGAGTTTATTTTTGTGTATGGTGTTAAGGAGTGATGTAATCTCCAAAAACTTTTGATGAGGTTAGGTCCACCAGTCCTTAAAAGAGTGGTCCTAGGTTGTTATATTACTAGCTGTGCTATCCACTTTCACAGATTTTTCTCATAGGTATGTTTTCTGTTTTTACAGTTCTAATGTGATTTGTGCTGGGACTCAAGTTACTGGAGTTTATTCACATTACAAGGAAAGCAGATGCAGAATCTGAGGAAGTCTTTGAATGATGAGAGGTCTTTCCACCAAGACTGTATCTGGAGGTGTGGAGTAGAGTGGAGAGTTGGGGGAAACTACAGTGTGCCTGAGATGTAACCCCTAGGTTAATAAGGTATTAGAAATGGCTGAGCTCCCAAGATTGTGAGAAAACTTTACTATTCAAACAATCAAATTTCTTACTAGCTGATTTGTCTACTCAGGGTATAAATCATCAAGTTGGTTTCTGGGAGAATTTTGGAATACTTGGCTGACAATCTTGTTCTATTTCCCCCTTCTTTCTGAATTATCATGTGCCTTCAAAAATTTCAGCCCAACCAAACAAAACCCAAACAGAAATAGCAGGCGAAAAACTTCCAAAGTAATTTCAAAGACTCTAAATTATTCTGTAGTTGTAAAGCTTTTTATGGCTTGTTATACAGAATGAGTGAATAAATTGCAGCTAACCACTCCCCATTCAAGTAGTTATAATTGAACCCAGTGCAGATTGTATTATAATTGAGATAGATATCTTTTTTTTTTTTATAATTCAAGTGCTAGAGTTTATTCAAGTTTCTTTAAACTCCTGTCCTATTTCTTTGCCCATCTTGTGTTAAACTATGTTCTCCTTTGTACTTGACCCTATGGCAGGAGACATTGGCAAAATTTGTTAGGCAGAAACGACAGCCGACATCAGTGGAAAGCATAGGCATTTAAACTCAGCTGCAAATGAACCTTTGAAAGTTAGGGAAAAAATAGAGAGAATTAGATTTGAGCAGTTCAGGTGGTGTGGATTTGTAGGATAGTGGTCTGCCGATGATTCTTTTTACTATGTTGTATGTTTGTAAATATCACCCAGAAAATCAAACACCTTCACCCATCCCCACCCCAGCTCAGCTCCTTTTTCCTTGTTCAGTTTCAGTGGATTGGCCAGCTAAAATTTAAAGCAACAAGACATGACCATGTTTTGGATTGTATCCGAATCTGTGCATTTGTTTAGATTTGCTTAAATGTTTATGCCCATTATGTAAGTTTACGTGCTTTGAAATTCTGTAGTCCCTAGTGTTACCTTTGCATTGATGTGTTTTTTTTTTTATTTTTAACTGATTATATAATGATTCATTGTGTTTGCTTTAAAAAAAGAAACCCAGGGCTTCCCTGGTGGTGCAGTGGTTGGGGGTCCGCCTGCTGGTTCGGGGGGCACGGGTTCGTGCCCCGGTCCGGGGGGATCCTGCATGCCGCGGGGCGGCTGGGCCCGTGGGCCGTGGCCGCTGGCCCTGCGCGTCTGGAGCCTGTGCTCCGCAACGGGAGAGGCCGCAGCGGTGGGAGGCCCGGGTACTACAAAAAACAAACAAACAAAAGAAACCCAACAATCTATTGTTAGAAATAAATTATCCCTAGCCATAGGATAGCACTTAAAAATAACCTTAAAGGAGCCTTTATGACTTACATTTTTTTCCAACCTACTGGAGTAAATTTTCAGCATTTGTTTAATGTGCAGCTACTGCATGAAATAAAATGTCCTAAGCTTTGCTGTATTTTGTTCTTTCACTAGTCATGCTAACGATTATTTTTAAAGGGTATTTGAATGTGTTGTTTTGCATATCTGTTAAAACTTGATTTAATCTAGGTAGAAATCCCATTTTATTTTTTTGTTTTTGTTATTAAACCCAATGTGAGTAACATTAAACTTCCAAACATGATTTTATTAGAATTTTTAAAATTTGGGCTTACTGTAGAATCTATGAACACTATTCTCTCTGGAAATACTAGAGATGATAACTGCAAAATAAACTATTAAAAATAAAAAAGAATCATGTACCAAAATGTTCATTGCAGCTCTATTTACAATAGCCCAGAGATGGAAACAACCTAAGTGTCCATCATCGGATGAATGGATAAAGAAGATGTGGCACATATATACAATGGAATATTACTCAACCATAAAAAGAAACGAAACTGAGCCATTTGTAATGAGGTGAATAGACCTAGAGTCTGTCATACAGAGTGAAGTAAGTCACAAAGAGAAAGACAGATACCGTATGGTAACACATATATATGGAATTTAAGAAAACAAAAATGTCATGAAGAACCTAGGGGTAAGACAGGAATAAAGACACAGACCTACTAGAGAATGGACTTGAGGATATGGGGAGGGGGAAGGGTAAGCTGTGACAAAGCGAGGGAGAGGCATGGACATATATACACTACCAAACGTAGGGTAGATAGCTAGTGGGAAGCAGCCGCGAGGCACGGGGAGCGGGGAGATCAGCTCGGTGCTTTGTGACTGCCTGGAGGGGTGGGATAGGGAGGGTGGGAGGGAGGGAGACGCAAGAGGGAAGAAATATGGGAACATATGTATATGTATAACTGATTCAATTTGTTGTAAAGCAGAAACTAACACACCATTGTAAAGCAATTATACTCCAATAAAGATATAAAAAAATATTATATATATGAAAAAAAGGGTAAACTGCTAAAAAAAAAAGCAACATTGCATAGCGTTAAACTAAAATATACTGCCTTAAACATTATGCTTTGCTAATTTTTATTTTCCCTTCCTTTTGTTAATACTCAAGTTTTAAAAAAACAAACGTTTTGAACTTGAACTCTACTGAACTGTGGTATAGAATTTTAAATACTGTATGTGTTGTCTTATAAATAAATTAGAAGAGATTGAAGACATAATTGAAGGGCCACTGTCTTGCTGGCTGTAGGAACAATTTGGCTTTCATCTAAATGAATGTGTAGTGTATGAATTACAAGGTGATATAACACTAAGTTTAAATGGTGTTTTTAAAAAGAAAGCATACCTTATTTGCACTGAATGTCTAATTTGGTAGCTACAGAGTTTCAAAGTGGGGGCAGTTGGTAGTGGGAAACTGGTTGTGGGGAAGACGAATATAGCAAAAGGTTGGCTTGATCCTCTCCAAGGATCTGCTCCATCCTTATGTCTGAAACTATTCCCATGGCCAATGCTAGACTTTAAAGCACTTGATAATAATTGGGCATCTGGGTGTTACCCCTTAGTCCATTTAAGCAGTTTTGAAATGTAAATTTTAGTTTTCTATAGCTTTATTGAAGCTAGTTAAACACACAAAGATAAACAATTAGTCCTATAATCACCAAATATTAACAGAATTTATCCCTAATGATAGGATTAGAGGTAATTGTTATTTTCTCTAAAGTTTTCTATTTTTTCCAAAATTTCTGCAATGACTCCGTATTAGTTTTACCACAGAAAAGATAGTTACTTTAAAATGTATTTATTTAGATGTATATTCTTCCCTATGTTTTTTCATTAGCACACAGGTATTATTAGTCTAAACTACAATTTAGTTTAATTTTATAATTTTGATATACATGGTGATTTTACAGTTTTCATGTATAAGTTGTTTTAGTTTTGCTTGTTTTTGATGCATATTTTAAAAGAAGAGTATGTTTGGATTTATATAAGTTTTGTAGTAATGGGCACCAATTAATGAAATAGTATAAACAGTATGTTGAAGGAAATTTATGTCTGCAGACAGAAAATATTGAATGGGCAAATCAGTACAAAACAGAGCCCTGATTCTTGTCTACCCCTTCCTGTTACCCCAAACCTGTTTACTCCTTCATATTTTCTGTAGTAGAAGATGGTGTCATCAGCCACCCAGTTGTTTGTGTCAGAAACTTGGGGGTCAAAATTGATTCCCTCTCACCCTGTCTCCTAAATCCATTAGCAAATCCCGCATTCTCTCCCTCCAAAATATATCTCATCCGTGTCCACTTCTTGCTGTTGCCATCACCACTGCCATAGGACAAGCCATACCATCATCTCTAACCCGGAGCATGTTGCAGCCTCCTCTCTGGTCTCCCTATCCAGTCCATTGTGAACGGTCATAGATACATTTGCCTCCACTGGTAAGACCCATTATACTAGTAACATTGTCATTTATATTCTTACCAGGGCCTCACTATTGTCCTGCCCCCCTTTTGGTTTTCATATTGTTTATTCTGTCCCCATTGTGTGCTCTTCAGTCCCACTGACCTCTGTGCTGTTTTATCAACCCATTAAACTCTTTCCTACATCAAGGTCTTCTGATGGCTTTCGCCTCTACTTCACCGTCCTTTCCTCCACCTGGCTGACTCCTTCTCATCTTGGAAGTCTCACTTCACAGTCCCTTCTTCCTTCCTTTGGGAGGGCTGACTACAAACAGACCTACACTAGCCCATCTCCTGCCCCAAATCCTTTCTCATAGCTTAGCTCTGATTATTTCCTCTGTGGCACTTTCATAATCCTTGGTCATCTTTGTTTACTTATTGATTTCCTGATGTTTTCTGCTAGACCATAAGCTTTATGAGTGTCGGGATCTACCTCTGTCTTGTTCTTTGCTCTAACACGACTGGCAGCATAGTAGGTGCTCAATAAATAATTGTACGTCAGAATTTTTTGTAATGTGCATGGATTTTTATATGGATCTTTATAATTGAGTCCAACCTTTTACAATAAAAATATAAAGAGAAACATTTTAGTTCTTTTTTCTTTAGCCGAGGTGATAAATTTCATCTTTTCCCTGGGAGCTCATATATATCTAGTACATTGTAGCAAATTGGCATTGACGAGGAGGCAGATAAGACACTGACACTCAGACGAAGTGACTTGTGCACATTTGTTTGCTGGTAGCTGATAGAATAGGAATCTTAGAGGTTTTCGTGTCCTTTAAATATAACATTCTTTTTGAAAAAGAGAACCCGGGGCTTTTAGAGGTTAAGTGATCAGGGTTATGCAGCTGGAACTCTTGAAAAGAATAGGAACTAGGAAAAGAAGAAGATCTAAACAAAGTGGTCTTGAGTTGCGTCTAGGGCTCACTTTGCATTATATAGCATGTGAAACTTCTGCAGCTGAGAAAATATATCCATTTGTATAAAAAATTACGATTCTGTGCTTTAAACTATGAATTACATATTTTCACATTTAATAGTACATTGATATGAATCCTTTAAATACCATAGGCATTAGGGTTTTTTTTCTTTCCAGAAAATACTTCAGTTATGCCTTTTATATCTTCTAGCTGGTATGTCTTTGAACACCGATATTGTTTGTTAAATATATAGAGGCATCCATAACATTTGTAATAAATGTTACATGAGCTTTTTGGTTTCCAGACGTCACCTCTCTAACTCTCTGTTGCTATGGGTTTTCATTAGTATTCCGTGGAGCCTGGGTTGCCATAGAAAATGTGTAGTTGTAGAGGAGTTACCATGGCAACAGTCCGCCATTATGTATTTTTCAATATCAGCTCGCTGGAGATGGTAGTGAATCTGAAGGATATTTGTTTAGGGAGTCCAGTAATAACAAATAAAACAAACAGAATATTTCAATATCTTAGTTATCTCCAACAGATACTGTAAATATGATGCTAGTTACCTTTATTCAAATAAATTAAATAAAAATGAAAGCTGTTTCAAAGGCTAATGTTCAGCCATTTAGCTTGATTTCTGGAGATGCTAAAAATTTTAATTGGCTTAAATGTTTGACACACACATAAACTCCCATGTAATAAAGCTACTGTCAAATAAGCATAAGGTTTTGTTTTAATCGGCTCCTGCCTCCTTCACGACCTTGAACAATAGGCGCTCAGGTACATGTGAGAAAAAGGAAGAGTAGCTTTTGTCTTTGAAGTGGAGCTCAGAAATAAAGAAAGGAAATCACCTGGTGACTCAGTGCACAGTGCAGCTTTTTAAAAGAAAGAAAAAAGCAGAGCAACTGTTTTCAGTAGAATGGCAAATCCCTTAGTTGAAGGGAAGTTTTAAGCATACTATTTAAACATAGTGTTTAAAACATACTATTGGAAAGGTTTTGGCATATCCAACCCTTTAGCAATCATTTTGAAATTCTTCACCTATTAGAAATGTTAGGCATGTTATGTTAGTTGTCTTCAATTTACCTTCCTTATTTTTACCTTGATAGAGTGACACCCGTTATTTTGTCACAGGGGCAAGTAAAAAGAAATGTAATCACAATTCAGCAAATTAGATATATGTATATTAAGAGATTTTGAAAAGATGAGTGAACTTCAAGTTTTGCAATCTGGCTTAAAGATTTTTCTTTTTGGTTCTTAATTGTTGCTGTGATCTGAATGTTTGTGTCCCCTCCAAATTCATATGTTGAAACCGAATGCCCAATGTTATGGTGTTAGGACATGGTACCTTTGGGAGGTGATTAGGCCCCTTATAAAAGAGACCCCAGAAAGCTCCCTTGCCTCTTCTATCATGTGAGGACATAGTGAAAAGATGGCCATGTATGAACCAGGAATTGGGTCCTCACTAGACACCCCATCTGCCGGTGCCATGAGTTTGACTTCCCAGCCTCCAGAACTGTGAGAGAGAGAGAGGTGTCTGTTGCTTATAAGCCCCCCGGTCTATAGTATTTTGCTATAGCAGCCCGGATGGACCAAGACAGTTGCCAAGCCTCTCCCTGAAGTTGTGGGAAGATATGACATTGGGGCTTCTTGTTTTTGTATTCTTGAAGCCATGTACTGTTGGAGCTTTCCAACGTTCTTTCCTGGAAACTTTTTCTTGTGGGACATGTGAAGATAGCTGCTTCTACAGCAGAGTAGAGACTCCGCACAGAATGATGGGTCATAATTCAGTATTTCAGAGAATCAGTAAATGTATGAATTGCTCCTGGACAAATGTGGGGCAGCTGAGAGAAAAATGTAAGCCCAAACAGTGTTTTACCAGGTATAGCTTGCATGGAGGAAGTAGGTAGAGTTTGACAGAAAACATTTAAAAAGCTGATCTTCTAATCGTGGTGTCATTGTATCAAGGAACCCTTTTGCAAAGAGTAGCTTTAAGTAAAATTGAGAATAAAATACTCTGAATTGCCAAGCTATGGAGTTCTCAAACAATGATGTTCATCTATAACTGACACATAGTCCTGACAGTTTTACAGATGAGGGAATTAGTAGCTTAATGGATATTATCAATCTAGGATGGGCATATTGAGTTTAGGAAAAGAATAAAATTAAACATTTGGCATTTAGTGAATGAGAGGTTTATTGTTGAGAATGCATTCAAAATATTATTGTGTGCATTCATTTTCTCTGCCACAGGATATCTTGAGCAGTGGGTAACAGAACGCCGTGGTTAAAAGCATAGACTTTGGAGTTAGACTGCCTGAATATGATTTCTGGCTTGATCAGTTACTAGCTCTGTGATATTGGACAAGTTAATTAACCTCTCTGGGCCTCAGCTTCCTTATTCATACAATGGAGATAGTAACAGTAACTGTGTTATAGGTTGTAATGGCGGTTAAATGGATTTACATTTGTGAAGTACTTGTTACAGAATGTGCTATTTAGGTGTATGTTAATTAAAATGGAAAAAAGTAGGAAGATTGGGGCTCAGAGTCACCCAGCTGATGACAGCTGATCAGAGGGCGAACTTCAGACCGAATCAAAGATTAATTGATGTCAAAGTAGTCAGATAAACAATACCATAAATAATGAGCTTGTTTCATTATTTTTAGATTTAAAATTACATGCAAGACATTGATATAACATTAGTAACCTTTTACACTGTATACCAAAGTTCCATTTGCTAGCAAGCCTACTCAAGCTCAACAAGAATTCATTAACCTTGACCTTTATGATCACAAAGGTCATGACCTTTATGACCTTATGACCTTTATGACCTTTATGACTGAAGATCATAGAGAGGTTTTTGGCATCAGAATACAGGCACCTTTTCTTTCTTTTAATGGAAGAAGATAATGAAATCAAATAGAATTTGTTATCATCATATACTACCCTCCTGCATGTACCATTTTTTTCCCCTTGATGGAATACTTAACAGAAAAATTAAACAGAAGATAAATATAATTCTTTCTAGAAGTTGCAGTTTGATTTGGTAAATTTTATTGTAATGGATCAAGGTTGTTCAGGCTTCGGATGCGCAGGCTCAGCGGCCATGGCTCACGGGCCCAGCCGCTCCGCGGCATGTGGGATCCTCCCAGACCGGGGCACGAACCCACATCCCCTGCATCGGCAGGCGGACTCTCAACCACTGCGCCACCAGGGAAGCCCAAGTTTGTTTATTTAAATCAGATATCATAGCTAATCCACAGCCCTGATCAGACTCCTGGTTTCTTGTCTGGCGTGGCCCTGGACTGAATGAACTATTTTCTATTTCTCCTTCACTGCTTTCAAGCTTTTCTGTCATCAGTCCTTCGCCTTTCTCCCTAAATTTGGTGAATATAAAGGCTCTGATCTCCTCTGTCCTGTCCTTTCCAGATTTTTAGTTTCCCTCATCCAGTCTCATGGCCCTACTTTTACCTCTATGTGGATATCTTGAAAAACTGCCCTGTCATCATCCTGGTCTGTTTTTAGTCGGCCCTCAGTCTAACTGTACACTATAGTGTTTACACTTGAGTACCCTGCTCTAAACTTCAAATAGACATGCCATCCCAAATCCTTTGTCCCGCTTAACTCTGCCCAACTCTACCTCTTAATCCTATTCCTACTGTCTTTTCAAACCAGTGGGCTCGCTTACCTTTGCAGTTCTGTCAGGGCATCAGCATCTCCCAGGCACCAAGGGTCAGTATTTGGAAGATCTGTGAATTCAGTATAATTAACAACAGACATGCCAAAGCTTTACTTCAAGGAATTTTAATCAACTGACTCTGAGTAGAATTTCCAAGGCCCCTCAATTTGGATGGGGAAAAATTACTTCATTTCAGTAATCTCTAAGTCAAAATTTAGCTTCTCCTTTTATGCTGAATATAGGTAAGAAACCACAGTAATGTTAATAGAACCCATGACTTGGTCACCAATAGTAGTTATGAATATTTTCAGATTATATTAAATTTGTTGAGGATATCTTGATATATCTTTTATATTTATAACTTTTTCAAAATTATAGTCGTTATTAGACCGGCCACTAGATTGTACAATTTAATGCATTAATAATGAAGCACCTTTATAATTTTATCCTGAATTTGTTTTTAAAAACATTTCGATAGCTGTCTGTCACTGTTTGCTTTCCTTTTAATAGTATTTTATTTTATGCCTTCATACGCATTATTTTGAGAAGTGCTACAGAAGCTTTACCAGTCTGCGAAATGGGTCTATGGTCCAAAGTATGGTGAAGACCCCCTGCTTTCCTGTAACATGTGCTCATATAAAATTTGAAAGCCATTGTAAGCTTTGAATGGTACTGCATGTTTATTTTTCATTGAGTGTTTTAAAAATACCTTCTTATGTCTCAGGCATGTTTTAACCAGTACTTTTTCTTAGTTTTTAGAACCAAAATGCCATTATTTTATAAGAACCATGGATTCTTTTGAACAGTTTTTAATATAGCAAAATAAAGATTAAGGAATAGGTTAATTTATTCACACTGCTGTGTGTGTGTGTTACTTTCTAGTGTGATTGCAAATAACAAAGAACTGAGCAAGCTTTCCAGCAATTTATCAAACAGGATTAGATTGAAGGGATCAATAAACTGGAAAAGGGGAGCTAGGAAGCAAAGGGGAGGATGAGCCAGGTATAATCGGAGACCTGACTGAGCTCATTCCCCTTAGCAGCTCCTTATATATAAATTGGGTACTTTGGAAAATAAAGTGATTTTGATCATCTCTAGCCACATAGTAAAATGTCCTCAAGCTCTTTGGGTTGGCCACGGATTTTAATTAGTTATACTTCTTACTCCTGATCTCCATTATCTTGGAGGATTGTATACTTTCTAAAGAAAGAAATTAGCTAGGGAGAATGATTTCATTGAATTATGTTTACTGCCTTGCAATTCAGTTATCTATTACTTCGTAACAAACCACCAAAGCATAGTGGCCTAAACAACACTGTTATTTATTATCTCTCATGGCTCTGAGGGGTTCTTGCCTGGGGTCCCTTGGGCTGTGACTGGCATCTAAAGACCCTCCTCTCTGCATGCTCAGGGTGCCTCACTACTCACGCTTCTGGTGCCTCTGTGCTTCTCTTGTGGCCCCCTCTCAGCAGAGTGGCCTGGACCACTTTTTATGGTGGGTCAGGTACCAAGAGGCAGGAAGCAGGGTCTCCCTGTCCTCTTAAAGGCCACGACCACAGTGGGCACAGCATCACTTATGCTGTGTTCTGTTGGCGAGGAAAAATTCCGCGGGGTGAAGGAACAGGCTCCAGCTCTCGACTGGGGCATCAGCACGTGTACACAGTGAAGGAAGGAACCGAAGGTGCCCGAACTTCTTGTTTCCCCTGCTTCACCTTGCTTTCCTCTGCAAACTAGCTCTTCCTTCTGATTCCTCAATTTTTACTTATTAATAATTTAATTGGTTACTTTCTCCCAGGTGAACTCGATTTAATTTTTAATAGCCACTCTGGTCTGTATCCATTTTTGTTTGTTTTTTTGTCTGTGGCATCAGTGCCTCTTCAATCCACCACTGTTTTTTAGGCTCTCGTAACTTTCCCCTGCGCTGTGATGGAGGCTTTTCCTATCGGTTATTTTAAAGTTCGGAAGTCTCCAAGATCACCCTCACTGCTGACACCAACTGCAAGTTTGGGCTTACAAGCGCACCCTCAGATCTGACAATCCACTAGGAAGACTCTCAGAACTCTGAAAGCTGTTATACACACAGTTGTGGTTTATTACAGTGAAAGGATGCAGCTTCCAAGCAGCGAGGGAAAGGGGCACTGAGATCGAGGTCTAGAAGACTTCCAAAAGCTTCCATTGTCCTCTCCCAGTGGAGTCAGGCAGGCAGAATTTACATCTCCCAGTAACGATGTGTGATAACACATATGGAGCACTGCCAACCAAAGAACTCATTCAAGCCTCCGAGTCCAGTGTTTTCACTGAGGCTCGGTCACGTAGACTTGCTTGGTCACACAGACATTATCTTTTATTTTTAATTTTTTAGATGCGTTGGGTCTTCGTTGTTGAGCACAGGCTTTCTCTAGTTGAAGCAAGCGAGGGCTACTCTTTGTTGCAGTGTGCGGGCTTCTCATTGCCGTGGCTTCTCTTGTTGCGGATCATGGGCTGTAGGTGCGTGGGCTTCAGTACTTGCGGCACGTGGGCTTAGTAGCTGTGGTGTGCGGGCTCTAGGGCGCTTGGGTTTCAGTAGTTGTGGCTTGTGGGCTTTAGAACCCAGGCTCAGTAGTTGTGGCGCACGGGCTTAATTGCTCCACTGCATGTGGGATCTTCCCGGGCCAGGAATCAAACCCGTGTCCCCTGCATTGGCAGGCGGATTCTTAACCACTGCGCCACCAGGGAAGTCCCTACACAGACATTATTAACTTACTCTCCAGTCCCTCCTGAGATCAAGCTGATAGCACAGGGTCACATTGTGAGTATAGCATATATGCTGTGGCTGCAGACACCAAGGTAAACAATGACACTGTCATCAGACAGGTATTCCAAGGGCTAGAGGCCACTGCCCAGGTGCAAGAGCAAATGCTAGACCTCTCTTCTGACAAAGTTAATCCCTTACTACGGACTTACTTTCTCTCTTTCCCTTTCCATCCCATCTCACAAGCTCTTGCCAGATCAGTCTTTCTAATGAGTAGTCTTAGTTATGCCACTGTCCTGCTCAACAACCTGTGAGGTCTTGTTGTCATTTTGTCCCTCTGCTCCAGTTTTTACAGGTGTTTTTGATTATAAATATTCTCTTTTCTCGGCCCCATAAACCAGTAAAATATCAAAGTGGTCCCAAAGTACTTAATTGTCCTGTGTGTTTCTGTTCTTTACTCTTGATGTCTTCTCAAACGCTAATGCACTTGCCCATTCAAAGTCCTTGCGGGCTCGTCTATACACCCACTATCATAAAGTCTTACTTGCTTAAAATAGATTTATTTGATTCCTCTATGGCTCCCTTTCCTTGTAGCTCTCCATGACACTTGCCTTTCGCTGAAGTTATTTTTGAGCCTGTCTTATTCTCTTTATTAGACAGCATGCTCCTTCAGAGTAAGGATTGTGCCTTATTCCTGTTTGTATTCCCTGTAGAGGCCAAGATAATGCCTGGAACCTGGAAGGGACAGAATAAGTGCAGAATTTAATTCCTATCTTTTGGAGAAGATCCAGCAGTCAATGTCACAAGAACAGACTCCTTAAAATGGTGGCTTCTCTATTGTACTTCAGTGCCAAATTAACATTATACATAATAGACCCTCCTAGGGTTGGTAGTGAGCTGAGGTAGTTAGGGAGTTTCTTTTTTCTTTTTTCTTTTTTTTGCAATACACGGGCCTCTCACTGTTGTGGCCTCTCCCGTTGCAGAGCACAGGCTCTGGACGTGCAGGCTCAGCGGCCATGGCTCACGGGCCCAGCCGCTCCGCAGCATGTGGGATCTTCCTGGACCGGGGCACGAACCCGTGTCCGCTGCATCGGCAGGCGGACTCTCAACCACTGCGCCACCAGGGAAGCCCAGGGAGTTTCTTTTGAGGATTTAGCTTTACTTTGAAGTGAGCAGATGCACACGAGGAGCAAGCGTTGTGTTCCTTGGTCCATCTGCAGCACTTGGCACCATAGAGAGATCAGTGATTTGGGGAATCTAACCTAAAGGATCTGAGTGGGTCTTGTTGGTCCCAGTGTGAAAAATAATCTTATAGAATTCATCCAACTCCAGTTCTAGGTCTTTTTCTCTCTCCTGTGTTAAACCCTATCTCTTCCCCCTGCCAGGATTCCCATATGTGTTACACTGAGAGAGACAACTCTTTTAATGTATTCATTCATGTAATGATTCAGCATGTATTTCATGAACATGTATTTATCAGGCACTTTGTCAGGTGTTGGAGATACAGTGGTGAACAAGACAGAAATAGCCCTTGTCCTGGTTTTCTCCATTAGAAAAGATTGTAAAACTCTAAGGCACATTTTTTGTTGGTTTGCTTAACCTCCAACTCATTAATTTCCTTATCATGCCTGTGAAACAGGAGAGCTAAATGGATAACATCTGCAGCAGATATTAGTCGAGCACTTTTACTCTATGCTAATAAGCACTCTACCACCATTACCTTATTTAATTCCTCACGACCCTTTGGGTAGAAACCTAATCATCATTACATTATAGATGAGAAAACTGAGGCTGTGTTTCAGGTCTTGCCTCCCTAGACCTTGTACTTTTTACCACTGCGTGATAGATTACTCCTAGACTGAGGAAGCCTTCCCACCTTTTGCTGTGGTTGACTTTGATCTTGCATTGTTTTTCTCACCAGGTGATCAAACATAGCTCTTGCCTGTGTTAAAATTCACACTTGGAGTTGCCCCTACAGTATCAGCTGAAAGGAAGGATCAAATCCACTACCTGTTCAGGGCAGCCGTTCTTATCTTTGTTCTTTACAGAGCCTTATTATATTGCTTGGCTATTATCTTAGAACAAAAGAGGAAGAGATGATATTAGACATGTTTTTTAACTAGCTGCAAGTTGCTAACAATAATTGTGCCACTTGAAATTTTCTGGTAGTTCATTCTAAGTACATTAGTTGGTCTGAGTTCAACAAGTGAATTATGACTTCTATCAACAAGTGGGTTGACATTAAGCTTCTCAAACCTGCAACAAATCCCATGACTCCCAGAAGGTCTGGCATGGTGGTTTGTCAGTGATAAATTGTTCCCCTGCTCTCTGATGCAAGAATATTATGAATGTTCACCATCTCAGTTTATTTATTCAAGTATATTTGAAATGATATGTTTGGAGATCAGTGCATTCTGAGCTGTATGACAAGCTTATTTCCTGAAGGAGAGATAAATAAAATGTCAAATTCAGGACTAAACAATCTAGAATTTGGATTATCTAAATAAGTAAAGGAGATAGTATTGCTTTTTATTTTTCTAATGACTCTGTCCCCTAAAGGTCCTTAGAGTGCTTCGTTCCAGGAGACATTCCTCTTGAATATATCGGCTGGTGCGTTTGTGGATGTAAGGGAACACATTACATTGTGTTGCTTTGCACAGTTGTAGTTGCAGTGGAGAAATATTTGCCCAAATTGCTTTTCACTGATTTAACCAGTGTTATTTCAGTAGACTAGATTGAGGGCAGGTTAGCAGAATGGCTAAGAGTAGGGCTCTGAAAATTGGGTTTGAGTGTTGCCTTCACTACCTGTAAGCTGTGTAACTAGGCAATTTAATCTAAATGTCAGATTCTTCATCTGTAAAATGGGGACAATAATAATTCCTACCTCATATTATTTAAAGAATTAAACATGTTTTGTGCTGGGCATATATTAAATACCCATTAGCTCCAAAAGGCTAGTTGTTGTTTTATTTATTTTTATTGGAGAGAGTATGTTCTCTTTCTATTTATTACAAAATTTTCCACTTTAAGACAATAAGTGGTTTTTGGTGATTCGCATTATTAAATACAGAAAAGTCACTGCAAGGAAGAAAAAAGAGAAACAACACAAATAATGGTCTCTTAACAGGGTTGTTTTCAAGATGTCATACTTGATTCTAGCGGTCAACATACAAGGGTTTTGAATTCATGCCTAATTCTTGGTAGCAAATGAAAATCTTTTGGAAACTACAAGGTACTGACATTCTGTGGACTATGAAGCCACCCCATCTGGGTTCAAATCTATAACGTGTGGAAGGCAGCTATGCTCACTACTGTACCACGTGGGAGGGATCAGCAAGGAGTTTGGGAGTAACAGCCCATATCCCCTTCCCACCAGGGAAGCCCATGGGCTAAATCTTATTGATATTTGGCTTTTGCTCCAGCAGGTACCCTCAACCATAATGGGTCTACAAAGAAGGAGGAGAGGCTACTCTACTCTGGCTTGTTCCTTCTACTCTACTTTTTATCACCGTTTCCATCTCCTCTGCTAACTCCCAACCCTGTTTTTTCAAGAGTTTCTATTTTGCTTTGAAGTCCTACCCTTTTCTACCTCCAGCGTTTATGCCCTCCGTGGACCAAAGTTATAGAAGTTCTTTTCTCTTTCTGTCTAGGTGATGACTAGGGAGGCTTCTCAGCCATGTCTCTGCATCTCCTACTAAATTCTCTTTCCCATGCAAAATCGATAAATCTTGAAATATTTCTACAAATAATAATGGATGATCTACATTTCTTCAGATCAGCTGAGAAGTTAGCCATCATATATTACATTAGTTTCATGCGATGTTTTATAAGGTCTAAATGAATTTATCCAGCTAAGTTTGGGACAAAAGATATTGCTGAGTTGGAGATAGACTGTATTACAGAGTGATAGGATGGTTGCAACGGAAAATGAAAAGGCATTGAAATCACACAACTTGGGTGTACATTCAGGCCCCACTATGACGTTGGGCAACTCCTGTTACCTCTTTAAAATTCATTTTCCTCTGTGGGGTGGAGACAAAAATATTCAATCTAAAAAAACTAAGCATAGAAGGATGCTTCTTCAGTATCATAAAGATTACCTGTTTTAAATCCATAGCCAACATCCAGCTCATCATATGAAACCCTAGAACTTTAATATTTTCATCAGTTAAAAGATACAGATATTGGTGTTCACCGTGACTTTTAAACATTGTTTGGGAAGTTTTGTTCTTTGTATCAAGGCATGACAGAGAGAGAGAGAGAGAGAGAATGGGAATGAAATGTGGGAAGAAAAGAGCATCCTAAGAATAACCAAAATGAAAAGTGGGTGGGACCTATGTAAAGAAAAAACAGGGCAGGATAGCCAAGAAAATTTAGAAAAAGAGTTGGAGACATTTCTCCTACCAAATATTATGTGTTCTGTCAACTTTACACTGTGAGCACAAGAATTGACAGATGGATCAGAGGGAGAGAAATAGTCCTGAATCTGGGGTCCAGCCACTGACTTCTTTTTTTAAAAATTTACTTATTTATTTTTGGCTGCATTGGGTCTTCGTTGCTGTGTGTGGGAGCTCTCTAGTTGCCGTGAGCGGGGCTACTCTTCGTTGTGGTGCCCGGGCTTCTCATTGTGGTGGCTTTTCTTGTTGTGGAGCACGAGCTCTAGGCATGCAGGCTTCAGTAGTTGTGGCACGTGGGCTCAGTAGTTGTGGTGCATGGGCTTAGTTGCTCTGTGGCATGTGGGATCTTCCCGGACCAGGGCTCAAACCCATATTCCCTGCATTGGCAGGCGGATTCTTAACCACTGCGCCACCAGGGAAGTCCCCGCCATTGACTTCTTGAGCACATGTGCTGTGCTAGACACTGAAGTAAGTGCTTTCTGTAAATTATCTAGCTTAAGCCTTACAAGAAAACTGTAAGATAGGTATTGTTATCCCCATTTTATTTTTAAGGAAAAATAAGATTTAGAGAAGTTAAAGAACACTTACCCTGTTGTCAAAACTGACATTAGAGCTCAGATTGTACCTCAAAGCAAGTGCTGTCAAAGTGAATCTTAAACAAATGAACCATGAAGGAATGAGTGATTTTACCAGTGGTGTTGGGGAAAAGACTGAGAGAGGGGGTCATTAGAAATCACATAAGTACTCGCCTCACACCGTACCAACAGGAAATTCTACACAGATTGAAAAAAAAAGAGGCAAGGGTAGAAGATAGTAGCAGAGTTGGAGGGCAAGTAAAAGAAAATATAAGTAGCTATTTCATTGAAATGGGACTGGAGAAAAACTTTCTAAGCATGGAAACCATGGTAGAAACCACAAAAGAGATGACTGATATGCTTGGTTACATAAAGTTTCAACTTCTGTGCATCAAAACCATTATAAAGCAAACCTAAATGCAAAGAACAGTCCAGGGAGGCAAATGAAAATTTATATTAATATAATATATTAAATTATACAATTAGAATACACAAATGATGAATATCTTTATTGTATATTGTATAATGAACTCTTACAAATCAATAAGAAAACTACAAATTTCCTAAGTAAAAACGGTCAAAGGTAATAACAGGAGAACTCATAAATTTTAAAAATTACTCCACAGTAATAGAAAAACTAATTAAAATTAAAGGTAGATGTTATTTTCACTATGAAATAAAAGTATTTTATGAAAATTTTTAGGTACATTTGAACATTTTGAGAAATAGGAACTGAGCTGCACTGTTCATTTTCCTTTTGGTGGGCAAATTATAGACAAATGCCATGGGAAAAGTTTATGCCTTTTCTTCAGAAATTCCATTTTGGTGAGTTTCACTTAAGGAAATTAGCCAATATCATGTTAAGATTTTTATGCAAGGATATTATTTCAATGTTAGATGTACTAGACAAAAAGAAAAGCAAGACGATTTAAATAATAAATGTCAGAAAATATTTGAATGAATTTTGTGAATATGACGATTTGGATGCATGATCTATTAAGATTGTGTTTTCAAAGACTATTATATATATAAATGATTTGATGTTAAGCGGAAAAGGCAAGATACACTGTGTATGCAGTATAATTCTAAATCTCATTTAAAATACCGTGTGTATAACTTTATATATTGAAAGGGAACAAGGGAAGATGTTAATTTCTTTCTCACTGTTGTGGCCTCTCCCGTTGCGGAGCACACGCTCTGTTCGCACAGGCTCAGCGACCATGGCTCACAGGCCCAGCCGCTCCGCGGCATGTGGGATCCTCCCGGACCGGGGCACGAACCCGTGTCCCCTGCATCGGCAGGCGGACTCTCAACTACTGCGCCACCAGGGAAGCCAACGATGGGTTTTTATTCTCTGCATTTTGCATATTTTCTACAATGAATGTATATTGCTTTTATATATAATTATAAAAAGTTATTGGGACTTCCCTGGTGGCACAGTGGTTAAGAATCCGCCTGCCAATGCAGGGGACACGGGTTCGAGACCTGGTCTGGGAAGATCCCACATGCCGCGGAGCAACTAAGCCCGTGCACCACAACCACTGAGCCTGCACTCTGGAGCCCGCGAGGCACAGCTACTGAGCCCGCACGCGACAACTACTGAAGCCCGTGTTCCCTAGAGCCTCTGCGCTGCAACTACTGAAGCCTGAGTGCTCTATGGCCTGCATGCCGTAACTACTGAGCCCGCGTGCTGCAACTACTGAAGCCCGCATGCCTAGGGCCCGTGTTCCACAACAGGAGAAGCCACCACAATGAGAAGCCTGCGCACCACACCAAAGAGTAGCCGCCGCTCGCAGCAACTAGAGAAAGCCCGCGTGCAGCAACGAAGACCCAACGCGCACACACACACACACACACACACACACACAAGTTATTAACGTTATTGTTTTAGAAGATGTAAAGATTAAATTTAAAAATTTGGCTAAGAATAAAGTAATGTTTTAGAAATGTTAATTTTATTTTCCTTTAATGGAACCTTAGATAGAAACTTCAAATTTCAGATTTAATTATTTATGATTTGATAGTGGATTTTTAAAAACTGACAGATTAAATAATCTTTGTGGCATCAATTTGTATTGGTTTTGGTAGAACTGAGTTAACTAATGCAAGTGTCGCTAGAACTGAATGTCCAATGCAGAATGTTCCTTTCTTCATATTCTACATACATAAGCTTTGATTCCTCTTGGAATAATTTCCATCTTGCACGTATTGCTATATCCTAATAGGAAACGAGCTAAAAGTATTTCTTTTTCCCTGATGGAATAAAGTTAGCATTTTTTAAAAGCAGAAAGTCAGCCATAACCTTCATCTTGGAGTACCTGTTCTCAAAGTGGGTCCTTAGTTTTCTCTTTCGAGGCTGTAATAATATTTTAGGAGCCATGTCATGTCTTGCATAATCAGGCTTTTGGCTTTTACATGCCTTGTTATTTCTGGCTCTTGGTAAACAATATTTGCGGTAATGAAGTTTGAGAAAGAAAATGGATTTCTCATAATAGCTGTGGAGGGAAATGGTATGGAAAAATGTTTCACCGTGCCAGCATTTTCACACAGAGGAAAATTTTTTTGCTTTATCTTTACTATAACTATCGAAGCTGTATCTCATGGGCATATTCATTTCAAGTTCAGGGTCATACTTTTTGTGCATTTGGCACAACTTCGTCTTTAAAAATTCTATTCAGATTATTGATGCCATTGATTGATCGTGCACACTTCCGAGCTTTTCTTTATTGCGTAGTAATCTAAGCATTTCCTGCAGACTTCTTTCCTTGTAATCTAACATATTTCCTCTGTTTTTCTTTGTGTCCCCTTTTAAGGCATTTCCTATGTTTTTTTTTTAAGATCTTTATTGGAGTATAATTGCTGTGTTAGTATGTGCTGTATAACAAAGTGAATCAGCTATACATACACATATATCCCCATATCTCCTCCCTCTTGCGTCTCCCTCCCTCCCTCCCTCCCCCACCCCTTTAGGTGGTCACAAAGCACCGAGCTGCCTCCCCGTGCAATGCAGCTGCTTCCCACTAGCTATCTATGTTACATTTGGTAGTGTGTATATGTCCATGCCACTCTCTCACTTCATCCCAGCTTACCCTCCCCCTACTTCCTATGTTTTTACGTCCATTAATAACAAGCATTTGTAAACACTGTCATGGTAAATATATGAAATTCTTTCACATCTGCTAAATGTTGATTTCTTTGTTTTTAGGGTGACTCTGGATCCTACTATTCACAAAGCTCTAGAAAGGTAAATAAAATTAACAATGACTTCAACAAATATATTACTTTTGGTTTCCTTTCTTTGTCGTAATTGTAAACATGGACTCAAATGAATTTTTTATATGAGTTGCTACTTTTTTAAAAAAATAAATTTATTTATTTATTTTTTGGCTGTGTTGGGTCTTCGTTTCTGTGCGAGGGCTTTCTCCAGTTGCGGCGAGCGGGGCCCACTCTTCATCACAGTGCGCGGGCCTCTCACTGTCACGGCCTCTCCTGTTGCGGAGCACAGGCTCCAGATGCGCAGGCTCAGTAGTTGTGGCTCACGGGCTTAGTTGCTCCGTGGCATGTGGGATCTTCCCACACCAGGGTTCGAACCTGTGTCCCCTGCATTGGCAGGCAGATTCTTAACCACTGCGCCACCAGGGAAGCCCTGAAATGCTACTTTTAACTAGTTTATTAGTTTTTTAAAATGAGAGAATAAGTTGAAAGCTTTTATAGTTTGCCTAGTGGTGTGACCTGGTCACCTGGACACGTGTTCATGGTAGAATGGTACCTTGAGGTTGTTCACTGTGTTCCACATCGGGTCCTCAGCTGTGCAGTTTGAGGTTTGAGTTTATGGCACGTGAGAGTAGCCATGTCCCTTGGAGACTGATGCGGTGTCAATTTCTCCGCTTACGATGCCAGGAGAGCCCAATGCTTGGCTTACCTCATTAGTACATTCCTTCTCTCCTGTTTGAAAAGCCTGCATGGGAGTCCAATTATGATCGGTCATTGGCTACTAGATCTGGAATTAGAACAAGGAGAGCCAGTTTGAAGATTTTAATAGTGAAAGACTTTTTCGCCATGATAACCTGATGTGTCTGTCTAACCTTGAGGGGTGTTCTGCGCAGTGGGCCATGTGGGTGCCTTTTCCCCATACAGTGATGAGTAGAGGCACACCTTGTTTTATTGCACTTCACTTTATTGTGCTTTGCAGATGTTGCATCTTGTTTTTTGTTTTTGTTTGTTTGTTTGTTTTACAAAGTGAAGGTTTGGGGCAAGCCTGCATAAAGGAAGTCTGTTGGCGTCATTTTTCCAACAGTGTTTGCTCACTTTGTGTCTCTGTGTCACATTTCAGTAATTCTTACAATACTTCAAACTTTTTCGTGACTGTTATATTTGGTATGGTGATCTGTGGTCAGTGATCTTTGATGTTACTATTGTAATTGTTTGGGGGCTCCATGAACCACGTCCATATAAGATGGCAGACTTAATAAATGTGTGTGTTGACTGTTCCACTGACCGGCCTCCCCCACTATTACTCCCTTTCCTTGGGCCTCCCTATGCCCTGAGACACAACAATATTGAAATTAGGCTAATTAATAAGTTTACAGTGGCCTCTAAGTGTTCAAGTGAAAGGAAGAGTTGATATCTCTCACCTTAAAGGCCAAAAGCTAGGCTTCTTGCTCCAAGCAGCTGAGTTGTGAATGCAAAGAGTTCTTGAAGGGAATTAGGAGTGCTACTCCAGGGAACATACAAATGATAAGAAGGTGAAACAGCCCTATTGCTGATATGGAGAAGGTTGTAGTGGTCTGGATAGAAGATCAAACCAGCCACAACATTCCCTTCAGCCAAAGCCTAGTCCAGAGCAAGGTCCTAACTCCCTTCAATTCTGTGAAGGCTGAGAGAGCTGAGGAAGCTGCAGAAGAAAAGTTTGAAGCTAGCAGAGGTTGCTTCATGAGATTTAAGGAAAGAAGTCATCTCCATAACATCAAAGTGCAAAGCGAGGCAGCAAGTGCTGATGTAGAAGCTGCAGCACGTTATCCACAAGATCTCGCTAAGATTTTGAAGGTGGCTACACTAAACAACAGATTTTCAATGTGGACACATCAGCCTTCTATTGGAAGAAGATGCCATTTAGGACTTTCATAGCTTGAGAGGAGAAGTCAATGCCTGGCTTCACTTCAAAGCTTCAGGGGACAGCCTTTCTCTTGTTAGGGCCTAATGCAGCTGGTGACTTGGAGTTGAAGCCAGTGCTCATTTACCATTCTGAAAATTCTAGGGCCCTTACAAATTATGCTAAATCTACTCTGCCTGTGCTCTGTAAATGGAATAACAAAGCCTAGATAACAGCACATCTGTTGACAACATGGTTTACTGAATATTTTAAGCCTACTGTTGAGACCTTCTGCTGGGATAAAAAGATTCCTTTTAAATTATTACTGCTTATTGACAATGCACCTGGTCATCCAAGAGCCCTGGTGGAGATGTACAATGAGATTAATGCTGTTTTCATGCCTGCCAACACAACATCCATTATTGTGGCCCATGGATCAAGTAGTAATTTCAATTCTCAGGTCTCATTATTTAAGAAACACATTTCGTAAGACCATAGCTGCCATAGATAGTGATTCCTCTGATGGATCTGGAGAACGTAAACTAAAAAAAGTTGTTTTTGTTTTTTTTTTGCGGTACGCGGGCCTCTCACTGTTGTGGCCTCGCCTGTTGTGGAGCACAGGCTCTGGATGCACAGGCTCAGCGGCCATGGCTCACGGGCCCAGCTGCCCTGTGACATGTGGGATCTTCCCGGACCAGGGCACGAACCCGCGTCCCCTGCATCGGCAGGCGGACTCTCAACCACTGCGCCACCAGGGAAGCCCTAAAAAAAGTTTTATAAAGGATTCACCATTCTAGATGCCATTAAGAACATTCATGATTCATGGGAAGAGGTCAAAATATCAACATTAACAGGAGTTTGGAAGAAGTTGATTCCAACCCTCATGGATGACTTGGAGGGGTTCACAACTTCAGTGGAGAAAGTAACTACAGTTGGGGTGGAAATAGCACGAGAACTAGAATTAGAAGTGGAACCTGAGGATGTGACTGAATTGCTGCAATCTCCTCATAACATTTGAATGGATGAGGAGTTGCTTCTTATGGAAGCAAAGAAACAAAGAAAGTGGTTTCATGAAATGGAATCTATTCCTGGTGAAGATGCTGTGTGAAGATTGTTGAAATGACAGCAAAGGATTTAGAATATTACATAAACTTATTTGATAAAGCAGTGGCAGGGTTTGAGAGGATTGACTCCAATTTTGAAAGCAGTTCTGTGGGTAAAAGGCTATCAAACCGCATTGGATGCTACAGAGAAATCTTTCATATAAGGAAGGGTCCGTTAATGCAGCAAACTTCATTGTTGTCTTACTTTAAGAAACTGCCACCTTCGGCAACTACCGCCCTGACCAGTCAGCAGCCGTGAATATTGAGGTAAGACCCTCCACCAGCTAAAAGATTACTGACTCACTGAAGGTACAGATGATGGTGAGCATTTTTTAGCAATAAAGTTTTTTTTTTTTTTTTTTTTTGCGGTACACGGGCCTCTCACTGCTGTGGCCTCTCCCGTCACGGAGCACAGGCTCCGGACGCGCAGGCCCAGCGGCCATGGCTCACGGGCCTAGCCGCTCCGTGGCATGTGGGATCTTCCCGGACCGGGGCACGAACCCATGTCCTCTGCATCGGCAGGCGGACTCTCAACCACTGCGCAACCAGGGAAGCCCAGCAATAAATATTTTTAAATTAAGGCATGTACATTGTTTTTTTAGACATAATAATATTGCACACTTAATAGACTACAGTGTAGTGTGAACATAGCTTTTGTTCACTCGCTTTATTGCAGTATTTGCTTTATCGTGGTGGTCTGGAACCAAACCTACGCTATCTGGAACCAAACCTACAGTTTCTACCATTCATCTTTCCACATGCTCATGACTTCCACTGGTCTTTCTGCTTTTAGTGTGGGAGGTATCATGCTTTCCAACTATCATGCTAAGGCAACAGTTAAGACAGACTGCTTTTGAATGTCATCTCTACTTGACTCTGTGCTCTTGGACAAGGTACTGAATTGCTCTATGCTTCATTTTCCTCATTTGAAAATAGTAAGAATACCTACCTCATAGGTTTGTTGTGAGATGAAACATTTAACTCAGTGACATAATAAGAGCTCAGTAAATTCCAAACAATATAATTCATGTTATTACGGTTTAGTGTTTGTTCTAAGGTGACTTCCGCACACATATGTATAGATTTTATTAGGTTGAATGATGTGAAATTGCCGTTTGGGTATGTCAGAAACACCAGCTATTTCATATGGCTAAACCCAATAATAACTGACGATTCCACTTCTTGTCTACAGAACCTTTAGTTATTTTGCTGACACATGTCACTACCCTAATTTAACATATAAGCGCACTTGAATTATCTTCCTTAACTCACGTTATTTTGTTGTTGTTCAATGAAATGGCAGAGTAATACTGACCTTGGAGGGTCATGAGCTACTCGTAAGGATGATAATGTCATCTGTGGCGATTTTTACATCGGTTCAGTAGGCATTTCTCATCGTGTCACCGGCAGGGTCTCACCTCTGCAGGATGTTGCAGTGTTGCTGGTCTGTGTTATTTGTGTCACTAGTGATAGACTGAAACCAGATTCATCTGAGTCCTACACTTAACTTCATCTTGCCCATGTTTCATATGTCTGACCTCTTGCAGAACTTTTGCACGTTGAGGGTATTTTCTTTTCCAGTAATTTTAAGGGACAAGAGTATCACTATCTTCATTTTCTGAAGTTAAAAAAAATTGAATCATATGTGAAATGGATCAAAAGCATAGCTCCCAGTTAGTGGCTCTGCAGAGAGCTGAATGGAGATCTTCAGAATTTCAAAGCTAAGGTAGGTTTTGATTGGTTTCATTTAAAACTCACTTTATGTAGTTAGATAAATAAAAGTCTTAAAAGGTTGTCTGAAATAATGATAGCAGAATCAAAACAGGAATGGCTGTCTCCCAGCTTCCCCCATTTTTACTCTATTTCTAGGATTCTGTGGTTGCTCAAAAGCATTCTCCGCTTTAGAATCTCAAATCTAGCATAGCTCGTAATTGATACCATTTTCAGAGTGAACGAAACACGAATTTTACCAATACTCTGGCGAAGGACAAACATATACGTTGTCACGTTTCACGATTGAAACATTTTTGTTGATCTTAAATCTCCTATGAGGATGAAACAACTACTCATGCGTGGATTTAGAACTTTCTTGTTCTGTTCTACTCATGTATTCGTGCACAGACTGACCTGCTTTATTTAGCCTTTAGTCATTTAAACAGCTTCTGGAATGAATGTGTGATCACGCTACCTACCTTCTACAGCAGTCTTTTACGCGTGGTTTAAATGCCGTCTTTACTGAAGTCCTGGCTTTGTACCTGTGATGTCTGCAGACCTTAGGCAGCCGTTGGGAATGCCAGGCTGAAATGATTCCTCTAGAGGCTTCAGCAGCATCAGGAATTCAGTTAGGCGAGCGATCAAAACTGACTGGGGCAAAAAGAGGCTCAGAGCTGATGCCTTTTATCCCCAAAGTGAAGGGTTTCTTCTGCTTTTTTGGGGGGATCTTGGCAGTATCTCTTCTGGCCTCTATTTGGTTTGAGTATCAACTCAGCTGTCTTGGTGCTTTGGAACCTGACTGGTCTGCCAGCTGAGTCTGCCTTCTCTCTTGTCAGTTTCAAAGAACATACCAGAAGCCAGAGATCTGACCTCTAAAGAGGCCCCTCACTGCTTGATACCCACTCCAGCCCCTTCCTTTCCAGGACTTCACGTTCAACCCACTCGGGTAGCAAAACGGGGCCCCAGCAGGCAGCATAGAATCCCTGTCATTTTTTTCAGAATCCTTGTTATTGAATCCTCTCACCCAGTTAGAATATTAAAGTCTTCCTGGGATTAGAGAATGAGGAGAAATGACTTCATGGTGCATAAATTGAAGGGGTGGCTTGGGTGAATTCTGAGTTGAATGAGATAAAAAGAGTATCAATAAAAATTAAAGGAAACCCATTTATTTATTTTATTTTTTATATAAATTTATTTATTATTTATTTTTGGCTGTGTTGGGTCTTTGTTGCTGCGTGTGGCTTTGTCTAGTTGCGTGAGTGGGGCCTACTCTTCATTGCGGTGTGCAGGCTTCTCATTGCAGTGGCTTCTCTTGTTGTGGAGCTCGGGCTCTAGGCGTGTGCGCTTCAGTAGTTGTGACTCGCAGGATCTAGAGTGCAGGCTCAGTAGTTGTGGTGCATGGGCTTAGTTGCTCCGTGGCATGTGGGATCTTCCCGGACCAGGGCTCAAACCTGTGTCCCCTGCATTGGCAGGCGGATTCTTAACCACTGTGCCACCAGGGAAGCCCAGGAAACCCCTTTATTATGTCTGGTATTGGACTCCCCCCCACACACTACTTTGATTATGTGTTTTTATAGAATGTGAATCAAATGGCAGCATTTAAGAAACCGAGGTCACTTTTTAAATCTTGTCCGCCAAAGACTTGCCTAGGCAGGCCTTTGGTTTAGATGTTTGTAGATGTGACTTGACCTCTGCACATAGGTGTGCTGTCAGAACATTTGATTTAGTTAATAGAGAGGATGAAGTAAAGCATGAGCTTCTCTGGTAGAATTCTTTTGTCTTTGAACTGAGGAATATGAGTCATCAGGAACGATGCTCCCTCGTGTTGCGCAGTCTGCCTCCTGATGACACAACTCTAAGAACTGTCGGAATTGACTCATGCCCGCTTTAAGGGTATGGGTTACAATGAATCTGACTAAAAATACCTGGATGATTGGTGGTGTTTGCGAAAGTGTGTTTTCCTTCTATATTCGGAACAGATCAGAGCTGCCACCATGCAGATGCAGCGCTGCCCTGAAGGTCTTTATGGGGAGAGACTGACTGACGTGAGGTTCAGATGTGAGAGAGCTCTGGCTGTACCCGCTGTCACTTCCCTTAGTTCAGGACCGATCTGAAGGCTGAGACGTGTCTTTGCTCTTTGCTCCTTCACATGGACCGTTCTTGAAGGTGTGTGGTCAGTAGGAAGAAAAGACTCCCATTTTCTCTTGGGAGTATCAGTCCTGAAACATTTCTTCATGACATTCAAGGAAGATGTGTTTGCTTTGATTTCTGTTCTAAAGAGAATTCTATTGTTGGCCCTTTAAAAAATGTGTTAGGAATACGTGTGTGTGTGTGTGTGTGTGTGTGTGTGTGAGAGAGAGAGAGAGAGAGAGAGAGAGAGAGAGAATGTGATGGGGAGCGATATGGGGGTATGTAGAGAATGAAAGGGGGATTTGGAAGATTAAAGAATCATAACTCTTACTCAGAATAGTTACAAATGTATATAATTTACCTGTATCAGAAATCATCTTATGACAAGTCGTTAGTTAACTAACATCTAGTTATCCCGTACAAGTAACTTACGCAAGCTCAGAACCTATGAGCTTAGAATCCTGGCCCAGCAGACCAAAGAATCAATAACCAAAACGTGTTAATCTCATGCTCTCACAAAATGGTCCTCCCTAGGATCCTTCTACACAATGAGAAAATCCAATTTTTCAATTGACCCTCTGTTTTCCAGCACGCCACTTTAGAGCTGTTAAAGATTTCGAAAATGATGTCTGTTATCACAGTATTTTCTCCCAGATCTCTGATGCTGTCTATTTACTGTCTCCCTGAAAGTTCAGAGAACAATCTATTTTATTTTTTTCTGCATGTTTATTATGCTTTGCTCAAGTCATTGGTGAGGCTGTCATATTTGCCCTGTAAAAGGACTTAACATATGTTGGTGACACTACTAGTTTGGATTGGTTACTAGATTCAAGAGTTTGGCAGTTGGTAAAGTTCCATTTCTAAAAATACAATATTATAAAAAAATCTTTCCAAAAGGTCCCCATCCTTTTTTTGTTTCATGCTTAGTAAACATTGTTTTATCTTAGTAAACATTTAACCTCTCCTTTTGTGAATTGTCTCCCCTTGTCTTTGGGCATTATTGTTTTAGGGTATTAACGTTTCTCTCGTCAATTCATAGGAGCTTTTTATATATTAATATCCTTAGTCCTTTGACTCCATTTTGGTGGAAATATTTTTCTAGAGTTCCTTTGCCTTCTAATTCTCTTTATATTATGTTTAACTTGCAAAGTTTAATTAAAAAATTTAGTAAACAACCATGTATTTTCCAACTATGGTATAACTGTTAACTGTAAAATTGTTTTCAAATATGTTAATTTGTAGAAAACATGGTACGGCACAGTATTGGGTCATATTTTTGATCTGAAAATCAGGAAGTGGTAATTATGGCTGAAAAGGATGGTGAATGTGGCTGAAAAGGTAGGCTAGAGTCATGCTGGGGGCTTCGAATTCTCAGCTAAGGAGATCAATCTAGTATAGACCTGCTTCACATCAAATTGGATGCAATTGCGGATCACAATATAGTAAGGTATTGAATATGTTAATATTCTCTTTGGAGCATTGGAGTTGATTCCAAGCTACCTGGGCACTGTCTTATAATTTCACTCTTTTTTTAAACCCTTATGGAAGTCCCTTTGTGGCAGACCTTCTTATGAATTAATCCATATCACATCTAAATCCGTGATCACATCTGAAAGGCTTACTCTGTGAACTGAGTCTCTAGAACTCAAATTAGTACCCTGGAATTCTAAGGTAACTTCTCACCTTACAGCTCTCACCTTTATGATGCTTTCCGTGTGGTTCTAACTTGGGGAATGGTATGGTTCCTGATCACAAACCCCTTTCTTCCAGAGGACAGGGTAGCCTACTGGTTCAAGCCTGGCAGATCAGTTACTAGTTGGGAATTGTGAACAAGTTACCTGACTGTTTTTACATGCCTCAATTTTCTCATTTCTCAAGGGGAATAATAACAGGTCCTTACCTCACGGAGTTATTATGAAAATAAAATGAGAACCCACCATTCTCTAAAAAGTTCCTGGTGCATTACATGTACTTGCTAAACGTTAAGTATCATCACCATCAACATGCAGATGCCACGTCCTCCTTCCTTTTCCTCAGTTGATGGCATTCTAAGCCCATCTTCCATGGGGTAGGTTTTAAGAGAATGGTGGTCATACCCAGAAAATTATGAGGACTTGACGTTTTTAATAGTGTAGTAATGAAGCAGTAGGCAAGAAGTTGCTGACAGATCTGGGCAATGATGCTTTAAAAGCCAATTTCAAAATGATCAAAGAAAAAAAAAATGATCAAAGTTCCTTCCCGTGGATGCTGCCCTGACCCACATGACATACACCGTTTGTGATATTCTAAAAGTGGGACCGAAAGAGATGAACAGGATTTGAGAATGTTAATCTCATTTTGGTCTTCATGATAAATGTTTATCAGTCTGTCTATGTATCTATCCACCTATCTGATGTGTATGTTATCACTATATATATATAGGTATCACTATATGTAATATATATGTATGTATGTATACACACGGTTGTGTGCACACACACACGTATAGTCTGTATTTGTATAATGTATATAGTGATGGAAGTTAGAGCTCTAAAAAGTCTTCATAATTCCAGATTCTTGCTGAGCCTCTTGCTAAGAGCTGCTCTGCTAATTCATCCAGTGGGAGGACCTGGGGGGAGCCTCAGGGTGATAAATGCTGTTTACTCCAAGCTATGATGATGGGCTCCTTTCTTCACGGTAGACTGTAATGCATATCACCCGCTGCTCAGCCTGCAATTCCAACTCAAAAGTGATTCTGTCTCAGGCCAGAAAGAAAACAGGACACATATGTGTTCTTTTTTAAAAATTCTTTTCCGTTATGGTTTATCCCAGGACATTAAATATAGTTCCCTGTGCTATGTAGTAGGAACTTGCTGTCCATCATTTTATATGTATTAGTTGGCATCTGCTAACCTCAAACTCCCAGTGCATCGCTCCCTGACCCCCAACGTACTCATTCTTAGGTTCACGAAAGAGAAAAAGTCTTCTTGATGTAGTTGATTGTAGTTTGTCTCTTGAACATATAACCAATCTGCTGATACTTAATGACTTCAGATCGTGCAGTAGAAGAAAAGGAAACGAGCTAACATTTATTGAGTGGCCATTATGTGCTACATGCTGTTAACTCATTTGATTCTCTCATGAATCTGTTAGGCTGGTTTAATTACCCTTAACTGAGGCTCGAAGTCGTTGGTAAATAGGAGAGCTCCGATCTGAACCCCAGTTTAACTGATCCCCGAAATCACGCTCTTTCCAGGGCTATGCTGTCCGCTGATACATTAGGTTCTGAATAAGGGAGGCCAGGAAAATTGTTGCGTTTTCTGTGTGTGACATTTCAAGTACTGGCCCTGGCTGGCCATGCGCAGGGAAGTCGGCAGGCGCTGCTGCTGACAGTGTGAGCCTTGTGAAGTGGGTTCCCTCTCCCACGTAAGCTCCCCCCTCTCTCTGTTCTCTCCAGCTGCTCCCAGATTTGGGGGGCACAGCCTTGCTCTTCACGCCTCACCTCGGCCTTCTGGCTTCTAACCTGCCCTCTCCCTCCCACCAAAGTTTTAACATTCACTAGATTAGCTTTGTAACTGGTAAAGCCATATTGGTGACGGCTATTTACTTCACTTATTTATTTCTACTCCGATCTAGTGTTTGGAATATCCAGCTATAATTTGAGACATGTATCACCTCCTGAGAAAAGAGTCATCGATTAAGATGTCAGCCGTGTCAGGATTCCTGAGCACTGTGCTGATAGGTACTTGGAAATGATATAGTTAGAACATATGCTAAAACCTTCTGCCATGTAAATATGTTGCTCTTTAACGGAAAGTTTCCAGCATTCAATAGGCAGCCTTTTGCAATGATTTAGGTATTCTGTGTTGGATTTGGCCTTTCTTATTAAGATTTTTTAAATTAGAAAGGCAGGAGATGTGTAGATGAGCTTGAGAGTGTGATTGATGCAGACTCGGATTTTAGTCCCATCTCTCACTGCCTGAGTGCCCCCAGACAAGACACTTTACTTCTTCTAATTTTTTCTTTTTCGATTTTTTTTTGATGTGGACCATTTTTAATGTCTTTATTGAATTTGTTACAATATTGCTCCTGTTGTTTATGTTTTGGGTTTTTGGCCGCGAGGCATGTAGGGTCTTAGCTCCCCAACCAGGGATCGAACCCACACCCTCTGCACTGGAAAGCGAGGTCTTAACCACTGGACTGCCGGGGAAGTCCCTCACTTTACTTCTTGGAGCTCTGGTTACCCAGCTATAAATTAGATGTGATACCTACCTTATGGGACTATTTATAACACCCAGTATGGTCCCTAGCACAGAGCTTTACTGAGAAAATATTAGTTCTTTGTGTCTTGGCCTGGAAGGCAATGCTTTTTGTTAAGTTCTTGCCTTCAGTGAACACATGTATATGTGGGAAAGACTGATTCAATAAGCCTTTCCTCTCCTAAAGACTGTATTTCCTTTGCAGTTCTGTATTTGTTCCATTTCAAATAAAGGTTTAAGCTCTCTCATTTCCCTGATACCTCTGCATGAAATAAGGCGTGAACTCAACATACAACAGCTTGTTGGGTGTATTCCATACATCTGTTCTGTGCAAGTGTTCTTCCTGCCGGATCTGGGGTGCAGGGAGCTGAGAGTCACATTTGCTAGTAGACTTAGCTATTGATGATTCAAGCACATTTATCAGGACGTAGGTGATGCTTTTAAGTTTGTGCAGGAAGCTGAAATGAGTAATGTGACAGGTCAAGGCTTATAGCCATGGGAGAAAACACTTCTCAGCTGTGTAGCGACTGTTTTCCATTTCAGATTCCTCTTCTCTCTCCTGTGATTCTGTGCTCCCTGCTACAGACTGGCCTTTCCCACCTGCCTGCCGTATTAAGTGAACTCAACAGTTTCTGCAAATGATGTTAATATGCCTAAACAAAGGTTAACCGTTCATGAGTACATGCCTAGCAAGGTTTCACCTTAAATTAATCAGCTCTTAGACACTCTCCAGCATCTAAAGTTAAAGTTGACAACTCTTTTTTAAATTTTAATTCAACAGATATATATATCTCTCTCTCTCCAAGGCATACTTTTTAATGAAAAAGTAAATTTTTTAAAAATTTGTTTATTTATTCATTTATTTAATTTTTGGCTGCATTGGGTCTTCACTGCTGCATGCGGGCTTTCTCTAGTTGCAGTGAGCAGGGGCTACTCTTTGTTGCGGGGAGCAGGCTTCTCATTGTGGTGGCTTCTCTTGTTGCAGAGCACAGGCTCTAGGCCTGCAGGCTTCAGTAGTTGTGGCTCGCGGGCTCTAGAGCACAGGCTCAGTAGTTGTGGCTCACGGGCTTAGTTGCTCCGCGGCATGTGGGATCTTCCCGGACCAGGGCTCTAACCCGTGTCCCCTGCATTGGCAGGCGGATTCTTAACTACTGCGCTACCAGGGATGCCCGAAAAAGTAAATATTTTTAATCACCCAACGAGGGAAGACTTTTCTCTTTATAGAAATATATGTTTAAAAAAGGATGATGTAATACTCTGGTTTCTCTTCATAACCAATAAATCTTTCTCCTTTTACTAAAAAAAAAAAAAAAGGATGATGTGTACTTTTTCTAAATCATCTCATGAGACCAATTAATTGGACTAATCAGAGCTTTTAAATTATTTTTAATTTTGTACTGTTATCGGTGTTCCAAAGGAGAATGTTCCCCAGCACAGTTTACAATTGTGTTTGCTTTTTGTCCTAATTCAACCATCGAAAATCTGAGATACATCATTTGTTAAAATCAGGAAATAATAGGGAACTGAAGAATGATTACTTTTTTTTTTTTTTTTTTTTTTTTTGCCGTACGCGGGCCTCTCACCGTTGTGGCCTCTGCCGTTGCAGAGCACAGGCTCCGGATGCGCAGGCTCAGCGGCCATGGCTCACGGGCCCAGCCGCTCCGTGGCATGTGGGATCTTCCCGGACCGGGGCACGAACCCGTGTCCCCTGCATCGGCAGGTGGACTCTCAACCACTGCGCCACCAGGGAAGCCCAAGAATGATTACTTTTTTTTGGCTGCACCGTGCGTGTTGTGGGATCTTAGCTCCCCGACCAGGGATCAAACCGGGGCCCTCGGCAGTGAAAGCGCGGAGTCCTAACCATTGAACCACCAGGGAATTCCTGAATGATTACTTTTTATTTTTTATGTTTCTTTTCTAGCTGTCATTGTTGCTACCCATCAACAGCTAGCACCATATTTTCTGCTGGGTTAAAGTCTAACGATAAAGCTGTGTTTTTATTTTCCCAAGCACTTCGTTATAGACAGAAATAAGCTGAAATAATGTTACCGTATACTAATAATGTGGACCTCTGGAGATAATCAGTACCAGCATGAAACCCCTGCAGCGTAATTCGAGGAAGCACGAAGTGTTGCACAAAATGAGAAAGAGTATTTAGAAGTTGTATATGCTTCCTGTTACTTTATTTTATTGGTCTTTTTTAGGCCATCCTTATGAAATGGGCAGAGAAGCTCTTCTCGATATAACCTTATAGACAAATGGAAGCTCAATTTATATGACTTACGTAAGTCCCATAATTGACCTTCCTGTAACTAGAGCCCAGACCTTGGTCCAGTGCTTTGTTCCACTATCCCACTATCCAGCTCATTTAAGCGACCACATGCCACCATTCATGTCATTTCCCTGTGAGAAGCAGGCACGGCCTCTTCCTTGGTGGCCTGGACATTAAACATGAATGGATAGAATCTGTAACTAAGTATAGAGAAACTAACACCAGTTCACCAATGAACACGAACCGTTCTCTGTGTGTCTCTGCTTTTCCCTTCTCTAAGAGCACCTGGGTCTGGACTCATCACACCTTGTGTTTTCCTTTCGGAACCAAGATGGAGACAGACTGGTCTGTGCCTATCACTTGTGGTGATGCCAGTAGGTTTACTCATTATGTTGACCAGGCTCGAGCTTTTAAGATGAGTCTCTATGGAAGTAAATTGCTCATTTTAGGGATTGTCTAGTGCTGTGATCAGACAATCAAGGATGGTGGAAGAGTCTAAAAGGAAGTTATAATCATGTGTTTATTGGAAAACGAAGACAGCAAAACCTAAAATAAATCTTGTTCTGTTGTTCAATGGCAATCTTGGGAGCAGCATGGCAAGTGAGCCATGAATAGTGGTGCTTATGGAGCAAAGGTCCACTGTCTACCTTCTAACTGTTGAACTTAGTAATTTAGTTTTGTGGAGCTTGGTTGTTTTGTTTCAGTGATGACACACACTTCCTATGGGTGTTGGGGCCTTTCCTTCCCAATATGGGAGTGGTCTGCTTAGAGCATTGGTGGCGAGGAATTATCATAGAGGGGCTCAAAGTATTATTAGAGAACTTCCTTCTAGGTCTTTGGCTCTAGAAACCCCAAGGGCAGTATTCTGTCTTCTTTTTTTTCTTTTGTAAATATAGGTAACCTTGAAAAATACACTGAGTAGTTAGCATCTATTTCCATAGCTCTGGCATGGAAATTTCTTACAGGCTGGAGCGCCTTCTTAGACCGGTTGCTAGGCAACAAGAGGAGTTCACAAGCCAACAATCAAATGAGAGACAATATTTTCTTTTGATTACGTTTTTTTTTTTTTGTCAGCTCTTGTTTTTGGTATTGTGTATTTACATCCTTTGGGGAGTATATATTTATAGAAATGCCTTTTACAAAGACACTTTATTTGTTGAAGGCATTTTGGGTTGATCTTTTTGGATAAAAAGGTGACCAGTAAGTGTTGAAATTAGGCCTTGAAGCAGATGAAATTGTTTTATAAAACGTGGTGGAGTCACACATACTGCTTTAGCCACTCTTTTATTAAGAAAACATACAGGTAGCTTTCCATTCTGTTACTTCTGGTTTTTATTTATTGTGCACGTCTCTGACATAAACCAGTGGCTTTGAATCTGCGGTACCTCCAGCTCTTTTGTCTTTGGAAGTCATCTCTGAATAGAAGATCATTTAAACCTTTGTAATCAGGACTTATTCTGACTTAATTTTTTATGCCATCTTTTATGTAAATTCTTATTTTTTTAATGTATTTTATTTATTTATTTTGGCTGTGTTGGGTCTTCGTTGCTGCATGTGGGCTTTCTCTAGTTGTGGTGAGCGGGGGCTACTCTTGGTTGTGGTGTGCGGGCTTCTCACTGCGGTGGCTTCTTTTGTTGTGGAGCACGGGCTCTAGGTGCACGGGCTTCAGTAGTTGCAGCATGCAGGCTCGGTAGTTGTGGCTCGCGGGCTCTAGAGTGCAGGCTCAGTAGTTGTGGCACATGGGCTGAGTTGCTCCGTGGCATGTGGGATCTTCCCGGACCAGGGCTCGAACCCGTGTCTCCTGCATTGGCAGGCGGATTCTCAACCACTGCGCTACCAGGGAAGCCCATAAATCCTTCTTTTTAAAACATATTTGTATCCTTTTTTAAATTGAAGTTTAGTTGACTTACAGTATTATATTAGTTTCAGGTGTACAACAGTGATTTGATATTTTTATACGTTATGAAATGATTACCACAGTAAGTCTAGAAGCCATTTGTCACCATTCAAAGTTATTACAATATTATTGACTATATTCCTTATCATGTACATTACATGCCCATGACTTATTTATTCTAAAACTGGAAGTTTGTGCCTCTTAACCCCCTTCACCTATTTGCCCATTCCCCCATCCTCACCCCCATTGTAAATCCTTGACCTTTACAGATTTTGTCTTTCAAATACTAACGAGTCAGCTTTTAAACAAATGCTTGGGTAAATGCTTATAACTGATGTTTATATTTTTAATTATACATTGATGTTGATTCAGTGCGGCTGAGGAGTGTGCCTCAGAATAGTAGTCTTACAGGTAGAGAAGAGGAGGTAGGGAGACTGAAGTGATACAGATCTTCTGCCACTGTTCCAAGGGAGGAAATGGTGGATTGTAGAAACTGCATATCAATGAGCATGATATTGATATCTGGCCAAATAGCAGCTTGGGTTATTGAACTAATAGCTGTGATGACTACGAAGAACTGGCAATAATTAGGAGCCAAAATGATTTCACTGGGAAAAACTCATGTGACATTAAACCTGTTTCCTTTCTGATGATTTTACTATGCGGGTGATTCATGTAAATCTATAGCCACGGGATACGGATTTTAGTAACATGTTTGATGAAATTTCTTATGATAATCAACATTTCATTACTGCAATCCCTTGCTTTTATGCTTGAAAATAGCACTTAGCAATTTTTTTTTTCTACAGATGGCTATGTAAATTATTTGAAGAAATGAAACAGAACATTAAAACTGATATAAATGTTTTTGAAATTCAGAGATATAACATTTGCATATAAACATTATCATTTGCATTTTCCCCTTGTAATTTGGCTTACTATGGGAAAAAATTGTTTTTTATTTTTTACAGTCAGTATGGAGTGTTTTATTGCATGAGGCCATGCTCATGTTTTAGGACAGAGCAATTCAAAGCATTTAGGATGAGCTTTACCACTCATGCCCTCCCAAAGCAAGTGGGGTTCTAGCTCAGGCCTTTGTCACTGCTGCGATTTTGTGTATGAAGTGTCAGTGTACCAGTGACTGTTGGAAAAAGGACTGATACCTTGTTTTAGTTCTTTGTAGAAGTGAACTATTTTTATAAATCAAACCATACAACAGTAGTTAGGAATGCGAATTTCTTTCATTTCTTCAACCCACAAGCATTTGCTGAGTGGTGCCCTTTGCTGGTTTGAAGATAGATGCTTTCTTGTTACATCTGAACTCTCAAACTGACCTTTTTTTAGGCTTTTCTGGCCAACTGATGAAGCCTATGAACCTCTTCTCGGAAAAAAGATTTTAAATACGTAAAATAAAATATATAAGAAGTTAGTTATATTAGAATAGTTACCAAAGATTAATAATTTTGATTAAGTAATAGATGTACTTACTAATGCATTAAGTAATAAAATCTAGCAGAGTTTAATATCAGCTATATTTTTGAAATCATGATGAGTTTAAGCAATATCATGAGATATCTGCCTAACTATAGTATGTGATAGGAAAGTCATTGTTATTTCTATTGGTGATAGTTGCAGGTACTGTTAATACCCTGTGGTTTGTATCATGCCTATATTTATAATGCAAGGAGATGCCAGATTTCAGTTAGATGTTCCTGAAAATAAAAATGTACTTTTCTCCATTCCTGAATCCATAGACCCATGATGGGGGGGGGGCAGGGTGTCCATATACCCCAATTTAAAAAACCCTGTTTACATGTTCACCATTAATTGTATCACAAAAGTAGTTGTCTTAAAAACAAAGTAAAATACACTAGTAATATAAGATTATGATATATTCTTTCTAGATGGTAAACTCACTGAGATTAAAATCCTTGGGGATATTCCAGTTGATGTGTATAGCTCAAACTATATTAAGCATGTGTAACAGCAGCGGCAAATGAGTTTCAAACATGTATGTTGCCCATGTGGCCTAATTATCAATGGGCAGATTTTTACAGAAGATGCCACATGCTTGGGCCCTCTGCCGGTCTTCCATTATATTGTTGAAGGAGCATAAGAAATAAAGTCGTAATTGAAACGGAGAAGTTTCATCTCCATAGCCTGTAAGAGGCCAAGGGAAAATGCCCACCTCATTAGTGAATAATGCCAGTAGTCATATTGGAACTCTTTTGTATTCAGTACAAATATTAGCACTGATTTCCTAGGTATTTGTAAGTTAATACATACATAACACTTAGAGTCATGCCTGACACGTAGTAAGCCCTCTATTAGTGCTATTGTTACTATTCCAGCATAAGTTATTACTGCTGAGTTCTACAAAGTTGTTGTGGAGGCTTTATTTCTTATTTCAAAGAACTGTATTTAGAGAAAGAGAAATATCGTATGATATCCCTTATATGTGGAATCTAAAAAGAAAGGATACAAATGAACATATTTACAAAACAGAAACAGACTCACAGACTTAGGGAACGAAGTTATGGTTACCAGGGGGGAAGGATGGGAGGAAGGGATAGTCAGGGAGTTTGGGATCGACATGTACACACTGTTATATTTAAAATGGATAACCAACAAGGACCTACTGTATAGCACAAAGAACTCTGCTCAGTATTATGTGGCAGCCTGGATGGGAGAGGAGTTTGGGGGAGAATGGATACATGCATATGTATGTCTGAGTCCCTTTGCTGTGTGTCTGAAACTATCACAACATTGTTAATCGGCTATACTCCAATATAAAATAAAAAGTTAAAAAAGAAGAACTGTATTTACATATATGACAGTGATCACTTAGGGTCTTATCAGCCCTTGATTGTGGCTTCCTTAACTTATTTTTTTGAATAGATAATACATGAATGTAAAACTTAAAGATACAAAAGTGAATATGTAGTGAAAAGTAAATCCTTTTTGCTTTCTTTTACCCCAGTCACCCCATTCCCCTTCTCATAGCAATGTGATATATATGTAATAGATTCATCTTTGAAGGGAGATTTTATGTATATACAGGTTCATGTACACATACTTATAGTCTTTTAAATACAGAAATGGTTGCATGCGACACACCTGTACTTCACCCTGAGCATATCAATAAATACTATATCTTTGAGATTGCTCCGTATAGAGTTGCCTTGTCTTTGTAAATAAACTTTTAATTTTAGAATAATGTTACACTGACTGAAAAGTTGCAAAGATAGTACCGCGTTCCCATATTCTCCACACCCCATTTCTCCTACTCAAAACATCTTACACGACTGGGATACATATGTCATATCTAAGGAACTGGCACTGTTACTTTATTGTTAACTAAATTCCACACTCTATTCAGATTTCACTCATTTTCCCTAATGTCCCCTCTTCTGTTTCAGGATCCATGTTATATTTAGTCATCATGTCTCTTAAAGCTTCCCCTAGCCTGTGATGGTTTCTCATATTTTCCTTGTTTTTGACAACCTTGACAGCTCTGAGGAAGGCTGGTTAGGTAGTTTTGGGAACGTCCTTCTGTTGAGTTTGTCTTGTGTTTTTCTCACGGTGAGACTGGAGTTACAGGCTTGGGGGAGCATGGCCGCAAAGGTGAGGAGCCTTTCTCATCACCAATATCAAGAGTACATGCTATAGGGGCTTCCCTGGTGGTGCAGTGGTTGAGAGTCCACCTGCTGATGCAGGGGACACGGGTTCGTGCCCCGGTCTGGAAAGCTCCCACATGCCGCGGAGCGGCTGGGCACGTGAGCCATGGCCGCTGAGCCTGCGCGTCCGGAGCCTGTGCTCTGCAACGGGAGAGGCCACAACAGTGAGAGGCCCGCGTACCGCGGGAAAAAAAAAAAAAGAGTACATGCTATAGACGTGGCTTATCAGTGGTGATGCTAACCTTGGTCCTCTGAACAAGATAGTGTCTGCCAGGTTTTGCCCTATAAAGTTACCCTTTCCTCCTTATCCATACTCCACTTTTTGGAAACAAGTTCCTAAGTGCAGCCCACCCTCAAGTGGGCCGAAGTTCCACTTTCTTGGGAGGAGGATGGCGTGTGTGCGTATGTTTAATGACTTTACAATAGCCCCTTGGACTGTGGCATGTAAAAGTCTATTTTGGGCTTCTATTCATTCTCTCCAGAATAAAAATTAGATCTAGAGTTCTAAAAGCTACCTCCCAAAATCTATCCTTTCCCTCCTTATGTATTTCTTATTTGGGGACACCTCTCTTTTATTGCCCCGAGACTGCTTTTTGTCTGACTATTTATAATTTCCTAGTTTTTTTGGTTACGCTTGTACAGAGAGCTGAAATTAAAATAGACCATGTACTACATTATTGGTTCTGTTGATATTCATAGACGATAATTGCTAAGCTACTTACCTGACAACAAATTATTTGCTGCAAGTGACCAAATAAGCCGTTCTTCATAGAGGCACATTTTTAAAAAAAATAAATTTATTTAGTTAGTTAGTTTTGGCTGCGCTGCGTCTTCGTAGCTGCGTGGTCTTTCTCTAGCTGCAGCGAGCAGGGGCTACTTTTCATTGCAGTGTGCGGTCTTCTCCCTGCGGTGGCCTCTCCCGTTGCAGAGCGTGTGCTTCAGGCACATGGGCTTCAGTAGTTGTGGCGCACGGGCTTCAGTAGTTTTGGCACGCAGGCTCAGCAGCTGCGGCTCATGGGCTCCAGAGCGCAGGCTCAGCAGTTGTGGCGCACGGGCTCAGCTGCTCCGCGGATGTGGGATCCTCCCGGACCAGGGCTCGAGCCCGTGTCCCCTGCATTGGCAGGCGGACTTCCAATCACTGCGCCGCCAGGGAAGCCTTAGAGCCACATGTTGGAAATCACTAATATCTAGGGATGCTGCTGTCTTATGAAAGTTTATGCGTAACTTTGAAACATAAAACTTCAGTAGGGACTCATATTTGGGGGCTCTTTATTCAGTTAGCAGTTGTTTACGGAGCTGCCATTGCTGAGTGCTGAGTACACAAATCAGGTGCCTGACGTAAGGCAGATCATGTTTCTAGTGGGAGATACAGACAGACAATAAACACATTAAAAATGAATGGAAAAGATCATTTTAGAGAGTGATAAGTGCTTTAAAGACAATAACCAGGGTGAAGTGCTAGCACATTACTTGGTCCTGGTGGTTGCGTAGGGGCCACTTTGATTTTGTGGCCAGTGAAGTCCTCAGGAGAAGGCGGTTGAACTGAAACCTCACTGTGCAGGAGGACCAGACATTTAAAACCTGGAGTTGGGAGGGGCTTGATGAGTTCTAGAAATAAAAAGAAGGCCAGAGTGGGATAAGTGAGGACAAGAGATAAGAGAAGTGGGATAAGATAAGACATGTGGGATAAGAGAAGGGGCTGTAGAGGTAGACAGTGCTTCACAGGCAGAGTTACCTTTCTGGGGAGGTCTCTGGATGGTTTTAAGCAGAAGAGTGACAAGATCTGATATCTGTGTTTTAAAAGAACCTTCCAGTTGTTATGTGGAAAATGGATGTTACGGGATAGAAGTGGAAGCAAGAATAGTATGAGTTAGGAGACCATTGTAAGAGTCCACGTGAGAGATGGATGGTGGCTTGGAGTAGCAGTCAGATGGACAAAAGTAGATAGATTGGGAAATATTGGGGGGACAGGACTGCCAGAATTTGTAGCTGAATTGGATTAAATTACCACAGCAGATGTGAATCAACAAGAAAGATAAGATGATGATGCCATATAAACTGCCTCAAATACAGATCTTTTCATGCAAGACTAATGCTTTAAAAGAAGAGTGGTATCAAAGATGCCATTAGTGCACTAGGCATACGTTAGGGAGCCATGTCCACTATAACTTAATTCACACATCAGTAACAGAAGAGCAAACTTGCTTAGCAAGTTAACGAGCTCTTCATTTTTATTATCTAATAACTCTGTCGTAACCACCAAGCCTACAACAACAATAAGAGTTTGTCTTTAGGGGTTAATAACAAACTGGGGGAGTTAATCATCTCATTGACTTGATCATTACCCCTCAGGAAATTCTCATCTTAGTAATAATATTTTTTGATATAATGTTTACTGTGAATCGCTTTTATGTCATAATGATTGTAATGTTCAGCAGAGCAGAGCACATTTCAATCATATATTGATGTTTCACTTTGGAATCATGGAGAAAATATATCATTTTTGTAGCTATTACGTGTAAAATGCCTTTTGATAAAGGGTTTTGCAAAGCTTTCTTTGGAATGAGTAACTAAATGTAGTCACAGTTTTGACATTTTGACTTTTGTATCAAAGGTAGAAATTCATTTTGTGAGGACTTGGGATTTAATATTATAATATTTGGTTTGTTTTAAATTTTCAAGGTATTTTTATTTTTGCTGTGTAAAGAAAACATTACTGTTAATGTAATAAAAACCTCATTAGTCTCAGTTTAGTATTTTGGGGTAAAGTAGGCAAAATAAGGATGAGTTATTTTTGAATTCTAGAAATAAGGGTTTGCTAAGGAACTGATGCGGTAAAGAGAAGGGAAATATTTGTGTTTTTAATAAACTTTTTAAAAACTGAAGTATAGTTGATTTGCAACATTGTGTTAGTTTCAGGTGTACAGCAAAGTGATTCAGATATATATATATATATACACACACACATATATATATTATTTTCCATTATAGGTTATTATAAGGTATTGAACATAGTTCCCTATGCTATACAGTAACTCCTTGTTGCTTATCTATTTCTTACATAGTAGTTTGTATCTATTAATCCCATACTCCTAATTTAAACCTCGCCTCTCCCTTTTCCTTTTGGTAACCATAAGTTTGTTTTATATGTCTCTGAGTCTGTTTCTGTTTTGTAAATAAGTTCGTTTGTACTGTTATTTACATTCCACATATAAGTGATATCATATGGTATTTGTCTTTCTCTGTCTGACCTATTTCACTTAGCATAATGCCCTTCAAGTCCATCCATGTTGCTGCAATTGGAAAAATTTCATTCTTTTTTTATGGCTGAATAGTATTCCATTGTATACATATACAACATCTTCTTTATCCATTCATCTGTCGATGGACACTTAGGTTGCTTCCATGTCCTGGCTATTGTAAATAGTGTTGCCATGAACATTGAGGTGTTAATAAACTTTCAAAAAGTACTGCATAAGTAGATGGATGTCACTGAAATTAAACAGGTGGGTGGTGGTGGTGTGCAAACTGTCTGTTGGTTCTTGTCTGTTTATTAGGGCAGGTGTAGCTGTCCTTTAATTTGATAATACATAGTGAATTTATGTTACAGTGTACCAGATAGCCCTGTATCACTGGGTGTATATTTTTTGGTTTTGTTTTAAGAATAAGATGCTATAAGTTGAAATGGGTTTCCCTATGAAAATGTAAGTTAGTATCAAACAAGGAATTCTGTCCAAGTTTATTACTTGGAGTGTAATTAGCTCTGTGTGTTAAATGTTCTTTAGTACAAGCTCGCTGCAAGTTTTAGCATATTTTAGTGAGCAAAGTCCAGAAATAGGAAGGAAGCTTTGTGAACTACTTTAAAATATATACTTTAAGGATTATGAAAATATAGAAGAAATATTAACATTGCTTCCGTTGGTATACCACAAGAATGTTTTGGTATTTCATCTAGTTATTGTTTTAAAATTAATTTTTATTGGAGTATAGTTGATTTACAATGTTGTGTTAGTTTCAGGTGTACAGCAAAGTGATTCAGTTATACGTATACATATATCCACTCTTTTTTAGATTCTGCTTCCATATAGGTCATTACAGAGTATTGAGTAGAGTTCCCTGTGCTATACAGCAGGTCCTTATTAGTTATCTATTTTATACATAGTATTGTGTATATGTCAATCCCAACCTCCCAGTTTATCCCCCTTGCCCCGTTCATCTGGTTATTCTTCAGAAAGAATCGTGGTTCTGATAGCCCAAGGCGATTCTATTCTCAAAGTGACACACAGTAAAAAATAAAACCAAACTATAAGCCATTATGAATTATGTTGCTCCTTTTAAATCTACTTGAACAAAGAGGAAAGCTCTGGAGAAGGTGGCGTGGTAGGTATGAAGATGATCATGGAGCAATCTTTTCCGAAAGAATTTAAATCTAGTTGTGGAGGGAGAGTCCTGATTACGTTCCCTTGAGCTCTTCGTGTCTGTGCCTGGAAGGGTGACTGCACCATGCCAGGAGAGCATGCAGTAGGCAGACTAAGTCCAGCCGTGAGAAATTCCATAAAATCTGGCATTTGAGCTGACTTTTGAGGGAGCTGTAGAATTTCAGCAAGTGGAAATGACAGGGTGCAAGAGCTTTGAGGAAAGCGACGGAGGTGGGAAGTGACAGCACCTCTTCTGGCTCTGCTGTTATAGGCAGGGATCGTGTCTGTCACTTTCCTGGTCACTGGTCAACAGCTTACGAAGTGCCCTGAGCAGAGAGGCTGCTGAACAGATACAGTCACGTGGATGTGCAGTGTAGCTTTACACTGACGGTATACAGATTACTAATGTGTATTGGAATCAGTTAAGGTAATATAATCACATAAACTATATTCACATTATGATGTCTTAGCAGTCTGTTCTGTTCACTTCACATCTCATTTGCAATTCCTGATTTCATTGCTTCAAGGCAGAAAGGGAAAGAACATCTTTGGTAGGAAAAAGAAGTGATGGTTGTTTTAATGTTTCTATTTTCCAATATTTGGGGGCTCGCTTTAGTGGAGAGGAATGCTAAGAATTTTAAATGAAGACATTTAAATGGCTGTATTTTTTTAATCAGAAAAATTCCACATTCAGAGTAAATCCTTTTGTATGACATGGAGTCAATTTTTAAAAAATGTATGTAGTGTTTTTAAAAAATAATTTACGGGTGTAAAAAACTTGGTTTCTTATATATTTGATTTTTGTTTTGTGTTTCTAGTCTCCTGGTCTACTAGGAGTCTATACGTGAACAGTTGACTTAATGCCGCTATTTTCTTATATTTGGGGCTCACTTCAGTGGTAGGAATCCTAATCAGATTTTTTTTTTAATTTTTGAATTTTATTTTATTTATTTTTTTATACAGCAGGTTCTTATTAGTCATCAATTTTACACAGATTTTTATTTCTATTATTTTTGTATTTATTTATTTTTAACATTTTTATGGGAGTATAATTGCTTTATAATGGTTAGTTTCTGCTTTATGACAAAGTGAATCACTATACATATACATATATCTCCATACCTCCCCCATCTTGCATCTCCCTCCCACCCTCCCTATCCCACCCATCTAGGTGGTCACACAGCACCGAGCTGATCTCCCTGTGCTATGCGGCTGCTTCCCACTAGCTATCTGTTTCACATTTGGTAGTGTATATATGTCCATGCCACTCTCTCACTTCGTCCCAGCTTATTCTTCCGCCTCCCTGTGTCCTCAAGTCCATTCTCTACTTCTGTATCTTTATTCCTGTCCTGCCCCTAGGTTCTTCAGAGCCATTTCTCTTTTTTTTTTTTAGATTTTTTTTTTTTAGATTCCATATATGTTTTTCTCTTTCTGACTTACTTCACTCTGTATGACAGACTCTGGGTCCATCTACCTCACTACAAATAACTCAATTTTGTTTCATTTTATGGCTGAGTAATATTTCATTGTATATATGTACCACATCTTCTTATCCATTCATCTGTTGATGGACACTTAGGTTGCTTCCATGTCCTGGCTATTGTAAATAGAGCTGCAGTGAACATTGTGGTACATGACTCTTTCTGAATTATGGTATCCTCAGGATATATGCCCAGTAGTGGGATTGCTGGGTCGTATGGTAGTTCTAGTTTTTTAAGGAACCTCCATACTGTTCTCCATAGTGGCTGTATCAATTTACATTCCCACCAACAGTGCAGGAGGGTTCCCTTTTCTCCACACCCTCTCCAGCATTTATTGTTTGTAGACTTCTTGATGATGGCCATTCTGACAGGTGTGAGGTGATACCTCATTGTAGTTTTGACTTGTATTTCTCTAATGATTAGTGATGTTGAGCATCCTTTCATGTGTTTGTTGTCAATCTATATATCTTCTTTGGAGACACGTCTGTTTAGGTCTTCTGCCCATTTTTGTATTGGGTTGTTTGTTTTTTTGATATCTAGCTGCGTGAGCTGCTTGTAGATTTTGGAGATTAATCTTTTGTTAGTTGCTTCATTTGCAAATATTTTCTCCCATTCTGAGGGTTGTCTTTTGTCTTGTTTATGGTTTCCTTTGCTGTGTGAAAGCTTTTAAGTTTCATTAGGTCCCATTTGTTTATTTTTGTTTTTATTTCCATTTCTCTAGGAGGTGGGTCAAAAAGGACCTTGCTGTGATTTATGTCATAGAGTGTTCTGCCTATGTTTTCCTCTAAGAGTTTTATAGTCTTCGGTCTTACATTTAGGTCTTTCATCCATTTTGAGTTTATTTTTGTGTCTGGTGTTAGGGAGTGTTTTAATTTCATTCTTTCACATGTAGCTGTCCAGTTTTCCCAGCACCACTTATGGAAAAGGCTGTCTTTTCTCCATTGTATATTCTTGCCTCCTTTATGAAAAATAAGGTGACCATATGTGCGTGGGTTTATCTCTGGGCTTTCTATTCTGTTCCTTTGATCTATATTTCTCTTTTTGTGTCAGTACCATACTTTCTTGATTACTGTGGCTTTGTAGTATAGTCTGAGGTCAGGGAGCCTGATTCCTCCAGCTCCATTTTTCTGTCTCAAGATTGCTTTGGCTATTTGGGGTCTTTTGTGTTTCCATACAAATTGTGAAATTTTTTGTTCTAGTTATGTGAAAAATGCCATTGGTAGTTTGATAGGCATTACATTGAATCTGTAGATTGCTTTGGGTAGTAGAGTCATTTTCACAATGTTGATTCTTCCAATCCAAGAGCATGGTATATCTCTCCATCTGTTTGTATCATCTTTAATTTCTGTCATCAATGTCTTATAGTTTTCTGCATACAGATCTTTTGTCTCCTGAGGTAGGTTTATTCCTAGGTATTTTATTCTTTTTGTTGCAGTGATAAATGGGAGTGTTTCCTTAATTTCTCTCTCAGATTTTTCATCATTAGTGTATAGGAATGCAAGAGATTTCTGTGCATTAATTTTGTATCTTACTGCTTTACCAAATTCATTGATTAGCTCTAGCAGTTATCTGGTAGCATCTTTAGGACTCTCTATGTATAGTATCATGTCATCTGCAAACATTGACAGGTTTGCTTCCTCTTTTCCGATTTCGATTCCTTTTATTTCTTTATCTTCTCTGACTGCTGTGGCTAAAATTTCCGAAACTATGTTGAATAATAGTGGTGAGAGTGGACAACCTTGTCTTGTTCCTGATCTTAGTGGAAATGTTTTCAGCTTTTCACCCTTGAGGATGATGTTGGCTGTGGGTTTGTCATATATGGCCTTTATTATGTTGAGGAAAGTTCCCTCTATGCCTACTTTCTGGAGGGTTTTTATCATAAATGGGTGTTGAATTGTGTCAAAAGCTTTTTCTCAATCTGTTGAGATGATCATATGGTTTTTATTCTTCAGTTTCTTATTATGGTGTATCACATTGATTGATTTGCGTATATTGAAGAATCCTTGCATTCCTGGAATAAACCCCACTTGATCATGGTGTATGATCCTTTTAATGTGCTGTTGGATTCTGTTTGCTAATATTTTGTTGAGGAATTTTGCATCTATGTTCATCAGTGATATTGGCCTGTAGTTTTCTTTCTTTGTGACATCTTTGTCTGGTTTTGGTATCAGGGTGATTGTGGCCTCGTACAATGAGTTTAGGAGTGTTCCTCCCTCTGCTATATTTTGGAAGAGTTTGAGAAGGGTAGGTGTTAGCTCTTCTCTAAATGTTTGATAGAATTCGCCTGTGAAGCCATCTGGTCCTGGAATTTTGTCTGTTGGAAGACTTTTAATCACAGTTTCTATTTCAGTGCTTGTGATTGGTCTGTTTATGTTTTCTATTTCTTCCTGGTTCTGTCTCAGAAGGTTGTGCTTTTCTAAGAATTTGTCCATTTCTTCCAGGTTTTCCATTTTATTGGCATATAGTTGCTTGTAGTACTCTCTCATGATTCTTTGTATTTCTGCAGTGTCAGCTGTTACTTCTCCTTTTTCATTTGCAATTTTGTTGATTTGAGTCTTCACTCTATTTTTCTTGATGAGTCTGGCTAATGGTTTATCAATTTTGTTTATCTTCTCAAAGAACCAGCTTTTACTTTGATTGATCTTTGCTATTGTCTCCTTCATTTCTTTTTCATTTATTTCTGACCTGATCTTCATGATTTCTTTTTTCCTGCTAATTTTGGGGATTTTTTGTTCTTCTTTCTCCAATTGCTTTAGGTGTAAGGTTAGGTTGTTTATTTGAGATGCTTCTTATTCCTGAGGTAGGATTGTATTGCTATCAACTTCTCTCTTAGAACTGCTTTTGCTGCATCCCATAGGTTTTGGGTCGCTGTGTTTTCATTGTCATTTGTTTCTAGGTATTTATTTATTCATTTATTTTTTTGCGGTACGTGGGCCTCTCACTGTTGTGGCCTCTCCCATTGCAGAGCACAGGCTCTGGATGCACAGGCTCAGTGGCCATGGCTCACGGGCCCAGCTGCTCCGCAGCATGTGGGATCTTCCCGGACCGCGGCACGAACCTGTGTCCCCTGCATTGGCAGGCAAACTCTCAACCACTGCACCACCAGGGAAGCCCCGTTTCTAGGTAGTTTTTGATTGCGTCTTTGATTTCTTCAGTGATCTCTTGGTTATTAGGTAGTGTATTGTTTAGCCTCCATGTGTTTGTATGTTTTGCAGATTTTTTCCTGTAATTGATATCTAGTCTCATAGCATTGTGGTCAGAAAAGATACTTGATACGATTTCAATTTTCTTGAATTTACCAAGGCTTGATTTGTGACCTGACATATGATCTATCCTGGAGAATGTTCCATGAGCACTTGAGAAGAAAGTGTATTCTGTTGTTTTTGGATGGAATGTCCTATAAATATCAATTAAGTCCTTCCTGTTTAATGTATCATTTAAAGCTTGTGTTTCCTTATTTATTTTCATTTTGGATGATCTGTCCATTGGTGAACATAGGGTGTTAACATCCCCTGTTATGATTGTGTCACTGTCGATTTCCCCTTTTGTGGCTGTTAGCATTTGCCGTATGTATTGAGGTGCTCCTATGTTGGGTGCATAAATATTTGCAATTGTTATATCTTCTTCTTGGATTGATCCCTTGATCATTATGTAGTGTTCTTCTTTGTTTCTTGTAGTAGTCTTTATTTTAAAATCTATTTTGTCTGCTATGAGAATTGCTACTCCAGCTTTCTTTTGATTTCCATTTGCATGGAATATCTTTTTCCATCCCCTCACTTTCAGTCTGTATGTGTACCTAGGCCTGAAGTGGGTCTCTTGTAGACATCATATATACAGGTCATGTTTTTGTATCCATTCAGCCAGTCTGTGTCTTTTGGTAGGAGCATTTAACCCATTTACATTTAAGGTAGTTATCGATATGTATGTTCCTATGACCATTTTCTTAATTGCTTTTGGTTTGTTAATGTAGGTCTTTTCCTTTTCCTGTGTTTCCTGCCTAGAGAAGTTCCTTCAGCATTTGTTGTAAAGCTGTTTTGGTGGTGCTGAATTCCCTTAGCTTTTGCTTGGCTGTAAAGGTTTTAATTTCTCTGTCGAATCTGAATGAGATCCTTGCTGGGTAGAGTAATCTTGGTTGTAGGTTTTTCCCTTTCATCACTTTCAATATGTCCTGCCACTCCCTTCTGGCTTGCAGAGTTTCTGCTGAGAGATCAGCTGTTAACCTTATGGGGATTCCCTTGTATGTTATTTGTTATTTTTCTCTTGCTGCTTTTAATATTTTTCTTTGTATTGAATTTGTGATAGTTTGATTAATATGTGTCTTTGGTGTGTTTCTCCTTGGATTTATCCTGTATGGGACTCTCTGCACTTCCTGACTTGATTAACTATTTTCTTTCCCACATTAGGGAAGTTTTCAACTATAATCTCTTCAAATATTTTCTCAGACCGTTTCTTTTTCTGTTCATCTTCTGGTACCCCTGTAATTCTAATGTTGGTGTGTTTAATGTTGTCCCAGAGGTCTCTGAGACTGTCCTCAATACTTTTCTTTTTTTTTTCTTTATTCTGTTCTGCGTTAGTTATTTCCAGTATTTTATCTTACAGGTCGCTTATCAATTCTTCTGCCTCAGTTATTCTGCTGTTGATTCCTTCTAGAGGATTTTTAATTTCATTTATTGTGTTGTTCATCATTGTTTGCTCTTTAGTTCTTCTAGGTCCTTGTTAAATGTTTCTTGTATTTTCTCCATTCTGTTTCCAAGGTTGTGGATCATCTTTACTATCACCAGTCTGAATTCTTTTTCAGGTAGACTGCCTATTTCCTCTTCATTTGTTTGGTCTGGTGGGTTTTTACCTTGCTCCTTCATCTGTTGTGTGTTTCTCTGTCTTCTCAACTTGCTTAATTTACTGTGTTTGGGGTCTCCCTTTCGCCGGCTGCAGGTTTGTAGTTCTCGTTGTTTTTGGTGTCTGCCCCTAGTGGCTAAGGTTGGTTCAGTGGGTTGTGTAGGCTTCCTGGTGGAGGGGACTGGCGCCTGTGTTCTGGTGGATGAGGCTGGATCTTGTCTTTCTGGTGGGCAGGACCACGTCTGGTGGTATGTTTTGGGTTGTCTGTGACCTTATTATGATTTTAGGCAGCCTCTCTGCTAATGGGTGGAGGGTTGTGTTCCTGTGTTGCTAGTTGTTTGGCATAGGGTGTCCAGCACTGTAGCTTGCTGGTTGTTGAGTGGAGCTGGGTCTTAGCGTTGAGATGGAGATCTCTGGGAGAGCTTTTGCCGTTTGATATTACGTGGAGCTGGGAGGTCTCTGGTGGACTAATGTCCTGAACTCGGCTCTCCCACATCAGAGGCACAGGCCTGACACTCAGCCAGAGCGCGAAGACTCTGTCAGCTACACGGCTCAGAAGAAAAGGAAGAAAAAAAGAAAGAAAGGTAAAAAATAAAATAAAGTTACTAAAATAAAAAATAATTATTATTAAAACTTAAAAATAAATAAGAAAAGTAATAAAAAGAAAGAAGAGAGCAACCAAACCAAAAAATAAATCCACCAATGATAACAAGAGCTAAAAACTATACTAAAAAAAAAATAAATAACTGGACAGATAGAACCCTAGGACAAATGGTAAAAGCAAAGCTATACAGACAAAATCACACAAAGAAACATACACACTCACAAAGAGAGAAAAGGGAAAAAAATATATCTATATATATATTAAAAAAAGGAGGAAGAGAGAAAACAAATAATAAAGCTACCAATGATAATAAATTTTAAATACTAAACTGAGATAAACATAAAACCAAAAACAAATTAGATGCAGAAAGCAAACCCCAAGTCTGCAGTTGCTCCCAAAGTCCACCGCCTCAATTATGGGATGATTTGTTTTCTATTCAGGCATTCTACAGATGCAGGGTACATCAAGTTGATTGTGGAGCTTTAATCCGCTGCTCCTGAGGCTGCTGGGAGAGATTTCCCTTTCTCTTCTTTATTCGCATGTCTCCCGGGGCTCAGCTTTGGATGTGGCCCCGCCTCTGCGCGTAGGTCGCGGAGGGCGTCTGTTCTTCGCTCAGACAGGACGGCATTAAAGGAGCCGCGGAATCAGGGGCTCTGGCTCACTCAGGCCGGGGGGAGGGAGGGGCACGGAGTGCGGGGCAGGCCTGCGGCGTCAGAGGCGCCGTGACGTTGCACCAGCCTGAGGCGCGCCGTGCGTTCTCCTGGGGAGTTGTCCCTGGATCCCGGGACCCTGGCAGTGGCGGGCTGCACAGGCTTCCTGGAAGAGGGGTGTGAAGAGTGACCTGTGCTCGCACACAGGCTTCTTGGTGGCGGCAGCAGCAGCCTTAGCAACTCATGCCCGTCTCTGGGGTCCGCGCTGTTAGCCGAGGCTCGCCCCCGTCTCTGGAGCTCCTTTAAGCAGCGCTCTTAATCCCCTTTCCTCGCGCACCAGGAAACAAAGAGGGAAGAAAAAGTCTCTTGCCTCTTCGGCAGCTCCAGACTTTTCCCCGGACTCCCTCCCAGCTAGCCGTGGCATACTAACCCCTTCAGGCTGTGTTCACGCTGCCAGCCCCAGTCCTCTCCCTGCGCTCCAACCGAAGCCGGAGCCTCAGCTCCCAGCCCCGCCCGCCCCGGCGGGTGAGCAGACAAGCCTCTCGGGCTGGTGAGTGCCGGTCAGCACCGATCCTCTGTGCGGGAATCTCTTCGCTTTGCCCTCCGCACCCCTGTGGCTGCGCTCTCCTCTGCTGCTCCGAAGCTTCCCCGTTCCGCCACCTGCAGTCTCCGCCCGCGAAGGGGCTTCCTAGTGTGTGGAAACCTTTCCTCCTTCACAGCTCCCTCCCACTGGTGCAGGTCCTGTCCCTATTCTTTTGTCTCTGTTTTTTCTTTTTTGTTTTGCCCTGCCCAGGTACGTGGGGGAGTTTCTTGCCTTTTGGGAAGTCTCAGGTTTTCTGCCAGCATTCAGTAGGTGTTCTGTAGGAGCTGTTCCACGTGTAGATGTATTTCTGATGTATTTGTGGGGAGAAAGGTGATCTCTGCGTCTTACTCCTCCATCATCTTGAAGGTCTCTAATGAGATTTTTGAAGAATACATTTAAGAAGCTTTATTTTTTTAGTCAGAAGAATTCCATGTTCAGTGTGAATCCTTTCTCGTATGAAATGGATCCTTTTTATTTTTTAGCTTAAATAGTTTTCTTAGAATGAACTGGTTTCATAAAGGTTGTACTTTTGTGTATTGGATTCACTTCATGTAGAAACTGTTCAGTATTCTGCTGCCTTTATATTAATCCCATTAGAGCATCCAGTGGAAAAGTCTATGGGTACCTCTCAGCATTTTGTTCTAGAACCCTATCAGGCTTGGAGAATAGATAATCTGGAAAATTGTTTTTTGACACAATATAAAAATATGAGTTTGTTCAAACGGAGTCCATGGTAAGCTAATGACTATGAGTGTAGATCTACTTCCATGTTTGATGAGAACAAGCATATTTGACATAGAAAATATGGCTCTTGTAAATAATCATGACAATGGATTTTTGGGGGCAGATTTTAATTTCAGTGTTGGTATTTCATTATGTTGAGTGTTCAGCCATTGCACAGCTTGTTAAAGATCTATTTCAAGCATTTGTTTTTCCTTCTGAACAGTTTCCCAGCACCTAATTGTTAAGTGAGCACACAGTATGTAGAACAAATTCACATGTGCAGAACTGACAATCCCACAAGTGTTACATTCTTATTTGCATTACAGTCTTATTCATGTTGGGTAAAATCCATGCATTTCTCTAAATTTCTCTTCCTTTCCTCATGGAGCCTCTTAGCAGGGATGCAGTACATGATATTGCAGGCATGCTGTCAGGAATATTAAAAACGCTAATAAGAACCTCACACTGCAGAATTACATGGAAAGAAAAGATTCAGCATGAACTGTCAATCTTTTTTTTCTGGTCTTTTAGGTTCTTTGAGTTTCTTGTTGGCAAAATGTGGATCTCTTTCACCTGCCATTTAAAAAAACTCAATCTTCCAAGGATTTGTTTGACAGGCCCTATGCTTAATATCAAGGTCTGAACATTTAGTTTCTTTCTCTAGAATGTTCCATTCTCTCAGATATAAGAGTTTTCAGTGGGTCCTTACCTTGTTGGAAGTAGTAACAATCTAAGGGATGCCATTAAGCCAGAATCAGCCTGCGTTTGCTAATGATTACCAAAGGAACAATTACCACTCCCTGTAAGGTGATTGCAAAGAAACCAGAGAGCATGTATTTCTCAGGCAAAATCAAGGGCTAACCCTGTAAGCTTCAAAGACCTCATCACAGTGAGGCTATTGCTGTGTCATCCTAGTCCAAACAAAAGTATATCTGGAATAAAAAGAGGCTTGCTATGAATATAAATTTTCTGCAGATAAAATACAGGCCACAAAATGGCAAAGATGTGTTAAAAGTTATCTGTATGTGCATTGTACTTTTATAGATGTGTATCTATCAGAAGAGGCATGTCCTTCTCCTTATAGGTAAAATGCGGAAAGTATGATAGTGACTAGGTTAATAACATTGTTTTGCAAAATGGGTGGTAATGAATGACTTTGAAACCTAATTTTGAAAGAATGAGACTAAAAACATCAGGTACATGTGGCGATCCATTCTCTTGGAAGAAGTTAATAAAATCTACAACTGAAGCATGGACTTATTTTTCAAGAAGGCACCTTCTGAACCGAGCAGCGTACACTGGATTAGTGAATGCTGCCGAGTCTGGTAGAAGTGAAAGCAGTGGCCCAGGGATTAGCCTTAGGTTGTGTGAGTCTTTCCGTGGCTACAGCCCCTGCTTTAACGCTCTTCAGATGGAAAGATTGAGGGGACTTTTTGGGAAAGAGACAGAAAGGTAGATAGCATTATATAGGTAAATGGACCGGTAAGAGAGGGAGAAAGAGAGAGAGAGGACAGATTATTTTAGATTATTTTCATGTTTCATATAAAAATTAAAATAGATAATTCCTTGATAAACTTGATTTATATAAATCCCCTCTATGGATTTTGGTCACTTACCCAATGCCAGGATATAGGGAAGAAAGCCTCAGAGGGAGTATATCAACATGTGATTTATCCAAATTTGTATTTTAGAGTACGGGGGAAATTGATATTAGTTCCATGTCATTTACCTTTAATGTATAATGTAAAGCACTAAGTAAGTGCTTTCGCTGTAATAGCTTTTGAGTCAAAGCTTACAGGCATTTCACTCACAGAAACCCGTGAAAACAACTGCATTTTTTTTCAGTGTCTATTTCAGTGTTTTACGTCAGCAGAAAAATAAAGGGATTAAAACTCTAATGAGGAAAATCAGCAGTTCACCATACTTCCCTTGAACAAGAGTATTTTTCTTAGAATACTTCCATCAAAATTGCCTCCAGGACATACTTAATTTTCTTGTAGCAAACCCACATTTGGCCAGCCAGCCTTAGAGATCCTAAAGGAAATTAATAAACATTGTTTATACTTGTGGAAGTATTGAGAATGGCCAGAAAGCAGTAGGAACCTAAAAAATTATAATTTTCGTATCACTTTCCTTTTCCTGGTTATGGATTAAAGAATTTTCTTTGTGACATGAAAAAGATTTGGAGCTGCTGTTTGCCCTGTATATCTGCATTTTACACTTCTCTGGCACCCTCACGTACTTGATTCTCTTTACAGTGAGTTCTTAGAGATCAAGGCAAGATATCCTGGGGGGAAAAAATCTAGGAATAATCTTTTACATAAGGCAATAATTCATACATTTTGATTAAAACATGTTTTTTTTCACTTCCTAACCGCAAGATAAGCACAAAATGTTTTAAAAGGGTAGGGAAAAAATTGTCATCAATTCCTTAGATGGGGTGCTACCTATAATGATGAGAGTTAATAAGGACATAAAACTCCTTAAGACGAATTGTTATGTTTACTTAAATATCAGTTATCTTTCTAGGCACTCCTGTAGCCATTGGCAACTGTAAAGATTTCTGTGTGGTGTTGATCTCAACAAGGACCTAGGCGTCATCCATACAGGTTGATGAACAGAAATGCTAAGTAGCTTCCAAAGAGAGAGAAGCAAAGGGAAAAGAGCCCCTCGTTTCCTTTCTGCCCCTTCTCTCCACCAGGATCTGTGCCTTTGGAAAGAAAGTCAGAGGGCATTTTCCCTGGGTTAGTTGTAGAATGCTATCTTCAGCCATAGCTTCGTAGAGCATTTAGCCAGCCAGCAGGCCAGAGAGCCTACCAGAACTGTTGGAAGGAATATGTGAGGGGAACACTCTCAAACTCTGGTCTGTCTTGAAGTAACTCAGTCCAAATTTTGAGTAGCTCAGCTACTCTGGTATTCCCTGGACTCCCCTGCAGTCCCTCTGTGCCTTACTCTGCAAGTTGACTGAATATGGGGTGCCCTCAGGCGCCATCATGCACACTCATCTTTGTGTTTACCTTCTAGTTCATAGCCCTATCAATTCTATACTCTAAAATCATTTAGTATCTTGTTCTCGGTTGCAAACAACGAACTGATTCTGGCTAACTGGGGCAGGAAAGTAACCTGCTGAAGGATCTCTGACAGCTTGTGGAATTGAAGGGAAGCCTGGACAGCAAAGCTTAGAGTTACGGCAGAAGCCTGGGAATGTGGACAAGCTGAGTGAGACAGCCACTCATGCCACAGAAAATGTTCTGGTTAGGACTTTACTAATGGAATTTGCATGATCGTTGCCGGACACTAAGCCCTCTCATCGCTTCTGTGAATAACCCCGTTAGGCCCCTATGCTTTGCATCTGTGGCACCCATGTGTCCTATGAGGCGTCTAGGATAACTGCTGGGTCTTCAGGAACTCTCAGTATGGTGTCATCAATGTCGTTAACCACTGTGATTTCCTGTAGGTTGGCAAGATGGTCAGAGTTCTTGCAGACTAAATGTTGGAACACGGCCAGAGTGTAGAGGTGATCCTGAGGCAAGACGCTAAAGGCGTTACAGCATCCTTGCTAGGTAAAGCGGACTGTGTCTGGTGTTTCTGTTTTTTAGGATTCAACATTTGCACAGCCAGTGGTTGCCTAGTGGGTTTCAGGGGCTGAAACAGCTTGTTCTGGTGAGCAGACCATGACCGGCATGGCAGGCAGAAGTCCCTTCCCCACCTGATTAAACGTATGACAATAGACTGCCCTTCAAGGTCCATTTTCTCTCTGCACAAAGGAGGACTCACCATCCCTGCATGTCTCAGGTCTTTCATGCTGTCGTTAATCCCTGCCCTTCCTTCAGGGATGTTATATTACTTTGATTACAATTTTGACCCCAAGGAAACAAAGCTCAAAGGGCTTCCACTTGGCTGTTCCTACCGAGGTAACCCCTATCTCATGCTTCAGTGGGTTTTTTTCTTAGGAATATCTCTAGCAACTCTGTACTCGACAACTGGGGAAATAACCACAGCGTGGGTTTGAGGTGCCCCTGGGCTTCATGGGAAGTAGATTGGGTCTAAACTTCACTTATAACTTGACCCCCAGAAACCTCCATCCTGACTGTTAGACTGCAGTGTTATATGCCCAATAATTCCTAAGAGGCCTGGGTATTTTCCTTCCCCAGTGTCCATGTCTGCTAAACAGCCGCAGAGTCCTTTGAAGAAGGCTGGATAGAAGATTCATGAACTGTGTTTATGATGTTACTGAAGATTTATAAAAGATATATATCTTTTGTTAATGTCATTCATCACTTTCAAGTTGACCTTAAAAATATAGTAAGATAGAAGCATTAAATCTGAAATACTCAATTCCCAATTATTTGTGTAAATGGACTGGCATTTCCATTTATCTTGGCCAGTCTTCTTTTCAAATGGTTCTTGACATGAGATCTACTTTCACTGTAGCCTAGAAGAGGTTGGATAGTATAGACGTGATTCTTACTTCCAAACAGGTTGGTGGCCGTAATCATCTGGGGAGGTGGTGCTTTCCATTCTTAGCAAGTGAATAAGAAACCAGGAGTAAAGAAGATGGAAAACTACTACACTGTCCTATGATTAATTCTTTTGAGTTGCATCTGCACAGTGTTGATTTATTATTTCTTTTGACTCACTTATGAGCAGAACACTCAAGCCTTAGATTTGAGATGCAATATTTCATGTGGCTAAGAACAGGGCCAGACAACCTGGCTATGAACACCAGTAGCCGAGTGACCTTAGACAAGTCATTTAATGTCTCTAACCCTGTTTTTTCATCTACATAATGGAGGAAATACTACATGTCTTAGAGGCTTGTTATATGGATGTAATTGAATAATTGTAACATATAGCGACCGTTCAATAATATTAGCCAATATATATTTAAAAGCTTATACAATTTTTAATTATAGAAACAGAGAGTAAGTAATGCCACATGTAAATGCTTTTAACTTCCATATTGGATTTTCTGTGCTGCTGATTTCCTTAAGAATTCATTTATCTGGCATGTATTTCTTTAATACCTACTACGAGCAAGGTTCCATGCTGATTTCTTTTTGGTTTTTTTTTGCGGTACGCGGGCCTCTCACTGTTGTGGCCTCTCCCATTGCGGAGCACAGGCTCCGGACGCGCAGGCTCAGCGGCCATGGCTCACCGACCCAGCCGCTCCACGGCATGTGGGATCTTCCCGGACCGGGGCACGAACCCGTGTCCCCTGCATCGGCAGGCGGACTCTCAACCACTGCGCCACCAGGGAAGCCCACCATGCTGATTTTTACATGATGTGCTAACCTTGACCTCAGGTTTATAGACCCCATTGTTATAGGCCACACAGTAGTGGGAAGCTTTGTTGGTAAAACACTGGGCACATAAAAGTTGTTCCTTTTCTTCCCCCATCTGGGTTCCCTCCTATCCTGACTTCCTCAATGCACTAAGATTTAGCCTATGTAAAATCATCAAACACTACATTAATATTATTTAATAGAAATATAATATAAGCCACAAATATCATATATATAATTTTAAATTTTCTAGTAACTACATAAAGAAGTAAAGTGAATGAGATGAAATTAGCTTTAATAATATATTTTATCTAGTCTGCCGTATCCAGAATAACATGATCTCAACATGTAATAAGTATGTAGAACTGTTGATGGGATATTTTAGTTCCTCTTTTCATGCTAAGTCTTTGGAGTTCAGTGTGTGTCTTACATTTCACATCTATTCACACCACCTTTCAAGTGCCTAATCTCTACACCTGTTGGTGAGTGGCAACTTATAGTGGACAGAGCAAGGCTAACCTGTGTTACTAGATTCTAAAACTTAGCCATGAATTCTTCAGTAAAGAGCTTTGGACTATTCTCAGATCCTCACCTTGAAGGAGAAGTACAGAAAGAGAAAGAATGAATTGAAGTTATGTAAAGTGCATTTTCAATATGTGCTTTTTATAAAGCTTATTCATGGTAAACCTAAAAAAAAGAGTTTGTGGATCAAAGATCGTGTCGGCTATTTGCAGAAATCCAAGTAGCAGTTAAGAATTGTTAGGCAAGATCTAAATTGTGGAAACTTAAAGGAAGGTTATATCTTTAGTTATTATTGGTTGGGAAGAAAATCAACAGCTATTTAGTGATGTTGAAAGGAAGCTGGTTGAAATAGCAGTTTTTAAAAAATGAGTATGATAAATTACCCATATAGCCAATGAGAAATTACAGTGTTTTTTCCTTTCTGATTGGGGGTACCACTGTCTTTTTTTCTTTATACTAGTTATATGGTCTACAGTGGAATGAAGTCAGTTGTCTAGAGATCAAGGCACTCTCTTCTTTCGTGCCATCTGTTGCTAGAATTTTTTCATGCTTCATGCCACAGTCATCTGTAACTTGTCTTTCATATGGTTGGTGACCCAAGTCAACGTGCCACCTGAAACTTTAAAAAAGCCTCTATTAATAACTTAATTTATTATAAATCAGGTACACCATGCTTATGTGATGACATTACGTAGAGAAGAAGCACAAACATTTTATTTATTAGGCATTTGCATTTTTGGATCACAATCGTCAAGGATTTACATGAGATTAATATTATTTTGCCTGAACTTTTTATTACAGAAAATTTCATATATATGCAAAATTAGAAGAGGATGATGAAGCTTGACATAACCTTTAGTCAAACTTCAACAATTATTAACTTATGGCTAATTACCTTTTCATCTATAGCTGTGTCCCCAGTTACCTCAAGGTATAATTCCAGAATCATTGGCAATTCATCAGTAATTTTCGTATCTTCAGTAAAATACATTGCACCTAAAATTTAATAATTATAATATCATCAAACAGTCAATGTCCATATTTCCGCAGTTTCCTTTTTGAATATAGTAAGCTCGTTTGAATCAGGATATGGTCTGTACCTATTGCATTAGATTGATAGGCTTCCTTCTCTTCTTCTTGTTTTCCCATCTTGTAATATTGTTGAGAGAACTAGGTAATTTGTTCTGTAAGTTTCTTACAGTCTAGATTTTGCTGATTGCATCCCTGTGATGTTGCTTATCATATGGCTCTATCCCCTGCGTTTTTTGTAAAATGATAGTTAGATCGAAAGTTTTTTTTTTTTTTTTTTTTTTACCAGATTCAGGTTTGTTTGTTTGTTTTGGTGAAAATATTTCCTAGATGCTGTTGTGTTCTTTTATGTGGAAGCACATAATCTGTGGCTATCTCTCTTTTCATAGTGTTAACATTTAAAAAATAATTTATTTATTTATTTATTTTTGGCTGCATTGGTTCTTCATTGCTGTGCGTAGGCTTTCTCCAGTTGCAATGAGCGGGGGCTACTCTTCGTGGTGGTGCGCGGGCTTCTTATTGCGATGGCTTCTGTTATTGCAGAGCGCGGGCTCCAGGTGAGCGGGCTTCAGTAGTCATGGCGTGTGGGCTCAGTAGTTGTGGCTTGAGGGCTCTAGAGCACAGGCTCAGTAGTTGTGCAGCACGGGCTTGTGGGATCTTCCCGGACCGGGGATCGAACTCGTGTCCCCTGCATTGGCAGGCGGATTCTTAACCACTGTGCCACCAGGGAAGTCCCCATAGTGTTAACATTGATGGGCGTGTTCATGTGTCAGCAGCCTGAACCATCCAGCCATTAGAAAGTTCTCCACTTTTCAACAAATAGTTTTAGCAACCACTCATGATCATTGCTTTGATCCATCATTTCATGAGGGATTGCATAATAGTGATATTCTAATTCTGTAATTTCTTCTTAATTTACTAGCTGGAATATTTCCACAGAGAGAAACATTGCTTTATCAACAGTTTGGCTCATCTGAGGTGCAGTCTGTATCGCAAAGACAGGATTCATATTTGATTCTTTTCCTTTATTTAGTAGTTTTCAGAATGAGTTGACCCCTACAGTATCCTCCAAAGGTAAATAATGTTCTTTTTTAGTATCGAAATTCATGGATTTAAACATATTTGATGTATTTCAAACCATTCTATATATTACTCTTTTTGATGCCCCGCTTCTGACTAGTGGAAGCCTCTTGAAGTTGGCTCTGAGTCCTTTTAACCGGCCTCCAGTGGACTTTGATAGCTTCTTTGCTTTCTGGAATGCCAAGATATTCTAGGCTCTTCTTACATTTCTCTGTCCCAGATCTTGAATCAGCCATTTCTCCAAGGAGTCCCAGTTTCTTTAAGTGAATAAATGGTATTTAGAGAACATACCTGGGCACCTCAGGTTTTAAGCTTAAGAAATTTTCAATCTGGAGCCTGTATTAGTTAGGAAAACTCCAGTGAAAGTAGCCCCAGTCTCAGTGGCTTAGTGAAATCCAAGTTTATCTTTGCCTCGTGCATTGGCAGGCAGTCCTCTAGGCAGTGATTTAAGGACCCCAAATCCTTTTATCCTGTAACTCCAACAACCTGTAGTGCCTCAGAATTGTCTTCTTTTAGCTGAGAAATGCAAAAAGGAAACGTGGAGACACCTGCTTTTTAAATACTTTGGCCCGGAAGTGATACACATCATTTCTATTCTCATTCTATTAGTGAGAACTAGTCATATGGACCTGTCCCAAAGCAACATGGCAGTACAGGTAGTCCCTGGCCGGGGAACCCTACACTGTGGCAGAGCGCACATCTTCGTTGAACGTCAGGCTGTCTCCGCCAGAAACCAACACTTTGCCATCGGAAATCATGGGCTCTACCCAACTTCCTCCAAAGGGACAATCCACTCAGTCAGTTACTGCATCCAGCTGAAGTACGGGCACACTTCGTTTTGTTGTGCTTTGCTTAATTGCACTTCCCAGATAATGCATTTTTATTTTATACATTGAAGGCTCGTGGCAATGGGGCATCAAGCATGTCTGCTGGTACCATTTTTCCAGCAGCATTTGCTCACTTCATGTCTCTGTGTCACATTTTGGTAATTCTTGCAATATTTCAAACTTTTTCGTTATTATTATATTTATTATGGTGATCTGTGATCAGTGATCTTTGATGTTACTATTGTCATTGTTTTCGGGTGCCATGAACCATGCCCATATAAGACAGTGAGCTTAATCGATAAATGTTGTATGTGTTCTGACTGTTCCACCAACCAGCTGTTCGCTCTCCTCAGTTAACCAAGAAAGGGCTCGTGTGCCCACAGTGCAGAAGGCCAAACTCTGACAGCAGGTGTTTGCAGCAAAGTAAGGGTTTATTTGCAGAGGGCCAAGCAAGGAGAATGGGCAGCTCATGCTCTAAAGACCCAAACTCCCCTGATGGCTTTAAGCGAGGATTTTTAAAGACAGTGTTGGGGAGAGAATTGTACGATGTGTGATTAGCTCATGGATTTTCTTCTGATTGGTTGGTGGTGATCAAGAATGTCAGTTATCAACCTTCTGATTCCACCCAGTCTGAGGTCTGTGTGTTTGTGGTCAGCAGGTAGTCACCATCCTCCACCTGGGTTGTGGTTGGGGCCGTCTTAGTTTCTACAGAACAACTCAAAGATATGCATCACATTGTTATCTCTTTCCCTTCAGGAGGGACTGGCAGGCCTGTGACTCTATTTTCCTAATCATTCATTGCTTGAGCCTGCTCTTCAGAACTCCGGGAAGGCCTAGGAGATTAAAGCCTTTTTTTTGTTTGTTTTTCTATAAACAAGAAATAGGGGACCCAGAGGGGCTTTTGTACCCTGGAAGGCCCAGCAGGCTCTTGCTTTGTTTTAATCCCCCCTTTTCTTTGATACTCCTCAATCCTGAGGTGAACAGGGGCAGGACAAGAAAGGGAATAAAGTTTTGGATCCAAGATTAATCACACACTCAGTCAGGGAACTCTGTTTTAGGGGGACTCAGTTTCAGTAGGGCCCCTCCCTATTCCCTGAGACACAACAATATTGAAATTAGACTAATTAATAAGCCTGTAGTGGCCTGTACCTGTTCAGTGAAAGGAAGGGTCAATCGATGCTGCAAACTTCACTGCTGTCTTATTTTAAGAAATGACCGCAGCCCCCCAACCCTTCAGCAACCACCACCCTGACCAGTCAGCAGCCATTAATATTGAGGCAAGACCCTCCCCCCGCCAGCCAAAAGATTATGACTCACTGAAGGCTCAGACGATGGCTAGTACTTTTTAGCAATGAAGTATTTTTTCATTAAGGTACGTACACTGTTTTATTAGCCATAATGCTATTACACAATAGACCACAGTATAGTGTAAATATAACTTTTAGATGCACCGGGAAACCAAAAAATGTGTGTGATTCACTCTATGGTGATACTCACTTTCTTCCAATGCTCTGGAACCAACTGCAGTATCTCTGAGGGATGTCTGTGGAACATCTTCCCGCACCCCAAATCAATACATGGTGGAACACAGCCAGGACAACCAGGATAAACACTCCCATTTGGAAAAGACAGAAGGATGTGGAACACAGGTTGACGGCCCGTAGAGATTTTGGAGACCCTTGTGTACACGTTATGAGATCTTCCTGCACTGGCATTGAATGAAATTCCTTGATTAGCCTTGAATTCTACTCTCAGTGTCCTTACCCATTTTCATACCTATCCACATTTGAAGGTTATTGAAGACTATGCCATCCCTAGGAGCTATATGTTTTCTGCAGTCGGCTTCCTATTCTTGCAAGTTGGAAGGTAACTTTGGAGATTGAAAGGGTTATTTTTTTTAAGGCTCAAACTCTGTTTTTTTTAAAAAAATTTTATTGACGTATAGTTGATTTACAATGTTGTATTAGTTTCAGGTGTACAGCAAAATGATTCAGATATCTATACCTATCTGTCTATCTATCTACCTATCTAACATCTCTCTGTTCTTTTGCAGATCCTTTTCCCTTACCTAAGTCTTTTTTAAAAGAGGCTCTGATTTCTCTAGCATATAATCCTTTCAAAACCTTGGTGGGGTCATGATCTGTAGTTCGTTCCATGTGCCCGTAACCTCACCCAAAGATCTGTCAAGACGTGACTGTCACATATTTCTTTCTTTGCTTCCTCGATTCTTTGGCTCTATCCCTCGTTTGAAAGTGGCGCTGGAGAGGCCACCTGTAATCGTCAGAGAGGACCGCATTCTTAATCTGATCATTACCCCGAGGCTGAATCCCAGTGGGCCCTTGGCCTTAAAGCTTTTCTCAGCCTTCTGTCCTACTGTTTAGTGTCCTCAGCGTTTCCATCCTTGCAAGTCCCCACATTTCTGGAGTTTCTCTATCCCATTTTTTTTCTCACAAGTTTTACCTAAGCTCATCCCTTTCTTCCAAAACCTTGCTAGATGCTGCCAATAACAACCAACATATGCAAAACATACAGTCACAGCAAGCTCGGCGTCTGCCTTTCAGGTCACCACAGGTGGGACTTACCAAGTGTTCCGCCACCGTGTACCCCGGGAATCACCAGGTTTCCAGCCTCCAGCATCACTTTCCTTGCTGCCTGCTGCCTGACTGCAAGACCAATTTTATGGCAGCACCTTGCTTGAAGATACTAATTTCTGTATGTGCTGGGGTAATGCTAGCTGCTGTAATAGAGACTGTCACCAAATTAGAGAATCTGGGAACTAAAAAAGGACTTCGGAGACCTTGTAGTACAACCACCTCCTCATTTTAGGAATCAGGAACCAAGACAAGAAGCAGTGAGGCTTGCCCAGAGGCACACAGTGATCTGGGGCCATACAGTTACCAGCTGGACAGGACCTTGGTGGTCCATCTTTGCCCCTTCAGCCCTTAGCTCAGCCTGGCGCCTGCTACAGGCTTAATGGATATCTCCAGCTGAACTGGGAATGTGTGCTCTGACTCTATTACAGCATCACTGAGGCTCAGACAAAAAGAGAGGAAGGAAGGAAAATTCAGGAAACAGAACTTCAATAAAAATACCTCAAGGAAGATATAGGTTAGAAGACCTGTGTGCTTTTGTACATTTTCATGCTTTTGATCTTAATCACAATGCTAAAGACATTTTTTTAAAAATTTATTTATTTTATTATTTATTTTATTTTTGGCTGCATTGGGTCTTCATTGTTGCGCACGGGCTATTTTTCTCTAGTTGCGGCGAGCAGAGGCTACTCTTCGTTGCGGTGCGCGGACTTCTCACTGCAGCGGCTTCCCTTGTTGTGGAGCACGGGCTCTAGGTGCGCGGGCTTCAGTAGTTGTGGCACATGGACTCAGTAGTTGTGGCACACGGGCTTAGTTGCTCCGCAGCATGTGGGATCTTCCCGGACCAGGGCTCGAACCCATGTCCCCTGCATTGGCAGGCGAACTCTCAACCACTGTGCCACCAGGGAAGCCCACTAAGGACATTTTGATGACATCATTCTGAGATAGCTATTTTGATACAGTCTTAGTAAGAAGCCATTTAATATTTAGTTTAAAAACATTACCAAATAATTGACCCAATGTATGTCCCCTTAGCTCTAGTTCCCACTCTTCCTTTCACCATCTCTGACCTTCATTTTGGGTGGAGGGTTGGTCATACTTGGGGTGAGATGGGCCAAGGTTAAGGAAAGGGCTGGTTTAGGGAAACAGAAACTCCTATCGTTCTATTTTGATGCGGAACGGGAAGTGGCCTGCTGAGATTGCTGTATCGAAGCCCTCTCCCACACCGTATCAGAATGTAAAGAGAGGACTGCAGACTGTAGATGGCATGACATTTCCTGCGTAGGACAATGCCTGACGTGCCCCAGTGCTCCACAGTTCTGTCGTTTGTTAATCCAGGTGGTATTTATGAAGCACCTGTTCTGTACCAGGCCCTGTGCTGGCACTTAAGATATATACACAATGTGATACACGTGCTGTTCCAGGAGCTTACAGACAATGTAATTTATTAAATTTCAAAATCTTGTACTAGACCATAATATTGGGCATGACATTTTCAAAGGTGATAAAGTTTGCATGGACATGGATGTCTCCCTCTGGAACACTCTCTCTTCTCCCACATAGGTAGAGAAGACAAACTTGGAGTCAGCTTTTTTAAGGAAATTTTTTGCCCTTCAAGCCTGAAAAAGGCCTGCTCAGATAGGATGGGCCAGACTCCCTGTGGAGGGGTTGTGTCTACTTAGTTGAGAACATTTGCAGTTTTTGGATAAGCATATCTTTGGTTTTTAGGTCAGATTCGGTGTAGAAGTTGAATTTGCTTTTGTGGACTTTTTTTTGCAGAATGTGCTACAAGGATTGATTAATAAAGAATGTATACTGAGGTTAATTGTTTGGAGTGCTTTCTTTATAACTTTGTAGGATGTTGTAGTGAATCATGCCAGAGAATAAATAAATTCTCATGCAGAATCATTCTATAAAGATTAATTATGTCAAGCTAACCTTGATTTATGTGGAAACTTTCTTGTTCTTTTAAAAACTCTTCTATAGAGGGGCTTAGGAAGGAGCAGGATGTGGACATGTTTATTATTGCAATGTTGGGTTTGAGTTAACTAAAAATGGCGCGCCAAAAAGTGGTTTGTATATGCTGGCTGTCATCTGAATAGGACTATTTAGAAACTGATTTAGATACCAGTTGAGACTTTCTCATCACTTACTCATTTCTCATTTTGATTTAAGAGTAGAAGCTATATGTTTTCCAGTCCTCTGATTCTTAGGCCTAGAAATAAATTTGTCTTCAGTGGTTATCTCGATAAACTTGAGTACAGTCACAAAATTAAAATCCACAAAATAAGAAATACAAGTGGTTAGTAAACATGAAGAGATTCAACTTTTCCATCAATTAAAGAAATGCAAATTAAAACCTAGCATAATAATATTTTCCTCTTGTCAATTTGACAAATATTAAAAAAGATTGATGCTAACCTATGTTGGTGAAGGTGTAAGTAAACACACATCTTTATACATGGTTGAGGAATGTTTTGATTGATAACAAATGATAAACTCTAGAGGAATGTCATTCTTCCTTATCCTCATGTGATTTTCTTTACTCTTTTTTTTTTTTTTTTTTTTCTTGCGGTACGCGGGCCTCTCACTGTTGTGGCCCCTCCCGTTGCGGAGCACAGGCTCCGGACGCGCAGGCTCAGCGGCCATGGCTCACGAGCCCAGCCGCTCCGCGGCACGTGGGATCTTCCCGGACCGGGGCACGAACCGGCGTCCCCTGCATCGGCAGGTAGACTCTCAACCACTGTGCCACCAGGGAATTCTACTTTTTAATTTATTTTATTGAAGTATAGTTGATTTACAGTGTTGTGTTAATTACTGCTGTACAGCAAAATGATTCAGTTATACATGTATATGTATGTGTGTGTGTATTTTTTTAAATATTCTTTTCCATTATGGTTTATCATAGGATATTGAATATAGTTCTCTGTGCTATACAGTAGGACCTTATTGTTTATCCATTCTATATATAAAAGCTTACATCTGCTAACCCAACTTCCACTCCAGCCCTCCCCCAACCCCTTCCCCATGGTGACCACCAGTCTCTCCTCTATGTCCGTGATTCTGTTTCTGTTTCACAGATAGGTTCATTTGTGTCATCTTTTAGATTCCACATATAAGTGATATCATATGGCATTTGTCTTTCTCTTTCTGGCTTACTTCTTTTAGTATGATAGTCTCTAGTTACATCCATGTTGCTGCAAATGGCATTATTTCTTTTTTTTTTATGGCTGAGTAGAATTCCATTGTATATGTGTACCACTGATGTGATTTACTGAATAAAAATCTTACCATGTCTTAAACGTATAAACCATTTTAAATTAGAGGCACATTTATTGTGTCAAAAGCATCAATATTAAAAATAATCTGAGGACGATTGTAAAAGGATGGACATTGCCCTGGAATCCCTCACTTGAAGGGGAATTTGTGTTCTCACTTATTTGGTTGGAGGAATATAGGTCAAGGACCATGAGCGATCCAGAGTACTGTGTGGCAATTGATATCAGCTTATTTTAAAATTAAGGATATTACCTTAATTTTGTAATTCTTAATTCCACTTACTCTGAGGATTAATCATGACATGATGAGAACATCATTGGCTGGAGCCACTGATGGCTTTAATCCACCGTCGTCTTTGACCATGGGGCTAAATGAGGCAACATCCTGGTTTCACAGGTATGTGGGTAGAGGTGAGGCAGGAGGCTCTTCCAGCAGCTGTCATGACTTTCATTCCACAGACTCTCCACTTCCATTGCCAATTCCTCTTTCACTGTAGTTTCTCCTTTATCTTTTAGTTTTTGCTGCTAGAAAAATCTCTCAAGCTCATTCCTCTTCCTGTTCCTAAACAAATGATTTCAGGCAACTGTGCCAGCAATGATTAAGCAGAACAAAATAACAGGTAGGAGGTATGCAGACAGACTCATCACTAAATCATGATGGCTTGAGTCAAGGTAGTATTAACCTTAGTATAAAATTTTAAGATACTATGGGATATGGCTTAAGATAAGGTTTTTTTTTTTTTTTAATTTATTTATTTGGCTGCGTTGGGTCTTTGTTTCTGTGCGAGGGCTTTCTCTGGTTGTGGCGAGCCGGGGCCACTCTTCATCGTGGTGCGCGGGCCTCTCACTGTCACGGCCTCTCCTGTTGCGGAGCACAGGCTCCGGACGCGCAGGCTCAGTAGTTGTGGCTCGTGGGCCCAGTTGCTCCGCGGCATGTGGGATCTTCCCAGACCAGGGCTCGAACCCGTGTCCCCTGCATTGGCAGGCAGATTCTCAACCACTGTGCCACCAGGGAAGCCCCCAAGATAAGGTTTTTTAAAACTGATTTTTTTCTAATTCCTTTTATTTTTGTAGGTGAAAGAATAAAGGTCTCAATATTACTAAGCTGGTTGGGATGTGGAGAGGTGAGAAGCTGCTATTTTGGGTGAACATTTGATGAAACAGGATGCTGGCAGAGCTGTGTCTGGCCCTCTTCTGCATGGCTTTTCTACAACAATAAAAGAAAACCCAGCAGAGCCACTAACTCCATGCATTTGGGTGTGACATAAGCATCCATACTTCTTCATCATTTTAATATTAATGCTGCTGGAGATTATCTTTTACAAAGCAAGGGAATGTCTTTAGAATCTGTCACCATGGTTCTTTTAAAATCATTTAGCGTCTCTATTGTTATTAAGTAAAACACATGGATTTAGGGAAGATCAAAGCAATGACTCATCAGTCCATCACCTCACAAAAGGATGGATATCTGGCATCTAAATATCACCGAGCTTCAAAAGAGATGGTTAGCCTAGTGAAAGAAACTTACCCTGCTCAGAAAATCATAGTGATGAAAATGCAAAGGTTCAGGACAGACAATAAACAAAAAACAAAACCACCTCTTTACAGGCTATGACTCTTTGAACATTCTGTCTCTCCCTGTTTTACTACTCCACTTTGATTATATCATTATACATTTAATGGGCACATAGCTGAATAACGGGGAAAGAAAGAACATCTAGGACAAAACGGGAAAACCCTGCTCTGGATCTGCCCGAAGCCTTCCGACACTTTGTCAAAAGTGGAACTACCATATCAAAACTGTTGTTTCACAGGTAATGTTGCTGAGAGCAAAGCTAGGTTTAAAAAAAATTTTTAACCATGTATGAATGAGTAGTACAGATGGCCACTGACTATGGCAGAAATCACAATATTTGAAATGGGTATTTGAAAATAGGCTGAAAATTGAGATTCAATTCATCATCTCATTCTGCTTCCCCTCATGCCCACACCTACCTGAATTTGCAGTTGCTCTAAGCAGATGTACAGGTGTCACCATGTGTCATTGTTCACTATGAAGACTCAAGAAGACTGGAAGTTTGAGTACCTAGCCCATGTTTCTTCAGATGTTTTCACTCATATTACATATATCAAGACATTGTATAAAACATAATGGCTTTGATACATACAATTACACTATGATACTTTTCATATTCATAAGTGTAGGGATGGCCCAACATTCACACAGAATAGGGCGAGGTAAATACCAGAACCCCATAGTGAGGTTTCTGTGAGATGCACCCAATGAACCCTAGTTACGTTTTTTTTTAAATTTTATTTATTTACCTTATCTATTTTCAGTTTAAAGTACATGCATAGGGACTTCCCTTGTGGTCCACTGGGTAAGACTCTGTGCTTCCACTGCAGGGGACCCGGGTTCGATCCCTGGTTGGGGAATTAAGATCCTGCATGCTGCACGGAGTGGCCAAAAAATAAAAATAAAATAAAATATCTTAGGGCTTCCCTGGTGGCGCAGTGGTTGAGAGTCCGCCTGCCGATGCAGGGGACACGGGTTCGTGCCCCGGTCTGGGAGGATCCCACATGCCATGGAGCGGCTGGGCCCGTGAGCCATGGCCTCTGTGCCTGCGCGTCCGGAGCCTGTGCTCCGCAACGGGAGAGGCCACAACAGTGAGAGGCCCGCATATCGCAAAAAACAAAGCAAACAAAAAATATATCTTGAAAAAAAAAGTACATGCATAACTATTGAGGACAAGTTTGCTTACCGCTGAATATTTTCTCAAACCTTGCTGTGGGTTCATTTTACCCTCTCTGAGAAATACTTGTATAGCGAAAAGAAAGCCCTTAGGAGGAAGAATCAGTACAACTGCCTCTGCTCCCAGTCTGCTATTAACTGGCCAGGTGACCCCAGGGAAGACCTGTCAGGGCTGCAGGTGGCTCTAAAGATTCCCCTGTTTCCAGAAAAGAGCTAATCTGCCTGTAGTTTTGTCCTTCTCATTACAAGTATTTCACACATTAAGGACTAATGAATAGTATTAAGGTAATGCTATTAGTAAGATTTAGCAACTATTTAGCTTGCCAAGTAGCAGTGTAACTTATAGTAAGTACATGATGTCCAGCCTTAAAAATAAAACTAGTCTATTCATATAGGCATTTCTGCTGAACTTAAATGGAAAGGTTTTTTTTAACTTTTAATTTGACCTACTTTAATTTTAGCCAAGAAATTAAATTCAGTGTATTTTCAAGCAAATTTTATTCAGAACATAGCTTAACATTTTTTACTTCCTGATAATCCCATTCCTGTTATTTCTCCTATGGTAAGCCACTTTCATTTTAAAAATAGATCTGTTCTACGAGACTTAACTTGGCCCTGGTGGTTGTCCTCTTATGCGAGTTATTTAATTTAAAAATAGAACTGTCTCAGTAGATCTGTATCAACTAGTTGATGATCGTTTCTATCTGGAATAAACTCTAATTAGGCAGGCAGTTCTGTGGAGTCATGTTTGGAAGCATTATAATCCAGTTATATTTTCCTCCTTGGTGACCTGACAGAAGGCTTTTGTGTCCAAGTTGATGATTTCAGTGTATTTAACTTATAAGTTTTTTCTTAGGCTAAATTTAAGTTCCTCAAGGGCTGGGGGAATTTTATAATTTGGATGAAAAAGAGATTATCGTTGGAAAGTCGTTAACATTTAACATTTTTATAACAAGTAATCACCACTAAACTCTTTTTATATCAATCAAATGACTCTTTAACCCAGAGCAATTTTAATTAAAATGCATTTGTACATTTTGGGTGTATTAAATACAATCAGTGTTTCTGTGAATACGTATTTCTAGAGTATAAGGATATGAAACACCATTAAACAATAATAAGGTATAATTTTTCTAGTTATTGAGTTTGTTTTAATTTTTCAACCTTTAAACAAAATTTGTTTGTCTGATTTTACAAAAAAAAGTCTTATATTGTTAGAAATTAACTTACTATTGATTTTGTGATGTTTTAAGGCCTTAATTCTAACAAGAAACCTTTTGCCTTACAGACTTTTAGAGATGTAGTTATTTGTTCCTTCCAAAAAGTCTGGAACTTAAGTTACAGAAAATGAACATAAAACATGTTATATAGCACATACTTTTATTATTAAATATTAAATATAGCTTAATACATTTTGTTACTTAAGTATATAATTTGATATATTTTATAATTAATTTTCAAAACTGGGCTATCAGACCTGATTATACAATATCACATCCTGAAGTATTGTTCCATCAGATTTATGAGTTCATCATCCGTAAGGATAATTCCTTCCTCAAATGATCTTTTGTAGGATTGGGCCATATGATCCTATCATTAAAAGTCCTGTTTTTTCCCCAACTAACCAGCAGAGAGCACTTTAGCTTGTAACATGAGCATTGTATATATAAGTGAATACAGTCAAGATGATGCTTTATCAAAGAAATGGGCGGACAGTCATCTTTACTCATAGCCTCATTCTTTCCTGTCACTTCCAGTTTGTTTCATCAATTTCCTAAATGTTTCATTAATTTAAGCATACTTTCTTAGTTTAAAAAAGTTATTATAATGACATTTTCCCCAAACACATTCTTGCATTATTTACTTGGCCAGAAAATTTCACGTTAGCTTTGTTTTGTATATTTTATAATCTTAATTAGTTTGTAAATTTTTACATGAATGGACTAAATTTAGTCTCAGTTTCTGTCCACTTTTTGATTTTTTAAATAGACTCCTACTCTGTGGATACTCAGTAAATAGTTGTTGACTAAGACTTCCCTGGGGAGGTGATTCAACTCAGTAATTGTTTAGACGCTAGGAATCAAAATGTCAGAATTCTACTGTAAATGGATACACTATCTTTGTTGCTTGACTAGTGAAGAATGCAGAGACTTAGATAGTCTTCCTTCAGTTCTCTTGCGTACATCCTTTAGCTCAGCGGTCCCCAACCTTTTTGGCACCAGGTACCAGTTTCGTGGAAGACGGTTTTTCCACGGACCGGGGCGGCGGGAGTGGTGGTGCGGGGGTGGGGATGGCTGAGGCAGTAATGGAGCGATGGGGGGCAGCAGATGAAGCTTCCCTTACTCACCTGCGGCTCACCTCCTGCTGTGCGGCCTGGTTCCTAAGGGGTCCCTGGGGGTTGGGGACCCCTGCTTTAGCTTACACAGAATTTGTATAAAGCACCTACCTCACCTTTGTCCCTCCAAAGGGCCACAGCTAACAAACCCAGGCTTATCCGATTGTAGTAAATGAAGGATCAAGACAGTAAATGTATACAGCCAGTTCCCCGGATTTCCCAGTGTTTTGAACATGAGCAAGGGAAGAATCATAGAAGAAGTTGAAAGGTTTATTCTGCCACATCATGATATTCTGCTTTTCACTGCTTAATGAGGAATGTTGAGAAATAGAGCAGAAAGTGGGAACTGTGGGTAGGTAGCAGTTCCAAGTCAGCAGAAATAGGTTCGATCCCTGAGGCCATTCAAAATTCTGGCCACACCAGACCCGCTGAGATGTAAGGAATTAAATAATGTGGAACCTCACAGTGGAAAAGTGGCTCCAGCAGCTACCCCACAGTTGGTAAAATCCATGTCGCTCTTTGCAGGGTCATTCGCATCCCCGCTCCCGGCGTGCTGGGACGTGGGGACCCATCTCAAGCTTCCCTCATCCTCAGCTCTTTCTGGGGGACTTGCGGTCTGAGGTGTAAGGGATGGAATATTAATTGCATATAGACACAAACCCCTTTTGTATGATAGGTAAAGAATGGGGGATATTTTAGCATAAACATCTGTCCTTTTGGTTCAATATTTTAGCATCATTTCCTCAAACCAGAGCTAAATCCTCCCACACACACCACTGAAAATAAGCCCCTGGGACATATTTTTCCCTGTGCTTTATATTAATGTCAAGCCACTTACTCCCAAATACTAAAAATGTTAATATTAATTTGAATCCAAGTTCGAGTGAGGAAGTGATATGATTTATTACCAGCGTCTGGGCGCCTAAGGATGGGCTGGCCCTGCTTTCCATTTTCTTCTCCCCTATCCACTCGTCCCTGTCTTCCTGCCCTGCACCCGTGTCTGTTATATGCTCCACGAGGTCCATAGCAATCTTAGTAGTTGCCCACGGTAGCTGGTAGAACCTGGTTCCTTCCTGAATCGGAATGTATCCGACACTCTCCACGAGAGCTTACATGACACCTTCTGGTAGGAATTCAGCTATGTTTAAATGGATGGAAGGCCTGCGGAGGGAGTGTCCACCTAGGTGTGAAGCCCCCCAGATACTGAGAAAACATCCCAAAGCCTCGGGCTTGGGATGGCGTGCAGCGTGGCATGTGTAACGTGTTACCACGGTCAAGAAGCACAGAACGTTGCTGCAGCACAGACAGCAGCTTTGCTCTTAGTATTTCCTGAATATTCTGGAAGACTTCTAGTTGGTTGGTTGGTATATTCATGGGAGGAGACCAATGATTAGATATGAACAGTGGCCCATTGGGGATGGGACTTAATGTAATTAGCCCTTCGTTAGGAATCTTCAGTTGAAGATTGGCAATTTGCCCATCTTTGGGCTTATCGCATAAAACAAGTCATCATGGAGAAGTGTAACCTGTGGTTTTTCTAGTAGTAGTAGGTCTCTTTTATTGTTTGAATCACTGAGTGTTTTTTAAGAACCAGTAACCTGATCTTTTATCACTCCGGGGACCCGCCTTCTCCGCTCTGCCCCACGCATTCAACACATGTGTTCTCCTGGGAGGCCCGGCAGCACCAGAGCAATTTACATTCGGCTTCCCAGCCTGCGAGGGGCAGCAAATCAGCCTCTGGGAAGGCTTCGGAGACTTGTCAGCAGTCTGTAGCTTATTTCTGTGTGTGTGAGGGGGTGTGTGTGTGTGTCTCTCTCTCTCTGTTTCTCTCTCTCAACATTTACAGGCTGGAATCACTGTGGAGGAACAAGCAACAGAGTCTTGTCAGGATTTTATCTCAGGGTAATGATTAGTTTAAAAATGAAAGGCAGGGATACTGATTTTCGTTAGAGGAAGAATTGACTGTTTGATGTAGAGAACCCCCAGTTTCTTCCTGAGGAAAGCTGAACAGGGCGACTGCAGCCCGTGGCTCTCTGACAGCAGCAGGGGCTGGGTTTCAGCAGCGGCTGCTGGCCTGGGGAGCACCCGTAAATGGACTTGGGGCTCAATGCTGTGACTCTTTGTCGTGGCTTTGGATGTGGGAATACCGGTGGTGATCTCCCGTCTTTTATAAACTCACCTGATTTAAAGGAAAGATGAGTGAAGAACCAAAGGAGAAAAATGCAAAACCTGCTCACAGGAAAAGGAAAGGGAAAAAGGTAAGAAATGAATAAGCAACATGTTCTCTTGTATTGTTCTCTGGCTCCGGGGAAGGGAGTGATCTGTAGGCTGGATTTTAAGAGATGGGATTTTTTAAGAAGCTGCTAGAATCAGAATGCTTTTGTTTTCCTGGTCTATTAATGGGTGTGTTCTGTGTTGGGGAAAAGCATCACACCTCGGCTACGTTGCTAAAATATTTCAACGGTTAAATACAGTCATGCTGATTTCACTGAAGTGGTGTGTTTTTCATAGTGATATTCGGGATTATTAAGTAAACACATGTCCTAATTATGTGGGTGGGTGGGGTTTTTTTTCCCTTTAAATTTTTCAGAATGCTTGTTAATCAACAGGGTACAATTGCTAATGAATATTACTAGGGTATAGATGTTTAGCTTTAACACCTATTTTAAGCAAACTGAGGGAAACCTGTAGTTACACTTTAAAATTGCAGCAGGGAGGTGAGCTCCATTTTAATTATTTATCAGCTCATGGCTGACAGATCTCAGATTTGTAGTCGACTCTGCAGTGGTACAGCCGTGTGCCTAATCTGTCCGTTATAATTTATAAAATCAATTTCGTTGGACACATAAATTGAAGAATCTTCGAAATAGCAATAGGTGATTATTGTGAACCTGTAGATTCATTTTGGTTTTCTTGCATGTGTATATCTTGAAATGTTCTCCTAACTTTTGCATACCTTTTGAAATGGGTGAAAGAGGTCATTCCCTAGGTCTGACATTTGCTTTTGATCCATTGTGGTTTATAAACTGGCTTCCATAGGGCGTGCCACCCATGGAAAAGGCAGTTGTATATCTGTAACAAAGAAAAACAAATCCTTAAAATAGGATTCTAGTTCATAGCTGTTTAAGGAAAATTTGGATGGTATTTCTTTAATCCATACTCAAAATCTTCAGATGTTATATTTTAATCGTTAGGACTCTTGTATATAATTGGGATTCTTTAAATGCTTTCCTGACCCAGTGTAATGTGTGCTCAGCCAGTGGACACATAGAGCATGGTTGGTTAGAGTAGAGAAGATAAAGATTTCAACTACTCATTGAATTGTCAGGCATTAAAATTTTTTTTCATAATCTCTTTATTATTTATGAAAAGGTTCATTTGAATACAGTGTTCTTAAAAGAGCTACTCTGTCAGCAGACTACTCTGAGGACACGTTCACGAACATGCCAACATTCTAGGGCAGTGGTTCGACATCCTGCAGATGGTGAAGCTGTTCAGGCTGACTTGAAGTCAGCCCTGACTCCCTGTGCATTGTCTCCGCGGGGACTGATGATGTTGCAAAGGTGCTGTTCTGATTTCCCAAGGGAGCAGGTCACAGCTGCCCAGCACATACAATTTGTTTAACGCGTGGCAGAGTGGTGCTGGTCTCCAGGAAAGGTGTCAGCTCTGCTCATGTTTATGAGCTACGTATGGCCTTAAGTGTCTGACAGGCCCCACCATGACTCTGAACACAGAGTGTCAAGGGAAGCCAGACAGACATCATGAGGCCTGACAGTGCAGCCCGGATTAAAGTGAGCAGTGGCTGGGTCAGTTGTAAATCATTGAGCTTTTATGTGGAATCCTTTAACATGGGCTTTTTTTTTTTTCTCTCTCTTCCTTGAAATTTTTCCAGCCATGTTCCATTTCTCTTTCTATCAGGTTAGCCTACTCAGAGCACAATATCAAGTCAGTTGCTTTGAGCTCTTCCACACTCTGCCAGCTGCTGCCAGGGTCCTCTTTACGAAAACCTTCAACCTCACGCTCTGCCCCACGACCTTCCAGTCCCCCTCCCACCTGCTCAGTGAGGCCCAAATTCCTTGACTGTGGAGGGTGAGGCCCTTCACAATCTAACCTGAACCCACATCCTGGGCTCTTTTCCCCTTCACCATTGACTTCATTCATATCTGATTCCATCCAAACTGGAGTTCCTACTGGTCCTTGAATGAATGAATCCGTTTCTTCTGATCCTTGTCAGAAGCATCAGAAGAAATGCATGGAGAAAACATGATGCGTGGAGAAAACATTTCTATGCCGGCCCCTTGATGAAATCCTATCCATCCTGGCAGGTGCAACCCAGATCTCACCCTCTTCTTGAAATCCGTCAATTCACCCTGGTTAGAAGTCAGTCAGTCTTACGGACTGACACAGCACCGGGTCCTTTCAGGACAACTGACACATTCTATTTCTTTTTCAAGTTATCGTGTACCTGCTCTGTTCCCTTCATCACATTGAACCCACTGATATTTGCCTCCCAAGGCACTCAGCGTGCTCCTTGTATGCAGTTGACACTTAATAAATGTCTCACTGAGCTGTCTCTACCATTTGCTGACCAGAGTTCACCAAGAATTTTCAGTGTGAGAGCAGATGCCTAGCAGATAGGAGATATCTTTTAAATGAATAAGCCTTTTCTTCTCATATTTTCTGGATAAAGGATGCAACATTTTTTGTCCTTTAAATAAACACACACGTGTGTGTGTGTGTGTGTGTCTGTGTGTGTGTGAGAGAATTCCATTTCCTCCTAAACCAAGTATTTCTCAAGGTCTCTGGGTGTTTCAGATGACCTACACTGTAGCACTGGTGGGTGTGGTCAAATGAAAGCCTTTCAGGTGGGAAATATATGGAACCTGCCAGATTTTTTGGCAGCGAGCTCCCCAAGTATTTAAAAATTTTCCTAGTTATTTATGGAGTTATTTTCATATAAAGTTTAGTGTGGAATCCTTTTTGTGTAGGAATATATCTCAAAATGGCCTTAAAAATTATGTGTTTGTGTTGAGTGTTTTCAAAGCAGATTACATGCTTAAGGGCATTTGGGTATAACGTCTCTCCTGAGACATGTTTAATATTGGAGTCAGCAAGATAAATGTGATAGAATCATTGTATTATTCCTTTGTTAGCAGATAGTGAGCATTTTGGATTTTGCTCAGAGATATAAGGATTGAAATTGATGTTAGGAAATGTTTCTTCTGTATTTAGCTCTGGAATGTGAAGAGGATGTGTGCGTGTGTGTGCGTGTGTGTGTGTGTGTCTGTATGTTTCCCCATCCCATAGGTTTCTCTCTCTTTATGCTGGTTACAGGAGAAGCATTTACTGCAAGTCGGGGGACCTGAGTTCTAAACTAGCCCTGCTTCTAACTTAGTATCTTGTCTGGATAAAATAATCAAACTCCTTATTTATAAAATAAGGTTCATATACCTGGCATAGCTGTCAGGGATATTATGAAAGTAAAATAAAAATAGTAAGACTGTGTTTTCCAAAGAGGTTTTAAAAGGATAACATCTAAATTCAAAGTGGTTATCGTCGTGGAATTTCAAACTTGCTGTAGAGTGGCTGATTCTATAGTCGAAATGACAAATGAGGACATATCGTCCCATCTCGTATTATACTGCCAGAGGCGCTTAGTTTGCCTAGCCGCCAAAGAGGAAGTGTAAAAGTGGCACGTAATGATTTTATTTATTTACCATCTGCGTTAGCCAGCTCAGGCTGCCATAACAAAATGCCTCAGACTGGGTGGCTTAAGCCACAGAAATTTATTCTCTAACAGTCCTGGAGAGTGGAAGTCCGAGATCCAGCGCCAGCATGACTGGGCTCTGGTGAGGGCTCTTCCTGGCTTTGTAGATGGCCGCCTCCTTGCTCACATAGCCTTTCCTTGGTGTGTGCGAGTGAAGGTCTCTCCCTGCTTCTTCTTATGAGGCCACCACTCCTGTTGGATTAGGCCTCAGCCTTATGGCCTCATTTAAATGTAATTACCCCCTAAAAGTCCTGTCTCCAGATATAGACACATTGGAGATTAGGGCTTCAGCATGTGAATTAGGGGCATGGGGGAGGTGCAATTCCAGTCCATAGGAGCATCCAAAGAAGGTTCCAAAGCAGTCTAGGTTCCCAACTTAAATATGCTTCATAGAAAACGTGACAGTGATTGAAGCTCTTTCAAGTAATTTAGTTATTCAGCAGATGCCATATGGTAGAAAGCCTGAGACTCATGACTGGACTGGAGCCAACTATAGTATACCAATCCCTGCAGAAAGTAGAGGGTACCAAATAAAGGTGAGTTCAGGTTCCACTGGTGGCAGAAAGGAGGGAGTGGTGAATCCATTTGAGGATGAAATCAGGAAAAGATAGATAGAAGAGGGCATGCTTGAATTGATGTTTAAAAGATATCTGTTTTTCCAGTGTTCCCCCCAGGGTCAGAAGCTTCCAGATAGAGAGTGTGGGATAAAAGAGAAAGATTTGAAGTAGCTGGGTATACTTAGGGATGTAAACATTAGTACAATGATGTGTTTTAGCAAGGTATGAGAATGGAGAAAAAAGGCAAGGACCATCTCAAGGAATTTAAGCTAAAGACCTCTTTTTTTTTTTGTCCTGGTATTTAACAAAAGACTTTAAGCAGATGAATTATCAAAGTAAGATTTGCTTCTTAGAAAAGCATCCCTAGTATTTGGTAGAAATGCTAGGTCTGTATTTTACACCGTCATTCCATCTAGTAGGAATATATGTCATCATGTCATATTGTTTCATTGCCAATGATGACTGTGGAATTGGTCCTTTGAGTGTTACATTCAGTGATTGTTTTTCAGTGTTAGATTGAAGAAAAATACTTATTTAGACCCTACTAGGTAATGAGTGCAATGAGTTTGCCTGTTTTCTAGGGTACTTCAGTAAAGGGATTTTCATCATTTTAGTTCAGTTCCCTTTTTCATCTTCAGAACCTCAAATAACTTGCTCTATGTAAATTTGTTTTTATAGTTTTTTTTTTCTTCTGAGGGTGGACATCACAATGTTCTCTCTTTCTCTTTTCTGTCACATCCTTGCCTTATGTGTGAGAGCTGTACTTGTTTCTTCTGTGATGTAGCTTAAATTATCTAAATGTGTACTCATTTTTTGAGGGACAGTCAAGGGAATGTTCATTTCTGATTTTCATTCAGTATTCCTAATGCTTCTGGATTTTCACTGTTAAATTTTTCTTTGATTCCAGGGTCTCCAAAGAGGGTGCCTTCAGTACCTGGTTCCCTCTTTAGAGTGATGGTGTGCTGTCCTACCAAGAGCATATGGCAGTTGTGTTGACCTGTAATTTTTACTTGTGTATTTGGACATTGTTCAATTGCTCACAACTGCTCTACAAGTAGATATCTCCTCCAAGTCTTTTATCGGTGATTGGGATGAATTATTTAAGTTATGGTTCACTGAGCATGATCACGTGTCCAATGCAGTGTAACTTCTGAGGGGCTAATGACACGCTCCCCCTCAAGTGGCTCTTATATCTTTTACCATTTCACTATATGCATCCACGTCAAATGTTTTTTTCTCTCAATCTTTTTTTTTTTTTTTTTCCTTTGCGGTACGCGGGCCCCTCACTGCTGTGGCCTCTCCCGTTGCGGAGCACAGGCTCCGGACGAGCAGGCCCAGCGACCACGGCTCACGGGCCCGGCTGCTTCGCGGCATGTGGGATCCTCCCAGACCGGGGCACGAACCCGCATCCCCTGCATCGGCAGGCGGACTCCCAACCACTGCGCCACCAGGGAAGCCCTCAATCTTTTATAGTTAGAAATTTAAAAAAAAAAAAAAATTTTTTTTTGAAGATTTTCTTTTTTAATGTGGACCATTTTTTTGAAGTCTTTATTGAATTTCCTACAATATTGCTTCTGCTTTATGTTTTGGTGTTTTGGCCCCGAGGCATGTGGGATCCTAGCTCCCTGACTAGAGATTGAACCTGCAGCCCCTGCATTGGAAGGCAAAGTCTTAACCACTGGACTGCCAGGGAAATCCCAGAAATTTTTAAGTGTTTTTTATTCTCTTAATAGTCTTCCTCTCAGTTGTTAATCCTTCTATCACAAATGCTATCAAGTTTGTAGTTCACAGGCACTTCCAATGGTTAAAGGAAGAAATTGTGACTCTTCCGATAATTCATTTGTAATGGTATTTTCTTGAACTTGGCATTGGAGTTTTCTGTTTTTAGTGCACAGATCTCCATGTTGTCTTTGTCCAAGGTTTTTGTGCATTTGGGAACTTTCTTTTTGTAGGGAGAGATTGAATGGATTCAGAGAACCTGGAAAATAACTTCTTGATTTCAGAATTTCATGAAGTAATAGACTTTCTTTATAATACCACCTTTAAAAAATCAACTATAGTGAGGTAGGTTTTACCTGGAGATTTTTTTTCAAATTTGTTGTTAAAGCTTGGTATAAATTTCTTTTATGTATAGCAGCAGCCTTGGGGCCTGGGCTTGGAGCATGGCTTTTAAAACAAGGGACTGATATTCCACAGGTTTATAATCTCTTCCCCATAATTTCAAAATCCAAACCAAAAACCTAAAAATTTCTTCCTAACTTCTTTGGCGGCAAAATCTGACCTAACCTGAACTCATTTGGCAACAAAACCTGTACTGACCTTATGTGAAACTATTTATAGTCTTTATTTATCCTCCTTAGCGTGAATATTCGTATGTTTTGCTGCAGAAGTAGAAATTCTGTGTTGATGGGGTGCTGTCCCAAGATGCTGCTGGGGGTGTCCATAGTATTGATATATACCTGTCTGAAATCTGAAAAGTTCTGAATTCCAAAGTGTTTCTGGCTGCAAGGAGTCCAGACATGTAAATCTGTATAGACTTCTGAGCTGGGACTAGGGTGAGCCAGTAGGACTAAAGGTTAGTTTGGAGTGAAGGAGAGGGGGCTTTTTTTTGTCCTTAATAAATTCCAGATAGAATGGAGCTCTGTAATGCCGGGCATTGTATCAAAGGTCCCTAATGCAGTTTTCAGTCTTGTAGGAAAAATTATTTCCAGGAGCACTGTAACAGATACTGGCTTGCTTGGTAATAAATCTGAACATTTGGACAGGGGGGTTTGAAGCTGTTTATAAAGCCTGGTTTTCTTTTTCTTGCTTGTTTGCTTGTAGTGAATTGTGGCTTGTCAATTAGAAGGAAAAAGAAAAGGTCCTAATGTATTGTTTATGTTAATTAGGAAATTCTTAATTTTTTGTTGTTCATGACCATTAGATGAGGTCATAAGAAATAACTCCAGTATCTATTTTCTGAAAGAAAAGAATCTAGACTTTGGGGAAAATATTGTTTGAATTGTTGCACCTGCTCGCCAAGAAAATACTGTTAATCACATGAAGGATAATTAATTTCCCACAATGAGCACATAAAATCACTTTCACTGGCATCCATCTTAAATAAAATTTCCCATTTATGGGCATATTTTTTTTTGGGGGGGCATATATTTTACACAACTTAATTTTTAAAGTTTTCATTCTATTTTTTCCTCTCTGTCTCACATAATTGTAAATATAAAGCAACTTATTACATGGCTATGTTAATAGCTGAAAAGCTAGACGTTTCTCTCAACTCCCTATTCCTCTATTAATTTTGTAACTCTCGTCTTTGGATTCCGTTGGTCCTTCCACCACCTGGGAGGTAGTAGGAACAAAGAAGATTTAAAACATACTGTCATAAGACATCTCTTCAGTATTTTAGAGATACCAGTGGGTATACTGGCTTTCACAATATCGTTAAGAAAAATAAAACTCTAACTCATGTATGCAGTTTTAATGCTTGAGTAGAGTTTAGATTGGGAAACTCAATTTGTCTACAGAGACAGAACTTTCGTCCTTCACTCCCAGCTCACTCATCTTTTAATTACGTGTTCCACAGCACATGAGAGATGTTCGTCAGGCATTTCTGCCATGTGTGTGTTTTAAAATACAGTATAAACAAGCAAAGCTATTGAATAGATCTAGTTCTTCGTTTTGGTTCTGTCTCCATATCATACCATTTATTCTTTCAACAAGTATTTTTTGAGCACTTACTATTCTAGTGCAAGGGATTCATCAGGGAACAAGACAGACAATAAACAGACAAAATGGATAACTAGCAATAACTCAATAGAAAAATTCCACCTGAGGCTGCTATGCTGGAGGAAGATTCAGAGAAGGGACAACTCTTAGAGCCAGGGTGGCAGAGAAGGTGACCCTGAGCCGTGAGCTCACTCACCACAGGGATTTGGTCAGCTGTGCAAAGATGACATTTTAGGCAGAAGGAACTGTTTGGGAAAAGGGCCCCTGTGGTGTTTGGGTTCCGAGGAAAGAACATCACTTTAATGGACTTTCCCGGTGACCCTGAACTTTAAAGATCTCTACACACAGCTCTCAAATGTTTATTTTTGTTTGTTTTCCCTCCTGGAATTCAGTTAATGTTTTATGAGTTTTAAGGCTAAGGGATAATATTTTAGGGAGTCAGCTGGGGATTTGTGGTATCTGAGCAGTGTAGCACCCGGTGAACTTGTGAAAAGGATGAACTTTTATTCCGCTTTTCACTTTCCCTTCAGTGCTACCCATTGTTAACGATTGTGACGTAACTACAATGAGGAACTTGAAAACGTCTTGCAGAAACCCACATCTCTTAAGCCTCCAATTAACAATTACTTTCCTCCTTGGTACACAGTCTACTTGATAAATTAGAAATACAAATACAGGCACACATCAGAAACTGAATTTAGTAACCCTTGATATGATGTTTGTGTACAATAATTTTGCAAGTTGCATGTATGTAGCCTGTGAAATATACATTGCCTTAGAATATAGGGTCTGTGATATTATGTCATATTTACTGTCAGTATTTTGTGGGTACTTAGTGAAAAATTAAGCAGTAATTGTAGCAAACCAAGCAAATTCCTGACACAAAGCTTCATCTCTAGATAATTTATCCAGAACGTTGTATAATTTCTCTTTGTTATTTTCATGCTACTGGCTTATTTAGTCTTTACATGCAGTGATTTCATCACTAGGTAATTTACCTTGGCATTTTACAGAAATGAAAAGTCTCTCTGGAACATTATCACGTTATCTTCAATGATGGTTTCACTGTTTTTCAATCTAGTTCACTTTAACATAGAAGGAACATTAAAGATACATACAGAATTTGAACCACTATGGTCCAGTTATTAATGAAAAAGATCTTGTGTGTAATTATAGGTAATTAAGTGAATCATGTATTCAAGTAAATATTTATGAATAACTTCAAAGTTTCTTTTTAAAAGCAAAAGCAGGGGCTTCCCTGGTGGTGCAGTGGTTGAGAGTCCGCCTGCCGACGCAGGGGATACGGGTTCGTGCCCCGGTCCGGGAGGATCCCACATGCCACGGAGCGGCTGGGCCCGTGAGCCATGGCCGCTGAGCCTGTGCGTCCAGAGCCTGTGCTCCGCAACAGGAGAGGCCACAACAGTGAGAGGTCCGCGTACTGGAAAAAAAAAAAAAAAAAAAAGCAAAAGCAACTGCAGTTATGATTTTATGGATTCCCACCCCACTGCTGCTGCAGAGATGTTTATCAGAAATTTAATGGATTGCCTCCTACTATACATCTGGGGTTATTTCACTCAATCTGTTGTTTTGGACAAACAGAGAAGCACAGGAAACAGCTTGGTTTCAGATATTCGAAGTTCCCTGTTCTCTCCCATTAAGCAGGGCTCATCCTCCTTGTCGGTTCTTTATGTCTTAAAATTAGAAAAAAATGTAGAGGGCATTTATGAAATTAGAGTAGTAATGATAGGTTCCAGGATTCCTGCCTTTTTTTAAAAAATTTACTAATAAGTCTTTTGATAAATTCAGTCATGTGAGTGTGCTTGAACTAGGTGCCAGCAGCTTGCCTCAGCACATTCGTGCTTCAGAAGTTTCCACTGTCTTTCACAGGATTTTGTTATTTTGGGGGATCTCTAGAACAAAGTTCTAAAAATGAAGGTCCTCCATACTATTGAAGTATAAAAATTACAAAATGTTTTAATTGCTTAAATTAGTAAGTTTTCTCTCAGTAGTTTACCTGATGAAAATGCTGTTAGCACTAATCCCTTATCTCTATAAAAGGTCTTTTGGGGTAAACTTTAGGCATTATGTTACAATACTTAACGTAATTTATAAACATGCCAATTGTAGTTTTCTCTTTAGAAAGTAGATGTACTAATGTAGATGAATTAAACTAATGTGTCAACATGTGCCTTTTATCTTCTACCTTTAAAGCTTTTCTGTAATCTTTAAAGTGGAGGGCTTCCCTGGTGGCGCAGTGGTTGAGAGTCCGCCTGCCAATGCAGGGGACGTGGGTTCGTGCCCCGGTCCGGGAAGACCCCACATGCCGCGGAGCGGCTGGGCCCGTGAGCCATGGCCGCTGAGCCTGCGCGTCCGGAGCCTGTGCTCCGCAACGGGAGGGGCCACAGCAGTGGGAGGCCCGCGTACCACAAAAAAAAAGAAAAAAAAAAGTGGAGCTTCTCCTCAAACTCTTACGATCATGGGCTTATTATGGTCCTAGTAAGATACTCTTCATGGTGAACTGGTGAGAGCAGAGAACAAAATCACATACACTTGAGTATGAATCTGTGTCCCACCATTTAATAGCTATTTAAAGTTAGTCAAATTACTTAAATTTTCCTTGTTTCCTAGTGTATAAAATGGGGATACTTCGCTTACCTAGAGGTTTAATGTGAGGATAGAAATAGTATATGTCAAGTGTTTGGTACAACTCTTGGCCGAAAATAGGCATACAGCATGGAGTAGCTGTTGTAGTCGTTAGTGTTAAAAGCATTGCTAGTATGAGATTAGTTTTTTTTTTTTTTTTTTTTTTTGGCGGTACGCGGGCCTCTCACTGTTGTGGCCTCTCCTGTTGCGGAGCACAGGCTCCGGACGCGCAGGCTCAGCGACCGTGGCTCACGGGCCCAGCCGCTCCGCGGCATGTGGGATCCTCCCGGACCGGGGCACGAACCCGTGTCCCCTGCATCGGCAGGCGGACTCTCAACCACTGCGCCACCAGGGAAGCCCTGAGATTAGTTTTGGTACTGCTTATTACCTATGAAGAAAATCAGAAATTGAGGGATATAATTATAGTTCATCATCTCCTTGAATCAGGATGTTTATGTCTAATTTTAATATGATGTGCTCTCCTTTCTCTTTACAAATCGGAATAGCTTGTTTTGTGATGGTAAAATTAATGTGTCATGTTGATTTCCTACCTCTTTATTAAGAAAATTAGAAATTTGTCTTCCAAACATAATGATCTTTTAAAAAAAGTATCTTTTGACTTGTTTTAGAAAATTACATATTTAGTCTATCTCTAGTAAAATTTTGATTTAGGAACAGATTTGTGGAACATACTGCCTTACAATCATAAAAATGGGCAGAGATAGCTCGTGATATCTTTGTGTAATGTTAACTTCTGATGGTACCTGTCAGATAGGGTTTGGATTATTAACATTCGTATTATATTAACATGGTAGTGTATATTTCACGCCTGTGTTTGTGCTGTAAAAGTCCTCCCACCCTGTATTTTACTTAACCATTTAGGATGAGGGAACAGGGTGGTATGGAAGAAAGAACAACACTTTGTGGATTTTATTCTTGGCTCTGGTGTGACGGCAGCAAGAGGTAGTGGGGTGGAAGGAACATGAGATTCAAAGATATGTACGTTGAAGACATTTAAGACAATTTATATGAAAATATAAACATGTTCAATGAGTTTATCTATGTGACATTGAACTGAAACCTCCCCTTTTCTAATGTCTGAAATGTAACTGAACCAGATGATACCTATGAGGCTTATGGGTTTTAAGACATTACTTTCTACCAAAGATACTGAATTCATATTTTCAAAGCAGTAGTGTGATAGGCGAGATGCAGGGCGGTGCTTGCTGTGTGTTTGCTGAAGGGAGGGAAAGGCCTGAGAGCCCCCCTCACTGTACTTCTTCTCTTCTAGTCAACATCTCTCATGTCATTTTGCCTCTAACAATATAGCCAAATATATCCTAATTTGTGTTCTAGTTTTTACGTTTTTAGGATTGAGGTGCGAAGAAAACAAGGAGCTGTCGCCTAACCTTTCACCGTTTTTTTTGTTTTGTTTTGTTTTGTTTTGCGGTACGCGGGCCTCTCACTGTTGTGGCCTCTCCCGTCGCAGAGCACAGGCTCCGGACGCGCAGGCTCAGCGGCTATGGCTCACGGGCCCAGCCGCTCCGCGGCATGTGGGATCTTCCCGGACCGGGGCACGAACCCGCGTCCCCTGCATCGGCAGGCGGACCCTCAACCACTGCGCCACCAGCGAAGCCCCTAACCTTTCACCTTTCAAGTAGAATTCCAGTTGCCATTCCATTACTGTATTGAGCAGCACCGCCACATGAAACATTCTGGATTTAAAGTCTGGCATCTAAAGCAGCTTTAGAAAGACCACCCTGTTTGATGTCAAAGTGCGTAGTCAGGCCCTTTAATTCTGAGCCTTTCACCGAAATCCACTCGGGGACAATCTGTGCATTGTTTACATCTGGATCGTGGACAATTGGTTACTCTGACTTGTTTGGTTTGTATGCTTTTTTTTTTTTTGCTGCAGTAAAATACTCATAGCATAAAACCACTGCAGCCATTTAAAAGGGGGATTCAGTGGCATTCACTCCACTCACAATGTTGTGCAACCATCACCAGTATCTAGCTCTAGAACGTTTGCATCACCCCAAATGGAAACCCCACAGGCGTTAAGCTGCCGCTCTGTACTCCCTCTGTCCCCAGCTCCCGGCAGCCACTCATCTGCTTTCTTTGTCTATGGCTTTATGCCTATTCTGTGTATTTTATATGAGTGGTTCATATAATACGTGTCCTTTTGTGTCTGGCCTCTTTCACTGGGCATATTTTAAATGTTTATCCATGTTGTCACATGTATCAGTACTTTATTCCATTTTTTAGTTGGATAATATTCCATTGTATGGAATTCCACATTTTGTCTATCCAGTCATCTGTGGATGGACGTTTGGGTTGTTTATATTTTTTGGCTATTGTGAATAGAGCTGCAGTGAACATTTGTGTACAGGTTTTTGTTTGAACATCTGTTTCCAGTTCTTTTTTTTTTTTTCGGCTGCGCCGTGTGGCTTGCGGGATCTCAGTTCCCCAGCCAGGGATTGAACCCAGGTCCAATTTCCCGGCAGTGAAAGCTCTGTGTCCTAACCACTGGACTGCCAGGGAATTCCTGTTTCCAGTTCTTTAGGTTATGTTCCTAGGGGTGGAATTGCTTGGTCGTACAGTAATTCCATAAACATTATAAAGCTTATTGAAGAACTGTCAGAATGTTTTTATAGTTTGATTTCTATTGTATTCATATTTCTATATTTTATTATATATCCAGTCACATGATATATTATTCTTTTGGAGTTTTGGGGCTAAATTATAGTGAAAATTTGTATATATTTATTATACAGAGAGAGATAATAGGAAGTTTGTGGAGAAAGACAGTGACACTCACTGATCTACTGCAAACAGAGAGAAGAGCCCCTTCTGGGCTTTCAGTGAACGGCAGCAGGTGTACCCTGGAGCATCAGAGAAAAGTAAAATCATCATCCTGGCAACATGCCTGATGGGAACTTTTACTTGAAATATGAATTTTGAACAGTGGCAGAACTGAGAAATTTTGCCATTTGTGTTATATCCCTTAGCACAAGTCCCTGGCTGTCCCAGAACAGAGTGTGTGAAATGGAATCTGTTCTTTACACGAGGCCAGAAAAATAGATGGTGCGTTGAGCCACATCTGGCTTCAGGTTTCTCCCAGAGAGAAGTAATTTAGAGGCTTAAAATATCAGATGACTCTGTATTGCCTATGTTTATGGTTAACTGTAGAGCAAATAGTATAAAATTCTCATTTCATAGTGTAGCTTCATTCATTCTCAGTTGTTTCTCTTTCAACGTCTGGAAAGAGAGGATGCCCCTGGGAATGTCCCAAAGAGGTTTCTGAACCAGGTGGGCTGTGACTGACAACTATAGCCACAATTTTGGTCAACTTTTTGGGGGCAAGACCAGGTGAGCTGCACTGCTGAGAGTTTCCTCTAAGAGCTACCGAATAGTGATTGTAATAGGAAGAAGGTTGACATCAAAATAAGCAAGAATTACCTGCTTTGCTCTGTGGTAGACACTGCAAGAGAGAAAAGTATTGGAAAGGTATTTGCTTATGGGTCACATGGTCTTTACAGAAGCAGCAGGAAAATTCCCAAGGTATTAGATTCCTAAATCTCTTCTAGGTAGGGTAGGTCTTTTGTTGTTTTTTTTCTTTTCTTTTACTTTTCTTTTCCCTTTCCTCCCTACCTCCCTCCCTCTCTTCCTTCCTTCCTTCCTTCCATCCTTCCTTCCTTTTTTTCTTTCTTTCGTGGCACTTAACCTCATGAAAATATGCAATTAGTCAAGTTATTCCACTGCCCACTGGGCAAAACTGGTGTTACCCTATAGGTCATGTTACAGTACTGAAGATTTAGAATTAACTATTCTGGAAAGCCATTCAAAGCCTTATGGTCTTCCAGTGCAAAATACAATTTAACTTTCATACCTGAATGGTTTTTAAATGTTTCTTGCCTTAAATTTATTTATAACTGGAGAATTTTTATAATTTCAGTTCTAATAGGATATATTACAATGAAATATGGCCTCCTTATCTAAGTTTTCTTAAAGCTTCTTGCTTTAAGTGGATTTATAACTGGAAATTTTTATACTTTCTATTCTTAACAATTTTTTTCTCTTTATTTCCTATCCTCTTCTCTAAGAATTTTGAACTCAGGTCCCACTTAATGATGGAACAAAGACGAAACTGAAAAGTTAGAAATATTCCTCCTGAGAGAATCAACTTAGAAGCTATTTTGTATTTTAATTTCAAATAAAAATTCCCCCAGGTCTCTTCTAAGGTCTTATATGATACACGTATACTGACTCATGATTTTGATATGATGTTATAGCATATAACTCAGAAAAGTGTGTAGTAATTATGAAAACTGTATGTAATTATAAAGATAGCACTATAAAGATAAATGGTAAACTGTGGTTGATTTTTATCAGGAAAATAAGTTTATTAGTAAACAGATGTAGGAGGAGATCCACATTGGAATGCACCTTGATACATATCATTGAAGACGTCAGGGTCTATTGGGTGGGTTTTAGATTTTTTTAATGAGATTCAGAGTGGTTCTTGGCTCGTCTATGGACTTTAAAATGTCATTTAATCCCTTGGACTTTGAACTACGAAACCTTATGCCACTCTGGTTTCTGGCTTCATGGTCTTGAAACTGGTGGGCAATAAGTAGATACTGTTTGTAGAAAGGTCCTCCAGGAAAGGAAGGCTTAGGATTCAGCATGAGGGCGCTTGGATCCCAGGAACAATCACCTGTGGTTACCTGCACTGCTGGTGAAACACGGTACGGAGCTCCGTGGGAGCTCCTGTCTCTGCTGTCAGGGACATTATAATCTCATGGTTGACTTTAGAATTTTACTTAGAGGAAGAGCTCTAGGTGTTGTAGTTTGAAAAGGGTAACACATGTAAAAAATAAAAGAATAACATAAGACCAATAAAGACACAGACCTAAGTATATTTTGTGCTATGGTGTGTGACTTGAAATTGGTTTTCATCTGCAAAGGCTTTTCTGGAGAGAGCTTGTCTCGGTGTCAACCTCACATGATTACAGAGTCAAAGAAGTAATATAAATGAATAAGTTGTAATCAGTGTGGCCAGATTTAGTGATTATTCAAGAAAAGCTAGAATTTCTCTGAGAAATCTCTTGCTATTAAGATATTGAAGCTAATTAATAATTTTTAAAAACCAAAACAATCATGCAAACTGATAATCAACCGATCTCCTGGACTCCAAGTTTGTACCTCTGTTTTTAGCTGTGGTGTGAAGGGTTGGATACTGTCTTCAGTTCTCTCTGAGTAGAACCTTAGAACTGAGGTCCTGTGTAGAGAATCTCTGTGGTAAATATTTATCTAATATAAAACTATCTTCCTTTATTTTATTGGTTAAAAAAATTTTTTTTTACTCTTTTGATTGTTCAGATGCTGATATCAGATTTTACCACACCCCGCCCCAGACAATAATTAGAAAATTATCCTTGAGGCAATTAATAGGTTATTTCCAGTGGTGGAAACAATAGAGAAGTTGCTGGAAGAAACTGGATGACCCTTGAGAAGCTCAGGAGCTTTAAATGGAGGCTGAAATTCTGGATTTCCAAATTAGTTTGTGTCAGGCAAAAATTTATTTTATTAAAAATGTATTTTAAATCAACTATTTCAGAAAAATAAAAGGTGACACTTCTGAATCCCTGCCATGTATCAGGTATAGTCTATGAGATTTACACACTTGATCTCCTCTTCTTAAGTCCTACAGCAAACCAGCAAACTTCTACAAACCAGCAAAGTCCTACAGTCCTACAGCAAACTTCTGTTTCATGACTGATTATCCCCAACCTAAGAAAGTTGTCTGAGCTCACCCAGTGGGTGTGCGGCAGACCCAGGATTCCACCTATCCAGCACCTGATTCCTTCCCTCCTGCCTTTTGGGCTTTCCTGTTTCAAGGAAGTTTACCATTTAAGCAGTGTAGTTAAATTTCAGACATTGTAATTTATCAATTAATTGTTATTAACATGAAGTAAAGGAAGCAGAAATACCTTTCTTACATTTAGCAAAATAATTAAGTTCTTTATACTTTATTACTATATACTGCAAATTTCTAGGATTCTACAGCAAACTAGACTCGTAAAACAGCACACGTATTTGGAGTTCATTACTGTACGTGAACAGTAGTAGCAAGTACATCTATTTTTGCTAAAGTGCCGAACCAAATTCACAAGGTGTCCAAGATTCTTAACAAAAACATGTTTGTACTATGTCATTACACATAAAACTTAAAGGCAGTGATGTTTATATGTATTGTTGTAATAAAAGCATTTTGTTGAAACCTAAGGTATGTATATTTTAGTTGGTTGTGAAAGCTCAGACTTGGATATTTAAAAAGTGTTATGTATTCAATCTTATTAAATACTTAGTGGAGAGCACAAAAATTAGCTTAGATTTTATAATTATAGGATAGAAAATGTATGAAGACTCCAATTTCTAACTGCAGATTAACAGGGAACAAAATGAATATCGTATTTCCTCCGTTCTAAGCGACAGAGTGTCTTACACATTTGAAAGTCTCTGAAATTGGGGTGCATCTTACCATGGATGAAGTCTTTGCTGTTGGCCAGGCATCAGCCATGATGTACTTGTCATCGCCTGCATTTACACACGTGGCTGTTATTTCAGATGACATGACTGCTGTGCCTCAAAGTTTTAGTCAACAAACTATTTAAAGATCCTTTGAGTGAAGAATTTGCAGAAGGGGTGACCGTGGGTTGGGAGAAAATCCTGGAGACAGTGTGGAGCGCCTTAAGAAATGCTGCATCAACGACCGTCTTGATGGTACAGAGATTGATCTTGGGTGTGAAACCTCATTGATGACTGCACCTGAGGCATGGATGATGAAGGCTCTGAACGTGCAGAAGTTTTAAGAATACCTTAGCCCGTTCCTTTCACTTGTATCTTGCTGTTTTAGTACGTCCAAGGGTTACATATGATGAAAAGTCTATGTGTAAAGGAGTCAAAATAAATATTTTTAAAAAGAATACATTTGAAAATTCACGTGATAATGTATTGTCATCATTTGACAGTTTTTTCTTGCTTTATGTTACATTAAAATGGTGCGTCTCATAATCAGTGGCATCATAGATTGATGAAATACAATAGTGAATAATTAACTTTTCAAGTTAAAATTCGAAGCTCAGATAGTTGTTTTTTTTTTTTTGCGGTACGCGGGCCTCTCCCTGTTGTGGCCTCTCCCGTTGCGGAGCACACGCTCCGGACGTGCAGGCTCAGCGGCCATGGCTCACGGGCCCAGCCGCTCCGTGGCATGTGGGATCTTCCCAGACGGGAGCACGAACCCGTGTCCCCTGCATCGGCAGGCGGACTCTCAAACACTGTGCCACCAGGGACGCCCGCTCAGAAATACTTTGTATTTTTATGGCTAAAATTAGAAGCTTAATGGTGTTAAGTTTCTGCTATATGCTATAATAATACTGTGTCACTAAACTATAATTTTTAAAATGTTTCGTTCTGGAAGCTAATATTTTTCTTCAAGTTTAAACCAGAGTCAAAATAAATATATGAGCTGTACATACCTTCTTTTCAAGTTCTTTCACTTTACTTTGTAAATGGCAGCCCAGGGGGGGGTCTACACTGTGCATCAGCTGAAACTTATAAGACCAAATCATATGTAAAAACATAATTAAATGACCTGGAAGTTAATTGAATCTCACTTTAAATCCTTCTGTAAATACCTTTTCATCAATAGTGGCCCTTTCTTTTTCTTTCAATCTAATTCTTACTTTTTAAAACATAATTGTATTTTAATTTGTTATTGAATGTTTGGGCCATAAATTTTCATTTTCTAAGCATACTTTTGAAGTATTACAGTGCTAGATGTCCTTGAATATTCAGTTGTTAAGCTGAAAATACAAGCAAACAGAAAATCCAAACCAGACATTTTATTGTGTGATATATCGAAAAGAGAACCAATATCATGATATTAGTAGAATATGTGATTGAAGAAATAGGAAATTTTAAACTTTGTAGAAATTCTTGATAAAGTTGCTATAAACCTTCTCTTAAACCCACAGCTGTACCGAAGTGATGTGACTTCACCTTTGAAGAGACACTGAACAATATTTGCAGTGATGTGGTTGACATATTAGGCAAAAATATTAAAAGGCATCGTATGCAGTACATAAGTAAAAAATAAAAACAGAAACAAAAACCTTGCCATTTTGTGAAGATGCCATAGTGTTATAAAGTGAAATTCACTTCTCTACAGCAATGACTTCTCCAAAGACAAATTAGCCGCCACGACATGCTATGTTTATGCTTTTCCGCTGGATATACAAGGGGGACACATGATGGTGGAGTTAAAATTCATTTATTTAAAACCTTTACATTCTTGTTTTCCAGTTTGCCATTTTGTTTTATGTTTATCTTTTAGAGAATGTACTTTATTATGTTTTAAGACTACAAGTAATATAATTTGTCCTAGAAATACCAGAAAATACACCCCCCCAAAAAAATAGAAAGCTATATAAATATTTAAAAAATTCGACTTCATGTTTAGACTTTTTAGAAATTCTCATTCTTTCTAGACTATTTAGAAAACTCTAAATGCATGTATTTTGTCTTTCTTTTTATAAAAATGACACATTAGCCTAAAATTCTTCAGAATATATTTAATGCCTCTTATTCTGTTGATTTATAGGGAAGGAATCTGTTACAATCTAAAACCACTTAAGAAAAAAAAAGCTGCTCTTGTATCTTACTATAATCAAACCTGTTTATCCGTAGCACACAAGAATGTTTTTATAATATAAAATATAAGTATGCAATATATAAATATATTCTACATTTGCATAATAGATAAGTAAATAAATATGTGTATATGTAATGTTTTATAACCCTGCAATTATTAAGTAAAAGGTTATGGTATGATTCACACATGATTTTGCTGTCATGATTTTTAGTTTCAATAACTTCCTTTTCATAAGATATGGCAGATTACTGCATAGCTCTTTATTGTAGTTTGACTAGTCCTAGCTCATGTCAACACAAAGTTTCTTTGTGAAAGTGTAGTAAGTACTCTTGCTTATTTCTTTGAAGGCATTCCCTGTCTTCTGCTACTGTCCTTGTTAACAAACTTCTTAAAGGTACCTGTGCAGACAGCCCAGAGTAATATGCCACCTAGTGACCCCATAAAGAAGTCACAATTTTCAGTCAACAATCCAGCAAGCATTAGAGCCATCTCACAGTATAGGTCTTTATCAAAACGCTTTTGAACGACACCTGTGTATGTCTTGTTTTGGATCTTCTTTTTTATTTATATTCCCAAATGTTGTTTGTGATAAGGATGTTCGGATTCGATGTAGAAAAAACCTCAACGTGTAATTTCATTCCTCCTGACCTAATTAGAAATGTGATAGCCCTCTATAGAATCCAAGTTAAATGGCCAAATTGCCTAGAATTCTGGGCAGATTAATCTTTGTGCCTGGAATAAGGTTTAAATGAGTTTAAAATATATTGCAAGCATTAGTTCAGTTAATTATGTACCTTAGGGAGAACTATTAGGTGTTTTCCCTGATGGAGAAATAAGAGTTTTTGTCTTTGAATAGCACTTACGTTAGTTGTAAGAGAAATGCTGTGTTATTATAACATTTACACTCTTAAAGAGCAAGAATAAAATGTTAAACCATAGTAACTTAAATAGTAAGAACAACATTTTAATGGTATTCCAGAACATGATAACATTATTGAATCATAAGCCATAAGCCAATTATTAATTATTAATGTTTTAAACTATAGTTTTTGAAACCTATTTCAAAGTTGTTAAATATTTTAGATTCATGGTGTGTAACATCTCTTGGAAAACCGTGGTATTTCTGTTTACACGTCATCACGATGGTAGGGGGTGTGTGTGTGTGTGTGTGTGTGTGTGTGTGTGTTTGGAATGAGCCCTTCTCTCTCGATATGTGTGGCAGTGCTTGTTTAGCTTGGTTTCCTAAGGAACTGTATTATCCTTATAGGTCAAGTATACTTATAGAAAAAGAGATCAGATTCCCCCCGGGCGGGGTGCGGCGGAGATTGGGGGAGGGAGAGTTGGTTGAAGGTGGTCAAAAAGCACAGTTATAAGATAAATAAGTACTAGGAATGTAATGTACAACATGATGAATATAATTAACACTGCTGTGTGTAATATATGGAAGTTAAGAGAGTAAATCCTGAGTTCTCATCGCAAGAAAAAAACTTTTTTCTATTTCTTTAATTTTGTGTCTGTATGAGAAAATGGAGGTTCTCTAAACTTACTGTGATAATCATGTCATGATGGATGTAAGCTAAATCATTATGCTGTACATCTTAAACTTACGTAGTGCTGAATGTCAATTATATCTTAATAAGGCTGGAAGGAAAAAAAAAGAAAATTAAATTCCTCATGAGGGGCATTTTGAGGCAATAAAGATCACTGACTGCTTAAAAAAAAACTATTATTCAGAAGGACTGATAATAAAGACTGGGTTTCCTATTTAATTTCTTTTGAAATTAGAATACCCATGAAAGTGCAATTAGTGAATTTGACAGTTATACTTCCTGTTATGCGTATTATTTGTCTTTAGATATGAAGTTGTGGATTAAGCAAAGAGAAGCTATAAATTCTGATGACACAATGTCCTGAACTCTCTTAGCTTCAGTTTCCTCATCCTTAAAAATAGGGATGATGTCTTGTCTGCCTCATGAGATTGTTTTAAGAATTAAATGAGACTGTGAATGTGAATGTATTCCGTGGGTCATCATTGTAGAACAGTAGTATAAATGTAAACCATAATAATCCTATCCTGTAGTGTTTTAAGAATTAGCTACATATGAGAAATGGAGTGATAAAATATTACAATCAGTAGGAACTAGTACAATATGTTTACTTGAGTATATAAATGAAGGAAGTTAATAAATCAAGACCTAGCCCTCATTTTGAACCATCAGACTTAAAGTTTTGGGGGAAATATGTGAAAATGGGTTTGAGACGTGGGTTTGAGACTAATTGGTTATGTCACACAGGTGGTTTGAGATTTTCTGAAATTATGTATATATGATTATTGGATATTGTGAATGTCCTCTGTGAATATTTTCAAATATTTACTTGGGGGTGTTTTCCTCTTTGGGAGAAAATAATCAGGAACCTGTCCATAGGACAAATTGTGCTCATTAGGCTGTTTCAGACTTGGCGTGTGTTCCCTGTGTGGTGCCTTGTAATTTTACCTAATTATTTCCTTTTCATATACTGTTTATTTTTCCTTAGAAATTATATCAAACCTAGGGCTGTGATGTCCATCTGACCCCACCCTTCCCTATTGCCTGTGGTTCCTAAAACAGAGTTTTATAATAAATTTTAAAGTTTGAATAGATAAGATCCTGCCTTCTGCAGTTTCCTGTTCTTAAGCACATTATGCATCTACTTAACAGAGCAATTTCCTTCTCCCTTTTCCTCTAAATTCATATATTTTCTGGTTAGCTGCAAAAGTTCAAAAAAATTTCACTGAAGAAACAGGTAAGGGAGACAATAAAGAGAAGCGAGCATATGGATGAAGGGGGTCGAAAGGCACAAACTTCTAGTTAGAGATTAATAAGTCCTGGGGCTGTAACGCACAGCATGGTGACTATAGTTAACATACCGTATTGTATATTTGAAAGTTGCTGAGAGAGTAGATCTTAAAAGTTCTCATCACAGGAAAAAAAAATTGTGTCTATATATGGTGATGGATGTTAATTAGACTTGTGTTAATCATTTCCCAATACATACATATATCAAATCATTATGTTGTACACCTAAAAGTAATACAATGTTATGTGTCAATTATATCTCAATTTTAAAAAGCTATTAAAAAAAAAAACAAAAGGCAGTATTTGCATATACAGTGGTTAAAAGTATGTCTGGTTTCAAATCTAGACTCTGGCATTTACCAGTTGTGTGACCTTGGAAAAATTACTTCCCCTCTTTGTCACTCAGTTTTATCTTCTGTAAAATGGGGTTAATATTATCTACTTTATATGGGAGTTAAAACATTACCTGGCACTGGAAGGCACTCTGTGAGAGGCTGCCAAATAAAGTGGCCTGATGTATCCTTTCTTGATCTTTTCTTTTGATGTGATTATGTATTCTGCATGCTTTCCATTTTGTAATTATTGCTTTTCCTGTTTGTGTGTGTTCTTCTTGCCTTGCAGAAATTAAGCTCAGTTGCTTGTTACAGGAGGGTCGTGTGTTTGAAAGAAATGAAGGTTGTGCGGGAATAAAGGGGCAGTTGAATGGACCAGAATGTTAGTAATTGCTAAGTTACAGGGAGGACAGAACGTACTGGAATATGACAGTTTATCCTGAAGGTACACAAAGCTTGTTCGCCTTACGTTACTAAACGGGCAGTCATTTCTGTGGATCCTCTTCCATTCCGGGAGAAGCTCTAAACTAGAGAAACACAATTGCTTTCAGAAAGATAGAAACAGAATTAAGGATTGCAGTAGTATTGCAATGTCACAAAAATTATGAACGTGGAGATACTTTGTAAATTATAAAGAGGCCATCAAGGTGTTAGTTATTCTATCTGTTGCGTCTTTTGCCTTCTACCTGGGAGCCCTGCTTTCTGGAAGATTTAGCAGCTGATTTGTAGAGCCTGTTACTCCTCAATCCCTCTGGGCTGAGGCCCCCTTATGGAAACGCATCACAGCATCATCTTACCTTCTAAGTGGATAATGGCACAGACCTAGGATTGTGCCACTTGTATAATTTTAATGATAAAAACTGAGGCGATGCTGCTACTGTGCAATGTCGGTAATTTGATGAAATCTAAGTGTCATATGCTCAGTTTTTAATTTACAGTGCTCTCCCCCTGTCTGTCCTGACCTTTGACCTTGTGAGTTTGCTCTTAATACCCAATATCCTTTGCTTTGACTTGATGGCTGCAGTAGGCTAAGTCTAGTGTTTCTTTCAGTCCCTTGGAAGTCTCATCACATGAATGTTTCCTGTCATCATATTTGCAGTCTTAAGGGCTTCTTGAATATTTGTTCTTCAGGTTTGATAAGCAAGGTCTGTAATACTTGCTGGCCCAAAATTGACCAGAAGCCCTAGTAACTATTTTTTCTTCATTTGACTTAGAACCACAGAACTTCAGTTTTGCAAGTACCTCAAAAAACATTTAGTTCAATAAAAGATTCTGGTATTCTCTCCAGAGACCCAGAGCTGGAGCCCAAGATAACATTGCTGTCCCTGGACAGATCATTTCTGAGGCTGCTAGTTCTGTAATCTTACTTTTCTGTTCTTCTCTAGGACATTGGCCCCTTCCTTGTATCACTTTGTTTCTATCTCTTCTTTGCATCTGAGTTCCATCTGATCTTGCTGATCATCTTTTTAGCATCGGTACCTTTCCTTTACACTCTTTTTTTTTTCCCGTTACGCGGGCCTCTCACTGTTGTGGCCTCTCCTGTTGCGGAGCACAGGCTTCCGATGCGCAGGCTCAGCGGCCATGACTTACGGGCCCAGCCGCTCCGCGGCATGTGGGATCCTCCTGGACCGGGGCACGAACCCGTGTCCCCTGCATCGGCAGGCGGACTCCCAACCACTGCGCCACCAAGGAAGCCCTACTTTACACTCTTGAGTGTTCCTATTCCCACCCTAATACCATTAGTATCCCTCATGATACAAATTCTCCTATTCTCTGTATCTTTTATACTTAATGATTATGGTTGTTTAATTTTTTAAATTTATTTATTTATTTTTGGCTGTGTTAGGTGTTCGTTGCTGCGCACGGGGTTTCTCTAGTTGTGGAGAGTGGGGGCTACTCTTCGTTGCAGTGTGCTGGCTTCTCATTGCAGTGGCTTCTCTCTTTGTGGAGCACGGGCTGTCGGCGCGTGGGCTTCTGTAGTTGCGGCACATGGGCTCAGTAGTTGTGGCGCACGGGCTTAGTTGCTCTGTGGCACGTGGGATCTTCCCAGACCAGGGCTCGAACCCGTGTCCCCTGCATTGGCAGGCGGATTCTCAACCACTGCGCCACCAGGGAAGCCCGGTTGTTTAACTTTTTAATGCAGAGGTCTTTGTAGGTAAATTAAGAGAATCTTCCTGGGAAGAATCAAGAAGGGACAATCTTAGCCAGAATAACATGGTGCTTTCTTCTAATTTCAAAAACATTTCTCCCTATGATGCTGAGTTCACTAGAAAATCAGATAACTCCGCATCTACCACTGATTTCCTTGAGGATTTTAAATGAATTTGTGTTAAAATATTATTTGTTGAGACCAAGCGATATGGAAATTTGTACCCATCTGTCCTGAATATTTAGACTTCTTCAAATTTCCGAGGTTAAGCAGTACTATAGATTAACACAAACAAAATGATCAAGACAGCCTTATAAATAAGAAAGAAATGGCTAGAACACATTCATGTTATATTATTTCAGTTTTCCATGTGTTATTTTAGATTAAAATCTAAGTCTGTCATTTTAAAGTGAGTTGTCTAATAATACTTTCATATTTGTAACTGCCATTTAGAGATAACTTCAAGTTCATTGCAAAGTCATTATTTTTTTAAAGGAAGAATTTGTTAACCTGTCCGCATTGAAGATATTAATGGTGATTAAACATGAGAGAAAAATGGGAAGCAGTATTTCAGCTGAAGTCCTGAGGAAACCAGGACTGTGGCAAAGGTGGCAAATGACAGTGTTGTATTCTTCGTTTATATGTATAGGGTTTAGGAATCATCTTTTCAGTACTCTTCTTTATCTCCCAGAAGTTGGAATGATAGCCTAATTTTAAATTCTTATTAAAATCAGATGGTTTATTGACTTAAAGGGTAATAGCTCTAGATGGGTTGAAATATTACAAGATGAATATTCTTTCGTGCCAGCACACGTTGAGTCAGCTCTTAGAATGAATATGGATATTCACTGATGCCTGCCCCATTCTCTGGGTTACCTTTGGGATATTGCCATTTATCCAGTACAGTTTGCTTGCTCTAAACCTCTGGGCATCCCGAATGTAGATACACATATCTGTACTTTGCACCGTAGCAGGTCACAGGGAGAGATGTAGCCAAAGCTTCTCCCCCACCCCATCTTCCTTCTACTCAGGAGTTTATTGAGAGGATGGGTAGTTAAGCAACAAAAACAACAAAGCAAGTAACGTATAAAGCGAAATGGAGGCATACAGTCTGTCCTGCAGCAGTTTAGTGGAGACAAGCGTTTAGTCTGAGTGGCTGGGAGAGTTCCATGCTGGAGCTGAGATTTGCGCTGAAGCTTGAAGAATTTGACAGTTTTAATTAAGTAGTTGGGAGAAAATAGAGGTTGTGAGAAAATGGAGTTTGTATTAAGAATTTAAAAATTGCTGAATTATTTGGAAATTTTAGATAAAATTTTATGAGATTAAAAAAAAATTTAAGAATAAGTAGCACATGCATATGATGAAAATCTAAATGTATAAATAAAGAATGGTACAAACACAGTGACAAGGAAATCCCTCTCCAGGAGACAATCACTATTACCATTTTCCTTCCAGAAGAGATCGTTTATGTACACTGAAATGTGTGTATGTGTGTGTCTGTCTATCAATTTGTCTCTCTTTTTTCCTGAACCTTTTTCCACACAAAGATACCTTGTTCTTTGCTACAGCTCATCTCTTTATGTGAAAGAGGACACTTTATTTAAGTACTTTATCCACTCACCTACTGATGGATGTTTTACTTAGCTTTCATCTTAATTTTTACAAGTACTGCTGCTGTAAATATCTTGTACATTTATCTTTGCACATATGTGTCAATGTGTCTGTGGAATACATTCCCAGAAGTGTAATTCTGGGAGCAAAAGATGGGTACATCGTCAATGTATAGATACTGCCGTATTTTCCTCCACAGACCATCTTCCATTTGGTCCCGTCTTTTCCTATCAGCAATTCTGTTTCCCCACCGCCCCATCCTCACAGACTGTGGTCAGACTTTTTGATATTTGTCAACATGAAAAGTGAAAAACATATGTCACTGTAGTTAAATTTGCATTTCCTAGTTTCACAAGAATTTAAGTCATATAAATAGCGTGGTTCCTCATAGACTGTTTAAAACAGGACATTTTAAAAAGATTTGTGGTGAATTTTTTACGAGGAGGATTACTCATTGGATCAAGTTTCAGTGATAGGAAAAAGCCATACTAAGGGTAAGCTGAATCATGTGGGGTATATAGGTTACAAATTAGGTCTGCAGTTTTCTGGTTTCCACAGTTGAAACACCATTAAAATCAGCAAGAGGGAATGCAGTGCTTCACACCTCAGCCTGGTGCTGGCTGGGATCTCACTGCTGGGATGAGTGACCCGCTGCGTGAATGGGAATCTTAACCATTAGAAAGGCGAGGTTTCCTCGCCTTGAAAAGACACACTTCCTGCTCGAGTTCTATTCTCTAGTCATCTCACTATTTTCATTCTCCCAAAGACTAGTGAAGGAACATGCATTATATCAGCCTTGGTCTCCTGCAACCACAAATAATGTAATTTATAGATAAAATGGCTCTGGATTTCTTTGTATGATTTTACCTCCTTCTTTAGGTCCACACCTGCTATGAGGCATTTTGTAACTTAATAAAGCAGTAGGGTGTATCTTTTTAGTAAGAAAACAAAACTGCTTACAAGGGAAAAATCCAGCCAATGTAAACATTCTTAGCATTTTTCATGTGGGCTGGTGTATTGAAGGCAATACTGTCCCCAAAGAAAATGACGATGAAGGTGAGATTTTAGGGTAAATTTCTGCTGTGGTTACTGTGAAGTGGACCTCAGACACAGCAAAAGAACCAGACAGTTGCCGGGGATGGGGACTCTTGTATTTTTTTCCTAAGTACCATCAGATGAGTCCAAAATTCACAGGAAAGGGAGAAAAGAAATTAAAAAAAAATTACAGCCAAACAGTTGGTAATTGGTGTGTGGTATTCACAAGTATGAGGGGAAGTGAGAGGATGTTTCTTGGCACGACTGTCATTTTCCTAAAGAAACTACAAATGTGTTTACAAATGAAGTACACACTCGCCTATGGCAGCCCAGTCCCAAGGAAGTGCATCTCCATTGCTTGCTCACAAATGGAAAGGCCCCGCCAGGAGCTTTGCCTGCTGTGCCAGGCGAAAGAATCCTCACCAACAGGCAAAACTGCAGTCACCTGTTTCTTTTCTTTCTGTTTTAAAAATAAATTTATTTATTTATTTTTGGTTGCGTTGGGTCTTCGTTGCTGTGCGCGGGCTTTCTCTAGTTGTGGCTACTCGTCGATGCAGTGTGCGAGCTTCTCATTGCAGTGGCTTCTATTGTTGCAGAGCATGGGCTCTAGGCGCGCAGGCTTCAGTAGTTGCGGAGCACAGGCTCAGTAGTTGTGGCGCTCGGGCTTAGTTGCTCCACGGCATGTGGGATCTTCCCGGCCCAGGGCTCGAACCTGTGTCTCCTGCATTGGCAAGTGGATTCTTCACCACTGTGCCACCAGGGAAGCCCCAGTCACCTGTTTCTGCAGAAAAGTCTCGGCTTTATTTTTACCCTCAGTACAGTGATCTCCCAATTTAGCCTTTTGGGGAAGGCTTGTCAGGATGCTATGACAGCCCTATTTTTCATTCCCCAGAGGAGCTTCTCCTTTGCCAAAGCCATATTCTAGCCTAGAGAGTAGTGCGACTTCCTCTCCAGCCTCACTTTTCGGAGTACTCTAGAGAGTATGGGTGTTATTCTTCAAGCTATTTATAGCATAGGGAGTTAAATGAAAGCTGGGTACTGTGTGGTACGGAGATTATTTTTTGTACCTTCAGCACTTTCTAAAACTGCCGGCTTCTATGAGCAGGCTGTGGAATCACTAGGTTTCTTTCTTTACAGGACTGTAGTGCAGTTAAAAAGAGAGAGAGAAAGAAAGAAAAATTTATATTCCCTCACATTCCCAGCTCTGTGAGTCTGCTGACCGTTTCCATAGAGTTGGACATTTTCTGAACAAGCATGGATTGAGTTTAGTACCTTTATTGGCGCACCGATTAGAAACATGCTGCACACTTGTGAAAAAATGTTAACAATGTAGAAAACAACAAATCAGAAAATGAAAATCCCCCTTTAGTCCCGGTCTAACAAGATTCTCTTCAGTGAAGAGTCTGGAGGAGACCCTGACATTTTTTTTGCATATTCTGATTACATGGATAAGTGCACACCCATATATGCTTATGTTTGAACCCAAGATAATATTATATATTCTTTTCTGAAGCTTTGCTTTTCTCCATTTGCCAGTATATTTTGATCGTCATTGCATGCCAGTACATGGAGAATTACCTAATAGCTTTTTAATTATCTGACTGTTCTGTTAGGACTGTGCTATACTTTAGTAAACCAATTGCCTTTTGATGTATATTTATGTTATTTCCAATTTTTCACTATTAGAAGCTGCTGCAATATGTGTAAGAATGCATACTCATGCAAATACTTCTGTAATACATTTGGAGTGAAATTTCAATATACACGTTAAAAAAACTGAAGATTTTGAGCAAACTGACACTGTCATGACAGGCTTTGCAAAGGTAGAGTTATTTTAGGAAACCAAGTAGAGACTAAAGCCAGTGGCTCCATTGGTGGTAGGGCCCAGTAACTCTCCATGCAGGGTGCCATGATGCAGGAGTCTGCCTGATCTCCTGAGTCTTCAGGACATTCTAAGCTGTCCTTTGTGTACCTTAGTGAAGCTCCCACCATGGTGTCTCTTTGGGTCACTGTCATCACATCTCCATCTCACCATCCCGTGCTTTCTCTTAGCTGGCAGTGTTTAGGATTAATTTGGTGAATGGATTCCTAATATGCTTCCAGATGGAGCTAGGGTAGCAATTTAACCCAGTTGTAATAACCATGTGGTGGAAAGATAAACCCATTTGTAATACTTTAAGACAAAAAGAGAGGAATTTATCTGAAGGATCCACATGGATCTCATGGACCCATGGCCTTAAAACACATGGGACTTCAAAAGAGATTAGAACCATGGAGAGCCATGCAGAACTGAGGTCATTCCATCTCCCTAGGACCGGGTGGTTTCTCAGCTCTTCTCTGAGCTCATCTCCTTCATTCTTTTCATGATCCATGGTCTTGGCCCACCAACCAGAAACAAGTTACCCCAGGCCATCTTTACATCACTGACTGATTTAACCACTTCAAAAGATAACAGGAGTCCTGATTCCAAATTCCCAGGACAGACTCCCTCACTGGTTGGCTCAGTCATGTGTTCACCCCTAGATCATCAGGGAACCGAGGTGAAGGAGCAACATGCCTGGAGGATTCTTCTTACCATTCACTTCCTCCTCCTTAGGTGTTACCATTCCTCAGAGAGCACTTTCCCAAACTGTGCCCCTTGCCCGTGACTTTCCCTCTCGTGATTATGCATTGTTATTTCATGGCAGTTGGCCTTGAGTTACTTGTTTTGCTCCCATTAAAATATTAGGTTCATGGCATAAGGAAAATATTCATTTTATTCATTGCCATAATCCTAGGACCTAAGATAGTGCTTGGTTTTCAGTAGGCACTCAGTATATGCATGTTGAATGAAGGCACAGGTGGACAGACCTAAAAGATGCTCCTGTATCTTGCAGAGGCTGTCCCATGGGTATGTTCAATGACTAGTGAAACTGTACGTTTCAGCTTCTCTGGGAAGTGCTTTTCTCCTTTATGTGTATTTGACTCTTTCTCTTATTTGGAGAACCATATCTTTCACTACTTCCTGTTTTCAGTAGGGCTTGCCAGCTTTAAATTGCTTACAGTTTTGTTCATTTAATTTTCACGGCAGACTTACCTGATAAGGAAGTCAGGTATCATTTTGTTCGGTGGCAGCATTAACCGGGATGCTGGAGGATATCGTACTTTGTTCAAAGCCAGAAACTTAGTAGGTGATAGATCTCACTCTAGAACCCAGGCCTTCTGGTTCCTATGCTAGGGTTAAACCTCAGTAATCTCTAGCTCCTAGGATTCATTGTTTGGAGTTAGGAAGGAACTTTTAGTTCAGACCCCAAGGTGCTATTTCTTAATAAAGTAAAGCAGCAAAGGATCATGTAAAAAAAAAAAAAAAAAAACCAATGGTATTATAGCATATACCTTAAAATTCCTGTGGAATCATTTTTATATATATGAAATTTCTAATAATCAGAGCCGTATTTTCATAAATGTCTACTTTAATACTGTGTCAACATAATTGCAACATTTCAGTAGTGAAGTGTTAACTTTGTGTTTGTATTGATGACCTATTTTATGTTTCCCTTGGTTATGGCTCTCTGAAGATACAATACCAGAGAACAAATACTATGACACTGGCATCCTTCTTCATTTAGCTTTTGCCACTACTCATTCACTTGTGTTAACAGAGAGATACTGCGTGTTGTGTAAAAGGAGCTTCATGGATACAACTTGGGTTGGTTAAATGTGTAAAAACCAATAGTAAACACGAAATTGAATGCCAAATGTGTCTATTAGAAATTGTTTCTACGACTGTAATACAGAGATTATCATTTTAAATGTACTACTTTTTTTGAGAAGGTGTAAAAGTAGTTAAAATGCACAATCTTGATATGGGTCTCATGAGCAGTAAATGTATATTTACTACTTTCTATGTAGGAGATAGTCCTTGCCTTTGGAAGTTTTAAATGTAGAAGGAAAGTTACATTCAAAAAATAACTGCATACATAATACTGTATGTTAAATGTATATGAACATTCCTTCGTATCTGGCCCAGTGTCTAGTGGTTTCATAACATGTAGAAAAGACTATGTAGGTGTTTGTTAAGTGACTAAGTAAGTGAATGACTGAGTAATTGAACAAACTTCCAAGCAGAGTGATTACAGCAAAATTTTAAGAGACAATGCAGTGGTCAGAAGATGAGTATTCCAGGCATAGGGAATTCACATGAGTAACGATTTCCTCTTCCGAGGAAACAAAAGATAATGTACTATGGCATAAAACCCGAGGACAAACATGAGTGTGAGGAGCTGGCTGTTAAGAATCATGTACCCTAAACTATAGGACAGGTCCTGTGTAGAAGACTTTTCTTAAGTGGTAGACAGTAGGTTGTTTTTAATTGGAATTCTGTAAAGTAAATTTCCCTCATCTGTTATTCTTGTTCACCACTGATTCCTTTTCTTTGCCCTACTCAATTTCAATCATCATCCCGAAATATCTACTCTACTTCTAAAAACAACTGTCAAAGGACATGTGACCCAACCCAAATATGAGGCCATGGTTGGTGGCCTCAGGGTCAGTGAGTAACACAAAAGTCAGTATAACCACATTTGCCCTGCCCAGAGTGAAATGGCATTTCTGTGAAAGTGGTTTGGATGCGCTCAGATTCCTTACTGTTATTTTTAAAAACAGTTTAGAATTTATTCATTTCGCTAATACATTTTAAATTTATTCCTTCGTAAGAATGACTCATCATGAATCACACATTATGGGAGCATCTTAGTCATTGTATACAAATGAAATGGTAACATGAAAGAAAATGAAATGTCACCTTGTTTGTTCCATGATGTTAAGTGTGGCTTACAATTCAGGTTTTATTTGAGGATATAGCATATGGCTAATGCAATTACAATTTTATATTTTTGAAAATCAAATATGAAAATGTTTATTTCTGTAATGTATGGAGCTCAATAATATTTATTCTATTTGATCAATAATTTATTTTCATAATATAGAAAGTTGTAAGTACGCTTTGTAAATTTCAAAAGCAAACTTTTTTGGCCAATGACTTGGAGTATTATCATGAATATAACACAACATTATATATTAAGAGTGACTGATTAATCTGGTGGTTTATGTGGTAGAAATTTTACTCAGTACCGTCGCTTCCTCCATTTTCTGTGCATAAGACAGATACCCATGTGGCAGTTTGAGATTCTCAATTGAAGATGATCTTCATTGTTTTCTTTAAAAGTACTTTTATATCATAATCTTAAAATAATTAGTATGTTCAAGAGATACATGGAAAACCTGAAACTAGATTTGCATTACATTAAATTGCTGAATTGTTTAACACGTCGCTTTTTACTTTTTTTCCCCAAGTCTTACATCAACAGTTAAGAAGCTGACGGGCTATAACAATGCCATTTTGGAAAATAAGATAACTGTTTTCATTCTACAAAATGACAGTCCCCTCATGAAAACAAAACTCTTGTTTAGTTGAATGTGGAATTTAAAATCTTTCCCCCACATTTTCATTTCTTACAAGTCCTTCTACTGATATGTGATTTTTGTGTGTGCCATTTTTTTTTCTTGTATGATTTTTCTTGAAGCTGAACGTCAACATTAGCATCTCCTGCCTCTTCCTGAAGCAGGCATTTAGGTTAATGCTTCTGCTGGCTTTGTTTCAGCCAACTGAAGAACTTTGATTGTAATTATTGGGATTACTTTAATTTGGAAGAGTGCCGGTCCCTTTTTGTGGGCATGATTTATTCTTTCATAAATCAAATGAAAAGTTTTTATGGCCAGCAGACCTGTCTTCTTGGTTCTTTAATTCTCAGATGCACTCTTATTTCAAGGAGAAGGAACTGGAAGAAATGGGGCATGACTTATCATTAGAGATGATGCATTCTGTGTGGAGATCACCAGTTGACCTGCAGTTAACTGGTTGGAAGCTTCTTGCTTACCTTTCCTTCCAATGGCAGAAGTGGCCATTTTTTGTTGTTTATAAAATTCATCTTTTTTTAAAATTTAATTTTTATTTTATATTGGAGTATAGTTGATTTATAATGTTATGTTAGTTTCAGGTGTACAGCAAAGTGACTCATTTATACATATATCCGTTCTTTTTCAGATTCTTTGCCCATATAGGTTATTACAGAATATTGAGTAGAGTTCTCTGTGCTATACAGTAGGTCCTTGTTGATTATCTATTTTATACGTAGTAGTGTGTGTATGTTAATTGCATGAGAAGATCCCAGAAAGGGAAATTTTGTGCCTAAACTTGTTTTGAGTATGTTTCAGCGTATTCAGAAAAGAATGTCCCTTTCCTTGATCATGAAATGTTTTAGAAACTTACCTATTACTAAGTTTTTAAATGAGGGAAATATTTTTATGTTTAGCTCGTAATTTGATTTGAAAGAATTTTTGAAGGGGGGAGCAGATGAGATGCAGGCGGTATTTGTCTCTTTTTGCTATTACATCATTGTAACAGTACACGGCTTTCTTAATTTTTCATGCATGCTTTTGAAATTTGTGCATTATTCTGCAAAACAAGCATTCTGGAGTTTAACAGAAGGGATGCAGATCATTCCGTCTTTAAAATAAGGTTGTTAAATTTTTTCATCAGCAAACTATGAAATGATCTGTGATTAGGAATTTGATAGAAGATAATTATATCTATTTTACTATGTTTAATAAGAGAGAGGAATAGTATGTGGATTCCTATAAAACGACACGATCAACTTAATAAAAGTAGTTTTTGGTCATTCCTAACAAGATCACAAACCCTTGGTAAAAATATTTGTAACCATATAGAATTATTCTGTGCTTTGTTGTGATTTCCAGTGGCTATCCCAAGATGAAAATAATTTGATTGTTATTGCAAGCTTGAATTTAAACAAGGAATTGTTATTTCCAAAATAAATACTGTGATTGCTTTGGCCGGAGGTTTCAAACAGTTGCTTTGCCAATATCTAGAGCATTGTTTCTCAACCATTGTTTCATTATCCCCCCGCAAGAAGCCTCTTTAGACATGTTTTCCTAATCGCCCCTCCCCCAGTGAAATTTTAATAAGATATACTATATATCTTTTAATATACTGTATGTACAATATATCTGTGGTTTATATATAAAAATCGTGTAATATTTAAAATTGTTTCACCCCTCCCTCAACCAGTGTTTTCCCTGTTGGGGGCGCATTACTGCCTCATTGAGAATGCAAGGTCCAGAGCAGACTCCATTCGTCCCTACCTGAGGTAAGATCAATATCAAGCCAAGAAATTAAGGCCACTTCTCTTTATTGCTAAGTAAAGTGAAGGATACATAATTTCCTTACGTATAACATTAGGCTGCCTTGTCATGTCATTCCACTACATAGAGCTAATCCGTATTTGCAAATTGTGATTCAAAGGGAAAAGAATGGTGAGTCTCTTCAGATGAAGGGGCTTCCAGAGCCTTCTGAAGTAAAGAGAGTCTGTGCCCAGAGAGGACTGATTTGGCTGGACATCACTGAATCAGAAATTTCAGATGACCTTATTTTCTTCTACGGCTAATCAACTAGAGAAATGGAAAGTAAGGAATTTCCCAGGCAGGACTTGGCTCACATAGTGTATTAATTTAATATCTGGGCTCAATCTAAAAGCCCACTGGCACTGAGGGATGATGAAACTGCAAACATCAGAGGCCAAAGTTTTGTTGTTTTAAAAATGAAAAATGCTGTGATTTCAGGTCACCAGCCTATAGTGACCATTCCTGTGGTAATACTCAATGGTTTGATGAAAAGAAAAATGTGTCTGAAGGTAGCAGCAGCTCTGCAGACCCAGCTCCAGTGAGCACAGCTAGCCTCTGCAGTTGTGTGGATATTCACCTAGCTGTGATGAAATTGGGTTTGGTTGTGAGAATCTATGAAGGCCTAACAGTGGAGGCTGTTTGACACTGGTTGATCCTGCTGAGGTTCTTTTCTTGAGCCTGTTTCTGGCTGAAAGGCTAGGGAAATATTTTTGCATCCTACAGCCTTGGGACTTTTGTTACAAGCCGGTAGTTCACCAATTGCAGTAATAAGATACATGCATTTTCCCCATACTTGAAGACAGGAATTTGTCATTTTAACTGTTATAGCTGGCTTAGGGCTATGATTCCGGACTATAGTTTTCTCACATATACTAAGAGCTCTAATTTAGAAGTTTTTAATAATCACTCTCCCGTGGAACTTCCAGCTTCTGAGAAGTGGAAACTTTGTATATCCCCTAGAGGAAATTTAGGTTGTTGCAAATTTAATGCCCTTACCTACTGTCATGAGATGTATTATTTTTCTCGAGTGTGTCTATGTTTTATGCACAGGACTCTTTAACCAATTTTAAGTAGTAAAAAAAAAAAAAACCTTGAAGGCTTCTCTGACTTGTTATTGCAGTTTAGAATCTCCATTTATCTCTCATTGTATGGTTGACTCGTGACCTTTGCAAATTTAACAGTATAGTCCCAGCATTTCCCAAGTGATCCAGAGTGATCTGCAGTTTTCCTGAGACATGGATGTATTTGGAGTTCTGGAAGGCTGGTGCACGGAAACAGGTGACTTGGTGATCTAGTCCATTCGTCCACTCAGGGCCTTACCACCCATGGCACTGAAATTGTCCTGTATTCTTTGTTGCTTCCACGTGTGGAGAAAATTGTATGCAGGAGGGGTCCATGAACCTGGGGAGCCACAGATGTCTCTGGCTCTTCTGGTTGTACATATCAGCATGCTATTGTAATTGTCTTTACTATTCTGAAACATCAGAGCAGCCATTCTTACCACCAACTGGAGATTCTCACATGGCCCTCCTGAGAATCACTTCCATAGTGATAGAGTGTGTCATGAAACCTCAGGTGTGATGGGCAGAAAAAAAAGTTGGAAAAAGACACCCACTGGAATGAGGCTTGAAATATAACAATAGAAACAAAACCCCTTAATTTCTTATTAATTGTTTTCATATATCCAGTGTTACCAATTTACAAGAAATCTTGATGTTTGAATGAATGATGGGATGATTTTTAAGTCTTTCTTGCAATTAGATAAATACAAGTCGAATGGTGTAAAGGGGCTGGAGAGCAATCTACGTCCTCCTCCCCACCTTTCTCCCCTACCAATTAATCTTTTTACATTATAAATTTACCTTTGGGGAAATTCCCTGGAGGTCCGGTGGTTAGGACTCAGTGCTTTCCCTGCTGGGGCCCAGGTTTGATCCCTGGTTGGGAAATTAAAATCCTGCGTGCCGCAATGCGGAGTGAGGGGGGGGAGGAAAAAAATACTTACCTTTAGAATGTAAAAACAACCATTTCCTAAACATAATTCAGCCCAGCTCATGACAAAAATAATATGCATTGCAAATAATGGGGTCAGAAATGAATTCAGTTTTACTCTGCACTGTATCCACCCCCCACCCCTGTCACCTCTCGCTCCCAGCTACTTTTTCCAATGTCACTGCTGCTTCCTCCAGAACCCACAGAAATATCTTCCTCTTAACTCTACCTCCTATGGTGCTACTAAGCCGTAATATCCCCTAGCTTTATCTTTCTTTTCTGAGAAGCACTTACTGATACGTGTGGGAGTGCTTAAGTGGATTAGACAAGGCAAGCGCCTGGGCTGGGCTGCAGATGAGCCCCCGCCCTGGAGGAGAAATAGGCTGTCAGTGGCCGCTGGGAGCCACTGAGCATCTCCTCTGCTGTGGTTCATAGCTTCCTCAACTGTAAAATGGTGGGCTTTTCCTGCATCACAGAGATCCAGTCCAGCTCTACAGTTGTGAGTCTTAGGAAATTTGATCAGTCTTAGTCACTCCTTCATTTTCACAGCCAGGGACCCCTGTGTGACCCAGGCCTGGCGCTGTCTCCGTTTGGTCTCATAGCCCAGTCCAGATTGGGCAGCAATCTTATCAGGCAGGACGGGCAGGAGGTGTGCTGATGAGAGCAGTGCTTCCCAGCCTTTAGCGTTCAAGGATCAATTTCACACACAAGAAATGTTGGAGGAGCATCTTAAGAGATTAACTCGCATTCCTATATGTTACACTTTTTTAAAAAAAAGATTTACTTATTATTTATTTATTTAATTTATTTTTGGCTGTGTCGGGTCTTGGTTGTGGCACCCGGGATCTTCGCTGAGGCGTGCAGGATCTTTCGTTGTGGTGCACCGACTTCTCTCTAGTTGTGGCGTGCAGGTTTACTCTTCTCTAGTTGAGGCGTGCAGGCTCCAGGGTGCGTGGGCTCTGTAGTTGCATCACACGGGCTCTAGTTGAGGCACGTGAGCTCAGTAGTTGTGACACGCGGGCTTAGTTGCCCTGCAGCATGTGGGATCTTAGTTCCCTGACCAGGGATTGAACCCCCGTCCCCTGCATTGGAAGGCGGATTCTTCACCACTGGACTATCAGGGAAGTCCCCATATTACACTTTTTACTGTATGAATTTTCTGCTGGTTGAGAAAGACTGTTTGTAATCCTAACCCAGCTTTCTTACATACTCCTGAGGGCACCTGTTAAACATTTAGACACACCTCTAATTAATTACGTTTATCAGGTGTACCCAGTTCAAATTGCGCAGTGTAACCTGCATAGCTCAAAGTTCTGACTCACATCTATACCCGTAAAATTTTGCATCTTTGATTAAAGCAAAAATTCTTAAACGTGGTGACCATATTTGGCAGCGTGTTCGAAAAGGGCATGTTGCATCCTGGTTGAGAACCCGTGGACTAGAGGAGTGGTCCTCAAAGTGCTTGGACCAACAACAGTAGCAGCAGCAGGAATGTCCCTTAGAGCGTGTTCTACATGCAGGTTAGCAGCCCATCTCCCTGACTCTACTGAATGAGAAGAAACTCTGCAGTTAGGACGATGCAATTTGTGCTTTAACAAGCCCTCCAGGTCGTTCTGATGGATGCTGAAGTTTGAGATCCGTTGTACAAAGAGAGTTATTACCACACATATACTCAACTGAGAAATTTAACTAATGGTGAGAAGCAGGCATGGGACTGAGGCTGCCATATGCAAATTCATCTCAGTAAAACGTTTGGATTATCACAGTAGACTTTGGTTTTAGGAAGTGATTCTTAGACTCTGGCTGTGTGTCATAGGCTTTTAAGCAATACACATTCCTGTGTTTCATCCTGGATATTATTGTTATTCAGTCTAGGATGGGGTCCAGGAACCTGTTTTTTGTTTTCTTGCGGTACGCGGGCCTCTCACTGCTGTGGCCTCTCCCGTTGCGGAGCACAGGCTCCCCCGTGTCCCCTGCATCAGCAGGCGGACTCTCAACCACTGCGCCACCCGGGAAGCCCAGGAACCTGTTTTAAATAAACTCTCCAGGTGGGTCCACAGCCAGTCTACGAATCGTTTGTGAATCAGTGATTCTAGGCCTGTGCTTCTGTGGGGGCATTAGCAACACCTGGAGGGCTTCTGGAGACAGGTTCCTGGCTGACTTCCAGCGAGTCCTCTCCACTAGGTCTGGGATGGGACCAAGAACCTGCTCTTGTAACAGCCTCCGGGTGGTGCAGCTTCTTGCCCTTAGCGCTGGTCTCAAATGCTGAGGGGATGACTTCTGAGCTCCTAAATAGATGTCACACTTTTTTTATGTGAGCTCACCTCTTCTGGCCCACAGCCAGTGATTTTTTCTTAGTAAATTGTGTCTTTCTAGAGATATTTATGTTTACACGGGTATGCATACATAAATGTTAACATACTAAACCTTTTTATTTAAAATGCTAGCACTCACTGGTCTGTACCTTGTTTTTTTCACCCAACTAATATATTGTGTGAATCTTTGCATTTTAATACGTGGAGGGCTCCCTGGCTGGTTCTTTGTGTGCAGCTGTGTCGTACTCATCATCTGATTGCCTCATAATCTATTTAAACAGCCTCCTCCTGATGGGCATAATTGAATTTCCAGCCGTGGAGTCCGCAAATAAACCAAAGAGCAAACACCCAAAGTCCAAAAACCATGTTGGAGCAAATTGCCTTATATTCTCCATTAGCTCTTGAAGGGATTGCTTTGTGGCATTGTTCAATAATTATATTCTCATCGATTCTAAGTAAACAAGAACAACATTTAGTTTTGATCCATGCAAAACATAATTTTTTAAGATTCCCTGACCTGACTTGAAAAAATGTAAAATTTCTGACCTGTCTTGAATAATCCTTTGGTGAGGATTGAAATATTAAATGAAGAGTTCTAGTGGGTGAGGAAAGGTGGACAGGAACAGTTAATATGTACACCTTGGGGGCCGGGCTTTCAACTAACATGGTCTCAAACTCAATCACGAAGAGGCAACGCTTTGGTGAATGTCGTCATGTTTTTTTCTCAGAAGTAGCATCTGGCTCGGAGAAATTAAGGTTTACAGCTAGTGAATAGTGGGCTAAGGTTTTAACTCAGTTTTTACTGATTCCAGCATCCTATGCTTTCCCTCATGACTATCTTCAGTTTAGGGATGTGTGTAACACCTCGGGGTTCAGATGACAGATCCAGCACTCCCAATCCGCGTGGACCGCGCATCTTTCTTAGAAGGGCTCATTCTAGGCCAAGGTCAGTGAGCCACCGACGGCACAAAATTCGAGGAGGAGCTCACTCTTGGAGTCATGCACTTGTGCCCTGTGTGCTTCCTTCTCTTACCCTAGTCAGACCCTGTGCCTTAGTTTTCTTATCTATAAAATGGGGATAAAAACTGCGCCTTTTTCATAGGGTTGGTTTTGGGGGGTTTTTTTGGGTGAGAATTAAAGAAATTGAGGATTAACATAGTTTACATACATAAAGTATTTATAATAGTACCTGGTTCCCAGTAAGTCCTAGTTCAAGTTAATTATAATTACAGGTCAGTTTCTTGATTATTCACTTATATAGAACAGTCATAATCCTGCTTAAAGAAGTGGAACTGTGGAAGCTAAAAATATTTTTCAAAAGAACAAAAGAATATTTCTGTGGCTTTTTATGAGCTTTCTTTTATGATCGGACTTGAATAAGAAGATTCTTACATCTCCTTTTAGGTCATCATCTTCCAAAGATGCCCCCAACAGAAGCCACTCTCTGGCCACTGAGGTTGGCTTCTGTCTCAGGGATGGGGGTCTAGATGGCAGGGCTCTGGCAAAGGTGGTTCTGCCCCAAGGGGTCAGGCCAGGGGCAGGCTTCCTTGTGACTCAACTTTTATTTTCTTCCCCTTCAGAGCCGGAGGTGGGCTGCGGGGAATCCCATCTCCTATTTAATGCCAGCTTTGATTCAGTTCCTTTTGAGAATTCCCTCCGCCCCACACTTCCTCCTCCTCATATCCCAAAATATTAAAGCCTGAGAAAGAAAGTGAATTCTGGGGCTTTTAAGTAACGACTTCAAAAATGTCTGTCATGTATCCCTATGCACTTGTAAGTTGTTTAAAATGTAACAGAGCTGCTGTCTGTGTGTAGATGGTGATGGTGTCTAAGAGCTATATTGTCACATCTGATATAGGCCAGTGCTTCATGGGAACCAGGGCGAGCTGATTCATGATGAAAAGCTGTGCAACGAATGGTTTTAAGGCATGTGTGTTTCTTTCCTTTAAGAATGAATGTGCCTTCAGATCACATGAGCATGTGTTTGAACTTTGCCATTTTTCTTTGGATAGGAGGGACGTGAGCTCAGCACTGTATATATATATAGGTACATACCCTGGAGTGTGTGCACAGGAGCCCACATATCACCCATCTTAATTTTTTTTTTTTTTTTTTTTTTTTGCGGTACGCGGGCCTCTCACTGTTGTGGCCTCTCCCGTTGCGGAGCACAGGCTCTGGACGCGCAGGCGCAGCAGCCATGGCTCACGGGCCCAGCCGCTCCGCGGCATGTGGGATCTTCCCGGACCGGGGCACGAACCCGCGTCCCCCGCATCGGCAGGCGGACTCTCAACCACTGCGCCACCAGGGAAGCCACCATCTTAATTTTCAAAAATAAAGGATATTGATGAGGGCTCCATCAGTTTGTGGGGATGGTGCGTGGAAGATCTGTTTGTGACTGAGAATCTCTTCCACCCTGTGCATCTGGGAAGACAGTCCTTTGGGTCCTGACTGCACTCTTATCATGTCTATGACTAGGCATTTGAGAACATTCTGTGATCTGGTGTTCAGAGCCTTCCGAAAGCCTTTGCCGGAGAAGAGCGTACCCAGGCCTGACGACTGCATGCTGGGCCGGCCTCTCTGAGATTGTTTTCCGTGCTTCACAGACATGTTTTCTTTCACCCTTGTCTACTCCCAGGTTAGCTTGAGAGAGCAGCTGCTTCTGCGTTCGCCTGTGAACGGGTCTTTGCCTGCCGTGGGTAGCATGGTGCTCTTGTGAGCATCCTCGGTGGGTAGGTAGATCACGGCATACATGGTATGGATGGACCTGTCTTATCTTTCACAGATGGCTCAGATGTGAAACTCATGAAAATGTCCATATTGGGTTAGCATCTTGACATGATTATAAATGTTAATGGCAGCCGTCCCTGTTCTCCAGGCTTGGGTGTCCACACGATTTTAATCATTCAGTCCATTAGTAAAAAACCAGCCCATACCCTCAGTATATAGCAGTGATTCTCAAAGGGGATGCTTTTGTCTCCCTGGGGAACAATTGACAGTGTCTGGAGACATTTTGTTTATTACCAGCAGGGAGGGGGATGTATTACTGATATCTAGTGGGTAGAGGCCGGGGATGCTGCTAAACATATTAATGCATAGGACATCCCCCCCCAAACAAAGAATTGTGTGGCCTCAAATGTCAACAGTGCTGAGTTTGAGCAGCCCCGATATACAAGTTGAACCGTAGGAAATTGCGCACAATTTCTAATTATATGTATGAGGGTGAACCATATAAAATGTTGATGTTCCATCAGTTTTTATTTACAAATGTGGTAGTTTCATACATTTCAACATAATGTGTGTAATTATAGATTGTATGAATGAACTATTCTACTGATGAATTATTTACATTATAAAATTCACAGATAGGCTCTTGTAGAGTCTATGAAAATAAATGTATCGTTTCAATATTTTCTCCTTGTGTCCCTGTGGATCATTTTGCACATACCCGCCTTGGAAAGTACTGCTGCAGACTGTAGTTTAACCTGAAGTTTTGTCTGATGGCCATTGGTTTACCAGGGCTGTGCTGTGCTCTTTGGTAGAGTTAAGGGTTCTTGGGGTAACTGGCTGCCGCTTATAGGGTAGACGTGTAGGAATCTGGCTCTGATCTTTTTTTGCCACCTCAATCAGGGCAGCTCTCCCCTGCAAGGCTTAGATATTAAGCATCCATTCAGATTGCATTTATAGACAGGGTGTAGCAGGCAAAAATTGCACTTTGACAACCACTGCACTGGGCAGGGACCTCCTGCAGTGAGGGACGCTCTCCTTTCTCTGTGTCCTTAGTATGTAGCACGCAGGGGCAGGTCAATAAATGCTCTCTGGAATGAATTCCAGAGGACGTTCTGCTTGAATTGAGGAGGACTTTTAATTCAAGAGAGGAGAGTCTTTTCTCTTAATAACATCTCCTTAAAAAAGTCTGACTTTCCCAAGGTTCTTATTCTTAGGGAGGTTTATATACTATTTTTACTTCGTTGGTTTATGAAGTGCTTTTATTAAGAACTGATTTGGGTGTGGGCGTTTCTGAACTTAGCTGTCTCTTTTGTATTCTTAACTTGTCTGCAATGAATATGGATTACTAAAAACAAAAGGCCTCTCCCTGCATATGGTGTGCAATGATTTTGTGAAGCACGTTGAAGAAATTCAGTGTTTATCGTCTTAGCACTCCAGCACTGGATAAATGTTAGACTTACCTAGAGAGCTTTTAAAAATGCAGATTCCTGATCTGGGGAAGGTTCCTAACATCAGTATTTTTTAAATGATCCTCAGGTGATTCTAGCTTTCAGTCAGAGCTGAGAGCCCCTGATTTAGAAGTTAAATACATTTGTTTTCTGTGACTTTTTAAAAATATAATTCACTCTCTAGCACTTTATGTAAAAGGTCTTTAATATCTATATTTAAGTGGAAAAACCCACAAGATATGGATATATTATATGTATACACATACATGAGATGGGCATTTATGCATATACCTATATTCAGGCAAGAATTTATGGACAGATATGCCAAAATATTTAGTACTTATCCCTTGGGTGGGTTTTGGAGCTTGGTGTGGAAAGGAGACTCATTAATTTTCTGGTTTGCATTTTCTCCCGAGAACGTATTTTTTAAAAAACAAGAGCAAAACCTGGGCTTTCCTGGTGGCGCAGTAGCTAAGAATCTGCCTGTCAATGCAGGGGACACGGGTTTTATTTCCTGGTCCGGGAAGATCCCACATGCCGCGGAGTAACTAAGCCCATGTGCCACAACTACTGAGCCTACGCTCTAGACCCCGTGAGCCACAACTACTGAAGCCCGTGTGCCTAGAGCCTGTGCTCTGCAACAAGAGAAGCCACCGCAATGAGAAGCCTGAGGCCCGCAACAGAGTAGCCCCCGCTCACCGGAACTAGAGAAAGCCCGCGCGCAGCGATGAAGACCCAACACAGCCAAAAAGAAAAAAAAAGAGCAAAACCAACAGATAACACCCTACCAATCTATATTCTTTATTTCTTCATATTAGTTTTTTTTCTAAATACTCCACTGTAGGACTCTCATTCCTTTCCCACTGCAGGTCTCTCATTCCTTTCCCACTGCATTGACATAATTTCTTTGGAAATCTGTTGAAAAAAATATTAATTTTTCATTGGGGAAAGCTGGTTAGCTGTCTCCTAACAGCCTCCTTAGAAAGATTCTGATGTATTCTTAAAACAATGCCTTTTTTGTTTCAAATTCTTTATGGGTAAGCATATTATATGAAAGAGCTGTTTTATCACAATGGCCTAGAATAATCACTACTGACATTTTTATGAGTCACTGCAAAATTCAGAGAATGTGTGATGGAATGCACACTAAAAGGGACTCAAATGTACAGAATCAGGGTATCAGGAATCTGTTACATATTATAGTTGCCTTAACTGAGATGGATTCTGTCTTTAAAGTTGCTGCTGATTTTACTGTTAGAGTAACATTGATGAAATCATTCTGGGGAAACGTACCTTCTAGTCCTCTGAGAACAATCGATTAAATGCATCTATTGCATAGTGAGGAAACTGAGTTTCCAAAGCCCTTCTCATTTCCCTGTTACTCTGTGTAGAAAGATGAGTATATTTGATTTCACTGCCAGGAGTCAGTTAACGAAGGAAGGTTTACAAGTGAAAAAATACCATTAGGATTTTGGGAATTCTTTCACGGATGACTTGTTGTTTCATATTGTCGTGAGGAGTCAGTTTCTGACGAATGCCATATAACCTGGGCTAGCTCAGATAGGTTATCCGTGCTTTTTAAGATTCAAATATCCTTTCTTTACAATCTCTGAAGTGGCTTGATCAGTAGGGCCTGGTGTTCCTTGATCCAGCACCAGGCAGTCTGGCCCAGCTCCCTTTTATACAAATAATGTTATGGAGGTCACGTCTGTGTAGAATAATGGAACTGACAGTCATGGGCCTTCTGGAGGGGCTTCGTCATTTACAAGATGCCTTATCCCCTTTGCTCCCTGCGGAAACACAGATGATGGAGGCATCCTGTTCTCTCATGTGGCACACGGGGCTCAAGGAAGTTAAATTGAGTGTCCAGAGTCACAGAGTTGACACAAATAGAACCAAAACAGGTAGTAAATGGGGAAACATCCCTTTTTCTTGACTCTGATAGTTGACAAAATCTAATACGTTTCCCCTCAAAAAGGTTTGCAGCTGCCAGGGGCAGAACCCATGTCTCGAATGTTGGCAAACAGTGCAGTTCTGTGCACATAGTAGGCTTTCCGAAAGCATTTAGCATCTCTTTCCAAAGATGCCTAATACTGAGTTCTTTTAACATCATGTTCTCTTTCTTTAAAAAGGCACCAGTCTCTTCAAGCCTTCTTGCTTCTTGTATTGAAGGAATGTGTGTTGATCTTCCCTAGTGTCCTTGTAGTTCTATCAATAAACAGTATTTGCATGGATTTTCTGACTTGCTGAAGGACAACTGTGGTTATTAATCCTGGGAATGTGATTTGAAATTTTTACATGGTTTCTGGGAGTGAAAACGATAAAATCGTGTCTCTTTGCAAGAAGGATGTTTTTATTTATAATACATCCTCTGAGATTTTGGCTCAAAATGGGAAGCTTCTGCTTACTTATTAGACTTAACCAGTTCCTCCTGCAGTTTCCCTTAAAGAATTGTTCTTTGGGGTGAGGTTTCTAAAAAGAAATCAATGTCAAATGAAATGATTAGAGGGAAAATAAAGTGTCTAAATTTATGTTTTGGTGTTGAATATCACAGTGATTTCAATAAATAGAAACTGACAAAGGACAATATGTGCTTTATTATTGATTCAGCTTGTAGTGTCCAATCACATTGCCAAGCACCTCACTTTATGGTTTCAGTTCATCACGTGAGCTGTAGGATCATGGACTGTTTATATTTTGGGGTGATTCTCCCTTCAGCCTTGAGAGTGTACTCTCTCAAGAGTTTGAGATGAATAGAATTTCAGTTGACCCCAGTCTCAGTTTTGTTTGTTTGTTTGCCTTGGTTAAACATAGGGCTTTACTCAGCCAGGAGCTTTTATGGTTTGTTCTCTTCTGTGGACCACTCTCTTCTTTGCCAGGCACCAAGGTGTTGCCCCTTCTAGTTTTTCTCCAACTTGCCTGATCATTAAAATTACTCGGAATACTTAAGATTCCCAAGACCTTTCCTCGGAGACAGGATGTCAATTAGCCTAGGAGACTCTTGTCATAGAAGTTTGTAGCCCCTTGGTTATACCACCATGCCTAGGGCAGGCAGTTGGTAGACCTAGAGATAACCAGGACGGTAGAGGTGGGAGAAAGAGAGGGGAGGCCAGAAGGAACTGGGTATTTTACTGCCTCGTGGACACAGGAGTTCCACAGCAACCCTCTAGCTTAATACAAGAAAAGGCCAGGCCAAAGTTGTGTATTCCTCTTGAACAGCCCAGTGTATGTTTATACATGTGGTTGCACATGTACATGTTTGTTGTTATTAAACACCTGCCGTTTGTTAAGCCCTGGTAGGCCCTATGCACGGTCTCATTTAATGCTACAACAATTTTTTAGTGGCGGTGATGAAAAGAGTACATGACCACGTATTTTACCATTAGAAAAATATTTGTCTCTGAGAAATTACTTTTTTTTTTTTTTGCGGTGCACGGGCCTCTCACTGCTGTGGCCTCTCCCGTTGCGGAGCACAGGCTCCGGACGCGCAGGCTCAGCGGCCATGGCTCATGGGCCCAGCTGCTCCGCGGCATGTGGGATCTTCCCGGACCGGGGCACGACCCCGCGTCCCCTGCATCGGCAGGTGAACTCTCAACCACTGTGCCACCAGGGAAGCCCTGAGAAATTACTTTTGATAAATGTTTTCATTCACAAAGGTCTTTTGCACAAATTTACGTACGTGTACACCAGGCAAAGTTGTCAAAGACTTTGCAATGGACAAAATAAAGTTGACTAGGTGTCTTTTCAATGGAATGTTAGGTGAAGTCTACTGTATTCTTTCTTCCAAGTTACTAATTCTGCAGAGGTGTGTATCTTTTGTTATCTTTAACATAGATTGCAGAAAACTGATAGTAAGGCAAATAGATTTTGTCTTATGGAGACTCAGTTGACACTACCCATCTTCCTTGTGGAAGAGGCCAGTTTAGTATCTATTAATTCATTTCAGCATTCCAGATTGCTTATGTACGTATCTGCTCTTTGACCTGATTATAATCTCGTATTGGTTCTTTTATTATTTGAATGACTTCTGTAAAATCTTTGAAACACATTCATTTTATATTCATGTAAGAATCATCATTTTAACCTTGAAAAAGATTATCCTAAGGATGACTCATGTCATCCTTATGAAGTCTTATAAGGATATATAAAATGGTCATTACTGTCTCCATTTAACAGATGAGAAAATTTCAAACAGTGGATGGCATTAGGAATCCCAGTCATCTAGGGGAACTGGATGAATACTTAGGAGCTTTTGGTTATGCTGGCCCAGAGGATCTGGAGCTCAGCAATTTAGAGTGGAGGCTCAGGTAGGCCAAAGCCAGACAGTGGGCAAAAATCCAAAACCTGGGTCTAGGGTGGAAGGTAAAGTATCAAAGATTTCAACAAACAGCAGTTGTGGGGACATAGGGCAGAGGAGCTGAAAAGTTTGAAGCTAGCAAAGGGGCAAGACAGTAAGGAGCCCATGATCCAAGCAGAAATCTGACCAAACAGTGTGCATTGCTTACAGAAGGTGCATCTTGATGTAGAGCCTTAGCAGTCTCTTTGTGTCAGAGCCATTCTGTGGCCCCCGTGTCAGCAGGAAGCAACCCCAGAGTGGGCATTTAAACTAAGCATAAAATTGGAAACACCTGGCCCAGTGAGGGAGCTAGTGGGTTGAGGCAGGCAGGGACTCCTGAAACCCACATCAGGACAATGACCTTCAGCTGGGCTCAGCTGCAAGGCCTTGCATTGATTTTTTAGCCATGTGGTTTACTTCAGAAAACTGCACACTTTCCCCAATTCCCCATGGAGCTGACATTTTCTTAGCACCCTGATTAATCAAACTGTGTTCAAAGTGAAAAAAACTTCTCTGGCCAAGCTATTTTTAGTCTCTTGATGGTAGCAATGTTACCTGGTCTTTTTTTTTTTTTTTCCTGACTTTAAATTATTCCTGAAGTTATGTCTGCTGCCATTCTAATTTGGAAGCAAAGTAGGTATTTTGGTAGTGTTCATTATCTGCTGCAATCAGGAAATGGTGATGTTTTGGAAGTAATTTAGGAAATAGTGGTGATTTGGTAATTACTTTTTGGGGTAAGACAATTTTCATATTAAGGCAGCTCTTCTCACAGCTTTGATCAATTACATTACAAAGGAAAAAAGTGATTCCAGATTCGGCCCTGCATGGCTTGCAAGAAACCGTGAATAATGGTTTAAATGTGAGATGTTGCAAGTGACTTGGGTGCTTTATTCCACTTCATTATCCAATGATGCAACTACCATTTTACATTAATCTCTAATTTTAACTATGACATCTTGCAAAGCTAACTCATCAGGATTACAAACGAACTGTAATCAGACCTGTCATAAATTTGCTAATTATTTTTTGTGCTCAGGTTTTAACCTCTGCTCAGAACTTCAGGCTGTATCGAAACTCTAGGATGCTTAGTACAAGTATGCTTTTTTTCTGAGTCTTCTCTAATCAGAAACCTAAGTAGCTAATGGCTAATTAGGAGGGTACGTCTTTGCTTTGGACACGTTCGTCTTTTGCCTTGTATAATGTCTAATACATTCCTTTATATGCTGCAAGTCTCTGTACTAGGTAGCTTAAAAAGTTATTTGCAGTATGATACAATTCATTCTTAACATACTGTGACTTGACTCATAGAATCACTAGAACTCGAGATGTAGACACACTGAAGGTCTCCTATAAAGAAGAAAAATAACCCTTTTATAGCTGATACACAAAGAAAAGAAAACGATAAGAAGTCCCTGATTATTCACGGGCATAATTTGCCCCTGAATAGATGAAACTTGGCTGTATTCATCAAATGACTGCAACTACTTTTATTTTTGAAATAATGGATTTTGTAGAAAATAATGGCTGGTGTGCTGCTGAAACATAGTAGTCACATGTATCGATATCATGAGTTGAGCTACTTTGTGAATCAAAGTTTGAAAAAATATTTAAGACAAAATTGCAAAATGGAGAAAGGAGTAAGTCTTTTGGGTCAGGTATGAATTCAGAGAATTTGAAACATAAAACTCTACATGTAATTGGTCTGTTAATATCTAAAAGCTGTTTTTGATGTTTACTTTTGCCAAGGGGTTGTATCATATAAATTTTCAGAAGGACAAGTTTTCTGGACGGACAGCAGAGCTTGTGCCCTGAGGAACCATGTTAGCCTCTGTGCTGGGGCTGCTATTCTTTCATATCTCACCCAGGGCACTGGGTCTGGGCCAAGGGCACCTCTCAGCTCCTTAGATATTGCAGCCTTGCTTTTCTTTATTCTCCTTACGCCTTCAGCAAGGAGGGAGGCGAAGGTAAGATCTTCTGTGTTCTCCACCATCTGCAGGAAAGGCTTTTATGATGAAGGGGGAAGAAAACCTTCATTTCCCAGCCCAGAGGCAGCAGAGAACATGGTAGAAAGAAGGCTGGGAAGTGAGCCACGGGTGAGATGGGGAAGCCATCCAGTGCTTTCCAGCAGCACTGGGGCTGGGCCCTTTTATCCTTTGGGTCAGCTGCGAATTATCAAAATGCCTACAGGCATTGGGGGCAGGTTTGCACATTGGCTTGGATAAATTAAAAGCTGTTTCCAGCAACCAATTTGTATTCAAGCCATTGATAGTCTTCAGGTGAAAATCATCTTCCTCTCATTAAGGTTTATTCTATGCAGCTGAAGAGAATGGTCTCCCAGGCGATGAGACTAGGGGTTGGAGGCAGGGGAAAGGGGTAACCAAACACTGACTTGTCACTAGTAGTCTACCAGGCCAGGCCGCTGTGTGCAGTGTATCCCAAACAGGCCCAGTCAGAAGCCCCATTTGGGGTACACATGCTCAGGGCTCCCCCGGAGGAGATTCAGATTCAGGGATTCTGTGGTAGGGATGGGAAGCTGGATTTTTAACAAGCGTCCCAGGTGATCCTGATGATGGGGTGTGAGAAACCCTGCCTATTCCTAGGTATTTAAAGAGCCCAGTTTGCAGCGGTCCCACCAGAGAGCACGGGCTCAGAGTGTAGAGCAGCAGCGGTACGGCTCTGTTTCTCGTCACAACAAGCGTGTTATCTTCTGGGAAACTGGAGCTCGCTCTTTTTCAAACCCTTTTGATATCGGCTCACACGAGCCATTTTATTTGAAGACAGAAGAGGTAAGTGAATTTTACGTCAATTATCTGATGACTACACCAGAAGCTTCCGGCAACGTGAAATAAGTTCTCTCATGATTTCTTTCTTGTCCCAGCCTTTAGATTTAGGTTTCGGCTCCGGCGACCTCTAGGATGGTGTGGTGCCGAGGTACTTAGGCTACTCAGGTTAATTAGGCAACGTTTATTAAGATTCAGTAGCTTCCATGACTTTGCCAGGCAGACAGATGATGCTTCTTAGGCTCCGCGAACTCTGAGACTTAGTATTATTCTTATCCTTCTGACGAGATGGGGATGAAGGCACAGAGAGGTGACCAACTTGCTGGAGGTTACGCACTAGCCAGTGTGAGGATTCTCTGGTTCCCAAGCTTGGCTCTGAAGTGGTACCCTCTGCTGTGTACTGGGGAGGGGGGTCTCTAATGGTTGTTCCATGTGTACCCCCAGGACTTAATTGTTCTTTTTTACACAATGCACTTCTCTCTCGTTTCTTGTGAAAAACTTTTTTTTTAAAATATCGTTCTATGTTTTACAACTTACAAAGTACTTTCAAATGTCAAGTTCTATGTGATTCCCCACAGCAATCCTGAGAGGCAAGTTGTATAAATGAGAAAAACGAGTCTTAAAAAGGTAATGACTTGCCCAGAGTTGCAGTTACTCTTTTATTTTACTTGTCTTTTTTTAAAAAACTGAATTAAGCTTTCTGAAGAGGTAATAAATGCAAATGGCGCAAAGTTCCACCGGTACAAAGAGTACCGGCAAGAGTAAGCCGCCTGAGTATCGTTAACAGCCATGGGGCTTCCCCAGAGGCAAAACAACGACTGGAAGCAGCTGTGCTGACGCTAAGCTTGTGGTTTCCCCACTGCTCTGTAGCTCTCTTCCAGGGTAGCTTCCAGTAACCTTCTATCTATAGTTTTCACTGCACAGTTTGATTAATCAAGTGCCTAATATTTTGAAAGAGTGTAGAAACTTAGTCCTGTAGATAAAATAAATGTGGTGCTTTAACAATCGTTTCTCACCATCTCCACCCACCCCTACCAGGCACCAACATGCCAGACACGTACATTTAGCTGTACCTGAAGGTGGTCACAAAGGAGAATTTTCTTCTAAAAAAATGGGGGTGGGGCTTCCCTGGTGGCGCAGTGGTTGAGAGTCCGCCTGCTGATGCGGGGGATGCGGGTTCGTGCCCCGGTCCGGGAAGATCCCACATGCCGCGGAGCGGCTGGGCCCGTGAGCCATGGCCGCTGAGCCTGCGCGTCCGGAGCCTGTGCTCCGCAACTGGAGAGGCCGCAGCGGTGAGAGGTCCGCGTACTGCAAAAATAAATAAATAAATAAAAATTTTTAAAAGGGGGTGGTGGATAATGCAGTTCTTACACCGCTGTGACCTTTGCAGACCTTAGGAAAATACAGGCAGTGGAAAGGGCTTTGGAATAGAGCTTCTCCAGGCATTCAGTCTACCAGCTGGGCGTGGTCTTGGGCAAATTACCTGATCCATTCTGATCTTCAGTCTTCTCATCGGTGACACTGGTAAGACTGTGAAGAGGAAATGAGGTTTACCAAAATAGGTCTTGGTTCTCAATACCTGTCCCTTTAGTCATATGAAATTGTGTTAGAAGTAGTTTTCCTTCCTATTTCAGCACAAAATGCTTGATATTTTTTCTTTTTCACAGCCACCCTTATAAACATTTGATTTAAGATAAAGCAGTGCTCTCTACATGTGCGTCTTTTTTTTTTTTTTTTTTTTTTTTGCGGTACGCGGGCCTCTCACTGTTGTGGCCTCTCCCGTTGCGGAGCACAGGCTCCGGACGTGCAGGCTCAGCGGCCATGGCTCACGGGCCCAGCCGTTCCGCGGCATGTGGGATCTTCCCGGACCGGGGCACGAACCCGTGTCCCCCGCATCAGCAGGCAGACTCTCAACCACTGCGCCACCAGGGAAGCCCCGTGCGTCTTTTTCAGTGTTGTGGAATTGAGTCCTTTGACTGTTGGATAGAGGTGACTTATCACATGTCACCTCCTCTTTGGTCGTCCTAAGAAGGACCTTCGTAATTTCCCCATTATTCTTTTTTTTTTTAATTAATTAATTTTTGGCTGTGTTGGGTCTTTGTTATGCATGGGCTTTCTCTAGTTGTGGCGAGCGGGGGGCTACTCTTCGTTGCGGTGCACGGGCTTCTCACTGCGGTGGCTTCTCTTGTTGCAGAGCACGGGCTCTAGGCATGTGGGCTTCAGTAGTTGTGGCTCACAGGCTAAGAGCGGAGGCTGGGTAGTTGTGGTGCACGGGCTTAGTCGCTCCGCGGCATGTGGGATCTTCCTGGACCAGGGCTTGAACCCATGTCTCCTGCATTGGCAGGTGAATTCTTAACCACCGCGCCACCAGGGAAGTGCTGCCCATTATTTCTTGATCACTGTTCCCTGTTTATTACATTATCCTTGCCCTTGTGAATTTTGCCCTAAGCACCGATTAGCACATTTATTGATTTCTTTGCTTGATGTCATCTATCTCTGCCATTAGAGTGTAAGCTCCCTTAAGGCAGAGGATATATTTACTCTATTCACTGGTGTTTATCCAGCACCAGCACAGTGCCTGGCACGTACTTGGTACAAAAGATACCAGTGGAATGAATCATTTTTACCTATGTAATGAGACATTACTAGCTTTCAGTATTTGACAATTGGTTTGCTTCCAGTTTTCTCTGCTTAGCTGCTTTCTTTGACTTCTAACCCTAAGCAAGACAATATGTGGAAAGAGGAATTTCTCATGTCCCACTGCTATAGCCATGAATCCTGAAGTCATTTCCTTTGAGAACAGAACTTGGTGTTGGTAAGGGACAGTGATGGTTCTAAAATACCCTGCTGGTCGTGAACCACTGGAATACACACAGCGTCTTGTAAATCCCAGGCACTGATATTTTAATTGTGACTTAAAATTACATCAAAGCACTTTATTAACATGAACTCATGAAACCTGTTTTCTGGGCCTTCTCTATCACTGACTTATTTTGAAAATTTCTTTCTCTTCTTTGGGTGGGCTCCTATGTGGGCATGATGATCTCCTTTCTGGAATATCAATTCTCGTAAAAAGTTTAATTTTACTTTCAATCCAAGCCAGACCAGACCCTACTTAATGTGCACGGGCTGGAACCACTGGGGAGTATTTGTGGCCAATGCTTCCTGCAGTCACACTTTATTCCCCAAGTGACAAGAAAACTAGAAAGTGGCTGATAAGTTGATTTAATCATTTCTGCCCTTGTTTGGCCTATGATGTCAGCTGTTTTCTAGAAGTATTCATACCGGCATCCTTCCACAATGTGCAGCGTAATACATTACCTTTTGTAGGCTCCTGGTCCGAATGTTCTGAATGAATAAATAGTATTGGTCTAGTATTCTTTTTTTAATTAATTTATTTATTGCTGCGTTCGTTGGGTCTTCGTTGCTGCGCGTGGTCTAGTATTCTCATTTATCGTTAAGCCTGTTTAGCTTTAAGCTCCACATTTTCACATTTATCCAATGGCAATTTTTTTTCCCTTTAAAAACTCAGCAGTCTTGTTATTTTAGAGCCCATAGAGAGATCAAGTTAGAGTCATCAACCATGGGTGAAACCCTTGACAATCAATGTTGACATTTTATATGAAACATCTGAGAGAAGCAGCTCATTAGATGCACCTTTCATTTATTTGCTGTGTTCTTACTAAGTACAATTTTGATTCAGTCAGGTTGACATGGTTATAAGCAACTTGGAAACTGATCACAAGTCTAGTGAAAAGTTTCATCCTCCAGTGGCTCCATTTTCTTTTTTACTTGGAGAGCTTTTTAATGGGTGGGTTTCAAAGAAGAAACTGCCCTTGGAAGGGCAGTCACAGCTGTGACAGTGAAGGAGTGTGGGAGTGTACCGAGGCAGTGAGGGAGAGTAGCAAGGTCTTCACTTTGTTTTGTGTTTTCTCTCTTCATTTCGGACTTGAAGGAAGAGAACCCACTCAAGAAAGCTCAAATAGGAAGGAACCTATTTTGCAGGCATTAAAAGAATGGGTCTTGGGGAATCTCACTGCAAGAAGTAGCATTATTACTCTGAGGATCAGGAAAGTCAAACGGCAGCTACAGTGTCTCTCCTTTTTGTCCGAGTTGTGTGATCTCCATCTCAGCTTTCCTCTGTTCATCCACTTTGTTGTCTTTTTTGGATACACTTTTCTTCTCTTTCACTTCCACGTGGTCCCACATAGCCTCTCATAATAGGCATCTCCGCCTCCATTGGCTGGCTGACTTGGTCTCAGCATTTTCAGTTCAAATTTTAGTTGAAATTGGGCTAACATAGATCAGTTGTCTATCTTTTGTTCCAAACAACTCGGGGTAGGGTTTGGGGCATCTAGTACGAATATGACTGCCCAGGTGCATCCCTCCAGGAGAGCCTGGGGTGGAGGCCAACTGTCTCTGAATTACATGAGAGCAAAGAGGAGAAGATCTGCATAGCTAGGTGAAGTGTTCTCTTTTCAAGTAGATTGGCCTCGGTCATTTGAATAATTTCTGGTCTTTGAAAGTTTATATTTGAATAAGGTGCTACAGATGACAGGCAGTGTTGTCATACAGCATCTTTCTTAATCCTCTAAACTTTGTTGTAAGTGCATATCCTTATCCTGATTTGGTAGATAAGGAAGTAGGTTCAGGTGTGTGAGGTGATGCTCTCAGGGCAATACCAATGTGGCTGGTAGACAGGGGTTTCCAGTTCCCTGGTCATTGTACAGCTCCATCAATGTCTCTAATCCAGACTTTGATTCATACACATGCAGTCAGTTGGGCAGATCACTAGACACTGTTCTTTGTTATTTAAAAAAAAGATGATGTACAAATTGATCTTGCAGCTAAAGGTAGGCAATTTTGAGCAAAGAAATGTTAGAACTGGGGCTGGTAACCCACCAGGTGAACCAGGCCCTGTTCTGATGGGCCAGTGAGCCCTTGTGATTGTTTATGCCTAAACTGGACAGCTTATTACATTTGGAATATCATTCCTGATTGAGAGTTTTTCCCCCCTTTTGGGAAATTTCATTTTATCAACCAGCTGATTGATAGTACGTACCACTTTTTAAGGCTATTCTAGTTCTGTAATTACTTGTTTCTTACTGCTGCCTGAGTTGGTATTATACATAAGAATGTCTGTTAAAAAAACAAATGTGTTCCCTTTTCATGCTTTAAGAATATTATACAGATGGAGTTTCTAATTTTTCCAGTATGTAGAAGGCAAACAGTAAAGTACATTTAGTGGGAGATTGGTATGTTATCAATTTGAAGGCATTTGACTCTCAAATTTGGACCCATATTTCATTTTAAACCTTTCCCTCCTCTGCTACTCAATACTAACCCTATTCTAGCCAAACATCCTTTAACTTCCAGAGATTCATTCCCCTTTAGTTTTCACCTGCTTTGAGTTTTACTTCCTCAAGGAAGCCTCACTTGATTCCCTCTGCCAATCCAGAGTGGTCGCTTCGTGGTGTGAACTTCCATAGATGATGGCATTTATATCAGAACGAATAGTTAACCAAGTACGAAGGAGAATCTTGACCGGTAGTCGGCCTTTTATATTTCAATATCCCCAACTAGGTTTTCAGGTCTTTGAGAGCAATGGCCATGTCTTACCATCTTTGGGCCCACCAGAGCACCTCACACCTAGGTGGGTCCTCATTCGTCTATTGAGTGACATTGAGGACAACATGTGGGGCAAGTACTGTTTTACATTCTAGAAATGAGTTGTTCTAACTATTATCAACAATTTCATGAAGGAGGCAGGCACATAGTTGAGTGAGAAAACCACTAATAGCAATATGTACCTCTTGAAACAAATTCAGGTTTCTTTGTCAGTTGATTTCATTCCTCATCCCAAGAACTGAAACAAAGCTATTGTTTTTAACATTAAAATTGTTCATGATTAGAAAATTCCTAAGTGCAGGTTATTAATGAAAATTAGTAGGCATGAATCATTTAAATTCTGAAAAATTGTTCCTCCTTATTGTTTCTATGTTTAGTTTACCTTAGGTGAATTTCCGGCATCTCCCCCAATTCAGACTACCATGTCTCCTTCCCAGCTGTTTCTGCAGTCTTAACTTTGTTTATTTTTTTGGAATAACCAAGTAGGGTTTTCTTATGCCTGTCATTTCTCTGTTCTGCATCAAAACCATAGCAGTCAGTAATATTGTGATGTAAATTTTTATTCCCTTAGCGATTTTTCCAGATTGTCGGAAATCTTTGAAAGAATCATCCTCCTGTTAAATTAAGAGGCCAAGCACGTCTAAAGCCAGGAAATTATTGATAGCCTCCTAAGCCAACAGCAAAATTGCTTCTCGTACATTGCGATGAATAATTGATTTTTTTTCTTAAGTTTTTTTCTCCTGTGGAAAGATCTTTTTGCTATTTCCTCAGTGTGAAAATAACCCCTGGCGTATATATCATGACACTTTCCCACTTGGTGGTAACTTTAACATTTAAAACCAGTAGGGTTTTTTCACTAATTAGATGAATATTTCCTTTTAAAATTCTTTAGTTAAAAACAAAAAAGTACAAGGAATATTAGCATTGCTTGATACAGGGGCAAAAAGAGTTCAAGATGTGAGTGAGTGTTGGTTTTCAATCACTGCATTAAGGCACCTGACGCAAAATGATGCTCTTCAATTCTGTTTTTATGATTTTGTCTTGTTTTACATCCCTGTCTCTGGAGAGGTTAAGATGACCTTTTTCTACACAGGGTAAGACCAGAGTGATGTCTGCATGTTGTACTTTTTTTTTAATGGATGGATGGAAAAGGTAAATTCTCTGAAACCAGTGACATGTATCTGTGTCCAGGAAAGGCGATTTCCTTGGGTGTCATCTGTAGTGAAGTTGGACACCCTATGCTCTCTATGGAGAGCTGCTAATGTTTCTAGAATGTAGATTACTCCAGGATGACTATTTGTTTTTGACTCAGTGGGCCTAAGATTTGTTGACATTGGTGTCTGAGATGTATAAATGTTTCAGAAATTCTGTCACTACCAGGGATGTTTGAATTCCTCTTGAGAAACGAAAATACTCTGTATGCTACTCAACTTGCAAAATCCCCTACCATTGGGGGGAAAAAAAAGTGCTTCACCACCATCCTACTGATGTTTGTGTAAAGGGTTGAAAGTGGTAGATAAAAAGCAGGATGGCCGTCAGGAATTGGAAACTGGGTTCATCGTCTCAATATTAAACAAGAGTTGAGGTTTGATCTCTGGAAGAATGTGCTTAAAAAGAAGCTGGAGGCCATGTGCAATTATCTACAAATGCTTTGAAAGTAATATTCTGAGACATTAATTGCTATTTGCATAAAATGACTCCTGTATTAAAGAATCTGTAAGGTGCCTTAAGCACTTACTTTACCTCTCGCTGCTAATAGCTGTTATTACGCAGTTCCAGAATGGAACTTTATTAGCAGGACAAAGCACAAATATATCGGTGTGGTTTCTTTTGTTTTTGGGGTGTTTTGTTGGCAGGGCCACAAGGCTTGCAGGATCTTAGTTCCCCGACCAGGGATCGAACCCAGGTCCCCTGCAGTGGAAGTATGGAGTCCTAACCACTGGACCACCAGGGAATTCCCATTGGTGTTATTCCTCTACCACAACCATCACCTTTTAGAATCTTGTGGAATTCACACAAAACACAATGACTTTTGGAGCTGCGTTTTCTTTTCTTTAGTCTGACTCCTTGTCTTACCATATTCCCTCTGTAATTCTCCAATGACTAAAAATTAGAGCCATAGTAACAAAGTGCCCATCACAGACATATTTGTCAGTGACCAGCATTCTCTTGCTAACAAATTCAGAGCAGAAAAGAGACAAGAAAAAGTTTGGACAATGTTGATATCTATTTGAATTAAAATGGGGTATAAATGAATATACATGCTTACTTTCTCTCCAGAGGGTTCAGGTGGTATCCAGGACAGTCAACATGTGTGGGAGAGAGATCAAAAATACAGATGTAAGAAAAAAGGTGACGAGGCCTGATAAATGTTATTTTATTCCTTCTAAAGAAAAATGCTCAGTAGACACATACGTCACATTATCCTTATAAAAGGAGATGGCCAGTCATGCAGTTGGATGGAAGCAGTTGGTCCAAAGAATGTCTTGTGGTCTTAGGCCCCTCATTGCTACGTTTCTAAATCTGTTATCTTATCTGTAAAATAGGAATCTTTTATCTTAAGAGAATTTTTACTGAAGTAAGTTGAGCTTACCTGTATGAAAATGCTTACCTGTATGAAAATGCTTACCATTGTACTTGGAACATGTTAGTAATCAATGACTATTAACTGAATCAGATTCTATGACTGGCCTCAAAGAGAAGGTGGTTATTAGAGGGGAAAAAACCCACACACATGTCAGAACATTCAGAGGAATGCCCTTCAAAGTCTTTGCTCTAGAACATGCTATGCATATTCAAGAGATACTTACCTTGATGTATAGATATCTGTGTACAACTATATTCATCTTCCTATATATCATCTGTCTCCCTACCTGCTTATTTGTCTCTGTGATAACCTCAATGAAGGCAAATGTTTTATAAGGGTGAATTTGATTTTTGAAAATGTTATCTGATAGTAGGTAAAGGACCACTCCCCAGGTAATAAAGTTTTTAGTCACAAATAAATGCTACCGTAAAGTAATGAGACCATTGTCTTGTGGAACTCATATGTCTGAATATAGCTCCAAAAAAGGGTTCTAAAACTAGCTAGAGAAAAGCTACTGCAGTGGAGTAAGCCCATAACATTCCATGTAGGGAATGCATTGAAAGACGCCATTGACTATAAAAGGCTCTATTAAGTATATTTATAATATTATATAACCTATATACTAGGTATTAATGCTAGGAATAATCCTTGAGGGAACTTTTGTGAGACCAGTCTAAGGACAAATAATGATTTGATGCTTGCAAACTTTGATCCACTGAAGCATTTTATTTCTATCAGGCACTTATTGTTAATAGTTTAATGGAATGATGTTCTCCATCTTACAGAAAACAGCTGTAAAACCACATTATTGTTATTGTGATGTTTTTTGAAGTGCACAATTACAGGCTCTTCTTCAATCTTTCAGTAACATGTCAAAATGAATCCCATGAGGGAAAGAACTTTACGTCTTGACTTGGGAGTCTGTGAAACTGAAGTTGATAATAAAAATGTATCTTTATTCTAGCTTTGTCACTCCTGGCCATGTGGGTCCAAGCAAATTTCTTAATTTCTGTTTCTTCTCGATTGATAGAAAATGAGAACAACGCTAGTTCTTGCCTCAAATAATTGTTTCAAAAATGAAACAAAATAGTTTATACATATAAGATGCTTTGGTAATTGGCACATGAGAACTCATAAGCTATTACTATAATTTTAGGTAGATCTAGATATGGTTCATTTTACATTTACTGTTTTGTTGTTGTTGCTGTTTCTGTGTCCCTGGGACATCGGTGTTTGGGTATTTCCTATGCTTTGAGACAAAGAGGAGTATTCATGCGAAAACATGCATTCTTAAATGTATAAGGGCAAAATTCTTCGGGTTAGCAAACAGTGATGGTGTTTGCTGTTCTATTTATGGCTCTTCTAACTGTGAGTTGCCTCGGAGATCATTGGCAAAGTCTCAGCAATAACTAGCACCATTTTATCCTATAAAGAAAAAGCTGCAACTGATCTACTGACAATCATCAGATACCTCTATAGGGAAACACCCTCAAGATCTTTTTGTTGCGTGGAATCTAGGATGTCTATCTCCTGTTCTATCGGCACATCTTTCTAACACACTGTAGAAGAATTGTTTATCAGCTCATCATAAAGGAAATAGTGACTCTGCTTCTGTATCCAATTAACTTGCACCTGTTAAAGAATTCCCAGTTTATCGGTGGGGGAAGGGAACTTCTGTTTCCAAATGGTGTTATTAAAGGCCCCGAGGTTATATTTGTCTTTTCCTTTATCACATAATCTGCTTTACATCAAAGCTAATTAGTAGAGATGTGAAGAGATAATTGTGCCTTCATGATTAGAGAGTTTTAACCCTTTTGCTTTTCCTTTTGCAGGTAAGTGAACATGGCTTTGGGCACTGCTCCTTCCTTATACTTGCCGTCTGGCCTTTACTCATTGCCATTTTATGGACTAAAACTCAACAAGGCAGTTAAAAAGAAATATGCAGGTACTGTGGATACTATCGAAGTGTCTGTTCCAAGAGAGATGGTGAGTGTTTTCTATTTTAACCCTACCTGATGGTACCGAGGTGGGCAGCCCCACTCCTTTCTCCCTCCTCCCAGCAAAAGTGGCTTTATTGGTTTAGTAAGCATCTCTAGCTGGCATGGGTAAAAAAAGGAGATTTGCTTTCAGGCCTGTTGGATATGCTTTTATGGAGGACAGTTTTTACCGAAAGCCTGAAATCATTTGGCATTGTTGGTGTTTTAAGTACGTGTGTGTCACAGTGCAATGTATTTCACATCTGGCTGGTTTGGAATGAAATGTATATCGTGATACTACAGTGATGTAACTGCCCACGAAATGGTTTTTGTAGCTCAGAGAGAAGAAATTCTAGGCTGAAAGAGCCTTAAGTCCCACCCGAAGTAAAACAATTCTAAATTAGTAGTTGCCTAAAGTCTAGAGTATTATTAGATCTTTTTTTTAAATTCACAGTTTTAAATCAAAGAAGTATAATTGGAGTTTCCTTTTTAAATATTTGAGGACTGTATTTACTCTACTGTTCAAATACTAGATCTATATTTAGAAGGGAATTTTAAAGCATTTTAAGCTAAACAGGAATGTGAATTCCTATTCAATGCACTATTGAAAGGATGTACTGTCATTAAAAACTTTAAAAAGTATTAAGTAGCTTTTTATTATTACAGGACTGTTAGAGCGAAATCCTTTATGTATTTCCGTTGTCAATTCCCTTGGAATTAAAAGTATAGTGACATTTTTGCCTTTTTGTTGAAATTGGGAATTCAGTTTACTAGCTGGCCGCTTCTTTGTGTTGAGAATGATAATTTTTTTCATTCTGGTTAAAAATTAGATCCAGAACTGTTATATTTAAATATAAATATGTGGTGGGTTTTTTGTTGTTCTTTTCATTTATTATTGGAAAACATGTTGCATAAAAGTGTTTTTTTGAAGTCTGCATTAGTGTGTTTTCAGGTTGACATACTTTGAAAATATCTGGATTCCTTGGCTTCTTGTTATAGCATCATCTGGAATAAATGAATAGAAATATTGTCGTTCCCTTTAGAAATTTCACTCTGTAGAGGCTCAATGTTATGAGTATTCCAAATGCTCACCTATTTCAACTTAACTTTTTTTCTAAGAATATGTTGAGATGCTATATATTTGAGAGTGATTCTTTTAACTCTTAATTGCTATGCTACTATGACACTTTAATCTTTGGGGGATGATTATTTTAATAGAAAACAAAATTCTCTGTCAAAGCACCAAGGTTTGTACACCTGACACTTTGAAACAGCCAGTTTCTAAATGCTGGATGGATGTGTGTCTAAATCTCATTTTATGATGGTGGTCATGTTCTTTAATGAAGTGTTGTCATTCACATTTCACAAACAGGGGAGCTATGATTTATAAATGAATGTTATTCTCACTGATTTATTTGTAACGTGACTACTTTGACTGCTAATGGTAAACATCCTTTAAAAAAGGACGTAAAAATTGAACTTTCACAATGAGGCCTTCGGAGCATTGGACATGAGTTTCAGACCCGTGAAACCTTTAGTTGATCTTCCGGATTCTTAAATCTTGTATGTTGTAAGTCTTATTACTGGTTTATTCATCAGAAATGAAAACTCAATCAACATTGTGATTTGACGCAATAAACATCATATTATCGCTTCCTAATAGCACAGATTTCACTGGGGAACTCCCAGGCACACGAGTTTTCAATTCTGATTAGAAGCGGTCAGGTCTGCATCATTGAATTGCTGAAATCCAGAGCCTTGGACCTTGGGGAAATCAAAGGTTCTTTAGAACCTTCTGAGAAGCTTAAATATCACTTAAAATACTGAATAGTGTTTTATGTTTGGAGTATATGGTTTATACCATATCATCTTGTTTAGTCCTAGAAGATGCCCCAGCCGTCTTGGGTGAGCTTTCCAGAGCCTCTCTGGAATGGAGTGATTTTTATTTGCAACGTGTGTCATTTGCACAGTCCTTAAATGGTCCTGATGGCAACCCAGATGCCTTCCTTATAGGAGCTGCATCATTTTGGTGGTCTTTATTGCAGGACAGTGCCTTCTTTTATTAAAATAATGCCATGGGGTGGGGGAAGGAAATAGCTGTATTTGTGTATTTTTCTATGTCAGGGAGCATTCTTATGAGTTTCATTGTTGACATTTGAAAACATGAGGTAATCATCCAGTCCCTTTTCTGCTCTGCTGTGCTCTTCTAAGGAAATGGATTTGAGGGGGTTACTATGAATATGAGTAGTTACTTAACTACAAGAGGAAACTTGATACAGGTGTCTGTAGAAGCAGGGTGTTTTTGAGGGCTGGCTAGACAAGTTTGAACTTAACTCACGCAGTGAAACTCACCTTTTCACTGTGTGAACTGTGATAGGTGAGTTGATCTGTTTGGGATAATAATATTTTTTGTTGTTGGAAAATACACAGTTGAATTTCTATAAAATCAAAAGATTTTTTTTCTGACTCCTTTAACTTATTTCAGAGTTTTCCTGTATAGATACTAGAAACGTTGCCCCTCAACCGCCCTCCCAAAAATTGGAAGATTGTGAATCAGTTGACATGTCCTCATTTTCTTTCCACTTCAACTGTACCACTGGACCCTGCCTCTGATAGAATTTGCATCATAAGTAACTGTACATATTACACGTCAAATAGCTACCAGTAAGTTTAGAAATGTCAGTAAATATAAGACTTAACTCACAATAGTGACAAGGAAGAATTTCAGTTGTATTTTCCTTGTAACTTTCCAAGAGGAATAGCTAATGCTTAATTTGAGTGATAATTAGCCCTCATGAGTTAAATATTAATGACAAACGAATGGAAAATCTTAGTGGACAAAACAAGAAGAAATTAACGTTGAACAAACTTAATATAAATTAATTTTTTTAGTCTGTAGGTAAAATGTCAGCCCTTTCAAAAACATATTTTATATATCTACCTCTTATTTTCAAAGGTCAGGCATTTTTTTAAAAAACATTTTTATTGGAGGGTAATTGCTTTACAATGTTGTGTTAGTTTCCGCTGTATAACAAAGTGAATCAGCTATATGTATACATTTATCCCCATATCCCCTACCTCTTGCATCTCCCTCCCACCCTCCCTATCTCACCCCTCTAGGTGGTCACAAAGCACTGAGCTGATCTCCCTGTGCTATGCAGTTGCTTCCCACTAGCTAACTAGTTTACATTTGGTAGTGTGTATATGTCGCTGCTACTCTCTCACTTCGTTCCAGCTTATCCTTCCCCCTCCCCGTGTCCTCAAGTCCGTTCTCTACATCTGTGTCTTTATTCCTGTCCTGCCTCTAGGTTCATCAGAACGATGTTTTTTTTTGTAGATTCCATACATATGTGTTAACATACGGTATTTGTTTTTCCCTTTCTGACTTACTTCACTCTGTATGACAGACTCTAGGTCCATCCACCTCACTACAAATCACTCAATTTCATTTCTTTTTATGGCTGAGTAATATTCCATTGTATATATGTGCCACATCTTCTTTATCCATTCATCTGTCGATGGACACTTAGATTGCTTCCATGTCCTGGCTATTGTAAATGGAGCTGCAATGAACATTGTGGTACATGACTCTTTTTGAATTATGGTTTTCTCAGGGTATATGCCCAGTAGTGGGATTTCTGGGTCGTATGGTAGTTATAGTTTTAGTTTTTTAAGGAACCTCCATACTGTTCTCCATAGTGGCTGTATCAATTAACATTCCCACCAACAGTGCAAGAGTGTTCCCTTTTCTCCACACCCTCTCCAGCATTTATTATTTGTAGATTTTTTGATGCTGGCCATTCTGACTGGTGTGAGGTGATACCTCATTGTAGTTCTGATTTGCATTTCTCTAATGATTAGTGATGTTGAGCATCCTTTCATGTGTTTGTTGGCCATCTGTATGTCTTCTTTGGAGAAATGTCTATTTAAGTCTTCTGCCCATTTTTGGATTGGGTTGTGTGTTTTTTTGATATCTAGCTGCATGAGCTGCTTGCATATTTTGGAGATTAATCCTTTATCAGTTGCTTCATTTGTAATTATTTTCTCCCATTCTGAGGGTTGCCTTTTCGCCTTGTTTATGGTTTCCTTCACTGTGCAAAAGCTTTGAAGTTTCATTAGGTCCCATTTGTATATTTTTGTTTCTATTTCCATTTCTCTAGGAGGTGGGTCAACAAGGCTCTTGCTGTGATTAATGTCGTAGAGTGTTCTGGCTATGTTTTCCTCCAAGATTTTTATAGTGTCTGGCCTTACATTTAGGTCTTTCATCCATTTTGAGTTTATTTTTGTTTATGGTGTTAGGAAGTGTTCTAATTTCATTCTTTTACATGTAGCTGTCCAGTTTTCCCAGCACCACTTATGGAAGAGGCTGTCTTTTCTGTATCTTATACTCTTGCCTCTTTTATCAAAAATAAGGTGACCATATGTGCATGGGTTTATCTCTGGGCTTTCTATCCTTTGATCCATTTGTTCCATTGATCTGTATTTCTGTTTTTGAGCCAGTACCATACTGTCTTGATTAATGTAGCTTTTTAGTATAGTCTGAAGTCAGGGAGCTTGATTCCTCCAGCTCCATTTTTCTTTCTCAACATTGCTGTGGCCATTCGGGGTCTTTTGTGTTTCCATACAAATTGTGAAATTTTTTGTTCTAGTTCTGTGAAAAATGCCATTGGTAGTTTGATAGGTGTTACATTGAATTTGTCGATAGCTTTGGGTAGTATAGTCATTTTCACAATATTGATTCTTCCAATCCAAGAACATGGTATATCTCTCCATCTGTTTGTATCAGGTTTAATGTCTTTCATCAGTGTCTTATGGTTTTCTGCATACAGGTCTTTTGTCTCCTTAGGTAGGTTTATTCCTAGGTATTTTGTTCTTTTTGTTACAGTGGTAAATGGGAGTATTTCCTTAATTTCTCATTCAGATTTTTCATCATTAGTGTATAGGAATGCAAGAGATTTCTGTGCATTAATTTTGTATCCTGCAACTTTACCAAATTCATTGATTAGCTCTAGTAGTCTTCTGGTGGCGTCTTTAGGATTCTCTATGTATAGTATCATGTTATCTGCAAGCAGTGACAGCTTTACTTCTTCTTTTCCGATTTGGATTCCTTTTATTCCTTTTTCTTCTCTGATTGCTGTGGCTAAAACTGCCAAAACTATGTTGAATAATAGCAGTGAGAGTGGGCAACCTTGTCTTGTTCCTGATCTTACTGGAAATGGTTTCAGTTTTTCACCATTGAGAACAATGTTGGCTGTGAGTTTGTCATATATGGCCTTTATTATGTTGAGGTAAGTTCCCTCTGTGCCTACTTTCTGGAGAGTTTTTATCATGAATGGGTGTTAAATTTTGTTGCAAGCTTTCTCTGCATTTATTGAGATGATCATATGGTTTTTATCCTTCAGTTTGTTAATATGGTGTATCACATTGATTGATTTGTGTATATTGAGGAATCCTTGTATTCCTGGGATAAACCCCACTTGATCATGGTGTATGATCCTTTTAATGTGCTGTTGGATTCTGTTTGCTAGTATTTTGTTGAGGATTTTTGCATTTGTGTTCATCAGTAATATTGGCCTGTAGTTTTCTTTCTTTGTGACACTTTTGTCTGGTTTTGGTATCAGGGTGATGATAGCCTTATAGAATGAGTTTGGGAGTGTTCCTCCCTCTGCTATATTTTGGAAGAGTTTGAGAAGGATAGGTGTCAGCTGTTCTCTAAATGTTTGATAGAATTTGCCTGTGAAGCTATCTGGTCCTGGGCTTTGGTTTGTTGGAAGATTTTTAATCATAGTCTCAATTTCAGTGCTTTTGATTGGTCTGTTTGTATTTTCTATTTCTTCCTGGTTCAGTCTCAGAAGGTTGTGCTTTTCCAAGAGTTAGTCCATTTCTTCCAGGGTGTCCATTTTATTGTCATATAGTTGCTTGTACTAATCTCTCATGATCTAGTCAAAATTCCTAGATAAAGCATTTTGTTATTTCAGTTGAGTTGAAGATATTCTGTAGTCATTTAAGAGAGCATTTGAAATGTGTCTTTTTTTTTTTTTTTAAAGACTACTTTTCATTTCTGAACATTCCCTCTTATATGAAGAAACGTGATCTCCTTCGGCAGCACTGTGGCTTGTAATATGGAAGGAAAGTGAGTTCCTTAATGTAGTTTGCATTCGACTAGGATACAGATTAGGAGTTCCCAGTGTTGATACCTTAACTCTGCCCTCTCCCCCGACCTCCTGTCTGCTCTCAGGCCCTGTCCTATCCACCTGCTTCCTCCTTGGCTTACCTAAAGTCAGAAGCTCTTACAAACATTGATTTGGGCTTGCAAATTCCCTTATTAGTAACGAATACTTTTGGATAGAGAAGCCACTTTGTTTTTTGATGTCCTTTTTTCTTTTCGTACTTTTAAATGACCCAGTGTAATGATTACATAATTAAGTTGAGACTGTAAAGTCCTGGAAGGCAGAATATTTATATGGTTTATTTGCATCTCTCAAGCTAGTATTTTCAAATAGTAATATTTGTTTACTAAATGGGTACAGTTACCACAGTCATCTAATTGAGAAGTGCTATATTATGTATGTCTGTAACAGATCTCAAGGTGAGAACTTTAGTCCTTCAAGGAAAGTTGTTAGAACCCTCTAGAGCAGTGATTCTCAATCTTTGGCGCTGTAGGAATCACCAGAGGTACTCGTTATAAAAGGCAGCTTCTGAGATCTCGCTGGTAGTGATTCTGATCGAGTGGATACGGGTCAGGACTCAGCAGTCTATTTAGAGCATTATTCCACTTGCTCCTCTGCTGGTAATCCTCTTACCACAGATGGAGAATCGCTGCTCTAGGGTCCTTTGTCTCAAAACCGTACTGTTATTAATGCTGTTTCAGTGCCTGCACTTACTGTTAGGGTAGGACCTGAGAATTGGTAAGCAGTTCAATAGCTTTCAGAACCTTATCTCCCCCCCGCTGTGTGTGTGTGTGTGTGTGTGTGTGTGCATGCATACACACAGAGTATCTGGTATTATGTTATCTGTGTTTCAGATATATTCCCAGTTCCTTCCACAAATTGAAACTCCTGTTTCTTCATCATCCGTAGCTAGGTGTCTCCAATAAAAACCAAGAGACTAATTTGAGGTGGGGTATGCGTGACTGGTGCGTGTTCCATGTGTTACCCCTTCCCAGAGTGCAGATTACAAAAGTCAGATGAGTAACTCTCATGGTGAAAATTCAGCTAAGAAGACAGATTTGGAGGACAGCGTGCAGGCAGAAATGACTGGGATCAAGGAATCGTTCTTTTTGGAACTATTCCAATCGTACACCTAGGGAAGCAAAATCACCCATATTTATAATGCTATATTATTAGTAAGTAAACCAAACCAAGATGGTAGCTTTTTCCGGTCAATAATGTATGCAACCATATATACAAATACGGAATCATGATGTTGTATGCCTGAAACTAATACAAGGTTATATGTCAATTATGTTTCAATCTAAGAAAGTAACAGATGCTGCAGCAACTCAGCTAATTGAGTCAAGCTCTCTGATTTTGGATGTGCCATGATTGTTTTATAGTGGATAGCATTTAGTTAACCTAGATGTTTCTGTGTCCTTTAAAATCGGTAGGTATGAGGGTGGAAGGGATTGTGGGAATCCTGGCTGGAACAAAACTGTCCTTAGGTTGATCATCAGTGAAGCTAAGTCATGGGGACATCGTGCTTAATTATACAGTTCTCTCTATGTTCCATGGGTTGGAGATATTTTTTAGTAAGACAGTAAATTAAAATACGGTTAAAGCTTCTCACTAAACTTGGTCCAGGTCTCCTTTTTGCTGTCTTGGAACTAGTCCCTCAGAAAAGGAGCATTCTCATACTCCCAGGGCCCAGCTCCTCTGCAGGCCAGGCTTACACACCGCAGAGCTGAGCACAGGAGGGGAAGACGTACTAGTGTTAGGAGAACATTTTGTTTTAAGTAGAGTGTATTAAGGCGGCGTTTTCCTCCCACATCTCTCATTTTAATTTGGACAGGAAAGGTCAAACCAAACTGATGTTTGGATGTTTGTTTCAGTCCTTGATGATGAGATTTCATGATGTCTCATGAATTGTTCATAGTTTTCAAAAGAGTTGAGCTTTTTAGTCTTTCTTTTGACTATTTATGAAAAAATATATTGTGTATATAACTAATAGTATAAATCATACATTTTATAGAAGAATAATTCCTAAGAGGTGCCCAAACGCTGCTGACTAGGAGCTATCTAAATTTCTTTTTGGCGTGGCATATTATAAATAAGATACCTGTGAACTTTCGAAAACGACTGGTATGGCTTTTTATACATGACCTTTGCAAGAGAGACTGTATATTTTTGGTCAAATATCCAGGATGCCCATTAATCGTCATGAACATATCTAGGCTGCTAGACCCTGTGAGGGCAGGAACATGTCTTCATTTGTCTTTTCTCCCCTGAAGCATCTTGAGGACAATATCACAGGGACCTTGACTACGTCAACAAATAAGGGCACAGTGGTTAAAAGAGATGCCACTTTACCATACTGTGATTAAGAAGATGACGCGCCTAGATTGTTTTAATCAGTCACTTGATAGGACAAGTATGTATTCTTTGAAATCAATCATTTTCATTGGGTTAGTGTGAAGTAATTCTAATATCTTTATCCTCAACATGGCTGTGTTGATCTTTTTACAAATATATTTGTAATTGGCCACATTGAAATTTGGTATTTTTAATAACATACAGTAATATCTAGTTCTTTGCATGGCAGTCTACCTAGCAAAATCAGGCAAGTCAGTTGATGATGATGGAATGACATAAAATGTTCAGTAAAAGAGTTAATGCAGGGCTTCTCCTGACGGTCCAGTGGTTAAGGCTCCGTGCTTCTGCTGCAGGGGGTGCAGGTTCGATCCTTGGTTGGTGAGCTAAGATCCTGCATGCCGCATGGCATGGCCGAAAAAACAAAAAGAGTTAATGCATGCGTTGCAAAATGTATTATTGTAAAATTAATCGTAAAAATAGGCTGCATTCAAATTTGCAGTTTTCTTCCCAAAGACTATTGTCTAAACGGTAATACATGCAGATTCAATATATTTAAAGAACTACACATGATGAAGAAACAGTGCTTCACAAGTGAAAGTTTGTTTTCTTATGAAATTCTCTTGGACCTCAGGAGTGTGTGAAGAGCAGTTATTCTAATCCCACATGGAAGGTGAACCACTGCCTATAGTTGAAGGAGAAAGAAGGGAGAAAAAGGTCTGAGAGTAGAGGTAGAAATGAGAGGCTTAGGGAAAAACTGGAAGAAAAAAGAGATGAGAAGCACCTTTGGAGGTAGAGGTTGTGGGTGGACTGTCAGGAATCCGACGATGATAATGGGTGCTCCCACAAGGGGAAGGCTCTAACGCAGATAAACCTCTAAAAATATTTTTTTACTGAGAGATGCTGGAATTTCTATTGTCTGAGATAGAGGAGTGAAATTGTCTTGATTTGTAGCAACCATGTTTTATCTTGCTGAATTTTCTATGCTTTGCATGGTACATCTTAATCTCTATATTATCATTTAGGACAATGCTTTTCCAACTGTGTGCATGAGAATCACTTAGGTAGTTTGTTAAAGCTGTGAAGGGGACCTGAGCATCTGATTTAAAATAGATGGCTGCAGTGCTAATCAACTGCAACTTTTTAGTAGGTGAATATTATCACACAAAATCCCAAGCAAAATCTCACTGTTCTTTATAAGCTCCTGGAGAGCCATGTATAGGAATACCAAAATGAAATAAGAACAAAAGCTTAATCATCATGTATACGTGGAGTTCCCTTGTAGGATTTTGCTTTCTACATGTTTGTGCTTACTTGTATCACAAACTCAGATAACAGCCTGCACACTTGGCTTCCTGGGACTTCAGTGTGTATGTCATCTATTGTTGACTTTTGCAATTTGAGTATTTTTAAGTGTACCTGAGTAAGTACCAGGACAGCCATAATCTCTGAGGATGCCATTGAGAGGGTTGATCTCAGGTGCACATTGACTACAAACCACTTGGGCTATTTTCTTTTTTCAAAACCTGTGTTGTATTCAAAAACAGAAACAAATTCTTCTTGCGACAAGTCCTTTCTCGGGGAGAACTGAACATGGGTGGTAGTCTGTCTAAATGTTGGTGAATTAGGAAGAGGAAAAGATGTGGTACCAATGGGTGAGAAATAAAAGACTCAGGCCCTGTTCCTGCATCTGCTTCTCAGCCCCCTCCCAGCCAAGCACTTCAGCTTTACCCACCTTGTGTTTTTCTCCGTTCTAAGTTAGGATGATCTATTTTTTTTTCTTTTGGTCTCGAAAGGTTGTGCAAGGAATACCAAATGGAAGTTCAACGTGTTTCTTATCTTGGAAGGAAGGTTCTGTCGCCTGTAGAATAATTAAAGTTGAATAAATTGAGCCATAATAATAAAAAGAAAAGCTAATATTTATGTGGAAGTTTTCCTTGAAGTCATTTTGGAGAAAAGTGAGAGATTAAGTTTCCCCAGAGATAGAATGCTATGCAGGTTTCTAATTATGAAGAAATAATAATTATAAAGAAATAGCAGGGACTTCCCTGGTGGCACAGTGGCTAAGAATCCACCCGCCAATGCAGGGGACACGGGTTCGAGCCCTGGTCTGGGAAGATCCCACATGCTGCGGAGCAGCTAAGCCCGTGCACCACAACTACTAGCCTGCGCTCTAGAGCCTGCGAGCCACAACAAAGAAGAAGCCACCGCAATGAGAAGCCCGTGCACTGTGCAAGGAAGAGTAGCTCCCAGTTGCCGCAACTAGAGAAAGCCTGCGCGCAGCAACAAAGACCCAACACAGCCAAAAGTAACTAATTTACTTAATTTAAAAAAAGAAATAGCAGAATACAACTAATTTTGCCTTGCTTGCTTTAACAACAGTTTGTTGGAGTTTATCTTCAGTTGGTAGCAACCAAATTGCTCAAAGCATCGGAAAGAGCTTCATTCATGATTCTCCATTAGAAATATAATAGCGTCTGCGGAGAGGTATGTTTGTTTAATACATGGAGAAGCAAAAGGAAATGTTTCTTAACGTCCCAGTACTTGTTTGACTTGTAAGCACTACTTGATATTGAGTTACTCAGGGCAGCTCTTGGGTTCAGTAGATGACTGGAGACTGGAGAGGACAGCCATAAAAGTTCCATGGTTCCATGTTGAACCTTGGTGGTGTCACTACTGGTCCCTTTCCAAATACTAAATCATTCATCAGGAGAAGCAAAGACTCATTTCTGTGGGCATTCATTCATTCATTCATTCAGTGTTGAGCTCCTTTATGTGCCAGTCACCATGCCCACCCTGGTCATGTAAATTAGGAGCAAGCAGTTTTGTTATTCTTGAAATCTGGGGACAGAAGGGGGGCCCAAGAAAAGAAAAAGAAAAATGAAACACTCACACACCAGGGATCTGTCCTTAATTCAGATTACATCAGCTATAAGAACACCTATTAAATGCCTTTTGGAATAGGGATTTGCAAAGACAAGTTAATTATTAAAGACGAGCCTCTGGAGTCTCCTAAAGAATTCATAACTAACGGTTGCCTCCTTGCTTGAGGCTTGCTGTCTTTTCATTCTTTGCCCCACTTCATGTTATAATTATATATAATTATATAATTTTTTTCTTCTCTTTCTTCTACGCTTTATACTGGAATTTGCGATAGGATTACAGAAATTTCCTCTCTAAGTACTAATAATTACCTCCAGTGCTTTTCACAGTACTTCATAAAAAGGCAGCTGTCATGTCATTGTTTGGTCTTGAGTCAGACTGTTGCCCTCTGCTTTTTGCCGGAGCCCTTGTGCACAATGAACAGTTGAGCGCTGCCCTCAAATTGCGACTAGCTGTCGTGAGTCATGGGTTCTGTATTATTTCAATGAGAACTTAAGCAAGAGGTCAAGTGGCGAATACTCTTCGAAGCATGGTTCTCAAACTGTGATACGTCTTCCAAGCATTTAGGGATCGTCATCATGCAGATGTTGATTTGGTATGTCTGGGTGGAGCCCAGGAATCTGCTTTTCAGCACACTCCCCGGTGATGTCAATCGTGCTGGTCCATGGACCACTCTTTCAGTAGTGAGGTTCTACAACCCTGACGTAAGTCTTAACTTGAGGGGTCTTAGTTTTATAGGATATTGACCTTGAAGTGTCACTATTGCTTTATAAAGCTTTGGGTGGAGCTGCTTAAAATTGCCCTGTCTGTATACGACAATGGCAACTTGCTGCTGATCTGAACATTTTACTACTGTGTGGACATTGTAGGAGATAGGGGTCTCTCTCTTTTACAAAAGAATGAGGATTTACAGGTTTATTTCCGCCCTCTGCTATTAATCTGAACTTTTGGAGAAGGCGTTGTTCAATTTCTCGGTTCCTTTTAAAGGTAGAGTTATCTACGTTTGTAAATGTCTTTGCTAACCCCTATAGAATTCATCTGATTCTGTGGTGATGTTTTAGAGTGATAAAGTCAGTTTGCATTAGGTATTACCTATATCTGTATCGGTCCGCCATCAATTCCATGTCGTATATAATAATTTTAAGTAGTAGTACTTAAAAACATCAAATCATGACATAAATTTGTCCTACATTTTAAAGTGTGTATTTATTAAGTGTAATTGAGAAACCATCTTTCACAGTAACTAATCAAAAAATAAAACTGATCATCAAATTTTTAAAGGAAAGCCTAAAATTAAACACTTTCCCTTACTGGTACCAGTTTTTACTCATCCTACAAATACGTATTTACTGCAGAAATTATGCCAGACACCAGGATAGTCTCTGGAGAGAGAACAGGTAACTAGTATTTTTATTATTCTTAATCATGCACTTTTAAATACAATGATCAAGAAAAAGTGCCTATGTTGAGGTATATAGAAATACATATCAATATAAATATTTTTTATGTATACATACATACACAGGACTCACGTATCAGGTAGTATATCTCTTACACTTTTCATATTGAAATTTTTTTCCTCTTTGTTTTGATAATAGCACTGTCTTCCTATTTCCAGTCTAATGGTCCCCTTCCATGTCCAGCATGGATACCTTTCATCAGCCAGAGTGTCTTCTGAAACTCTGACTCAGTCTGGCTCACACATTAAAAACAGTTATTTTCTCACATGGCTGCAAGTCCAAAAGAGGGACAGACTTCAGATCTGGTTGATACATTAATTCTAGGAGTTTCATTAGAGGTCAGGTTCTTTCCTCTCCTAAAACAAAGGAAAAATTTCCGTAAGTCTCCCGCCATATTTCTCTGTCCTTAATTGGGCCCATGTCTGTCCTAGTTCCTAGCAGGGGAAATTGAATGATCATGATTGACGTGTTCCGATCATTTCTGGTAAGGTAGAATGGATGTTGGGCAAGGTGGCCACTTCGCCAACTTTATTTTTATTTATTTATTTTTTATGTTTGTAACTAACATTGCAGATTCTTATTACACTGAATATAAGACCCAAAGGAGCAAAAATTCCTGTCTGTTTTGTTCTCTGATGAATCCCAAGTGCCTGGAGCAGAGCCTGGTATAGAACAAGCGCTCAATAAACATTTGTTGAATGAATTACATTTCAGCTTATAAATAACCAGTGAACATAGAAACATTGTCGGTTCACAATTCCACCCAATCCAAAGGAAAAGGCCATCACTTGAGCTCTGGACACTGCAAAGAATGGGGGAGATATTTCCAAAGCAGCTCCAACGACATTTCAGTTCAATCCAGACAACACGTTTCTGTGCTAATTGATGCCGTGCTGAGCAGAGGGTGATGCAGATGAAGGTGCTGCAATAGTCGACCTCACAGGGGACCATCCGCGGCCCCAGGTTAGTCCTCACAAATGCAGAGTCTCAGTACATTGAGTTCCGCAGAGCAAAGGAAGGCTTCTGAATTCTGACTGATCTTTAGATAATTTCTCACTCTCTCTAATGTGCAGAGCAGTCCTTATGGTTTCAAATTGTACGCCTAGTTTTTATCTGTTCTGCTTCCTCAGTCAGGGTAACAGGGACGTAGCTGATCAGAATGTCCAAAATCCACTAGGATAATCAAATGGGGGGGGTGAGGGAGGGTGGCGTTCGGCCATTTTGCCAACTTTAAAATGTTATATTCCCTAGGAATATAATATAATTCTTACTGCATCCTCTCTCTGTAGCTTGATCCACTCCCATGGCCTAGCTACCACCTTACGTGTGATGACAGTTCTCATGTCAATACATTCAATGTATTGTATTCAAATGTATTCAATGTATTGTATTCAAATCTTTTAGAATTTCACATCTGTGCATTCAATTTCTTCCTGGAAAACTCAAGTTGGGATTGCCAACAAAGTCCCAAATTCAAGATAATCCAAAATTGAGTTTATTATCTTGACCTAAAAATCCCAACTCCTCTACTCCCAACTTGTCAAGTCCTTTCAGCTAAAACCCCAGGCATCATCTTGGACCACTCAACCAGTCAGTAACCAAATTCTGTTGATTCTTCTTTTTTTCTTGGTCTGTTATCCTTCTCCTTTCTGTGTTTTTACTGCCTCAGTTGGGGCTCTTGCTGTTGCTGGTCATGAACATTATCTTTTAACGGTTTCTCCATCTCCACTCTTACCACTCTGCCTTGCAATTTCTTCTTCACATCTGCTAAGTCAACTTTCGAAAGTCATACCTGAACATGGTATTTCCCACGTAGAGTCAGCAGCTCCCCTTTGTCAAGGAAAATTCCTTACCATGACATACCGGGATCTTCCATATCCAAGCCTCATCTCATGCCCTGTCTTTCCCAGTATGCTCATCTGCAAAACTTGCATTTTCAGTCAGTTGGCTTTTCTTATTTCCCCGCCAAATGTGGAGTGCCCTTCCCGATAGTGCCTGTGTTTATGCTGTTTTATTTACTTATCTTTTATGTCTCAGCTCAATCAGTATCCGCTGTTGAAGACCTCACTACTCTTTGACTCCCTTCACATCCCCAGGGGAACTGAGGAGGGTATGGTGGTGGTGATAACTAGTATATATTATATTTCAGGCTTACTATGTGATAAACACTGTTCTAAGTGCCTTATTCATATTAAACCACACAAAAACTACCGATGAAGTAGGCACTGTTAAATTTGTATCTTGTTGATGAGGAAACTGAGGCACAGAGAGATGAAGCAACCTGCCTGTGGACTCAGAAGCGATGGGCAATGACCTGTGATTTGACCTTAGAGAGGCTGGCTCTTGGATCTGTGCTCTTTGGCATCACACCTTACAGTGTGTCAATCATGTGATCAGTCTTTTCTTGGGCATCATTGTACTTTGGATTTTTTTTTTCTTGTACTTCAAATATTTCACCGCACTGTGTTTTCTGTCTTACAGCCCCAACTCTACCAAAGTTTCCATGAAGGCTGGAGTAATTCTTATTCATATATGGTTCTAAACTCAGTAGGCACAGAGTGTTGGTGAGGTGAGAAAGGAGTGGAAAGAATGTTTGGTGTTGTATTTGTGGATAAACAAATGAGTCATATATTTCTCTCAGACACCTTAAAACTGTTACTCCACCTCGTGTTCACAGTAGCAGGGTTTTTGATTGAATCGTGTCTTTCAGAAAGAGGTCTTCCTGCATTTTGCAGAATCTGAAACTTAAGAACAGGTGATTTATTCAGGACACATAACCCAGGTTCCCTCACTGTATATGTTTCCTTATTAAATACAAATCAGTCTACAGAAAGACATACATGGATGTATGCAAAATGAATACATGCAAAGTTAATCTTAGTTCTATAAACCAGATCACTGGTGGCCTGAGTGGATGAAGTGGAGTCGATTGGAAACGGACAGGAAGGCACTTTCTTGGAGATGCTTTATGATTTGATTTTGGTGTATTTACATGGGTTTAGACAATTACCAAAACCTGTTAACCTGAATACCTAGAGTCTGTGCATTTTATTGGGTGTTAATCAGATCTGAGTTTTAAAATATTGTAGCAGGAGCTAGCAAGGGAAGGTGGGGATCAAGAGAAATTTCTTTTAATGTGGGAAAAATAACAGCAAGTTCGTATACTAGTAAAAATGATCCAGTTGAAGGAAATATATGGATGAATAAAATAGGATGGAGAATTAGTGAGGGAGGGAGAGGGAGAATGTTACTTGAGTAGGAGAGAGGCTGGGGTCAAGTGCACAAGTGATGGGACTACTTCAGGAAGGCCGTGGGTACAGCGGTGTCGGGGCAGGTGATGTAGTTGCAAATGATGGTGGACGGTTGGTTGTGGTGTTGCAAGTCTCCACAAGTCTTTTTTGATTTTTTTTTTTTTTTTTTTCCCCGGGAGAAATAGGAGGCCAGGACAATAGCTGATAGTGAGGGTAGCGGAGGAGGTGCAGGAGATCTGAGGAAGTGTAGAACAGTGGCCGTCAAACTGTATCTGAAGCATGTTAAAACAATTTTGCTGGGCCCGCCCCAGAGTTTCTGGTCCAGCAGGGCTGGGAAAGACCCTGAGAATGTGCCAAGAAGTTTGTAGACGATGCCGATCTGGACACGGTTCTAAGAACCACTGGTGTAGAGCTTGCATTTTTATTACCGAGACAGTCAGGCTTTGAATAATAAAATGGTTCAGCTAAGATGCTAGAACTGTGAGAAGTAGTCCAGGCTGCTGTCTCCAGCCCTGGGTTATCCTGAATGTCCTCTCTGACTGCAGTAAGGGAGAGCAGTGGAAAGCCATGGATGTTGGAGGTGAAGTAGGGGGCGGGCACTAGGAGGGAAACATAGGAGAAAGAAGCTGGGGTTACTAAAGCAACTCTGGCTCAGGTCACCTTGGTTGACTGTGCCCTGAGCCCTGATGAATAAATGTGGACAAGAAATTGTTTTGCCCTGATAAATACACACGAGGAGATCTTCGGATTATAGGAAGGCTTTGTTTTGTTTTCTACTGTAAAGGAGGCTTGCTCTTAGGCAGTACATTAATGGAGGTATGATCACATTTTTTAAAAGGTTGATACTTACTTCATTTGCAATCACATGTTTTCCTTCAGACCTAGTATGTATATTTCACAAATCATAAATACGATCACGGGAATATGATTGCAAAAATATTATCCATGAAATTAATATTTAAAGGCCTTTTAAAGTAGGTATAATCTATTGGAAAGCTATGGTGAAATGGGACTTGAACTCTAAATACAGTATACACATTCATAGACCTGTTAATTCTCAGGAAAAGTAGAAGGCAATGTGTTAAACATTAGCTGTGGCTTTTTTGTGTGACCATAGATGATTTTAATCTTTTTGTTTTTTTCATGCTTACAAAATGAGTTTAAGTTATTTTCATAGGTCATTTAAAAAACAAACTATTCATAATAGCGAATATAACATAATGTAATAACTAATAACATACAATTTTTGTTTAATGCACTGGCCTTGAGTCCTCAGTGCTTGGGATGTATCTATGATCAAGGAAAATGGCCCTGTCCTTTCAGAATTTATATTTTGGGGCATCAGTGATGAGACTCACTGCATCTTAGTGAAGCTACTGATACTATTGGATATTTCAGCACAGGTGCAAATTTATATTTTGGTTGGAAGTACTGTTATTCTAATTTATGTTGTTTGCCTCCTTTGGATTGTAAATTTCTTGATGATGGACGGTGGGCATTGTAGAAACTGTTATTTGTAATAAAAATGCTGTAATTTTGCCTTCAATAAATTAATACATCTGTTTGATCAGTATAAAAATAGAGTATATAGCATGCATTTTAGGTTGGAGTTTATTCATAGATAGGAGCAGAAATTCCCCAGAGTATAATATTGAATCATACCACATAGGATCAACTCTTTGATTTAAACAACTTAACAGCTTCCAGCATATGATGTATTAGGCTAATACGTAAATAAAGTCTTTTGTAAGAATTCTTCCTTCCTTAACACTGGGTTTAAAAATACATTTTTCGGCAATAAAAAGGTTGAAGAACATGCTGCATGCTGCAAGGAGCCTTGAAAAGTTAGGCTAAGGGAAAGAAGCCAGGCACAAAAGGCAAGCATTATGTCACTTAGATGAAATATCTAGACTAGGGAAATGTATAGGGACAGAAGGTAGGTTCCTGGTTGCCTAGGACAGGAGGCAGGAGCTGGAGCAGAGGGGTCCTTACTGATGGGTGTGGAGTTTCTATTGGGGGTGAAAATGTTCTAAAACTGTGGTGATGGTTGCGCAACTCTGAATACACTAAAACTATTGAATTGTACATTTTCAGTGGGTGAACTATATGGTACATGAGTCACACGCCAATAAAAGTGTTACAAAAATTGTTTCTTAAACATTTCTCTCTCTCTTAAGAGCTCTTCATCTGCTGGGTGGTGCATCTTCACCTTCCCTGGGTGACTGATTGAGGCACGACCACAGGCATCCACTCAAGGGTCCTTCCCCACTCACCTGCCCACTCCTCCCCCACGGCCTGTGCAAACTTGCCTGAGTGTTTATACTTTGAAGTGAAAGGGAACTTGGCCTCAGGGAGTTTCTTAAACAGAATCACTTTTGGGAAACTCTTTTTTTTTTTTTTTTTTTTTTTGCGGTACGCGGAACTCTCACTGTTGTGGCCTCTCCCGTTGCGGAGAACAGGCTCCGGACGCGCAGGCTCAGCGGCCATGGCCCATGGGCCCAGCTGCTCTGCTGCATGTGGGATCCTCCCGGACTGGGGCACGAACCCGTGTTCCGTGCATCGGCAGGCGGACTCTCAACCACTGAGCCACCAGGGAAGCCCTTGGGAAACATTTTAATTAGCTGATAGGCACAGAAAATCCAGACGGTATCTATCTCACATAATGAAGTAACTTTAAAACTTGTTCCTAAGTCTTCTACCCTCTGCCACACCTCTTCTTTTCCTGTACTTGACTTTCTTTGGGTGTAGTAGGAGAAGCACTCAAAAACTACATTCTTTTCCTAGGTATAATTTTTCTCGTCCCATATGAAAAAAATTTTGATGAGGTGCCCTGGGTTTTGAAAGGATAACCCAGGAACCAACAGGATCAGAATTATCTGGGTAACTTATTAAAAATGCAGAGCCCAGGGCTTCCCTGGTGGCGCAGTGGTTGAGAGTCCGCCTGCCCATGCAGGCCTGTGCTCCGCAACGGGAGAGGCCACAGCAGTGAGAAGCCCGCGTACCGCAAAAATAAAAATGCGGAGCCCAAGTCCAATTTGCAGAGATTCTTGGGGGTTACCAAATACGCTTTCTGAGTCAAAATTTCTTTGCTGACCACTGGAGATAATGCATTTTATGAAGTATTCCTTCTGTACTCTGATGGGTTTTTTTCTGCACTAAAATTTGAAAATCAATTTACTAAAGATCTGGCCCACCTATGATGCTCAACTTTTGTTCATGTCTTTCCTGTTTCGTTTGGTTTGTTCTTTCTGGGTATTAGGAAACTCCTTTGCTTTAGTGTTTGCTTCATGAAGACTTAGGCCAAAATGGTTATCTGAGAGGTTTGATTTACTTTTGAAGACTGCTTTAACATGTGTTAGTTTTTTTCTTTAATTTATTTCCTTTCTACTTCCTTCTTTCTCTTTTTTAATACAATATAATGGGTGACTCCAGGTGACGAACTAGATATTCTGGGCATCCCAGGATGAATTAAATACAGTTGATTATCTTCAAAAAACTTACAGTACAGATTTCTCATAACATAGTTTAGTTTTATCCCCCTCTAAAAAAAATTAGATCTTGAAGTTTCTTTTTTCTCTCCAGCTGTTTTAGAATGAATAATATATATGCATCATTAAATCTGGAAAAAAGGACCACAGCTTCTCAGCTTAAAAATTTAGTATAAGTAGCGTGGAATTTTAGCTTTAAAATTTTATTTTGTTTCGAAGACTATAATAATAAAAACTAGCATGTACCATGTAACTTTTAGAAATTAAGCCTATTTTGAAAAGCGTGTTTTAAAAATTGTATTACTGTGTTTGCCACAGAAAGTTGGAGATTTCTTTATGTTTGCATGAATAAGATCAATAAGAGAAGTTATTAGTTTCTTTCCATATATATTGTTGAAGAACATTTTCTTCTCAATCCCATGGCTTGGAGTCTTTAAGAAGAAAGTACTGACTGCAGATAGATTCCAGAGTAGAATCAGAAAAGTCTGAAATTCAAATATGCTTATAAGATTCAATCATACTCTTACTACTAATAACCAAAAATTTTAATTGGGGCTTAATATTTAAAACTGATAAGCAACGCTTCTTCACTATTCTTTTTATTAGAGTGTGAGAATTAATTAATCTTCCTATTGCATGTGTTGATATCATGGTCAGGGAATTCCTGTTCAGAGATCCTGCTTCTAGTGTGTGGGTAAAGCTTTCACCAGTTTGTACACCTGGAGCGTCAGCCTGTAAGATATTATATTCCATTCTTTTTGAGTTAAGTTTTCTTTTTCAATCTCTGAGTAGGTATCTTTCTTCAAGAGCCCCCTCCTGTTTCACTGGTTTCCTTTCTCTTTTCTGCCTCATGTTACCCACTCAATTCTACTTCTTCCTATATCCTCTCTTAATTATAACTTTGCGAATCCCTTCCCATTTTAGTGTCTAGAAAGTATTTAAGTGTGTTACTTGAAATTTACAGCTGCTTCAGATGGAATATTCTCAATGTGCCAGTTATGCACATATTTTCCATGCCCTCCTGTGTTATTGTTACTCTTCCAACAAACATAAGTCAAGAACGCCGGACACTGTTCTGAATGCCGGAGATACACCGTGAATCAGAAAGCCACAGGCTCTGCCCCAACAGCTCACAGAGCTAATTACAAATCAGTACAGCAAATGCACAGATTGATTAACAGGGAACGCTGGGTGGGGACACCTCACTCACCCTGGGAGAGCTGTGCTCACAGGTGATCTATCAGCAACATCTTCCCTATCCGCCTGTCTCCCTCCGTTTCCCCCAGAGATCTCATGTCCTTTGTTGGTGTCCCTAAAAGCCCCTTAAACAAGTCTGTCACAGAACTAAGCACATTGTTAACTCTTCCCCGGGGATAATCCCATCCACGTGACTGGGATATAACTCCAAGACTCCCTGCCTGTTTGCATGGCTCCATCCACATCCGATGAGAAGGGCCAGAAATAGACTGCTCTTTGCTGCTCTATCAGTCAGACTTGGTGAGACCTGGAGCTGTCCTAAAATTGGAGGTGTTATAAGCTGTGGTGAGCACTGGGTTCCTGAACAGGTGTAGCCATGGGAGAGACAGATTTCAGCTTCTGGGATGTTAGAACTGAAGGAGACGTCGGTGGCATGTAATAGAATCCAGTCATAGTACAGATGATGAAACTGGGACTCGAGCACTGAATGACTTGCCTGAATTTACGTAGTAAAAGTTACAGCCAGTATGATTACTTACATCTTCTAATTCTTCATTTATTCTGCTTCTTTCTACCATACTGCTTCTTTGAAATTAATAGTTTATTATTTTTTTGGTAATTCTCATGGGTTCTATTACCAGATTTAATGATATCAATGATATAGTTAAGTTTCATTTTTACAAGTGTGAAAACATAGACACATGTGTATACATATATATATGTATAATTTCAAAATCATTATTTTACTCGATATAATGATAAGGGAAAAGTAACATTGGGGTCATTTCAAATTCATTGTATAACCATGTAGTAATTTCTCAAAAGCTTAACTTAGAAATTGGAAATTCTCAATTCCATGGCTCACTGTGTGATAGTTGGAAGTTGCTTGAATTTTATGTTTTTATTTGCACAGTAGTAATACTGAATCTGTCATCAGGGGAAAAGAAGTACTTCCAATGAATTAAATGTTCCTGTCTTTCCTTTATGTGTGTTACCTAAGCCTTTATTTAATTCTCCCTGTTAATGAACAGCCTAGACTTCTGTTAAGAGCATAATGTAGTGAACCACTCTCACCTGTCATTCAGTTATCAGTTCATTGCCACTCTAGGTTTGTTTGTCTCCTCCATCGCTATTTATTTATTTGTTGTTGCTGGAATTCTTTAAAGGAAACCCCAAACATCCTATTATTTCATCCATAAATACTTTTGTATGTATCTCTAATAGATACAGACTTATAATATTTTTTTAAAAACCATTATTGCATATAAAAATAATCCTTTGAAATCACCTAACACCTGTCTACTCAAATTTGGCCATTTGGAAGAGCCAAGATTTGAATCCTGAATCCTCTAGGCTGGCTCCCCGCCTTTTGTTAACTAACCTGATATGATAAAACTTCACTTGCACTGTGTCCTTTGCTTTGTAAGCGTGGCCATCACACACATTGCCTGTAGTGGTTTCTCATTATTCTCTGTCCTCCCCACTGACTTGTAGATTTCCTTGTGCTCTCGATTCTCTGAATTTGCCCATATTATATCTCTGAATGCCTCATAGATTTTTAATACCTCTCTACCTTCCACCATTGGTGGTGGTAAGTTTTAGCAATACTTTATTATTGCTTATTTGGGATGTTAGTTTAATAAGAAGAAAAGACCTCTCTAAATGCATGCAGGTGGATAAGGAGGTAAAAGTTCAGGGTCTTCCAGTTAGCTTTACTCTTTTTAACAGAATGAACTTGGGCAAGTTTCTTAGTCACTTTGAATTTCTATCTGTAAAATGTAGTCAGTCCTGGACATAATTTTGTCCCACTATATTTATCTTTCACAAGGGTAGCCTAGCCCTCTTTGGCCTAAACCCTGGCATAAATAATTACACGTTCTCTCCTTGTCTTCTCCACAGTTCTTGGTCATTGGAATAGACAGAGCTTGCAGAGTGTGCAGTTGACTTGGGTCCATGGTTAGAAGGTCTCCACAACAGTTTCTGGGGGCTGGAGGGAGAGATCAACAGAAAAGCATATACACTTGAAAAACTATTACTTCACTAAAAGCAGAAGCATAGCAGAATACAGTTTTATTTTCAAATTGCTGTGTCTTTGATATAAAAACAAAGAAAAAGAGAAAAAATCAGTTAACTTTTGTAAACATACAAAAAGAACTGAAAGGAGTCCATTGGATCAAAGCTTTGTTGCATTCTCTCTCACCATGAAGAAAATCATCGATGAAGAAACATGAGTGTGAAAACAGGAGGAAATGGCAGGAAGTGGAAAATGACATACTGTTTACTGACCTACACATTAGATAGCTATATATTTGGTGAAGATTACATGGGGTATGACATGTAAAATATTTTGCAAGTGTTAGGTATTTCCATTACTTTCAGAATTAACTTTTAACGAGAGAGATATTATAGGCAGAAATCACTTTGCTTACTCTGAACCCTGATTTTTTTTCCCTACCTTACCCCCAGGAAAAATGACATTTTAGGGTGATTGAAAGCCTGGGCCCTGGAGTCAACGCGACCTTGTTTCAAATCCCAGCTCTGTCACTGACATTTCTCTTGGGATGAACAAACTTCAGCAAATTTCCTTTATTCATCTACAGAATAGAAAAATACTTCTTACAAATTGTTACAAGAATTAAACAAGGCAATGGGCCTAACAGGTTCGCACTGACACATACGTGATAAACCCTAGAAGGCTGTTGCTTTCTCCTTGATAACTCAGAATTCGGTATAATCCTGTGATTCGTTCCCTAATTTTTCTCAGTTCACAGATTTTTTTTCTGTTATGTATGTGTTACATTGTGGGCTTTCTTTCCCCCTTAGGATCAGTCTATTATCTTGACTAAAATTTTAATTATTTTAATTTTTATTTCTCTTTAGTAAGTGAAACATCTTAGATGTTGATAGAGGGTAGTTGTGGTTCTTTTGATTCAGCTTCTGAGAACACTTGGAAATCTGATGGAGATTTTATTTTGAGATGGTTGGGGATCAGATGTGAAGGAAAGACTGGGAATACTTGTGGCTGGGGAATTAGGAGATCTGGGTTCTGACGGAAACCAATTCCCTGACCTCCCTTGCTAAATTGGTCGGGACGCCTGCGTCCTCTGTTTGAAGGAGGGCTTTGGAATAGGTGATGGTGCAGACGCTTTGCATTTCAACATACTGTGACTATCATTGGGCAGGTAGCACTTTGCCATTTGAGCCTCAGAGAGAGCAAGACAGGAGCAAGGCTTATGGGTGGGAGCTGGGAATTCGGGAACAACAGGAGATGACAGAAGGTATTACTTGTCAGAATGAAGGGAGCAATATGAGGAGTGGGAGGAAAGAAGAGAATTAAAGAACAGAAAGGGGGGAGCAGTGCCAGAACTTCAGTCTGACTTATTTTTTAAGCAATGCCAGGATTTCATAGCAACGTCCACTACTGCTTCTGGTAAATATACTTTTTTAAGGGAATCTCTTTCAGTGAGTGTGTACTCTCAACCCCAATTCTCAGGAAGATCTAAATCTTTGCTACTTATTGGAGATAAAGACAGTATGTTTGGTGTTGGTGCTAGTTGGCAAGCGGAAGTACGATGTGATGGTTTTTGCTCTCAGGTTTAATAGATTCAAATGTGTGATTTGTGTTCGTAGCCAATAGGGACCATGGAATTTCACTCAAAAGCCAAGCAGCAGAATGTAAGGCATGACTAAGCCTTGAAGGGCCTGATGTTTGATGGGCATTGTTGGCAAAGTCCCCTTATACGGCACCAGTCTATGAAAAGAGATACTTAAATGGGAAGGTCTCTACCTCTTTGCGGCTCTTCAGTTTTCTATTGTTGCCTTGTAATAAGGAAATATATTTCACTTGATGACCTTGAAAAATATTTAGCTGACGTATAATTTTGTGATTTGATCCTTTGGTTTCTAAAACCCTCAAAACCCGGAAATGAAGCTGTCAGTACATCTCCTCAATACACACTTTGTTTAAGGAGGAAAAATCATTCAGTTCCCATGATCAGTTTTTATTATTTGAATTTCAATCACTTCCTGGTACAACCAATCACAGTTTTAGTTCAACTTGTTAAAAATTGGTGAATTAAATAACATCTTGGAAATGGCTTTAGTTGCGTGTGTCTAGAGATATTTGGTTACTACAGGTAAGAGAGTGGTTTGGGAACAGCTGCATTTTCTAAAAATTATCAACAATATTGATGCTAATAAAAACAACCACCATTTTCACGAGCCAAGGACAGTATTATGTACTTTTCATGTGCTACCCTATTCAGACTTCCTAACCATCCTACAAGATAGGTATAATAATTCTTATTTTTATAAATGAGGAAATTAAGTTTCAGAGAGGTTCTTCTGACCCTAACCCAGGCCTTCTGACCCTAAAGCCTGTGCTCTTAACCACTAACATGTTGACATTTCATTTCTGTGATGTGTGTTAATGAAATATATTTATCAAATTTTGCTTTTTTTTTTTAAACAAGAGTGGTTCCGTCAATGACTCTGATTAGCTGAAAAACATCATTTTCTCCTCTCACTTTCTTATACTTATTAGACTAACAAAATTATTTGTCAAGGTGAATTAAGGTATCAAAGACTTATATTCTGGTACGGTGTTCCCACATTCTCAACTGATGTGATCGTATTGTTAAAAATGATCTGTATCTATTTGAAAGAAGTACCACAGATTTCATCGTCAATTGTCTTTAAGTATTGCTGTCAGAGTTGAAATGTAGAGCTATACTGGTAATTTCACATCGTGCCATTACTTACTCTTCATTCCGTTTGGTTTTTATTTTTATCGTTGTATAGAATCCTCTACCATATAACCCACTATAGAGCTCCAGAATTTTTTTGAGCGTGACTGAAAATGTTTGACTCTTATGAAGAGAATCAAAGTATGGGGAATGCCTTTTTAAAAAGTTTTTAATTTGAACTTTTAATAAGTCCATGAAAAGGACCCCATTTGGTCAGACTAATAACCTACCCGGATTCGTTTGCTCAAAATGTTGATTGTTGGCTGTTTCACAGAGGACTCTTTGGAAAAATCTGTCCTGAATGTTATGTCCCAGTAGAGAAGCTGAAATTTTGGGGGATTAATGATGAATTCATTCTCCCCCATCCTTTTCCCCAAATGAAGATGGTCTCTCTTTTCTCATTGAAAGAACATCTTATTTAGTGGGTATTGGTAATTGACTTCTTACATAATTATCAAGTATGAATTTTACACTTTCCAAGCTTACCTGCCTTCATGTTATCCCAGGATGTCCTTCCTCTGGGATAGTTACAGATTCCATGAAGTTGCTTCAACTTGTCTATTTGCAACCTCTTTTTAAATCTTACTGCTTGTGCACTATAGAAAGAATGGGGACATACACTTCAAGTTCCCTAAATGGTTTTCAGAATGACGCTACCATCTTTTTTTGCTTACCTATTTTCTCTGTCATTTTGACGTTTAATGTGGGAGTTTCCTGAGCTCTCTGAAAGCTCTCAACATATATGAATTTTTTTCAGATTGAAGCAACCAAACCGGAACCAGTATTCAATCTTACTGCTCTGGTTGGTTGCAATAGCCCTGGAGTAGCACTTGGTATTTTCTGCTATTCTTCATTCTCCTCCGTGTATGTGTGTACTTAAATTTTGCTTTGCATTCACCTGCACTTTGTGTCCCAAGATCTCTTTTTCTCCCTTCAGAAGTTAAAACGTAATTCAGGACCTAATAATATAGAAAAATGGTTTCTGTGACTGTTGGACTTACTTTCCTTGTTGCACTTTGCTGCTCATTCTGTATAATTCGGGAATTTGGCCTTGTAAGGCCAAAGACCTTACTCCAATTTGGCCTTGTAAGGCCAAGACCTTATTCCAGGTCCAATTGAATATAAGTTTCTTTCCTTTTTTCAAACAGAAATTGGCCATTCCCCTTATGCTTCTCATTTGTTGCCATACTTATTCCCTGCCAGTTAAATCCTGTAATTATGAAGTCTCCAGGGGAAAAGTTTATTTTTATTTTCAAAGACGGTAGCATCAAAGGCCCTCTGTTACCCACCCAATCCACACTTCCCATTCTTAAAATTAAAATGTGTATTTTAACTAGTAATTTTCTGTGACATGCAGAATTACGGTATTGTTTTATAAAGGGGGCTCACTTGGAGAGTAAAGTGACCTTTTTTCGTGAGTGTTCTAAAAGATTGCTTGCAGGCCTGATTGCCTTGAGTGTGCTACCTGTAGCGGTCTTGAAGCTGAAAGATGCTCATCAACAATCTCTCATATAAGCTTAGGAGAAGAAATATTCTATCCATTCACGGTAGTAAGTTTTCAACTAGAGTTGGAAAACACATAGCTGTAGGTTTTCTTTTTTTTTACTGAAGTGTAGTTGATTTACAATGTTATATTAGCTTCAGGTGTACAGCATAGTAATTCAATATTTTTATAGGTTATACTCCACTTAAAGTTACAAAACATTGGCTCTATTCCCTGTGCTGTGCGATATATCTTTGTAGCTTATTTATTTTAATATATAGTAGTTTCTACCTCTTAATTCCCTGTGCCTATCTTGCCCCTCTGCCCTTCTTCTCCTCTCATGTATCTACTAGTTTATTTTCTGTATCTGAGAGTCTGTTTGTGTTTTGTTATATTCATTTGTTGTTGTCTTTTTTAGATTCCACATATAGGTGATATACAGTATTTGTCTTTCTCTGACTTACTTCACTTAGCATAATGCCCTCCAGGTTCATCCATGTTGTTGCAAAGAGCAAAATTTCATTCTTTGTTATGGCTGAGTAACATTGCAGTGTGTGTGTGTCTCTTTCTCCATTTATCTGTTGATAGACACTTAGGTAACTTCCATGTCTCAGCTATGATTGTTATTTTTCATTTTGTATTCATACTCTAATGTTTAAGTGAGGACCTCATTTTACAGATGAAAGAACTGAGTCTCCAGAGATACATTGACTGGGTCAGGTTGATACAGCCTGTAAATAACAGAGCCAGGATTCAAATCCAGACTTTTGCATATAAATGTAGTATTCTCACCATTAAAGTAGAGCTCTGATTTTGGAAATTGCCCCCATTAACTTCATCAAGAGCATATGGTGGGCTTCCCTGGTGGCGCAGTGGTTGAGAGTCCGCCTGCCGATGCAGGGAACACGGGTTCGTACCCTGGTCCGGGAAGATCCCACATACCGCGGAGCAGCTGGGCCCATAAGCCATGGCCGCTGAGCCTGCGCTTCCGGATCCTGTGCTCCGCAACGGGAGAGGCCACAACAGTGAGAGGCCGGCATAACGCAAAAAAAAAAAAAAAAAAAGAGCATATGGTGAGTGTCTACATATAATTTTTGGCATTGCATAAGATAGTTTAAAATAGCAGAGTAACTACCCTTAGGAGCTTGTAGTTTTATATAAAGTCCTTTGTTAGTTGGGGCAAAACTTTTTATTGTTTCTTGAACAAGAAGAAATCATTTAAAGAAGAATGTTATAATCAGCTATGCCTAGAGAAATTACATTACTGCTTATCTCCTAAATATACAATTTACGTTATCAACTCGTGTGTGGGCTGTCATACATTCGGAATGTAGATGGGTCTTAAAGTTACTGCTTTTGTTCCTTCACGTGTACTACCTCCTTCCCTCTTCATCATGAAGACTCTTCTGGAGAGCACATTTAAGACTCTGCGTTCTTTTTCTTTCCTCCATTCAACTCCTTTTTAGAATGCTTAATTTCATTCTGAGATCCTCGTTACCAAATTCATAACAAACTTCTAAGTATCCTATTCCTTCTCTTAGCTTCTGGCCTCACAACTGAAGACAAAATATTAACACAACAACAACAAACTGTGAAGATATGGAGTCCTATTTGTTTTTTTTAATTGAAAAATTTCCTTTTAGTACTTGTCCTCTCTGCACATCGGTCAGAGATGATACGTTTGGGGTTATGAATGCTTACTTTGATTTTTTATTTTTTTATTTTTTTACAAGGATGCTTACTTTTAAAGTGCCTCCTTTTAGGTTGAGCTGGAGTATCTCCTGGCATGCTGTGCTTCGGTGCTCCTTGACTACTATGGAACTAGATTTTTTAAAAAAGCAATTGCATGCCGTAAGGCCAAAGTAAATGTGGTGGCAAGACGGACAGATGCACTGGTGTGATACGGTCGGTCTTTGAGGTGGGCTCTTTACTTAGTCAGAATGCGTCTGTGTATAATTGGGATTGATGGCTTACTTTTTCTTTCTTTGATGAGAAAAAACATCATTTTAAACTTGATGACTGGGTTTTGTTAACAAAGCTAATAGACTACTTCAAAATTAAACTATATAGTCTCCTTGTGAAAAACAGTTTTTCAGATGCATTTGTTTGGGCCAGGAAAAATGTATAACATAGAAATATACTTTCTGTCTTGAATAGGTAAAATCTGAGTTCTATCAGTTTTGAAATAGAACTAAAACATGTTTGTAGAGCTGATGTAACAAACAGAAGCCAAAATTTATGGACACAGTAAACGGGGAATGCATTTGTTGTCTACAGTTGGTTACCATAGTTACAGGGTGATGATTTTCAATTGGCTTTATATGAAATGCAGAGATGGTAACGGTTGTCTTGTCATGGTTTATCCCACATGTGTTTTTCCAGTAAGGATTAGGGTTGGTAGATTGGGTTATCAGTGGGTCCATTTGCCTTTATTTAAAAAAAAGCTGAGGTTTGTATTCAAGGTTTCTTTTTCATTCCGCATTAGTATATAGTGGTATGTGTGTTTAAATATTTTTGAATGAGTCAATGCTGCCATCAAGCTTTATGAATTTTTAATTTGAATTTCTAATTGGATTTGAATGGTAGCTCCTGAATGGCACATATAATTTCAGTAGGTAAGTCAATGAAGGTTTGGGGTTATTTAGCAAAATAATATTGACATTATACAAGTACATATGTATAATACATGTGTGTGTATGTATATATATATATATATATATGATTTCTCGTCTAGTTATAAAAACCTTAGAGAAAAAAATTTAAATGCAGAAAAAGAAAAAGAAAGCAAAAATCTCTCATATTCCCCCTTTTAGAAATATAGCTACTAATCACATAGTAGTGTATATGTGCTAAAAAAGCATACACACACAAGTGTGTTTCTTTCAAAACGAGCATGGAATATTTTAAAATAGTGCAATTGTATGCATAATAATTAGATTTTAGGTTCACACTGGAAAACCCCCGAAAAGCCCACAGAGCCTCTCATTAAGTCATATTCTTTCTTAACCAGAAGAAAAATTCAGGGCTAAGTCCTTTGAAAGCCCATAATTGCTGGAGGCCAAATTATGAACACAGATCCTGAAATTGTCCAGCCTTACTATTCTACTGCACATCCCTGAAGGTTCTAATATAAAGCTGGGCAATGTGTGTTGCATTTGATCACACCTGCTGCTCCTGTCACTGACTCTCCTGCTTTCAGAGAGAAGCAAAGCCACACTGAGTCTTGAGTCCCCTCTTTCTTATTTTTTTTTATTTTTAATTTTTTTGGGCTGCACCCTGTGGCTCGTAGGATCTTAGTTCCCTGACCAAGGATTGAACCAGAGTCCCCACAGTGAGAGTGCCGAGTCCTAACCACTGGACCGCCAGGGGCTTCCCAGATCCCCTCTTTCTTGTTGGCTGCCTTTTCTTTGGAGTGACGTTAACAGTCGAAAGGAAATTTGGCCCTCCTCTGCCATTAGAACCCCCAAAAGGTCTCTAACTCTGTGTATGCTTGGGGGTCCAGGGGAGCACTGTCTGCATAAAGAAGTCTGCACATTGCCCTCCTCTCTGGGTACGTATTCGCCTCCCTTTCCTGCATTCCCCAAACTTTTTGGAAAAACTCCTAAAGGACAGTGAATTGATAGCCATCACAAACTGTAGCAAGCTTGAAATTCCATTGGAAACTTTGGAAAAATTTCCTCTTATTTTGGAAATTCATGTAAACTTGGCCTTTTATTTTTTTAATTTTTATTGGAGTATATTTGATTTACCATGTTAGTTCCTGCTGTACAGCAAAGCAATTCAATTATACATATACATATGTCCACTCTTTTTTTAGATTTTTTTCCCATATAGGTCATTACACAGTATTGAGAAAAGTTCCCTGTACTATACTGGCCTTCTGTTCTTTTTTTTTTTTTTTGAAGTTCATACTCTTCAATTTTTGAAAAATTTTATTGGAGTATAGTTGATTTACAATGTTGTATTACTTTCTGGTGTACAGCAAAGTAATTCAGTTATACATAATACATATATTCATTCTTTTTCAGATTCTCTTCTCATATAGGTTATCACAGAATATTGAGTAGAGTTCCCTGTGCTATACAGTAGGTCCTTGTTGGTTGTCTGTTGGCCTTCTATTCTATCATAAGACAGCATTTGTTTTGATCAAAGGGTAGTGGGTCAAGCCATTACCACCCACTCCTCCCTAGGTTGTTAAAAGGCACTCCTGGAAGATATCCACGGTTTTCCATAGGTTTTCATCTTCCAACCTTCTCACCTCCAGCATGTGTCCATGAGGCTAAGAATCCTCTGAAGTCATTTGTTCAGCGAAGCACATCACCCAGTGTTCCTACATGAACGCGATGGAAGGTGGTGCCTTTCTCAAGGGGACCTTCACCCTCACCTTATTGTTAGTTTTGTCATAAGATCACACTGGAGACGGGCATGACTGCCTCAGTGTTTTCTAAATCATCTTAGTAAATAGAAAACGCTGAAGTTGTTATATTTGTGTATTTGAATATAGAATTAATATGTAGACAAGGAATACTTAGGTTTCTGGAAATTTTGAAGGATTGGAAAGAAGATTTGCATCTGTTTTTACTTAAAAAATTTTTTTATTGACGTATAGTTGATTTACAGTGTTGTGTTACTTTCTGGTCTATAGCAAAGTGATTCAGTTACATGTGTGATTCTTCTTACGTGTAAGTAAGAAGTTATAAGTGGTTCTTCTTCTTCATACTCTTTTCCATTATGATTTATTACAAGATATTGAATATAGTTCCCAGTGCTATACAGTAGGACCTTGTTGTTTATCTATTTTATATATAGTAGTTTTATATCCTGTTTTTTAAAATGAATAAATACAGGCTCTTACTGTAGATGTTTGTAAAAATGTAGAACATAGAAATATGAAGAGAAAATCAGTCACTCAGATAAAAATCACTTTTTTTAGGCATTTCCTTCCAGTATTTTTTTCCACTCAGATATGAGTGTGAATGTTTGTGGGTGAATGTAGACGTGTCTGTGGGTATTTACAAACTGGGAATCGTGTATTACATCCAATTTTGTATCCTGCTCTTTTTATTTGATATTGTGAGCATTTGTTGGTATCATTCAGTATTCTTAAGTTGTCGTAAAAATATTCTCAGTTGTGCACTCTATTACTTGTACATTAGATCATACCTACCTTAATATGTGTGTGGGGAGGGGGTGGGGACATCGTGGAAGGTAGGTTCTCGGTTTGGTAAATGGTTATCGCTCCTGTCATCAGGGTTTTCAAGGTGCTCTCCAGAAGCTCCACAGGCACAGTGTGGAAGGGAAAAGGCTCTCACCAGCAGTGAGTGTGCAAATGTGGGGTAAATTAAAAACCTCAGTTTTTCTCGGTGATGCTGAGTTATTCGTTGACCACACACTTCTTGAGTTTCCACCATGTGCCAGGGAATGTATGCGCGTCAGGGAAAGAGGAAGACGTGGTTCCATCCTCGGGAATGTGCAGTCGTAGGAGTGAATCTCTGCTCAAAGTAGCAGTGCTGATCCTTAAGACGTGAGTGAGTATTTCAGGGGGAGAAATATTCATTGGTCTGATACGTTTGCAAAATGCTGCAACTCTATCTCACTCTTACAGACTCATAGAGCTTACTAAGTCTCAAAAAAAGTCTTGCAGAAAAAAAAAATTAGTTTTATTAAATCAAGTATTTCCTGAATTTATCACCAAAATATTTACCCCAACACACTAGGATTCTCCCAAATTCTCCTAACCAATACCGTGAATTATTTAGCGCCACAGAATTTTTATTGTTTTTGTATATTTACGAAACATTTCAGGTTTAAATTTAGGTCGGAGGTGGGATTGTTACTGGAAAAATCAATGTGGTGATATAAATTACCAGTGGACACGGTCCCTTGTCTTGAGTTAGTCTCAAATAACAGCCTAAGGACATCAATGCCAACACTTCATCCTGAGATTTCAGTACTGCTTCATAATTGTGAAGAAGATTGCAGTGGCGCTTAGCCATGTACGTCTGCTTACAGACAGTTCAATTAGCCTCTGCCTTGAACCCCTGAAGACCTCTCTTTCCAAGTCCATTATTTGACATCTGTCAGAGCATGACTTGAAATGCTAAATTAGAAGCCGCTTGATCTGGTAAGATCTTGCCTCCTTCTCTAAAAGTGTTTCTATTCGGGTTCTCTGAAATACATTCTGAGAATGCAAGGGCTTTCTCTGATGACTCCTTATCGAATATTAGTGATATTTTAAATCTGCTCTGCTCTTGGCTCCTACTTGTAACTCTTGGGAACCTTTATTAACAGTACAGCAAGCATCCAGTCTCCAGTGGTGGCACCGTTAAATGAAAGCAGTTTTGACGGGTGTTGATAATTCATATTTCCATCTCAGATGACTTATTATTTGGGGTCCGTAGTGTTTTCTGGCACAGGCATACCTCAGAGATACTGTAGGTTTGGTTCCAGACCACCACCATAAAGCGAATTTCTCAGTAAAACTAGTCATGTGAATTTTGCTCAGTGCATTTAAAGTTACGTTTTCACTATACTGTAGTCTGTTTAGTGTGCAATAACATGATGTCTTCAACAACATACATACCTTAATTAAAAATAATGCTACTTCAATTAAAATACTATTGGAAAAAGGGTGCGTATAGAGTTGCTTGATGCAATGTTGCCACAAACCTTCAATTTATAAGAAGTGCAATAAAGCAGAGCACAATAAAATGAGGTACGCGTGTACAGTGTTTCTGAAATGTATCCTCTTGTCAGTCTATGGGGAAAAATGTATATTAAGGCATAGAAAGTATGGGAAAATTGGTAGTTTTTTATCGTATCGCTGGGAGTTTTAAATTATCCTAATGTTGTCAGAAGGCAAGTTGACAATTTTTTCAGTAGTTAAAATATCTTTAATCTTTGAACAATTTAACTGCTAGGAATTTATCCAGTTAAAATCCTCATAAAAAGAAGCTCCCAAGGTAATGTACAAGGATAGTCATTTCAGCTTTGTCTTCCTGTAAGGTATTAAATGAATGTCATTACATCCATGTAATTGAATACCAGGCAGCCATTAAAACGTATAAACATATCTGCATGGGAAGATCTCTAACGTGTAATAATAAGTTGATAAAAGCAAAACGCCAAGAGGCTTATACAGAATGGTACCTCTTATTTAAAATGAACGCTAACAAAAACTGTTAAACTTTTGTAACACAAACGCACAAATACACACGTGTGTATATGTATGTATATAGGATTTTTTCCCAAGGACTATGCACAAGTTTTGTTTACTTTAGGCATAGGGGCTTACTAGCTTGTATTTTGCCTTTTATATTTTTTTGTATTTGAAATTCCTAACATTTCATTTTTTTTTTTGTCAATGGGGTTATCTGTATGATTTTTTTTCTAATATTAAATGAGATAACACATGTTAAAAAAAAAAGCCTAGAGCAGTATTCCATTGATATTTCAATATGATTTTGAAAAAATCAGTGTCATTCAGAAATAGTAGTAAGGGCCGGGGCTTCCCTGGTGGCGCAGTGATTGAGAGTCCACCTGCCGATGCAGGGGACACGGGTTCGTGCCGCGGTCCGGGAAGATCCCACATGCCGCAGAGCGGCTGGGCCCGTGAGCCATGGCCGCTGAGCCTGCGCGTCCGGAGCCTGTGCTCCGCAACGTGAGAGGCCGCAATGGTGAGAGGCCCGCGTACCGCAAAAAAAAAAAAAAAAAAAGAAAGAAAGAAATAGTAAGGGCCAGAGGAGATGAAACGTAATATACCATGGAGAGTGAGAGGAGTGGAAACCAGGGAAAAGATATGAAAAGGAAGATTTGTTTGGGAAATGTGGGAAAGAGTGGCTTTTTAAAACTTCACCAACTACATTTTCTTCCCTTTTAAGTTTTATTCTCTCTGTCTACCTTACTCTCTTGCAGTTGCATTTCTACCTTATTCTTCAGCTTCTAGCACTGAACTCCATCTCTGTGCTGTTATTTTCTCCTGATGCCCATCCTTGGTCCAGGTGGCTTTTTGTTGTTCTCTTGTCAGGTTAGGGTTGCAGTGAAGAGCGGGGATTTGGGTGTTGGGACCAGGACGACCTTAGCATTGATCATGCACTTGCCACTGGCCACACACACAGTTGATGTCTTCCCTTATCCTAACCTCTGAACTTCCTTTTCCGTATTACATCAACTGGTTCTGATGTTGTCTAGCCTTGTAGGAGGAGACAGTGCTTGCTGGATTTTTTTTCCCCCAAAAATGGTTATGAAATTGCTTAAGCATGATACTTCATTGAGATGATGGGAAAATGAAGTATTGCCTAGTAGAAGAAAATATTGACTTGCAAGAAACCATGGTGGTTTATTTAGTGTCATGATTATCTAACTTAATTTACCAAACACAGCCCCCCTACTTGTAATCATATAATTGAACAGCTGAGACCTACACAGTTACCCAAATGGACTAATATCTATCCAATTAAACAACATCGAGCTGTAAAATGCACATTTCCCTTGTGATACTGTGGGTTTCTCAAAGCTCGAAAGCTTAATATCCCGCTGTTACTGTGATTTTTCTGACTTGACTAGTTGGTAAACCAAAGAAAATCCGAAGTACTTTGCACACCAATGTGGAGAATTATTATAAATAGTTGCTTATCTATACGAGGAAGACAGCATTTAACTCTGATTCTGGTCTCCATTGGCTTTTCTGTATCACTGGGTCTAAAGTCAAGAGCTTGAGGAAAGAAATTACACACAAATAAATAGGTTATCATTGAATTCATCTGTGAGTATTCGATCTCACCTCTAAAGCTCAATGTCTGTGATCCTGAGTTCCATCTGTGTGTCACAGTTGATTTGGTGAGAGAATTGGTTACATTGGAACAGGTTGATTTTCCAACATGGTAAATGAAAGGGTGTGACTTACTGATAATGTGTTGATAGCTGGATTTTAAATACTAACAAAAGTACACAACTGTAGGGGCTTCCCTGGTGGCACAGTGGTTGAGAGTCCGCCTGCCGGTGCAGAGGACGCGGGTTCGTGCCCCGGTCTGGGAAGATCCCACGTGCTGCGGAGCGGCTGGGCCCGTGAGCCATGGCCGCTGAGCCTGCGCGTCTGGAGCCTGTGCTCCGCAACCGGAGAGGCCACAACAGTGAGGGGCCCGCGTACAGCAAAAAAAAAAAAAAAAAAAGGACACAACTGTAAAAAAAAAAAAAAAAAAAGACCATGTTCAGTTCATGTTCAATGTGAATTCCAAGTGGTCTATAGGATGATGACCGCAAAGAAATATTGAAAAGAATATTGATCAAGACAATGCTGTCTTAGTATTTCATTTTAGCATTATCTTTTAATTAATGTATGGCACAGAATAACAAATACTAACCTGTGTTTACGGAAACATGTAAGGTATTATGATGAAGTGCTTTAGTTGCAGCATGTCATTTATTCTCACCTTAATATTGGCTTTTCCATCAGCTCCATTTTAAAGGAAAGTTAACCTACCAAAGTTCACCCAGCTAGTAAGTGGCAGAGCTGGGGTTTGAAACCAGTGTAGAATACACTTACGGATGAACCGATAACCAGAGTAAAAAACAGGTTGGTTTGGAGACCATTGGGGATGGAATAGGAAGAGACTACTGATCTTCATAATGGGATTTTGCAATTTTAGTTGAAATGTAGGTTTGTGGAATATCAGATAGTCATACTTAAATATGACTCTAGCCTAATTATAGCTGTTCCTTTGTCTTTCAGAAATATGCTGTACAAAAATCTGTTTTGCTTAATTCGCCAATGAAAGTTTCCTTACAACTTAGGGGCATTATATATTTTAAGTGTGAATGGTGTTGGATCACATAAATATGTAAAATTTATTTTTTTCCATTTTATCGATAAATACAATTAAGTTTAATTTTGTATTAGTTACTAATTTCAACGTTGTGTGTATGTGAATTCAATTAGTTTATCTTTCTTTGATCTGCAACTCTGTTGATTAGTTTTCCCCAACTTTTGTATAGTCTAAGAATTCTATGGAATAAAATTATTTTTTGTTTTTTGTGCTTTTAAACTGGTTTCCTCTTCATTTAATTACATGTTCTTCTCTGCCATGAGGAAACAGTATGAATAGATAGTTTACATGATATACTGGGAATTATTTTTGGTTTAAAAAAATACAGTTTAACCAATTTTACTCTTAAATTATGAAAAACTTGAATATAAGATGTGTTTTAAGTGTTTCTTATAAAGATTTAGGTGAAAAATGTTCTCATGAAAGATGAACAATGCCAGGCTGTAACTAAATATACATTCGTTAATAATTTTGACATTTAGATGTAATAAACACAGGCTTCCCTGGTGGCGCAGTGGTTGAGAGTCCGCCTGACGATGCAGGGGACACGGGTTTGTGCCCCCGTCTGGGAAGATCCCACATGCCGCGGAGCGGCTGGGCCCGTGAGCCATGGCCGCTGAGCCTGCGCGTCCGGAACGTGTGCTCCGCAACAGGAGAGGCCCACAACAGTGAGAGGCCCGCGTACCACAAAAAAAAAAAAAAAGTAATAAACACAAAATTGTTTGCCAATTACTTTTGAAATCTTTTGTAAGTAATGCAGCCATACTTCTCCACAGATCTTGTGATGGTTCCCACATCCTGTTAAAAATGAATTCAGGATAACGGTGATAAATGTTGGTGGGATAATCTTATCAAAATGAAATGAAACTTGTGCAGTGGCTACATAGGGAGAGGAAGAGTTAATATACATGAATGAAATGCTTGAGTCGAAGCATAAGAAACGGCTCCACGGTGATATTTGAGTTCGTTCTTTTCTCCTATGAAAGTTTGTTGTTTTTATGTCAAGTAATAGGGCTGCAATAACACATTAAATTGCCAAGTAATTGGCTTTTAGTCAGTTAATACATTTTTCATCTTGGATAAATTGCATATATTCCCTGAGCTTCATTAACCATATCTTTTTAATAGCTTTGTTGAGATAGACTTTACATGATAATTCACCCATTTAAAGTCTAATACTCAGTATTTTTTAGTTTATTCACTGTGGTATAGTCATCAGTATTAACTCTAGAACATTTTCATCACCTGCCCCCCTGCAAAAAAAAGGAAGCCCCCTTCCTATTAGCAGGCATTGTCCGTTACCCACCAATTCTCCTCCACTCCACCCCTTAGGCAACCACTGATCTAATTCCTGACTCTCTAGATTGGCCTATTCTGGACATTTCACGTAAATGGAATCATATTTATATGGTCCTTTGTGACTGACTTCTTTTACTTAGCATAATGTTTTCAAATTTCATCCATCTTGTAGCATGTATCAGTACTTCATCCTTTTAATGGCTGAATAAATATCTTCATAGGGATATGCTACATTTATCTGTTCATCAATTGACGGATGTTTGGCTTATTTCCACTTTTTGGAAAGACTATTGCTGTGAACTTTGATGTACAAGTTTTGTGTGGACCTATGTTCTCAATTATTTTGGGTATATACCTACGAGTAGAATGGCTAGGTCATATGGTAACTCTATATTTAATCTTTTGAGAGACTCCCAGACTGTTTTCCTTCCAAAGCAGCTGTACCGTGTATGAGGATTCTCATATCTTTACAATAGGAATAATGAAACCTGTTTCACCATTGTTGGGAAGATTAAATAAGACAACCTATGGTCAAGTGGTTAGGGTGGTGTGGGCACATAGCAAGGGCTCACTAAATGTTCCCTTCATTGGTTTGTCATCATTAGAAAGACCTCTTCTATCTTGAGCCAAAACCTGGAGCCACGGGAATCCGACTGAGGAGAAACAGAATGAATTGACTGCATCTCCCAAAGCTAGCCCTTCAGATTCTGGAAGGTAGTTATGATAACCTCTTTATCCAAGGTTTGGCTTTAACAAGTTCAACCTTATCCCGATTAGCTGTACCTTGTACATAAATAGACCCACATAGTCTTTCTTGTATAATTATGGGAGTGTTCAGGAGGACCAAGGAGTGACTGGTGTGACCCTCAGTGTAATGAAGGGGTAAGGACTCTTGTGTAGAATCTACTCCCATCTCTGCCACTATGAGTCATTGAACAGTTACTTCATGCATCTATAAAGTAAGGACTCAGACAAGATGATCTCTAGGCTGCTTCCAGCTCTAATATATGAATTCTAATATAGCCAGAAAAGTAGCTTAACTTTATAAATATCCTGACTTTTCCCAGCGAAATACCTTAAGCCTTTCTCCTAAGTCATCGTCTTTTTTTTTTTTTTTTTTTTCTGACTGAAAAGCGTTGTTCCCATTAGATCTTGCAATGCTGGGGAGCATTTCATCAGGTTTTACTACTGAATTCCAAAAACTCAGAAATCATTTAAGGATAGATATCCCTGCCTCCTAATACAAAGAAGTATCCTAGAATGTTCAGCCGAGGTGGCAGAGGCAGCCTAGCTTCTTCCTCTGATCCTACGCCCTTGCTCATTTGAGTTTGGTTAATGATGTTCCAAGATTCTCCTCGAGGAATGTCTTTCCTTTCTTCTGCACTTGGTTTCCTGCCTTATGAGCACAATAAATGAGGGCTGATCAGGAATATATCCCCTTTAGCTGGACATTGAATGGGTAGATATGGATTTATGTTATTCTAAGGAACTTGGAAACCATAAAGATCGCTCCACAATTTTGTGCATGGTACATAGGAATTTTCATGGCCCAAATAAGGTCCAGCAATCTGGAGTTTCTTCCTTGTTAGACCCAAGGGAAATATTCCTCCAAATGCTTCCTGGAATTTGGTAACTCACTGGCAGAACTCTACAGGTCTCAGTAGTAAATTAGGTTTTCATGAGAAGTTCATCTATCGTAGAAACAAGGTAAGAAAATAGAACACTGTACCCTTTGCTTTGGAGAGCCTAACAGATGGAGGATGTGGCCCATTGATTTATAGATAAAGAATGAGCTGCAGAAAGTGAAGGAAATGTTCTTATAAGCATTACTTTTCAAATGTTTAGAGTATATATTTTGCATTTCTAAGTATCATGTGTATAGAATTAGTTCTACAACATTGCAATTACAAGTGGCATTTGTGTTACAGTTTTGTTGTTGAGTATCTGCCATGAGGCAAATTGACACTGGGGCATACCAAATCAAGTTAAGCTTAATATACTCAGTTTTTGAAGACTTAACTTAGTATATTTTGAATAAATTACTATAAGTATAACTTAGTATCATTATAATAATTTAGTATAACTTCATACACTAAATAACTTAGTATATTTTGAAATACACCAAAAATGTTCTACCTTCAAATGCTAAAGAAGAGAAACAGACACTTTGGCAAACAGTAGCTCCTCAGTATATTATGTCAGGATGTTCTCTGCTTATGGACAACTTTTGGTTAGATAATGTTTAAGAGTTTTTAGTTGAAGAATACTCTTGTAAAGATCACCTATCTCCCCGTCCTCTTTTTTTTTATTTTAATTTTATTGGAGTATATTTGATTTACAATGTTGTGTTAGTTTCAGGTGTACAGCAAAGTGATTCAGTTGTACATATACATATATGCACTATTCTTCAGATTCTTTTCCCATATAGGTTATTAGAGAGTATTGAGTAGAGTTCCCTGTGCTACACAGCAGGTCCTTGTTGGTTATCTATTATGTATAGTAGTGTGTGAATGTTCACCCCAAGCTCCTGATTTACCCACCCCCCATGTTTCCCCTTTGTAACCATAAGTTTGTGTTCGAAATCTGTGAGTCTGTTTTTGTTTTGTAAATCTTTGACCAATTATGGCAGAAACGTTGAAATAATTAGGTTATTTCTTTGTCCACTGTTATCTAGTTTACCAAAAAATTGTTTGTTACAAAAAGATTTGTTCATTTGAAGCACCACATTTTAAAGTGAGAAATGAACAAAAATGTTGTTTAAAAATGTAAAAACGGAAGGAAAACCCCCCCAGTGATCTCGTAAGTAGAATGTTTCTTTCCTGCATAGGTAATTCATATTGTGCTCACGGCTTGATTAGCGCCATGATATAAGCTGCTCTAATGAATGGTGACAAAAGCACCAATTAGCACACCCAACCTCTGGCATTAGCATCTCCCAGTAGACTTGTAGGTGTTTCTTCCTTAATGTGTGTGCCTAGGGTCCCCAGAAGGGAGGTGGACTTTTAATACAGTGTGGAGATAAATTCTCCATGTTAAACAACACTTGTCTTCCTGTGCTGCTGGACCTTTTCAGAGTCTTAGAGGAGTGCGTTTCTTGGCAAAGAAGAAAGAAGCTTGAGTTCCTCAGCAGAGAATTAAAATGTCTTGTTGATGGAATGAAGCCATCGGTCCTCATGGAGCCCTGTATACATGTAGAGCTTCTCTCCTCCAGATAAATAAACACTCTTCCTAGAGGAGGAGTCGAGTCAATTTTATTATGTTTGTTCATTAAATTAGGCTAGAAAAAAATGGAAAGTATTTGCAAAGAATATCAACCCTCTCAAATCTGGAAAATTCTTGCATATTTCATTTTCTAAAAAGCACGATTATTAAACTGTGACAGCTGAGAATGAAATGAAGCAGTTCTGCCATGTCAGACTTCCCTTAGCTTTGACAGGGTTGCTAACCTGGTTGATAAGGGAATTTCAATGCTTGTGAAGTTCGCTTTTGATTTTCTTATGGAAAGGATGGAGAAATGCCAGGAAGAGAGAGAATGGTAAATAGTTGAATGATCCTACCTAAAGATGACAGGGTTTATTAAAAACAAACAAACAAACAAAAAGCACCTGCCACACGATTCTGTCTTAGGCCTTGACCAAGCCATTATTTTTGTCAGTGGCCAGGATGAAACGTAGGCAAAATGCTTCTGTGATGCACATCCCCTCAAATCTGGGAGGGCAGGAAATATATTGACTGACAAAAAGACGGTAACGATCTGGGAAAGTAGATCAAAGAGATGATTCTTCATAGGGATACATGTAAGAGTCAAGAAAATCTATGGAACAAGTCCACAAGAAATTCTTAGCTATTAAACCTAAGGGGAAGAATACAGGACAGAAATTCTCGGTTTTGGTTATACACTAGAATCACATGCGTGGGTACCTGGGAGCTTTTAAAAAATGCCAATACCTGGGTACCACTCCAGCCAATTAAGTCCGAATCTCTGGGGGTGAGGCCCAGGTATGTTTAAAAATCTCCCCAGATGATTTTATTGTGCATCCATGCTAGAAAACTGCTGATTTTCTTTTGTGGATAAATGCAATAAGGAAGTAACAGTAGGATGTCACTGTCTACCTCTTTACAAAAGCTAATTTTTTCTTAAATAATCAGACCGCATTTAGGCTATTGTATGGAACAGGAGACGTACTCAGGAAGAACAAAGTGAAAATGGTGAAGTGATTGAAGGGTCTTGTCTGAGAACTGTGTAGAAAATTGCGAATGCTTACCTGGCTAATATAAACGTAAGGCAGTAAACATCTTTAAAGAAGAGATCTCGGTGTGCTTACCTTTATACTCAGGTTTATCAAGGAAAAGCTTCTGGGTTATTCTGGGGATGTTACAAAAAATATTAGGCTAGATTGTCTACAAAGAATCAGAATATTACAGAGAATTTCTTGTTAGAAATAGGAGCCTCATTAAAACAAGTCATTTTGACAAGTCTTTGACAGTTTGGGGTTGTACCTATGTATCAACCCTTCTGGTATTTTTTTGATTGTTTCAAAGATAATAATATATTCCTAAATTCAGGTTTTAAATCAATCTTTAGGTAAGTCACCAAAGACTTCATCATGGTAGCAGAATAAAAGGTAACATAATCAGCTGTGAAATTTTTTAAAATTTTTGTTTATATTGTACTATAGTTGATTTACAATGTTGTGTTTCAGGTGTACAGCAAAGTGATTCAGTTATACACATATCCATTCTTTTTCAAATTCTTTTCCCATTTAGGTTATTACAGAATACTGAGCAGAGTTCCCTGCGCCATACAGTAGGTCCTTGTTGGTTATCTACTTTAAATATAGTAGTGTGTATATATCAATACGTGTGTGTATGTTAACTTTGTCAACAGACTAGTCTAGAATATAGAACCCTGGCTGTCCAGTCATGGAAAAGTACTCATTGCTACCAGTCCTTGACCAGATCTTCCCATTTACCACACCTTGTTTTAAATAGGGTGATAAATCTCTTCTTTATTTAGTTTCCTTTTTGGAGCACAAATCTCACAACACTAAGCGTGCGCTTCCTCTGTTCATCTTCTGGTTCCCTTGGGCACCCAAATTGGTGGGTGCTTCTCTCCCATCTGAGAAGTATTATGAAGAACCTCCCCTTTCTCTCCACTTTGAGGTAGGCAGGCAGCTGAGGCTGGCTTGCTGATGACAGAACGGGGAATAGTGTGAGAGGAGGCTATTTTCACTTCAGTCCCTTTACTCTGTCAGAACTGAAATGTGTGAGTTTATATTTGATGGCGTGACGTTTGACCTGGCCCAATCTGAGCTTGCGAGGGAGTCATTGCAAACACTTGAGCTGATACTGAGCCATTTGAAGACTTGTTATACTTGCCCTGTTGCAAACTGGTCCTCAAGTTACTGATTGACTTTTCCTGATGACAGTTTTGCTGTGATTTTTGATAGGCTATTGGGGGCAGGGCATATACCTCGACTAGAAAGTCCCCCCAAGTGTGTCTTATGTGCCTTGAATTCACTTTCAGCCAGTGTAGTATTGAACCCATCCTGGCTGACAGGTTTTACTTTCCCTCATTTATTGATGTATCTGCAACATCGGCAGGAGAAATTCTCCATAACAGATGTCTGGACGTTGCTACTCGTTCGCAATCAGTCTATGCATCGAAATGATCATTTTGGTCTGGTTATTTTATGGTGAGTCTATTGTAGTAACTGTGAAGCATTAGTTAGTAACGTGTTATTTTAATTCTGACGTTACTATTTGGTAGTGTAATGAAGTGGCCCGGGAAGTATTAGCATTCATTAATTGTTGAAGTGTGAGAAAAACGTTTCTCCCTCAGTCTCAGTGTCAGGGAAAGGATGCTTGCTCCATGAGGGAGTGGGTCGGAAACGAGGGCCTTCCTTTTAATGAAATGTTAGCAGCCTGTGATAGGATGTGATGCTATGGAGAGGCCATACGATAAACGCCAGCGGGACCATCCAGGATACATTGGTGCACAATTAAAAATGGGTGTGCAATGAAAGCTCTGTGACCTGTGCTTAGACCCCTGCCTGTAGCCAGTCATTGACTAGAGGTCACAAATTATGGGCTTTGATATCTTTCTCTAGAAAGTGAGAGTATTTGATCTAAATAATTCTAAAATCTCTTCTTCCTCAAAAACTGGTATTATGTCTACAGTTACCATTATTATATGTTGTAATTTTGGTATGATAATTATAAAACCATACCTCATTTGTATATAGTATCAGAATTGTATCTTCATAAGATTTAGTAGTAATTGCGATGTTCATCCCTACTTTCAAACTTGCAGTTCTGCTTACATATTGTTGTTGACATCTTTACACAGAAATGATGAGAATAAAAAGAATTCTTAGGATTATGGGTCATAAGAACTTTGAGGTACAGTTTTTGGGGGGGTAATACTTTCAAAATCAGGAGAACTAAGACATCTTCCCCTCAAGTTCTTAGAGAGTTCAAAATATTAGTGATGATACAAATTTAACATAAATACAGGTATAAAATGATACAAAATAGATAACCCAGGAGCATGAAGTTTGAACACTGCCCTTCAGAAAGCCGTGGGAACACCAGCCAGTCTAACTGTACCACGGAAGACAACGTGTCAGCTTTTTAAGAAATGATCAAGAGACATAAGAACAATGAAATGATCTGCCTGGGGGAGCTGTGCAATTTCTGCTGTGTCTTGAACAATAGGTCCGTACCCCACCCCTTGCAGCTAACAATTTTAATTCTGGGAAAATAAGAATTTGCACATTGATCATAGCCAGTTAGGACCACTGACCAAATAACCCAGATGGTGGTTGTGTTTTTTTTCTTTTTTTTTTTTTGGTGGTGATGGTGATGTTTTAAAGTAATTCTCTAAGACCATACATTTTCTAGATGGTCTGGGTTTATTTATTCTAACATAGTACTTTCTGGCCATCTTCTTTCTGTGCCTTCACATTGCTTAGGTCAGTACCATGCAAAGTTGTATTTTCTCCCTGAGTTCCTAACGATTTTTGCTCTCTTAGATACTGCTTTTCTGGCTCCTTGAGTTTTGCTGAATCATTGTCTATGTCTCTGGGAGACGTGCTGTTATTTCCCAGAGGAGTCACTCCTGGCAAGCAGTGATCACCGGCATATTCGCAGCTCAGGTGTTTTTGCTGTTTGGCTTCTCTCTAGATAAATCAGTTTTTGCAGAGCAAGTGTGCGGCTAAGCTCGGGACTAGGGGATGGCGTGGTGAACGTGCTCAAAGGAATTGGTGACAGGTTCTGCACGGGTTTTGTCTTCAGCCCTTGTTCCCAGCATTAGAAGGAAGGTGTGCCATCTGCTCTTTTGAGCTGAGGTGTTGGTTCCCACTCTCAGTCTTGTGTCTCATGCTCTCGACTTGACTTTCGAAGCTGCTGCCACCGGAGCTCTTGTATATTTCAGAGACGTGCACAACAAGTTTGACAAAGAGCAATTGGACAGCATTTCCAACAGTGTGTGTAGCTTTCTAAAAGCAGTGGATTACTGGAGATGTCCTCACCTGGACAGTCTGTTGAAGAAATTTGGGGTGATTGATCAGAGATCACTTGGGTTAATTAAGGCCATATTCCAAAAAGGGGCTGCATTTTACTTTCTGGGTGATAAAAGCTGTGAAAGCTTAAGAAAATAGTTTTAAACACTGTCATGCATCATTAATTAAAGCTGACAAAAGAAGCAGTCAGAAGGAGAAAAGACCGAGAATCGTGCTTTAGCGTTGAAAGCAGATGATTAAAATTGGATAGAAGAGGTTCCCAAGCAAGTGCAGAAACAAGTAAGGCTTCGGGATCTGGAAAAGTCCATGGTGCCTCACACATCTCAGCCAGGTGTGTGATTCCGGTTGAAGTTTCTAGTTAGTACAGGACCCAGCGGTGGCTTCTCAGACCTGCCAGGTCTTAGGGAGGTTTGAAGGGAGGGATATGGTAAAAGAGACCTATAGATGTGCTGCTTATTACAGATGATGCAGACAATTTTTAGATGAAGGAAAACTGAAAATACTGGCAAAAGGTCTGACTCTCAGACCAAGAGACCTATGAAATGTCGCAGGAATAGAATCTCCTATTGTTGTTGCTATAGCACATCTATCTATTGAAGAGGAAGTAGATTTGTTCCTTGTAAACAGATTGTCCCAAGGTAACGCTGGGTGCTTTTCACTGGAGGTTCTTTGTGATACATGCTCGTTCACTCATTTTGATGTACTGGATTTTGTGGTGCTTTTTAGTTTGCTTTTTATTTCGTATAAAAAACCCCACCCATAAATAGAATAAAGACGTCATCTATGTATTTGTTTTTACCAGTAGCATTAAGGCCAATCCAATTCTCTTTGGTAAAGGAGATGCATGTCCATAAACTCCTTGTGGTTTCTGGGGTATGAATAACAGGTTCCCTACTTTCCCTACATTATTTATAGACCCTAAAACATGAGCCTGATTTTCTCATCTTCATGCAGGCAAAGCTCCCAGGAAATGATCGGGAGCCTTGTGTAACTCTGGGTCACGTTAGTAACTTTGTTTGCGTCCATTCCCTTAGACAACTCATTGCTAGGTGGTGGGTATTTTCACTTAAGCTTATTTTTTTGTTGCCCTTTCATCTCCTCAAAGGAATATTGCAAGTTCGCACGGAAAAATAGCCTTTCTGCTTTAATCTCCTCTTCTCCCAAAGGACAGAACCAGCGTTCTGGCGTTACCTCCCTTACGTTCCTGTTGAATTCTCTCAGTACAGCTGTTGTAACATACAGCTCTTGTGTGTAATGTCACAATCAGCCGGCATTTGTCCGTTCGTTTCTCTGCATTGTGAACTCCTGTTTTGGGGGGGGATGGATGTCTTATCATTATTCATCACAGGGGCCCAAGCTATAGCAGATACAAGGTAGGACCCTAGGAAATGTTCAATTGTACCTTCCTTTAAGAGGAATTATGAACCACACTTAGGGAATACACAACACCTGGGCCGCTAGCGAATTTCATTTCCTCAATTGACTTTGGTGGCAACATGAGATCACTGAAAGGAGCTAGTTTCAAACAGAAAAACGTGACAGGAGAGACTGTACTTCCATTTCTCAGCAATTTCCTTCCTTGCTTGTAAGGATGCCAATTCCGAGAAGATGGTTTTTGCACAGAATAGCACACTGGAATATTTTTACAAGTGGAAAATAATAATAGCAGCCAACAGTTTCTGTTCCTGCTCTGTGCTAGATATGCTAAGGGTTCTTTCCATCCCTTCCCTATTTTAATGCTTAACAGTAACCCTATTAAAAAGATAGTACATTCCTCAGTAAGTGAGAATTTGTAGAGGGAGGTTAATTAACTTCACCAAGGCCACTTTGGATATAGCATAACAGAGCCGTGACTGAGCCTGTTTCCGATCCAGATCACATCTTCTCTTAACTCTGTGCTGTACATCCTCCCCCCGCACGTTACCACTGATCCGCCCTCAGAATCAATTGGTTACTGGCACTTTACACCAGACGAGGAACAGTGAGGATCCAGAGATTCTCTGGGTGTGGAGGGAGAGATGCTTCCTTTAATAAGAGTACAGAACCCAAAACCTTCAAGGAGGTTCTTTTCAAGGAGACCATGAGGCCCTAACTCTCCCTCTCTCCTCTCTCCCCCCTCCCCCTCCCCCTTCTCTCTCCTCTCTCTCCTCTCTCTCTCTCCTCTCTCTCTCTCCTCTCTCTTTCTCCTCTCTCTCCTCTCTCTCCTCTCTCTCTCTCCTCTCTCTCTCCTCTCTCTCTCTCTCCTCTCTCTCTCTCCTCTCTCTCTCTCCTCTCTCTCTCTCCTCTCTCTCTCTCCTCTCTCCCCTCTCCCCCTCCCCTCCCCTCCCCTCTCCCCTCTCCCCTCTCCCCCTCCCCTCCCCCTCCCCTCCCTCCCTCCCTCTCTCTCTCTCTCTCCCCCTCTCCCCTCTCCCCCTCCCCTCCCCCTCCCCTCCCTCCCTCCCTCCCTCCCTCCCTCCCTCCCTCTCTCTCTCTCTCTCCCTCTCCCTCTCCCCTCTCTCCCCTCTCTCCCCTCTCTCCCCTCTCTCCCCTCTCTCCCCTCTCTCCCCTCTCTCCCCTCTCTCCCCTCTCTCCCCTCTCTCCCCTCTCTCTCTCTCCCTCCCCTCTCTCTCTCCCTCCGTTTCACGTTTCACCTTCCCCGTGAGGCTCCTTCTCTTCCTGTTACCCAGCCACCACCCTGCCCCAGGGAGACTGGCGATCTCTTTACCCTAGGACTTACGGGGTAATATGGGACGATCCCCTTCTTTGGCTCCATGAATGTAGCAGAGACGACCGGAACTTGCTAAATGCCAAGGGAGAACAAAACTGCTATAAACACAACTTTAGACCATGTTAGCAATCCAGGCTACAAATGCCAGGCTTCTGTTTCACCTGATTTCACCTTCTACCAGGACTGGCAGATCTCTTTCTTGTGCTCATTTCCTTCCATATCCATGTGTTACCATGGTGAGTCCTAATGGTTTTTCCCATCATGAGGACAAGTTTACTTACTTAGTGCACAGACAATGTTTGTTGCACATGTGAATTTGTAGGCCTTTTGTAATGGCCGTGCTCATCATTGCACCCCTTTCTGGTAGCCACAGTTCAGCTCTTGCTTTGCACGTGTTTAGCTACTTTCTACGTGTAGGGTGCTGTCACTTTCTGCTCAGGAGCCCCTTCTCGTTTGTGACAAACCATGATTAAGGCCAAGGTAGAGAGGTCCTCCTTGTCTCTTATTTGAGGCTGTCTGACTGGTCCAGCTTCTTAAGAGAGTTGCTTCTTCCTCAAATGATGGACGCCAGAAGTGGAAACCCACCAACGTCTGGCCTGTTGGCTAGAAGAGAACTCCTAAATGGTGTGGATTAGTTGAAATTCTAGGCAGGAAGATTAGCACAAGACCCAGGCTCAGGATAGAGGGGAAGAGGAACCCTCTTGAGTGGTAGAGGGCAATCAGATAGGAGGTAAATGTTGGTCAACATTAGGAACCTGACAGCAGGAAGCAGAGACCGAGTTTTGGAAATGGGGGTGCAGGAGTCATATGTCAATCCCTGAGTTGACTCTCACAAGGCAAGGCTTGAGTTTTGGAGAAAACTTGGGTAGGGATCAAAGCAAGACCAGCAGCTAAGTCTGAATTAATGTTGGTCGATGAAGGTCAAAGGTGGTCCAGCACCTGCGACAGGGTCATCCTGTTCATGATCCCAGTGCCTCACATGTAGGAAGTGAGGATACATGGTGAGGAGACACACACGTAAACGAAATCACAATGTTCAGTTTCGGTCTCGTGTTACCATATTGTTACCGTATTGATCCCTGCTTAGTTTGGTTAGGTGAGCAGTGTTGGGAGACATCCGGCATATGGGAGAAATGCTGGAAAGGGTGTATTTCCTTTCTCTGTGCCATCAGGCTAGCAGGTAGGTAGTTTGGAAAAAAAATATTGATTAGTGTATAATTTTTTTTTTACTCAGGGTATCAACAGACCTATTATTTTTGTAATGCAAAGTGTAGAAACTAAAGGTCCGTGGGTCTTTTTGGCTAGTGGTAGGAAATTAAGTGAGTCACTCCCAAGGAAGTAAATTACAATCTCCTGGGAAGGTGAGCTATTTTTGTGTATCCAAAAGGGGCACTGGTGGCCTGGCTCCTAACTGGATTTTTGGCCAGCTCTCACGGGCATGTTATTTCCCTGGTCAGAGGCAGGGAAGAAGAGTGTGCTTTCAGAAGGAACCCCTGGCAGGTATCCTCCACTGATTTGGGGATAATTGATTGAGGCTTTTTACAATAGGTGGACCTCCAAATTATGTGGCGTGCTTGACATTTTAAAAAGATGACATGCTGGGCTTCCCTGGTGACGCAGTGGTTGAGAGTCCGCCTGCCGATGCAGGGGACACGGGTTCGTGCCCCGGTCCGGGAAGATCCCACATGCCGCGGAGCGGCTGGGCCCGTGAGCCATGGCCGCTGAGCCTGCGCGTCCGGAGCCTGTGCTCCGCAACGGGAGAGACCACAGTGGTAAGAGGCCCGCGTACAGGAAAAACAAAAAAAAAGATGACATGCTGAGCCAAACCAGCTATGAAAGCCAAGCATTCCCTGCCTGGGCCACTCGTAAGATAGATTCGCCTTGGGCCAAAAAGGACTTGTTTGGATAGATTGAGGAGGGTACTGTTTAAAAATCTCATTGCAGATGTTTTCACCCATATTATCATGTTTCCCAAGAGGAGTGACTCTTGAAGTTAGTGGAAAGAGGATTGACACCATTAAGACCTAGGAAAGATTCATTTTCAGACCAGCAGCCAGGACTGAGTTGCCATTGCCTATGAAGGCAAAGAGGGGTGTCAGAGCTCAGCCTGTTGATGGGATCATAGTGCCTCGAATGTAGGAAATTACGATCTATAATGAGGAGACAGGCACATAATTAAAGTTATACAGAGTTAACTCTTGTATTAAAGTAATTTTTGAGTGTGATATGGACAAACGATTTCTATTTATAGGCGAAATAAATTTTAAACTGTGTTTATCAAGCAATAAAGATAATAGTTTTAAAGTGACCAGTTATAAACCATTTAAAAACTATAATGAAATAAAAGATGTTGGCACACTGAAGCCCTCTAGTGTATTAACTTTTGTGGCCTGGTCGAAATATTTTGTATATACTCTGAATAAAGCTTGTAACATCATCTCTGTTTAATTGAACAGCAGGGTAAAAAATTAAAAACTATTCTTTATTCGTTACTAATAGTTACTAATAGTGGTTCCATAATGATTCTGTATTAATTAGGCATTTTTGAGTACTGGGCAACCCAAAAGAAAACAGACGTAATGTGAATGCTGAAACAAGTAATATTATCTATAATGCTCAGTTTGAAATTTGGGAAGTCAATCAGAGCAACCTCATTATTCTCCCTAATTACCCTTATATAATGAGTAAATTTAGTAGTAAAATGAGATTTTCTAAAACTTTTCATGCTTAAAACATCTTTTATCTGTTCTGTGCATTAAAGGTTTCTTAAGATTTTGAGAATGGTTACCTTGCTTTAAAAACATTTTAACAACAACAAAACAGATGTTTGGACACACCACACTAAAGAATGGTACTTATTGCTGTATATTATGATGGAGAAATGCAGTTTTCACAATAATTGACAACTTTTTCAAATTTAAGAATGTGTTCTTATTTTTCCCACTTGTTCAACTTGTTTCGAGTGATTTAAAAAAAAAAACAAGAGGAGAGCATGCTGTATAAGCTTTTACTGTCTTCCCATGAGAATTTTCTTGGTAGTAACTCATTCAATAAGTGATTCAGGCCCAAAAAGCTTATTTGTGAACTACAACGCCTTCAAGTAGGGAGAGAGATTGTTTTATCCTTGATTTTCAAGTAGAAGCAGGTTGAACAGAGGAACGTTTTGTGTCTATAGTAAAAACATCATCCCAGGTTGTCCTACTTCAGGCGGAGCCAAGGGTGGCCTATTTTCATCCTAGAGCATTGAATGGGGCTTGTCTTTGGCAGGGGGCATCCTGTAAACTGACCTCCCTGGCCTTCTTCCCTGTTGGAAAGGAAGCGCTCTTCCTGTTCTTATCAATGTTGAGGTTACCATTTCATGGGGCTCCGAAGCCACGAGACACATGGCTGGGCGGCCACTAATGGAAACTGAAGGAAAAAGCCAGAGGGCAGTCTGTGGGTAGGGAAAGAGAAGGAACAGTGGCACTCTAGATTGTACTTTCCCTCTGCTGACTTTCCGTGGATTGTGTTTTTTTCCCCCCCTCACTTTCCAGCATATATAAAACAATACATTTTCACGTACCATTAGAAGATGTGGTCCTTGAGAGTGTCCTTCTCTGAAGCAGCATGACAGTTGAGTCGTCAGAATTCCAACCACGCGTGTGATTATGTAGATGGAACAAAATGCAAAGGAAGCATTCAGTTCCTTGTGCATTGATATCCACCCTTTCCGAAGAGTGGTGGATAAAAATGATTTTTAAAAGACCTAATTTGCACATAACAAAGAAAACATGCCAGCTGTTTGATTCATTGTTAAACTTAAATGATGAGACACCTGTAAACCAGTCCTTTTCAGTCTGGCTGTAAAATTTATTTTCCACTTGTTTTCAGTGTCTGGTTACCCACAGTAAGCAGATTCTCAGAAATCAGTGCTAATGGGAGCATCCAGGATGATGGCTAATATTTAGACAAAAGATTTGAAAAATGAGGATATCGCAACAACTTCGGAAGTAATCACAACCCGGGAAGTTCCCACGTAGCTATATTTTCTTTGGCTGTTTCTTGTTGCTTGGGTTCTGGTGTCACAAAAGTTCCATCTTCAGTTGGAATAAAGGGGAAAACAAGGAAAAATGTCAAGCGGAGTTTAACTTTCTCAAACCGTTGTTAAACCATTCTTTCTCTTGTGTGTCTTCTAGATCCTGTCCAAATCCCAAGGTCATTTACTGTTTAGCTTTGAAGTCTCTAAGACACAGAGAATTTGATAGCTACACACAGAGGGAGATAAACCTGAGACATATTTTAATTTCCTCTGAGAACAGAACACCACGAGAACAATTTAAATGACTGGAAAATGTATTTAATTAAACAAAGAGTTCTTAACTTGAAGGAATTGGAATGGATTATGGAAGTAGGTCATGGGATTTTATTTTCCAGAAAGCATCTGGGGACAGAGCTGTGAAAGAGGGAGAGAGAATGCCTAGTTGGGCATTGTGCCAGGGTTGCGTACCTTCAGAATTCCCAACCAGTTTGCAGATTGCGTATTACCCTTGATACTTTATAGGAGAGTAAACTAGCTCAGAGGTTAAGCAAGTTACCCAAGTTTTCACAGCTAGGAAATGCTGCAGTGAAGATTCAAATTCAAGTCTTCACGTTTCTAAAAGCTAAGTTCTTCAGCCACTCGCTGTGCTGCTTCCCTTAGAGATAATTTCCATATGTTTAGTTTTCTTTGAAGCAAACAACAAACTGGACTTGCAGAGTTTCTTTCAGCCCCCCTGCTGCTGTGTGAAACAGAGCAGACATCTTACCAACACGGTCAGCAGTTCCCTGGGTACCACAGAAGTGGGTCCAGGATGGTCTGTGTCCAGGTGTATGTGATGACATCCTTCTCCAAAAGCTGCTCACACCTGAATTCTTTGAATTCAGCTTACGTGAAACTTTCCAATAGTCACAAAACAATAAATCTTCCCCACAGAGCTATAAAAGGAGAAATTAAATGAGAAGAGACATCCAAGTTCTATAGGCAGTGCAGTATTGGTGGTACAGTGGTGAGCAGAGCTGCTTGCCAAATTCTACAGGCAACCTGTATACAATTTAGATCAGAAGTATAGTCTTTGGAAACCTCATTGAAAAAATACAAAACCTCGTAATTGGATGAACCTGGAATTTCTAGGCAGCTTTACAAAATTCTGAAGGATTTAAGAGGAGAAGACTCACTTTGTGGACTGTGTTTGGCATTCATTACTCCTTGGAGATGTTACGCAGGCTCCTTACAAGGGCTTGCCCCCCTCTTGAGACTTTTAAGACATTGCTGGCCAAAAGAATATTCTCTAAGGTCTGCCTTTGTTTCACCAGGTATAGAGTATCAAGAATACTAAAAGAGTATAGTAGGTGATTTTTCTTCCTTTTGGAAGATCCAGCAGAGAATACTGCCTGGGACTCTGGCCATGGCTTCACTCTTTTGGGCTGGCTCTGCCGTTCCTGCATTTCTCTCTGCGAGGTCACCCTTCTGGTCAGCACCTTTCTCAGAATACAGATGTCTGTAGGAGACTCTCATCCACAGTGAGAAGAAACTCTGGGCTCCTGGTGTTACTTCCATTGCTCATCAGAGGTCTCTTTGGAAGAGCAAGGCAGCTGTTGGTCTTGATCGCGAGCTGCCGTTCTGGATCCTGCCAGATTTTCATCCCAGATCGACCATGCTCGTCGCTAAGAGAAGAACTGTCGGTGCTGAGGGTACCTGTAGCAATGGTGGTCACACTGAGATCAATGGGGGCACATTTCCGGCAGCGTGGAGGGCAGAGCAACAGTTCCTTGAGGTTTGTCCCTGGCAAAGGAAGTGGCTTAAAGTGTTCCCCGGGTGATCAATCCACTCTGCTGGTTTGTACCATGCTCTCTTCTACGGGGTGGATGTCACCTCTCTTACCCCCCGGGATGATCAAGGTTTCTGTAAGTTTAAAAGTAACATTGTCAGCGAGTTTGCAGGAATGTGGTATTCTGGGTTTGTTTCTTTCCCCTAGAAGGCAAAGCACTTCAGAGTTTACGGAGCAGGTCATGGAGAGTGCCTGACACCCATGTGCTGGTGAGATTCCTCTCTGGTTTTAGATGTGACCTTGCTACAGGGCTTCCAGTGTCCTAGAAGATGGCAGAAACCCCTGGGATACACTTGTCAGATCCTTCAGTGATGGCAAAAATCACTCAGTTCCTTAAGTGACTTTTCTCTCTCGGGCCAGGCCAAAGGTTGGCGCCACACACATCAGCAGACTGTGAATCACGAGAGCAAACAGCCCAGAGACGGCTGCCTCTGGAGCTGCCCAGAGGCCCAGCACTACCATGAGGCCAGCTCACCCTGCCCAGGGACCAGCAGCCTGGTCCGGGTGCTCACACACACGATCATGGTACAGGCAATCGGGGCTATAAGGAAAAGACAGGTTAAAAAGCATGATTCCATATTCTTGGTGGGAAGTGAAGGTTACGTCTTGCTTTTTCCCATCCTGAGGCAGCCTCGTGCAGCTCCTGTTCTTGGAAAGGCAAGGCCGTGTGGAATACTAGATAGAGCACCGGACCAACTGCCAAGAGACTTGGTTTCAGTTCCAGCCTCACCAAGTTCTAGACCAGTGGTTTTAAACAGATAATTTCACCTCTCTGAAGCCTTTATTTAATGCTTATCTTTTTAGAGGTTTTAGGAGTTTCCTAAAGCCCCCGTAACAAACGACCACAAACTGGGTGGCTTAAACAACAAAAATGGATTCTCTCGCACTTCTGGAGGCAAGAAGTCCTCAGTAAAAGTGGAGGCCAGGGGCTTCCCTGGTGGCGCAGTGGTTGAGAGTCCACCTGCTCATGCAGGGGACACGGGTTCGTGCCCCGGTCCGGGAAGATCCCACCAAAAAAAAAAAAAAAAAAGTGGAGGCCAGGTTGGCTCCTTGGAGGCTCTGAGGGAGAATCCATTCGAATCCTCTCCCCCAGCTTCTGGTGGTGGTTGGCCCTCCTTGGTGTGCCTTGGCTCACAGTTACATCATTCTAATCTCTGTCTCCATTGTCACATGGCCTTTCCTTCTGTGTATCTCCCTGTCTCTCCTTTTCTGTCTCTTACAAGGACATCAGATTCAAGGTCTGCCCTAATCCAGGATGATCTCTTCTTGAGCGCCTTACCTTAATTATGTCTGCAAAGACCCTTATTCCAAATGAGGTTACCTTCTGAAAGTCCAAGTGGACATACGTTTGTTGTATTCAACCCACTGCAGGCACGGTGCTCTCTGCTCAGCCTACTGCACGGGTCCGTGTAAGGAAAACGTGCGCTAAGGCACATGCGTTTTGTGAAGGCTCAAGTGCTATGTTGTATCTTTGTCTTCTCCAACTTGGAGGCCTTTGTAAGTTCCTCTTTTTATGGAAGAAAGCCTCTCACTGTTCTTGTATTCCATTTCCGTTATCATCTGATCCTAAACTATCTTGCTGGGTTCATTTCCTGTTGTATTCCCTAAGGTATTTAGTCCAGCCCAAAGAGATGACTTGTACTTTGAATCATCATGTACTTTCATCCTCCTGGCTTTTCCCATGTATTCTTCCACCTTACTATGAGCTCTCTTTCCTCTCCTACTTATCTTTCAAGCCTGGGCTGATACCCCACTTTTGACCAACTATTCTTCCCCTGAGTTGAAATTTTTCCAGGAGTGTGCTGGAACTAGCTGACACCGATCAGAGCTGAATGCTGATTGTTAAATATTCAGTGATACATCAGCAGCTTAAAATTAGCCATGCAGGGAGTATTTACATCATGGAAATGGGCAGTCTGTACAAATGAAAGCCCCTCCCTCCTGCCCTTCCTCCTTCCTCCCTCCTTCCCTTCCTCCTTCCTCCCTCCCTCCTTCTCTTTTTCCTTCTTTGTCTCTCTCCCTTTTTTTCTCCCAGCACACCCCTGAATTTTTCCCTCCTCTGCACCTCCATACCACTTTGTTTTTATCTCTATTTTAGCGTTTTAAACATTATATGCTATTCTTACTATGTAAATAGCCATCATTTCTGATAGAGTTCCTTGAGGCCAAAGGAGTATTCTTTGTTCTGTAGGGCTGTCTTGTATCCCATAGCACTTGCTATGGACTTGCTGGTGTCCCTCCCACCTCCTAATCCATATGTTGAAGGCTTAACCCCCAAGGTGGCTGTGTTTGGAGATAGGGGCTACAAGGAGGAACTATAGTTAAATGAGGTCATATGCATGGGACCCTGATAATAATAGTATTAGTGTCCTTATAAGAAGAGATACCAGAGGGTGAGTTTGTTTTCTCTCTATGTGAGGACACATCAAGAAGGCAGCCATCTATAAGCCAGGAAGAGAGCCCTCACCAGAAACCTAATTGGCTGGCACCTTGATCTTGGACTTCTCAACCTCTATAGCTGTGAGAAATAAATGTCTGTTGTTGAAGCCACCCAGTCGGTAGTATTTTGTTATAGTAGCCCAAGCAGACTAATACAGCACCTGGTACATACAAAATGCCCAATATATTATATGTTTATTCAATTAAGTAGGATGCAGGTATGAAGAATAATAACATTTACAGAGCCCTCTCTCTGTGACAGCAGCTGTGTACAGTACTATTACTAGACCCATTTGACAGACGATAACTGAAACTTAAAAAGATGAGTAGGAAGAAGAACTACAATCCTGCAGCCTGTGGAACAAAAACCACATTCACAGAAAGATAGAAAAGATGAAAAGATAGAGGGCTATATACCACATGAAGGAACAAGATAAAACCCCAGAAAAACAACTAACCTTCCAGAAAAAGAATTCAGAATAATGATAGTGAAGATGATCCAGGACCTCGGAAAAAGAATGGAGGCAAAGATCGAGAAAAACAACTAACCTTCCAGAAAAAGAATTCAGAATAATGATAGTGAAGATGATCCAGGACCTCGGAAAAAGAATGGAGGCAAAGATCGAGAAGATGCAAGATAACAAAGACCTAGAAGAATTAAAAAACAAACAAACAGAGGTGAACAATACAATAACTGAAAAGAAGACTACACTAGGAGGAATCAATAGCAGAATAACTGAGGCAGAAGAACGGGTAAGTGACCTGGAAGACAGAATGGTGGAATTCACTGCTGTGGAACAGACTAAAGAAAAAAGAATGAAAAGAAATGAAGACAGCCTAAGAGACCTCTGGGACAACATTAAACGCAACAACATTCACATTATAGGGGCCCCAGAAGGAGAAGAGAGAGAGAAAGGACGCAAGAAAATATTTGAAGAGATTATAGTCGAAAACTTCCCTAACATGGGAAAGGAAATAGCCACCCAAGTCCAGGAAGCACAGCAAGTCACATACAGGATAAACCCAAGGAGAAACACACCGAGACACATGGTAATCAAATTGGCAAAAATTAAAGACAAAGAAAAATTATTGAAAGCAGCAAGGGAAAAACGAAAAGTAACATACAAGGGAACTCCCATAAGGTTAACAGCTGATTTCTCAGCAGAAACTCTACAAGCAAGAAGGGAGTGGCATGATATACTTACAGTGATGAAAGGGAAGAACCTACAACCAAGGTTACTCTACCCGGCAAGGATCTTATTCAGATTCGATGGAGAAATCAAAAGCTTTACAGACAAGCAAAAGCTAAGAGAATTCAGCACCACCAAACCAGCTCTACAACAAATGCTAAAGGAACTTCTCTAAGTGGGAAACACAAGAGAAGAAAAGCACCTAAAAAAACAAACCCTAAACAATTAAGAAAATGGTCATAGGAACATACATATCGATAATTACCTTAAACGTGAATGGATTAAATACTCCAACCAAAAGACACAGACTCGCTGAATGGATACAAAAAGAAAACCCATGTATATGCTGTCTATAAGAGATCCACTTCAGACCTAGGGACACATACGGACTGAAAGTGAAGGGATGGAAAAAGATATTCCATGCAAATGGAAGTCAAAAGAAAGCTGGAGTAGCAGTACTTATATCAGATAAAATAGACTTTGAAATAAAGAATGTTACCAGAGACAAGGAAGGACACTACGTAATGATCAAGGGATCAATCCAAGAAGAAGATATAACAATTATAAATATATATGCACCCAACATAGGAGCACCTCAATACATAAGGCAACTGCTAACAGCTATAAAAGACGAAATCGACCGTAACACAGTAATAGTGGGGGACTTTAACACATCACTTACACCAATGGACAGATCATCCAAACAGAAAACTAATATGGAAACAGAAGCTTTAAATGACACAACAGACCAGATAGATTTAATTGATACTTATAGGACATTCCATCCAAAAACAGCAGATTACACTTTCTTCTCAAGTGCGCATGGAACATTCTCCAGGATAGATCACATCTTGGGTCACAAATCAAGCCTCAGTAAATTTAAGAAAATTGAAATCATATCAAGCATCTTTTCTGACCACAACGCTATGAGATTAGAGATCAATTACAGGGAAAAAAACGTAAAAACACAAACACGTGGAGGCTAAACAGTACGTTACTAAATAACTAAGAGATCACTGAAGAAATCAAAGAGGAAATCAAATAATACCTAGAGAGAAATGACAATGAAAACACGACTATCCAAAACCTATGGGATGCAGCAAAAGCAGTTCTAAGAGGGAAGTTGATAGCTATACAAGCCTACCTCAAGAAACAAGAAAAATCTCAAGTAAACAATCTAATGTTACACCTAAAAGAACTAGAGAAAAACGAACAAAACCCCAAGTTAGCAGAAGGAAAGAAATCATAAAGACCAGCGCGGAAATAAATGAAATATAAACAAAGAAAAGAACAGCAAAGATCAATAAAACGAACAGCTGGTTCTTTGAGAAGATAAACAAAATTGATAAACATTAGCCAGACTCATCAAGACAAAGAGGGAGAGGACTCAAATCAATAAAATTACAAATGAAAAAGAAGTTACAACAGACACCACAGAAATACAAAGCATCCTAAGAGACTACTACAGGCAACTCTATGCCAATAAAATGGACAACCTGGAAGAAATGGACAAATTCTTAGAAAGACTGAACCAGGAAGAAACAGAAACTACGAACAGACCAATCACAAGTAATGATATTGAAACTGTGATTAAAAATTTTCCAACAAACAAAAGTCCAGGACCAGATGGCTTCACAGGTGAATTCTATGAAACATTTAGAGAAGAGCTAACACCCATCCTTCTCAAACTCTTCCAAAAAATTGCAGAGGAAGGAACACTCCCAAACTCATTCTATGAGGCCACCATCACCCTGATACCAAAACCAGACAAAGATACTACAAAAAAAGAAAATTACAGACCAATATCACTGATGAATATAGATGCAAAAATCCTCAACAAAATACTGGCAAACAGAATCCAACAACACATTGAAAGGATCATACACCACGATCAACTGGGATTTATCCCAGGGATGCAAGGATTCTTCAATATACACAAATCAATCAATGTGATACACCATATTAACAAATTGAAGAGTAAAAAACCATATGATCATCTCAATAGATGCAGAAAAAGCTTTTGATAAAATTCAACACCCATTTATGATAAAAGCTCTCCAGAAAGTGGGCATAGAGGGAACCTACCTCAACATAACAAAGGCCATATATGACAAACCCACAGCAAACATCATTCTCAATGGTGAAAAACTGAAAGAATTTCCTCTAAGATCAGGAACAAGACAAGGATGTCCACTCTCACCACTATTATTCAACATAGTTTTGGAAGTCCTAGCCACGGAAATCACTGAAGAAAAAGAAATAAAAGGAATACAAATTGGAAAAGAAGAAGTAAAACTATCACTGTTTGCAGATGACATGATAGTATACATAGAGAATCCTAAAAATGCCACCAGAAAACTACTAGAGCTAATCAATGAATTTGGTAAAGTTGCAGGATACAAAATTAATGCACAGAAATCTCTTGCATTCCTATACACTAATGATGAAAAATCTGAAAGAGAAATTAAGGAAACACTCTCATTTACCATTGCAACAAAAAGAATAAAATACCTAGGAATAAACCTACCTAGGGAGACAAAAGACCTGTATGCAGAAAACTATGAGACACTGATGAAAGAAGTTAAACATGATACCAACAGATGGAGAGATATACCATGTTCTTGGATTGGAAGAATCAATATTGTGAAAATGACTCTACTACCCAAAGCAATCTACGGATTCAATGCAATCGCTATCAAATTACCAATGGCATTTTTTACGAAACTAGAACAAATCACGTTAAAATTTGTATGGAGACACAAAAGACCCTGAATAGCCAAAGCAGTCTTGAGGGAAAAAACGGAGCTGGAGGAATCAGACTCCCTGACTTCAGACTATACTACAAAGCTACAGTAATCAAGACAATATGGTACTGGCACAAAAACAGAAATATAGATCAATGGAACAAGATAGAAAGCCCAGAGATAAACCCACGCACCTATGGGCAACTAATCTATGACAAAGGAAGCAAAGATATACAATGGAGAAAAGACAGTCTCTTCAATAAGTGGTGCTGGGAAATCTGGACGGATACATGTAAAAGAATGAAATTAGAACACCCCCTAATACCATACACAAAAATGAACTCAAAATGGATTTGAAACCTAAATGTAAGACCAGACACTATAAAACTCCTAGAGGAAAACATATGAAGAACACTCTTTGACATAAATTACAGCAAGATCTTTTTTGATCCACCTCCTAGAGTAATGGAAATAAAAACAAAAATAAACAAATGGGACCTAATGAAACTTAAAAGCTTTTGCTCAGCAAAGGATACCATAAACAAGATGAAAAGACAACCCTCAGAATGGGAGAAAATATTTGCAAACAAATCAATGGACAAAGGATTAATCTCCAAAATATATAAACAGCTCATGCAGCTCAATATTAAAGAAACAAACAACCCAATCCAAAAATGGGCAGAAGACCTAAATAGACATTTCTCCAAAGAAGACATACAGATGGCCAAGAATCACATGAAAAGCTGCTCAACATCACTAATTATTAGAGAAATGCAAATCAAATCTACAATGAGGTATCACCTCACACCAGTTAGAATGGGCATCATCAGAAAATCTACAAACAACAAATGCTGGAGAGGGTATGGAGAAAAGGGAACCCTCTTGCACTGTTGGTGGGAATGTAAATGGATACAGCCACTATGGAGAACAGTATGGAGGTTCCTTAAAAAACTAAGAATAGAATTACCATATGACCCAGCATCCCACTACTGGGCATATACCCAGGGAAAACCATAATTCAAAAAGAGACATGCGGGCTTCACTGGTGGCGCAGTGGTTGAGAGTCCACCTGCCGATGCAGGGGACACGGGTTCGTGCCCAGGTCCGGGAAGATCCCACATGCCGCAGAACGGCTGGGCCCATGAGCCATGGCCGCTGAGCCTGCGTGTCTGGAGCCTGTGCTCTGCAACGGGAGAGGCCACAACAGTGAGAGGCCCGCGTACCGCAAAAAACAAACAAACAAACAAACAAAAAAGACACATGCACCCCAGAGTTCATTGCAGCACTATTTACAATAGCCAGGTCATGGAAGCAACCTAAATGCCCATTGACAGACGAATGGATAAAGAAGTTGTGGTACATATATACAATGGAATATTACTCAGCCATAAAAAGGAACGAAATTGAGTCATTTGTTGAGACATGGATGGATCTAGAGACCGTCATACAGAGTGAAGTAAGTCAGAAAGAGAAAAACAAATATCATATATTAACGCATGTAGGTGGAACCTAGAAAAATGGTATAGATGAACCGGTTTGCAGGGCAGAAGTTGAGACACAGATGTAGAGAACAAACATATGGACACCAATGGGGGAAAACTGCGGTGAGGTGAGGATGGTGGTGTGATGAATTGGGCGATTGGGATTGATGTGTATAAAATGGATGACTAATAAGAACCTGCAGTATAGAAAAAACAAAACAAGCAAACAAAAGGTGAGTAGTTTGCCCAAGGTCACAAAGCTAGTAGTTGAGCCCATAGTCTGACTGCATAGCCGAAGTTCTTTTTGTTTGTTTGTTTATTCTTTTTAATTTTATTGAAATAGATTTACAATGTTGTGTTAATTTCTGCTGTACAGCAAAGTGATTCAGATATACATATATATATTCTTTTCCATTATGTTTTATCACAGGATATTGAATGTATTATAGTTCCCTGTGCTATACAGTAGGACCTTGTCATTTATCCATCATATATGTAATAGTTTGCATCTGCTAATCCCAAACTCCCAATCTTCCCCCACCCCCCGCCCCCTTGGCAACCACAAATCTGTACTCTGTGAGTCGGTTGTTGTTTCACAGATATGTTCATTTGTTTGTATTTTAGTTCCACTCATAAGTGGTATCATACAATATTTGTCTTTCTCTGCCTCACTTCACTTAGTATGACAATCTCTAATTGTATCCATGTTGCTTCAAATGGCATTATTTCATTCTCTTTTATGGCTGAGTTAATATTCCATTGTGTCTATATACGTATACACACACATACATACCACATCTTCTTTATCCACTCATCTGTCGATGGACATTTTGGTTGTTTCCGTGTCTGGGCTATTGTAAATAGGGCTGCTACGAACAAACCAAAATTCTTAAATACATTAAATTTTTCTTGAATAAGATGAAATGTCCTATCCCAGACCTCCGCCATTCAGTAGAGTAGCCGCTAGCTACATTGTGGCAATGGAGCCCTTGAAATGTGGCTAATCTGAATTGAGATGTGTAAGACACATACTGGATTTCAAAGATAGTGTGAAGAAAATGAATGCAAATACTGAAATGGTAAAAGAGTAATATTTTATATATATTGGGTTAAATAAAATATAGTAGCTTTTACCTTTTTATTGTGGCTACTAGAAAATTGAAAGAACACATGTGGCTCTGTTATGTTTCTATAGGAGCATAGACTGCTGTTTCCTAGGACCTGGAGCAGTACCCTGACTGTTGCATTATTTACTAGCCTTCGTATATCCAAAGAGATCTACCTTTCATGTAGGGCTAAGACATGACAATTCAGAGACTCTCTCACACATCCCTGGCTTCCTCTGAAATCTGCCTTTTGGGCATTTCACTGACCCTTTGAGACTAGGCATTTTGTTGTGGATAAAAGGATAAAGGTCAGTGCTTCAGTCAGATTGGCATCTTGTGAAAAGGTCAGGCAACCAGGGAATCATGGAAGAAGGTTGGGCCACTGGCCAAAATGTTATCTCTGAATAATCTGTGAATATGTTACAAGAGTTAGAACTGAGCGTATGCTCAGCTGATGGGAGCCACAGCTGAAAAGAAGATATTTCAAAGGAATTAGTAATCGATTCCTCGCTTCCTCTAGGGCAGGAAGCTGCTTCCAGTAAGCACAGCATTGGCCCTGCTAGAATACCACAGCTGTCCACAACTAGCAGGTTGAGGTCATGCGGATGAGTCATCACTTTCAAACAGCTGAGTAGAGAAAATACACAAAGCCGGTAAGTAAGGGTTAGCCATTCTATCCCCACCAGGTTATCACAAGAGGCCCATAGTAAGGGAAGAAGATGTATGATTTGTATAAATAGTTCAAATCTTTTGGAAAACAGAAAATGGAGTACCAATCAATGTCAGGAAATGAACCATCAGCCTCCCTGCTTTTCTGTTTCTATGCCAGGGGAGCACTCGTACACTCCAGTTGGAGTCAAAAGGAAAGAAAGTTGTGGGAGCCCTAGTTTTCCTGCCTTTCTAATGAAGAAATAAATTCCAAAAGTGCTATGATGACATTTTATGTTTCTCCAGGGTGCTGTAGTTTCATGTAATTATTTCAGATTTTTTTTCAGTGCTCTAAGTTTCTCTGATTGTCAACCCCTAGGAACATCATGAATCTCCCCAATTTTGCAGACACTGAGCCTAGACATTTGTGCCTAGGCTGTGGCATTTATGGTGGTCTCTGAACAGTGGCAGAATGCTGCAGGATGTGTTTCCTGCCATTTCTTCTCTGGATTTCCCAGGTGCTTGGGACCGAGTCCTAGCTAAACTCCTATGCTGGGAATGAAAGGGCTTTGTAGGCGATGTCAGGGGGAATTTCATCTGGCGGGGGGTGCCCATCTGCTGCTCCTTCATTTACAGAACACTGTTAACTTCAAGGGTCCCTATATATATTAAGACCATTCCTCTAAAAAGAAAAAAAAACATAGAGCTTTACAGATGGTAAAGATTCTTAAAATCATCTAGTGTCACCCCCTAATTTTTAAAGGAAGTGACCCAGCGAGGTTAAATCATTTACACAGGGTCACATAATCTGGGTCTTCTGACTGCTAGCCCGGCCCTTTCCCCACCATGGAAGGTCCTCACATGTCACCATGCACTCTCTAAGTCCTCATTTCATCCACAGGAATAAGCTGAATGGCATGAGCCTAGTTTTTTGTGTTTTGTTTCGTTTTTAGGCTGCATTGGGTCTTTGTTGCTGCGTGCAGGCTTTCTCTAGTTGCGGCGAGCAGGGGCTACTCTTCATTGTGGTGCGTGGGCTTCTCACTGCGGTGGCTTCTCGTTGCAGAGCATGGGCTCTAGGCGTGTGGGCTTCAGTAGTTGTGGCACACGGGCTCAGTAGTTGCGGCACGCAGGCTCAGTAGTTGTGGCTCGTGGGCTCTAGAGCACAGGCTCAGTAGTTGTGGCACATGGGCTTAGTTGCTCTGCGGCATGTGGGATCTTCCTGGACCAGGACTCGAACCCGTGTCCCCTGCATTGGCAGGCGGATTCTTAACCACTGCGCCAGCAGGGAAGCCCCATGAGCCTAGTTTTAAATCAAGGTCAGGACTAAGTGACTGTCACTTGGGGTCATTAAATGTGGAAATCTGTGACACAGGGAACACCTAGTCTCACAATGAATTGGGGGTTCCCGGCTGCATCTGTTTCGTAGTGGACATCATTTGTTTCAGTAAATATAGGTGACAAGTACTGAGACGCTTTTACTGGAACAGCAAAGGTCCCTCTCCTTGTTCAACAGGGGAAAATAGTGAATTTAGTATCCTTCCTGAAGTGTGTTTCCTTGGGGAGAATCACCCTCTCGAGCAGCAATGGAAATGCTCCTACTTTTGCCTTTTTCCTGAACCATCACCATACTTCTCACCACATTCAGTGATGATACTTAATCCCCACCCTCCCTTTGTCCTGATTCCCCGCTTGTCACACACAGGCTGTGACGTTTTCACAGTGCTTCAAAGTGAAATGCCTCATGTTCCTGGTAGTTTTCTCTTCCCTGCGGGGAGCCCTCTGGTCTTCCTTAAACACACGTCTCCTTTTCCCCGAAGTATGTGTGACGGTGCACTGGCGCCTGTGATGTGGTTACGTGGCACTTGGCAAAGCAGGTGGCCCTGGGAAAGTGCCCATTCTCACACTCCACTGATATTTCCTGTCACTTGTGGAATTTCTTTCCTGTTACCCTTGCTAACCCGTGAAGGTTCGTATTTTAAGCAGACACTTCCGGCTTCGGGAGCATTTCTCATACCCAAGACACAGGCTGATCTCAGGATCAAACGGAACGAGTAAATGGTCAAGTAAATTAATCTCCAGTGGCACTCTACTTCCACATACCTCTTGGATGCCATATTATTTTTTCCAAAGGTATTTTCATTGGTTGTGGTAGTTTGGCGTAAGGCTTAATTGGTCTGAATGATATCAAAATACCTTGCAGTATCCTGGTCTCTTTCCCATAGATACAACCCCAAATTAACCTTTGAAGTGGGAACTGCTTTTAAAACACCCAATGGCATTGCTATTTGAAACAAAACAAAACAAAACAAAACAGTGTCAGGCTCAATAGCTTGTGCATGTTATTTGCCCTTGGCTGTATAGAAACGCTGGAACAAACAAGGAGAGAGAGAAGGGGGAATAAAATACTTTGTTTCCTATGTCATTCTGGCTTTCCTTCAGAATCCAAACGTCTGAATGTTATTCTGAACCCAAAGAAGTCGCCAAAAACTCTCTAAATCTCTAATCCATCTCTAAAATGAAAACTCATACTAATTTATGCTAATTTTAGGAATTAAGAGACGAAGAGCATAGGCGAGCACGCCGAGCCTATCAGATGCTACCCAGAATTCATATTAATTGATCCCAAGTCAAGCTGCTTAAGCCTTGGAGATGAATCAGTTCCCAAGGCATTATGGAACATGCCCTGAGATGCAATTTTCTCAAACCCTGTTGGCCCTGGATGGGTGCATTTTGTTCTGGTGGATGAGATATTTGCTTCGTGGGAGTGTTTTCCTTCACTGCAGGCAAGAAAAATTGCTCTTTAAAATATACCTCTCCATGATTGGGAAGCACAAAACCCTTCATGGTTTCAAATTCCAAGTGGCTGGCCATTGTCGAAAGTACCAAGGCATCAAAGCACGCAGGCACTGGGTGTTGATAGCAGGCCAGAGATCGCCTCTGCTTTCCCTTCCTTCTGGCTCTTTGAACTCACGGGTTATAATTTTAAAAATAGCGTTAATGGAGACACATGTTGATGATAAATGTCAGAGGTTGCACTGGGCAGGGAGAAAACACTCTAGCTCCCTGGATTTGCATGCTTTCCTTCATGGTCCATGATCATATGAGAGAGCCTTTGTCTACCGTCAGTGTCTGGTTTTTTGTCATTGATTGATGTTCTCATGACAGTCCTGGGAGACAAGATATAACCCTGCATCAGCTCCTTCAGAAAATTCTCTGATGAACCTGGATGGGCTGAAAAGCTGGAGAACTATGGCGCATTGTTTAGGTTACTATTCTGATTGGGAGTTATCCAGAAATTCTTGTTTGAAGCTCTTATTACAGTTACTTAGGAAATCTTGTTTGCCGATGGTATGGGAAACCTGCATTTGATAGTGAGATTTGTGAAACCAGGAATGGTATTTACATCTGAATTTCACTTCTCATTTTACAATAAGATGGAAGATGGAGGGGAATAGACTAGAGGCGGACTAACCCTGGACCCCTGAAATTTTCTTTTAAATCAGTGTTGACAGCTTAGTAAGTATTTATTGTGATCCCAGTGCGTGCCCGTAATCATGTTTTCTCTTCTTCCTAAACACGGAATTTCAAATGATTTTCTTCTTGTGACCTGGAACATTGCATTAATTTGGGCTTCAGAATTGCTTCAAAATCAAGTTCCTTAAAGAATAAAATTGGCTCTCAGAACAGTGACTTTTGCTTGTTACTTGTACTTTTACAGCTATATAATTGTGATGCTGGCAGAAGGGATTCGTTTTCAAAATGATGGAAATGCAAAAAAGAATGTGTCCGAAATTTAGTTTATCAGCATCAAGATTGTGCTGGATTCAGCTGGAGGTGCTACAAAATTGTAACCAAAGCAACACAGAAAATTAGAAGGTCCTCCAGATACCACATGGCCATCCATGACCTTTACGACCTATTCACATTTCAGTCCTTAAATATATGTTAAGCATATTAAAGAACAAAAATAAGAATGTTTTTCTTAGCCATTTAAAAACTTAAAAAGAAAAGAACAACTGCTCCCTCTAGTGACAAATTATATATTAGCAACAAAATGAGATTGGGTTAAAATTCTAAATCCTGGACCAAAAAATAAAAAACCCTGTGTTTCAGATGAAACATGATTTATGGCTGAAATCAACAGAGATTGAAATATGGAAAAATGGGTGTGTGGAAAGCCTTCACTCTGTTTTTAAGTGTTAATAGCCACTCCCTGTCTAGTCTCTCTCTCCATTCCTTTATTAAGCCTTTACTTTCATAATACTAGCTTTTTTTTTTTGAGAAGCAGTATGTCATGTGAACGGGTTTAAATGTAAAATCTTGGAGGATGATGTGGAATTCTTTCACAATTTTTAACTTTAGTAACATTCAGTTTTGTTTTTTAGCTGGGGTTAAATATTCTAGTTCTGATACTATATCACTTTGCCAGAATTTCAGTACTAGTGATGCACAGTAAATGGATATAAGGTGGAGGTAGGAGCAATAAAGAAACCCAAAGAAGAAAATAAAGTTCCGTCTCATTCCTCAGAAACATCGTCGTTGACTTTTGAGGTAGATCTGTATCTTCTCTCATTTTTTTAAATGAAAAGCTAACATTTTCATGCTTCATGTCAGTGCCTAAGCAGCGATGGGGTGGCCCCCGGTTAAATGAAAGTGAGTTCAAGGGCTTAAGACACCTCAGGAAAATATATAGGGCTGTGTATGTTCTGATCCGAGTACTTCTGAGATGCACGTGGGTCCCCCAGGCACTGGCTGCCATCTTGCCTGGTACCTGCCAGGGGGGCAGATTGGTCTGCTGAAAGAATGAAGGAAGCAGTGCACAGCTGAGACAAGCTTTGAAGGGCGGAAAGAATGTGGAGTGGAGCAGGGCTTCGTGATGATAATAGACCAAGATCCACAGCGTGCTCTGATTGCCCCCAAGCCTCTGTTGGTGTCACAGTCCGGCACTCTCCTTGAGATTTCAAAGGCTTTTATTTTTAATCTACTCTTCAGTGCAATTCCCAGTAGGAATAATGTTTGAATTTGAAGTAAATTGGGTGAGAGGGAATGGGGCTCCTGGAATCAAGATAAGGTTCGGAGTGAGCATTGAAAGATGTGATAGGGAAATTTTGGAAATTTGTGGTTTGCTGGTTTTGCAAGGCTTGTGCAGAATCTTTTTTCCCTTTCATCGTTGTCTCAGGGACCTAGTAAGGAATCAGATACAGGGCAGAGAAAGCTAAGCATTTCATCTAGGTCATAAGACAAGGATGATCCATCCTTACCCACCTCCCCTGCATTCACGCATGCTCACACACACACACACTTTGTGTTCTAATCAAGTCCTTTGTTTCCCCACCTCTATGCCTTTCCTTCACTTGGATACTAGGGGGAAGTGTTGTAAACAGCAAATGAACACAAATAGGTAAGAATTAAGAGATCTTATTGTACTTACTATAAATATAAAACTATATTTAATTTTATTATTTATTATGTTGGATATAAACATTTTCTAAACCTGAGTAAGTTATTTAAGCACTGAACAGATTTTCGTAGGAATTCTTCTCATGCAATTGCTGTTGTATATGTGTAAGACCTGCATACAGCATTTCTGAGAGGAAAATGCTAAATTTAGGAAGCAGAAATTAAGCTGGAGAAATTTTACTTATTAGCAAAAGAGCCAAAGGAAAATTTATAGCTTTTGATAACGTGAATTAGAGGCGTCATTGTATATTATATTAATTTACTACATGGTAAGAAAAGTAACATTTTACTTAGATTTTTCTTTAGATTTTCAATTCTCAAGAGGTTTGTTCTCAGGCTATTTATAACAATTTTCTACTCTCTATTATATCAGCCATGGAATGATATTTTGATTAATGGTTGTAAAAGTAGGAAAGCGCATTGAAAAGCAAATCCAAACAACACAAGAAGAATGGTATTACAAAGAAAGTAGAAATCACCCACAGCCCATGTTACTACCCAGACATGACCATGGTTAATGCTTTGGTGGATATCTTTCTACACATTTTCCTACCTTCTGTTTCTTCCCCTGTCCCTTTGCTGCCATCCTCCTGCCTGTAAGCAGAAACCCTTGAATCAATATTGCTGGCTCAGACGTGTCTCCTGAGAGCCACTCGAAGGTCCCACAAGCTCGTCAGGCTCCATGTCATTTGAAGATGGGTTTATGGAAAACCACCTCTTTTTAGTTCTCCATATGCAGTGCCTCAAATGTCAGTTCCAGGCATTGAGGTGGTCTGTGGACTCACGCACTGGACCTCCTCCATTTATTTAGGCTTTTGGATAAAACTGATGTACCTTCTGCCACATAAGTCTCTCCACATTGGAAACTCTCAAACTGCAGAGGAATCACCCAGGGAGCAATTTCTGTTACTCAGTCCTGGAGATCCTCAGCTGGTGGGTCTTCTGGTGAGCATCTCAGGAATGCCTGCGTCCCAGACTGCCCACACCCCCAGGGGACTGGGGACAGCTAGTCTCAAGCCTGTATTTTGAAACACTCTACATATCACCAAGGACAAGCAGATGAACATTATTTCAGTTGTTATTCTCTCTTTCTCCCACGCTCACCCCGTTGGGTTTTTTTTTTTGCGGTACGCGGGCCTCTCACTGTTGTGGCCTCTCCCGTTGTGGAGCACAGGCTCCGGACGCGCAGGCTCAGCGGCCATGGCTCACGGGCCCAGCCGCTCCGCGGCATGTGGGATCTTCCCGGACCGGGGCACGAACCTGTGTCCCCTGCATCGGCAGGCGGACTCTCAACCGCTGCGCCAACAGGGAAGCCCCCGGTTTTTTTGTTTGTTTTTGTTTTTGCATAAATTGTTGGAGCATCCAAGGTTGTGAATACCTACCAGCAGCTTGAGTGTTCTGTGTGACATGGACGGTTGCTGGGGGGCACTCAGCGGGGAAGGACATATTGAAATGTACTTTGTACAGATCGAAAAACTCAGTGTACAGGATGTGTTAATTAACTAATTTTTTTTTCCCCATGAAATGGAATTTGCTACAAATTGTTTAGGTTTTCACACAGGTTTTTCAGCTCCTAGAAGGAAGATGTCGAGGTGGGTGGGAATTGAGGAAAACCTTCAAGTACAATTGTGAATTGTCAGACCTGCAGGGACTTCAGAGGTTCCTGGAATCAATGTTCTTGTTTCATGGAAAAGGGGACTAAAGCCCAGAAAGGTGAGATGTCTTGCCCAAGACTGCACAGCAAGTTATGGTCAGAGTCAGAGCCAGGGCTTAGTTCTTCCCTCTGAGTACTGCCTCCTCTGTCTAGAGTTTGTTCTTACCCAGGATTGGATGCATCCCTGAGGCTCCCAAGGATTTAGTATTTAATACCCACTGTGGTACCTGGTTCCAGAGTTTCCCAACCCCAGACAGAAGTTCTCAAACAAGGTCTATTGTGTGATGTTTAAAGAACTTGTATGCCAGTCTCTCCTATAGGACTCTGTTGAATGTAGCATGTTTTTTTAAACTTTTTTTTATTGGAGTATAATTGCTTTACAATGGTGTGTTAGTTTCTGCTTTACAACAAAATGAATCAGTTATATATATACATATGTTCCCGTATCTCTTCCCTCTTGCGTCTCCCTCCCTCCCACCCTCCCTATCCCACCCCTCCAGGCGGTCACAAAGCACCAAGCTGATAGCATATTTGATAAATAAAATTTTCCCTTCCCTCGCAGTTTGTAGAAGTAGCTACACTAAACCACCACACTGAGTCTTACTTACAGTGGAGTCGGAGCCCATTCGGTGGCCAGGGTCTAAGAGTCAGGGCATATCAAAATTAGCCTTGAAAAGCTCTTAGTAATGTGTCATCAGTAATTTTAACAACACCAACGTATCTTCCAGCTTTGGAATAGATCTTTGTTTCTTTGGTTGAATTGGTTGGTTTGTGTTTGAGGATGGTGTTAGGAAAAACAGTCATCTGAACACGAGAATCACAGGGGCTCCCATGTCCTGGAGATCCTGAGACTTTCTGAGGGCACGACAGACTCTGCTCACCTGATTCGGGGCTTGGGGAACATATGCTCGTTCTGTGGAATGGCCAGAGGAATTTTCCATGTCTTTATAGTTGTGGCTCGCTCACTCCCAGAGCCAAGGACCAACTCACGAGCTCTTGGGGGAACAGAAGCAAGATGTGATGAGGGGAAAGACCCCACAGCTCTGATGCGTTTTCCCTTGTGGTGAATTACAGAGAGCAGAGTCCGTATTCTCTCCCAGCTCCTTCCTTGCACAGTGATTGCTGGCTGCTCAGGGACTATATGCAGGTATTGTACCAGGCGCAGACTCAGTCTTCTTCTCTTAAATGCACTTTGCCCCCTTAATCTAATGACCAGTCAGACTGATTATTATGAGGTCATCGGTGGCTGAAGGTGGCTTATACCTTCACGTTTGCCTGATTCCTCCCCGTCCTTGAATTGGAAACTAGGCTTTTTACTGCTTTAACTCAAGAAATAGAGTGCCAGAGGTTGAAATGTCTGGAACTAGGTAGATGCTGAAAGGGATACAGCAGAGGAGGGGGAAATTGCGGGAATAAATTTCAGTAGGAGCTTCATTTTCCCTTCTTTCAATGGAGACCTGGTAGCAGGCAGGGTTGCAGAGCTGTTATCTCAGGAAGCAGAGTATTGGGTTTTTGTTTTTTGTTTTTTTGTATGTTTTGCGGTATGCGGGCCTCTCACTGCTGTGGCCTCTCCCGTTGCGGAGCGCAGGCTCAGCGGCCATGGCTCACGGGCCCAGCCGCTCCGCGGCATGTGGGATCCTCCCGGACCGGGGCACGAACCCACGTCCCCTGCATCGGCAGGCGGACTCTCAACCACTGCGCCACCAGGGAAGCCCGAGTCCTGGGTTTTTGATGCCTGTCCTCTCACCCATCCCAGCCTCACTCCTCAGACCCACAGGCTTGTGTGCAACTTTGGAGGAGAACAACCTGGTATATGGAGAGTTACCTGTGAGCTAGGTATGTTCGGAAGGCACTAGTCGATCTAGGAATTGGGAACAGAGAAGCACGCGCAGTGATCCCATCCAGGGCTCAGAGTGAATGTCCCTTAGGGAGTGTCCAGCCTCCTCCCAGTTTTAGTAGACAACTCAGGTTCTCCATAGGGAAAAATTAGTAAATAGTGCCTTTCTGTTGTATAATAATGGTCAAAATTTTGATAGAAGCACAGAATCTTGGAGTTTGTAAGAACTTCGGTGCTAACTCACCGTGTGAGGCAAGGGAAAGAGAGGACTTCTGGAGACAAACATCAAATCTCACTGTGCAGAGAGAGAGGTAGTCCCAGATAAGAGACTTCATCCTTTCAAGTCTGTTTCTTCATCGGACAGGACAATGAGAATGAAGAGATTGAACACAGAAGCTGTAATGAGTACTTGTTCTGGGTCAAGAGAGTAATGCATTCATCTCTCTGTTCCACCATCTCCTTCTGCTTGAGTATTTCCAGGGACAAGGAATTCATGAATTCCGTGGATAGCCATTTGCATAACTGGGAAGCTTGAGTCTGTTCACGCATTCTTTTGTTCAGTAATAGCAATTGAACCCCTCCTCGGTACCAGGCCCTGTGCTTGAAGTCTAGCTTTTCTTTATATGGAATCCCGAGTTGATCTCCCTGGAACCTCTGTCCTCGGGAGCCCCTTCTGGTCTCTGCACCAATGCGGGGTTCCAACGTAGCAATCTTTGGCTCAGTACGAACAATCCTTATGTCTTTCATGCCTCTTTTCTTCGAAGAAATGTCTTCTGTGTTCGCCAGCCCCTTCCCTCTCCTGTCCACCAGCAACTGGTTATATTTCAATATTTTATTTTCCTTAAAACACGGCCCCCAGAAATCCTGTCCCATCTGCTGTTGGGCTAATACTGAGTCTTCGTGGACTCTATTGATAACTTCCTCTGATTAGGTCTGTCTGCCGGGCATGATGCATCTGAAGACTGCCTTTGCTTTCAACCAGTTTTACATAGTAATTGGTAATTTTTGGTGTGTAAACATACGTCTGAACACACTCTGAAGTCGGTTGTAGCCCTGTGAAACAGAGCCTTTGTTACAAGGGACAGTGTTCCGGGTGACAGGAAGGAACGACATGTGCTAAGGACGGAATCTCTGAGCAGAGGGTACTGATGAGAATGGTACACTCTGACCCCAGTCTTCATCTGACCGAATGAAGGTAAGACGGACATTGTTTGATAACACACTCTCTGCAGTGCCAAGCTTAGGTCTATTCTTGTTCTGTTTCTGTTTAAATCCACCACAGGATTTGTGGATTAAGATAGATCGTATCGTTATGACAGCAAAAACAGAAGCAATCAAAAGGGGAAAAAAATAGATTGGACTTACCAAATTAAAAACTTACGTGCTTCAAGGGACACCATCAAGAAAGTTGAAAGAGCCACAGAGGGGGAGATATATTTGCAAATCATTTGACAAAGAGTCTGTAGTATATTTCCAAAGCTGTGCAGTCATCATCATCATCTAATTCCAGAACGTCTTCATCACTCCAAAAAAAAATCCCATGCCTGTTAGCAGTCACCCCCACTTCCTCCCTTCTTTCCTATGTCATATAAATGGAACCATACAGCATTTGTGCTTTACATCTTGCTGGTTCATCCATGTTGTAGCATGTATCAGTATTCTGTTCTTCTTAATGGCCAAAGAATATTCCATTGTATGAATAGATCACATTCTGTTTATCCATTCATTGGTTGATGGATGGTTCAATTTTCCCACTTCTTGGCTACTCTGAATAATTATGCTATGAACATTTGTGTACAAATTTTGGTGTGGAAGTATTTTTTTAATGTTATTTAAATATAGTTGATTTACAGTGTTGTGTTAATTTCTGCTGTACATCAAAGTGACTCAGTTCATCATATATATACTCTTTTTCATACTCTTTTCCATTATGGTTTATCACAGGATATTGAATATAGTTCCCTGTGCTGTACAGTAGGACCTAGTTTTTTATCCATCCTCTATATAATAGTGTGCATCTGCTAACCCCAAGCTCCCAATCCTTCCCGCCTCCACCCCTCTCTCCCTTGACAACCACAAGTCTGTTCTTTATGTCTGTGAGTCTGTTTTGTAGATAGGTTCATTTGTGCCATACTTTACATTCCACATATAAGTGATATCATATGGGGTTTGTGTTTCTCTCTCTGACTTAACTTCACTTAATCTCTAGTTGCATCCATGTTGCTGCAAGTGGCATTATTTCATTCTTTTATATGGCTGAGTAGTATTCCGTTGTTTATATGTAGCACATCTTCTTTACCCATTCATCCGTTGACAGACATTTAGGTTGCTTCCATGCATGTCCTAGCTATTGTAAGTAGTGCTGCTATGAACATAAGGGTGCATGTATCTTTTGGAATTATAGTTCTGTCTGGATATATGCCCAGGAGTGGGATTGCTGGATCATATGCCAAGTCTATTTTTAGTTTTTGGAGGAACCTCCATACTGTTTTCCATATGTGGAAGTATGTTTTTAATTCTTTTGGGAATATACCTAGGGGTGGAATTTCTGGGCCGTATGGTAACTCTGTTAATTTTTTTTTAGGAACCGCCAAATTGTTTTCCAAAGCACTGCACCATGTTACGTTTCTGCCAGCCATGTGTGATGGTTCCATTTTCTCCACATCCTGTCAACACTTGTTTTGTAAATCTTTTTAATTACAGCCACCCTAGTCAGGGTGAAGTACTATCTCATTGTGGTTTTGATGACATTTGCCTCAGCTAATTATGCGAAGCATCTTTAATATACTTGTGTGCTATTTGTATGTATTCTTTGGAAAATTGTCCATTCATATTCTTTGCTCATTTTAAAAAGTGGGTTATTTATCTTTTAATTATTGAGTTGTAAGAATGTTTTTTACATATTCTAGAATTTTTACCCGAGGAAGATTTTTGAGAAAGCCCTCTATGGTGATTAGAACTCATCTACAGAAAAGATTTTATAAGGAAAGATAATGTGCTTGAAAGTAAGAAAAATTAATAGGGAGACAGAAACATACTTGTTTATCAGGCATTAATTATGTATTTTTTTTGATAGATGGGTTGTTATCTCTAATGTAAGACGTCATTTATATCAAACCAACAGGAAAAGAAAATTTATATACAGACGTTCAAAAACAAACATTCCGATAACCAACATGAAAATCAAATATCAACTCATAATTCTGTAATGTCTTATAATACCAGAAAAAAGTATATTAAAATCTTGGGCAAAACATTATGACCTCTGATGAAAAGCACTTTTTCCTGTGCTATTCCTGTTATCACTATTGTAATAACCCTTTCATAGTTCTCAGGAATGAGGTTGGACCACAGGAATAGATGCAGTATTCAGGTGATCACAAGTATCTTTTCAGTAAGATTTAACTATTATAGCTCATTGCCTCATGAACTCCCTCAGTTATTACTATTGGACATTTTCACAGAGCTTTACATGTAAAATCTTATTCAGAAAAAAAGTGAACATACTTAAAAGGAACTCCCATTCACATGAAACAGAAATTGTTACATTAATCAAAAATGGGACGTCAGTGAGTTTTTAGTTATTTGGAGAGGGGTCAGTGAGAAATTCTGTAGTATAAAGTCCTTGTAGATATATAAATTCTGAAATCATTTGATCTGAGCTTCTACAAAAATGCATGTACAGTAGTAAATAACAACAAGTTGAGTGCTCCGGGGAGGCATGGTTTTGTGGTATTCCTAATAATCTTTCAAGTCTAACTGTCTTCTCAAAATATTCCACAGGGGGGCAGTGCAGCAAAGCCATAGACTGGTTAAAAAGTCTATTCAAAGTGAACATTCTGGTACACTAACAGGGCCTGCTAAAGAATGTGAGGCTCCCTGCCTACAAAAGCCTGTTTTCTGAACTTTGACTCCTAATTTGGTGATAAACTGGATTAGATTTTAAAAATAAAACACAAGGTGGAAAATGATTCCCATTGCAAATTTTTTGGCTATTTTTTTAAAAAACCCACAATTCTTGACATATGAGTTCATGTACAATATTCAACATGTGATTGGATTTACATGCCACATGCCAGTAACCCCATAGCACAGTAATTAGACTAGATTGCTTCCAAATATTGCAAATGTGGGCTGAGATGGTCTCACATATAAAAATAAACTTGAAAACTAGTTGTAAGCTCTTCCACATACCTGCGTATTGTGTTGAAATCAGGATGAATACACACAAGTTAAGGTAAAGCCATATTATTTAATCAGAAATAGGAGAGATCACAAGAGTATTTTTTGATATTCCATAGAGATTTTGAATGTTTAACCAAAACCTTCCTTATTGTACATAGCTTTTTTTTTTTTTTTTTTGCGGTATGCGGGCCTCTCACTGTTGTGGCCTCTCCCGCTGTGGAGCACAGGCTCCGGATGCGCAGGCTCAGCGGCCATGGCTCGGGCCCAGCTGCCCCGCCGCATGTGGGATCCTCCCGGACGGGGGCACGGACCCGCGTCCCCTGCATCGGCAGGCGGAGTCCCAACCACTGCTCCACCAGGGAAGCCCTGTACATAGCTTTAAACATATTTTTAAATCACTTGCTTGTTCACTCTCTCTGCCTCACTTTTATGAAACATTTGACTTTTTTTTGAGTTAATGAACAATAAATGTAGCTGATACTTGCTGTGACTTTCTACAAAGCCCGTTCGATACATATCAAGTCTAGAAAGTTTTACCAGCTGGGACAATGCATAGTAAGAGAGACTGAGAATTACTCTGCAGCCCGTGCCAATCCCAATCCTGCTGGCAGGATTCAACAAGGAAAGCAATGTTTATCTGAGCTGCATTTGATGTGTGCTCAGGATGTGGAAACAGATCAAGAACCTGGATTACTCTGGGGGATTGTATCAGTGATGTAGTAAGAATGTTTTTCTAAAACAGTCCGTAAGCATGATCAAGTAATTTCAGGCCTTTTTCCTGTTTCCTGATCCTACCTCTGCCCTGCACCTCCCTCCTTCCACCACCCTCACTCCCCCACCCCCAGGTTACGTAAGGATCATTTCTGCTATTTACATTTCCCTTTTCAGTGTTCTTTCTCGTTTGCATTTTTTTAAATTAGTTGATTATTTTTGGCTGGGCAAGGGCTTTCTCTGGTTGCGGCGAGCGGGGGCCACTCTTCATTGTGGTGCGTGGGCCTCTCACTGTCACGGCCTCTTATTGCAGAGCACGGGCTATAGGTGTGCTGGCTCAGTAGTTGTGGCAGGTGGGCTCTAGAGCGCAGGCTCAGTAGTTGTGGTGCGTGGGCCTAGTTGCTCCACGGCATGTGGGATGTTCCCAGACCAGGGCTCGAACCCGTGTCCCCTGCATCGGCAGGCGGACTCTCAACCACTGAGCCACCAGGGAAGCCCCTCGTTTGCGTTTTTTTAATGTTAATTTTTGTCTACAATTTCTAGCCATTTAGGCTGTGATGAGCACCTGAAATGGAGCATTTTTTTTAAATTTATGATTTTTTTTTTTAGAGCAGTTTTAGTTTCACAGCAAAATTGAGTGGAATGTAGAGATTTCCCACACACTGTCTGCCCCCAGATACACACAGCCTTCCAAGTGGGGTAATTTTTTTTTACAGAGCATTGGCATTTCAGTTGTCATTATCACACTGTCTCAAAGATAGCTCCATCTCCATGGCCAACTATTGGCCGAAGCTGGAAAAAGAGGAGGATTTTTGATGCCGTGGCCTAATGCAGGAAGAAAGGCCCGGGGGCAAAGTTTTCAACTTAATTATGAAACTGTAATAGTTCATTCTGTACGTGACTTTCTCAGAATGGTGGTGGAGCCACACTGGGGTAATTTCACTTGGCAAGAACTTGCCGTACTCTCCTCATTACTGTGAGATCTTAGAATAATGCTGATCAACGCTTTATTCCTGACCTCATGCAGGGCCTCTCCCAGGCTCCCACCTTAATATATAAGAACTGCAGTATGCGGTCTCATGCTTGTTCAGCTTTTTCAAATGCAGCTCAGAGGTTTTATAAGCTGTCCATTTTTATTATTTTGTCATCATTTTTTAAGAAGGGAGATGCCATATTCCTCTATGTCTAGTCACTTCCTGGGGTTAGTAAGGAATAAATGGATGTGTTTGAATGAAGAGTGCAATGAAGATGCTTAACTTTACAAGCGTTAGCAGGTGTACTACTCTCAGTGCCACCTGGAATCAGAGCAGGACCTAGGAAGTCTCGGTTATAGGACATTAGATCCTGTCAGCCTAATGCCCTCAGAGAAGACCTTTGGGTCGACTTTCTGAAAGTTTATCCCCAAGAAAATACAAAACACCTCGTAGACTGTCTTATTTCTGGGCAGTCAGGACACTTCACTCTCCAGACCCTCATATAAAACTAGAGGAAATCTGATTTGAGGAAAGAAAAATCAGCTTCATACGTAATAGTAATCACTGAATTATTTCTCCATTTGTGAAGATGGCAGCCCGGAGCCCTACACATTAGGCCTGCTTGCTGTGATGATAGTTATATCTACTTTGCAAATAGCCATCAGAACAGTGTTTATTGATCACCTCTTTAGACGTTTGTTTTTTTGTTTGTTTGTTTTTGCGGTACACGGGCCTCTCACTGTTGTGGCCTCTCCCGTTGCGGAGCACAGGCTCCGGACGCGCAGGCTCAGCGGCCATGGCTCACGGGCCCAGCCGCTCCGCGGCATGTGGGATCTTCCCAGACCGGGGCACGAACCTGTGTCCCCTGCATTGGCAGGCGGACTCTCAACCACTGTGCCACCAGGGAAGCCCTAGACGTATTTTAAGCTTCTTTGAACATTATGAATTTTTCCTTCAATCCATGAATACGTAGAATGGAGTATGACATAGAGACAGTTTGTGGTCCAGGTGGCTTGGAAAACAGGCTAAAGGCAGATGGGTAAGAATGAGTCAGAAGGGCAAAGACACAGGAAGTGAAGAATCGTTGAGAAGTATATGGTTGGACATGGGACATTTTTGTGCCAGACATTGTTCTAGAATTTACATTTTAATGATCATAATGGTGTAACTTAGCATTTGGTATGTTCTAGGCCCTTTGATAAATCCCCTATAAGCATTAGCTCATTTAATACTTAAACCTATAAGGCACACATTTCTTTCCCTGTATTTATAGATGAGGATACTAGGGCTCAGAGAGGTTGTTTCTTTAGCCTAAGGTCACCCAGCTAGGATGTAGTAGAGTTAGAATTCAATTCCAAATCTTTGATTCCAAAGTTAAGATTTTGACTTATGAAAAATGCTTTTGAAACTATAAAACTGATTCTTCAGGAAATGAGGGAACAGGAGTTCATTTTTTTCCCCTCATTTCCCCCAAGCTGATTGACTATATTCTATTCTAATAAATTCTCTGGAAAAAACCATGTTTTCATTCAGGCTGTCATAATGAAGTACCAGAGACTGGGTGACTTATAAACAAAAACGTATTTCTCATACTTGTGGAGGCTGGAAGCCTGATATCAGGGTGCCAGGAAGGTGTTGCATTTTGGGGAGGCCTGTCTTCCAGGTTTCAGCCTTCTGACTTCTCACTGTGTCCTTACATGGCAGAAAGAGAACAAGCTAGCTCTCTGGCCCTTCTTACAAGGGCACTAATCCCGTTCATGAGGACTCCACCCTCATGACCTAATTACCTCCCAAAGATCCCACCTCCATATACCATCACAATGGTGTTTAGATTTCAATAAATGAGTTTTATGGGGACATAAATATCCATTCCATAACAAAACAATACGTGTAACTAAGATGACTATACTCATGGATTGCCTGGGACAAACTCTGTTCATATCCGTTGCCTTGGTGTAATTATTGGGAGCAAACCCTTTCCCTTTCAGTTGTTCAGGAACAACAAATTATAAGGTCATCCTATATATAATCTCCACATTTCTGCCAGAGCAGATCTGAGCAGAGAAAAGACCTGTCAGTTGGGAGTCTGTGAGCAGAGGGCTACCCATCTCTCTTGCTTTCCTGTGGACTACGTACCCCAGTCCACTTCAGGCATCTTTAGAGGAATGACAGCTTTTTGTCTTTGGACTGTTTGGAGTCTAGATATTATACACTGCAGATCAGTAAATTCGGGCTGGTGTTCCCTTGCACTCCCTGTATCCAAACACCTCAATCTCCCTTCTTGATTTTCTTGGCAGTCAGCCTTATGGAAGTGTCAGAACTTTCTTTCCAGACTTCCAGGGCTGCGAGGCAGTGACCACTCCGGATCCAGTCAAGGGTGCTAGTCAAATGCACGAGTCAGAAAAACTTTCAATAATGGCTCCTCTAATGAACATTGTACTCTGATGGACGAGATGAGATGCTTCAGTAAAATTTCCAGAAATACCACATCATACGATTGTTGATCACTTGTCCATAAGCAATTCTGGAACCACATAGGATAAGCAGATCGTCTTATGCACCACAGTTAAGTAGGACCAGCAGTTTCCAAACTTTGTTTTGCCCTTGAGAAAAAGAGTATGAGGATCAAAGTAATGTTTTTGTTTTTTTCTTTTACTTTCACCTCAGCCCATATTTTAACTCAAAAGTGATGAAATATTGAATAATGTATGCTATTAATAACATATTTGCATGTACTGCTCTGGTTTTTCAAAGCAATTTTGCATCTATTACCTTACTTGATCCTCCGGCGCTCCTGGGATTAAAGTAGGGCAGGAAATTTTATTTTTATAGAGGAAGCACCTGAGCTGGGGAGAGGCTAAGTGACTTTCTGTCGCTTGCAAGTAAAGCTAAGGCCCAAACTGGGAACTCCCCGACAAAGCCTCTTCCACCAAACCATGGAAAGCCTTGACTGTTCATTTCCATTTCATCTGCATGTTCACTGAAAAGCTTAAAAATCATGCTTGCTTTGGTTATATTCACTTCTTGTTTTTTTCCTCCAAAAATAAAATACTGATGCATAAACAATTTTCTAGAGAAAATGATGTCCACTCGGTTTGGAGTGGGTTACCCTTTTCTGTTTGGAGTGGTTGTACTTTCTTTCTCCCTTGTGTTTCCCTCCTATTCAACGTCTCATTACATAAATTTTTCACCTCCTCTCTTACGTTCTCTAGCTTTTTAGAGAAGTAGGTACTCTGCTTGGGAAAAGAAACAGAAAAAGAAAAATGCTTCTCAAGTTACGTTGTTTACAAGTGACTAACAATTGTCAGTTAGTTGGATCTGACGGGCTACAGGGATTCAGGATCATAACTTCAAAACCACATGACTTCATATCTGAAGATGGGGCCCTGGGGTCTATAATCACATTAATATTTGGCAGTGGAATTACAGCCAGAATTTAATGCTGAACTTTTGGGTTGCCAAATGCATTTGTTGGTAATATTATTCAATAAAATACGTAGAAGTCTCAAATAAAGAGAAGTGCTTATTCCTGGGAATTGGATAGAAATTGAAATTGAATTGCCTTTCTCAAAACATGGAAGGCAAGTTAAGACATGTCTTCTTTCTATCAAACAGAGAAAACCTGCCTGTTAGAGTTTCTCCTTTGTGCATATTTGGTACAAGTTGATGCAGTTGTTAAAATGTCATAGCCCATTCTCTACCCGTGGAAACCAGGTTGGAAACCACCCAGCTCTTTTACCGAACTTAGAAGGGAGAGGATCGTACTGATTGATCCAGGGAAACTGAACATGTCTCAGGTCCAGGCTCTTTTGAAGTCTTAGGATGTGATTGCGACGCTGTTGGAGTTTCTGGAAACAAGTGAAACCATAGAACGCGTTTAGGGACTTGGTAGAGCATAGGTTCTTCTGTCTCGTTGCAGAAAGAATTCAGCAAGAGGCAGAGTAACAGGTAAGGAAAGAGTTTATTAGCATAGGACGCTTGTGAGATTTACAAGCAAGCAGGCAAGGGAGTGCCACCCCGAGAACTTAGTGGGTTACAGTTGTATAATCAAAGGAAGAATGGGGAGGGGGAGAAGACCACCTTCTTCCTCATTCTTGGGTAGACGTCACGCTTCCATCATCAGTCCCTCCTCCACATCAGGTGGGGGAGTTTTTTCTTGTCCCTAAGCCTACATGGTCAAACTAGGACTACCATGGCACAATGGAAATGAGCAAAAGGCAGTAACATATACTAAAATATTGTAAATCATCTCAGGTTTCAGTATAATGTCACCTTTTCCTTACATTTTTGTTTTTACTGTGTGCAGAGGAGCATGTCCTAGGAATCATTAACTTATTGACCTCACTGGGCGAGATATGTGTCTCATTCCACCATTATTTTATTGTTTGGGGGCACGTCTCTTCCCTCTGTCACATGGTTTTGTTGCGAAGCAAGCCTGCTTGGTTTTGTGGTTAAGCAAACCTGTTTTCTTGAGTGATCATTAACTTACAGGGGTCTCCCGTATTATTTTCTTTAAATAGTTCCCCAGTAGGGGATTATAAGTAATCTATTTATTAACTGTTCAGTCAACTGCTTTGTCCCTTTACTCTGTCCCTATCACAAGTGTCGCGTGGTTTTGCCAGTCAGTCCACGTTCAGGGTTGTGGTGTCCTTCTTACACCTCTGGCACCCCTGGAAACGTCTCAGGACAGTGGTAAAGCAATTAGATCCCTTGAAAGTGAACTGTGAGGGGCATGAAAACTGCGGGGAGCAGCTTATTTGGGGAAATGGCTTCTTATGGCCTGAGCCACTAAAGAAGGCACAGCACCCTGAAAACTGATGAGCTGTGTCTGCAGAAGCTAACCACGTTTGAAAGGAATGCTGAGCACAGAGTCTAGGAGTGGCAGCACATTCTTAGCATTTGCTAGAACTGCACTCCTCATGCTTGGTAGTGTTTCAGACGGCCTCACGGTTGGCACTTGATTGTTCGATATGCTTGTTTAATTCAGTGATGGTCCAAACAGGCTTTGCAGGGACTTCATAAACAGCCACGAGTTCACCGCCTAGACTCACTGCATGAAAATGCAATTGGATTAGCCATTCAGAATTGGGTATTGGAGGAAACGAAGCAGTTGGGAGAAGTGGTGGAGCCGGTTACTGCTGCCGGGGGCTCTGACTTGGGTGAGACACAGCACTGCTGACTGTCTTCTGTGCTAGATGCTGTCTGCCTCCATTTTTTTAAAATTATTTTTTTATTTTGTTGGCTGCATTGGGTCTTCATGGCTGTGCACGGGCTTTCTCTAGTTGTGGCGAGCAGGGACTACTCTTCATTGCAGTGCGTGGGCTTCTCATTGCAGTGTCTTCTGTTGTTGCGGAGCACGGGCTCTAGGTGCGCGGGCTTCAGCAGTTGCAGCACGCAGGCTCAGTAGTTGCAGCACGCAGGCTCAGTAGTTGCGGCACGCAGGCCCTAGGGCGTGCGGGCTTCAGTAGTTGCCGTGTGTGGGCTCAGTAGTTGTGGCTCATAGGCTCTGGAGCGCGGGCTCAGTAGTTGTGGCCCACGGGCTTAGTTGCTCCACGGCATGTGGGATCTTCCCAGACCAGGGCTCAAACCTGTGTCTCCTGCGCTGGCAGGTGGATTCTTAACCACTGTGCCACCAGGAAAGTTCCCTTTTTTTTTTTTTTTTTCAAAACAAGACTTCCTGGATGAGTGGAGCCCTCGGATGCTCACCAGGCTCCGTGCTGTCTAACTGCTGGTATAGATGTGTTCCTTCCAGAAGGAACTTGGTGGTGCTCACGTAGTCTGTGTACCTGCAGAAAATCTAGGCTCCAGTCTGGCTCTACATCTAAGCCACCAACTAACCTGGTGACCTTGGGAAAGTCACTTGGCTTCCCTGAGCATGAAGATTGGATGCACGAGTATTTTTCCACCCTTTTTCTTTTTATGAACCCATGAACCCTTTTAAAGTCATTAAAATTTCATGCCCTTGCAGTTCTTTAAAATCACAGAATGCCCATGGTGCCTACAATCAAAACAGTATCGTACTGAATATGTTATTTTTGAAAGACGTTTCACAGACTTGATCCTGCTATGCCATTTCTTTCACTTCCCAAGTTTAAATCTGGGAGGTTTCTGAGGGCTCTGAAACCCCACATTCTGCATCCTGAGACCTACTGACACAAAAGTGCTTCTAAAAGAACCACCACGTGGTTTTTCTTCTCTCTCTGGTTCATCGACAAAATCAGGAAAGCTCACTTCATTGTTCACTTTATTCTGGGTATGAACGTCCCATCAGAGGGTCAGAATGTGTCTGTCTCTCAATACATTTCGGGAGTTAATTTGTACCGGAAAGACATGTTTACTGCCATCTTCTTTGATCATCTCTGATTGCTTACTTGATTTAGATGTAATGTTTTGCTGACTTGGTTAACTGCATTGGATGGTTGGGTGTCAGTATTGTCCTGAGTCCATGGGTTATTCTCAGAACTACCTTCATCAAATGTTCTGTTAGTTTTCCTTATGGTAGCACATCCTTTATCACTTATTTTGCCGGCCTGGTTGCGTAGAACTTCAGAGCTGAACAGGAACTCAGGGCATCAGACTCAACCCTCTAGCTCTCATAGAATAGAAAACTGAGTCAACAAGTTCTCTACAACTGAGCCTCTTTGAGTGTCAGTCATTTCGATTTTGCTCAAGCCAAGGCCTCCCTCTTGATATGGTTCTATGACACCTACAGTTTTTCATAGGATCTGTTGCCATCAGCTGTTCTTTACATACGGGCTTCTATACTTCATAAATGTAGAACTTGGGTGACCTAATTAAGCATGCTGATTTCTGCTTTGCTAAAAGCTCCTAAAGCTATAAGTCAGTAATTGTGGGAAGATGCTTGATGGCCTTTTAGCTGAAATAATAATCTCTTGGATAGATAGTTTCATTCTTAAAAGAGCCGAAAGCACCTCTTACATATTAACACACTTACATTCAGCATCCTTGGGGAGCTACAGAAACAATCTGTTGATCATCCAAGGGATTCAACAAAACTTTGATCAAGGCTTTGTTGAGTGACGCACTACGTGTCCTGCCTACAAACTAAAATCTAAGTTATTGGGATTTAAAAAATTATAAGGCAACATCCTGGCTTTTGACTCACGGTTACAATGCGATGGACCATTATGAGACAAGAAAGAGACCATCAGGAGGCTTTGTAGAGGTCACTACATTATGCAAAGTGGAAGATGGTAATTACAACTGGAGTTAGCGGCTGAATGTGACGCCACGCAGCTGCAGGAGCAAATGGGGTGGAGCATAGACTTCTGCTAAAGCAAGGAGACGGGAGGAGAGAGAACCAGGGTTATGATCGACACTGAGGCATCAGTGACACAGCCAGAGTTTTGCGGGCCGCGGGAAGCAAGAATAGACCAAGGGAGAAGGTGAGAGAATGTGGTGGGCTGCAAAGGTAAAAATACAAATCAACTGAAGAGGAAGAAAATCAGTTTAAAATTGGTATATATTTGCATACCACCTCAAGCTTTTTCAAGTGTTTTTACTTCCCTCTATAATCTCTAAGGTTGGTTTTTAGTCCAACGAGAGTCCACTGTTTTTTTCCTCTCCACAGACCTGAAAGATAGGGTGATTAGTACTCTACCCATTTTAGATGGGAAAACTAAGGCTCAGGAAAGATACGGAGCTTTCTCAAGGTCATATGATTAGTAGTAAAGACTAAACAAACCTAATATCTCCCGATTTTCTGGAAACTCACATTCATTGTTCTACTTCCTCTTCTTCCTCTTTTATCTCTGAGCCTATTTGAGATGATGGCCAAGACCCGGTCCTTTCTGTGGCATTTGCTGACTTCGCTCAGTCCTTCCCTTGCATGCCGGAGGGGCCCCCCTTAACTGCATTAATCTTTCATGACCTGCTTACTGTATATATTTTAACCGAGGCAACAGCCTGCCTCGGAACAAAAACTTAAATTCAGAGTATGACTCTCTCATTGGGATTGGCTGTTTATTTCAGCAAGGGCTTTGGCCAAGACGAAAGGCATGTGATGAAGAACAGTGTTGAACAAGCGTGGCTTCCAGAGGTGAAATGAAAGGCAGAACCTTTCCTACTTGCTAATAGCCATAGCTGCTGCAAGGCATCTGTAATTTAAACCCACAGGACTTGAAAATAGATGTGGGAGGGGAAACAATCACTGCATATTCCAATATGACTTCCCAACGTTTACTTTACAGTGTCACCAATAGCCTCCAAACTCTTTTGCCTGCCTGTGTTACTGTCCTCTGAACTCACATCTGTCTTTCCAACACTGCCAGAGATAGTGGTGTACAACCTGCCTGTGTCATTTACCTACAAAAACCCTTTAGTAGCTCCTCATTGGCCTAAAGGAACAAGCCAGCGCCCTCAGCTGGATATACAAAGACCCCAGCATTTGGCCTCCATGCAGCCCCCCAGCACCCCTTCTGTCACTCACCTACTTTGAAATGTATCACCACATTGCTGGTATTTCCACAAGCTCCCTATGAAACAACACCTTCTCATATCTTTACTTCTTTTGTTCTGTCTACCTGGATAGCTTTCATCTCTCTTATTAACGTGACTGACTATTCCTCATCCTTCAAGGTTCAGCTCTACCTCTCCTCAGAGCTCAGCCCTGAACTGTACGTCTTTCCCATCCCTAGTTGGCCTAGGAGCTCCTAGTTAGGAGTTATCTGTGAGTGTGTACTGTTCAGTAATTGAAATAATACACTGAATACCTGAAATACTAATAATGGCTTTAAACTTCATTGCTTACCATGCACCACCACTGTGCCGATGTCTCTTTCCTCCCTGTCACTGCCTCATACTTGGCAGGAAGGAGGCAGTCAGGAAAGGCTTGTGGAATAGAATCAATGTACCTATGAGAGAGGATTATCTAACTTTTCCTTTGATAAAACTCATTTTCAAAGTGATTCAGTGACTTTCCCAGTGTTCACAACTAGGAAGTGGGAGAGCGAACCACTGTACCACACTGCACATCAAAATTCTGCTTGAATTTCTACCTACTGCACCAAACTGTATGGACAGAATTTAAGGTTCCCAAGTACACGAATGATAGCTTTTTTTCTCATTCCCTGCAGCCCAGCATATTAATTTAGTAGATGCCCAATAATGGTCATTGAGATTGACCTGAATTCCCTTCCTATACCCCTTTTGATTATTTTTATTCTAGAGATAGAGGCCATCTTTACCTTTGAATATATACTGTATGTTCCAAGAGTGAATAGTCACTATTCAAACTATGGTACAGCCAACGGACATTGAAAAAGGACTTGTTTTTTTCCCCTAATATTAGTTTTCTAGATCCTTTTTTTGGTGACATTGTCATCTATCTCCCAGTGACTCTGAATATAATGAGGATGACTACATAATTGATCAAACTTTGAAGGATGAAAGGGAGCGCTATTAATAATTACATCAAGAGAACAGATGGGAGTGGAACTTTCCTGGGCAAACCAGGATGTGTGGTCACCCTAAGTATAATGAAATCACCAACAGGAGAGACAATACAAAGCTTTTGAGCAAATCCTTAAATCACACTGTATCGTCTTCTGAGTTTCTCATATTGTAGAAAAGCTCTGGTCTTCTAGCACATATTCTCAAACTGTAAAATTCCTAGAGGAAATCAGAAATGGCCAAAGAAGTAATATGTACTTGCTAGTGTTAATATGCTTGTATGAACTTCAAACTTTATTGTTCTTGAAAACCACCATTAGAGGTAAATTTTATGAATGGGTAGTAGGAGAGTTTGTTCATAGCCGGTGCTTTAGAACTGTAGTATCCCATAAGCCTTTCCTGGGAATACTGCCGAATTTGGATCATCGTGTAAAATGTATATCGTGGGTCTTCATGTCTTTACTAGAATGCCTGCGGCGTGGCATCCTCACTGACGTGATGGGTCATGAGACGCAGTGGAGAGGCAGGACCAACTTGCTCTGAGTTAAGAGAGGAAATGTTTGGCAACATGAAGCCGCTGGCAAAGAGAAGGTGTTTTTCCTGGAAGATGCAAGAACTGTGCTTTGATGGTACGTAAGAGATACAGTCAAAGCAGCTGTCCTCCAATAGTCACTCAGCATGAAGGGTCTCCGTATGAAGATTGGGACAACCTCAGATGCTGTTATAGACACTGTGAGCCAGTGTGTCACTATGGTTACTAAAAGTTCTGGTGATAAAATACTGGAGTGTGCTGTGCAAACAGAAAGATTGGGGAGTGCTCTTGCAGAGTAGGAATTTCATCTTGCTCTACCCCACATTGTATTAAGTTTTTTTTTTTTTGGCTGAGAGGCAGCTGTGGACGTGTTTGTTTTTCTCTCTCTCTTTTGTAAACCGACTTGGTCAGTAATAAAGGAAAGGTCATGTGCAGGTACTTGAGCTGGAAATAGACCACAAGTTTTTCAGACTCAAGTTTATCTTCTTCTGTTCTCCTCTTGCCCTACAGAGGTATTTAGGACATGAACCTTTGGAGAATTTCACTAGATTGGCTTTCATCTGGACTAATACTACCTCCCTAGAGGGCTTTAGGAATTATTTAGGGGTGTTTTGATTGTCACAGTGACTGGAGTGACACCGTTGACGTTAGTGCGTGGAGGTCATGGGTAGTGAGCATCCTTCACTACACACAATTGTCCTGCACAATAAAAATCACCCTTCCCCAATGTCCGTGGTGCCCCGTTGTGAAATGCCTTGGAAAGCGTATACTGTTCTGATTTGGAGAGTATATATTCTGTTTTTCCTTATGTATGAGAGGTGAAACAAAGTCTTCAGGTTTTAAAGTCACTGAAGATCACTCCAGGGTAAGCTTTTTATATTCTGTTAGTCAGTGTGATTAATTGAGATTTTTTTTTTTTTTAATGTTTGGCAAAGCTCTCTCTATTAGCTTGTGCAATATACCTACTGCCTATTTGCATTTTAAAAACTTCCCTTATTGCAACAGCTGTACAAAAGCCATTACAGATTAGGAGGGGAAAAAAAGAAATGATATTTATGAAGCAAATTAAGGAAAGGCGAAAGGAAAATGTTTTGCTCAAGCTTTGTGACTTAGAAATGAGCAAAATAATCTGTTACTAAATTCAAATAGAAGTGAAATACAAAAGATAAGAATCTTATAAAAAGATGTTCTACCTCTTGCCCCTAATCATGGATTTTAAGCGGATATCTATGATAATTTCAACTCACTTGGATAGCATATAGGGTCTGGATCTCTTGGCAAATCACCCAAAGTTTAGAGCAGTCTTTCTCAATTAAAATTCATATTGCTAATCACAGGTGAAAACAGAACAATTCTGTAGGTAGTAGATGGTCAACAGATAAGAAAGAGAAAGTTCCTTGTGGCTTTTTAGTAGCCAGACTTCTATGGCTCTAAACCATAGTCAAAAGTTATCAAAGGGAGAATTGTTGGGGGGGCGGGGGCTTTGGTAGAAGTTATTCAAAATGAAAAGCAAGACAAAGTCAACATTTAAAAAATATTCCAAGCAGTGATCAGAGCCTGAAAGTGGATGTCTTCTTCATCACCAAAACCCAGCCCGTTTCCAAAACCCTGCTCCGTAATATCCACAATGAATTTTTGTCCAAGCCCTTCTATATTTTCCTACTCTCTAGTTCTAACAACCCACTTTGGGATCTGGACCCTCTAAACAAAAGCCACATTTCAACAAACTCTCCTTCTGGCCACCGGTGTGCCCCCTAAATTAATTGATGTTTGTGGGTTTTAAATATAGAGCTGACTGATGCAACTTGATTACAACAACCAAGTTTTAATTTCGGCACAGGTGCTATGTTTACAATGTGAGAGTGAGGTTGGATTTTAACAATAAATTTTTTAAAGTCTCTTGGGATGACTTGTGCCTGTTTAGCATACTCCTTGAGTGTCTGCTCAGCATAAGCGACAGGGTTTCACTTAACTATCCCCTTAGAGTGAGGACTTGAGGGGTGCTACCCAAGAGAAAGGTGAGGTCACAGGACCATGCCACTGTTGCATCTGCAGAGATTCCCACCCCCCGGTATAACTGCACTTCCTCTGTCAGGGCCCCGCCCTACTGAATTTTCCCTTGAGAAATCAAGACCTGATTTCTCTAATCCCAACGGCCAGTAGGTGGCGCAAATGCCCCTCTTCGCTCTCCACCTGTGTCACTAAATCGCATGGAGTGCTGAGGTTTTAACCACGCCCCAACCCGCTTTGCCAGGCCCATATTATTAAAGAAGAGCCCCCCCCCGTTTTAAAACTTGTGATAAAATACCTAAAACATAAAATTTGCCATTGTAACCTTAAGTGTACAATTCGGTGGCATTAATTATATTCACAATGTTGTAAAAGTAATCCCACTATCTGTTTCTAAAACCCCTACATTACTCCAAACATAAACTCTGTGCCCATCAAGCAATAATTCCCTATTGCCCTCTCTCTCTAGCCCCTAACCTCTAATCTACTTTCTATCTTCATGAATCTGCCTATGTTAGATATTTCATGTAAGTGAAATCGTACTATGCTTATCTTTTTGAACGTGGCTTATGTCACTGAGCATAATGTTTTCAAGGTTCATCCGTATTGTAGCACGAACCAGAATTTCATTCCTTTTTATAGCAGAATAGTATTCCATTGCATGTCTGTACCGCATTTTGTTTATCCATTTATCAGTTGATGGGCACTTGGGTTGTTTCCATCTTTTGGCTATTGTGGATAATGCTGCAAGGAACATTTCACATACAAGCATCTGTTTGAATCCATGTTTTCACTTCTTTAGGGGTGAAATCCTAGTGGTGGAATTGCTGGGTCATATGGTAACTCTGTGTTTAACTTTTTGAGGAACCATCAAACTATAACCTTTTATTCCCTTTTGGGAAAGAGATCATCTCCTTCTCTCACCAAGTCTGGAGATGGCCAGGTACATTATTAAAGCTTTCTATAGTTTTATTTATACCTCAGAATCTGTGTCTTATGTGTAAATAACTGCTCATTTAGAGGGGGGAAGGAATGTCAGATTCAGATAACAGTTCCTTTTGATCCAGACTAATACAGGGCACAATATTGTCCTGCAAAAGTTTTCCTCCTGGGCTTCCCTGGTGGCGCAGTGGTTGGGAGTCCGCCTGCCGATGCAGGGGACGCGGGTTCGTGCCCCGGTCCGGGAAGATCCCACATGCCGCGGAGCGGCTGGGCCCGTGAGCCATGGCCGCTGAGCCTGCACGTCTGGAGCCTGTGCTCTGCAACGGGAGAGGCCACAGCAGTGAGAGGCCCGTGTACCGCAAAAAAAAAAAAAAAAAAAAAAGTTTTCCTCCTGCGTGCTTACTTCACAGAACACCTGTTTCCTCTGCCCTGGGTGTTCACTGTATCCTTACACTAGGCTGACCAGTAATTGCACCGCTAGTTTGTACCATGCACACTCTGAAGAGGAAAGACAGTAGTAATAAGGTTGGGGTCATTTCCTCTCTTTTGATGCTTGTTCATAAAGTTTCTTCTCTCTCCGATGCTTTTCATCTTGAGGACAGATGCTCTCGGTGTTCCGGGCTCCTCGGACATGGTGTTTTCACGGTAAAATGCTGGTGAATATACCAGTGATTTGTCTAGCATTTTATTCCGCCTTCACATAGCCTCATGTGGACATTTAATACATTGGGTGATAAAATATGCCTCTGTGGTGTTTAGAGAATCAACCCACTTTGGGCGCCTTTCCGAGTCTGCTCGCTAGGTCTTCCCTGCGGTGTCTGAACAGAGCTGCCCTGGTCCGACATTCTGCTCAGTGGTGTCAAGGTGGACATGTTAGTCAGAGACGGTCCGGGTAAGATGCTCGGTTTTGGTGGCAGGACGCCATTGAGTGATTTCCTGCAGCTGAGGCTGAAATCCTAATGGCAAAGCAGGGATAATGGCTGTTAGAAGATACATGCTAAGATGTATAGAGAAAAACAAGGCTCAGCGAGGGGAGATGTAACAGAATGACCTTCACAGAAGAACACTGGGGTTATTATGTTGTATTCTGATATTGCGATTTTCCTGAGGCCTACCTCATTGTGAAAGTAGGCAGAGTACCTTCCCAGAGGGTAGGGGTTCCTTCCAGAAGTCTGTCTCTAAAAGGGGCAGGTGGCTGAACCAAAAATCTGAAATCAGAAAGTAGGCCGTGGTAGGCAGAAGGGACTCTGTTTCCCCCTGCATGGAACACACCAAGAGGGCACCCGCCATCTTGACGCAGACTCTGCTTCCAGTGGTCCCTTGTTTTCAGTGATGTTGTATTTGAAAAGGGCGACGAGCCCAAGAGGGAATGGCAGCTCAGTGACGTAAGGACTAGGGTGCGTGGAGACTTCCTGCCAGTCCTGGAGGGCAGGTGTACTTTATATGTGAAAGTTTCCCAGCAGACTCAGGAGTAGCCCAGGTCTGCGGACTCACAGTCTGTGCTCATTCCTTCCTACCAGGTCTCATGGCATTGGCTTCCTCCAGTTATAGACTGGTAGAGTTGGAGAAGGGGGCTTTTGGAATCATTTACAAATCCCTCTTCATTTCATAGATGGAGAGAATGGGGTACGTGCCATGCCCAGGTTCACATTTCAAGCTAATGACCGAGGTGAGCCTGAACTGGGACTTCCGAACTCCTGGCCCAGTACTTCTTCTATGAAATTCATCTCTTTTCAAAGGATGTGTTTTAGAGCTTGTGGAACATTGATAAATGTTTCCAAAACTTTAAACTTAGTTTGAGAACACAGATGTTTGTATTCAGTAGAAGATTGAATTCACACATTAGCTCTTTGAAATAATCAAATTGAGAATTTTAGTTTTAATTTAAAATTAAATTACATAATAAATGATGTACTTTATTTTTCAGATTAAAAACACTTAAGAGAGGATTCTTTTCCCCTGGTAGAGATGATAAATACAGCTCTAACATTTTTACCTTTGAAAGACTTAACAAAAATGTGGATTTAGAGCATGGGTTTTGATCGGTTTAAGAAGATGGAACGTTATGAAACTCAGGGTACTTCATACTTCTGAAAAGCTCACTCTAAATAAAGAGCACTAAAATAATGTTTTCAGTTCTCTGAAAATTTCTATTTAGAGTGGCCGTGTAAACTACAGAACACCCAGTTATATTTGAATTTCAGTTAAAACATAATATTCTCCAGTATAAGCATGTCCATGCATTATTTGGGACATACTTATACAAAATATTTATTTGTTGTTTATCTGATACTCAAATTTAACTGGGAGTCCCGTAAGTTATTTGCTAAATTTGGCAACCTTGTTTTTATTATAATTTTTGACAATATTACTGTACTTTTAGATTTTTAAATTATATCTAGATCATCAGTAGTTTAGGTGCTAAGTACAAAATACATAAGATACAGGGCGTCCCTGGTGGCGGCACAGTGGTTAGGAATCCTCCCGCCAATGCAGCGGACACGGGTTCGAGCCCTGGTCCGGGAAGATCCCACATGCCGCGGAGCAACTAAGCCCGTGCACCACAACTAGTGAGTCTGTGCTCTAGAGCCCGCAAGCCACAGCTACTGAAGCCAGAGAGCCACAACTACTGAAGCCCACGTGCCTAGAGCCCGTGCTCCGCAGCAAGAGAAGCCACCACAATGCAAAGCCTGTGTGCAGCAACGAAGACCCGATGCAGCCAAAAATAAATAAATAAATTTATTTTTTTTTAAATGGATAAAATACATTTTTCCTTTAAGAAGTTTAGAGCAGACCTAAACAGATCATGCTAATATTGCATTAAGTGCAGCTATGGAAGCAAAGAAAAAGGGTACCTGGCCAGCCTAGTGGTTCAGGGAAGGCTTCCCCAGGAAATGATATCCGGGCTCAGGTTTAACAGATGAGGGAAAGTTAACCACGGGATGAGACGTAGAAAGAGTGGTCCAGGCAGAAGCAATGGGAAGAGTGAAAGCTAAGAGGTGTGAATCAGCAGTGTGTGTGTGTGTGTGTGTTGAGGACCTGGTGAGGGTCCAAGAGTGGCCAGAACTTTAAGTGTGGTCAGAATCATGCTTCAGACAGACTGCTGTGGTGTGATTGGAAGCTGCTTTTCAGGAGGGTGGGATTGGATGCAAGAAGGTCAGCTTGGAGGCTACTGACCACCTTGCACATGTCCACCTTGCAAATGATGAGTCAGAACTAAGGCTGTGGTCACTGAAGGAGAAGGAACAGACCACACAAACACTCCAGAGAGAAAATCACCAGTCCTTGCTTGTTCCTTAGCTGTGGGCCCACAAGTAGCAGGTGATAACTAGACAGGTGTTTTCACTTCAGGGCAACAGGATTGCAATGTGCCGTCAAAGTATCTACAAGTTTTACAAGACCCTTTCCACTGTAGTTAATAAATGCTTGAGTTTTCTTTTGAGTGATTATCTTGATATACATCCATGAATGCCTGTTTACCAGGCAGGTGAAAATGGTCTAAGCGTATTCAAGAAAAAGACACTGGTGCTCATTTTCTCAAAATTCCTTCCCCCAAAGTTCTCTAAAGGGAGGAGGATCTGATTTATTTCTGTTAGTTTTTGTTGTGGCATCATCCACTCGCCATATTGTCTGCCCAATGCCCCCGCCCTATAGTACCAGCAAGCTTTCCATGAAACCCACCAAAGTTCACGTAGGTTTTCATCACTCTTTCTGCAGGATGCTGACCACGTCATAGGTGGCGCATCGCTCTTTCACTTACGTCTTTTTTCTGGATCCATTGGAGCCACAACCTCCTCCAAACGATGCCTGCCCAGACATCTGCTTTTGAGTTCAAAACAATTATTCAAAACACCAACCCTGTCCAGAATGCTTGTGCTCCCAGGAATCAGGCCTGTACTGTTAAACTAGCCTGACAAACAGATCAACTTCTACAGGTGTTTTTGTTCCATGTTTCAGACCCTGGCTGTGTCGATGACATTTTCTGTAACCCTTGAGGCACTCAGTTTTCTCTGCTGGCCCCAGGGAAGTTGCTCTCAAACCACCCAGATCTCAGCCTAGTAATTCATTTTTTGTTCAAGACACTTTCCAGAACCTTTATGTCCAGCAGCTCTCTTCCAGGACCTACTGTTCCCCTGAATATGCATATTCTCCAAAGGCCTCTTCTAGGTCTCAGACTCCTCCTTGCCCGCTCACCTCTGTTCAGGAAATGACGTCGTTTTCAGTCTGCTGTATCCTGCAAAATGTCCTACACAAATCTTCCTGCCTTCTCAAAAGACCTTCCCTACCTTGTCACTTCTCAAAGACATCCTTTCTGTAACTGCATCTACTTCCCTTCATAGTTACTCTGTCAGGGTCGTTTTCTCTCAAAAAGTATCTTTAAGTTAACTTTATTATGGTATAATTAACACACACACACACACATGTTAAAATAACCCATTTTAAGCGTTGAGTTTGCTGAGCTGTGACATATGAGACCCACACAACTGCCAGTGAAATCAAGGTATACAATGTTGCTGTCCAATTACGCTTTCGGCAATGATAAAAAAATTCTATTCTGTGTTTTCCAATACAGTAGCCACTAGCCATGAGTTGCTGCTGAGCATTTGAAGTGGAGATAGTGTGGCTGAGGCATTGAACTTTTAGTTAATTAAAATTTTAAATAAATTTAAATTTTAATGAATTTAATTTAAAAAAAAATTAAATACATTTAAAATATGGCTATCTGATATGCAGCCCAGATAGAGAACTTTTCCATCACATCCAAATGTTCCTAATGCCTCTTTCCAGTCAATCCCCCATGCCTGGTCACTAAGCACCCCCGATACGGAATTTTCTTGCTTTAGAACTTAGACTCATATATTGTTTGTCCTCTTTTACGTCCAGCTTTTACAAACAGCTTTTTTGAAATATGACTCACACACCGCACAATGTACCCATTGAAAATGTACAATGCAGTGGTTGTCAGTGTATTCACAGATATGCGTGCATCTGGCTTCTTTCACTTAACATAATATTTTGTAAGATTTACCTGTGTGATGGCACGCAAGGGTAGGTGGTCATTTTTATGTATTTTCTATCTTAAAAGAAAACCAAAATATAAATTACGATGACTGTAGCCCAAGCTACATGTGTGTACAGTATTTTTTCCGAAATTTGTTTATTTCTTTTACTGAAGTATAGTCGATTTACAATGTTGTGTTAGTTTCTGCTGTATAGCAAGGTGATTGAGTTTTATATATATATATTCTTTTTAAATCTTTTCCATCATGGTTTATCATAGGACATTGTATATAGTTCCCTGTGCTGTACACTAGGACCTTGTTGTTTATCCATTCTCTATATAAAAGTTGACATCTGCTAACCCCAACTTCCCACTTCATCCCTCCCCCAACCCCCTCCCCCTTGGCAATCACCAGTCTGTCCTCTATGTCCGTGAGTCTGTTTCTGTTTCGTAGATAGCTTCATTTGTGTCATATTTTAGATTCTACATATAAGTGATATCGTGTGCTATTTGTCTTTCTGACTTAGCATGATAACCTCAGTTGCATTCATGTTTCTGCAAATGACATTATTTCATTCTTTTTTATAGCTGAGTAGTATTCCGTTGTATATATGTACCACATCTTCTTTATCCATTCATCTGTCGATGGAGTATGGCCAGTATCTGAATGAGCAGGAATCATGAATCGGAAACAACTCTATTCAGTGCCCCTACTTGCCCAGTGAAGTCTTTTCTGAGGTGCTATTTCCTTTGCTGCTTGGGTAAAAGATTAGGACAAACCCCATGACTCTTTTGGGTCACTCTCTATGACAGGAATACTCCCATTTAGGAAAGTAATAGGTTCATTCAAATACAGTAATAATTTAAAACCTTGCAGCTTCGCTGGAAGTGAAAGCCCTTCCCTCCTTCCGGCTCCAGCCTGAGTGGAAGCGGGTTTGGTTCCCAGTCTCTCCAGCCTCCCCTCCCCAGGTCGCACACGGAAGGAGAAGAGGCATCACCCCTGATGAAATCTGGCAGTGGTTCCCTCTGGCTGTTTACCAGGAGTTTAAAGGGTCTTCTCTTTGAAAAGCTTTGCAGATGATCAGGGCTGCCTCTGTTTGGAGTATTTAGGGGGTCCCCTTTGAAAACGTTCAACTGCACTTCCCATGCCCCGGGCTGGGCTCTCATTTTGCCTGCCTTCTCTTCTGGGACTACCGGAGGCCTGCAGCTTCTTCCAGGAGCCCTCTTGCACTGGATTTTCAGTAGCTCTGGGCTGAGTCTTTTCATCCCCGTGGCCCACAACTAATCACCAGAAACGCCTGGGCTCTGCTGCAGGTGGGACCAGGGGATTGTGGGCAGCGGCCAGTGCAGCTTGGTTCTTTCCCTGCCTGCGTCCTCCATCCACAGTCACAGCCGTGTGCGTGGAGGCTCACCCGGCCCCTGATGCTTCAGACTTGCAAGGCAGTTCTGCTGTCCCGTCATTGGTGGGTGGGCGTCGGGAAACTCAGAGCATAGTGACCTCTCCAAAGAATCCCCTCTGATCTTCAACTGTCTCCTCTCAGCCTTTCTAGTCTCTTACGGTCTAGAGGCGAGAAGTAAACCAGGACGTCAGAACTGGCTCTCAGACACTCCCTTTACAAACGCTGCTTAGGTCTCTAACACCTCACTTCCAAGGGTGGACATGGTTGCCAGTGACGTTTTCTCCTGGCTGGGGGCATATTGAAGCAGTCTCATTCACCATCCTGTTGAACATACACAATTTTGATGCGTACGATCTCTGCCAGCATTATTACACCATCGGTCTTTCCGCAGTGGTCCATTGCATGTGGGAGAGAAGGTATATTAACATAAGCCCTACCCACCCTCCAAAGCCCATTCCTTCACGGTGGCTTCCTTCTCTGATCTTCAAAGGTGATCTCCCTTGTTTGTACCACCTTTTCTTTTTGTAATTACTTATGAGGTCTTGTCTTTTACTGTAGTTACTTGTGGATATGGCTTGTGTTTGCTAAATTGCACTGAAGATCAATGTCTATTAAATAAATAACCTTGTACACTTCTGAGAAATACTTGAGGATTTGTGGATTCCCGTTACATTCTGGAGTCTACTCCCCGTGAGGGTGGGAAATGCATTCAGTGGCTGAATGCAAAGAGGCTACAGTTCAGTGTGTCCCTGCCCAGCAGGAGGTATGTTTGGGGACTTGCTGAGAATAGGATTGAATCTACTCAACAGAACACATCTCTTGTTGGCATGTTTTACATGATGAATGGAAATGTTCCTAAGTTAAAATGACATATTTTCTGTGTTGTGAGAAGAATAGAAACCATCTTTTCTTTCTCAAAATACAAAGATTTTAAAGATTTGGGACAAAATAATAGTGCCTATATAAAGCCAATTTTTCCTTTGGTGCTCAATTTTCATTATGAATTATTAGCACTTGAGTATATCTTATTCCATTTATTAAATATTTATTAAATAGTCTGTCATTCTGAATAAAACATTTCAGCTCCTTTTTTGGAAATAAAATTGCTTTTCTTCCATACTTTTGCAGAATCACGTCCTTTATTTTATTTTGCAAGCTCTCCTAGATTTCCCCAAAGTTAGGGTGATATTTGCTGGTGAACGATGTTGTTTTGGAATTCAAGTGATGAGTCTTACAGATTTTTATACTGTCTCCAAAGAAAAGGGGAGTCACTTAACAATGACCCTGGGAGCTAGATGAGAAGCTTGTCAATATAATAAAGATTTTATCTATCATCTGTTCAAAACTTGTTCTTTAGAGCTTCAGCTTAGGAACTTGGCATGGGAGTATTACAGATACAGACCTAAAGCAACATGGTAGCCACTGCTTTCACGTATCATGAATTCATTACTTGTGTGCTGTGTGGCATAACTTCAGAAGAGGAAATAGACTTCTTTTTTGAACTAGTATGCCTTCTAGTAAATTGGCTAAAATTAAGTTTTCATTCAAGGTCATAAAACTCTAGGGAGAAAGAAGTGGCTAGAATTGCCACAATCCCCTTCATAAAAGGGCTCAAGCTTGGTGTCCTAGAAAGCGGTGATTATTTTGTACTTCGCCGTTCAGTTTTATAAACTCAGATGTTACAATTTCACAGATGGCAGAGGAAGAGTATTAATGAGTTGACAGTGGATGGTCCATCGCTTTATTGATTCATTAATTCTTTCACATTGTATTTTGAGTCTCTATTATGTACCAGACATTGTGCTAAGTGAGAATGAAAAGATAGATGAGGTATGAAGTCACTGCATTCAAGTGACTTGAGAGAGAGAGAAGGTAGGCACATTAAAATAATCATACTCCTCAATAGAAAGTTTTGATGTCATCAGAGAGACAAAACCAATCAGTTAAATGTTTGTTACAGATCTTCTCTGTGGAGGTGCAATAGTCAGCACTGGGGGTACCATGGGGAAAATAAGAGACAGTATCAGCTCTCAGGGAGCTGGTATGGCTCAGTCTTCCCAATAGCTGGGTAATAATTGACGGTGAGAGTTTTAAACATTTGCATCATTTATCTGCCTGGTGGCTATCAGCATCTCCCCAAATGCTTCCTAACTAGCAGTCAGTGAGGAATCCCCCTCTCTTGGTTCTTCCGTGGTGCTCAGAAGCCTTTGAGAGATTCAGAAGTATTAGTTTCTCTTCCAGAAAAACTCTAGGACCCATTATAAGTAGACGGTACATAGTTGAGATTCATTGCCCCGCCTCTCAGTCTTTTTTTTTTTTTTCTCACACATACATAGCACTTACTGGGATAAGTGCTTTACAAATACTAACTCATTTTATCTCCATAAAGACACTATGAGTAGTTTCTTCTATATCCTCATTTCCACATTTTAGAAATGTGGAAACAGGCACAGAGAGGTGAAGTCATGCGTCTGAAGCCATTCTTCTAGTTAGTGGTAGCTCTGGGCTTCAAGCCCAGGAGCCTGGTTCTGGAATCTGGGTTCATCTCTAGTATGCTGTGGCTTCTACCCCCAACCCCAATTTTGTTGAGATATAATTGGCACATAACTTTGTGTCAGTTGAAGGTGTACTGAGTGATGATTTGATGTCTGTATATATGGCAGGATGACTGCCACAGTAAGTTATCATCGATCATCTCATATACGGTTGACCCTTGAACAATGTGGGTGTTAGGGGTACTGACCCTCCCCAAAGTCAAAAATTAGCTTGTAACTTATAGTCAGCCTTCTGTGTCTGTGGTTTTGCATCTGCAGATTCAACCAACCATGGATTGTGTAGTATTGTAGTACTTAATACTGAAAAAAAAAAAATCCATGTATAAGTGGACCCATGCAAAAACCCACGTTCAGGGGTCAAATGTAGTTACAATTGTTTTTTCCTGTGATGAAAACTTTTATGATCTACTCTCTGAACAACTTCCGCATCTTCATCCACATTCAGATGTCGCAAGGTTGGTAAGACTTGCACAAAGGTGCCTCACCCCCAGCTAGGGTCCAGCTCCGTTCCAGTGTTCCCCATACCCACCCCTCCTGATTATTAGAAGCAGACCACCTCTAAACTGGTCCCTTCTCCCCAAGATGGCTCTGTTAGAAGTACTGCTTCTTTAGTTGTTGTTCTTATCTCATAAACACAAAAGAACCAGCAAGAAAACAGAATGTCTTTATCCTTAATAGCCCAACTTTATCTGGCAGAGAGGATTTTAACATTGCTCTGTTAAGGTTGCCCTGACCAGAAAGTATAGTTATTGCTAACCAGTTGTATATTTCACATTGAAACATATTTACCTTCTGAACCGTATACTTAGCATAACTTTTCTCCAAGTGAGAAAAGCAAAATAGTCTACATAAGGAAATTCACAGACAGAGGGTGAGAACGGCTTTATCTTGTCTCTTCTGAACTCTATGAATTGGCATAGCCTCACGGCTAAACAAACCACCTGAAATCTAATACAGTAAGGGTCTCTTTCTGGTCCACTTCCCAGTCCAGGGGGGCTTGGTGCAGGGGCTGTGCAGTTACTTGCAGAACAGCTTGGGATCCCATCACCCAGGCCCTTGGAGTCCATCAGTGGATCCTTGGTAGCTGGCCAACAGCCACCAGAAGAGAGGGAGGTAGGAGGGCAAGGACTGTGTGGGAAGTTGTAAAGGGCCAGGCCTGGAGTTGCCATATGTCACATCAGTCTTCATCCTTTTCCATCCTCAGTCACATGGCTTCGCCCAGCTGCAAGGAGACAGGAAAGGTAGTCAAGATATGCACTCAGCAGGAAAATGGAAAATACCATCTAGGTGGTATCTGCTATACCAAGAAAAGTTTGATAAACACAAATATTCTCATTGGTTTTTTCCATCCTTCCTCCCTCCCTGCCTTCCTTCCACCAGATGTTTAATGAGACGCTCCTAGTAAGTGTCAAGCCCTCTGAGCTCTACGGAATTACAACTTGAACAAAAACAGACATTGTCCCTTCCCCCCTTGTTTGTGGAGCTAACAACCTGGTGTAAAGAATTCAGACATTAATCAAATACGCACAAAAAGGAAACGTGCATCTCTGACTCGTGCTTTGAAGGGAGGTGATACTATAAAACCTACGAGGAAAGGAGTTGGCTTGGTCAGGATATCAAGGATGTAGTATTTGAGCTGATACCTGAAGGAGGGCTGAGGAGTGAAGAGCGCATCTGTGAGGTGAAGCTGGAAGCTGGGTGAGGGTTAGACCACATGGCCCAAGACCTAAGGGAGGTGGCAGTAGCTTCTGTCTTATGGATGATGGTGCCATTGTCTGAGCAAAGGAACAGTGGTAGACTTAGGGGAGGCACATCATGTGTTTACTCTTGTATGTTATTAGTTTGAGACATCCAGGGGAAGGTGTCAAATAGGCAGTTGAGTTTGGGGATTGGGAGCTCAGAGGAGGGGTCTGGGCTGGGCGTCATCTAATGTAGGTGATAGTTGAAGCAGTGGGTGTGGATGAGATGATCTAGAGTGGGACGAGGAGAAGGCTCAGGATGGAAGGACTCTGATATTCCATGGAAAAGCAGGCTGGGTCTGCAAAGGGGACAGAGAGGGGGCCAAACTCCTTTACAAAAGCTACTTCCTAAACTTCAGTTTCAATAGCTAACCAATGGAAAGTAAGTCAGGCCAAAGCCTTTATATACTTAATCAGAAAAGAACTCACTTTTGTTTCGTTTTGAACAAGTAGCACACAAATAGACGGATATTCTCGACAATGTGATATATGCAAGGATGTTTGTAGTAAATTCATTTCAGAAAGGAGCCACTAATACCAGTTGATGAGAAAGGGGAAAATAATACTGTCATTTTCTTTTAGTCGTCCTGGAACTGGAGAAGGTGCCATTTGGGTTGGTGAGAAGCTTCATGAACCAAACTTTCAAGCAATGCAAAATGAGACTGCCTGGCTAGGGCAGTAAAGGGAGACTTTTTTTAATTTTAATTTTCTTATTGAGGCGTAATTGACATAACATTGTACTAGTCTCAGGTGTACAGCACAGTGATTTGATATTTGTATACATTGCATAAACAATCACCGTAACAAGTCTAGTTACCATCCGACACTTCAGAAAACATCCAACTAAAAGGAGAAATCAGCGGCAACCCTCACTGCCGCAGTAGCTACGTCTGTCATTTCAGGAAAGAGGAATTTGAACCCAGCTGGCAACTTGCAGCACAAATTTTACTTTGCCTTCTTTCCTAGATATATTGACATTGCTGCTTGCTTAACGAGGACTGGAGTGTCGGGCAGAAGCCACATAATAATAGCATTGCTCCGTGCGCATGTTTGTTTTCTGAACCCCTTACTGTTGTTAATTAGTTCACGTTCCCAGTGTTATTAGCTGATCTCAGAAGCACATCTGAGAAGGTGGAGTCTTTACCCAGAAGGCTCTGAGTTGGTATAAAAGCCTGGCTAGGGGAAGAAAGCAAAGAAAGAAGGAGAAGAAACCTCGGGTCCAGGAGGAATGCTTCAGCAAGAGGCTGCAGGGACCAGTGTGTTTGGTACTTATCCACTGGGAGGAAGTATCTCTTGAAATTGCACACTCTTTAAAGTTTATAGACTGATGTGTTCATTCCTTTTCACTCACTCTTGCAGTCATTCTTTGTTACAGTGAGAAAACTTGAGCAGTGTAGTTGACTGTTCAAGTAACATGGGCCACGTTCAACGTGTTTAAAGTGTTTCAGAGGAGCGGGAGTCCCTGACCCTATCGCCTTCCACAGTTTAATTCTAGAGAAGCTGGGAATAAAATGAGAAAATATCAGGTGGGGCCCATGCTGGAAAGTGAGCTGCACAGATGGTGGTGGCGGATGAGGGCTAGCCTCACAGACGTTATTGACCTTGGGCTGCACACAGAGCAGTGTGGGAGATTTGGAGGATGGGCATGGGAAGGGAGCCTCCTGGCCCAGTCCTTCACCGAGCTAATAAAGTGGCAGATACAGGACAGATGTATGAGAAAAGGGCAAAGCAATTACAGAAACACGGGAAACAAGCGATATTAAATGCACATTTGCAGTAGTTACTGAAAGTCTCCAGAATGTTCCATCTGTGCTAGATAGTGGCTCTCTCATGCCCAGCCATGGGACATTGGGAAAGTAATTTAATTACTTTTAGCCTCAGTTTACACAATTTGTAACACAGGAATCATAATACCTACCTTATAGAATTTGGGTTTGGATTCATTAGATTATGTAAATCCTGGCACATAGTAGGTATTTCCTACATGTTGATGAAGGAATGAATGAATGGAAGAATGAAATGGTTAACAATGTGCCTGGCACATAGTAAATGCTCACTGAATAGATCTGTTATTGTTTTGATGGTGTTACAATATTTTGTAAGCATTTTAAAGAAGGCAGAAGATGGCTCTTCGCTTGTAACCTGATGCTTGGCTATACTCCTGCAGCTTTGCCCATTGATATGCTAAATAATTAAGACACGGTTGGATAATTTGCACCTGCACAGTTCTGTAGAAGGGAATACATTACAAGTATCACTAGCGTTTTGCTGCCTCAATTGATTCAAGGTGTTTGGAGAGAGGCCAAAGATCGAAGAATGTAGAGGCACCAGGCGCTTAAGGGAAAACTTGATTTTCAGTGGGATTTTGGGTACAAATAACATAGCTGGGCAACAAGAAGTGAGTGAAATCAAGCAGGTTGGAGAAACGGGCTGAGAGAAACTCAACCAACTTAACTCACTCAAATATGGAGTGAGGGGTGGTAAGTGGGACTTCCATGTGTTTAAACAGAGCAGAAAACCTGAGGGGCTCTCAGTGCATTTTTGTGTGAAGGTTATCCTAGAAAATGCAGGAAAAAGGATGCATTTCCACTGACAGTGCAACTGGTATAGATTTCCTAAATAAAAGGTCTACTATGCTTGATTAGTTCGGTCGAGCAACATTAAGCAGCTTGTTTTCTTATTATAATTTATCCAGGCCCTGAGGGGTAGTGGCAAAAATAATGAATAAGAAAAAGGCAAGGTCATGAAAAAAACCAACATTTATTGAATATGCACTATAAAACTGGCACTATGCTAGTTACTTCATAAGCGTTTTCTAATTTAATTGTTATAATAATCCCATGTAGTAAGTAGAACACAGGTCAGTCTGGCTTTAAAATCAATCCTTTTATCTATACCCTCTGTAATGAGAGAACTTGAACTATCCTAGCAATCAGAAAACTATAACTTATGGGCCAAATCTGGCCTCTGCCTAGTTTTGTAAATAAAGTTTTATTGGAACACAGCCATGTCTTTTTATTTCAAAATTGTCCATGGCTGCTTTCATGCTACAAAAGCAGAGTTCAGTAGTTGTGACAGTGACTGTATGGCCTAAGATATTTCCTATCTGACCCTTTGCAAAAATATTTGACATCCTCTAAACCACTACTTTTCTACTTACCGCCCTGACACTTTAAACAGGTACTTTATGAGACAGTGTTTTCAGCTGTAAAACAGAATTAATGATGCCAGCCTTGTGTATCTTACAGGATTGTAAGAAAGTAACCTCTTGCATGTGAAAATTATATGGAAACAAAAGTTGTCTGCTGTGTAGCATCAGTTACTTTTTCTCCAACATGCTATTAAGACAATTTTCAAATATATAAAAAAGTTGAAACATTGTACAATGAACACCTATTTACCCACCATCTAGACTCAACAATTAACATTTTGCTGTATTTGTTTTATTACCTATATATCCATCTACCAGTTTCTCTATCCACCCATCAATCCATCTTATTTTTTATTTATGCATTCCAAAGTAAGGTGTTGACATCAGTATAACTAACTGGAGATCAGTGTTTACTTTTTTTAGGTAAGATGTACACGCAGTGGAGTGTGAAAATGCAAATGTACCATTTGATGAATTTTTACAAGTGAGCCTTGTTGAGATGTCAACCATTACTGTCACCCCAGAAAATTCCCTCGTGCCCCTTCTCAGCCACTCCCAGAGGCAACTACTGTTCTGATCTTTTTCACTCAGCCTTATGTGTCGGAGACTCACTGTGGTGTTGTGATGTTGTGTATAACAGTAGTATGTTGCTCTTTGTTGCTGAGGAATATTAACTTTATGAACGCACCCTAGTTTATCCAGTCACCTGTTGATGGACACTTGGGCTGTCTCCATTTTTAAGTTATTGTGAATAAATCTACTTTGAACATTCTTACACAGGTCTTGGGTGGACACGTGCTTTTTTGTCTCTTGTGTAAACACCTGGGAGTAGAGTTGTTAGGTCAGAAGGTCAGAAACTGGGAAATCTTTGTTTCCAAAGTGGTTGTACAATTTCACACCCCTACTAACAATGTATTAGAGGTCTGGTTGTTGCACATTCTTGCCAACATTTGATGGTGTCAGTCTTTTTAATTTTAGCCTTCTGGTAGATGATAGTGGTATCTCATGGTGGATTTAATTTATTTCCCTGATGACTAACGATGATGAGCAATGTTTTGTCGGTTGGACCTTTGTAAGTGTCTGGTGAAATTGAATTCCTTTTAGTGTATAGTGTGAAGTGGGGGTAGAAGTTATTATTATCCATATGCGTACGCGGTTGTTTTACTCAGTTTGTTTAAAAGACATTGATTCCCTGTTGAATTGCTTTGTGCCTTTATTATAAATAAATCAAAGGTATCAGTGCAGGTCTATTTCTGTTCCAATGATCTATTTGTCTCTCTTAACACCAGTACTGTAATCTCTTGATCACTGTGGGTTTACAGTAAGTCTTACGTTCAGGTAGTGTAAGTCTTCCAAATTTGTTTTTATTTTTCGAGATTACTTTAGATATTCTAAAGGTCCTTTACATTCTGATACAAATTTTTGAATAAGCCTGTCTATTTAAAAGAAACCTGGTGGAGTTATGACTGGAATTTCATTGACTCTATAGATCTGAGGAAAATTGATATTTTACAATGTTGGGACTTCCAGTCCATGAATGGGGGATATCTCTACGTTTATTTAGATCTTTAATTTCTCTCAGCAATGATTTCAATGTAGTTTCAATGTGGAGGTCTTGCGTGTCTTTCATTAGATTTATTGCTAAGTATTTTATGGATTCTGGTGCTTTCAAGAGTGGGTTTCTTGGGACTTCCCTGGTGGTGCAGTGGTTAAGAATCCGCCTGTCAGTGTAGGGGACACGGGTTCGAGCCCTGGTCCAGGATGATCCCACATGCCACGGAGCAGCTAAGCCCGTGCGCCACAACTACTGAGCCTGCGCTCTAAAGCCCACGAACCACAACTACTGAGCCCACGTGCCACAACTACTGAAGCCCGTGCGCCTAGAGCCCATGCTCTGCAACAAGAGAAACCACCGCAGTGAGAAGTCCGCGCACCACAACAAAGAGTAGCCCCCGCTCACTGCAACTAGAGAAAGCCTGCGCGCAGCAACTAAGACCCAACGCAGCCAAAAATAGATAAACAAATAAATTCATTTTTTTAAGTGGGTTTCTTTTTTTAAATTTCATTTTCCAATTGTTTACAGCCAGTGTATGTGATTTTTGTGTATTGATCTTGTATTCTGAAACCAAGCTAAATTCACTTATTGGTTTTAGAAATTGTTTTGTAAATTCCTTAGCATTTTTCTATATAAATAATCATGTCATCTGTGAAGAGTCAGGTTTACTCTGCCTTTCCAATCTTTAAGACTTTATTTCTTTTCTTTGCCTTATTCTTACACTGCTAAGATCTCCTGTATAATATTGAATAGAAGTGGTGAGAGTGGACAGACTTACCTTGTTCTTACCCTTAGTAGGAAAGTATTCGATAGATCACTATTATGTATAATAATAGCTTTTGTAGGTCTTTGATAGACTTTTATAAAAATCATACTGAGGAAATTTCCTTCTGTTTCTATCTTGGTGAGGTTTGTTTTAATATCGTAAGTGGTTGGAATTTTGTTAAAAGAATCGTCTGCACCTGTTGAAATGATCATACAGATTTTTTTCCTTTATTAGTTATTGTGATACATTGTCTTCCTTGATGTTTTTTGACTTGTTAAATCAAGTTTGCATTTTTGGAATAAACCCCACTTCACTGCTAAATTCAATTTTGCTAATATTTTCTAAGGCATTTTTGCATTTATCTTCATGAGAGCGATAATTCTGTATTATTTTTTGTTGTTAATTTCTTTGTCAGGTTTTGGTATTAAGGTTATGCAAGCCTTGTAAAATGAGTTGAGTCTCTACCTCCACTATTTTCTCAAAGAGTTGGTATAATATTGATATTTCTTCCCTAAATGTTAGATGGAACTCACTAGAGAAACCATATGTGTGTGGAGTTTCCCTTGTGGGATGATTTTATGTGATTTCAGTTTCTTTACAACAACAACAACAACAAAAAAGCCCATTAAGATTTTCCTCTTCATCTTGTGTAAGTTTTTTTTAAAATTTTATTGAAGTACAGTTGATTTACAATGTTGTATTAATTTCTGCTGTACAGCAAAGTGACTCAGTTATATATATTATTTTCCATTATGCTTTATCACAGGATATTGAATATAGTTATGTGTGCTATACAGTAGGACCTTGTTTTTTATCCATCCTATATATACTAGTTTGCATCTTTTAATCCCAAGCTCCTAATCCTTCCCTCCCCTACCCCGCTTCACCCCCTTGGAAACCACAAGTCTATTCTCTATGTCTGTGAGTCTGTTTCTGTTTCGTATATATATTCATTTGTGCCATGTTTTAGATTCCACATATAAGTGGTATCATATGGCATTTCTCTTTCTGACTTATTTCACTTAGTGTGATAATCTCTAGGTCCATCCATGTTGCTGCAAATGGCATTGTTTCATTCTTTTTATGGCTGAGTAGTATTCCATTGTGTGTATACATGCCACATCTTCTTTATCCATTCATCTGTCGATGGACATTTAGGTTATTTCCATATCTTGGTTATTGTAAATAGTGCTGTTATGAACATAGAGGTGCATGTATCTTTTCGAATTATAGTTTTGTCTGGTATATGCCCAGGAGTGGAATGGCTGGATCATGTGGCAACTCTGCTTTTAGTTTTTAATCTTGTGTACATTTTGATGAGTTGTATTTTTTTGAGAAATTTTTCCATTTCATCTAAATTTTCAATGTATTGGCATAAAGTCATTTATAATATTCTTATCTTTTTAATGTCTGTAGGCTTTGTAGTGATAATCCCTCTTTGATTCTTAGTATTTGTACTCTCTGACTCTGAAGGCATCAGTTATGCTGTGTAGCAAACCACCTCAAACTTAATGAGTTAAAATAGTAACCATTTATTTCACTGTGGGTAGGCCGTTTGGGCTAGGATCAGCTAGGCAGTTCTTAGGGTCCAGCAGGTTCACGCAGGAGTCTTTGGACAGCTGCTTGTCAGTTAGGTGCCTCTGCTTCTGGGGCTTGGGTGGCTTTGGCTGGGGCAATGAGGGTGGCAGGCCCATGTGTCACCTCATCGTTTAGGCTGACCCAGTCTTGCTGGCATGATGAGTCAGCAGTGTCCCTGGAGAGAATGGAGGTATGAAAGTCCTCTTAAGGTTTAGGTGTAGGACTGTAATTGCTCTTTTTGCACATTCTTTTGACCAAAGTAAGTCACAAGAACAACTCAGATTTATAAGGTGGAAAAACAGACCTACCACCAATTCCAAACAACTGTGAGTGTGGGGAGGGGAGAATTAACACCATTTTGGCAATCTTTCACGTATTCAGGTACATTGTTATAGAACAACTGTTATCAATTCAGCAATTTTGTGTAAATACTCTGGTCTTAACCAATATTGTGATACAACAGTCTTCCTGCGTCTTTCTGGATTATACAGAACATTAAGTTCTTTGGTGTTACATCAAAAGAAACCCCATTTTTCCTATTAATACTTAGGAAGATTTTGATTGTTTACAGGTTTTTGTTTTATAAGTCAGTATATATTTTGTTTGTCTATACAGCCTCAAACCGTTAGAGATTCAAGCTGTTTTTTGGTCCATAATACTTTCGGAATTCAAAATCTGGCATTGGTAAAAATGATCATAGATGTGTTGACTTTGGGCTTAAGAAACAATCTGGGTCTTAAGTAATTCTCATCTGTGGGTAAATTATAAGTAAAAAGAAAGCATAGCTTTTTTAGGTAGCATAGGTAATATATTTCTCTAGGTTTCTCAGCATGTCAATAGAGAAATTCTTGGACACAGAAAATAAAAGTCGAGTTGGGAATGGGATGATAGAATTAAACTGAATTTTTATCAGTCCCTAAAATATACAGTTAAGCCTATCCATTAAGTCAAATTTGTTTTACCTTTCCAGAAATCTACCTCTAGAAATTTATCCTAAGTTACCTATGGTTGTGTGAACTCATCTGGTGATGAGTAAGGTCACTTACAGCATTGTTTCTCTCATGGAAAACTTAAAGGCAATCTAAATGTCTAATAAAAGGGGATTGATTTTTTTTAAAATATGGCATATTCATCACGTGGAATATACACAACCATTTAAAAGTTATAGAAGAGTATTTAGTGAGCTGCATGGATGTTCATTATATATAGTTGACATATACACTTAAAAGCAGATTTTGTTTCTACTTGTATGATTACATTTTGGGTAGATAATTATATATAAATACATGTATGCAAAAAGAAAGGCTTGGAAGAATATACAAGAGAATTTTAATGGTGGTTATTTCTGAATGATGGCAATATGATTTTTTATAGTTTTATTGAGATATAATTGACATATAACATTGTATGAGTTTTAGGTGTACAACATGATGATTGGATATATGTGTTTATAGCAAAATGATCACCACAGTAAGTTTAGTTAACATCATCACCTCACATAGTTGCAAATTCTTTTTCTTGTGATGAGCATTTTTAAGGTCTATTCTCTTAGCGACTTTCAAATATATGATACGCTGTTATTAACGTTAGCTACCATGCTGTATATTGGATTTCCAGAACTTATTTGTCTTATAAATGGAAGTTTGTACCTTTTGACCACCTTCATCCATTTCACCCACCCTCCACCCACTACCTGTGGCAACCACCAATCTGCTTTCTGTATCTATAAGTTTGATTTCTTTTTTTTAGATTCCACATATAAGTGAGATCATACAGTATTTGTCTTTCTCTGACTTATTTTACTTAGCCTAATACCCTCAAGATCTACCCATTGTTGTCACAAACGGCAGAATTTCCTTTTTTAATGGCTGAATAATATTCCATTTGTGTGTGTGTGTGCGTGTGTAAGTATAAAATTTTCTTTATCCATTCATCTGTTGATAGACACTTAGGTTGTTTCCATGTCTTCACTGTTGTAAATAATGCTGCAGTGAACGTGGGGGTGCAGATATCTTTCTGAGATAGTGATTTCGTTTCCTTCAGCTATATACCCAGAAATAGAAGTGCTGGATCATATGGTAGTTCTATTTTTAGTTTTTTGAAGAACTTCCATACTGTTTTCTAATTTACATTCCCATCAACAGTGCACGAGGTTCCCCCTTTTCCACATCCTTGCCAACACTTATTATATATACACAGAAGTAGAATTGTGTTTTTGGTAGTAGCCATTCTAACAGGTGAAAAGCCATGATGGCAAAGTGGTTTTTATTTTCCTGTTTATAAATCCATGATATGACATTTTTGGAATGAATATGTATGAAAGATATGGGAAAAGTAAATAAAAATTACTTTTTATAAAGCCCTACAGAGCCACAATTTCAGGATTATTTGTATTTTTTGTTGCTCCTCTCTATGTAATAAGAGCTTTTAAGCTTTATAAAATCTACAGAACTGGGACCTCCCCAGTGGTCTAGTGGTTAGGATTCAGCGCTTTCAGTGCCACGGCCCAGGTTCAGTCCCTGGTCCGGAAACTGAGATCCTGCAAGCGACGTGATACGGCCAAAGACTGGTTTTATTGCCACCCTAATAGAACATGGCATCGTGAGATGCAGTAGTTCCTTTAGGGTTTTTGTTTTGCTGTTAACATTTGCAAGAACTCATAAAGACCAGGGAAAATTTTCTCTAATAAGCATCATGTTTTTATTTTAAAACATCACCATTGTAAAAAAGTCTTGTAAAAGTTTGGGTTGGAAGCAGAATCAGCATTCTTATTTCTTTCTTATAACTTGAATAATTGTAGGATCCAGAGTCTTTAAAAAAAAATCTGTTGGCTAGAAAATTACTGTTAAAAGTAGACACAGGTATTGCTTCTGTGTTAAAATGCCAGGCATGATTCTGTGCTTTTCTTGCCAGTCTAGTTGATAAGCTCCCTGACAGGGTGGCATACGTTACACATCTGTATACAGTGGTGTTTCTATTTAGTAAATTCCGCCATTATCACTATTATCACTGGTGGAATATAGACTTTGGCCAAATTCTACTAGATTTTACCATGGCTACAAAACAAAACCGAACCCTGTATTAGAGGTTTTGATGTCTGTTTCATTGTCACTGAATAGACTGTTTAGGCCAGTTTCCATCTAAGACATGGTTAATGTAGTGTGTCATCTGTAATGAACAAGCGCATCTTCAAGGGCGTGTTGAAACTTTCCGGGACCCAAATGAAATTGGATTGTGCTGGAGAGGATTTTTAGAAGTGGGGGAAAGTGTTGTGAAATCACCACATGTGCAGAATAGTCAACACTTTAAAACGTTTGATTGATTTATTTTATTGGGGTTGCTGCCAGAAGGAACAGAACGTGGCTGGGTGTGCAGAGTTGGGTGCACGGTTTCCTGGGGCGGGAGGAGGTCTTGGGGAGGATGGGGCGACACCCAGGTGTAACACCCAGGAGCCCGCAGCGCTCCGTGCCTGCAGCGTCGATGTACAGTCAGCCTTTTCCGTGTCAGCACCTGTTCATTAGGAACCGGACCAAGACTCCCAAAGAGCTCTCAGATGGCCCAAATTCTGTATCTCTGCCAATCCGCACTAGAATTTAATAACCTTGAGGTGAAATTTGGGCCTTTCCTCACTGCTAATCCCCAAAACCATCTCGCTTTCCCTTTCTCTGAATAACAGTTTAGCTTATGTGGGGAGGGAGGGAGGAAGCTGGGGGCAGAGGAAGGGGGGGAGCAAACCGATCTTACATTTCTTAAAGGACGGTCCACTTTCCTTCAGAGCAGATAGAGTTTCTTGTAGGTCCGAGACTTAAGCTTGTTCTTTCCATAGCTTCCCCATCTTCAATTGTCAGATCGTTGTTGGAAATTCGCACCGTTCATTAACTATTGACAAACCTCCAAGTTTCGTTCTTGTAATGAAATAATGCAAAAGGAAGCATGTAAGCCTGCAATCGTGATTCTGCTATATTTTTTAAAAGGTTATGTGTTTTCCCTTTAATTTTCCACTAGGTTTAGCGCACTGTTAGAAATATGGGAGATACTCCATAAATATTAGTTTATTCCCACGCCTTGCTCTGCAAAGGAACTGAAGTAATTTAGTAGGAAATACATAGACTATAATAGCAAGTGCCTAATAAAATAGAAGGCTTCAGAGCTCCTTCTGCCCTGCCCCCACCCCAGGGGAGGAAACAGGACATAGAGAACCACGTGTCTGTCCCGTGCATTGCACAGAGAACAGCATGGCTGTGGACCTGTTGGAGGCTCACTCCAGGGCAGATGGCCATTGAATGGAATGGCAGATGGGATCAGCTGTACAACTGCAAGTTGCTCTCACTCACTCTCACTCTCTTGAGTGCTTGGTAAGGTTTTGGGTGTCTTAAATACACGTGTAGAATTTTGCGACTTCAATAAAGGAGGTGCCCAATAAATATTCATAAATGAGGGAACTCATAAAGAAAGTGTGTGTGTATACAGTATAGAAAATGCCCATACTCTGTCTTTCCGTCACTCCAATGACAGTTCCTATGTTCAAATGAAAAGGATAGATTTCCATGGGTATTACATAAATTCACACTCGCTCACATCTGTGTGTACTTACATGTATGCACACATACATGTATATACACATACACATTCTTCGCATCCGGTTTTGACCCTACTGTCTGTTCACTCTCTTTCTCAGAGCCCCTCCCCATGGTACGTCCCCAGCATTGTGAGACCCTAGAAGAGGAGACAGTCTCATTTTATACAGCCGGCCAGCTGAGAATGGTATTTACTTTTTAAAATGGTTGAAAACAAATCAAAAGAATATTACTGGGTGACACATGAACATGACCTCAAGTTCCAATTTCAGCGTGTGCAAATAAAGTTTTATTGGATCCCAACCATATTCGTTCATTTACCTACTGTCTCTGGCTGCTTTTGCGCTATGGCAGGGAAGTCGAGCAGGTGTGAGAGAGGCCAGCTGGACTGCAGAAACCCAAATACTTGCTATCTGGCCCTCTAGAAAAAGGTTTGCTGATCCCTACCTTAGAAGATACAAAAAATGAGTAGGATGGGCTTCCCTGGTGGCGCAGTGGTTGAGAGTCCGCCTGCCGATGCAGGGGATACGGGTTTGTGCCCCGGTCCGGGAAGATCCCACATGCCGCGGAGCGGCTGGGCCCGTGAGCCATGGCCGCTGAGCCTGCGCGTCCGGAGCCTGCGTTCCGCAACGGGAGAGGCCACAACAGTGAGAGGCCCGCGTAACGCAAAAAAAAAAAAAAAAAAATGAGTAGGATGAAATCTACCTGGCTGAAGCCACACCTCACAATATTTGAGAAAATATTTCCCCAATTCACCCTTTCTTTTAGGAGAAATTAGAAAAGGATAAGAAAATTGTTGTCAACTTTTATTGTTTTCAAAAGGGCCTCATAACTTTTTTTTCCCAAACATCACTTTATGTCCCAGTAGTTACTCTTGTGATTATATCCTGGCGTGATATAACGGAAGGGCAAGTCAGGAGGTGCCGAGTGGTGGAACATATAACAGAAAGTTTAGTCTGATTTACAATTTGCCTTAAGAATCAACATGGAAGAGAAAACCTACCAAGACTTACCAAGTTTGTAGGACAGGAAGGAAGAGGGAGAATCACAGATGCATTTCGGGACCCTGAGTATCCGTCGGTATTACAGTCTGCCCCGACTTGATAATGCCTTATGTGTATGTGCACTGTTTTTGACTTTTGTGACCATGTTGTTTCATAAACATTAGCTATTGGAACATACTGGTAAGAAGCACATACCGTTATTTCCATTCCAGAAGGAAGTGGCGGTAAACTCTGCATGTAGCTCTTTCTATGGCAGCAAATCAGTACCAGATACAAGAGAATGCAGGTTTTTTTTCCTTTTTTGCCACACACAAATCTCTGCATGGTGGATGTGGTCCGCAGTATGATAAAGAATTATTACCTGAGTTTTCATGTGAATCCTTGACTATTTAGTGTGATTTCCTCTGTGGCATCTGGCATAGTGTTTAGTTGTTATCCTACCCGTGGCCACTATAATGTGACCTCATGAATCAACTAATTAGATACTTCATTCTCTAAAACTAAGAGTCTTTGCTTTCTTTTGTGCACCACTCTCTCATATTTGGGGTCAACAAACGGTCACTGAGTAGGCCAGAAGTTTCCTGCATCTTCAAATCCCACCTCCTTCTTCATACCTTTTTAGTTGTCTTTTAAAAGAAATGTGTTGAAAGTGAACTCACTGTCCTTGTATCTCAACCAGAATACGCCAGCAGAGGAAGCATACATAAGTCGATCGTTGCATCCTACCGTAATGGTATTTCAGCATCACAGAATGTGTATGCCGGCAGAGAGGCTGTAGAATTCCTTTCCATCCCTACAGATGTGGAACCAGGGACTCAGGAAGGATGACGGACTTCTCTAAGGTCTTACAGCTACTTGTAGCAAACTTGGGAGAAGAGCTTTGTTGCCTCCCTTGTTTGTTTGCATTATCTTCCTTTTGGGCCACCTTAAGTGTGATTCTGACATAAACATTAAATTACAAGGGTTCAGTGAAATGTCACAAGAATATCTGTTCCTAGAATATGTTCTGTTTGGCTGTGAAACAGTGAGACTTGATTCCATGGATACGTAGGAAAATTACTTGGTGGATATATTATGTCAACCTTTTTGGAATAGTTATTAAACTATAAGATAATAGAAGGTGACAGAAGCTATAATTATCCAGATAGTTTAGGAGAAAAGTAATACAAAAGCATATTTATTCTTTATCTTCAGTAATAAATATATTTGAACTGAGCCTATTACTTGAGAAACCAATCCCATTCATTATCAGTCACTGCAGTCAGTTTGTTGGTTGAGGGGGCTATTTGGGGGGGAATTACTACCCTAATAGAGTGGAAGACTCAACTCAACTGGCTCTTCACTCTCTTGATTTATTTTTTCCTAGAGAATCTAAAAATGGAAAGAAGTAGAGTTGAACAATTGTTCCTTATCTTGACACGTTCATTCCAGTCATATGCTTTATTTTCTTCCTGACACTTGTGACTATCTGAAATTTTCTTCGTTGATTTGTTGACTGGTTTACTCCCTTGTCCCATACTGCCAAGAATGCAAGCTGCAGAAAGGTGGCCTCATCTGTCTTATTCACCATTGTATCACCAGCACCTATGACAGTGCCTGGGCTCTGAAAGGAATTCCATATTACCTGCTCAAGCAGGAGCAGTTGGCCATGTTGACTAGAGTGTGAAGTGTTGAACTGTGAGGTTGTAAAGTCTATGGATGGGGAAGAGAGTCTTCATAACTGACCTCGAAAGCGTCATTCTGCATGCTGACCTCTTGGGTCTTTGTTCAATGTCCCCACCCCTGCTTCCACAGTACCCGTACGTGTGTTGTAATTGTCGGTTTCCTTGTCTCTCTCTCTCTCTCCCATTGATGACTTGAGGGATAGGACCAAGTCCCATTCACCTATATGTCCCAGATGCTAAATGCAGTGACCAGCAGAGTGAGTGAGTGAGTCCGTGAGTACGCACATGCGGCTTTTAGCCCAAGTGCCTGAGAACATACTGTATCTTTGTGCTTTACCTTTTCACGTAGAAAGCGTAATGACTGACTGCTAAGTGTCTTTTAATACTTGTTTGGAGCAATACCTGCCTTCAGGAAAATACTTGCTTGCAAGTTGAGCTCCTTTTGTTAAGATAAGCTCTTTATATAGACTGTCCCTGTCCAGTAGAAATGTAGTGTGAGCCACACATGTAATTTTAAATTTCAAATCACCACATTTAAAAAGCTTCTTAGGGACTTCCCTGGTGGCGCAGTGGTTAAGAATCCGCCTGCCAATGAATGGGACATGGATTTGATCCCTGGTCCAGGAAGATCCCACATGCCGCGGAGCAACTAAGCCCGTGTGCCACAACTACTGAGCCTGTGCCCTAGAGCCCGCATGCCGCAACGACTGAGCCTATGTGCTCCAACTACTGAAGCCCGCACACCTAGAGCCTGTGCTCCGCAGCAAGAGAAGTCACTGCGATGAGAAGTCCTTGCACCGCATCGAAGAGTAACCCCTGCTCGCTGCAACTAAAGAAAGCCCGTGCGCAGCAACGAAGACCCAAGCAGCCAAAAATAAATAAATAAATTTTTTAAAAAAACCTTTTTAAAAAGTGAAGTTAATTTTAATATATTTTATTTAACTGAACATACCCAAATATTCTCACTTCAGCATGAACCAATATATAAAATTATTACTGAGATATTTTACATTGCTTTTTTTCATACCGTCTTGAAATCCAGTGTGTATTTTATATCTCAATGTGGGTCCTAAATTATCATCAGGAATACTTGATCTGTATTTTATTTCATAAAATTGAAAGTTGAAATAGTAGATTCACATATCCAAATTGTTCCAACACTTAAATTTGTTCCAGTATCTGAATGGAGAATGTTTTTAAATTTAAATTTCTTAATTAAATAAAATTTAGAAACTCAGTTCTATAGTCACACTAGTACTATTTTATTGCCAGTCACTAAATATGGCTGGTGGCTACTGTTTTGGCCAGCCCAGCTTATAAACTCTTTCCTTTTTTAAAAATTTTATTGAAGTATAGCTGATTTATAACGTGTTAATTTTTGCTGTACAGCATAGTGACTCAGTTGTACATATATTCTTTTTCATATTCTTTTTCATTACGGTGTATCACAAGATATTGACTATAGTTCCCTGTGCTATACAGTGGGACCTCATTATTTATCCTGTACATATAATAGTGTAAACTCTTCTTAAATAAACCTTTTCTATATATCTTCCTTTATTTTCAAACCCCCACCACCTTCTACCACTTCAGATCACTGCATGTTGCGTTCCGGAGTGGGTGTCTTTGTGGTCATCTGGTCCCACTTGCTCCTCCTGTAGGACCAGGGGCGCAGAGAGGAAGTGGCTTGTCCAGTACGATTGTCCACAGCTCTCAGTGCCGGCTTTTCGCTCATTCCTCCACCAGGCACTGCCAGCTCCCTCCTTTGGGAGGGATAGAGTCCGGGGCCTGTGCCTGCAGGGGATCTTCCGTGCACAGCCAGGGATTCCCTTCTCTCTGCCAGCCAGTGGACCCCAGGGGAGCCGTCCCCGGCCGCCTACCCCTGCCGCCCATGGGAGGTGGCAGAGGCAGCTGGCAGCTTGGACCAGCTGGCTGGCTCCAGGCTGAGGTCATGCTGGGGAGTTGGACAGACAGCCTGCTCCAGGGACGGAGGGCAGACCGAGTGCAAAGACAGATGGAACCAAGGCCAGCGCTCATTTATCCAAAGGTGCTGCTCCTACAAGGAGTGTGGAAAGGACACCAATCCCTCAGTGTGATTTAGTCACCGCCTTTTTTCTTTTTTCATGTGTCTCATCTGAAAATGAAGAATCGTCTGTGACTACGAGTTAAGCATTTCCTAGGGTGCCTTTCTGTCATTTATAACCACTGACAGGTTTAGTACTTTTCTTTCTTGTTCCCCACGTTGTTCAGAACCCACTCGAGCTCTCTTGACATCATCTTTACCTAGGGTGCCAAAATTAATGCAATGACAATGGATCCATTTTTCTTTCTGAAGGAAAAATATTTTGACTCTCTTATGGTGAGGCTGGTCTGCTTCTAAGAAAACTGGAGTGGGTGCAGCACGAAATAGTTCTCAGCCTATCAAAACATGCACTTTCCTCGTTAGCAGGAGCCGGGGACAGGGTTGGGATGCTGCAGCCTCCCTGGTGACTGCAAGAATCGCTCTTTTTCATTTTTTTCCTGTTCGCATTTCCCATTCTTCTGTATACTCCCCACCCTCCACTTCTCCACATCGCTATGTCATATTTTTTTTCAAAGTGCACTTTGAAACGATTGGAACTTCAAGATCACCAAGTGACAGTATCACCTCCACAGAAATCAAATACATTGTTGTTTGTGTGTCAGCTCAGCCATGTGGAGACACAGTATAAAATGACAACCAAGAGTAGTTTAATTGGCTGACAAATAGTCAAAGCTATATATTGGCTGAAGAATAGTCAAAGCTTGTCTTGGAATCCTGGCAAGGAGTTTGCCGGAACTAAGGGGAAAACAGTCCCCTGGCAGCAGGAAAATGTCTAGTGTATTGATTTGGTTTTATTTTCATTGGCATATTTAATCACAGTGTTTTGATTCCTGGATTAGAATTTATTTGGGGGGGTATAACCATTACTCGAGATGCCAAACTGGAAAGTGATTTTTACTTTTTTGTGCTAGTTTTATGCTCTAATAACGCATGGACAAGAATAACGCTCGATGAAACATGTCAGTGCTGGTAAGAAATCAGGAATTATTTTGAACAAGATGATGAGGAAACTTTTTTTTTGTGGTTCGCGGGCCTCTCACTGTTGCGGCCTTTCCCGCTGCGGAGCACAGGCTCCGGACACGCAGGCTCAGCGGCCATGGCTCACGGGCCCAGCCGCTCCGCAGCATGTGGGATCCTCCCAGACCGGGGCACGAACCTGTGTCCCCGGCATCGGCAGGCGGACTCTCAACCACTGCACCACCAGGGAAGCCCCAGCTGCACAGTTTTACTTTGAAGATTCATACTAATTTGCTCATCACCCAGAAGACAACAGTCTCTTGAGACTGAAGTGGAAACGTTTTATGAAACTTCAGCCAAAGAACGAAGTTTTCTTCTTTTCTTGTTTGTTTCAGCTATCATAAGGTCTTGCTTTCTAGAATTATTGACAGAACTGTCAATTCAGTTTGGGAGGAACAAAAGCTAATATTTGTGACAGTCTCGGGTAAGTGCCTTTGCGTTGAGAGTAAGTACTCCAGGAGCATGAGAGTTACCTGCCAGGGTGTGTGCTGGGTAGGGAGAAGGTGACTAAGGTTTTAGTAATATTACCATCAAATCTAGGACTCACAGGGCTGCCCTCCTTGGCAGTGATGCTGTTTAAAGTTCGTCTAGTTTAGAAATGGTGGACAAAAGCCCATATTTTCTTTAAGGAAGAAAATCTGAACAAGCTATGTCTTAGAATTTATGTTTGGTGGGTCAATCACTTACCACAAAATCCAATGTAACAAATTCATATTATGGTAGCATAAAAGTTGTGACAGATTCTCAACTTCTGAACATGTGGGGGAAAGCAAGGAGTTATTCCAGTTGAAAAATACCTGAGCCTGTTGTCCTAATTTCCAGCTATGCTTTTACTGGTAGGGATCAATGGGAAAGTATAGCTTTGCCAGCCTTAGATGGAGAAGGTCAAGGGTGCTTATAAATATATTTGAAAGTATCATCAGTGTCTATAAAGGAAGAAGAAAAGGAAGGTCCTGGAGCCAGTAGGAAATCAGCCAGTTTTTAAGCTGACTGTCCACTTCAGCTTACTGAAAATAAGGAAAGGAAATTGTACAAATGCTCTTCACACGTCCAGAATGATTTCTATCAGGAGAAAGCTTACAAAAGTTTTACTTTTTATTCTTTTCTCCGCCTCGCCTATTACTATTACAATAAAAAGTCTTCTGACAAAAAATACACTTATTTTTTATTATGAAGATCCAAATAGAGTTTATCACTTTTGGATCTGAGTCACATTTCGTCCCCCACCTTCCTCCCCCTCCCCCTTTTGTCAGATGTTGGTTTTGTAGGCAGTGGAGGACCTTTCCAGAATGCTTCCCTCATGTAGAGAGTTTCTGTGGGAAGGCAAGCGCGTGAGCGTCAGTGCACGCAGCAGGCCCTCGGGAATGTTGGACCAGAGTGGTTTTCATGTGGTTTGCAGTGAGGCCCGAGAGGAGCATGCAGTCCCCTTGTAGTGGAAGGTCATGGCCATGGTCCTCCTTTCCCTTCCATTTTCTATCACTGCCCAGTGGAAAATAAGACCCCCTACAAGGGAGGAAGGAGGAAGGTCCTTGATCTCCAAATCAGACATACAGTGAGTAGTCGTTGGCAGGAATTCACACTTGGGGCCCTTAATGAAGCAGGTGGGCAGCAGCTCCAGAGACCCCCAACCACATCCTCACACAACACCTCTGCACTTGTGCTTCAGTCTCCACCCCTTTTAACAGTCAGTCCTGCAAAGTCAAACGCACTGATCTCCAAAGTCAAGGGCTTTGAGTGTTAGAAGCACACACATGACGTCTTTTCAATGAAGCATCATCTTTTTTCTTCCTGCTCATTTTCTGGGTGGATTTAGGTTTTCTCACCAGGACCTAAAAAGTTTTAGGTCCGGCCTGACATCTCAGCCATTTCTTGCTAAAGCTGTGTGGGTGCCATGTGTTTGTGTGTGTGAACGGTTCCCGACTGAGTAAATTTCTTCCAGTGCGTGTGTCCATCCTAGCAGAAGATAGCCCAGCAGGCCTTGAGCACTGCTGCTACTTTATTTCACATCATGAATATTCAGAGGCTGCAGTCATTGAGGACTCAGGTGGCAAAAATAGTAAGGTGATGGAAGCACACCCTGACATGAACGCCAAGTCCACATTTCAGCGACTCAGAACCCCTGACTACAGCACAGATTTCCCATTCTCTGACCCTCGGACCTCAGGAGAGGGGGGTCCTGGGGACTCCTCTGAATCGGGCATCTGTTCCATACACCAACATGCTCACGGCTTGCTGTATGATGTTGTTTTTAAAAGACAACAGGCCCTTCTGTGCATCCTCCCCCATAAAATGCATTTAGGCTGATAGTTCAGCATAAAGGACACCCTGTTGAGACGGGCAATGCATGCATTGTTTTCCCCATCATGCAGTCAGGATCTCCATAGCAAAATCGAGTGTCTTCCGTAAAATCTTATTTTATATATTTTGTCACCATCAGCAGTTACACTAAAGTAGGAACTGCTCCATTCTATTATGGGTTAAATTCTGCTCTGTGCAGACCTAGTGGTGATGTATAAATTGCAGCCCTGTCTTTTTTTCGAAGGATTCTAAAATAGGTTTTCAGAATTAGTGCTGGATTTTTGCTCCTGCATGTGTGGTGACTCTTGATTTTTTCCTTTCGGAGAAGCCTCCTTTGCAGCATTCCCCCTTCCGAGGAATCACTTAGACACTTCCAGCTGGTGGCAGGGGATACAGCCATAATACAGCTTCCTCTGTCCCAGCTGTCTTTTTCACTACGCTAAATGCATTACGATGGCTGCACTCTTGTGTAAAGGTTCAGGTAGAGGGAGGTGTAGGATTAAGTCTGGAGACCGCCGTTGGGGTTTTTAAGGCTTCAGCTTCCCCAGCATCTTGGCATTTTGAATGGCTTCCTGCTTCGGGTCCAAGGTTTCTCTCCACTGATTGAAATGCTGCTGGAAGCCTGATTAAAGGTGCCTGAAGATATCACCTTCTACCAGGAAGCCCTGCGTGCTTGAGAGGATCTTTTTCAATGCATTATGGCTCATGCAGCCTCACAATTAAAGAAAAACAGGGATTTAGAAATCAATGCTGAAGAAGAGACTGAGAAAAAAAGGAAACACCGCAAACGGTCCCGGGATCGGAAGAGAAAGGTAGCTATGTATGCCAGCGCCTAGATCTTGCCTGGATCCTTTTTGTTTTAATCTCCTCTTGGCATCCGTTAGAAGCATTCGGGGCTATTTTTACATGCTGTGTGGAGTGTAAATTGGGTGTGTAAGTTGGGTGTGTAAGTCGGGAACAGATGATAGAAACCCTATGGCGGACAACCGGTGTAGGGTGGGCAAGACAAGGGAAGATTTTCTCCTGTGTGGGGATGATTGCAGTGCTCATGCGGAAGCCTTGCACTTTACACAGGCACGGGCACGCTTCCATGACACAGAAAGGAGTTGCAAGGGAGTTAAAAGGAGTTTCTTTCCAGCCTGGTCAAGGTGGAATGCACTGCGGTGGCTTAGGATTGAGGGAGAGGCTGGAGAACCAGCCTTTTTACTTCTTACAGTTCTGTCTCGTGGAAAAGGAGCTTTTGTGCTAGAAGTGTGTCACGTGTGCATTTCTCAGGCGGATCTGTGACCTTAAAGATGTGGCAGAAAAGTCACTTCCTGCTTTGTTTTTTTTTTTTTTGGTTTGTTTGTTTCTTCTCTCCTTCTACCTCTCGTTTCTATAAGGTACTTTTAGGTAGATTGTGCAATGGTCATAAACTGATGGAAATAACTTTCTTTTGTTAAGTGCAGCGAAACCCAGAGAGGCTGGTCTTTCTCTGCTGGCTGAGAGCGATTATCCTGAAGGCAGGAATTCCCGTGACAGGGCAGGGACTTGCAGCCTTCAACACTGATTGCTTTAGATCAAAGCATGGGCATCGATCCTCCTCTACTGATGTTCCAATGCAAGGGAGCAAATAGGAGGACTATTCTAGGTCAGTTGTGTTTTATTACAGCCTGGGAGTGCTTACTGTTTGGTGGTTGTGCCCTTAAATATGACTCCTAGAAAGCGACCGGGGGAGTGAGGCCCCAAAGCACTTTTCTTCCTTGACAATTAATAAAAATTGACTAAAACTCTGTGACCTGAATAGGTCATAAAGCATTTTTATGTCTCTTTGTGAGAGTTCCCAAAGGAAAGATCATCTTCGTTTGCTTTGAGCAGTGATGCCTGTGCTTTGCAAACGACATGCAGATTTCATCCGCCACATGCCCCTTTTCTCAGGAGTGAGCATGAATATTTTCGGTGCCTTTGCCATTTTGTTCCAAGTGTGGATCTAGAGAAGACGCCCCTCTGCCTTTTGTTACCTGGCAGACTTTCTGAGACTGAGTTTGGAGGGCTGCAGTGGTTCTGCTGCAAGATGTTAAATATAGATGGTTCCTGCTTCAGGGTTCTTGTAAATAAACTTCTTGAACGTGTTTTCATGGAAGTACAAGCTTAAGTGAGGAAATTCTCCGCAAGTGTATTTCAACGCCTCGCACAGCAGAGCTGTTGTGAGATCGCCGTGGTTTGCTAGGTTCTGGTCTAATTTTACTGAAGTTAGGTTTGTCTGTGGGTTGGTCACTGTAGTTTTGACCCCTCTCTGCACATCTCCTCCCCCCCCCACCCCAACTCCATGGTAAGCTAGCTTCTGAGAAACACGAGGCCAGGAACATACATCTGTATAAAGATACAGTTTCATCATTGATGTCGACAGTGTACTTAAGAGTTATTAGCCAAGCCAGGCTTATGGATAGCAGTTTCCTGTGGGAGCAGTGACAGGTCTGTTGCTTGTGCCTCGTCCCCTATTTGACTTGGAAGCAAAAGAGGGGAGGGGTGAGGCAAAGGGAGTTTCTGGGGTCACTGAGCTGAAGCAAATGCTTTGTGGACCAAAATGCTTTGTTATGAGTACAACAGAGTCTGTGCAATGTAAATCTCTTAGCAACCAGAAGGGAACATGGAGAAATATCAATATCGCTATTGTCAACGTGCAGGCAGATTTAAACGTTTTGTTCTCGGGGCACTCACAGAGGAGATCCAGAAAGGGGCTGGTGGATAACACTTGCATTGCTGTTGCGCTTGTTAATTCATAACACAATGTAGTGTGTATATTCCCTATCAAAGGTACCTGTATTACAGAAGGTTTAGTATTCCTAGTCAGATGATCGCATGGACTGCTTCTAATTTGCAAAGTTAAGATTAAACGACTTTGAAGACACAATCTAGATCTCCTTCCGTGACATAGCATATGTAACACTTATTCTCTCCAGAGTGAATTGTTTCAACTTTGAGTTTCTTTTTCCTACCTTTTCCTAAAATCCGAATTCAGGCTTCTGGGCTACTTTGTTGCATGTTGTCAGCCCCATGTCAATCGGAAAAGCTGCTTTTAAATACGTTGTGGGTTGCTATGGGAATCACTGCTCTTCCTTATATGCAGAAATATCCTCTAGGATCTTTTAATTACATAAGGGAAGAGTGAGCACTCTCATAAAATCACCAAACACAGAAGAAAAACTTCAAGAGTATCTAGTTTATAAAATAAGGAATTTGACTCATGGTACCCCTGCAGTTCAGGTTTGAGCAAGCCGAAGGTGAACGTTTCTTGATTATATCTCTGTGACACAGAATCCTACAGTACGGGACGTTACTAAGCATTATAATCAAATCATAATACACGTGTCAAATGAACATAGGATTCAGGTTTCATCAGTGTTTTTAAACCCAGTGAGTTGCACATTTGGATATTTTGAATATTGAGAACCATGAATAAGTGATTAGCTGTCAAAAAGTAGGAAACTTCTAGAAATTTATAATTAGTTGAATTTTAATAATGATATATTTTCTTCTTGGCATCACAACTTTCGTGTCAAGAAAAAGAAAATCTTCCTGTTGGTTGAAAGGAAATTCGTCTAGATAGATGAACCCTTAATCATTTATCATCAAGTTTTCTGACTTTAAGCAGAAAAAAAAGTTTCAATGCGTGTCTAGTGTAAAACTTCCTTACCGACACTTCCCACTGCCCTTCCCTGATATATGTTCCCCTTCATCCTCCTTCTCTCCTGAGGGACTTAGTTTGGCAGCAAGTGGGAGGCATGACAGAGGTAGACAGCACCTTTGGGCGGGTCCGTATTGGATCTATGCCCTCACTAAGCAACTTGCAGGGAGGAACTCTGTATCTCCTGCACCCAGCAGGTCCCTGGCGCACAGGTGGTGGTCAGTAGAGGGTCCAAGCCACCATGAACCCACAAGGGTTAGACTCACAAACGCTCTTCTGCCCCATATTTTCCTTGTTGCTGTTGGCTTTGGGTGCCATATTACCTACATGGTTTGCCCTCTCTCTACATGAGCTGTAACATACATTTCAATATTGAGGAGTATTAGGAGAATCGACCTTTATTTATTCAGTATTTTTTAGGTAGGCTTGTATGTACTTAATACATCCTGTCAAAAAAAAAACCACAACAACTTTGAGGTGACCCATGAAAATTTATACTAAAAAAAAGAAACAGTTATGGAATTCCCTTCTCTCTCTGTATGACTGACACAGGAATATACCAGGATAAAGTAGCAGTTAATTCTGTGATTAATATCCTTTCTGATATTGGTGTCAAACTCATACAGCTGTTCAGTGGCAAAGCAGGAGTGACTGTTTCACGGCTTCATTTCTGCATTCGTGCATTCGTTCAGTAAATATTTATTGAGGGATTTCTGGCATCAGGCATTGCATTCCCCATTGGAGACAAAGCTAAACAAGGCAGAGTGGCAACGGTATGGTAGCTCCCTGCAGAGCGGGGAGGAAGAGAAGAGCACCATTAAATACCCTACAGATAAGGAGCCACAGTAAGACCCCCAGTTCAACTCGATTGGGCTCACAGAAGGTTCTCAGCAGAGCTGAACCTTGGAGGAGGAGTGAGCGAGATAGACAAGCAGAAGGACAGGAATCCCAGGCTCACAGCTGTTCAAGTATGAGAGAACATTCAGGTGTGTGAGAAACGAACGATATTTTGGAGAAAAGGGGACATGAGTATATGGCAGGAAAAATGGCTGGAGAAGTAGTCAGGGGCCAGATCACGAAAGTCTTTGTTTGCCATCTTACGGGATTGGAAATTAACCTGCTTAAAGGAGAGATGGACTTAAATCACCTTTGGTGGTGACGGTAGGGAGAGGAGACCGAAGAATTTTCTGAGTTTAGAACCATCCCTCAAGCATCAGTGTTGTAGACAGCAGCTGGGAAAGCCGTCAGGAAGCACCGATGGTGATGCAGGCATGAGAGATGCTGAGGGTCTGAACCAGGGCAGAGATGATGCCAATGGAGAAGCGGGTGTTGCGTACGAGAGATATTTAGAGGAAGACTCAGTAGAACTTGGCAGTGGGTTGTGTGTAGGATGTGAGAGGGAGAGATCGGATTCTAGGGTAACTGCCAAGTTTCTGGCTTGAAGCGGAAGATGAAGAATTAAATTTCCCAGATTCATTTCTTTTCTCCCAGGACATTTCTTGACCTCTTAAAAAATGCACCAGGTAGGGTGTTATTAAATTGCTTTTTTAGGTGGAGGCTCATTTAATCTTCACAACAACCCTGCGAAGAAAGTATTTCTATTATCCCCATTTTACAGATGAGAAAACTGAGGCATGAGCCTTTAAGCTGTTCCTCAAAGTCTCCACACTAATTCATGGTAGAAGTGAGATGGCAATTTCGGTAGCCTAACTCTCCATACACTGTACAGTGTATGTAGTTAATATTTCACAGCTCCACATCAAAGTGGGCTTGAGTCAGAGAATCTTCTAAAAGATAAGCTATTCTCTAAATATCTGGAACTTTGACTAACAGGCTTTATATCTCTAAGTAATCTAGTATCATAGTAAGTCTCTTTTTCTTACCCTCTGAAATAGATTTTAATGTTCTACCTTATGAATTTCTTTTTTTTTAATTTTGAAAAATAAAGTGAAAAATTACCAACACCAGGATATCAAATCCTCAAAGACATGTTGCTGTAAAAACATAACAGTGTCTTAGGCGCCAGCTGTATACCAGGCAGTGTGCAGAGCGAGTCCCATGGATCATCCTATTTTTTTCTCACAACTTTTCTATGAGGCAGGTATTCTTTTCATCCCCATTTTTCATAGCTAAAACCACGGCGTAAAGAGACTAAGTAACTTGCCTGAGGTCATATGGTTAGTAACTGGAGGGCCTAGACTTCAACTTGGGTCCTAGGACTTTGGAATCTGTCAGTCTGGGTTGATTGTAATGAAACTCTCTCAGTCTCTTTAAGAGTTAAAGCAACTGAAGGATTTGAGAACAGATTTCGGGAGAGCTGAACTCCTGAGTGTGATCTCTTGCCACAGAAGCTTGGCGCTTCCTGACGTTTTACAGGCTCTCCCGTGCCTGGTTACCTAGGTACCTGTGGCACCCACGATGTGAGATGCCAGGCGAGGTGAGGTATTTACTGCAGCACCTGGACTTTGGGGAAGAGGATTGTATGGACAAAGGGAACCTAGTCTGTTTCCTGCTTTGCTGAGTCCATAGACTCCAGACATCTAGGGAGCCCGGTTTCTCTCTCAACATACTTGACACTCTGCACTGTAATTGTGTGTTTACATGTGTGTCCTACCCAGGAAACTCTGAGCTCCTTGAGGGCAGAGGTGGTATCGTACTCACCTACTACCAAACTGAGGCTTGCAGAGTAGGTGGTTCAGTGAGGGGTGGGGGGAAGGGAAGGGAGGGAGGGAGGAAGGTGGCTGGGTGGCTGGCAGGACGGGTGCGTGGGTGAGAGGCAGTATCATGCTTCGGAACATGGACTGTAGGGTCAGACTGAGTTCAGGTGCTGGTGCTCTCACTTAGCTGCTGTGTTCTTGGGGGATTTATTTAACCTTGGTCTCTTCACCTGCAAAATGAAAACAATAATAGTATGTACTTAGCCACAGGGCTGTAATAAGATGTCAGTGAATTAGTATTGGAACAGCGCTTGGCACAAAGTAAGAGTCGTAGAGTGGTAGTTGTTGTGTCTGTTCATAATGAACAGACACATAAACGGAAGAATGAATGGACTGTTTCCAACCTGAGGCTTCAGGAAGGATTGTGCCAACAAGTCAGCTCACTGAAGCGGGGCAGGTAAGCTCCCTATAGGAGCACATCGGGCTGCTGCCCTGTCTTCACTCTTCCCCATTTGGAAAGGGATGGGTGGAAGAAGGCTTAGCTCTCTCATAGGCAAGGCTGTAAACCTTTGTCCTTTGGTCTGCCAGAGATTTAGGCGTCGGGAGGCAGTTCAGTAAGACTTGTCAGCCGACTGGTTCTCTGTACTCTGTTAGCATCACGGTACAATTTTTTTCCTCAGTAAAGTCATCTGTTCGTTAAAAAAAAAACAAAAAAACTTAATGCTATTAGATTAGAGCCAGAATAACTCATACCTTTATGCTGAACATAGATCAGGAATGATTTTATAGCAGTGTATCATAATGTGATTAATTATGGCTTCGAAATGATTGCTTATAACCTAGTACTACAAAATAAATGTATATAATACTCCTCCCCAATAAAGCCCAAGACTTAAGACACTGGCTTGCTCTTGATCAATTACCTTTATAACCAGTACAGGATCACGTTAGGGATAAATTCTACATTTATTAATGTCCAAATATGTTATTTTAAAGTTCTTTTTGTTAGTTTTGTCGCCGACATACTGCAGCGATTGAACTGTTTCTCCCTCACCCTCCAGGCCCTTGATCTTTTCTGTCTTTTAATTTTCCTTTGGCATGATGGTATATTATTGTGTGTGTATGTGTGTTTTATTGAATTTCAATGTGGAAAAGTGTTACCTTTTCATAGGTATGCTTGAGGAAAATGAGGATTTGGCAGTGTTTTAAGTTCTTTACAGTTATAAGAAAAGTTTGCATCAATCATATCACATTTTACCTGCATCTGTTCATTTAATACAAATGTATTGTGCACGTCCATTGTGCCTGTCCCTGTACGGGGAACTGGTAAGATAAAGGATGGAAGCTGTAGGTCCATCTGCTTGCTCTCTTTGGGATTCTGCTTGTATTACTCTACACAGGTCGGGATGAAGGACTGAAGTAGAAAATGAGTATTTTTTTAGTGGGCCTCCAATGTGCTGAGTGCCTCTTGCATTCCTCATCTTATCTGAATTTATGTCAATACTATTCCATAATGTTATCCACATGTACAGAGGTATTAGCCTAAGCTTAAGTTTGTTATGTAACTTGCCTCAGTTACAGAAATAGCTGGGCTTAAGCCCAGGGTCTCTGTGGTTGTAAGTCCCTTGCTTGGGCCATCAGAACCTCTACAGAAGAGATTATTTTAAGGGAGGTTCTTATTAATAGACATCTATGGTGAATTCTTATGTCAAGAGAAGAGTTATCACCTTTGAAATGTTAAAAGTTATTTAGTAATTGGGATTTTTATAAATTAATCATTTAAATTTAACTGCAAAGTCTAAATGTTGTGTAAACCATTACACTTAAGTTAGTGTAATTCTACATTTGAAAGAATTTTTAAGGGAAATGCAGTCACTGGAAATAAAAAGAATCATTAGCTTATACCTCTTGACTAATATATAGGTTAAATATTGAAAGAGAATGTCTAAATACAGTGTTACACTGTCAGTTACATAATCCAAACTTTATTCTAGAGATATTTCTATAGAAAGGTAGCATTTGGAAACAAGCAAGTCTGCTCTAATTTTACCCAAATTGTTGTTTCTAGTTGGTACAAATGAAAAGCAGAAGAGTTGAAAGCAAAGCAATGGAAATCAAGCTTGAATCTTTTACATATAAATCACATTTTTCTGGCGCTTATCCCATTCACTCAAGATTATGCTTTCCTGGACCCAAAGTGGTGTCATGAACTAGAAAAGTCCATCATTGCCAAATATAGGAGCTGCCTATAAAACGTGTAGATTTCAATTTAGATTTAGTTGGTTCCAGTGAATTATTTCTCAGTCTTAGGTGGCCTTCCACTAATGAGGATCATGTCACCAGTTCCGTTTGAATTTAGATGAAGCCCATGAGAATGGGTAGAGACTAATGTTCATATCTGCCAGCTCTGGGGCTTGCCTTTAGGCAGAACAAAAGGCAACTCGCACCATCACCATATGAGAAGGATATGCGGATTGCGTGGAAAAGGACTGGGAGAGAGGGGTTGGCTAGAGAGGGTTGGATGGAAAGAAGCCCAAGATTTTCTAGTGACTGGAAGTCAGTGACATGGAAACATTTATAATTTACATGTAGATGCCCAAGACCCTTGTGATGTTAATATAAACAGCATTCTTTTATCCTAATGAAAGATAATTTTGTAAGAACTCTAGACAGTGGAAGAGGTAAATGGTCAATTTTGTTTAGTAGAGGATTAAAAACAAATAAAGCAGGCAAGCAATAAGGAGAAAGATGTGGGGAGAGGGCGAAGTACTACAGTTCATGGTTCCGGAAAGAATGCACTTTGGGGCTAGATGTGAGTTCACATGGCAGCCACTTCTGATTAGCTGTGTGGCCTTAAACTAAATTTCTTTGGGCTTCAGTTTCTACCTTGGTCAAATGGGGCTATTAATCCTTTACTTGCATACGTATCATTAAGAGTAGAAATACCATAAAGGCGTTTTGCCAAGTTCCTGGCATAAAGGGAGCCCTTACAAGGTCTCCTAGCTTCCCTTATAGTGTGGGCTCTCAAATGTAATCAAGTGCCTGTAGCCAAGAAGCGGGCAGAGGAACTGAGAAAAAAAAAAGGGGAATGTTTTGAAGAAGCTTTACACCCAGGAAGTACTCAAATTATTTGATGAATGAAATTTTACTCATAGACTTGTATCCTCAAACAGTCATTTGAGTCCTGCAGTTCAGCTCTTTGCAAACTTTTCTGTAGCCCTCAGGGAGTTGACATCTGTCATTTTGAGAAATCCTCCCAAAGACTCATATGTTAAATACATTTTCCATTCATTAACACTATTATTAATTAGCTTCTCTCAGTAGTTAAATGATAGCCTAGGTAGATATTAAAGAAAGCTTAAGAACCATATGTACAGATAGAGGTATCAGATAATTCTTTTAGCAAATGAACTTTATTTTGCAGATTTGGGCATGAAGGTTGAAATATTTATAGAGGGAAAGTACTTAATTGGGCTGAATGAAACAATCTCCACTGGAGAGTTTATACATTATAATTAATGAGAAGAAACAAAACGTTACCTGTACAATATGTCTATAAGATACATATACTGTATTTCATTACCAAGTAAATGATCACCCCTTCTAGGGAGCATGGCCATTAAAGAGAGTTGCAGGATAGCTGGGGACCGAAGGAAGAGTGGATAATCTGGCCAGTATAAAGCCATCACCTTTTATACCTGGTTTCAGAACCCAAAGCGGCCTGTGGACTGTCTTCCTTTTCCAGCACATTCTCTTCTCCCTGCTTTCGCACACTGCCACCGGGAAGGGCCTCTACCATTTTCAGTCAGACACAGCATGTTACCCTGCCTCGGACCAGATTGGCCCAGTTCAGTATCTGCCACTAAGAATTACCTGTGTGTTTAAACTCTCTCCTTCACCCTAAACCAAATAGAAAAACCGGACCTGAAACCTGGACTTCTCTCCTAAGACATTTTTATTAAAGACTCTATGTGATTTTTTTTCACTTTTTGAAGAGGACTGTATAGTGAGATACTGAACAGCAAAAGTATATGGAATATAATTTACCCTTTCATTTATCGAGCTATAATTCACTGAGGAACTACCGTGGGCCGGGCAGTCTATCAAGTGCTTTGAGTATCGTATTGAATCCTCATGCATGGGTGGTATTATCCTCATTCTCTGTATTAGGGGAGTTACACTCTGAAAGTTTCAGCAAGCCCAGGCTTGCACAATTGGCAAGTATAAAGCTCGAGTTCAAACCCAGATCAGCCTGATCACAATTTTCCCGGAATACCGAAATCAGTCTTTCCTGGGCTATGGGATGCCTTGCTGGGGTTTCTGCCCCCTAGAAAATTCCTAATAGGATGCTTCTTGTGATTTATCTCTTCCCCCACCAAAAGAAAAGTACAAAATGGGGCATGGAGCATGGGAGGCTGGTAATATTGAATGTGATAAATCAATTTACATAACTTCAAGCCACTTTCACTTCACACATTGACTTGAAATGCATCCTACCTTAACAAAATCATAATCGTGCTAATGGTACAATAAAGTAATGTAAATATAATGAATTCCCAAATGTTGGTATTTTCCAAGATAAGCAGTGAAATCATTTTGTGTTGGCTAATTTCTTGGGTTTTGAAATGAGTATATTCCCACGTGTTTGCTGATGCCTTCCATCTCATGCTTATCATTTTTTTAATAAGAAAACTGTGGAAGAAGCTGGCTTTAAATAACCCACTCGGGGCCTCAAAACAGATGAAATTTCAGAGATTAAAAATTAAAATACGGTTTGTAGGATGGTAAGAAATTAACACCAACATCAAAAATCTACTTCAGCTGATGACATAGACAAAATGTTAGAATTTGAGTCACCATTGCTTTGCCAGATTCTTTTGTCATCATCAGGAGAGAAAAGGTCTCTTAGGCCTTATGACGTGATACTCCTTTTTGTCCTTGACAATAAGAACAATGGGTAAAAAATTTAATTTGGGGAGGGGAGTTGGTAAAAATCGGAGTCTCCAAAAATTGTATTAGTTAGAATAGATGATTTTAGGCTTTACTAGCGAGCCTCAGAGTGAATCAACAGGAAACTCACTAGCAAAAGTTAGGTTCCAACAAGGTCCTGCGGTATAGCACAGGGAACTCTGCTCAATGTTTTGTGGCAGCGTGGATGGGAGGGGAGTTTGGGGGAGAACGGATACATGTATAGGTATGGCTGAGTCACTTTGCTGTGCAACTGAAACTATCACAACATTGTTAATCGGCTATACTCCAGTATAAAATAAAAAGTTAGGTTCCGTTTACAGTAAACTAATTGGTAGGTGCCAAAGGCTGTTATCTCTGTTACTACTTACATGAACCCTCTGAGTTAGGTGGCTTTATTCTCATTTTGCAGATCAGGGAATGAGGCTCAGACATTGAATTTATGAGTAACAGAGAGCAAAAAGGAGAGGCAGAACCTGAACCATGGCTGTCAGACTCGAAGGCCTTCCCCCACCCCTAGTTCACTGTTCTGCCTACAGATTATTCACCAGTCATATAACCTTCTCGCATTTGGAGAAGTCTTTTACTTTCATTTTTCGTTATTTTACTTTCTAATCAGTTTCTAAATCATTTTTATGCCTCCCTGTCGCCAATGTTATCATTCGTTTGTTTTATGTGGTAAGTACTAGATAAGAAGTGCTTTTTAAATAATGATGCATGACTTAAGCTCTATGTTTTTACCTTCCAGTGTTACACGGGGACTTTAAGTATTATTGCAAAGCACAGCAATTTTGAATCAGGTACAAAAAGATCATAACTGACATTCGCACCATGGATTTCCAATAGTCCAGGGAAGCAGCATTTGTCCAAGCCATGACCTTGAACAGTGCATTTTGTTTTCTCTTAGTAAATCCTCAACATGTCCAGTCTCATAATTCCCGGCTACATTCCTGCTACCTGGCTGCTGAGAGGTGAAGGAGAGAGGATGTGCTGGAAGGTTCTGAGGTCACTGAACCCCACACTGCCCACTGCTCCCTCCCTCTCCTGTGAAGACCTGCTGTCCCTGTGTGCAAGCGGCTCGGTCACGGCCGCCTAATCCAGCAACATCCTGAGTATATTTACTTAGCTCCGTCAACACTCAGAACATATCTGCCCGCCCTAAAGTAACAGGAGGATAACCATACTGATGTTTAAAAATGCTGAATACAGGGCTTCCCTGGTGGCACAGTGGTTGAGGGTCCGCCTGCCGATGCGGAGGGCACGGGTTTGTGCCCCGGTCCGGGAAGATCCCACGTGCCGCGGAGCGGTTGGGCCCCGTGAGCCATGGCCGCTGAGCCTGCACATCCGGAGCCTGTGCTCCGCAACAGGAGAGGCCACAGCAGTGAGAGGCCCGCGCAACGCAAAAAAAAAAAAAATGCTGAATGCAGTTAATTTCTTCCCTTTGAAGAATGGCCATTGTTAATGAACCTCGCTTTCCTAGGCCTCTTCGCTGGCGTCGTTCTTTGCCATCTAAAAATAAATGGTTTCGTTATGCACATTGATTCCATCCACATTCATTCCAAATGGAATTAATGCATTCATACTGGTAATTCAGGCATGTGAAATGCACATATTCGCTTGTCTTCATTAGTGATCACCATCCTCCTTCTCATTTCCAGTCTGTGGTTCGTTTCAGAAGGTTTTGATTGTGCCTTGTCTTAGCTGAAATGGGATCTTTGAGGGTGACCATGAATACCTTGAAAATAGGTATTTTCCCTGGTGACTGTGTTATGACCTGGTTAACGTGAGCCCTGGCGGAGATTCTCTGCAGACGTTTGGTGTGGTTAGGACAGCCGGGCTTTCTCTTGTTCCCCTGCATGTGGGTCCAGATCCTGGTCTTTTTCCGAGCTTTCCATGGAGGAGCCTTGTCTTCACTGGCTGGTTGTCATTTGATTTTACATAACACGTTTTAGTGGATTCTCTGTGGGATAAGATTAAAATAATTATGTAGCCATCCATTTGGCCTTTGAGGAGCATGACCTTTTTATTTTCTGGTGGATTAGTTAGGATTTGGTTTGCAGTGTCAGGAAGGGAGAGTGTTCTTAGGTGCATTCGGCATTCTGGGCTTTGACCTGCTTTCCTAGAGCTTCATTTCAGCTTTAGTGGAACCTAAATGATTAATACGATCTGTGCTGTGTCTGCCTATAGTGCTTAATCCAGCCTCTTTTTTTTTTTTTTTTTTAAGTGCTGTTGGGGATCTCTGAAATAATAGGAAAACTGATTTTCTGTGGAAAGAGCGAATGGTCTGGTTGTGAGCTGTGGAGTCACACAGGCTTGGATTTGAATGTCACCACTGTCACTTCTTTGCTGAGTAGTCTCAAGGTGGCGACTTAACCTCTCTGAGCCTCCGTGCCCTCTTCCTTAATAACACCTAGTGCAAAGAGAGGTTATGAAGACAAAATTAAAGTGATCATGAAGTATCTGGCACAGAGCAGTGATTCAACGAATGTTAATTCCTCCCACTTCCCCACTCCTTTCCTCTTTCCCTGGTCCACTTGGAAGAAATGAGAGTCTTGTTCTAGCCTAGGCATATTTAGTGAGAGTTGTCAGTTAAAATGGGGAACTTAAGTTTGCTGAAGTTAATTATAAAGCAGGGGGTAAAAAGTAAAGAGTATATGTGTATGTAGAGAAAAAATAGATATTTATATAAAATGTAATAATAATTTTTTTTTTTTTTTTTTTTGCTGTACGCGGGCCTCTCACTCTTGTGGCCTCTCCCATTGCGGAGCACAGGCTCCGGACGTGCAGGCTCAGCGGCCATGGCTCACGGGCCCAGCCGCTCCGCGGCATGTGGGATCTTCCCGGACCGGGGCACGAACCCGTGTCCCCTGCATCGGCAGGTGGACTCTCAACCACTGCGCCACCAGGGAAGCCCTGTAATAATAATTTTATATTTACATCTATATTATATATTCTCTCTATACGTATACATTTCATATATATATATATATTCATTCCATAGGTAGACAGATTCCACAGAGGACAGTTAAACCCGGAGCCAGATTTCATTAGTTTCCATTAGGAAGAAATGTGGTTTGTGGCTAGAGCATTGAAGGTGGTCAGTGAAGGTGGTGTGGGACACTGGGGTCCTTGGGAGGCGCAGGGCTTTCCCAAGATCACTCAGCACGGGGCACCCAACATCCAACGCAGGTGTCTCCGTCTGCTTGGTAGACTTGCCAGGCTGAGTGAGAACCCAGTCCTTTTCCCTGGGTCGGCCTTCGTGGGTTTACCTTTGCCCTCCCGTTAAAGGTCTCGCACTGGTAGCTGCTCCTTGGCTCCCGGAGTGAAATCCACCTGGAGGAAAGCAGCCAGTGCAAGTTCAGTTTTAGCGACTCTCCTCTAAGTGTGTCAGAGCCTGTCTCTGATACACGTTTCCCAGGGACAAAGAAAGAGATGTAGGCAAACCACGGACAGACAGGGTGTCTTGCTAAATATTACTGTCCAATAACAGAAGACTTGTTTGAGAGCCTTTGACAGTATTTAATGCCTGTTGTGCCACTTTTACCCCCTGCTGTATTACTTGTCATCTCCTAGGATGTTCTCTGAGTCCTTTAGTTATTCTTACCGTGTAAATCATTGCTGTCCATTGTAAACACGACATTCCACACAGGGAGGCCAAGATCACCCTGAGCGCATTACTGGGACCTTTTTGAAATATGTCTTCCCAGTCTTTTTCTATGCGTGGATATACTTAGTGTCTTCTTTCCTCTTTCTTTCCCTTTTCTTCCTTTCCTTCTCTTGCCCTTTTTCCCCAGAATTAATAGAAATGAGGCAATAGCGGTATCTCCTATTTTGTGACCTCATTTTTTTCTCACTGAACAATACAATATGAACGTATGTTCATGTCAATAAATATATTTCTGTAAGCTTTCAGTGGCTCTGTATAGTATCCTACTTAATGGATGTACCACATCGTATCCAACTGATCTCTTTTTTTACTATATTGAGTTCATTTCAATTTTTGTTATTATGAAAAATGGCACAAAGGACAGTGCAGCTTCGTCTTTTCCTGAAACCACAGTGATCTCATTTTCGGTTCTTCTTATTTCTGGTGGTTCCTTAGCATCACATTCAGGGCCCTCCGTTCTCAAACCAGAGCCAGCATCTGCAACGTCATTTTCCACAGATCCACTAGTTAAGCCTAGTTCTAGCTGGAATGACTCTCTTTCCCGCTCCCCAGAGCATGTTCCTATTTCCCACCACGGATCTTCATGTCGCTCTGCCTGCACTATCTCCTTCCCCCCTTCCCCTTCCAAGTGCCAGGGCTCATCTCCAAACCCACCTTCTTCCTGGGACACTGGTTCACCAGCTGGAAGTCGTCTCTTTCCTCTTAACTATTACAACTCTTTGTACCTCTTAGGGAACCTAAGATACTCTCCATGAAATTACAGTCTTTCGTAAATGAATACCTCTCGATGAAAAGTTACGAGTCTTGATTTTGAATCTTGGCAAGGCCCATAAGTTTGCAACTTCAGCTGCTTTTTCCTTGCATTTAAAAAATTTTTTTTTTTTTTTTTTAGCAGTACGTGGGCCTCTCACTGTTGTGGCCCCTCCCCTTGCGGAGCACAGGCTCCGGACGCGCAGGCTCAGCGGCCATGGCTCACGGGCCCAGCCGCTCCGCGGCATGTGGGATCCTCCCGGACTGGGGCACGAACCCATGTTCCCTGCATCGGCAGGCGGACTCTCAACCACTGCGCCACCATGGAAGCCCTTTCCTTGCATTTCATATTGAGGCCCGTGGCACAGTGCTATGGGGAGGCCTTCCCAGCTCCCAGCGTTCTCTCACGCCCCTGCTGGACTACAAATTCCTTGGATCCAGACCATTACTGATGGATAGCACGTCCTCCCCAGGCCCCCTTGGCCTTGTCCTGTTAAATGAATAAATAGCAGTGACCACACAGCTCTCTGCCCAGGGCTCTGTGCCCTTCCTCCAGCCTTCAGTCGAAAGTTCTTAGGCCCGTGGCTCTTAACTGGCCAGAGAAGAGGCCATGTCACATTTCACCTTGGGATAGTGTGACCAACCAGCCTGTTTTGTCCAGGACCGAGGGGTTCCCGAGCGTGTAGGACTTTCAGTGCTGAAATTGGGACAGCCCTGCCCGTCTCCCCAAGGGTGTATTAGAATTGATAGAACGTGGCTGGGGAGGGGGTGGGGGTCTAATAGTAGAGCAAGGGGGAGGTCCTCGGTGCCCCCTGTCTCTAAAACCCTCTCAGCCTTGCTTCCTCTGAGGGTCTTGCCTTCCATCTATAATTATGACGTCACTTTCTCCTCTGGAGTCACGTTCCCATTTTTTCATTTCCGGTGTCTTCAGTGGGCATTATTTCTTCCTGAATTTTCTGCCATCTCCTGATTGTCTAAGCACAGTGGACCATTCCACATGCTATGTACGCCAGAGCAAGTATAGGAAAGTACATAAAATTGAGCTTGGGGAAACAACTCGTGCTTTCATCATACAGCGTCTCATCTAGGACCCAATCGCGTGTGCTTGGCTTTTCTCCCTCTGCCTCTTTAACTCCCTGGATCGTGTATTGAACTCACCTTCTTGTTCGGAGCGTTCCCAACTCTGACTTGCCAAAGCTGTCTCCTCCCCCGCCCACCTGAGCCCAGGGAAGGACACCCCAACCTGCCAGCAGTCTCATCCCTGGAGAAGCCCTGGCCCGGTTGCCACTTTCCACCATGTAATGGGGCATTGACACAGAAAGAAAGAACTTGACTACTTTTCAATTTAACTCTGGTTTAGAGTTTCACATCCTAGTCAGAGGGAAGCTACCATTGCTTTTTTAGGAAATGTTTAGATGGGGGCCGCTGTGGATCGCCATAAATGTTACACGTGTGGGAGATTCACATTGTCCTATGATTTACATGATTAAGGTAACAAACGGGACTGTTTACAGCAAGTTGAAGTACTGAGCTTAAAAATTCATTTATCGTGCCTCCATTTTCATACCAATCACTCAAATCATATATAATGGATTAGAAGTGACTCTTTTGGACTGTAGATTAAAATATATGATTCAATCACTTCACTTCATTAGAAGGAGTAATTTCATTTCATTTCAATTCAATGAAGAGCTACTGTGGAAATCTAAATTTGAACCTATAGGACTTAGGTCAAGGGCAAATACATGGGTCTTGAAGGGCACAGTAGTGTGGAAAGTCCCCGCAGAGTGTCTAGAGCTGTGCAACGTTAGAGGTGAGAGGAGCCTCTGAGGTCGCCGAGCTGCCCTCTGCAGAGCTTGCCTCTCCTCGACACAGTCTACGAATTGCCTGTCAGTCTCAGTGTGTGAATTGCCTGTGAGTCCAAGCATCCTGCCTCTAAACGTAGCCCACACTGTTTCCGGACGGTTCTAAATGTTAGAATATACTCTCATTTTGAGACTAAATCTAGCACCCTGTTATGTCCACCCATATGCCAGCTCTTTACAGAGACGGAGAGAGTGGTGTGCCCATGTTGCTTCTTCCCTCCAAGCTCCGTGTTCTTTGTTCCTTTAGCCGTCGCTCATGAGACGGTTGCAAGAACCGTTAATTCCCCATTTAGGAATTAGGTGCATTAATTCATCAAGGAATCCTAAGGATCCCCACTTAGGAATCATGTGGTACCCTGAATTGACATAGTAGTTGGCATGTGGACGTTGATATAGCACAGCCTCAGCTGTTGCCACTAATTTGTAAAAGGGGCCAAGGTCACAGTCGTTTTAGGGAGAAGACAGTTGAGAGCTTGTTCAGTCCCTTTTCATGGGAACTTTGTTTCCGTTTTGCATATGGATTTTATCCTTCCTTCTTAACTTTCAGTTTGGCCTTCTGGTTGGCACTGAAATGCAGTGTATACGTTTGGCTGACTGGTGAATACGTTGGAACACTTATAAACAGTACCTAAAAATAGATTTATAAAGATGGAAAAGCTTTGTTCCTTCTAATACTTTATCCTCTGTATCTGCCATTGTAATATCTCCCATTACTTTATCCCTCATACTTAGTAATGATTTTCTAAGTGATTATTAAGTACCAACCATATGTCCTGCATGGTTCTTTCTCTCCTTTTTCCTGCTTGGCTTCTGCCCTTCCATTTTGTTTTTTCTTATCTTCTTTATCGTAAAAACATTTACTAGAATGCACTAGAACAGATGGAAATACTTCATTTATCAGTTGGATACCAGAGAGGAACAAACTGTGTAATGTGGTAAACTTTATCAAAGGTTGATTTTTCATATATTTCAGATTAACCAATTTAATAGGTAAACACTTGGCTTCTTAGAGACTAACTTTTATGAACTGATTCCTTAGAAACTAAGCCATGTGGAATTATTCTGACAGAAAAATTAGCCACTAATAAGGGCATAAAAAGAATAAAATTCTGAAGTAATTTGTTATGGTCCAGTGACTGTGAAATATACATATTGTTTTGATTCAGAAACATTTCAGTTCAACATACATGCCTTGGGAATACAAAGAGAAACAAGACGTGCTTGCAGTTCTTTGGGAACTCGTAGTTTCGTAAAGGAGACAAGTTTAAAAGACTTGAAATAGTCTCCTAGTTGATATAGAAAATGTATAAAGTGAATGGAGGTCGTAGGAAGGGGCAGGTCTCTCAGGACAGAGGGCAGAGAGGTGCAGCCGTTGAAGTGGCTCCTGAAGACAGAAGTGTGGGCAGATGACGTAGAGAGAACACAGCTAGAAAGACTCTCAGAAGTAGGATGGATTGGGCGTGATGGCTTAATTGGGGTGGAAAAGAAAGGAGCCAAGAAGGATGAGTTAGAGATGTCAGATGGGGCATCTGAGAGGCTGGTACACCTTGTATTAAGATAGGCATGCAGGGACTTTCCTGGTGGCGCAGTGGTTAGGACTCTGCGCTTTCACTGCTGAGGGCCCGGGTTCAATCCCCTGGTCGGGGAACTAAGATTCCCACAGGCTGTGTGGGAATGCGGAGGGTTTGGCTTACATTTATGCAGGATGTGCCCCCTCCCATCTTCCTGCTTTCCCTTACTCCTGTCAACCGTTACTATTTTTGCAAAGTAAAAAATGTTATTGTATGGTGACTTTTAACTTGGGTTTTCAGTATTAGCTCAGAGATATTGAAGTTCTGTACTTGGACCACCTGAGAGCAGAGAAATCCACTCAGCTGATCAATTAGAAACCTAGAGAATAATTACTGAATTATTTTGAGACATGTTGAAGCCATTGCTTTTGGTCTAGGCTGTTATTCATTGGACATGATGAATTTAGAAATGCTAGTGAAAAGGCTTCCTAACTTTAGATTGTGACAACCCTCATGGTGAGAACTGTGATGTTATATTCGTGTCCAGCCATATACTGTAAGCATTTGTTATATTCACAATCAACTCTTTATAACCGTGACACGCTTTAATGTATCCTTCCATTTTGCGAACAATGTATTTATAGTGATTTTTTAAAAAGAAGTAGAAAAATCGAAGAAAATCGCCCACAATAAACTACATGATCAATCCATTTCTTTCACAAACCATCTTTAAATGTTTAATTTTCAGAAGTTTAGAGAAATGAAAAAGAAAATATCCTGAAAAACAATTTAATAGAACAGTTTTTTCCAACAAATACCTTCATTAACAAAAATGGGCTTGATCTCACTTGAAAAATAAAAGCGCTCTGAAAGTTTGCCAAACTGATTCTAGTAACATGCACTAGATTTCACTTTTCTGAAATGTGCTACTTTTACTGAAAGAATAGTTCAAGTTTGAAGCTGCATTTTAAAGACTTCTGCAAAAAAAAAAAAAAATCAAGTGTGCTCGGCTGACCTTTTATAAACCACTTCTGGGAAATGTACATAGCATTCTGATGAAAAATGTTGCTTGAGTATTAAAGCCCAAATACCCATAAGGAATGTCATTACCCCCCAAATTCATGAGATTAATTTTTTCCTAATTCTTGTGTGGTTGTGTTTGTGTCTGTTTGTATATCTGTATTTTTAAATTCATTAGCTTGACAACTGCATATCAGTATTTGCAGTTATTAGTTCTAGCAGAAATGAACAGACATCTAATCTGAGTTTAGCTTAGTTGAGAGTCAACACAGATAATACTAGAGAAAACAGTGCACAGTTTGTTTTTTTAAAGATAAAACAGATATCTATGGCTCAATGTAATAGATAGTTATGTTAAACAGGAAGTTCCCCTGGATAGAATGTTGCAAAATACATGTTGGCCCTTGACAATTTAAAGGAGTCCTTTTATATTAGGATAATTGTGTCTTGATGTATCTGTCTTTGAGGTTCACTATCCAATTATCATAAATGAGGCACACAGTTTATGAAGAGAGGCCTTCCTAGCCTCAGTGTTTTGTGCTCTAGACCACAGCTGGGAAATTTACTTCAGATATGGCTGGGGAGTCCCAAGGTCCCTCATGTCGTAATGGGGAATGTGGCAGGAATGCCTAGCCCAGAATTCTAGCTTGAACTTGCAATTTAATGTAACACTTTTAATTGCATTCTCAGCAATATTTACTTTCATCATAACAGCAAACCGTTCATGGTAATGTCTTAGTAAATTGTGGCACCAACGCAGAGACGTGTGGCACTAGGAATGCCTCGTCTTTTCTGTGAACTTACAGCAAAAGGCGTTCTTTCTGATTTGCCTTGCAATTGTATGTCTGGAAAATTCTGAAAGGAACTCTGTGCATAGAATCTTATTGTTTTTTAATGTTTCCAGGAGAATTTTTTTAAATCAAGTTATAATTCACTTTAGTCAAATGCAGTGATGCTAAATATATATTTACTCAGTTTTGACAAATGCATAGTTGTTTAAGCCATTCATCCAACAAGGTGTTACATTTCATCGCCTCTGAAAGTTCCTCTGTGCCATTTCCCAGTCAGCATCCCTCATCCACTTGAAGCAGCCAGTGTTAGGATTTCCAGGACCATTGCTGATCAAAGATCAAAGAAGGATCTTTAAAATTATGTTTTCTTTTTAAGGAATACTTCCCCCTTAGGGAATCATCCAAAAGTACATGCATTGACCAAGAATAAGGATCAAAAACTTAGCTATATAGAATTTCAATGGATTGCTTCTAAAACACATGCAAGCATCCTAAGTGTTCAGTTGTTACTAGAAGAGGAACAGGTCCATTTCCAGACTGTCAAAAAGATTTCAAGGCATTTTATTTCTCATTGCATTTTAAAATCTGGCTCTGTTTTAATTCCCAGTCTGGTAAAGATTGCCAGCAATGCTTTGTGGTTGTCACCTTAACCTTGTGTGGTGTGTACACCCTTGTGTGGGGTGGGATAAATGATCCATCAGTGGGAATTTAGTACGAATGATCGGTAAATGTCATGGATGAAGCTGACAAGCTCAGTTAACGCCCCCCAAATGTAGAGAAGCAGTGTTTGCCTGGTATCCTCTCAGCCTCTGTGGGGTAATAGGAGAATAAGTAAAATATTCTTCACATCTATTTCTTCTCCATGAGTATGTACCATTGCTTCAAAGGTGAGGCTTTATCATTTGGTTCTCATAGTGACCAGACAAAGAGTACTTCTGTTCTCTCCCCTGGGGTACGGGAATGGGGGGAGAGAGAGAGAGAGAGCGTTCCATATTTCCCCTAGAGATTTTCTTTTCTCTCCTTTTAGCTAATGTGCTCTTCTTGATAAATAAATTTCAGGGACAGGGTTAGAATAGACTGAACAACGCAGAGAGAGAAAAGATTCCAGGATGGAGGGCTACTTTTCCTTCAGTATTGCAACCCATGGCATATAGAATGAAATTGCACTGCCATTGTAATTCTCTTTATTAAAATAGACAAGCATTAGACAAGCAATAAAATGTCCATCTGCACTCACAGCAGGCTCCCACCCTCTGAAATAACCCCTTCTCTCTAAAACACCCAGGACTGAAACATTTTAATATTGGAGACCAACAGAATTATAATATTTAATTTATGGAAGCAGTGGCTCTCCTCATCTGCCCTTTGGATTACTGCATCCGTTTCAAAGGGTGTCACTGAGGACATGGGAGTTGGGTCGAAAAGAATCTGCAGTGCAGCAGAGGGAAATGAATGGACTCCCGGCTTGGCAGTTCTGCTGTACTTCTGCTTTCATCACGTCACCAGCCTAATCACCTTGAGAAGGAAAACGAAAGGCATTTTGACACAGTGTACTAATGCTTAGTCCAGAAGTGAAGCGCGCACGGTCATTTTAGCACATTTTTTGCCATTGCCTGAAGGACAAAGGCTTCTGATAATGGGAACTTGCCCTTATTAAAAGCCGAGCAAAGTGAAAACCTCCTTCTTGGGCTACCGGGAAAGTTCACTATTACTCTTGCTAATTTCAAAGCCAAACACTTGCTTGACACTTCAGGCCTAGAAAGCAGAGAGTCCTGAAAAGGTGGTTCAAAAGGTAATTGTAAATTTTAATCTTCTTTTTAGCAAACTGTTCCCTCACTTGGAGAATATTCTGTTTCAATTTTTTATAAAGGCGGTCTGATGAAAATTTTAAATACACTCTTTAGGAGCAAGCCTCTGTCAGGTGTCACGCCAAGCTCCGCTTTGGTAGGAATGGTTACGTAAGGTGCTCTGTGCCATCTCTCTAAATAATAGACCTCTCTCGTGAGTCCAAGACTCTCGTGCTGGTTTGTCTCTCCCTGAAGACTTCATGTTCATGGGCATTCTGCCTTGGGTAACTTACATGCAATAGAACATTTTAATGTTACTCTGCTGGAATAGCATTGGCCAAGGTGGGGTTTGGGTTTGCGGGTATCCTTATCCCAGAGAGTAAAATTAAATGTAACTGGTACAATCATGGAAATTTAGTAAGAATAAAAAACATGTCAGAGGAGGTTTGCCCACTGGCTGAAGTGATAGGGTACTGCAGTGCTTTGAGAGGGACTTCTAAGGACACTGAACAGAGAAGCTGTGAAAAATCAAAGTTTAGGAATCTCAAAACATGTGTATTGACTTGTTATTGACAAAGGACTTTCACCTCCATTATCACATTTGATCCTTGTAACTCTGTGAAAAGGATATTCTCATACTCAAGAAGTTCTTTTACTAGCTCAAGGTCCATTAGCTACCAGGTTACTTTGAATCCTGAATGATTTTCTCCCTCCCTCCCTCCCTCCTTCCTTCTTTCCTCCTTTCAACATGTGAGAGCATAAAATGTTCTCTTCTGAATATGGGCGTCCTGGGCCAGGCATCCTTAGGCTCCAGTGTTTCTCTTGAGAATAGTTTAAGCCTTGAGACACAGGAGTGGTATTTGAGCTCAAATTTAAAATGTAAATATTGTGTGTGTGTGTGTGTCTGTGTGTTTATCTCCTACGTGGGACTAAAACTGGAGATTCAGGGAGAGTTTTATGCTCGGTGATAAAGCAAGCCATCAGATTGTTTTCTATACCAGTTAAACCAGTATACTCTTCTGCCATGTGTTGACCTCACTACATTGAGTGTTAACTTTTTATCCTTTGCCGGCTCCATAGTTGAACATTGTTCATGTCATCGTTGTTTCAGTTTGTAATACTTCATTATTAGTGCAAATCAGTATTGTTCCATGGGTTTGCTAGCCATTTGCATTTCTCGTTGACAGGTTGCCTGCTCACATAACTCACGTCTCCTGCAGTTGTTCGTTTTTACTTTTTATGTTAATCCCTGTCTTTCCGTTCAGAAGTAACTAGGAAGGCCAGTTCATGCGGTTCTAAGATTACTGTGACATGCCATAAACATGTAGAGATTGAGTTGGTATCAACATAAAACATTAAAGCTGAGGTCTATTTTTAAATAGCGAATACCCTGATCAAGGAACTAGAAATACAGAAACTCAGAAGGTACCGATTTTTGATATTTCAGATAGGATAAACAAGGCCAAGTTAGGACCATGGCATAACCTGCTATGAATAGCAGTTCCCAGAATTTGTTTAAGCCAAGTGAACGAACACATCTAGTTTGTTGTTTCCACATACTTTATAATATTAGAAAACCGAGATAATATCTCTGAAGTGTGCACTCACAGTGCAGTTAGCATAGCTGTTCATTTTCTGTCTGGCACCAAAGAACTGAAGAATCTAGTACCTACTCTCTGCGTCTGCCAGAGCGGCCGCTTCAGGCGTGGGACAACTTCAGGCTTGTAACCGCAGGAAGAGCAGTGAAGAAAGGTCTACCCCTGTCTAGATAGTATCCTAGAGGCCTGGAGGAGATGTTAAAAGTGTTTCCTCTCCTGGCAAGGTCAATAGCACCAAGGTTAAAAGGGAGGCAGAACAGTTCGTTTTTGATCAAGAATTTTCAAGTAGAGTGATTTAATACTTTAGTCCTAAAAAAGAAGTATCTTGCCCTTGGCAGCAGAGGGACAACTGAGATTTGATATATCTTACAAAGATTAAGTATGGGGCTTCCCTGGTGGCACAGTGGTTGAGAGTCCGCCTGCCGATGCAGGGGACACGGGTTCATGCCCCGGCCCGGGAAGATCCCACATGCCGCGGAGCAGCTGGGCCCGTGAGCCATGGCCGCTGAGCCTGCGCGTCCGGAGCCTGTGCTCCGCAACGGCAGAGGCCACAGCGGTGAGAGGCCCGCGTACCGCAAAGAAAAAAAGATTAAGTATGCATGAAGTTGCTCCAGCGACTGTTGTGTATGGTAATTTATTAGTAGTATTATTACCAATTATTATTATCACTGTCACTCTCACTGACACCATTGTAGTTGATCACGGTGATGAGAAGTCAGCTCTGTAGTCAGATTCCCAGGTTCTCTGTGTGGTACTCCTGTCTCCGTTGCTTTAGCTAACTGTGTGGACTTGGATTTGTTCCTTAACCTCACAAAGTCTGTCTGCTCATCAATAAAATGAAGACAGCAGTAATCTCTGTCTTGAGGGGATGGTTGGGAAAATTTCCTAAAATGGTCGGCATAACCTTAGCATGACATTTGGAAGGGCTAAATAAATCTCTGATGCTTTCTTATTGTCCCAGTAAAGAACATACTTCAGATTATATCTTGTTTGAGAATCTTATAGATAAGTTTCTCATTATCAGGCACCAGGATGTATTTCTTCAACATTAGGCAACCAAGAGAGAAATGCTTCTGACAAGTGAGAAATACTTGTAACCTCATTCGATATAATATAATTCGATCTTCCCCTCTCAGAGCAGATTGCCCTTTGTTGTTTTAGAGATTGCTTGAGAATCATTCAGTGGAAATGATGATAGATATTATCTATCAGGTTTTGATTAATAGAATTGAGAACGGAATTTGAGAGTGATCTTCAAAACATGTTCATCCATAACCTGCTTCATAAGAATGTATCCACTGTTGGTTTTGATTTCATTAATACCATTTTGCAACTTATGTATATCTTATACTGAATGATATTTCTGTGACTTGAAAAAACTAAGTCCTTTATAAAGAACATTTTCTTCACGTGGGAAGTTTTCCATTTTCCTCTTCTCTCCTTTCCTTCTATTTTCCCCTTTTTTTCAACAAATATTTTAGCACCTGTTTGTCAGGCTCTGTGCAAGATGCTGGGAAATAGTGGTCAGTGCCTTACTCTCTTAGATTTTAAAGTCTATGTTTTTTCACACCTACAAGTCTATTACACATCTTCTAGTTCACACTCAAATGTGTGGTGATTTTTGGTTATTTGGTTATTTCTCAGAGAAACAGAGCCACAAAATAGCACCTGTTAGGATATTGTCTCTCATCCTTTGGGAATGTAGGAAACATCTCTGTTTAGATTTCATTGTTTTTGTTGTTATTGTTTTCTTTAAAATATGTGTTTCCTCTTAGTTATTTATGATTGTATAAATTGTCCATATTAAAAATAATTGCTGTATTTTCCCATTACCTTGGGAAACAGTTTACTAGGACATACGATTTGTTATGACAACAGTCTGCATATTCTTTGTCTTTTTTTTTTTTTTTTTTTTTTTTTTGCGGTACGCGGGCCTCTCACTGTTGTGGCCTCTCCCGTTGCGGAGCACAGGCTCCGGACGTGCAGGCTCAGCGGCCATGGCTCACGGGCCCAGCCGCTCCGCGGCATGTGGGATCTTCCCGGACCGGGGCACAAACCCGTGTCCCCTGCATCGGCAGGCGGACTCTCCACCATTGCACCACCAGGGAAGCCCCCATTGTCTTATTTTTCTAACAGCTTATATACATGTTTATCATTAGTTCTTTCTTCTCCTGAGATGCCTCTTTACATCATGTCTAGATCCCTTGAGCAGCCTTGAATAATCTTACTTTTTGACCGTTCAGGTGACCAAGATACATGATAGTCTAGAGGCTGTTGTTTGCTTTTCTCTTAAAGTTAAAAAACGATCACTTTCTCTCATTTAACTCCAGTGGGCTGGTAGTACTTGGTTGTTAGCTTTAAAAAGAAAAACCAAAAAAAAACTGGCCTTATATTTTCATTTAAACATTTAATGTTTCTACCAGAAGAAGACAGGATATAGAAAGGACACTATACACATACATTCCTTTTGCCTGGTTCCACTGCCTTTTTCACTCTCACTTGTTTTATTAATGTATTTTATTGAAGTATAGTTGATTTCACTCTCACTTTTGATTCTTACATTATATTTACCCTTTGGTTCTATAATTCATGTTTGGGTTATCTTTTGTTTTTGGTACTTTCTTTAATATAAATTTATTTATTTATTTTTGGCTGTATTGGGTATTCATTGCTGCACGTGGGCTTTCTTTAGTTGTGGTGAGTGGGGGCTACTCTTCATTGCTGTGCACGGGCTTCTAGCTGCAAGGGAGGCTGGCAAAGGGAGTAGTTAGCCTTTCTACTATGGAGGTAGCAAACAAAGAGGGTGGGGCGAGTCATCCAATAAAAGACCAGAGAACAAATCTACCACTGTCCAAGGTAATCCAACCCATTCACCCTCCCAAGACCAGCTCTAATGTCCCTTGTGTGAAGACTTTAGTGAATTGCTCAAGCAGAGGTTTTCCCTATGCACCTACTGGTCCTGCACTTGTCATCAGCTAGACAGAGAATGCTCCCTGAACAAGGACCACATGACCATACACGGTGCCCAGTGAGGGCTGCTGGAAGAATGAATTAATGTGTAGGTGTACAGATCCCCTGGATGTTGCCCAAAGCCAGCTGCTGGAGGTAATCAGAGAGTGCTGAATGAGGAAATCTCCCTTCCACCTGACATGCCATCCTGGGCCAGGGGATATTCCCCTGATGAAATGCGAAACCACAACCCTGACCACTTGTATTCATTAAGGTACTATGGGGAGCTTTTTGCCAAAGCACTGCTGGCTCACGTGTGATAGAATCATTCTTGTTTGGGACAGTAGACTTTCTGCTTTCCTAGAATTTTTATACACAGGTTTAAGTAGTGATGGTCATTTGGTCTCTTGATACAGATTTGAACTCAGCATAGCAATCAGTGTACAGTTCTGCAAAATGACAAAATATACAAAATAATCTATTCATAGGAAATATTCTTGGTTGTACCTGAATAGGCATATAGTTTATACTTTCGGAATTTGTCCTAAACAGATAATTAAACAAGTGTGCAAAGATATATGTGCAAAGTTTGGGGGATTTTTATAGCAGTGCTTTATAATAAAATTTGGAAACATTCCAACTCATCACTAGGATTTGGGTTAAGTAGATAATGGAACACTATGGAAGGATTAAAAATGATCATGTAGGTTATCCTAATAGCACAGAAATGTTGCTGGTTGTATCAAGTAGGCTATGTGGATGTGAGGCATGGTCCCATATGGGTTTACAAAGCTGAGATTATGCATTTTCACCAGAAAAGGTAGACAATGACTGTCTCTAGGGCATGATATTTTTTTACTTTAAGTTTTTCTGCATTGTTTAATTTTTAAAACAATGTGTGTGCATATGTTTTACAATCAGACAATATAATTTTCATAAATAATTTTCACAAAAATATACTTGTTTAAAAGTAGTATGAGGTACCATACGTGAAACTTCTACTGACTAGAACCAAACTGACAATAAACTCGAATGAACAGATCTTTTTATCTTTACTTTATGTTCACAAGAGTGGGAAACGAGAACAAAATGATCTGTAACCAGGAATATATTGTAAATAATGGTTTTCAGACTATGTCTTGGAATGTATCTCTTCCGTTCCCCTCAATAACTTATTCTCCTACAGTGAATAATATTCATGACTGTGAACTCCTGCAGGTTCCTTTCTTACTCAATAAAGTAGCTGAACTATATGAAACACAAGTGGACTAGGGCATTTATGAAACATTTTCAACATCAAGGGCTAAACAAAAGAGTATTTTCTGAAAAGTTTTTAATTGAACAAAAATTAAATTCACAATTCCATTCCCCCAACATTCCAATTAATAAACCATTCACCAGAAGTGGTTTAAAATTCCCGTTTGGAATTCCAATATGTCAGTAATACTAAAGACCACAAGGATAAGTGAAAACTTCCAAGAGCAGATCACTTATATTCTATTGTTTTGTTTTTTCTATGTAGCTTAATTATTAGTGGCAAAAACTCTGATTGACTCAAATGCAAAATGTGTTAGAAAAGATGAGGATACACGTCAGCACTGTGGAATACTGAATAGATTCCTTAGGTGGTTGAGAATGAAAAGAAGGCTCCAGAAGAAAGATTTCGAAAAACAGAATTGATCTAATGTCTTGATTCTAGACCCTGTTTGATATCACTCATCATCTTGTTGATATAAGCTTGCATACAAATGTAGAGTTTTCAGGCTAAAGACTAAAGATTTAATGTCGTATTACTTAATAAAATAGATCCATCTGGACTTGTGTTTTTCATTAATAGTTTAAGAAGGTGTATTATTTTTTATTTTCATGCGTCTTTCTTAGAAAGAAACTCTTACAAAGAATCCTTCTTTGTAATGTCAACTTCCTTTTTCTTTTATGAATAAATCATAGGTAGAAACCAAGAAAAATAATTCCGAGTTTCCATTTTTAGGTAAAGGTTTTGCAGTATTAGAATCAAAAGTTAAAAGTGATTTTTCATCCAAAATATCTTTTGCCTTCAATAAATCCAGTTACCTGTCTCCTTAAATCTCCTGTCACTAGAAAGGAAAAGAGAGTATTTTAGGTACTACCCTTCATTTGCTCCTTATGTGGTGAGAAATATTTCATGTCTACTTTATTAAAACAAAATGAAACAAATATCACACTCCAAGTTTCTTGACTTTTTAAAAATTAATTATTTTCAGTATTTTGGCTGCGTTGGGTCTTTGTTGCTGCATGCGGGCTTTCTCTAGTTGCAGCGAGCAGGGGCTACTCTTCGTTGCAGTGCGCGGGCTTCTCATTGCGGTGGCTTCTCTTGCTGCGTAGCACGGGCTCTAGGTGTGCGGGCTTCAGTAGTTGTGGCGCGTGGGTTAGTTGCTCCACGGCATGTGGGATCTTCCCGGACCAGGACTCGAACCCGTGTCCTCTGCGTTGGCAGGTGGATTCTTAACCACTGTGCCACCAGGGAAGCCCCCAAGTGTCTTGAATTTTTAGCTGAGTAGTCTTGTTCATTTGGCTCCCTGGAATAAAACAAGTTTTATTAATAAAAACCAATAAATAAAATTAAAATTAATAAAATGTAAATAAAGTTAGATCTGTACTTAATTCCTTAAAGTCTTGGTCAAAACAGGTGAATGCAGGAAGCCTGAAGGTGCAGTTGTCACTTGCCCTTCCATGTGCACACACACACACACACACACACACACACGGAAACATGCACATACACAGTACCAAACGCGTTGAAATGTAAACCTGTGGTTAAAAACTATAACTATGAGAACTGTTGCTTGGATTCTGGGGGGAAAAAGGGTGTTTTAAAGTTTTTTCAGAGTCAGGTCGTTTTTTTGTCCCTTTGTCATAGTTGCGAGGTGTGGAGAGAATTAATGATACCAAACGTTAGAAATCTGAGAAATGACTAGTAGAGCTGTGCTTAACCTTCTAAATTTGGTCAAAATTAGATTTCCTGGTGTTACGGTCGTGAATTTTAAAGTTTCAGGTAGCACGTCTGAACTCTTTCCATTCAAACTGGCACGTGATTTAAGTCAGCTTTGTTTTAAAAGGAATCTTCAGCGGGCCAATTGATAAGGACTTCGATTGAATTACTCTAAGGAAAGTGCAAAGCACACAAATGGAATAAACTTGGGGGTTAAGAATACACGTGACAGAGGTTTCAGAGAACGTCAAACTGACATGATCGGGTGCTTTAACAAAATGTAGTAGCTCCTTTGAATATGATTTGATGAGATTATCTATTAGCTCTTTACTACATTAAAGCTTGGTATATATTTGCAGAGAGAAATTATTCTAAGGACACTGTTCTGATCAGTACTTTCAATCAAGGTGGTACGTAGGCTCAAGCTAGAGAGAGTGCCATTGAGGCCACTGGTATCACTGAGTGTCAACCCAGTTGTGAAAGTGAGGATAACACGTGCTTATATAAAGAGTATATAGTCAGAACAGTTTACTGACTGATATTAATCCTTGTTACCATTTATGTAGACACAGCAAGTAGTCAAACGTCAGATATGCCCTGAGCACTTCCCTTGTGGCAGACACCTTTCTAAGTACCAGGGATACATCACTGACTGAGGCAGCCTGAGACCCTCCAAGGATAGAGCTTGTATCTAGTGGAGGGAGTTAATAAACATGCAGACAAATAGGCCAATAAGACAATTGCAGGTCCAAATACATGCCACAAAGAAGGCAAATTTAACCCAGGGAGTGACTAGGAGAACTGCTTTATTTAGGATGGTCAGAGGAGGCCACTCAGAGGAAATGTCGCTTGAGTTCTGCTCTGAATCATTAAAAGGCCCTGGGGGTGGATCATAGCTGAATGTCCTAAGCTCCAAAAGGTGGCCAAAGTTCCAAGAGTAAAGCATACAAAAGAAGAGCGGTAGAAAGTCTGGTTGAATTGAACCCTGATATGCCTGCTCTGTAGCCAACTGTAGCCCCATCAGCAAGACAGTCAGATATGTAAGTCTGAATGATGGTTGACAGACAGGGGTCCAAACCTGAAATATGAGACAGTCATCTGTGAATGTGTTGGGTGATTTTAAACCAATGGAACTTGATGAGGGGGTAACTAAAGAACAGAGGGTGACAGAGCACAGAGCTCTGGGGCACCTTAATATTTAGAAGAGGAGGAACCGAAAAAGAGACTGAGAAGGACCACCCAGTGAGGTGGGAAGAAGACCAGGTAAGCCTGCCCGATTGTCTACGGAGGAAAGTAACTTACGAAGGAGGGTGTTAAACAGAGTTGGCAACTGACTTCGTAAGGTGTAGGCTACTGGTGATCTTACTAAGGGAGTTCAAGAGAAGGGAAAAGAAGAAGTGGGAGGACCTTATATTGAGACATTTTATGGTGAAGGAGAGAAGAGAAATGGGGTGGTAGATAGAGGAGAAGTGGGGCCATGGGAGAGGTTTGGTTGGTTTGGTTTTTAAGCTTGGGGAGGATGAGAAAAGCATCTCATTGATGGGAAGGAGATTGTAGAGGTGAAGAAACTGACGGTACAAAAGAGAGAGGGGATAATGGCAGGAGCTAAGTGCTTAAGTCAAGAGGAGCCCTGGATGATGTGAGGGAGCCAGCGTCCACATGGAAGGGTTGGCCTGAGGAAAAAGCGGGGACACTTCTGTTGCAGAGAGAAGGAAAGCAGAGGACCTAGAACAGATTCGGGAAGGTTGGTGGGATTGCCGGTCAGAAGATGACGTCGTGCTCATCCTAATGTGTCTGTTTCCTCCCTAAAGTATGAGGCAGCAGGAAGTGGGGTGGGGGTGGTGAAGGAGGTTTTGGAGAATGAAGAGAGAAGACTAGGGGTGAAATCATTGCTTTGTTTGGTTGGGAAATCATGTGCTAGGGAAGTTTTATCAGACCATCTGGCACTATGGAGTGTTCATTCACGATTTATGGCAACAAATTTGAAGTCAGTCCAGTCTGTGAGCTCAGATGATTTTCTCTGGAATTGTTCAAGCAGTCAGATCCAGGTGCAACTGGATTTGCTTATACATGTACAGGGGAGTTTCCAGGAGGGTGTGGTTGAAATGCCCAGGGCATAGTGTATAAAGGGAGTGGTTGGCTACTCACGCTAGGATGTGAAATATAAGCTAATAGGGAAGAAATTGAAGATAAGATGGAGGTGTTGGCTAGAGGAAAAGTGGAAAGGGCTGAATGGAGTGGGGTCCTAGAACCAAGAGATTGTGAGGCTCACAGTGTGTATTTTGGAGGTGATGCCGCTGGAGGTTATAAGGTGCAGTGTATGGCCATGTGAGTGCACGGCTGAAATGGACTGGAGTAAAGGAGGTCAAGGACTTGAGAGATCAGAGCCTTGGGAATAGCTTTGTGAATGTTGAAGCTGCTAAGAAATCTGCTAGGAGCGGTGATGGAGAAAAAGCTGTTGGGCCACAGGATGCCGTCATCAGTGGATGAATGCAGCAAGGAAGACTAAGAGGTGACGGGTTAATGTTTCAGACGATCTGAGTTTTTGAAGGAGGAGGGAGGAGAAATGGTTTGCAAGCTGCAAAAGAGAGCAAAAAGGATGCCCACTCCCACTCCAGGCCCTGAACTGTGGGAGGCATGGAAGTAAAACAGACACATGAAAGGATGACAGACACATCCAAGGAAGCCAGCCCATTTCTGCTAGCGTAACAGGCCAAGGAGAAGATGCAGTGTGTGTCTGGGATGCCTGGACTTCTGATAGGGACCAAGGGGCTGTTGGATATTAGGTAGGGTGGGACTGCACCTAGAAATCTCTCAGAGGAAAGGTGTCACCCAACAGATTTCAGAGCACTTAGCTGGGGCCACCTCATAGCTGTTCCGTCCTCAAGCCACTAGACATGGTGAGCGGACAGAGACTTCTTCAGGGAACTGCTCTGTTAGGCAGCTTCCTGAGCCCGGGGTACCCAAGAGAGGAACCGGGAGAGTAGTTTCCCTCAGGCCAATAGATGCCATGCCTGCATCTACCGTAGATGCTCACGCGGCCAGAGGAAGTCTCTGGGCATCTCATCTTTCCAGTGGCAGTGGGAGTACCACTGACCATTGAGTGTAGAGTGGAGCCAGTAGATAAACACATGCTAGGAAGCTGAGCGTGAGGACTCAACTCCCAGATCATTTCAGAGATTTATAAATTATAAGTATATGAACTCAGAATGTATTTCCTGGGAACGCTGTGTTGTAACAGTGCAGGGTGTCAGATTCTCAGGGGAGTCCATGAAGACATTTCACACACAAGGTGGATAAACCAGAAACCTAAGGAGGCTACAGTGCCCATCATCCTTGAGGCCATTTTTATTGGAAAAGTACATTCTACTCACTGCTCCTTCCCTGGGCTCCCACATAGTCAGCCAAGCACATGTTTCATTCTTTCTTGTGAACTTTTTATGTATGTATTGCAATGACTAGACTGTAAGATCTTGGAAAGCAGGACTGTGCCTGAAATCATATCTTCATCTCCATATCACACTGCCTGACAGGCACTTGGAAGTGTGTCATCTCTGGTCCTCCCTTGTCCTTTCTGGGAGGGCAGGAAAGCCAATGTGAGAAGACAGGAAGGAGAAACGAAAGAAGGGCGAGGACCCTTACTGGTCTCACTCTGCACTTGTGTCCGAAATGTAGAACTTTGTTTAAAGTGATCGGAGGGCAAGATGGTACGGACTACATTTAGGCATGTGAAGAAAAGGAGCCAGGAGAAAGATGTTGGAAAGTGTCTTAAAATACAGCTTTCATATGTGAACAAAGAAATATTATACTATGACTATGGAGGTGAAAGGGTACTTGAAGATTTTTGTGTGAGCAAGGAGAAGATGGAGCCTATAAGGGAGTTGTTCATCCAGCTTGTTTTTTTCCTCAATTAGAGACGTGTTTTCGGAACTGTGTTTGGCCTCGAATGTCTCGCAGAGAATAAATATGATAAAATTGTAGCAAAGACCTTACCCCAGACCTAGGCTCCATTTGACAAAGTCTTACTCTCTGAGGTCATGAACAGTGATAACCATAAGGACTAGTTAGGCCACAAAAGGGCCCTGATGAAACAGGCTGCTCAAGACAGTGGCATAAAAGTCAAACTTGAATAAAAAAATTTGATCATTGATTTTTGCCTCTTCACTGTCTTTGAGGGGAAAGCAAATACATTGACTTCTTGACTAGGTTTGCCTTCAGTTAAACTTTTTGGAGAGAGTGGTTGTTTTTTGCTTATTTTTAAAGAATTCTTGAAAATTACAATTCTTGAAAGCTGTGAAAAATACAGACTATATGAAGAAAAAAAGCAATCAGAAATAGTCTCAACACCCAGGATTAACTCTTACTAACAATGCAGTGTATTACCTTCTAGTCTTTTTTTCGATGTCCTATATTTTTAAGTAGCTAAGTTATATTCTGTAAATAGTCTTGATAAAATAAATTTGAAATCTGTTCTTAGATTAAGCCACAAAATATAAGATCTTAGAGTCCTAAAATTAATTATGAAGATTATTGGATTCAGGGCTATTTCTTTTTTCTGTTTATTTTTATTTTTACTTGTTTTTTGTACTGAAGTATGGTTGATTTGCAGTGTTGTGTTAGTTTCAGGTGTACAGCAAGGTGATTCAGTTACACATATAAGTACATATTCTTTTTCAGATTTTTTTCCATTATAGGTTTTGTAAGATACTGAATATAGTTCCCTGTGCTATACAGTAGGTCTTTATTGTTTATCTATTTTGTATATAGTAGTGTGTGTCTCTTAATCCCAAACTCCTAATTTATCCCTCCCAGATCTTCTTTAGCAGAAATATTGAACGTGGAATTCTCTCTTTATAGAATACAAAACTATCAATATCTAAAAATTAATACAAAAGGAATGGTATCTTTAATTTTAAAACCCATAAGCATATGATAAACTTGTATTACAATGAAAGTTTCCACTTTTTATACAGCCACATTTTGGTGGGGGGGAACTTCCTTAAAATAGGATAAAAGCAAAGAATTAACATTAACAATTTCGATCACAGTCCTTTCTCTCAATCAGTATCTAAGCAAGAGCCAAGAAGAACTAGGGCAAGGAGCTATTTTTATGCTTTATGTTCTTTATTTCTTGGATTTGCAGGAAAAAAATGATGGCAAAGAGTTTCCTGACTGCTGTTCTTAACTCTAGTTTATTTGGAAGGTGTTATTTTAAGGTAATATGGGTTCTAGTTATTTTTTCATTATGGATTTACCAATGTCAAATTCAATTTTCTATTGAGTTTGAAGATAGTGTCTGCCCTTTTTTGTGGTAATAAAAGCGGTTCTCTCCCGAGAAGAGTTTTTCCAGCAAGTGAAGATGCATGCCATCTCTCGTCTTTAAGGAAACCTGTAATTCCGGGATAATCACTTAGCTGTCTGAAAGGCTTGAAGCACTCTCACTTAAATTCTCAGATTGCCAACAAATACATGAAAGGATGCTCCACGTCATTAATCATTAGAGAAATGCAAGTCAAAACTACAATGAGGTATCACCTCATACCAGTCAGAATGGCCATCATCAAAAAATCTACAAATAATAAATGCTGGAGAGGGTGTGGAGAAAAGGGAACCCTCTTGCACTGTTGGTGGTAATGTAAATTGATACAGCCACTAAGGAGAACAGTTTGGAGGTTCCTTAAAAAACTAAAAATAGAACTACCACATGACCCAGCAATCCCACTACTGGGCCTATACCCTGAGAAAACCATAATTCAAAAAGAGTCATGTACCACAATGTTCACTGCAGCTCTATTTACAAGAGCCAGGACATGGAAGCAACCTAAGTGTCCATCAACAGATGAATGGATAAAGAAGCTGTGGCACATATATACAATGGAATATTACTCAGCCATAAAAGGGAATGAAACTGAGTTATTTGTAGTGAGGTGGATGGGCCTAGAGTCTGTCATACAGAGTGAAGTAAGTCAGAAAGAGAAAAATAAATACCGTATGCTAACACATATATATGGAATCTAAGAAAAAAGAAAGGTCATGAAGAACATAGGGTTAAGACGGGAATAAAGGCACAGACCTACTAGAGCATGGACTTGAGGATATGGGGAGGGGGAAGGGTAAGCTGGGATGAAGTGAGAGAGTGGCATGGACATATATACACTACCAAACGTAAGGTAGATAGCTAGTGGGAAGCAGCCGCATGGCACGGGGAGATCAGCTCGGTGCTTTGTGACCACCTAGAGGAGTGGGATAGGGAGGGTGGGAGGGAGGGAGACACAAGAGGGAAGAGATATGGGGACATATGTGTATGTATAACTGATTCACTTTGTTATAAAGCAGAAATTAACACACCATTGTAAAGCAATTATACTCCAATAAAGATGTTAAAAAAAAAAACCTCTCTGAAAAAAAAAATTCTCAGATCTTCTCTCACATTTATTCTGACAAATAGGCCATCTCTCTTGGGGGAGGGGGAGAATGGCTTAAATCCTAATGCTTTATTTCCACCATCATTGAACAATTCACAATTCACAGAGTCTTCTGTGATCGAGTCTAGCTGATTGTAGAAGGTGGGATGGAACTGAAAACTGGGCTTTTCTTTAGATGTCCATAGAGGGTATACAGTACTCTGCAGGGGACAGCACAGTCCCCATGACATCATGGACTGCGTGTGGGCACGGAGACGCCCCAGCCAAGCACAGCCACTTCGTGCCTGGTCACAGGCTGCGCTGATGATGACAGTACATGTGGCTCTCCTGGCCCTGCCTGCTGACAGCTGCTGTTAACAGGCTGGGATCTCCCTGGGAAATCCTAAGAGACCATAAGTGCAGAGGTTCATGGGGGAGAAATAGTAGGTTTCTGAGACGGTGTTTATTTGTGAATCGGTCTTCATTCTAAAATTCGCCCCAGTGATCTTCATATTCTTGGAGTGGTTGTTGAATGTTCCCAACCTCCCCTTCCCCCAGGACAGGCAAGGGCCCGTGCAGGGATTGGAATGAGGGATGGGGCCTGTCATATTCTGCCTGGGTGCTCAACTGGGGCCAGTGGACCAAAGGTCTCAGTCACCCATAGCATCTTCCAAATAGATATAGTCTCAGTTTATATTAATCAATCAGCAGATTTAATAATGAAAGGGAGATTGTGTGGCCAGAAATCCTGTAGACCGTGAACAGTATGAGAATCCAGAAATATACTGGGCAAGGGTCATCAAGGAAATTTTTACAAAGGAGTTTATATTGAAATAAATAGATTTTTAATTAGATGATGTTCCAATCCTGGCTTGTTACAGTGCATGCTGTAATAGTTATGGGGGACTCGTATGAACTAAAGGAACTTAGGATTTAAGATTCAGTTTTTATTGTTCATTCACTTATTCATGTTCTTTCTCTCTCTCTCTCCATCCCTTTGTGCCTCTTCTCCTCCCACCAAGAGAACCCAGTTTGCTTTACTTAAGCTGACTAGGAGCCTCATGCAGCTGCACTGTGCGTATGTACCTACAGCCACATGGTGTCGATGCTGTCTCTGAAACTTAGAAACGTTAGTGGAATAGGAAAGTAAATGGTTCAGAAACTTTTATTTTCTCTTTGTTGATCACCCCACCCTCTCTTCTTCTGGAAAGAGAAGGAAGGAGGGAGAAACAAGTGTTGAAAGCATTGAAGGAGCCGTCCAAAGGTACTGGGGTCATTTCATAAGAATACCCCCGGAAGAAGGTTCTCACCTGTGCTCTTGGGGCTTCATTTTAATCAGTAAATGTCAGGCACCACGGGTTCCTGGGATCTACCTGCTCAGCTGTTCATCAACTTGAACTTCTAAGTTGTGCAGTTACTATGAAGTGAAACTGTCTGTATTTGTTTAGGTGTGGACTCTTTAGCCGGTTCACAAGTATCTGTGTTTGTGTAGGGGCGTGAGTGAGGTCCGAAGGCAGACCTTCAGCAAGGGCTTTATTATCAGAAGTGGGAGGGTTTTTTACTCAGGCTCTGTTTTTCAATTTGCTGCTTATTTTCATTGATAATTCAAATAGACATGAGAAATACGTCGCCATTGCACACCTATATTTTAAATTTAAAGTAGGATTATTTTTCTTTTCATTTTAAATGCAATTTCTGGATGTTTTCGATGCACTGGAGCTAAGCTTTTTGTTTTATAATCCTTGTTAGAAAGCAATTTTTAAAGTAATAAGGATGTACCTTTTCATTCGGATGCTTGCTAAGCTGTTCAGTGGAACCCTGCTGGCCGGAGCAGCTGTCGCCTGCCCATCTCTGACTGCCCCCGCCCCCCTCTAAGTTCCCTGTGACTCACCTTCATCTTTCAGGAGCCTGAATTGTAGGTAGCTGCCTCCTTTCCTCATCCTGCCTTACAGTTTTCCCCTAAAATCTCAAGGCAATAAGATTCAAAATAAAAATTAACATCTTGACGGCGTCTGTAGTTTTTGCATATTTTAGTAAGAGAACCTGGACCGAAAGATGCAAATGAGTGGTCTTTTGTTTCGTCTCTTCAAATAGGGAACTTCCCAAATGCTCCTGCCCTTGGATGGAGCAATCTATGTTAGCACTGAAGTGAATAATTCTATATTTGGCAGTTATATGTCAAAGCAAGTCTCATAAACGCAGCAGATGTACGTTCTGGGTAGCTGCCATTAGCATGCATCTGGGGAGTTATTTACTGGTTACTGGCAGATTTGGGGTTGGGGGATGGCGAAGGAAAGGGAGTGGAGGAGTTCCCTCCTCGCCGTTTTATCTTCTGAGCAATTGTCCTCAAAGAAAAACCTTCGGAGTCGGAATCCCTAACTGAACCTCTTTCTATTTAAATGTCTGTGGTCCTGTTAACTGTAGGAAGCTTTTGGATTGGAGGTTTCCCACTGAATTAAGGGAAGTAAGCCTGGCCTCTTTCATTGCTTACATTCTAATTGTTTTCTAAAAGGAAAGTATTTGAGGAGGTACATTGGTGCTCTCTCGAGTGGCATTGTTCGCTTTTGTGAAAGTGGACTCAGGGAATTGTTTATGTGAAACCAATAAAGCAGCTTAAGTAATTGGAGCTAAACTTTTCTCCCCAGAACCCCATCAGGTCAAAGGCCTGGGAAGCATGGAAGGGCACAGGGAACTCAAAGGTGGGGCAGCGGCGTCAGCATTGCTATCTTCTCCCACCTGGTGAGTGAGGGGCTGTTGGAACCATAAAGGCCCCGAGGAACCCAGTTCAGTTTTTCCAGCACACGCACCCAGGGGCCCCATTTTGGTCACTGACCTAAAGTTCTCACTGTAACGTTTCTCCTTTTCCTGTTGCTCCAACCTTCTCTTTTGTCTCGGTAACAGTTCCATTTGTAGCTTTCCACAGCTGCTTCTCCTTGAGAGATTTGAGCTGGGGTTTAAGAGACTCTCTGGGTTAGATTTCTAAAGTCTCTTTCCTGGAGAAGTAGGATTGAGAGGATTGGCCTGAGCAACCAAAGGGGCCTCCTTCATCTATGGAGACAAACCTGGAATAGCTCCTGCAAATTACTTAATATCTTCCTGTCTCCCCTCGTCTGTAACTTGCCAAGAGCTAGAGGATCCCGTCTTGCTTGATCACCATATGGTAAAGATCTTTTCATCCTCTGAAGCTTTTTAATCACATTCATTTAAAGCCAGGGCACTCCTTTGGTTTTTTTGCTTCTATTCCTTTAGGCTGCTCCCTGCCTATTTTATTCCCCCTCCCTCATACCCATTCAGTCTCTTCTGAAAGCCAGAACCTTTAGCTACCATCTGAGCTCATAATTAATTAGCCTACATTTATTGGCTATTTACTGTGTACCTTACTATGCATATTATATTATCGACATTTGTCTTAATCTATACACATTGTCTTATGTCCCCTACTAGATTGTAAATTCCTTAAAGACAAGTCATTAGCCATCTTTGACTCTGCCTAGTATGGCGTCTTATACATAGTACATACTGCGTACTGAATAAACGTGGCCGGCACTATGGTTTTCAATCGATTTGAAAAAAATGTAAATGATAGATATGTTAGTTATTAGGTGTGTACTCTGCACCACTGTGTGCTATTCCATTTGTTTCTAGGAAAGTGCTTACTAACTGGATAGGGTTCTTTTTATCCCGGTCTCCTGCTGTGATCTTATCACATGTTCCTCTAAGTCTCAACTTACCTCTCGAAGATGTGACTTGTACAGAGAGTCAGTGCTCATAAGCTTCTTTTCTTTCCATGAATATTTGTGTCAATTAGGAGGGAGAGCAGAGAGGGTGAGAATCTCTACTTTTAACCTCATTCTAGCTCCTGTTCCAATGATTGCTACTGTTTTTTAATTTTCTCCTCTCTTTCATTGTGTTTAGAAAAAATAAGATTCACGTGGGATTTTAGCAAATGAGCCGAGTTATTTGTATCCAAGGAACTTGAGTTATTTTGAGGCCATCTATATGTGAAGCATGGATTTATGTGAAGAAGAAGGATTAAGATTTTCAGATATTTTAGGGTTTTTTTGGTGTTTCAAGAAGGGGGGATATGGGGGTGGATTTTAGACGCACTGAATATTTCGTGGATTTACTTATTGAGCAGTTACCTTCCTTAGCCTCAAACGGTTATCCCCAACTAATCTTTGTTTACTATTTTCATGAGAACTGAAGGACATTTCCTTCAGTTTTGAATTGCCTGCCAAAGCTATAACACACGAGGTCTTTGTACTTCTTTTCCAGTAGTCAATGAAATCCAGCATTCAGAGGATCTGCAGAGACATCTTGCAGAACAAGATCTTTTTCTGATTTCTCTGGTTGAATTCATGAGATCACAAGTTAAACGAAAGGTCGGAGTTCAAGTAGCAAATAAAAGGCCAAGTTGTAACACCAAACAGCTTGCACCAAAAATGTTCTGCATTTCTCTATTTAAAGCAACTACTTAAAAAAAAAAAAAAAAAGCAACTACTTAGCTCTGCTAAGTTGTGTTGATGTTTTCTTCTTTCTTTGTTTCTCTCATGAGCCTGTACTGTCACCACTTACTCAGTCCTGGAGCAAGCCTTCCTCAGAAACCCGTGCATGCCTGGGAGACCGAAATGGCAATAGAGGGCTGTAAATATGTGGGGGAGATATGCACGTTGTGTTAGCATCCCTTCTGTCTTTAGACGTTGTAGTCTAAGCTCTTAGCAGATAATGGATATGTTCCTCTTCACTGACCATACAATTAGTGAGAACCTGCCATGTGCATGTCGTGCTGTACCAGGCACTGTGGGCCTATAGTCTGTACGGAACAGCTGTCAATTGATTGTTTGTATGGCTTATGAAATCACATTTTTTTAGAGGAACCCCTTCTGTAAAATAGAAATATAGTATCTCATGAGTTATAAAACTGCGACTACTGCTACTGCTACTACTGTTGGCACCTACCAAGTGTAGGGGTCTTACGTTCTGTTATGCATCCTTGAGGTATAACATCCCATTTAAACTTCTTAGCCCTCTGAAATGGGTATTTATCTCTGTTTAACAGCTGGGAAGCCTGAGGTTCACAGAGGTTAAATTACTTGTCCTGGGTCCCATGGCTAATGTGTTTCAGAGCTGGAGTTCAAACCTAAGCCTGTTTTACCCCTAAGCCTGTGTCCTTAGTCACTTCCTCCTACTTTCCCTGGATGTTGTCAAGTGCCATATATCCTGAAAGAGCCAGAAAGTTCCATGTAGTTCTGGGGTTTTCTTTCATGCAACAGGTAAGACAGGTACATGAGTAATTAAAACCCAAGGACCCTTGGGCTTCACTGGTGGCGCAGTGGTTGAGAGTCCGCCTGCCGATGCAGGGGACACGGGTTTGTGCCCCGGTCCAGGAAGATCCCACATGCCGCGGAGCGGCTGGGCCCGTGAGCCATGGCCGCTGAGCCTGCGCGTCCGGAGCCTGTGCTCCGCAACGGGAGAGGCCACAACAGTGAGAGGCCCGCGTACCGCAAAAAACAAAAAAAACCCCAAGGACCCAGGTTTCTGTACCACCCAGACTCGGATCGGGCTAGCTGGGGTGACAGAGACTTAACACTCAACGTGAGTTTGCTTGGGGAAGAGCAGCAAAGCCAGATGCAGGGGCCCCTTCTGCCCTTCAAAGAATTTGTTAGCCATCCTTGCTCTGTTGCTGATGAGGCAACGTGTAGGAACATGTAGGAAACAAAGCCAGTTCCTGGCTGACACCTCCAGTGCAAGGGTAGCAAGCAAGGGAGAACATGGTGATGGTGAGGGAACAGGGCTTACGAGTTCAAGGTCACACCTGAAATCTCAGAGCCTTTTTCACTTAGGCTAAAAATAAAAAGAAGCTGTGTTTCAGAATGGTCACACATTATTAAGTGTTTAAGGTGGTGGTTCTTCAAGCTTGTTCCCCAGGTCAGCAGAATTAGCATCAGCTTTTGATGAAAATACAAATTCTCAGGCGCTACCCCACATCCACTAAATCAGAAATTCAGGGGGTGGGTCCCAGCAGTCTATGTTGTTTTTGTTTTTGGTTTTTTTTGCGGTACGTGGGCCTCTCACTGTCGTGGCCTCTCCCATTGCGGAGCACAGGCTCCGGACGCGCAGGCCCAGCGGCCGTGGCTCACGGGCCCAGCTGCTCCGCGGCATGTGGGATCTTCCCGGACCGGGGCACGAACCCGTGTCCCCTGCATCGGCAGGCGGACTCCCAACCACTGCGCCACCAGGGAAGCCCAGTCTATGTTTTTACAAGGAAATTCTGATGCGCTGTAAATGTGACAACCGCTGGTTTAAGGTATGCCTTTGTTCATCATTGCAAATAAGTCTAATGAAACAAGCAAAAGGGCCCGGTTTCTAATAGTATCAATTCACCGATCTGGAACTTAACCGTTCATTTATTCTTGCCAAGGACTCTGACACATGGCAGTTGATTTCATCCTTATAATAACCCTGTGGGATGTTCTTTATCCCCGTTTTACAGTTGAGGAAACAGAAGTTTAGAGATATTAGGTGACTTGTCCAACAGCACACAGCCATCTTGGGATTTGAACCAAGTTTTTGGACATGCGCTGTGAGAATTAGACAAGATGCTGCATCCCAGGGAGCTCACAGTCAAGCAGGAAAACGGATACACAGCAAAAATGAGAAACCCTACTACGTCTATATGCTTTCATGGTAGTGAAATTAACCTTTTCAGCCTCCAGGGACTTAGGCAAGTGAAGGTTCCCTTAAAAATATCCACATAAGCCCTTCTCAAAAAGAGGTATGGTAAAGAGACGAAACATGCAGTCTTCTTGTCTGCAGTTCATGATCTTGGAACACTGTGTAAATAGTTAAATTTTAAATCCATGATGTTTTAGACCCCTGCTAGTATGCACACTCATTCAGTAAACATATATCTAGTGTGTTCAGTACTGCATTAGGTACTGGGTAGAAGCTAAAAACAAATAACAATAATAATAGATGGTTTCAAGTCGCTTGAAAGAATCTTTGTATGAAATCATTAGAAAACAATAAAAGATAGAATGTCAGGGCTTAAGTAATATGATGCAACCGTGGTTGAATAAAGGATGAGATCAGTGATGGTCGTTCCACCCACCAGTGTTTTACAGGAGAATAAGTCTATATAATCAGTACATTGAAGTTTGTCATTCTGGGCCTGGGGCAGAGGCATGAGGCATAGCTTACTGTGAGTGAGTGAGTGAGTGAGTGAGTGAGTGAGTGAGTGTGTGTGTGTGTGTGTGTGTGTGTGTGGAGTGGAGGGATATGGGGGAGGAAGGGAGAGAGAGTGTGTGTGTACACATGTATGCACAGATCTGCATATGTATATTTCCAATTTGTGAGAGTGGCTATGCACAAGTAAAATCCAACAGTAGTTGCTAAACTGCTCCCTGAATGGATGGATGTAGTTGTACTTTCTTTAACAAAATATGATAACCTTATCTTCTTCATGACTGATAATATGTTTATTATCAATACTCTTAAGTCTCTACCAATTTAATAGTAAAATAATGTTTTACTTGTTTATATTTAAAGCTTTACAAGTTTAAGTAATTTTTCATGTGCTTATTTTATCTTTAATTTCATTTGCCTGTTATCTTTCATTGGAGGGTTTCCTTATTTGTAAGAATTCTTTGTACTACATGGATGGCAGCCCTTTGTTGTATGAGTTGCATGTATTTCTTCCTCTTGTCCTCTTTTTGACCTTAATGCTTTGTGTGTACCATATATAAGTATTGCATTTTTACGTACACAAGTTTACAAACTCTATTCTCTATGACTTGTGGATTTTGTTTCCTACTTGGAATTCCTTGCTGCAAAACTCTTAAAAATACTCACCCGTGTTTTCAACTAGTTCTATGGTATTATTTTCTACACACTCTTTAAAGAAATCTAAATTTTATGTAGTATAAAGAGTGAGCGAGAGACCTAACTTCATTTTTTTCTTCCAATGACCAACCAAGTACTGTAGACCCAATCATCATACATAACTCACTGACTTCAGATGCCACCTCTATTGTATATTGAACTCTCAGTTTTACTTGAGTGATTTCATTATTTTTAAACCAGTTTTAAGACTTCCTGGCATCTTCCCCAGTTTAGTCTGTAGTCCTAGAATGGATTTCTAGTTAATAAAGGACCACACTTGCTTCCTGTGAATACTGCCTCCAGTACACTTTATAGAAAAGGAGAGAGATATAAACACTATTAAAGGGTACGTGCATCAAGAATATAATAGTATAATAAATATAATCATACAATGATAATAGGGTTCATGATTTTTAATGATATATTCTCCAAGAATGTGAGACGCATGAGATTATGGAGCAACGCGTAGAGAAGAATAGATTCTCAATAAATTGAATGAATGAATTGGTAATTTGGTATCGTCATATTATGTCTGCTTTTCACTTTCTAAAGGATTAACGTATTTCATCTAGATAAAGAAGCAGTACACCTAAATGGATATGGTTCAGCTGTTTTGAATTTGGTACAATGTGTCAAAAGCCGTAAAAGTTGTCATAGTCTTTGACCCAGTAAAACTTCTAAGGATCTCTCCAAAGGAAAAAAAAATCAAAAAGGAAGGGGGAAATTGCATGTATAAAAATTCTCGTTATAGCACTCTTCATATCATAAATATCTTGATAGCAAGGAACCAAAATGGCCAATAAGATCAGTTACTGAAAACAGTAATTAAAAAGCATAAATCAGGATATAGTATACCAACTGTAAAAACCACTTATAGTGAAAGGCTAGAATGAGCAACAGCTAAATGATCAGTTGTGCTGGGAAAGTTCGCTACCTACTCTTTTCCAGATGTTTATAACACTAGCTTTTTGCTTCTGTCGTAAAATGAATAGCACCGTAAATCTAATTTAGTGCTTCATTGAGGCACAGGCACGTGTAATTGGGCATTGCTTTACAGTACTGATTGCTGAGCCAACATTCTGAGCTTTATGCAGCGAGAAATGGGTGAAACAAAATGACATCTGTAGTCAGGGTAAATTGTTGAAGACCCACCTGTACAAATGTCGAAAGTTCTGCCAGCCTTTAGAGAATAAGGAAGTCCAAAAGAGATGTATATTTTCTAACCTTTGTGTGCACACACAACCCGTTTATTTAAATCCCTTTCATCTTTCAGAGTTAACTGAACATTTATTTTGAAATCACAAATCACACAGTCCATTTGATTGCTCGCACTTCATCTGTAGATTCTTTGGTGGCTGTGAAATAAGAGGGAATGAACTACCGCCCACGGATTCTCCATTTCTGAACTCTGTTTTCCAAGTTGTATACACTTAGTAACATCTCACTCTTGGTCAAATAGCGTCACTGTATATTTCTGATCTAAAACGTTTTAAAAGAGTTTTGAAGTTCTGTATTTCGTACCAATAGCAAATGTAGAAGATCTAAGATATTTTGGTGGGGGGGGGGGTGGAATGTTGACATTTTTAAGAGGAGCATTCTTTGTAATGGGCTGTATCCTAGAGAATACCATGGGGTAGACCACTTTGACCTATTTCCTGTGTGTCTTTGCTTCGTTCCTCAAACTGTACCTGTTGAGCTGTTATCTCTCTTCCTCACATCGCTCATCAAATCTAGATTCTCACAGAGCATCTTTGGCATCAGGACAAACTCAATAGCTATGTTTCAGTTTATTCTTCAGTTTTCTACTCCCATAGGAGAACCTTTCTTGATGACATTGGTCTTGGCTTCCATGGGGAATAATGAAGCCGTGGACCTGATATCAGACACCTGAAATCAGTTCACAGATTGCTCTGAATGCTCTCTTTGCACCTGTACAAAGAGTCACCTGTTGGAATTTGGATGTTGAAAACAGGTCATTTAAGTGGAAATGTCAGTGAAGGACAAGCAGGGTCTGCTTTTATGGAGTTGGTTTAAAACTAAGTGGTTATTAGGATGTGCTTCTACTTCTGCCCTTCACACATTCAACCATGAGCAGCCACTCCAAAAATAAGAGCTCAGGTCCCTGGATTATCAGGACGGCATTTGCCCTAGAACAGTGGTTCTCAAAGTGTGGTCCCTGGACAGCAGCAACAGCATCACCTGGGGACTTGCTAGAAATACAGATTCCCACTGAATCAGGAACTCTGGGGCAGGCTCAGCAGAGAGTGTTTCAGCAAGCCCTCCAGGTAATCGTGACGGACACTCAAGTTTAACAACCATGACCATTACAAGAACAGAAACTTAACCCACAAGCACATTCTTACCACCATCGTCTTTACTTACGACTGCGTAATTCATAAGATCCAATGAGTTCAAACTTTAGGGGGAGGCACACATCCACCTCCACCCTCAGTCCTCAGAGGAGCCATTTTCATCATTTTTGTTTTTAGATATATTAGCAGTGCTTCCCCTACTCTAAGATTTATTCTTCTTTATGTAAAAGTATTTATTGCTACCTTCTTTGAGAACTAAGGATTTAGTTTCCTTATACTCCCTTCCCTTTTCCCTGCCTCCTCTGAATTTTTTATCATGTACATTTTTTTCTAATTTTTGGTTCTTCCAGAGATGACCTTTATAACTTTCAGTGATCTACTTCAATTCTTAAGTCTTCACCGTTGAACTTAGTACTATGTAAAGTGAAGAAATTGGCATTCACTGCCCCACCTTCTTTCCCTTCCCTCTTTCCGATAATTTTAGGCCGTCGACGTTCCTATTTTATTATGATAAATCACTTGGTAATTAGTTTATACGTTGCTGCTGAAAATTGGAAATAGTGTTTGCAATAGAATGGTGATGTCAGTATTATTGGCTGCAGAATGAAGGTCTTTGACTTAATGCCTCGTCCCCCTGGTGTGTGTCCTCCTGTGCTTGCCTGCTGCCTGGGTTTGGTCCACAGCCTTAGATTATTCCACGACAACACATCCCGAAGTGTTTTCTGTAGGGGTGAAGCAAAAAGCTAAGTGGCTAAGTGAGTTTGCGAAAAGCCCAAACAAACTTAAACCTACTACTGTAGGACTCTTCAGAGCCTACATTTCTAACAGGAACTCTGGGGCAGGCTCAGAGCCTCTTCATTTCTAATAAAAATTATGAATCTTCAAGAGAGGGATTGGCATATAGCATTTCTCAAGTGGAACCCCTGTTTCACAGGCGTCTCAAGGAGTTAGTCTGATGTGCAACTCATTGTGCGAAGTGCTGCCCTCTGGAATTTGTGGGTCCTCCGATCCAGAAGGCTTCCTTTCCACCTGGACTCTGCGTACTGCCTGTTGGGTCAGTGTTCAGATTTAGTGAACCATTGTTGACTGAGATCCTGGCTCTGACTTGGACCAAGAAAGTTCTTTTCTCCTCAGCTACCATAATAGCTTCTAAGAGCCACATGTGTATGACCTATGATGTAGTCGAGTACTGCCAGCACCATTTGGCCTCTTTCCAAATACTTGGCCACTGCTTTTCTTGTATCAGATAATATGACTGTGATTTGCATGCTTCCTAAAGGCTTGGTTTCTCTTGTTTTCCTCCAACTTCTCCTAGAGATAATGACCTTAACCAACCTCCTCCTCTGAAGAGATTTTCTTTCTGAAAAACAGAGCCATTTAATAATTAATGGACTCATTTAATAATGAGAAAACCCCTGAAGTACATTTTCAGTTCTTAGATTTCAATATCTGAATTCTTATCTACTTAAATAAAAAGGTCCTTTATGTTGGAAAACACTGTTCTGAAATATGACAATATAGGAGAACATTTCATCTCAGTCTGATTCATGCTTTATTCATGATTTATTCAAGAATAAATTAGACCATTCTTGAGGACATGGGCCTTGTCATATTGCAGAATCTAGGAGAGCACAGTAAATGGACACAGAGTAGATTTTAATAAAATTATTTATTAATCAATTTTACCAGAATGAAAGCTGCCTTCCTTTGCTCCTACAAATTCAGGGTTTTTTGTTTGTTTTTTCCCCTTTCTCATAAATGTATAATTTGTCAGTCGGAAGGAGCAGGTTCATATTTATCTTTCTGGAAAGTATCCCCAGCTGAGCCTCCTTTGAGCCACTTTGTTTCGTAAACCCGACCGTCGTATCCTAGAACCTGACATTCCCAAGCGAAACCCAGGCCCTCATGTGGATTAACCCAGTCACGGGATACTTAAAAACCAATCTAGATATTTTTAACCTAAAAGCAGCACTTCCTATTTCCTTTGACTAAATTGAGTATTTTGCATAACCAATCATCCAGAAACCAGTCACTCAGTGACTCCTCTGTTTAAAGCACTAGATTTTAAGCACTATATTTAAAGCACTGTTTAAAGACAAGCATAGGGCAGCCCACAAAGATGAACAAGACGTTATCCTAACCCTTATTACATGACCACTCTTTGAGTGGGAACATTAGACGTGCACAAATACATAAAATGCAAAGCAGAGGCATGCATGTAACAGGACGACAAACCCAGTTTTTTTTGGAGATGGGGAATTCTCTGAACATACCTAGGTTATTTTCATGGAACCTCTGATGTTATCCAGTCATATCAACGGATGATGCATCCTAACTAGTAGATGCTGGGAAGAATATAAAGAAACATAAAACCTGGTTTGTGTCCTTGAAACACTTGCTCAGGAGACAAGCCACGAATGTAAAAATGTAGGCAGTGATAGAAGAGGTAACCAATGTAAGTAAGCCAAGAGGTGTATGAGCTGTTATAAGGCAGAACGTGATTAATCCCAGATACGTAGATTTGCATTTCAAAAGCCCTCGCTCCTGGATTCCATTGGTCTCTTACACTTTCTCAAGAAATGGGAATGTCCCAGATGCTTAATAATAGACGTAATAACTGTGTAGAGCTGAGCAGCCCATGTCAAGGTTGGAGAGAATATAAAGGTCAGAATTCTCAGGAGCAGAGTTACTAAGGAAGTGGTTAGGCTTTGAGGGGTTTTGAGCAGATGCAAGAAAGACTAAGAGGCAGACAGAATAGACTAATGATTGAGAGTTTCTGTTCTCAGTTATTATTGGATTTGAGTCCCAAGATCTACTACTTGGCTCATTTTGAAGCCTTGAGCAAGGTTCTTAATCTCCTAGGCCTCAGTTTTCATATCAGTAAAATGGGAATGACTACAGAATGTAGAGGGTCATTGTGAAGATAAAAAATACTGCACAGGAAGTGCATAAAATAGGGCTTGCACAGACTAAGTGCTTAGTCGATGCTGGCTGCTCAGTGCTGCTTCCATTCTTACTATTACCTCTACAGTCTCCTCCCTGATCTGTATAAAGGATAGTAATAGTAACTCCCCATAGACTTTCTGGGTGAGAATTTGAGGAGAGAAGCATGTAAGATGCTTCTCCAGGGATGCAGCTTACCATCATCTGATTTATGCTTTGCACATCTCCAGAGGGAATCAATCCCCTCATGGTCATCATAGATACACGCAGTGATGAGTACATTTTCTTGAGGAAGGAGATCTTTCCAACGTTTGCACAAAGTCGTCATGTTGGTTAGCAGTGAGCGCACAGTCAACTCTAGCTAGTACTAATGCTGCTACTACTGTTACCACCTCTAGAACCCCTAGTATTTTTCGTTCTACCTCTGCTCACGTTGCTTGCTTCCAAAAGCCTCAGCTCTGCCCTAGGAGGAGGAAGTTGTCTGGACAAGTCAGAAGAGCTACTCTGGTTTTATTATTTCATTTAGTATTTGTAAAACTGTGCAGGCTAAATATTGCGTTTTGCATTTTATAAAAGAAGAAAATGTTTCCTTTCTTGATGAAAGGTCCATGACCCCTAAGCAATAAAAAGATAGAGCTGGAATATAAACCCAGGTCTGTCTGTTTTGTTTTGTTTTTTTACCCCATTAACACATACTGTTAATATCTAGATGAAATGCCCATCCTTGCTTTCAATGACAGGCAGAACTGACTCAAAACTCATGTGAGAGGATTATGGTCATATAACTATATGAATGTAGGGTCTTCCCTGGCGGCCTAGTGGTTAAGACTTCGCTTTCCAATGCAGGGGGTATGGGTTCGATCCCTGGTTGGGGAGCTAAGATCCCACGTGCCTTGTGGCCAAAAAACCAAAACATAAAACAGAAGCAACATTGCAACAAATTCAATAAAGACTTTAAAAATGGTCCACATCAAAAAAAATCTTAAAAAAAAAAAACTATGTTAATGTGAAATGGTGACATGTTCATTATCTAAGTGTGGCTGTCCAGGAATTCCCATCAACACAGGCAGGTAGAGGTCATAGGCTAGAGCCTCTCTTTTCCTGAGAGAGAAGTCATGGGATGTGAAGAAGTCTCACTGATGTTTTATCTCTTTGCTAATATTTTCCTGTTATTCCACAGCCCAGAAATATTCTTGGCCTCTGAGTAGACTACATTTTCATAGCAACGTGGAGGATTGAACTCCCACAGATGTTAATGGAAGCCATATAGCTATGCAGCACTTTCAAAATGTACCACTTAATGTCTGAACCTTTTTTTGTTTTTGAACCTTTTAATCACGCTAGAAAATTTTTTTCTAGCAAATAAACACAAATCTATTTTTGTACCAACAAAGCAAAGAACCGAGCACACATTCATTCTGTCGCACTCTGCTCTTGGAGTATATTCTGATTCTCTCTTTGGAAAGTCCCCAAACATCTGTGAAGCTTTTCCCCCAGACTTGATGTCTTCCAGACTTAAATATGACTCCCATTTATTTGGAGACAAACACCCAAACAAACAAAACCCTCAAATTTTTCTACGTTAAACTTCTCCGGGGAATTTTTTTTCTAGGAAGAAGCAGAGAACAAGCCTGTTTCATGGATTTATTTAGAAAATCCATGTAAAGAGTTTAACCAAAGGATAGGGAACATTTAGTCCAGTGTTCTCTACCTTATAAACTCATCATAGTACGCAGTGAAAACTGGAGTAGCAGTCGACCCCATAAGGGCTAGGAGTGCACCATTGTATTCCCATTGCTTGGCACGTGGTGACGTATCATGGACGGGCCCAGGTGCCATTGACATTACAGAACAACAATACCAAAAAGATTCTTTAGGATATTCAACTTGAGAAATGAGTTTGTTTATTGCCCTTTTTTCCTTCAATACAAATTCTCTAAGTGTGGTCCCTGGACCAGCATCTCAGCAGCATCTGGGAACTTGTTAGAAATGCACATTCTTAAGCCCTAATCCAAATTTCCTGAATCCATAACCTCTGAGACAGGGGCCCAGTAATCTGCGTTTTAAACAAGGCCTCCAGGTGATTCTGGTGCACATGGACATTTGAGAACCATGGGTCTAAGTACTGGCTAAAGTGTTGAATTAGCCTGAGTTCTATTTGAGTGCCTCCTGGGTGGGTGGAGGTTTATTCTAGCCTCCTCTCTGGTCGTCTTACTAGTTAATCACGCTTCATTGTATTTGGCAGTCAGTGCTCTGCTTTGCGCTGTACTGCACTTCAGTGTGCAGAGAAGTGGAACCCAAGACTCAGGAAAAAATCAGGGATGGAGAGGGAAACTAGGGACCAGGTACACGGATCTTAGTACACAGTTGAAACAGTTCAGGCATCAGCCTTCTTCCTAATAGTTCACAGCAGCAGTTCGAGCATTTTTGAACTGTAGAACTGAAATTACAAAATGGGGCAAGACAAAAGATGTCATCTGGAAAGTCAAATAGAAAAGCAGGTAACAGGTTAAATTCGGGGCCACTCTATTGACAGTTAGGTACAATCTGCTTTTAACTACTATACCACTCCAGGAATATGTATTTCTGCTGTAGCCCTAACCATGATGTATGGCGATTACTGGTTAACTTATGTCCATAACTCCGTGAAGGCAGGGAATCCATGCTTTATTCCTTTTTGGTATCCTTTAGTACCTGACTCACACGTATTAGGTGCTCAACGGGTACCTGTTGAACTGACGCAAACGCTTCTGGTGTGGGGAGAGCAGCTCGCTTGCCAAGTAGGATATCACCGAGCATGAAAGGGGAACAGGCAAAGAACACAAACTTGGGAAAAGCTTAAGAGATTGTGGGGTCCGAGGGGAAGCATGGCACTTAATAAGGAGAATATTCGGTGGGAGTCTGATAAGAGAAAATGCTGTGGTTGGAAGTATGAGTCTGTGATTGCAAAAGGGAAGGAGACGGAAGGGAAATGCGATGTTTGGAGAAAAACAGAAAGCATCGCGTATGAAGAGGGGAACTCAGATTATAGCATTTGACAAGAATAGAGCATTCAGACAACAGAATGGAGCGAGGTGGCAGTGGCAGAGGAAAGACGGGATGGAAGGTACGAGAACACCGTGAGCGGTAGGAAAGAAGATGAAAAGCGTGGAGGAGGGGGTGGGGATGAGAATTTTATCTGATCAGCTAGACTTAAGGGCTTCAAAGTTCATTGTTGCCTTATTGTTTCATCAAAGTCCAACTCACACAATTAAGCTGTCCACGCCCCGTAGCTGCCCCACCGTCTTCCTTGAGAGCCTCTGCTGGATATTTCGGTCCTTGGCAATGGAAATCGTTCCTCTTCAGCTGGTTTTAGAGGCTCTCTCTGGATGACAAGCCACTGAGCAGCAATCCCTTTCTTCAGTCTTGTTAATCTGTCCCTAAAAACCAAGACGGAAGAGCCAGCGGGCTCCAGGGTCAGAGCTTCCATCAGGAGCCGTCGCCCATCTACCTGGCTGCCTCTGATGGCAAAGTGGTCCAAGGAAGGATTCCTTCTCTTTGTTTCGGGGTTGGATCCTTTTCTCACTGAATACATGTCCTGTGCTTTGGGGATGCTCTCAGCCAATTCCAGGGCTTCAGTGGGCCCTGTGATACAGGGTCAAATGTATCAGCTGCTATCAGTAGATACGTCAGCTACTCATTTACGGTTGTCATCAGCTCAACACATGTTTTATTTTGTTTTTGATAGTTTGCTGTTACTTTTTTCCTTCAAATGCTTGTTAGTTTTAGAAAATATAAGTAAGCAAAAAAGAACAATTATGATTTCTCTAAATCCCACCAAACCAGAAATAATTATCGTCTCGGCATGACATTTTCTGGTGTGTATATGTGTTTGCATCCTAGCAAAAGTGAACACATTCCTTCAGGAAAATGCATCGGTGGAAAAGTATGTTGGTCCCGTAGTTCGTATGCTCCGTTGTGAGCTATCAATACTGTAATTTATTGAATTGAAGGATACAGTATGAGAAAGTGAGACCCCAGGTTTTCATGTGTTCCCTCTCACTCTTGCATTTTAAACGTTTCTCCTTCTCAAGTTCCTTCACGTCTCCCTGCAAATATGCTCAATTCTCTTGCAATCTAAATTAAGCCCGAGTTGCCACCTAGAGGTGGCTGTGCAACTTTGGTCAAGTGTCTCAACCTCTCTGTGCTTTGTTTGCCTCATCTGTAAATTAGAGATAATAATAGAATCTACGGCATAGGATTTTTATAAGGATCAAATGAACTAAAAGTTACAAATTACTTAGAACACTACTGAAGAAATAATGCTCGTGATCATGTAGATGATGTTCTCCCATACCTGCTGGTTCCATGCGGGCTAGGTTTTGAATCAAGACTGATGGGTTCATTAAAATTCTGATCACTCCATTCATAGTTGCTCAAAATTCTCTGTTCCAAGAACTGTCTTCATTGCCTGCATTTATATAGCCTTGACTCTTTGCCTTTATTTGCTATTCTACAGCTGTTTGTAAAGTCTGGAATTTAGGTGCAACAACTTTCCTGCTGAACAACAGGAATGGATCAGTTCTAACTTTTCTCCTTGGCAGGGGACAGAATTTTCTAGATTAATTACCTGTAAGAGAACAACATTCAGGTTAAGTGCTACCAAAACATCTTCCCTCCTCTATGCAGAAATTATTTGCTCTAATATATCCATATAATATAGATGTATGTATTGTGTATGTATTTTTTGTATATATATATTCCTCCGAGAAAACATTGTTCCTTGAGAAAACAAAAACTCTTTTTTTTAAGCTGCCTAGAGTTTGGCTAAACTAAAGTAGACAAGTTTGTCCTTAAGACTCCTATTTGTAGCCTTCACTTCCCCCAATACCCACAACTCATGCTTGTTCCTGGTTCCCAGGGACCCCTACTACCAACCTGGAAAGCATCCTGCACCCTGGAATGCACTCTTTCTCTTTAACAATTCTCAGACACACACACATACACACACATGCGCACGCGCTTGCTAAAGTCCCATTTTCTCAAAGTGGCATAAGTCTTCCTAAAGGACTAATCCCTAGGACCTTATCTTTAATAAAAATCCAAGTGCCTCCTGGAGAGTGACATTGATAGTGGGAATTTAACCTCTGAGTATCTCATGAGAGCAATAGACTCCACCATCCCCCCCCCAGATTACATTAACACCTGGTAGGCACATACTTTTGGTGGGGTTCGTGAATTTCCTGACGTGTTGGCCCATGGAATCCAAGTTAATAAATAAAAACCTCGAGTTTAGATAATTATTTCTATATCCATAAAATGCTAGCAAGGGAAACATTTCATTGAAGTACACTTGCAAATTTAACAAATCTTAAAGATTATTTAATGTGGTCAGACTGTAAATATGTGAAGCTCTGTTCATTGTGTTAAGTGTTGGTAAAAATCTTTATTAGGTAATAAAGTACAAGATAATTGGTACCCAACATAACCAAGACTGCAAACATTGTGTAAGGGTTGTGCATACTAACAGAAATTTACCTAATTGTTGTCACCTGGGTTTTTTTAACCTTTTAAAAAAGTTTAATCTCTGCTCTCTTGAAATTCTAGTGAGCATTTAGCTAGGAAATGAAACAAAACATAGCTGAAATGTATTATACATCATTAGTGGATTATTGATGGAAATAAAGAAAAGAATGATATAATTAGAAATTAATCCAGGATTCAGAATAGCAGACTATAGGTGCCTTGTTTCATCTTTTATGTAGAAAAGAAAATTAAAATCACTTTAAATATACTATGGAGATTTGGGGACTGCAGATGTATATCCACGTGACCCATTTTAGACTTCTTTATCAGAATTAAAAGATTAAAGAGACTTTATCGGATCTGTAGTTGTATATACACACTTTAAATGGTCCTTGCCAAATAAGTCTAAAATTTGCTCAGAGTTATAACATTTGAACAGTGCAATTGATTCTTATTTCTCTTTATCCTTTCAACGGATCCATTCTCTTTGTGTTGTAATCACTTTTCACAGCTCAGTGATTTCTCTGATAACTACCTTAAGGCACCGTTTCTCTCGAAAGAGTGGAAATTAAATAGCATCCCAGAAACCCCAGAGGCAGCACACAGCCTCAGACTCATGGTTGCAGAAGGCAATTATCAAAATAGAATGATGCCGTTATTTAATATGGTTTAGAATTTAGAATCAGGTGCTTTTATTTATGTATTTGGTTTTTGCCTTTTCTGAGTGTCTGCCTGTGTTCCTTCTTTTCTCCCCTCAGCAGCTCCTGCCAAGCAAATGTGGCAATACTGACAGTTGCTACTTGAAGCAGCCTTGCCATTCCCTTCTGTTCCCCCTCCATGTGTCCCTCTAGCTGGGCCAACAATGAGGTGACTACGGAGAGGTACCACCAGCAGAAATTAGTAAATATCATTCTAAAGTTAGAAAAGAACACACACTCTGTGCACTAGATAGATGCTTACATCAGAGCAGTGGAACCAACATCTGCAGACACAGCCCTGAGAAATTCATACTTGCATTAGGTGAATTCGTACTAGATTTAAGATTAGCTTCTAAAGGAAAATCACTGGGTATCATTTGCTCTCCACATTGTATTAACATATTTTGCATGTAATTAAGCTGCATATGTCTTCAACAGGAACTCTCTAATCTTTCTGAATAAAGCCCTGAGTTGCCTCTTTATACGTTTCTCAATTTAGGAGCAGACATTAAGGAAATGTGCCCATTTGCATGCACTTATAATAGCAGAGAGAGAGGAGTGTCTTAATTAGTTTTCATCATGAGGGGAATGGTAACTAGATGATGTGCATTTGTGCTGAGCTTAGCACAATAGAAAATGGGCTTAGACTGCAACAAAAGAACTTGTGTTACCTACATGGATCAATTTCCTGATGTTGTGAGTTGTTCAAATGAGTTATTCAGAGACTAGATCTGTAGTTTATTTTTTAAAAAAAGGTAGTGACCCTGTCCTCGGGAGAGATGAGCCAATGCCTTTCTTCTTTTATGATTTACTATCTTTAAAATAGTTTCTCTGCAGAAGTGAACTGCGTTTAATATTCATATCTGAAGGCAGTTAGGTCACTTCAGTTTTAATTGATTGCCACTTGTGATAAAATAGTATATTTTAATTTAGATTGTGAACTCTCATTTTTTAAATCTCCTGGAAGAATAAATTTGGTGTATTTATTAGCCTGTGGTAACTCAAGGACAGGCTAATGTGTTTATCAAAAAGAATGACCTGTGTGGGTTCACAGTGGAAGAAAGATGAGTGGAAACTAGATTCTGAATCACAAGCAGGATTGATAGATGACCTGGATGGTAGCTATAGCAACCTTTTTTTTTTTTTTAAATGAGGCTGGTTTAACATCATGGTAGTTTCAAGGTTTTCCTCTACTTCTTTCTACTTTAGTGACATCTTAACTTTTACGAAACATATAGAAGTAATCCTCATTTTTGTAAATATTGATTTAATGTCTGCAAGATATTCCACAGGGGTATATTTATTTATTTATTTATTACTTATTTATTTATTTTGGCTGCCCCGGGTCTTAGGTGCAGCACACAGGATCTTCATTGCGACCTGCGGCATCTTTTAGTTGTGGCATACGGACTCTTAGTTACGGCATGTGGACTCTTAGTTGTGGCATGCATGCAGGGTCTAGTTCCCCAACCAGGGATCGAACCTGGGTCCCCTGCATTGGGAGCACGGAGTCTTACCCACTGGACCTACCAGGGAAGTCCCTCTACCACAAGGATATAACCCTTCTATTTAACCACTACTTGATTATTCAACAGTGCTTCTCCTTTTTCCTTATTTATAAATAATGTTGCAATGAACATTTACTGGTAAATCCTCATCCACATGTAATATTATATCTTTAGCAATAACACTTTCAACTCCATCTTTGTCCCATGATCTAAAATCGACACCACCTTAAAATTGATTTCAAGCCTACGTAAGTCTATAGAAGAGATACGTGGCGTTAAAAATGTTGTTACCGAAAGTGGAGTCTCGCTGCTTGCCTCTTGAGCCAAAACTTGAGAGGCAAGAGGTTGGTGGAAAGGAAAGTCTGCTTTACGTCAGAGGCTGGCAACCGGGGAGAGGGCAGACTCATGTCCCAAGGTGAACTCCCCACTGACAATCAGTGGGCAAGAACTTTGAAATGGGCGTTTCGGGGGTGAATAGGTGGAGGGAAGGGGCCTTGTGCAGAAACAGCACAGCCGGCTCTGACAGCCGTCTTGAAGTTGGTCCTGGGGCGGCCTGATCGGCATCACCTTGATTGTTTTGAGTACAGTTAATCTTCAGTTCCAGGGTGGATTTGTTCCCATTTCGTTGAGGCCAGTTCTAGGAATTGTGGCAGCTTATGTCATGGTTACACTCTGGTCATCATGTAGTTAACGTTTTCCACCTGCTGGGGGTTTCAGTATCAGCAAGACAGCTCAAAGGATGTGCCTCAGAATATTATCTGTAGCCCTTGAGGAGGAACTAAAGGGTCCCTGATTTTGTTTCATGAGTAAACTATTATCATTTTGTCCTGTTTGAGTGCTTTTCTTTGCTTCGGTATTTCTCATTTCTCTGATTAAACTTATTCTTTGGATAAAGTTTTTCTGCAGACGAGAGGCCGGCTGAGGACATGCCAGGGAAGGGACATGCCAGGGAAGGCACATAGGGTCCGGCTCAGTTTCAATGTCATTGAGACTTTTATTTCTTGTTGTATTCACTTATATTGTTATATCAACTGTTCTCTCTCAGAAGTATCACCAGCTACATCGACGTCAGGTTTTTATCTTGGAAATATCTACTTTAAATGAATCAAGCCTAAATTTTAATAGACAAAACAAATTTGAAGATGATTGCACACCTTATAGAAAGGATTCTTTTTAAAGAAAAGATTCACTCAAGAGTTAATTTAATTGGTACCAACCCAAGTGTGTTTAAAATATAACTGAATTCAGTAAACTTTAGTGCATGCACACCTTTCTGAAAATAAACCGTTTGGGCTGCAAAGTAGTTTTTGCAAACCTGGCTGCGGGTCCAGTTACCCGAAGAATGTCTTAACGATACAATTTACTAGGACCACTAAGTCAAAATACCTGAGGGGTGGTCCTGGAGAACTGGTATTTTTTAAATCCGATCATTTGATTCTGAAGATCAGCCAGATTGGAGAGCTGTAGGGCCACGGGCATCTCGTAGCCTTTATCCTATGATGCTTTTTAGTTTTAGAAAGACATCAAACAAAAGGAAGGAGTCTTGGGAGAGCCAGGAGACTCTACGAGTTAAGGCGTCACAGCCTTTAAGCCTCTATTTTATTTCTAAGAAATCCCACGGCACTCTCCCATATCCTGAGCCCTGTTCTTTTTTTTCTTTTTCTTTTTTTTATTGGAATATAATTGCTTTACAATGGTGTGTTAGTTTCTGCTTTATAACAAACTGAATCAGTTATATATATACATATGTTCCCATATCTCTTCCCGCTTGCGTCTCCCTCCCTCCCACCCTCCCTATCCCACCCCTCCAGGTGGTCACAAAGCACCGAGCTGATCTCCCTGTGCTATGCGGCTGCTTCCCACTAGCTATCTGCCTTACGTTTGGTAGTGTATATATGTCCATGCCTCTCTATCGCTTTGTCACAGTTTACCCTTCCCCCTCCCCATATCTTGTTCTTTTCTAGACCGTTAAAAGCCGCAATGAGGGACTCTGGATCTAGAAGACTGTGTAATTCTTACGGACTATTCTGCTTCATTATAAGGAGAAAAAAAGATTAGAATGTGGGAGTCGTTACCCCCTAAAAAAGTTTTCGTATAGGGCAGGATTCACCATCCCACTGTTCAAAATTTACACGTTAATGTGTATTGTATCTATCTGCTTATAAAGAACAAACAAACAAAAAAACATAGCTTGGTATCCTACCTAAGAGAAAATTATTTGCCCCCTCCCTATCTCAAAAGAGAGAGGAAGATCTCCTTGAATATTTATTTACTGAACTCACTGCATGTACTGACTGTAAGCAGCCCTAGGCACATGTTAAAGGATAGACATAGCAGTGAGAGTGATCATGACTTGACGTCTTACACTCCATTAATCCTACAACTAAATCAATTGATCTGGCTCCTGGCTTTTTCCCTCCCCATTCCGTGAATATGTGTATGAACGCTCCATGCTCAGATAAAAATAAATATATCCAGTCCCTGCCATGTTGAAGCTTACTTTTTTTATCAGTATTTTTTTATTGAAGTATAGTTGATTTCCAATGTTGGGTTAATTTCTGCTGTACAGCAAAGTGATTCAGTTATGCATATATATGCATTCTTTTTTTTTATATCCTTTTCCATTATGGTTTATCACTGAATATAGTTCACTGTGCTATACTGTAGGACCTTGTTGTTTATCCATTCCATATATAAAAGGCTACATCTGCTAATCCCAACGAAGCCTACTTACTTTTTAATAAGGGAGAGAAGATAAGCAAGCCATCCATATCTACCTGTTCATATAAACAACTGAACAGCATCAGCAGAAGGGTCGGGGGAGGGAGGTGGTCCTGGGATCCTCAGAGATCATGTGGTAGAGGTAGGAGACTGCTTCTGGGAGCCCTGTCTGTGATTGAAAGGAGAGAAGGAGTGTGATATTAGAAACTGGAGGGGAAAATGCTTTCTCAAGTCCAGATACTTAGGGGAGGGGGGGAAGCAAGGAGGGGGGGAAAGCAAGGATGGATACCCACATAAGGATAGAGAAGGCTTTGGAAACAAAAGTGGGTAGATAAGGGACAGGCTCCTGGTGGAAACTTTTCAAGACAATAATCAGAGCTTCACCATTGAACTTGAGTGTAAGAACAGTATGGAAGCTTTTGCAATGCAGCAAATGGACACCAGCTGTGGCTTTCTTAAGCAAAAGGTGACTTACGGAAAACTATTGGAGCTCTCTGCTAGGAGGCGACTCCGGCTTGGAAAACAGCAGAGAATCCAGAAAAGTTGATTGTGCATGCTACCTGTCGGGGGTGGGGAAAGTGAAAATCCGCTCCCCAGAGTTCTTCGAAAGCATCTTACTCATGTTTACGTTTCGTTGCAGCGGGGGAAGAAAGCCCTGGAGGGTTATCCTGAAAATTAAATGCTCCATCCAGAAAATGACGTGTCATTTCCACCCACAACCCATTGGCCAAAATTAGTCATTTGTCTCCTCCCAAGTGCAAAGAGAGGGTATCCTCCCAAAAGCACAGAGAGTGAGGAAAGCCAGATAGAGGGGCACCTCCGGTGCCTCTGTGGTGGGCAGGAGGCAAAGCCCAGGAAGCAGGAACGCCAGGAGCCTTGTCTTGGGTGGTCTTATCTGGGTGCTTCTGTTGGGATGGTGAAGCCCAACAATAGTCCAGACTGTTGTCTCTAAGAGTCACATGTCAGGGAGGAAACGTCCGACTGGCCTGACTGGGTTGCATTGCTTCCCGTCTTACCTGGGTAGCCGGGCACATGATGGGCAGTGACGACGGGTAAAAGGTGAATTCAAAGGGAATCGAGGTGCAGCAGCCCAGCGTATGAATAGGGCGTGTTTGTTAAACAGCAGAAGTATCCACCTCAGTTGAGAGGCACCGGGAAGCTTCTCTTCTCAGTGTTCACTGAGCATTTATGGGGCATCTGCTACGTGCTCTTCTGAGAACCATGGATTAGAGCAATGAGCACAGCAGACACAGTCTTCCCTCTCGCTCAGCTTACCGTTTCAGTGGTCAGATAATCGTGCTTGCTGGATTGGTTGCTGGTGCGAAGAATATTCTGGAATTGCAGGGATAGGAAAAGATCATATGGTCTGGGCAGCCAAAGTGAGAGCTCTCAAAAATAAATGGTTTTAAAAAGCTTAAGGGTCTTTTTTTTTTTTTTTTTTTTTTTTTTTGCGGTACGCGGGCCTCTCACTGTTGTGGCCTCTCCCGTTGCGGAGCACAGGCTCCGGATGCGCAGGCCCAGCGGCCATGGCTCACGGGCCCAGCCGCTCCACAGCATGTGGGATCTTCCCGGACCGGGGCACGAACCCGTGTCCCCTGCATCGGCAGGCGGACTCCACCACTGCGCCACCAGGGAAGCCCTTAAGGGTCTTTGTGTTCCTCATTCCCATACGATTCCAAACTGACGCTGACTGGCCATTTATTGCAAACGTTAGAACATTTATATTATATTTATATACGTTTATCTTAATAATATTATAAATATTACATATAATTATAATATTTATATGATGTGAGAGGGAGAGACAGAACAACCTTTGCTTCGGTTCCTTCCAGCTCCAAAGTTCATTGAATTAATGAGGGTCCAATAAAGTAAAGTTGTCCTTGGGTAACAGAGACCTGGCATGAGACAACTTGAGCAACGTTATCACCAGGGAGGAAACATTTCATCTTGGCAACAGAGGGCCCCATAGGTTACCTTGAGTGGAATTCTATACCCAGGAGCCAGGTGAAAACTCTGTGAGCGAACTCAGGAGGCCCGACCACCACATCTGCTCACCCACCACCTGTACGCTGTCTTCTGTCCCCGCCCAAATTGTCCGTCCTCCTCCCGAAGGCCATACACTTGACGTGGACACTAGATCCCTCTGCGCTTACCCACTCCAGGTCACCATTCCAGCATTTCTGTCTCTTTTCTTTCTGTTACAAGTTTTCTCTCCTTTGTGGGTATTTCCCATTAGCATTTGCATGTGTCATGTCTCCTTTCATCAAAAAAAAAATATGCTCTCGGGCTTCCCTGGTGGCGCAGTGGTTAGGAGTCCGTCTGCCAACGCGGGGGACACGGGTTCGAGCCCTGGTCCGGGAAGATCCCACATGTCGCGGAGCAGCTAACCCCATGCTCCACAACTACCGAAGCCTGCCGCCTAGAGCCCGTGCTCTGCAGCAGGAGAGGCCACCACGGTGACAGGCCTGCGCACCGCAATGAAGAGTAGCCCAATGCAAGAGTAGCAGCAACAAAGACCCAATGCAGCCAAAACTAAATAAATAAATAGATTAAAAAAACAAAAAGATTGTTTGTCTCCAGACAATTAAATATAATTCCACAAGGAAAGAAATATTCATGTGTTTTTTTTACTGTTTTATATTCCGTGGCCATAAGAGAGTCTGAAACACAGCGAACACTCAAATATTTGCTGAATGTGTTGCATAGATCCTGAAAAAACTCATTCATGAGAAAATGCTTTGGGGATGAAAGGGTAAAAAAACGCTACTTAGAATGCTTAAAGATGTTAAATGCAGCTTTTTTTTTTTTTTTTTTCCAGAACACACTTCTCTGTTTGTTATTGAAATATTGGTACAGTTAGAAAAAAAATCCTCTGGGGGTTACACTATAGGGTCTGACCGTGGTAAGATGCTATGTTACGAAGGTGGTGAGATCAAATGACTAATGAATCATTTTTTAACAATTTTAGTGGAGTAGAGTTGACTGACAATGTTGTGTTAGTTTCAGGTGTACAGCAAAGTGAAGCAGTTATGCATAGACACATATCCACTCTTTTTTGGTAACGAATCATTTTTAATAATGCAGCCTGTCTCCTCTTCCCTCCACCACCGAGTAGTTCATATGTTCATCGTTACAGGAACACACCTATTCGTGTAGGTATTTTGAGAAAAAATTTGCAACTGCCGGGATCACTTCGAATAGGTGAATTACTCCCAGGGTCAGTAAATGAACTGGCATCATGACCCTTCTGATGAACAAAAGGCAACCAAGGAGGCAGGGTGGCCTAGAGGTTAAGGCCCTGGGCTCTGAAGTTAGCCTGCTGATTTCTGTCCTAGCTTTGTGGCTCACTAGTGACATGACCACGGGCAAGGTTATGTGGCCTCTTTAACTTCGGCGTATGCACTTGCGTAACGGGGAAAAAAAATCCTCTGGGGATTACACTATAGGGTCTGACCACGGTAAGATGCTATGTTACGAAGATGGTGAGACACAGCAGTGCCTGTTTAATGAGGTTGTTGTGAGGATTAAGTGAGCTAATACATGCAGTATTCAGAGCAGAATGCTTGGCACAGAGTAAGCCCTGAGTAAGTGTGAAATACCCTTCTCTGGTTGGTTTCTGTATTTACCTGTCATATGTCCCAGACGACACTGTAAGTTCCAAGACATGAGCTGGGCTTTCTCATAGCATCATGATTCTGTTTGTATAATGCTTTCCACAGTTTTTCATGCTTTGTACATTTCACGTTCAAAATAGCACCTCTGTAATCAGAAGAGTAGGTATAATGATCTTGATTTCACTAAGGAGTCACAGAAAGTTTCCCTATAATAGTATTTTCCTCACGGCTGTGGACATTGCAGAGGAGCTGGCTGGGAGGATTTTGTCACTCTACACATACCCGCTAGAGATTCGGAGTCACTGCCACACGAAGCCACTCTTAGCAGTGGGGTGGGGAGAGGAAAGGAGAGCGATCGTGTCCCACAGGTGAAGTCCACCTTGTTGAGTGGCGTTTCACAGTTGTGTAAAATAAGCAACAATAAACCTTTGCTGTCCACGCTCACGGCCCCTCCAAAACAGCGAAGGCCACCGCGACAGGTTTTGCCACATCCTAGCTGTTCCCTTCAGCTCTTTGTCACCACCGAGACTCCCTGGTGCTGTACACACAGTGACTTTCAGATGCATTAGCGCTTTGAGTACAAGCACGGGGAGGGCTGGAGTGGGAGCCTCTGTACTTTATCCAGCCGTGTGTTTCTCTGCTTAAAAGTCCCCAAAGTGGGCAACAGCTCGGGGCAGAGTCGACATGAAGTCATGCACATGGTTCCAGGCCACTCTCAGGGGACATTCGCAGGTGGTAGTAGGGCCATTGCCGCGAACGTAGACACAGAGCCCGGCTCCTTGGCTACTCCAGAAAAGAAAGTGACTGGAAGCAGAAAGAAGTCACTTGAAGGCATTTGAGGAAGGAGAGCCTGGCTTAGGAAGACATCATAGGTGTGAAGGAGAAGCACTGAAGCCTGAGGGAAAATCGTGTCCATTTCCTCCAGGAATTCTCTGGAGCACCAGTTTGAGAAACACTGATCTAGGGTTGTGAGGGGGAAGCTGGAGTGAATGGGGAAGAGACCGTAGAAAAGTTTTTAGGTTGCGAATAATCATCATCAGGTGATTGAATGAATAGGCGTGGTTTATGGACAAGATAGAGTTAGAACTCTCAGGCTACTCAGTGTAGACTTTTTTTTTCAAAATCTGAACATAATGGCTTTTTGTAGCCAAATAGAGAAAGATTTCTTCATAGCATAGCTGTTATCTCCAAAGACTATGCCCATTAACTGGGTGGAATACATATACCCCCCAAGGATGTAAGCTCCTTGGAAGCAAGGCCTCGTTCACTGTGTAGCCCAGCACCGAGCATGGTTCCTGATGCCTGGTTAGTGATTGTCATATACATGATGAAAAGAAATGAATAAGTGAAAGTGCTTTAGAGCAAGCTGGAAGCTTACCCAAAATATATATTAAAATACATATTAATATACAGAATAGAAGACATATTTCACTGTAACAGATTCTACAGTGCCGTCCACTTGTTTTTCCTCAATCTGGCATTTTTGCATTGTTTTCTGTTTCCGTTCCAATGAAGGGAGGCTGTGTTGATATGCCTAACATATGTTAATATGTTAGAAATTAAAAGACCTAGTTCTAGTCCAAATTCTAGTCCACCTAGATCCCATCCACCACCTGATTTGGGGAAAGGCTGTTAAACTGAACATTGGTTTCCTGGTCTATTAAAGGAGGATTATAGGACCTGGTCAGAGTACCTCATATCTCAAGTACTAGTGGTGGTCAAATGAAATAATACATGTAACACAACCTTGGAAACTATAAACATCCTTTTGCAAATACATAACTATTATAACAGTCTAGGTATGGTGTTTTTAAAGTTTAATTTACTATATAATCTGGCAATACTTTGAAGAAATCAGTAATCGTTTGTAATAAGAACACGAGCTCACCACTCTTCCGCAGTGAGTGAGCGAGAGTGGGAGCCTTGATTACCAAGTACCCGAGACTCTGTGAGGCCGCGTTGCTGATGAATGAAGTGTTCTTGAGAACTTGGTGTCATTAAATGGCTTGGTACTTAGGTTCACACTGATCTTAAATGCCACGGGCACTTGGGGGTAATTGTCAGGGTTTCTTAGGCTGAGGAAAGTTTTCTTCCAAAATTAGTATTTTGTAATTTTCTAAACCAGACATTTAAGTATCAGATCACTATTAGCATCAAGAGATAGCGTTTTGAAAGGGGGCAGAGCAGGGAAGGGACAACCTTTCCTTTATGTGCAAACTTTTCTTTAATGTGCAAATCCATATAATACATGGAGGTGGAGAGATGGATGGATGGATAAACTACCTCTGCGATATGGATATATACGATACAGGACTGTATGTATTAGGTTTGGGGTTTTTTTCATGTTTGGTCTCTATTTTTATACAGACTTTTTTTGTTGAGGTATATTTCACATGCAACATTATATTAGTTTTATGTGTACAATATATGAGTTGATAGTTACCAAATTATCACCATAATAAGTTTAGCTAAAATCCATCACCATGTATAGCTACAGAATTTGTGTTTTCATGTGATGAGAACTTTAAGATCTACCCTTCTAGCTGCTTTCTAATATACAAGAGAGTATTATTAACTCTAGTCGCCATGCTGTACATTACATCCCCAGGACCTACGTATCTTATAACTAGAAGTTTGTGCCTTTTGACTCCTTCATGTATTTTGCCCACCCCGCCCCCAGCTTCTGGCAACCACCAATCTGTTCTATCTGTGAGCTTGGGTTTGTTTTGTTTTTAGATTCCACATAAAAGTGAGGTCATAGAACTATATTGATTTTAATAGGATATTTTTTAAAGCACTTTCTCTTCCTTTTTATAAACATTAATAAGGTAATTACAACTACCATTTTTGAATACCTACTGTACATATATTAAATAACCTCTTTGTATGTTACATATATTTGCATACATTAACTTATTTATTCCCTGTAAATGCCCTATGAAGTAAAACTGTTATTATCCTCATTTTAAAAATAAGAAAACTGAAGGCTTCCCTGGTGGCGCAGTGGTTGAGAGTCCGCCTGCCGATGCAGGGGACACGGGTTCGTGCCCCGGTGCGGGAAGATCCCACGTGCCGCGGAGCGGCTGGGCCCGTGAGCCATGGCCGCTGAGCCTGCGCGTCCGAAGCCTGTGCTCCGCAACGGGAGAAGCCACAAGAGGCCCGCGTACCGCAAAAAAGAAAAAAATAAGAAAACTGAGAAATAAAAGGCCGAGTAACTTGTTCAAGATTAAGAGCGAAGAAGGGGCAGAGCACATTTTAAAGCCAGGTAGTTGGCCCTTGAACTTACCTACTGAACCATGACACTCGCTGCCACTATGTTTTTATGAGGACATCTAGTTTGCTAAGGAACCATAACTTCACTTAGATTTTCTTATCCTGTTTCTGTTCCCGACAGTTAACACTTTTCATAGGCTCAAGTATCAGGCTGCCCTAGAGCCTGCCTTGATGGCAGCTCAGAAGAATCCACAGGTTCGTAAGCATCTCCTCATGGCTCGCCAAGCTCTGGGAGTTCTCCAGTCCTCCCTGTCTCTTTCCATAGAAGCTGCGACATGGGAACCTTGGTTTCAGCAGTCTTTTGTTGCTGAGGGAGCCCTGGGTCTCTGGAAATCCTATCTTCTGTGCTGACTTGAGTAAACTAGAAAATCAAAAGCTGTTCTTTAACATTTCCATCAGAATTAGCCTCAACGCATAGTTTGAAAGCTGGGGGAGGGTTCATATACTCCTGAGATATAACCATCGGACCATTCTGAATGATCACTTTTGAACTCATAGTATCCATTGGTAAAATCATGTCGGAACACCTAAAACAAACACTTAACATGGTAGTTAAGGGGAGGATGATGATAAATGGGGCCAGCTCACTCTCAGTTCAGTAAAACCAGCCTGGGCCTTCTGTCAGCATGCCCCGCACTCCTGCATAAAATATTATTCATCCAAGGGAAGTGAGGATCATGTTTTCAGTCCTGATTGTGCTTTTACAGTTTCATATTCATGGGGCTGCTCCACAGAAATACGGTTATTCCTTTTCTGGTGAGGCACGTATTACTCCTAAGACACATATTCCCAGGACTGTGTCCTCATTTACATTTCTTGCCTGACCCAGACTTGGCTCTATTTACATAACACGATTGAAAAATTGTTATTCGAAGGGTTAATTTGGTTCCCTTCTGTTGGGGTTACTGCTCTGCATATTCTCTCCAGTATAACACAATAATAAAGAGACCTTTCACAATTCACTTATAGATTGAGGAACAGTGACTTCTTATGGCGTTATGAAAATTAATAGGAAGATGAATGCACAATGCTTATTGAAGGGCCTGAAATATATCATAAATGTTCAATTAATATCACTAACATTACATATTTCTGCTTATATTGATCACATTAACTGGGTATCATTTGATGAAAGCTATATAATTTAATTTTTTTATTTTTTATTGAAGTATAGTTGATTTACAATGTTTCAGGTGTATATATATGCACCTATATAGATAGATATGTATATATATTCTTTTTCAGATTCTTTTCCATTATAGGTTATTACAAGATATTGAATATAGGTTCCTGTGCTATACAGCAGGTTCTCGTTGTTTGTCCATTTCATATATAGTAGTTAATTCCAAATTCCAAATTTATCCCTCCTCCCCATTCCCCTTTGGTAACCGTAAGTTTTTTTCCTGTCTGTGAGTCTATTTCTGCTTTGTAAATAAGTTCATTTGTATCATTTTTTTAGATTCCACATATAAGTGATATAATATTTGTCTTCGATTTATTTCACTTTGTATGTTAATCTCTAGGTCCCTCCACCTCACTACAAATAACTCAATGTCGTTTCTTTTTATGGCTAAGTAATATTCCATTGTATATATACCACATCTTCTTTATCCATTCATCTGTCGATGGACATTTAGGTTGCTTCCATATCTTGGCTGTTGTAAATAGTGCTGCTGTGAACATTGGGGTGCATGTATCTTTTCAAACCATGGTTTCCTCCAGATATATGCCCAGGAGTGGGATTGCTGGATCATATGGTAACCCTACTTTCAGTTTTTTAAGGAAGCTCCATGCTGTTCTCCACAGTGACTGCACCAATTTATATTCCCACCAACAGTGTAGGAGGCACCCTCTCCAGTATTTATTATTTGTAGACCTTTTGATAATGGCCATTCTGACCGGTGTGAGGTAATACCTCATTGTGGTTTTGATTTGCATGTCTCTAATAATTAGCAATGTTGAGCATCTTTTCATGTGCCTGTTGGCCATCTGTATGTCTTCTTTGGAGAAATGTCTGTTTAGGTCTTCTGCCCATTTTTTGATTGGGTTGTTTGTTTTTTTGATATTGAGTTGTATGAGCTGTTTGTTTATTTTGGAAATTAATCCCTTGTCGGTTGCACCATTTGCAAATGTTTCCTGCATTCCATAGGTTGTCTTTCCTTTTGTTTATGGTTTCCTTTGCTGCACAAAAGCTTTTAAGTTTAATTAGGTCCCGTTTGTTTATTTTTGTTTTTGTTTCCATTACTCTAGGAGACAGATCCAAAAAAGATATTGCTGCAATTTATGTCAATTCCTCTAGGAGTTTTATAGTATCCAGTCTTATGTTTAGGGCTTTAATCTATTTTGAGTTTATTTTTGTATATGGTGTTAGAGAATGTTCTAATTTCATTCTTTTACATGTAGCTCTTCAGTTTTCCCAGCGCCACTTTTTGAAGAGACTGTCTTTTCTTCATTGTATATTCTTGCCTTCTTTGTCATAGACTAATTGACCATATGCGTATGGGCTTATTTCTGGGCTTTCTGTCCTGTTCTGTTGATCTATGTGTCTGTTTTTGTGCCAGTACCATACTGTTTTGATTACTGTAGCTTCATAGTGTAGTCTGAATCTGGACTATACTATAGTATAGTCTGACTATACTATAGTATAATCAGGGAGCATGATTCCTCCAGCTCTGTTTTCTTTCTCAATTGTTTTGTGTTTCTGTAAAAATTTAAAATTTTTTTATTCCAGTTCTGTAAGAAATGCCATTGGTAATTTGACAGGGATTGCATTGAATCTGTAGGTTGCCTTGGGGAGTATGGTCATTTTAACAATATTAATTCTTCCAATCCAAGAACATGGTATATCTTTCCATCTGTTTATGTGGTCTTCAATTTCTTTCATCTGTGTCTTAGTTTTTGGAGTACAGGTCTTTTGCCCCCTTAGGTAGGTTTATTCCTAGGTATTTTATTCTTTTCGATGAGATGGCAAATGGGATTATTTCCTTAATTTCTCTTTCTGATGTTTCATTGTTAGTGTATAGAAATGCAACAGATTTCTCTAGATTAATTTTGTATCCTGCAACTTTACCAAATTCATTGATGAGCTCCAGTAGTTTTCTGGTGGTATCTTTAGGATTTTCTATGCATAGTATCATGTCATCTGCAAACATTGACAGTTTTACGTCTTCCTTTCCAATCTGGATTCCTTTTATTTGTTTTTCTCCTCTGATTGCTGTGGCTAGGACTTGCAAAACTATGTTGAATAAAAGTGATAAGAGTGGGCATCCTTGTCTCGTTCCTGATTGTAGAAGAAATGCTTTTAGCTTTTCACTGTTCAATATGATATAAGCTGTGGGTTTGTCACATATGGCCTTTATTATGTTGAGGTTGGTACCCTCTTTGCCCATTTTCTGGAGAGTTTTTATCATAAATGGATGTTGAATTTTATCAAAACCATTTTTCTCCATCTATTGAGATGATCATATGGTTTTTATTCTTCATTATGTTAATGTGATGTATCACATTGATTGATTTGCAGATGTTGAAAAATCCTTCCATCCCTGGGATAAATTCCACTTGATCATGATGCATGATCCTTTTAATGTATTGTTGGATTAGTTTGCTATTATTTTGTTGAGGATTTTTGCATCTGTGTTCATCAGTGATATCATTTGATGCAATCTATGTAATTGAAAATTTTTGACTTTTTAACTTGATTCTCTCAAAGTATTCTTCTAATCAGACTCTCCACTGAAGTAACTGTTATTTATTCAAGCACTAAAAAATTATGTACTGGGCTTCCCTGGTGGCGCAGTGGTTGAGAGTCCTCCTGCCGATGCAGGGACACGGGTTCGTGCCGTGGTCCGGGAAGATCCCACATGCCACGGAGTGGCTGGGCCCGTGAGCCACGGCGGCTGAGGCTGCGCGTCCAGAGCCTGTGCTCCGCAACGGGAGAGGCCACAACAGTGAGAGGCCCGCGTACCACAAAAAAAAAAAAAAATTATGTACTGACTGTTAGGCACTGTTCTAGATATGAGGGATACTGTGTTAACCAACCAACTGGTTAACCAACAGCCTCCTGTCCGGGAGAAGCTTAAACTCTAGCAGGGAGATAGACAATAAAATAATAGAGATACATATTAATTCATATAGAGATAAGAGCCAATAAGAAAAGTAAGACAGAATCAGGAGCTAGAGTAATGAGTGGGGAGGGCTGGAGGTGCTATTTTTAGCTAAAATGTTTACCATAGTCGTCTGTGACAAGGTAACATCTGAGATGCTGTGATCAAAATTAGAAGTGATTCAACAGTGAGAGGTCTGCATACCGCAAAAAAAAAAAAATTAGAAGTGATTTATAAACTTCTTACAGTGTCATCTGTTGAACTATTTATTCTTTGGTTCATTTGAAACTTCTTGCAGAACTATTTCTCTAAATATGGAACATGTCATGATAGCTAAGTTTAATGAGCATGGTTTGAAACCAGAGGAAGGAATATTTTATGGAGGTGCTGAGTTGCAGGGGGAGAGCCAAGGGCAACTTGAAGATTCCAGAAGATCAAGTGATTGATGGTTAAAGAAGTTCAGGGGGAAATGAGTGGCCCCAGAGGACAGGTGGAGAGATAAGCGTAGGATAGCAGGAGAAAACTTATATATCCCAGCTTACCACTTCCTGCGGTAAAGATAACTAACGATACAGTGAAGTCAGCACTTTTCCCTTCTCTCTGTAAAGGACATTATCCACCTGAGTCAAGTGAAGTTCATTTTTTCAGTCTTGACTCTGTTTTAGGGTATTATGTTCATACAGTTTTTACAAGAAACGTGCCCATTCCTTTTCCTATGACTCACATATTACTCAAAAGTCACTGGCTTCCAGTAACTTCGGAACTCCAAAATCTCTGGAGGCTCTTTCTCCAATTGTGTATTGAATCTAACAAAACCGCATCTCCTGTCATCCTCCTGGCCCTGCAGGGAGGGCCGTTTCCAAACTGGGCGTGCTCGGTTCAGGTCTCGGGTACTGTGATAATTAAAAGAGGTGCAAAGGGGAATGGAGCACCTTCTCTGGAGTTGAACTGCTACCAAGTCCAATGTTCCTGGCAAGAGCCCCGCCATGTGTGTTCTGTACCCTTGGGAGGATCCAGTTGTTCTCAGGTGGGCCTCGTTGATGGCTTTCAACCCCGGAGCTGCGAAGTCTTCTATCTAGTGAGGCCATGCCGAGGCACTGGAGCAAACTGCAGAGCAGTTGCCCAGCTAAAGGTCATAGCTTTGGCTCAACCGCAATTAGTCATTGCCACATGGAAATGAAGGGCTGGTTTTGCCAAAGCATTTGATTTTTTTTTTTTTGATTTTTTTTTTTTGATTTTTTAAGAAGAGGCAGATATCTGACTTTTTATGAGAAATATCCTTATTTTTGAAGTTGGCAATAATTAGAATTTTTTTTTTAATGTTAGGGCCTTAATGAGGTTTTTAATGAAGGAAAATGTGGAACCCACTAACAAGCAGTGTGACTTTGGACAAGTCATTAATCCCATAAGGGTTTCTTATGGGGGAAATTGGGTCCCGTTGTCTGTGAGGCTCCTTCGAGGTCTAAGATTCAGTGTTTGCCAGTTGGAGATCACAATCAAATAGCTATGACATGACAAGGTCAGGAGGTAATGGGACTGTGCCCACCTTGCCTATACAGGCCCCCTTTATTGCAGGAACAAAGCATCCAACACGCCTACCTTTCTGGGCCACTAGAAATATAGGGAATAGATGCTTTCAACATTTAACAGACATTGAGGGCTTTCTCTGTGCCAAGCCCTGTGCCAGGCACCATCCTTTCAGCTTCCTTATGTGGATAAAGAGATTTTTATTCTTTCCAACTCTGAAATGCAGGGCACTCAGCCCAATGCTGGGCTCAGAATAAGGGCTCAGTAATTGTTACCATCCCTCTCCTGCTTCACTGAGGCTGTCCCCATGGAGGATACTTCCAGAACTCACTCTGCTTGACTTTTCCCTTCAGCTAGGATATGCTCATCTTCCTTTAGCAATTGTAATCGCCCTCAAAAGACAGTTCAAGCCTGTCCTCTTTCATTCCTGCCCACGATCTCTGAACTCTGGTTGTTCTCATTCTCTTACAAGTATTTATTGAGCATCTGCTATATTCCTGATCTTGTTCTATCAGTGAACAAGACAGACAAGGCCCTGCTTTCACAAACTAAAATTCTGTGGGGGTTGGGTGGGAAGGAAGAAACAAACTGTGAACTAATAAATGAATACTTTATCAAATAGTGCTACATAGAAAATAATGGTATCATGGTAGTTATATTAGGGCTACTGTAGACTGAGGGCCAGGAAAGGCCCATCTGGGGAAAGGCTATTTATTCATTGGCCTCATTGATAAGAAGGAACCAGCAGCCCTGGAAGATCTAGGGGAAAGGAGCATTCTAGGTAGAGAAAACAGCCAGTGCTAAGGTCCTGGGGCAGGAACAAAATTAGCATTTGGAAGGATGTAAAAGAAGCCTGTGGGACTTCCCTGGTGAGACAGTGGTTAAGAATCTGCCTGCCAATGCAGGGGATATGGGTTCGAGCCCTGGTCCGGGAAGATCCCACATGCCATGGAGCAACTAAGCCCGTGTACCACAACTACTGAGCCTGCGCTCTAGAGCCCGCGAGCCACAGTTACTGAGCCCGCGGCGCTACAACTACTGAAGCCCGCGTGCCTGGAGCCCGTGCTCCACAACAAGAGAAGCCACCACAATGAGAAGCCCGCGCATACGGCAACGAAGAGTAGCCCCCGCTCGCTGCAACTAGAGAAAAGTCCACGCACAGCAACAAAGACACAACACAGCCAAATAAAAAAAAGAAGAAACCTGTGCAGCGTCAGCATAAATTCGGGGTGGGTGGGGTGAGAGTGTAGAGATAATAAGTGATCTCAGAGAATTTGTTTACATATAGATTGTTTTAAAATTATTTTATGCAAATAAGCTTTCTTTTCCCTCAATTAGAGTCTAATTTCCTTAAAGGGAAGAGGACTAAATCTATCTTTTTTTTGGTCCTCTGTAGTACCCAGTTCCTCAGTTAATATTGTTAATTATTATTAATAATAATAATAATAATAATCAGTTAATTGACTGAATATGAAGAACTTATCCTTTAGTGTGGCAAAGGGGAGTTACAGTTCAGTGTGGTTTGATTTAGAAATATTCACTATGGGGTACATCTCATAGCCTAGGAGGTGTGCAGGGGGGACATTCTTGTCCAGGTGCTGTTTCAGCAGTACCCAAATGAGTACATATGATCTTCCCTTTCTTCCTAGTTTATCCATGTGCTGTTTTGACTGCATGTGTCTTTGGAGCCAGTGGCCAGCAGACCTCCATCTGGTTTAGGAGATAAAGAAGCAGGGACCTTAACACAAGTCTTTGTAGTTGAACAGCTACCACCCCAAGATGGCCTTTCTCCCCCGAGTCTGGCACTTTGGGGAAAGGAGGAGGTCTTTGGCCTTCTCTGATAACTGACTGCTGCTTCCCCCCGCCACCCCCTCGTGCCCTGCTGCCTGGGAGAGATGAAAGATGGTCGGAATGTGGGCTGGAGTCATCAAGTGTTCTCACCCCTTAGAACACAACACATGACACACGCCGTTCCTTTCTGCCCAGCAGCGGGCCATCATGTGACTTGTGCCACTTGACCTTTTCAGTTCCAGACTTGAGGAAAAGGACAGTGCAGATAGGATGATGTGTGAAGATATTTAGTATTTAGTTCTCCCCCTTGTTGAATTTCTGGGGAAAATGTACTTTCAGTAAAAAGGAAATAGCTTTCATGGTTCTATCGTTTCTACATATTTTAGACATTGGGAGTTGCTTGTGTTAGAATCTGGGGCTCATCTTGATAGCTGTCCGATTGCAGGTCTGTTTGGGGAAGGCATCAGGGCTGCTGAGTCCAGACTTGCTTCTTAATAAGTCATGATGACCTATTAAATTGTTTCGGCTCCTAAGGGTAAGCTGGGATGAAGTGAGAGAGTAGCAATGACATATATACACTACCAAATGTAAAATCAATAGCTAGTGGGAAGCAGCTGCATAGCACAGGGAGATCAGCTCCGTGCTTTGTGACCCCCTAGAGGGGTGGGATAGGGAGGGTGGGAGGGAGACGCAAGAGTGAGGGGATATGGGGATATATGTATACGTATAGCTGATTCACTTTGTTATACAGCAGAAACTAACACTCCATTGTAAAGCAATTATACTCCAATAAAGATGTTAAAAAAAAAATTGTTACGGCTCCTGAATTTATGTTGATAAGTGCATTTTTAGTTCCTCCTATTAAACTTTTATTTTCTCTTTTCCTTAATCTGTGCAAATCATGCATAATTTTTTTTCTAAGGAATAATTTTCTGGATTAATAGTTAGTGTTTTCCATTTATAAAAGACAACCAGGGACGTCCCTGCTGGTCCAGCAGTTAAGACTCCATGCATCCAGTGCAGGGGACATGGGTTCGATCCCTGGTCAGGGAACTAAGATCGCAAATGCTGTGCAGTGCGTCCAAAAAAAGAAAAAAGACAACCAGCTTTTGTCAAAGAATTATCCACATTTACTATATCTCACATAATGTGTGTGTGTGTGTGTGTGTGTGTGTGTGTGTGTGTATTTGTAACAAAAGCAGTATCTGGAACAAGGATCTTAATTTCTTCATTTCACTTGTGGATGAAAATCTGTCAGCCATAAGTCAGAATGAGAGCATTGCAATTAGAGCTGAAGAACCATTAGAAGATTCCTGGAAACCTAGGTCATTTTATATGCACACGCGTGTGCACACGCACATTTTAACTCTATGCCATAAGATATTTAAAGAAACTGCGTACACTGATTTCTGATAAAACAATTTAGAAAACTATATGCGTGGTTGATTTTTGCACCTAAGTCCAATTCCTCTCTTTCTCACCTTTGGTTTCTTCCTTTCTGATGGTTTAAATAGAGAGAAATTTTAAACGGTTGGTATATTTCTGCAGGTGTTTTTCCTTTACTCACAAGCATTGAACAGAGTATGTTATTCCAGCCTTCTGGTTCACCTTCGGAAATGTGAATGCGTGTCACATTTTCTGGACATCCACCTCGAGTAATGTGTCAGTGTTGAGAATGCACAACTGTAAGTTGATCATCTCTAAAGGTGTTGTTCTTAAGCCAGTCGGACCCCCAGATTTCATCACGCTTTCAGACTCCCAAGCCCTGATCGTGCACAACCATAGAAACAGTTTCATCTGAGAATATGTACATTCAGTGGAGCCCCTTGGAGCTGGGGGGAGTGACCATTTCACAGTCTGTTCTGAAGTTTGCATGCTTCGTCTTTATATATTCAAGAGCCTATGAAATAATGCATAGCTATCTTGCCATTCTGTTTCTTCAGGCTACACTGAACACAGCTTTGGTAGTCCAGAAATAACCTGGCTTTCTTCGTGCAATGCAGGCTCATAAAAACCAGTGTTCCCTCTTCATTAGTGGAGGTACCTTTTGTAATCTGTTAGCAGTAAAGTGTGCAGGTATTGAGATCACACATATATGAAGTGCTGAAGACAACATAGGTTACCACATGTCGTTTCTTCTCTTGTATCTTTGTGTGCCTATGGCCTCATTTGCATACAGAGCCATGTGCAAAAGGAAGGAAGAAGAGAGAAGCTCTGCTGAGTCCATCCATTGCATTTCTCCTGGAATACAAGATTTTAAGGGAGTGTGGTAGTGGGGCTTGGGGAGTAGGGAAATGTTTGGGTAAGAGTAGGAAGCTGTGAAAGTGGAGGATTAGCCCCTGAAGGAAAAAGTGTCCCAGACATCCAGTGCAAGAGGAATTTGTGGCTACTTTCTGTTGGGGATAAACCAAGCCTCCTGAGGGTTTGATGAATTGGTCATTTTCACCTTAGAATCGGTTTTCGTAACAGTAACCTGTGAGATATCTGTTGTGTGTTCCCGCCTGGATGACACGTCACTGGATTTTGGACGGTGAGGGCTTGGGGCCCTGGGAATGGAGAGGTAGGGGAGGGGCGTGTCTCCTTCTTGACCACTGGGCTTCTCTTCTCCACCCTCCCCTATGGTTCCCACAGGAGCCGTCCCAAACCAGTCTCCTTCCAAAGTCAAGGGGCTCCTGTCCCATCTGAATCCCTAAACTTTTCTTTTATCCTTCATCTTGAGTGTTTTGCTGCTGATAAAGGAGAGTAGAATATGCCCTGATGAAGATATGAAAAATACTGAATATGGCCAATCCGGATTCCTCTGCTCTTAAAAGCTCCCTTGTAGATTAGATCATTTGCCCTCTTAGAAGCTCAATGAGCTGCTTTTTCCATGTGTTCCTGTGAATGGTGCCCGTGTCCTGGTCTCAACTGGAAAGAAGGGGGAAAACAAGGAGAAGAGAGAACACACTTTGTTACTACAAGTTTTCAAGAGTCACATCAGTGATGTCAATACTGGCATCATTTTGTTTTCCTTTCAAAACACATTTTGTTTTGTCTGAATATTGGACAGAGAAAATTACATAGGATCTAGGTCCTAATGCTCAATATTTTGTGTGTGACACACAAAGAGAGGATAGAGAGTATATTAATACTTCAAATTATTGAGTGAAAAGACAGTGATGTTTTCTGTCACATAAAGCTAGTGGGTGAATGCATCCTACTGGGGTCTTGTGGGGTTTCTGCCATTTTCAGCCTCAAAGACCAGACAGCATTCTAAGTATTCAGGACACTCCACTGCCTTTCAAAAAGGTGTCATAGGGATGCAACCTCCAACCCCCTGGAGGTAGATCAGGGGTTAGCGAGCGTTCTCTGAAAGGAGGCAGAAAGTATGTGTTTTAGGTTTTGTTGGCCATACAGCCTCCCACAAGTTCCAACAGAACTTTATTTGTGAACACGGAAATTTGCATTGCCTCTTATTTCCACGTGTCACAGAACAGTGTTATTCTTCTAATTTACTTCCGCCATGTAAAAATGTAAAAGCCAGTTATAGTTCACGGGCAGCAAGAAACAGGGTCAGGGCTTCCCTGGTGGCGCAGTGGTTGAGAGTCCGCCTGCCGATGGAGGGGACATGGGTTCGTGCCCCGGTCCGGCAAGATCCCACATGCCGCGGAGCGGCTGCGCCCGTGAGCTATGGCCGCTGAGCCTGCGCGTCTGGAGCCTGTGCTCCGCAACGGGAGAGGCCACAACAGTGAGAGGCCTGCGTACCACGAAAAAAAAAAAAAAAAAGAAACAGGGTCAGTTTGGGCCCTCAGATCATAGTTCAGAGACCCCCTGACCTAGATACTAGCGACATCTCCGGACAAACCGACCTTCCCAATGAAAAAGCCGGGATGTGGGAGGCCCACGTCTAGAATGGACAGGATGAGGGAGGGGCAGCTCTCCAGACATTTAACTTTTGGGTCTTGAAAGGATTTGTGAAGCAGTGGGATTTCAGGAATGATTTCAGCACAGGCACAAAACCCCTCTTCCTCTTCTTTGGAATGGTTTCTGACCTTGGGGATTATCCCCAAAATCCACTAGCTCTGCGGATGCTACCGACCTCTCCCCAGTTCTTCTCTGCCTCCTCTCACCTTCCTGAAATGTCCGTTGGGAGCACACAGAGGAACCCCTGATTGGGGGCTTGGTGACATAAGACCCAGATAGCACAGAGCACTCACAGCCTGTAGGCAGGGTCGGAGAAGTGAGCGGAGGATCTCACACGTCGGATGAGCAGCTGGAAGGGAGGTGCGGCAAGAAGCAGCCCCGCCCCCAGCCCTCCGCCGGCCCCGCCCCCATCCTCCGCACGCTCACAGACAAAACTTCCCCGGCCAGTCCCAGCTGAGTGACTCGCGATTCAGAGTGGCTTGACATGAGTGGACCCTGGATCCTTGGTTCCTAGAGGGGAGCCTGGATTGATGTAAAAGGCCGTAACTTCTAAGATGCTCTGTACTTCACAGATCCATGTAGAAAAGTATCACCAGACTTTGCTTTAAGCCAGGGGCTCTTCCTTACACAGCCTGATGCAAGTTTCTGCCCCTTCGTCTGAGCCTCCAAATGACAGATACCTGAAGGATGCGGGTAACATTATTCTTCATGAGCAGTATCAGTGTCCCTTAAAAAATCACAAGTTGAATCCCATTTTGGACATTAAATCACTCGGTAAAAACCTACGTCTTGGTGCTTGTTGCCGGAATCCATTATGAATTCTAGGCACAGCGATAGCATCGATTCACAGTGTACCCTCGTGGAACCCCTTGGCCTTCCATTTCTTTATCTTTCAAACGATGCGTTTTGAGTAAATGAGCTCCAAGTTTGTGTGATTAACTCTACTCTTTATCTTTTGTGAGAAAAATATTTTTAACGATTGGGTTTCCTTGAGGTAGTATGCAGTTGATTTCAGAAAAAGAGATAAAAAAAAAAAAGAAAATGATAGAAAATGTGACCATCATATCTCATTATGGAACATTTAGTTTTTTCCATAGACCCACCAGCCTCCCAGTTCAGGCTCCACCAGCCTCCCACGTCGGCCCATGCTCACTGTTCGGGGAAGTTACCTTCTGTCTTTGCTTCTCCTTTTGCAGCTACGGTACCTGTGAGATGACCATTGATCACAGGGGAAACAAAATGTCCTGGCCAGGGGGTGGGTTGAAAGAGACCATGATGGGAATTATGACTCTTCTTATTTAGTGTAATTATAGAGTGTTCTTCTCTGAAGAGCTCCACGGAAAGGTTGAATCCGTTGGGATTCTTTATCCCTAGGGGTGAGAAGACCGGAGCGGTGGGGGGGGGGGGGGGGGGGAATAACTCAGTAACAGTTTTGAGTATTTGGAAGATGATAACCAACTGTTCTGTCTTCTCACTGGAGACAGGAGATGAAGAAATTGGCAGAAGGGATCTCACTCAATTAGATGCAAGGAAGAATGCCTTGCTAGTGAGCGTGATTATGCCCCGAAGCGAGTTCCTTAGGGGAGGTCTGGATAGACAGGAGTTTTGACACCTGTCTGGAGGCGGAAGTCTTCCTGTCTGATTTCCGTTGTGAACGTGAGGGGTGGCCTGTAGGATCCCAGGGGCAGATCCACAGACCTGCACTCCCAGGCCCCCAGCATTCTGATAAACCAGGCGTATTAACACAGACATCAAGGGTGTGTTAACACAGACATCAAGGGAGGCTTCGAAGAGGAGAGAAACACAGCCAATGTATTTGGAAGGAAACCTGCAGCTCCAGAGGAAAGAGCAGGGCTTGGGGATGCAGCCTAGAGTTTGATAGAAGAATAGTTTGTCCTCAGTCGGGCAACACCTGGCCTGGGGAGGGTGAGGGACCTTTCCCCTTCCTGGCCCTGTCTCCCACCCACCTCGGGTCTACAGCAGGAGGATCAGACCCGCGATGTTCCAGGGCTGACTGTGGCTCTGCTTCCCTGTGTGTCAGTCCAGAAAGAGGCACAGAGCAAGCGAGGGTTTTCCTGGTTTTCTCTGCCAAGGCGTCGTTGCTAGCACGCATCAGGTGCTCACCTCCCATGGGATGACTGCACAAGTGATTGGATGTGGGAAGGGGGGACGACAGAGGTGTGCAGTCGGCAGGCTCCTCCAGGCATTTCAGAGCAGCAGTGCCTGACCCCTGACCCTCCCAAGGGGGTCATGCCCCTCTTGGGGGCCCTGAGCCCTTCTGGGATGACACACTCCCTTGGGAATCGCTAGCGCTATGGTCAGAAGCACAGGCTTTAGAACAGGGGCCCACCTCGACATGCCTCTGGGCAGCCAGGCCCCTAAAGTCAAGCAGTGAAGCAGACCGTGGTCAGACTGCAGGGAGTCCTGCGGGCAGAGGCGGGAAGCCATCACTCGACATGTAGAGACACGGCCCAACAGAAACGTGCGCCCAGACTTGCCAGATCCTTGCATTACTTATTTTTCTAAACAGGAACTCTACTTTTTGATATGAAACATCTCAATTTTTAAGTGTTGACAACTGAAAATATTTTTAAAAACACACTGAGGGCCAAGAAAACATGCATTTGCTATTTGCTGCCAGTGTGTGACCTTCCCTTTAGAATCCTATAGAATTAGATGCAAATCCTGGCTACTTGCTAGCTGGCGTCCTTGGCAAGTTCCTTAACCTCTCTGAACTCTAGTGTCTCGCTCACAATTGTAGAGAGAGAGTGCTTTGCAGTGCAGTGATCTGTAAGAAATTAACATAGTGCCTTGCCTGCAGAGTCCTTAATTACTATTAAATGATAATGACAGTGATGGCCATGATTATATTATTATTAGATTAAACCATATGAAATTGCTGGTATGTACATGGATGCGACCTACAAAACTGGCAATTCCATGCGGTTATTAATTTTATAGAGTATAATTCAATTATACTGATAATTATATTATCAAGATAAAAATCCTACCCTGTATACATTATTATTTTATCATTATTATTAATATTAAGCTTACACACCCACTCCCTAAACACATACCAATGATCCCCCTTTTTTACTCTTGTTTTTCCACAGTACCTGTCCTGCTGACCAAACTCAATAGCTTGTTTATTATGTTTATGACTTAGAGTCTGTCTGCCCGCCCCCTGCTGGTATATAAGCTTTATTAAGGCAGGGATTTTTTTCTGTTTTGCTCATTGTTTTTCTCTGCCCACACCACCCCAGCACCTAGAGGAGTGTCTGACACGTAGTAGGCTCTCTATAAACAGGCAGGGAATGAATAGACTTACACCCTGGCCTTCGCAAAATTGAATTCAGTCCACCATGGAGGCTTTTTCCTTCAAGTCTGACTGGTTTGAGGGACGCATTGATGAGAACAATTCTAAGTAAAACATAAATGCAAGTTCTTAGGATGATGGTTTTTTGGGGCTTTGACTCTTGAGCTCAAGGGTAAGACTAGTAAAATGTTGCCCAAGTATTACGTGCCCCAAATCTGAAAATTCATTTATTTAAAAAAAAAAAAAAACCTAAATTGAAAACACTTGACCAGAAGCATTCAATGAGTATTTTTTTCATTTTCATTTTCTTTTTACTGGAGTATAGTTGATTTAAAATGTCGTGTTCGTTTCAGGTGCACAGCAGTATTTTTTTTTTTCTGATGATACACATGAGCTTTGTAGAGTGCTATATTTTTAAAAAGATAATCGATTGTATTTGTCCTTAGACAGAAGGAAATTAATTACATTTGGAAGATAACTCTCCTTGGCAGTACAGTATGCTCTCACTGTGTGTGTGTGTGTGTGTGTGTGTGTGTGTGTGTGTGTACACTCATCCACATATTCAAGAGTGAAGCTAATGCGGCCAAAGAAATGAAAAGTTTAAAAAGCCCAATAGCAAAGGGCAGGCCTGAGTGAATCCCAGAGGAGGAGAAAATGGTGGTATTGTCTTTAGAAGGAATGTCAGAGCAGCCTGCCTGCAGAGGAAAGTGCTGATAAGCAGAATGACAAAAGCTGGTTTCATGAGTGATTCCCAGCAGCCAGGGTACACTCCCAGCTGATTGCCCTGCTATTTTCGGTATCCCCATATCATGACTAAATACACGCAGCTCGACTGCAAGCCACAGATATGGTAAGTCCGTGAGGAATGCTGGGAGGTACTAGATTGTTTGTAAGGACCAAGACATCATCCATTCTCTCCTCCGCCCACCCTTCATTTCTATAGTTCAGAGTATTCTGACCAGCTCCGACCTCCTTACTAGGAGGTAGGGGAAATCTTTACCTTTCCCAAGGCAGATATTTTTAGATGCGATGCTCTGTCCCAAGTGTTAACTAATTGAGTTATCAGGTTTCATACTTGGCCACAGAGAATGGCAGTGGAAGAGGGAGAGAGCTTCCCAGAACAAGTAAGCATATACGGTTTCCGAATGAAATGCATTTTCTTTACAGAAGTGTCGTTTGGGCCGGAATGGTTGTGCCTTTTTACAAAATGTTTGCTGGCAGATAGGAAGGAAGCTTGCCTCTCTGCACTGTGGATTGCCTGAGTTCCATGTGTGGGGCAATGGGCTGTCCTTTCTTTCTGTTTTGCTGAGGTCTGGATTCTAGGTATGTTTTGCCTCTGATATAACTTGGAGTGTGCTCAGCTCAGGTCCGTCTTAAGAGGATGCTTATTGAAATGCAAAAAGCTGGTGGGCGATTCGGGGTGCAGGAAGGGCGTAGTGGACCCAAGAATGTAAGAAGGTTTAAATTGTCAGACTTTTCTCAAGAGAAATCTGAGAGCTTTGAAACTCAGCCTTTTCTGGTGTATTAATTACAAGGGGAAGGATGGTCTTTTACAGTCGGGGGAGAAACATGATGGAGTTAAAGTCTGTTTTTGAAACGCATGTAAATAGTAGATGGAGGATGTCATTTGGAGGTTGGAAATGTAATTTTATTGTTTTTTAATAGAATTGCACATAGGTGTAAATAAGTCATCTCATTTAATTTTAAAGAATTAGCGTAGTAAGCCATTTCCCCTTACGGTATACTATATGGGAGAAGGGGGTTGATGTTTGGTTTATGTTTATAAAATTTTGACGTACTTGATTCTGAGGGATTCGTAAAATTCTTTTTAGATTATGGCAGAGTTCAGGATTTCATGTGATCTCTTGTTTCTACCTGTGTCTTTTCAGTTAGTGCCAGTTTAACCATGAGAATACACATGTACTATGAATAGAAGGGAGAAGTATTTACTATTAATACGATATATTAAATCCTGAGCATAAGATGAGCATTTTATATAAAATACTCATAATGACTAGAAGAAGAAATCATGAAAATGAGGACATTGATGCTAGATCCAACCTCAGGTAGACAGACATGCTAATGGTTTTGAGAAAAGAACTGTCATTTCTTAGTGCTACAAAAAGCAATTCAGAGAAGTCTCTCACAACTTGGAACATTATTTTAAATGGATTCAGTTTGAATCTTGGTATTCTTAAAGATAGATTAATCTTTTAGAAAAGAGTATTCGTTTATGATCTTTATGGAATGTCACTGTATTCCAGAGTAGACATTTATGAGATTTTAATTTGAGTGAGACTTTGCAAACATTCTGTGTGCCTCACAGAAAGGCCTTTCTAGATTAAACACTGAGATTCAGAATAAAGATATAAATGCTGTTCATGCATTCCTGGCATCAATTGTCATTTACTAGTAATATAAGCATATTGGCAGGTGAGTCCTAAACATCCTGTTATGTCACTCTAAAAATAATCAGCTCATCGTATATTTACGCATATATGTAGAATCTAGAAAAATGGTACAGATGAACCTATTTGCAGGGCAGGAAGAGAGACACAGACATAGAGGATGGACGGGTAGACACAGAGGGGGAAGGGGAGGGTGGGATGAATTGGGAGATTAGGATTGACATATATACACTACCATGTGTAAAATAGATAGCTAGTGGGAACCTGCTGTATAGCAAAGGAGGCTCAGCTCGGTGCTTTGTGATGACCTAGATGGGTGGGATGGGCCCGGGGGAGTGAGGTCCAAGAGGGAGGGGTATATATGTATACATATAGGTGACTCACTTCGTTTGACAGCAGAAACTAACACAACATTGTAAAGCAATTATACTCCAATAAAAAAATTTTTAAAAAATAATCCACTCACCCATCAAAAATGATGAGCTATATTGAAGGTTGAATTTTCGATATGCATTCTGTTCCATTAGTTGTGAAACTGAAAACTTTACATATAATCATAATGACATTCGCCGATTACCTAGCGGGACTCGGCTTTGAGGAATGCTAATTGCGAGGAAGCTCTGAGCCCAGTGCAAATATAACAGATCTTAAAGCACGTACCTGAAAAACTTGGGCCTTTTGTGAATTAATTAATAAGTTAATTTAAAAAACAAAGATCTGAGATCTGAAAGGAAAAAAATCAATAAAAGCAGACCATCTTTTTTCTGCCTCATATCAGAATATATCAACTGAATGGTGAAAGCATTTGATCTCAGCCCATATGTGCAGCATTTTCTGTTTCGGTGGGCATGCTGTTGAAAAAAACGTGTAATAAAATGACAGGCTGAATTTGAAATTACCCTGCCCTAAGCAGTGACTCTGGAAGGCTGCTGACCTGATAGAGATCACACAGAAGTCCCGTCACAATAGAGTAGCATGTACTCTTGCTGGACTGGGCTTAGTTGGACAGTGAATAAGAATTATTCATCTCCTGGTTTCATCTCTGACTTGAAGACTGAACAGTTCATCTGCATGAGCTGAACTATGGATCAAGTCCTTGCAAAAAGGGTATAGTAGATAATTACATTTTTCCCAGATGATCATTAACACCTCTTTTGCTCCTTCTGTTTGGCTTATAGTTTCTGTAGTACTATTTAGATATTTTCTACAAGATGGCTTAGTCGTGTTTTAGAAGAAACTTCCAGGGATTTGACAACTTCTTATTGTAAAACATTTGCAGCACAAAACTTTTAAAAATGTAGATATATGTGTACATTTATCAAGTTTAGACATTCTCATGGGTTGCTAATAATCAGGCCTTTATGGAAGAACTAATTTTGCCATAAATGATTGATGAAAAATTAACTCTTAAACTTTAACTCTTAAATAATGCTCGTGCCAAAAAAAAAAATCTAGATTCTAATATTGAGCAAAGCTCAAATTTAATACAATTTTATTGTACATTTTAGAGGCAGTTAATGATAAGGTCTTTCAATAGCTGTGAATTATTTTTAAATCCTATAAAGGTACTTTATAGAAATTCTTGGTATTATTTTATTTTCCATCTTCCAACTTGGATGTGTTCTATTTCGTATATCTGGTTTTCAGTAATCCATTAATAAATACAGATTGATCTATTAGGAGAATCCCTAACTTTATTGTTGATGATTTTCACTTTAGGAATTTGGGGGCAAGTAGGAAAATTTATATAATCAAACTCAAAAAAGGAATCACAAAACCTATCTTTTTACTGCTGAGACTATATAGTTTCTTATGTCAAATTGAAAACTTCTAGTTATGTAGTAAGTATGATATTTACTTATCAATTAAATTTGTTTTCTTCTGTGTGATGATATAGAGATACTACTTCTCACTTATAAATTTGTGCAATAACCAAGTTTAAGCAACATTTATTAAACAAAAGAATTTAAAATCTAACTGTCATGTCTTTTTAAACAGTCGTTCTCTTTATAATGTTAAGGCCTTTTTAGTCACAAAGCAAAATACATTTGCCAACTCTTTTATCCTAATGCAAATATTTATTTGTTATATTTTCTTTTTATTATGGTCCCCAGAATATACTGCAAAAGCTAGTAATAAAAATTAAACTATACCATCTAATTAGACTGTTGATAAATATATCATTAGATTATATAACAAATTTCAGAATATATCAGGGACACATCTACAATTACTAAGTAATCATTTTTAAGCATAAAAATCTATAAAGAATTTAACTTTTTTGTTTTAGCAGCCCCTTTTTACCATTCTATGAAATGAAGGTATAGATGTGTGTCGATGTTCAAGAGAGACACTTATTTCCAGAGAATGATACTGGGAAATTAATGCCATTTTTCTTTGGCCAAGTGGCAAGTGAGTGATGTGACCATTTAAAAAGTAGGAAAAGTCAATAATGTTAAATCCTGCTTTGTAAAATCTGGGTATGCTTCAGTTTTCTTTAGTCCTGAATTCTTGATTATATTATGTTCTAACTCAGCATCATCCTGATATATTATTGATTTGCAAGGCTCCGTAATTCAATGATTATTCTGTCATATTTTGAAAGCACTAAGAAAGCACAAAGATAACTTATACTTTAAATAACACTAACTTTTTTTTTAAACACTGTAACTTTTTAAACAGACTGTCTTACTCATCTTTTGATTCCCCAGAGTTCAGCACATATTAAACGCTCAATAAATAACTTGTTAGAATTTTGTAAACAATTCTTCATCTCTGAAGAGTGTAGCTTCTCTTCAAAAGAATATTGAATTAAATTGAAAGTAAACTTGGTATTAGTTACATAGCTGAAAAGGAGCCAGAAATTTTTCATAAATTAGATTTAAAATAATGTTTGGCCTTCTAGCCACCGTTTAGTCTTATAATAAGGGCAATTTTCTTAGCTATTTCAATATTTTAAGCAGAAAAGTGTACTAGTTAACTTTCCGTCTTAGTGACCAAAATGAGACTGTTTTTTCCAGTCCAGAAGTTTCCCAGAATACAGGATTGGTATCTAGAGCTGCACTTACACGAGGACAAAGCTTCTATAAAGAATTTTCACACTGTCGTTCTGATATGGTGGTACCACGTGCAATAGGATGTGTTGTTTCTCACGTGTCGCTTCCAACAATGTTAAGTTGACATTCTGAGGACTGTGTTATCCACTGAGAAAGTGTAGTAGCATCAAAGTATTTGGAGTGTGTGGACAGTGGCCCCTTGGAAAGACCCTATCTAGGAAGAGGGGTGAAGTAAGGTAGCCGAAAGGCAATAAATAGGCAGCGATTAGAGTGATCCCGGTCTGTACTTTGTGAAAATAGCAGCGCTGAATTTATTTAAGCTTTGCCTCCCTGCCCATTCGTGGCTCTTGCCTATATTATCCTGTTAGGAGGTGGTAGTCCTTGGTACCATGAAGTAAGTCTTTGACAACTTAGCCATAGACCCGCCATTCTCAAAGTTGGTCCAGGAACCCCTGGGTGTCCCTGCACCCTTCCAGAAGAGCACCTATGAGGTCCCTCCTTTTCTAACTACATTATTCTTTGAGGCCAGATTTCCTTTGCATACTTTAACCAAAACAACACATGGCCAAAGATTGAATGCTGAAGTAGATATAAGAATCTGTCTTCTATTGTCAGACATTAAAGAGATTTGCAAAACTGCAAAACACTACGAGTCTTCTCACCTTTTGGTTTGTTTTGGAAAGTCTAGGTACTTTTCATGAGGTATATATTTTATGTGACCAGGTAAGAAATGTGTCCTTTCGAAATAAAATTAGTAAACATTTGTTTCTCAGTTTTATCTTCTAATATGGTCAGTAGTATAAGTTATAGCCCTATTAGTCAAAAGCTCTTTGGGATTCTCAATAATATTTAAGAGTGGGAAGGGACCCAGAGACAAACCAGTTTGATAAGCACTACTGTAGGCAGAAGGCACTGTGGACATTCTCTGGCCTGGTTTGTACGCTTAGCTGAGTTGCTGAGGCATTGATCAAATCAGGTCAATTTATGAGTTTAGTTCCTTTGTGACCAGTTATGTTCACTTGGCTCTCATGGTCATAGCCATGGTCAAGCAAGCTAAAAACTTAACTTTAAAAAACTTTTCAAATGGTAATTGTGGATAACATTAATTGGGGGCCATCTGTGTGCCAGGCTATTTCTGATGGCTTTGCATATATCATCTCCCTTAATCTTATCGACAGCCCTACAAGTTAAATTTTATTGCTATTCTCATTTTATAGATGAGGAAACTGAGCTACAGTGTGTTTAAGTATCTCATCCAGTGTCACACTGTTTGTACATTGTAGAGCCAGATTCAGAACTGAGGCATTTTGGCTCCGGAGTCTGAATTCTGAAATCATCAAAATATATTGACTTGTTGATAGGAAGGGATGAATTAGGTTAGATCTCACTCCAAACGCTTAAAAAACACGTATGACATGCTATCCCTGACTTAGTACCTTTATCTTCTACGTGAAGGGCCGCTCCTTAAACATGAGCCATGCTTCCCAGGATCCATGTAGTATGTCTTAGCTGTTAGATTATAATATAACATTATATATAAGGTTATATTATATTATTATTATATTATTATTATATTATAATATTATATTAATATATAACATTATATATAATGTTATATATAATGTTGGTAGGAGACATTTTAAAGTCTCGTACCATGTTGTAACTACTTATGACTACACATTCCATTGGGTACTTAACTTTGGAATAAAGTCTATTCTTACATGTTTCACTTTATATAGTAAAAAAAAAAAAAAAATCCTTCTTTGTCTTTACCATGTGTTTTCGTTGTACTTTTAAAAAGATCTTTGGGACATCCGAGCACCACTTGCTTTCTCTCTCTCTTCCCTTTTATTGCATTCAGTGTAAAGATGTTACGTCTTTTAATTCAAATCTTGTCCTGGAAAAAAGTAAATGTCACTTGAAGAATATTTAAGAATCCCAACTCTATCTATCTCGCCAGCTAGCTAGCTTAGACTTCAGTAGTGACTTAACCTTATTTTTAAATTTTATTCATTCATATAAGAACTTAGTTAGCTGTCTTTGTTGATCATAGACTCAAGTAGAAATGAAAAGTTAAAATGGAAAAGAACAATAGCATTTCAGTATATTGGTTTTAAAAAGAATCAGTATGAAACATCCTCCCTGCGAGGATCCTGAAAAAAGGCAGATAGTTTCACATACCAGCAAGGTTCCAGCTGCACCAGCTGGTACGCAACATTTTAGGATGCTAAATTCAAGAACCCTTCCTCTCACTAGCTAACGCCTCCTCTCCCTCTGGTGTTCTGGGCCTCATCCTTCAATTCCTCTGGGCTCTCAACCCCAGGCCTCTAATTATCTGACCAGGAAGCAAAGTCCAGCATATTGTGACTTCCTGGCTGATGCCTTCCATATAAAGTACATTTATGCACTGGAAGAAAATAGTTATGTTGGCAACATTGTCTATCCACACTAAAAACCGAGCGATTTATTTCCTGATCTCCAAAAAACAACAACAACAAAAAACTGTCGGGAAAATGTTCATCTCCTCGGTAAATACTTTCTCTTTTCTCCTGATACCTAGACCAATATTTGCTTATCACTGTTTTCAGTTGCTGTATTTAAAATGTGACTAGCTCCCTGGATTAAATATTTCAGGACTTGTGCCAATACCTCCTACATAATGAGGATCCTTAGGTATGAAGCCCTGACATCCTCGTTCTGATTCATAACATACCAAATAAATGGAAAACTCCCAAACATTTGATGTATTTTATATAATCCACCACGTGTGATGCCAGAAGTAACTGCTCTGTGTTTCCTAAATGGTAAGCGGCGATATCTTAGTATTACAAGGTGCGTTTCTAAGGGACTCTGCAATTTGTCATCATCATTGTTGTTTAGCCAAGGTGTGCAACAACCTGGTATTTGTTTTGTAAATAAAGGTGCCCACAGACTCCCAGATTTTAACTGCATAATACTATACCACTGGGTCATAGAGCAGCTTCATCTGACGTCTAAAGAGACAGAGTTGTCTGTTGTTTTTAGCCCTCTTTGTCTGTGAGGCGTGGGGTCACACTGGTGAGATGCACTGTTGTACCTGATAGCATCCTCAGGATGGCTGTGTAGGGAGAGTTGCAATGTGGGTGGGAGGCTGGGGATGGAGAGGTTAGACCAGGTGACCTTGGAAATCCCATTCATCTTAGGAGTCTGGCAGGAAAATCTTCAGCCAAGTCTTTTCCCTGTAGTTCAAACCATAAAACTGTGCACGAATTCATTCTTGCTCTTGAACCATGAGGTAATGGGGAGAACATTAAATTCAGAAATCTTAAATTCTATTTTCAGCAATTTTCTAACTAATTAAGCAAATCGTGCCTGCTTTTGCTTCAGCTTCCTCTTTATACAGTAGAGATGATACGGTGACCTCTACCTAACGCAAAAAAACAAGACGTGTGCAAAAAATAACAACAACAGAAATGTACCTTTTTTGTGGTTATTGTTAATACAAAGCAAAGCTATTTCTTAAGACTAAGATTTAATCATCCATATATTAAATCTTTGCTTACCAGTGTACTAGTTCAGGGCTACGTGTCCTGAGAATTAGTAAATATTGTTGAGGTCAGTCAAGGGCACGTACATAAACGACGCTCATGCTGTAACACAATTGTGAACGAAGGCGCAATGAGATACACGTCAACTGATCTTCCCCGGGGTGGCGCAGCCTGCTCGTGTAAGACGGCCACTTCCCAAAATGAACAATGAAGTACACATTATGCATCGAGTATTTTATAGGCAGCCTCACTCATGGGAGAGCAAAAACGAATTTCTTAAAAGACAAGTTCGCATGGGAAATAATTGAGACAGACGAACTAGATCAAGCACAGCAAGAAAGGAGGAAGGAATGACTGATAATAAGAAATTTTAAGAGCCCGAGTGGCTCTATACTTTTTATTCAGCACTCACTTTCTGCCTAACAAATGGGAAACGGCATTTGGTCATACTTTAGAGAGGCTGACATCTACAAAACGGACATGTTACAAACCAACAGGAACAGCTAACTATTTTATGCAATCTTCCATTGCATTCTTGTTTTAAGTCAATGGGGAAAATAATTCCCTGAAATAAGATGATTAAAATTTCCAAAAGGACTAAATCTTCCTCATAGTAATGTTCCATCTTTGTGAATGAATACAGGAAAAAAAAAAAAAGAAAATTCTCCAGGGCTGTTCTATATTCTGAGCCGCTGAGCACTGAGAGAGCTGCGGATAGACTTGTTTTTTTCCAAACAATGTGTTACCGTTTCTCTAGTGCTTCTTTGTCCCAAGGGATAACCAGAAACATGTCTAAACATAGCAGAGATATCAAACAAGCCTGGTAATGCAAACAGGCTTTGCAGAAATTATTTTTCCATCTGTGGCTATTTCCCAGGCTTACTTATTTATTTGGATGTTTATTGTTTCAGAATAACCAAAGATAAATATTTTAAATCTTAAGGTAACATATCCCTGTGGGATACCTTCACTCTGATGTGAGTCAAGACTGACTCACCCTGTCCTACAGCGCCCTTGAATGGAATGAAGAGTTCATTTGGTTTGCGTTTAAAACTTCAGAAGTATTTTGGATAAAGAGCTGCACCTCGTTCCACAACTTGTGTGAAGTATTCTGGCTACAATAGAACTTTCATGAACACTTTTCCATTTTTGTTCGCGGAGGAAATAAACCATTTATTTACCATGAGCTGTAAGAGTGCTTTCACATCATGTAGTATCAGGGAGCTTTTAGGGAAAGTGGGGACTCACCTATCATTTAGTCAAATCATTCTACTCTATCAATTTCCTAACATTATTTATGGTTTCTACCTAACACATAATAGTGTTAGGACATAATCTGCGTCTGCAGCACACTAAGAGAACGCACAGCTTCTACTGTGTGAGGAAATTTATTTCAATGAAAGTTTTAAGTCCAAATGATTTGAAATTCGGCCCCAAGCTAGTACAAATCAGGACAAAAGATTACTGTATTGCCCTCATGTTATGAAGACATAGAAAACTCTCCTCCCCTGACACATATGGTTTTCTATCCCTTGGGAGGCAGGTGAAACTGGCTCTTTAAATCCTACTTTGTATTCTCAGAAAATTTCAGACAAACTGAAATAAATCCTGTTCTGCAGCTGAATAGAATCAAGCTTCCGTTGAGGAATATTGGAAGTACCCACTCGCCCCCCACCGATAACTGATGTGCTTCTTCTTGTCTATGAGAAACATCTTTCCTCTCTGTATTTATTTTCATTTCTCATCAGTCTCCAGGAGAATTTTTAGGGCTCTGAATTCTGGGTGAGAAAAGGTATCATAAGGGGCCTGTATTCTGGGTCTTCTTCTTGATGTAAACCAGATCGTAAGAGACACACTTGATGAGAGTGGATTTTTCGGCACGGCAAGGTAAATCTGTAAAAAAAAAAAACAAAAAACAAAAAAACCCACTGCCTTCATAAAAACAAAAGCCTGCCGGCACTGTATTTATTTTTTTAAAGGATTCCCATTCCCCTCTACCTAAAGATAAAGGTAGGAATGCTGTTTTGCCTTTCAGTTTCAGAGGGGCTGCTGTGTGCAGACGCCCTGGCAGGTTTGAAATGTACAACAGCAGGGGCCTCCCTGGCAGAGGTCCCAGTGAAAAGACGCTAACCATGCCTAACATGTGTTAGGGGACAGTGACCTCATTTTCAGGGATGAACTGACTTTACTTCCAAGCAAAATCCCTACAAACAAAGGCAGCCTTGTAGCAATCAGAGAAATCTGTGGAGGCAGCCCCTTGCACTTGGGGTCGTTTTGATAGTGGTGATTACAAATGTAGATAGCCTTTAGGAGCGTTTTCCTTACTGGGTAAGCCCCCAGCCCCTTGTATTCCTCCTCTTCCCGCTTTATGGATGGAAAATGCTGGTTTATTTCCAATAACTAGTTAGCAGTTAAATAACAAAGAATGAAAACTTCTTTTTTTTTTTGGCTGTGTGGCATGCAGGATCTTAGTTCCCTGACCAGGGATCGAACCCGTGCCCCCTGCAGTGGAAACTCAGAGCCCTAACCACTGGACCACCAGCAAATTCCCAAAAAAGAATGAAATCTTAATAACCACAGGTCTTCCCTAAATAAAAGGTTTCAAGTTTTTCCAAATACTTGCCGTGCAAAAGACACACATATAATTTCCCTTTGTTTAATATCCCTATACCCCACCTCCAAACACACACCTAAAACGGATCTATTTGCTGGCATAATACCCCTTTGGGGGGAAAAAAGGAAAAACCAGTCTCCCAAAAGTCTGAGGTTTTTATTGACAGGAGGCAGACTGTTGCATGAAAGTCACAGTTGTTGTAAGTTGCGCAATTGGTCGCATTCTTTTGAAACTGGTCAGAAATTAGATCACTGTGTAAAATACTTATGAAATATCAGCACATAATATCATACTCTAAAGTCACTGGAAACTTTGAATGGGTACTATCTGAATGGCTATCATCCAGGGTATAAGCAGTGATGCTGCTCTAATCTAGTGAGAAAAAAATCCATCCCTTGTCACTCTCTCCCCACCTCATGTGCTTGGAAGCACCATGACCCCATATCTGATCTCAAAGCCTGAAACACAGAAGGATGTGACTCTCAAGTCACTCGGTTTGTTTCCATTGAACATGGTTTTATTCCAGGTAAACACACTGAGTTTGGATTTTGAGAAGTTACACAAAACAGCTCCTTGTCTATTTCAAAACTGTAACTGACGCTGAAATCACTAATTAAGGAGCAATGCCATAGAGGATTTGGGGTTCTTGATAAGCAGGCCCCAACACTGTGTAAGTCTCCTTCCTGACTGAGAAGAATTTGCAGATCTGTATTACTTTATCCATCAAAAATTACTGCTAATTGAAGCCAAGAAAAGCTTCATAGCTTTCATTTCTGCCTGTAAAAGTTTGCTTTAAAAAGGGGGACCACAGAAGAGTAAGAAAAAGGGGGCAAGAGGCAAACATGAAAGCCAAAATTTACAAATTCAGCGTTGAGAATTTAATCTTTTATATGAAATTAAAAGTTGGTCAGCAGACCTTCAAAAGGCCTCTCATAGCACTCCCTTCTTTTCCGTCCTATCTGCTGTCCCCTCCCCCAGATCTCCAAATCAATAGAGCCGTATTTTTACAGCAGCCTAATTCAGTGGCGCTCGCCTCCATCTGGGTATTAGAATCACTTGAGTTGTGTTTATCAAAATGTCCATCTCAGACAGTTGAATCTCTGGTTGGGACCTACGTGGTTGGACTGTTTCTTTTTCATCTTCCCCTGGAGATCCTTGAAGCGTGGTGGATTGACAACCATTGACCTAGAGACCTTTTTGTCTTCATTTCCCCCACCACACTCTAATCTGCCATCTTGTTGGGCTAAAAGATAGATTTAATGACTCCTTTTCACTCTCTAAAACCCTCCTTCTCTCCTGGTATCTTTAGGGTGAAGTTAAGTCAGATTTTTCTGCCATTCCAAACCTTCTGTGAACCTTGCCTTGGCTATTCTCCTCAGGGGACTGACTGTCCTTTTCAGTAGAGATCATCTACTCACCATTCTTTCAACCATTCCATTTCTGAATCTCTGGCCACTGCTCCCTCCTTCTCGTCTCCACGGACTAAGTCCCCTGTTGAAGTCCTGCCGCCTCCTCTTACCTCTTTTCCCACCTGTATCCAGGATGCAGAAATGCTTTTCTCAGGGAGGTTCTACGGGCTTTATCATCTGGTGCAGTTTCTTCTATGAATTCTCATTCCACCTGCTGTCTCCAGATCACTGAAAGCCATAACTGCATCCTTAAGGTAGAGGCCGAGTAGGCATTAATCCTTAACCGCTGGGTATTGAACCCTTTATTGCATATGGACTCTTAATCCTGGTGATGGAATAAACGATGGAACAGTCGCTTTGAAGATGTGTTTTAATAGTAAAGATATTTATGACTTCAAGACCCAGACTTGTGGATTTCGCTTTCAGCACAACCTCCCAGTGAGGTTAAACCATGTGGATTTAAGAAAACAGATTGACTGACTTTCTAGGTATGTCTGCATAAATACACTGGTACTGCCATTCACATTTATATTAGTACATCCAATATGAGAAGTTTGGAAAAGTGTGCTCTTCCTGGGCCATATTTTCTGATGTGTGATGAGAAACCAGGCAATGTGGTCTGTTGGATCTGGTCACCTAGATAAGAGATTATTACTTATGGAGATTTTTATTGGAAGAAGCTTTATTAGAGGTGTCTTAGAATCTTCTTGAGAAGTAGAAAGCATGGTCAAATAGAAGGCCTTTCATTTTCTAAGATAAAAGAATCTTTTTATTTTGGGGAAGCAGATGTCATTTTTTAATTTTTTTATTGCAGTGTAGTTGATTTACACTGTTGTGTTAGTTTCTGCTGTACAGCAAAGTGAATCCGTTACACATATACATATATCCACTCTTTTTTAGATTCTTTTCCCATATAGGCCATTACAGAGTACTGAGTAGAGTTCCCTGTGCTATACAGCAGGTCCTTATTAGTATCTAATTTATATATAGTAGCGTGTATATGTCAATCCCAATCTCCAATTTATCCCTCCCCCAACCCTTTCACCTTTGGTAGCCGTAAGTTTGTTTAGAAGGCCTTTTTATATAGCAGTAGTTCTTGGGTTAATTTTTTTAAATGGTTAGTAGCCAGGAATCGTAAAAGTTATTCATATTCGTTAAACATTTGATTTTTACCTTAAGCCACATAAATGTATCAATACATCCATTTGCCAAATGTGGGAGGTGAAGATGAGGACTGTTCTCTGAGCGCAGAGCCGCTGACTGGGAGGTTGTCCTCCCATGACTCCCCACACTTTTTCTGCGAGTCTCAGGTTCGCTGTCTTTAAAGGAAAGCTAGAAACTAATGTAATCTGACTTCAGAGTTTTTCCGAATTTTTCTGATTTGTATTATCCTCCTTTCCAGTCATGTCATCTATATCTGACTCAGCAGCGACACTTTTAGGAACGTCTTTCTAATGAGTCTTTCCAAAGCATTTAATTTCGTTTGCATAAAAATACTCTTTCTCTATATACTGTTTCACAGCTTAAATAATACCTAATTAAGTTACATGTTGATAACATCCAGAACAACTGACATAAACATGGTAGAGGAAAAAAACACAATCGACTTACTTGTAGGAGCAGGTGGGTGTGGGAAAGGTCTCCTGTGCTTGGGCATCGGTCCTGTTGGACAGAAGGAATGGTGAGCGAGGGAGGCTGGTTAAAAGAACAGTTCCCACGCTCTAGCTGTACTTCCCTGGATGTGACATCACACAGACCTGAATCTGAATTCTCATTCCAGTGCTGTGTGGCTGGGGAAGATTATGCAGTTTCTTGAGCTTCTATCTTCTCCTTGAAAGCACAGAAGTATCAGATGTTCAGGATCCTGAAATAAGTTCATCCATGAGCAGTGTCTAGCCGAGCGCTTGCCTGCCTCTCCTGTGACTCTAAATAAATGTTGCTGCTGTTTCTTTCCTTCTTATCTTAGTGAATCTAAGTTCCTTTTTGCTCTTTGATACGTCTGGAACATTTAGCCAAGGATGGCGTTAGATACTAGGGGTTAAGGCCAGAGCTCTAAAACCAGGTGGGCATGAGTTCTAATCCTGGCTCTGCCAGTTTTTAGAAGAATGCCCTTTGGAAAAGTTGCCTAACCTGACTTTTCTAGTCTGTAAAATGTGGGTGATAATGGCACAGACTTCACAGACCACTGAGAATAAATATGTGGCAATCAATGAACATGCCTTGTGTGTTATAAGTGCCCAGTGATTGTTAGTTACGTTACCATATTGTTAGATACAGGACACTTAAATGCCTTGTGATTCATTAGGCCAACAGAATGCAGACTTCACCTGCACATTCTTTCTTTTTTTAAAAAAATGCATTTTATTGAAGTATAGTTGATTTACAATGTTGTGGTAGTTTCTGGTGTACAGCAAATCGATTCAGATCTCATATTCTTTTCCATTATGGTTTGTCACAGGATATTGAATATAGTTCCCTGTGCTATACAGTAGGACCTTGCTGTTTATCCATCCCATATATAATAGTTTACATCTGCTAATCCCAAACTCCCAATCCATCCCTCCCCTACCTCCTGCCCCCTTGGCAACCACAAGTCTGATCTTTGTGTCTGTGAGTCTGTTTCTGTTTCGTAGATAGGTTCATTTGTGTCATATTTTAGATTCCACATACAAGTGATATCATACGGTATTTGTCTTTCTCTTTCTGACTTTACCTGCAGATTCTCTCTGACAGTTACGCCTAAAACAAAAACGTTGCTCCATTGGTGATCCCAGCAGGCATATTACAAATCAGGCCATGTGCCCAACGTGAATGAAGAAACCAGAATAAACTCAGACCCACTCCTTCTTCTCTTCAATTTTGGAGGAACTTCTAATTCTGTCGCTAGACTCTTTCTTTGCAAGAGACTAGAGAGGATACGAAATAGACTTTTTTTCTTCCCAATTAAGTTAGTGTAGGTTTTTGTTTCTCAAGGAACAGTTAGAGCACTGGACTCTGCAAGAGATGAGCATGTCTTCATTTAGCGTTTCCTGAGAGTCTGTCACGCAGAACTCAGCTCTGCGCAGGACGTGGACTTAGCCTAAAAGAGAATAGAGTCCATCTTGAGGCGACAGCTGGCATCTCAGCTGAACCAAGTGCTTTAGGAGTCTGGAGAGAGAAGGGGTCCTGTCTGGTGTTTATCAGGGAAAATAGCAAAGATGCAGTGACATTGGAGCTGGATCTAGGGTAGAGTGGATGAATCTCTCGGTGGGGGAGGGGAGCGAGGGGTGGCGGTGAGCATGACTGCTGAAGGGATGCGTGGGTGATGTCACAGTGCCGGGGAATTACGGAGCCTGTTGAGAAATCATAAGCCTTTGTGGGATGGTCAGCTGTCTAGATTGCCCTCAAGATCAGTATTTGTGTTTTCATTCAGGCTGGAAGTGTTGGGGGCAGGTTTTCGAGGGCCTTAGAGACTGTGCCGTAGGAATTGATTGAATGCTATGGTTTAAAAGCAGAAACATTTTTACAAATGAAGCATGTCATCCAACATTAATATAGAAACCAGATGAAAGTAGATCTACTTGGGCTGACATTGAACTCTGCTTACCTGGCCTTACTCTTTTTTTCTTTCCTTTTTTTTTTTTTTTAATTTTTTCGGAGTACAGTTGATTTACAATGTTGTGTTAGTTTTAGGTGTGCAGCAAAGTGATTCAGTTTTATATATACATATATTCATTCTTTTTCAGATTCTTTACCCATGTAGGTTATTACAGAATATTGAGTAGAGTTCCCTGCACAAAACAATAGGTCCTTGTTGATTATCTTATATACAGTAGTGTGTGTATGTTAATCCCAAGCTCCTGATTTATCCCTCCCACCCATGTTTCCCCTTTGGTAACCATAAATTTGTTTTTGAAAGCTGTGAGTCTGTTTGTTTTGTAAATAAGTTCCTTTGTATCATTTTTTTTTTAGTTAGATTCTACATATGGGTGATATCATATGATATTTGTCTTTCTTTCTGACTTCACATAGTATGATAATCTCTAGGTCCATCCATGTTCCTGCAAGTGGCATTATTTCATTCTTTTTTATGGCTGAGTAATATTCCATTGTACATATGTACCACATTTTCTTTATCCATTCATCTATTGATGGACATTTAGGTTTCTTCCATGTCCTGGCTATTGTAAATAGTGCTGCAATGAACATTGGGGTGCATGTATTTTTTCAAAGTATGGTTTTCTCCAGATATATGCTCAGGAGTGGGATTGCTAAATCATATGTTAGTTCTATACTCAGCCTTACTCTTGACCTCAGGATTCGTGAACCCTAGGGCTCCACAGAACCTCTGCTGTCGAGGAAAGAGCCTGGGCTTATTATCAAGCAGTTATGGGTTTCAGTTCTTGCTGCCTACTTATTAGCTGCATGACCTTGGGCAAGTCACTTACCTTTTAGGAAACTCAGTTTTTCACATTTGTAATGAAGATTCCTATCTTGATTGAATTGTTAAGAAATAAATAATAATAAAGCATGTATAACGATACAAAATAATATATATATAATGCTCAGTGAAGTCCCTGACCTGTAATAGACCCTTATTAATATGCAGCTATCATCCTTGTCATAATTTTCTCAGAGCTCTCAGTGGCTCCTCACACTTTCTTGAATAGTGTTCAGTGCTTCTGGAATATTCAGCTAGAGACAACGAGCTGGCTACTACCTCCTGGAGGTTTTTAGACGGATCTGGGCGTCACATGGCTAGGGCCCAAACTGGACAAGTAGCAGGGTGAATTTAAAAAAAAAAAAAGGTTAAGTGTTTTTCCAGCTGTAAAAAATGTGAAGATGTTAAGGTAATGATAAAAATAAGTCTTTTGAAGAGTACTGTGAACTGGCACAAAGGTAAGGGATCTTTAGAGGTGAAAAATGACATGAAATCAAGGACCAGTTTTACTTGGCCGCATAGACACAGGACACGGGAGACCAAGGTGGACAGTCTAGTGTGAGCCTTCCAATAAGCTGGACCCCAAAGGGTGAAGCTCCCAATATAAAAGGTGGCCAGGAAATAAACCCACCGCATAGAAGAATAGAGCAAAAGCTTGCCTGTCTCAATTGGTTACCAGATAGAAAGAAAAAAATCTCCCCTGAGAATTTGTAACCACAAGGAATCCCTCATATCCATACCAGTTTGAGGTCAAAATTTATCTATTTTTGTTTTTGTCTTTAAAACAAAAACAAAAAGCCCTCAAGGCAAGCATTTATTTCAGAAATAATCTTGGGTTGATAGTGCCTCTAGGCAACTGGCAGACACAATCTAAAATTCCTCTTTGGCAGATGGCAAACCCAAACCTTAAAGTATTCCCAAAGATTAGTTTCTAAGGAGTATGAGCTCACAGTCAATCATCACAAACTACAGAGAGTGTAAATTGGTACCATCACTTTGGAAAATGATTTGTCATTAACTGGGTAAGTTGAATGTGCACATACCCAATGACCCAGCATTTATGGTCCTAGGTATATACCTTAGTATCTTGCCTGTGTGTACCAGAACTGGTGCTATAATGTTCATGGCAGCACCGTTCATAGTAGACAGGAGCAGCACAATTAACAGCTCCACAGTGGATGGATTCTGTTACAGTCACATAACGATATCTTCTGCAGCAGCAGTGACAAATCTACTGCAGTTACACGTGTCAACAAGGATGACTCTAATACAGCATTAGACAAAAGAAACATGTCACAGAAAGATATATAATGTATGATTATATTATATATAATGTGTATATATATCCTAATGTATACATCATATACATCATAATGTATGATTCTACTTATAGAGAGTGCTAAGGTAGCCAATTATATCATATTTGGCTTATCAAGGTTTATGTAGATGTTAAAACTATAAAGAAAGTCATGAGAATGATTAACTAGAACAGAAGATGCCTTTGGAGAGCCAGTTAAGGAAGGGCTCACTGGAGGTCTACAAAGCTGCTTGTAACTGATTCTTGAGCTGACCAGGTATGTGGGTATTGCTTTTATGATTTTTCTTTAAACTGTTCGTGTATGTTTTATGCCGTCTTTTGTGTGTATGATACACATTCTGATAAGCACTTTTTAAAAGGAAGATGGAAACTGTAAAAGCCCTCAGTGACAGAATATTTGATAGGATTCACGTGTGTAACTTTCTGGGCGGGTTTGAGGGGAAGAAGGAAGACGTAATTGAGGATTCACGCCTCTCAACACAAGAAAAATAAAATTATAACCATGTACAGTGATGGATGTTAACTAAACTTATTATGGTGATCATTCTCAATATATACAAATAAGAAGTCATTGTATACCTGAAACTAATATAATGTTATATGTCAGTTATACCTCAATTAAAATAAAAACGATTGACACCAAAGTTGCATGCCTGAGGGGTTAGGATAATCTTGGGACCTTTAAATCGAAATAAGGAGATCAAGGGAGTTTATTACTCACATCTCTGCCATGAGTACTTAGTTGCAGTGACAGAAATGTGTTCTCAGTAAATGTTTGTTGTTGCTGTTGAGGTGAGGAAATTGTGAGACATGGAAAGGGAAATGTTTTAGGATAGATACAGATGGGCACAATGTAGATATAGAGTGTTAGGCGTAAAAAGAATTGTGGAAGTCATGATAGTGATGAAATCACTTTGGGAAAGAGAACAGGAAGGAAAGAAATGTGAGATCTGAAAATGGAAAAGGCGCATTTTTCAATGATGGGTTGAGGCAGTGAGGAACACAAAGGTGTGAACAAAGAGTTGAGAGAAGCTAAAGGGAAGATGTTGAAGAAAGAGAAGGTGATCAGTACTGTCCAATGATTCAGCATTCAGAGGAGAGAAGTATAATTAAGTAATGGGATTTGAGGATTGCAAGGTCATTGGTGATTGCATACAGAGACTTTATTGATTAGTGCGAGACGCCATATTGCTAGGGACTCAAAGATGAGTTATCAATAGTCTTAAGATATAGAAGCAGTGGGACTAACCTAAACCAATCCTTCAAAACGTTTGATATTCACAGAATGATTTTAAAATAATATAATAATCATTTATTGAGTGCTTGCTGTGCACTCACCCTGTTAATTACCCTACATGAACTAATTTCATTCTAATAGTAGATTAGTTGATCACCATTTGACAGCTGAGAAAACTGAAGCACGCATATGTTAAGACACTTGCCACAGGTAGCACTGCTAGTAAGTGGAGTTGTTGGGATACAGACCAATTAACCAGTCTCGCACACTGAGAAACAGACATGCCTTGCATGGGTGCTAGGTAGAAGACTGGAAGGAAAGGGGCTTTTGGATTGTATGTGTGTAGTTTGTTTGTTTGTTTGCTTTAGGTTTAAGAAACACCTGAGTATGTTGGTAGGCAGGGAACAGGACACCAGTAGAAAAAAAGAACCTGAAGCTTACAGGAAGGGTCATCTTCGCTTCACATGGTTCCCAGATAGTTGGGAAGATGAGATGTAGGAAAAGGATTGGAGAATTGGTTGATCAGGTATTATTAGGCCTCAGAGACTGCTCCCTGCTGTTTAGAGGCAGTGGAGCAAAGCTCTGTTATGTATCACTGAGTCGCCAGTCTGCATGTCTTCTGGCGAGCTACTCTTAGCCTGATCTTGAGCCTTGAACTCAGTGAAGGGATTGTGCTCCAGCGAGGATGTACCTGAAGTATTGCCTAGATAGTTAATTCGATGGATGAATGAACAGACGGACGGATTGATTGATGGAAGATAAATGAACTAATTAACCAAGAGTTACTGGGCATAGACTATTGACCAAATATTTATTAAGCCCTTTCTTAAAGTAGTGATTAACAGCCTAGACTCTGGAGTCAGACTCTCTGAATGTATTCCCTGCCACTCACAAGCTGTGTGTCTCTGCAAAAGGCATTCATTCTATAGCCCGGTTTCCTCATCTATAAAATGGAGCTAGTCGTGCTTACTTGCATTCGTTTCTTAGGGCTTCCATAACAAGCCATCACAAACTAAGTGGCTTAAAACAATGGAATGTATTCTCAGAATTCCCTGGCAGTCCAGTGGTTAGGACTCGATGCTTCCACTGCTGTGGCCCAGGTTCAGTCCCCGGTTAGGGAACTAAGATCCCGCAAGCTGCACCGGCCACAGCACATAAATAAATAGGGGACTTCCCTGGTGGTCCAGTGGTTAAGACTTAGCCTTCCAGTGCAGTGGGTTCAGGTTCTATCCCTGGTCGGGGAGCTAAGATCCCACGTGCCTTGCAGCCAAAGAACCAAAACATTAAACAGAAGCAATATTGTTGCAATATTGTAACTTTAATAAAAACTTAAAAAATGGTCCACATGAAAAACATCTTTAAATAAATAAATAATCAATCTTTCACAGTTCTGGAGGCCAGAGGTCCAGAATCAAGGTGTCCTCAGTGCCACACTCCCTCCAAAGGCTCTAGGGGATGATTCTTCCTTGTCTTTTCCAGCTCCTGGTGGTTCCTGGCAGACCTTGTCTCGAGGCAACAATACTCCAGTCTCTTCCTCCATTTTAACATGGTTTCTCTTATGTGTCTGTGTCTCCTCCTCTTTTTTTTTTTTTTGCGGTACGCCGGCCTCTCACTGCTGTGGCCTCTCCCGTTGCGGAGCACAGGCTCCGGACGCGCAGGCTCAGCGGCCATGGCTCACGGGCCCAGCTGCTCCGCGGCATGTGGGATCTTCCCGGACCGGGGCACGAACCCGTGTCCCCTGCATCGGCAGGCGGACTCTCAACCACTGCGCCACCAGGGAAGCCCTTAACATGGTTTCTCTTATGTGTCTGTGTCTCCTCCTCTTTTTTTGTAATTGAGATATAATTGCTATGTAGCACTATATTATTTTCAGGTGTACAACATAATGATTCTATATTTGTATATCTTCTCTTGTTATTAGGACATCAGTCATTGGATTTAGGGCCCATTCTAATCCAGTATGACCTCATCTTAAAGAATTATGTCTGTAAAGGTCCTATTTCCAAATAAGGTCATGTTCTGTAGTTCTAAGTAGACATGAATTTGGGGGGGGGGCAGCATGATTCGACCCCACTATACAACTTCATGGAAATATTATAAGGACTAAGTTAATATAAGTACTTATACAATTATTACATATTATATTAAGTGACTAATGATATAATCAAGTGCCAATAATATAATTAAGTTAATCTAACTGCTTGTAATAGTATGTAGCACATAGCCAGAGGTATGAAGTATTAGTTATTCCTGAGGTTGGCACTCAAGAAATGCTTATTTTTTTCCAATCACTGCTTTTTGCTGAATAATACCAATACTCAGTACAGGTGAAAATTCTGAGTTAGTAGGTTAATTTATAATGATGTTTGATTCTATCCTTGAGAAACTTTCCTTGAAAAACACACAAGGTTCATATTTCTTTCCTGTCTAGTAAAATTGCTAAGTAGACAAGACATCAAAGTGGCGAAAGACACTTTCGTTTTCCAAGTCCTTCCTTCAGATTTTCATCATCTCGGGGGGGAAATGAAATGATGACCAACTTACTCATATTCATTTTGTACCAACTAACTCTGTAGGCAATGGTCTCCTCAGTATGACTTTCCATGTGACAGCGCTCAGCCTCTCATGGGACCTAATTTCCTTCCATAGTAATTTGTCTACCATTGGCTTAAAAGAGACATTGTTTGGATAGAATGTTCCAGATTAAAAACAGGCTGTAGCCTGTGTTAAGAGTAACCCCTAGTTACTTGATGGAATGATAGCTAAGAGATGCAACACATTGATATTAAGCCTAATACAAAATACTGTATATATTTTTAACGTTAAGGAAATAAACAACAGTATATAGGTACTACAGGCAAATCTGAAAAAAGAAAAAAATGAAGACTCCATTATTTATCCTGCCAGTAAAGCAGCACAGTTTGGGAAAGTGTAAGGGTGAGATGAAGGCCAGCGAGTGTTCATTGGTACCACATCTGTTTTGTTCCCCACCATACAGCCAGATGTTGGCATGACTAGTTCAAAATTGATGTTCAACAAATATTTGTGGAAGGAAGATCTTGGTTCTTTGTCTGTGGGATGTAATAATTGCATTTCCTAAGTTGTCATGTTTCTTCAAGGCAGTCTTCATTTCCCTCTTCCTGCTTTTTCTTTGTATTTTCCTCTTTCTCTCCCTAGACTTCTTCTTTGAAGTACAAGCAGTGGCTGATTATTATTTATTGGTGTATTGGACATGTCTGCACGTAACAGAGGGCCGGGAGAAATGAAGAAAATAAATCTTTGTCCTTTTTCTTCTTCCTAAAGTTCTCAGGTGATAAATTAGCTACCTCAGAGAATTATTTGATACCAGGGTTATTGGCTGAAATAGATATAGGGAGGGTATCCACCAGAGAATTCTTTATCATTAGAGCAGGTGTTCTTAAACCTAAATCTGTGAGCAGGCTTAGCAATCCTGAGCCGTATGAAATAGCGTGGAAGTTGTGTTTGCATATGCATGTTTGATGTGTGTATGCAGATTTGATGTGTGTATGCAGATTTGGAGTATGTATGCAAATTTGCTGTGTGTATGCAGATTTGGTATGTGTATGCATATATGTGCAATTGTTGAAGGAAAGGAATTTTTTTTTTTTTTTTTTTTTTTGCGGTATGCGGGCCTCTCACTGTTGTGGCCTCTCCCGTTGCGGAGCACAGACTCTGGACGCGCAGTCTCAGCGGCCGTGGCTCACGGGCCCAGCCGCTCCGCGGCATGTGGGACCTTCCCGGACCGGGGCACGAACCCATGTTCCCTGATCGGCAGGCGGACTCTCGACCACTGCGCCACCAGGGAAGCCCGAAGGAAAGGAATTTATTCGTTAACTTTTGTTAGTCTCTAAAGAATCTGAGCTCCAGATAGGTAGGAAACCACTGAATTAGAAGATTTGGTTTATATTGTCTGTATTTTGTTTTGCTTTAGAATTTCTGGTAGGAAAATTATGAGAAAATGTGGGAGAAAAATGACAGTATATAGCAATGCCAAACCTTTTCAGATCTGGAATCAATTCAGGGGCTTTCCTTGAATTCTGACACCTCTTTTTGAACTTCTTTAGCTGCTGTTTTTGTGTACTCAAAGTCAGGGTTTGGGGTGCTTACTTAACTCACAGTTATTATCTTTGGCTGTTGAAATATCCAGGCAGACTCATGTCATTTGTTTTCAGAACAGCATCAGAGCCCTTCTGGGCAAATTCCCTGGTAAGTCACTGAGCTGGCACAAAGAAGATGGTATTTTATGGTACAATGACCCATCTTTGCACAGCTAATTTATTTCTAACTGAACTTACAAACCAAACAAAAACTAACCTTCTCCAAGTACCAAAGCTGTTTAAAGACAGAATTTTATTTTTCTTTACATTTCTGGAAACTTTGGTTTGTTCTTTGTCTGATTTGAACCAAACCTGTTGTCTTCCTCTTACTGAACTCTCTGCCCTGATTCAATGATCTGCGTGCTTGGCTCAAATCCCAATTTTGCTTTAGCAGCACCTACGTGTGTTCCCAGATACCCAACTCATGGCTCAGTTTATGCTCTCTGCTGTTCAGCTTTGTATCATAGTAACTTAAGTAACTGCTATTGTTGTTGTTAATAAAGCCTCCTGTATTATTCTAGGAAATAATCAGTTATTTCCACATAATTTACTTATTTGTTGATTCATTCATTCACAGAACATTTATAGGCACCTGCTGTGTGCCAGGGATGCTTCCAGCTGTAGAGGAAAGAGAAAGATGGATGTTATACATAGAGTCACTGCCTTGTGCTAGGTCAAGGCATATGGCAATGCAGGGAGGTCAAAGGTTTAAGACTTTTGAAACCTACAGTCTTTCAGTAAATTGGTTTACCATTTATTTAGAGCAATGGTTCTCAACAGGGGCGGTTTTACCCTTCACCCCGGCAAACTTGGAGACATGAAGACATTTTTGGTTGTCACAAATAGGAGATTCTACCTGGTTGGTAGATGCTGGAAATACTGATGAACATAGACACTGACCAGGACTGTCCCCATATCAGAGAATTATCTGGATCAAAATGCCAATAGTGCTGAGATTAAGAAGCCCTAATTTAGAAGAAGCAGTACTCCTTCAGAGAGAGGCACACTGCTGTACATGGGGAGGGAGGAGACCCTGAAGACAGTGCCCTTTTTCTTTGAGGTCTTGATCAAGTCAACTCAGCTGAATTGACCCGCACCAGAACCAAAGATCCTTCTGAGGGATGGATCCTTTCCTTCATCTCAGGTACATTTCCAGGGTTCAATTAGTATTCCTCAAAGATTGGCATCTTGGTGACTAACTTTTTTAAGTTGCCTACCCCTTAAATCTGCCTCTGCTTGTTCTTAAAGGGCTTTCAGTTTAGGGAGGAAGAAGGACAGGTATACCAAAAACTATGATACTGGGTCATAAATACCAAGAGGGCTCAATGAAATCAGTGCCTTGGGAACAGTGAGCAATTAAGCTGTGCCTGGTAGTCTGGGAAGCCTTTACAGATGAGGTGGTAAGTGAATGGGAGTTTGAAGGACGTAGTTGGCAAATGGCTGAAGGAAGACACTTTCCTCTTTTAAGCCATATCCTGCATGATTGCATTTATAACCAGTGATGTTTTGGGCGGCCCTTTCAAGAAAATCTGCTTCTGTGTTGTTTTACGTGGAGCAAGTTTCCTTTACAAATTGTACAGACTCAACTTTGCAGACTTTCTTCTCATCACCTTCTTTCTATTAAAAATTTCAGTAGTAGATGATTTCAGCTGCGTAATTGTAGGTAACAGAGTTTAGCAGTAGTTCAGAGTTGTATGCTTTCAGTGAATGAATTACAGACTTGGCTTTTGTTGTTTTAAAAATGTGTATATATTTCTTTGTTTGAACCTGCTACTGCTTCTGATAAAGTTTTCTGCACGCTGTAGATTTAGCTGGCTTGAAAATATATGGAAAGTATGCTTCACAGACTGTGTAGACATTTATAAATGAATGCTTTTCAGATAGTCTGTGTTCCAACACATGGCAGTGTCCTGCAGGAAAATTCAAGAGAACATCATTACCCACAAATTCCTGTTAAACTAGTGTGACATTAAATGTATTCGTGAAGCTATTAATTGAAAAGTTGGAGAGGTACAAAAGAATGGAGTAGATGTTAAATTTCTTTTTTTTAATTATATGAGTTTCAGGTGTAGCCTTATAGTTCAACATCTGTATAATTAAATTTCTGATTAATGAGAACAGTGAGGTTTATAATAATGTAACTACCAGAAAGTTACAGGATTTTTCTTAACTTTCATGAAATTGTATGTTGATTTAACGTACCTACACATCATGGAAATTTTCTCTTTCGGTTCAGAATCAGTTATGACATCACAGAAGGGGTAACTTTATACACTTGAAACTAACTTTGGAAGAATTTGTACTTTTCCTGGTGACTTTATGAAGACCTTTTATTAGTGTTTTCACGTTAGAAATAAAATAGTTCAATTGAAAAAAATCTCAGTTTTACTTTCTTTTTAGTTTGGACAATAATTCTGGGTAGTTAGCAACATGCATATTAGTTTCCTTTTTTCATCAACATGTTTTTTCTTTTTTATTCAGTCGGATGCCAATGCAAGTTACTTAAGAGCAGCTCGAGCCGGACACTTAGAAAAGGCCCTTGACTACATAAAAAATGGAGTCGACATCAACATTTGCAATCAGGTTAGTTGTGGTGATTGTTGTTGTTATTTAAGTTTTTATTTTATTTTTTATTTTTTAACATCTTTATTGGAGTATAATTGCTTTACAATGGTTATTTAAGTTTTTAGATAAAATTTTAAAAATCCAGACTTCAAACTCCTTAAATCTTTTGTTAGATATTACCAAGACTTTCTCTTTTTTGTCAGTGTTTTCTATTAAATGTCTCCAGCTTGAATTATCAAGTTATTGTCTGCTTTGTTAGAGAAGCATTCAGAAATGTAGATATGTATCCTTTAATAACTAATTCCTAAAATTTAGTACGTAATGACATCAGAACAACCTATCTAATTGCCATGAGTACTTTTATTCCTAATTCAAGTTCCTACACTAAACACATACAAGTGGCTGTTGGTGGGAGTTCTTGGTTGACTGTTTACTCTTCAGTTTTCAACCTGCTGAGTAAAGCTTTCCCTTCACTTCAGAATGGGTTGAATGCTCTCCATCTTGCTTCCAAAGAAGGCCATGTAGAAGTTGTTTCTGAGCTGCTACAGAGAGAAGCCAACGTGGATGCAGCTACAAAGGTCAGTATGACACATCTTGTGCTTTTTATATCAATTGCCCAATTCAGTGAGAATTCAGCCCTCGGTAAGAATTGGGGCACGCTTCTCATGAGATACCTGTCAACCTTGTTCTCTTTGGGGAACTTATAGAGGGATTTGATATTTTGTAAAATGTTGAAAGTAGAGAGAAAGATGGGTGAGCTCATGTATCTTGCCTTTTGTTTTACAGAAAGGAAACACAGCGTTGCATATAGCGTCTTTGGCAGGGCAAGCAGAGGTAGTAAAGGTCTTGGTTACAAATGGAGCCAATGTCAATGCCCAATCCCAGGTAAGCCTACGGCTCTACTGCCAAGAAATGTTGTTATAATGATTCACAAACAATGTTCTGGGTCAGGTGCTTGCTTGGTTCATGTATCTTCTAAGAATATAATACTTAAGAGCTATATCCCATGAAGAACCAGATTATTCTGGATTATTCAATTTCATATATATCCTCATTTGCAGTACTCTTCGTGTGAGATGTAGAGGTTTTTAAAAGGCATCCATCTGTAAAACTGGTATGTATGGCTAGTAGTCATAGACACAAATGATTAGAGGACCTCTGTAATGTAGAGACTTATTCTGTTTTATGATGTTAGCTCAGATCCAGTCTCAGTATTTACTCACAGACAAAGGAAATGAGGAGGCCTATAAAAGAGGAAATACCCTTAGAGGTTCAGAATATATCGGTGCTTTATCTAGTTAAAAAAGGGAAGACACTAGTTAATTCCTGTTTACTAACTCAGGCATCATCGTTGTTCCCTGAAACAGATTAAAAAGAAAAAAACAAGCAGAAGAAACTTTAAAATCCCCAAAGTTTAAAATTTCCAGATTGTTAGTAATGAATATACACTGATAATTCATCCAGAAGATCCTCCTACAAGCTCTCAGAATCTTCCATGAAGTTCTAAGGAAAATACCAATAGATTATCATTTGGCAGACTTTGAGTATAAAAAAATTAAGTTCACTTTGTTTTTCTAAAAATATAGGTCCTTATTATCCAAATTATTCATTACTATTCATGTCCCCACAGATGTGAGCTTGTGTAGAAGAGCAAACACCATCATAACATACAAATATCCACTTAGGACCTGACCATTTTTTTGAAGTATAGTTGATTTACAGTGTTTTAATTTCTGCTGTGCAGCAAAGTGATTCAGTTATATATATATATATATATATATATATATATATATACACACACACACATATACACACACATTCTTTTTCACATTCTTTTCCATTATGGTTTATCAAGAGTATTGATCACACTAAGTGAAGTAAGTCAGAAAGAGAGAGACAAACACCATATGATGTCACTTATATGCGGAATCTAAAATACGACACAAATGAACCTCAGTCTGATTCGTAGATAGGTTCATTTGTGTCGTATTTTAGATTCCGCATATAAGTGACACCATATGGTGTTTGTCTCTCTCTTTCTGACTTACTTCACTTAGTGTGATCATCTCTAAGGACCTGACCGTTGTTAAAACTGGTCCCTACTCAAACATTCCTTCCAGCTGAAGGCTGACATCTATCCTGGTTCGTCAGTATCTGCCCCAGGATATTAGATTTTGAACCAATTGACTGTAGAACAAAGCTGCAAGTTTTGCAAAAGATGTAGGATTTCATGAAGTCAGGGAGAGTGATGCTGGAGGACTGCTGTGGTGTCGTGACTTTCTGGCAGTAGCTGCCCAGACTGTGTGAAGAATTTGGATGATTTCCTGACAGTATTTCAAACTCGAATGATTTGAAAATCAAAAGATTAAATGAAGAAAAAAAATTAGGTGAGGGCTTTGGTTCCCAAGTAGTTTTTGCAAAAGGACTATCTTTTTGCTTATGCTCTGAAAATAAAAAGTGAAGGATGTCAAGCTGACATATAATTTTGTTGCAAGAACATCATACATATTTTCCCCCAACATCATAGTTGGTTTAGTCTTCATTCACTCTGAGAACCTGTACATGAATGCAGTTGTAACCTACCTTTTGTTAAATCATATAAAGTCATTTTTACAAAGTCTGTTTTTTTCTTTCAAGATGAAGTCTCAATCTAACTTTTTTCATTATTTACTGCGGCCTTTTGATCTCCACTTTAAATGCACTTGATTTCCTCAGTCTTTTCCAGTACTGATTATGTTTGGGTAACAGGAGCCTCTTATATTTTATGGGTCCACAGAATTGTAGTGATTCTCTCCCTTGTTACTCCCACTGTAGCGATGAAAGCTCTGATGCCATTGAATAACAGTGTCGTGGAAAAGAAACGGCACTGTACTTCCAACCACATGATTTCTTGTATAATTGGTCTAACCTCTAGTTCCCTATGGTTGGACATTTGTTACATGGTCTATGCCACCTGTGCTGATTCCCTTTGATAGCTCACTTACAGTAATAAAGCTTTTCCAGAAAGGAGTGATATAAAGTTGAATATTGACAGGTATGGTACTTGAAGAGAAATACAGACCAGCTGACCACAAGAGGAGCACTGTGGTTTTCAACCAATTATTTTTAAATGGCCCTGTAATTTTTTACTTAGAAAATAGCTAGCGTTAAGCTCTGAGATAGTGGGAAAACTCTTTAGTCCATTTTCATTTTCCTATTTTCCCCCCAAGGGAGGGAAAAATTAACCTTCCCTTCTTTTAAACATTATGCACATTCATGACTAATGTTCAGAGGAGGCATGGTTTTAAACCTTCTCTGAAATGTCTGGGAGAAGCTGTAGTCGAAATAAAATCCTAACCATATTTGATTTCAGTGTATACACATCCTCTCCTGATGATGAAGTGTGGAAGGAGAACGTGGGCTGTGAAATTCTCTGTTCCTTGCAGCTGTGCTTGGAATACCCAGCCACCCACTTGACAGAAAACCTGCCCCCCTTTCCTCTGGACATCTGCCCCCAGAAGCTTTCTGAACTGCATCGTTCTGTGGACAGAATAAGTAATGAGATCACCATGCAGCAGAATGGAGTTTCAAAGATAATTCCTGGTAGCAACTTTTCAAAAGGAACTTTAAAGAACAGCAAGCAATAATGCCTTGAAATGCCGTGAAATTCCATTTGGTGGCAGAACATAAAACATCCCAGGAATATTATTATTCAAGAAAGTGTATCCCTATCTAAGTCAAATTTTACCCTATAGACAATATTTAATAGCCAACAAGAAACAGCATAAAGAGAGCCCCTCACCTTCCTTAAATATAAAAATTCTCCTTGAAAATAAAAATGGCATGGGACAGTATCAAGTTCTGATGAACTGAGGCTCTATACACTAGGAATTTGTGGATATTCTCGTAATAATTTTTGTCATTGCCTTGATCTTAGGTCTTAATAAGTTAGTTAACTCTTTCTTATATTACTTAACATTCCAGGAATCATTTAGGCCTACCCTAAGAAAGAAATTGGGTTAGATAACTAAATTGTGATTTTAAAGAACTCTACTACGATTCCTAACTTCTTAACTCTACTAAGTTCTTAATACTTTATATGAAGGACAACAATGATTAACAGTGTTTGCTCTTGAAAAATCTCACACTGCCATGTCAAATGACATCCCTTACGCTTTTCTCCTTCTCTGTCTTTATTCCATAATATAAGGTACCAACTATGTTTATAAAGAAGCAAAGTCTATTTCATATGATATTTTAACTATCAAAGTATTCTAAATTGACAAGTTTTCACAGTGGTTTTACAAAGACAAGACCCTTTAATTAAACCAATGCTTCCTTTGTCTTTCTGGTTTTTTTTTTTTTTTTTTTTTTTTTTTGCGGTACGCGAGCCTCTCACTGTTGTGGCCTCTCCCATTGTGGAGCACAGGGTCCCGACGTGCAGGCTCAGCGGCCATGTCTCACGGGACCAGCCGCTCCGCGGCATGTGGGATCCTCCCGGACCGGGACACGAACCCATGTCCCCTGCATCGGCAGGCAGACTCTCAACCGCTGCACCACCAGAGAAGCCCCTTTCTGGGTTTTTTAATGTTTCCTATGGGTGGGGGGCAGTCAGGTCCTGATGAAGTCAGACAATGGGTGTGGTCCAGATAGAGCCTTTCTGACCTTTAAACTAATAGCACACCTCTGATGGAAACAACCTTCACAAACATTAGTACCATATGTAAATCAGTACAAATATATCACCATGCCCTTGACATTTTAATTAATAACAGCACTTTATGATATACAAAGGCTTGGTTGGAGGAAACTAGGATGGATAAAATTGCATGGATGAAATTTAAGCCCTTATTTGTATTGTTTCATTTCATTTTTATTTTATTTTATTTTGTTTTATTTTAGTGGGTATTAGATAGCATGCCTCAGTACGGTCTATAAAACTATAAGTCTGCAACTTTGCATACTTATGATAACTCCACAATACTTACAATACTTACAATAACAGCATAATCAGAGCAGAAGGTACTGAAGATATTGGATAAAATCAGACATCAAAAAGCATACTCAGTCTTAAGCCTTTTGAGAATTCAGTGTATTGTTGCTACAGAAAAGCAAATGTAAATTGGGCCACCCATATGTTCCTTTTTGGTCAGCTCTTTGTTTTGGAAATTTCCTAAGTTAGGAAATTAATATAAAACCAGTGATGTACTTTTTTCTCTTAGGAGAAAAATCACATTCTTTCTGAAATATTACCATCTTCCCAATCCAGGTACTATTTCATGAAAAATCATTACAGCTCTAGGTCATCCACACTGGATTACTTGTGCCTTAACCCTCTTTGTACTAGAGAGTAATGGTAATATTTTTATTCACTCTTTCAAAAAGATGCTTATAATTATCTTCCTAGAACCATAACTAGTGTGTATGTGTTCTCACGCCTTGTTGATCCTTTCCCAATAAACAAAATTTGTATTAATTCGTGTTAGTTTCTATTGCTTTAATCCAAATAACTTCAGCAATTTGGAATTGTATGAGGAACCCATAGAATAGAAGGCTAAAGAAGCTTTCAGAAAGCTTTGGAAACTAGGTAGTCGGAGTGAGAGAACCTCATCAGAAGCTAAAGGGTAAGGTTGCCCTTTGATACAGTCCCTACAGGCCATTCGAGGGTGAGGAGGGGAGGTTTGGTAGAAAAGAGAATTGAGAAGGACATAGAATAGACGTGGAAGAGCGAGCAGAGCTGTGCCGCACGTGCGTCCACCCTGTGGTTGAAGAAGGGCAGGCCAGTTTACTTCAAAGTCCAACCAAGACAAGTCCTACCTACACATCCCTGAAGATGTCGTTCCTCTAAAGAAAACAGAAACAATACTGCCAAAGGAAGGGACCAAAATAAACACACACACACACACACACACACACACACACACACTCAAATACCCAGTGTAAAATTGAAATTTCCATTATGGAGGCCTCACCAAAACCATTTTGTCAGTATGGTCAGCAGAAGTAGAATGAGACCATTCAAAGTCATATACTGGATGATTCCATTTACATGAAATTTTTACTACAGACCAACCCGTCGAGATGGGAGGCAGATGAGTGGTTGCCAGAGGACATGAGGAGGGGCAAATGAGGAATGAATACTAATGGTCCAGGGTTCCTTTATGAGGTGATGGAATGTTCTGGAGTTAGATGGTGGGGATGGTTGCCCAACTTTGTGAACAGACTTAAAAAAACTCTAAAGTTTACACTTTGAAAGAGTGAGGTTTTTGGTGTGTGAATTATATATCCATAAAAATATATAAAAATGAAACAATATGAAAGAATGTGACCATTCAGAAAATGACCAGCTTTCGGGTAATAGCGGTACAATGGCAAGCACTCAAAAAACAAGAAGAAAAGCTATTGTGGGAACTATTCACTACAGAGCCCCATCTTACTGTGACCCGTGTCTACGTATTATTTCTGAGAAATTCCAGTTGTACACATTTCACTCTCTGCCATTGTGGAAAGGGCACACGGAGTGATCTAAAAGTTGTATTTCTTAAGAACCACTCTTTGGAAGCTCTAGGTCTGTAAGAACAGCATCTCCTAAACCTCAGTGCCTAGTTTGGGGTTTCCTTCAGGGGTCATGCAATGTTTGCTTGGTTCTGGCAGGTTTCCTCCAGAACAGGGCAGGTACACTGGGCTAGAAACCAGGCATTTGTAGGTGAACCAGCATTTCTTAGGTAACTTGAACTACAGCAGACCTCTGCCCTGAAGTCGAGGATTCACTGACATATATTATCTACTTGATATTTATGTCCGAGAGAATGACATCCATTTTGGAATTTTTCCTTAAGAACTTTACTCCTAAAATCTGAATCGTCCATCTGGAAATTTTGGGTGATGTGGAAAGATATATACTCAGTTCATAAAGTGATAAAAATCCACGTTGGTTTTCACCTTTCTTTTCTTTTTAATATTTTTAATATTTTTCCTTTTTTTTGGTTAAGAGATATTTAAATCAGCCAAGGATTAAACAATCTTTCATTTTGGTCAGATAAGAAAATGAGAAAATAGCAGTATGATAAAGGGTATCCTAAACAGCTTTCAGGTTCTTTCATAGCTCTGGGAAGAATGACAGAGATGAAACCCACGCAGACACACACACACACACACACACACACACACACACACACACACACATTGGGTTGCAGTTTTTCTAGGTTTCGTGTTTAAAATTGATAAAATCTTTCATAACAGAACAAAGCAGCAGTGAACTTAGTGATGTTACTAGGTAAATAATTTAAAAGGAAGAAGCTTGACTACTGTGTCATATTCCACTGCCTCTAATTTGGTGTCTCTAATCTTGAGCTTGGCAACCAAATAACCTAGTTTATTACATTTATGTGTAAAATAGAATAAGCAGAATAGAGGAACTCTCTGACGAATAAAGTATATATGCTATGGTAGATTTTTTACGTGATAATACTTTTATCAAGAATATTTTTAACTTACTTCCTAATTCTGAGGTAGAAGCCAAAAAAGTGAGGTTACCAGAGGCTGAATTACGTTCTTCATCATATAGTAATTAATACTTATAGTAATTAACCTAAACCTTTTGAATCACAAAGTTTTGAGTAATGTTTGGTAACATTTAATTTAGAATGTATTTACATTTATTCTTTGAGATTGCATAATGTAAACAACAAAATTTCCAGATCATTCAGTTAGATAGGACTGAATTCTGAAAATCGTATTCAAAGAGAATTTATTATAGTTTGAAAAATACCTGTTTTGGTGTATATAGCTTACAATAAGTTTTTAAAAATATTACAGTATTTCATAGATGTGAAATACATTGTTTTAGAGAACAAACATACATGCAACGTATTTGTACTAAGAAGCTTAAGATGGATGTATTCATTTGCTTCCAAGTTCCTTGGCAGTTGGGCACATTTCAGACAAAGATGCACAATAGAATATATAATATATGAATGTGTGTGTATGTATTCTGAGCACGTCTTTGCAAAAAATGCAAGGAAGGATACTTATAAAGAGTAGACTACTAATAGAATTTGACTTTAAAGTTGAAGATATACCCTTTTCCAATTGCTGTTCTTTCCTTTCTTCTAAGTCACCCCGTCTGGGGTAAGTTTGAAGCTGTAGAAAATTAATATAAATTCTTTCCAAAGTAGGAGCTATTTCAGGTGTTTAAGTTTATGTAAAAGTATTACATATTTTATTTAAGATACATAATTATTGCTTGGGATAAAAAAAGATTCATTGAGACGATGACCAAATATGTATTTTTATGCCTATTCTCATGGCGTCTAGTAAAATCCTTTACTCGTGGTAAACACTCAGTAAGTAGTCGATGGTTAAATGAAGGTACATATTTATCTAAAGTGGATATATTGGTATGAATTATACTTAGACAAGTAGCAATGAACCACACTCGAACTATGAATTAGGAAGTATAATTGTGAATTCTACATTCTGCTTAAATCATGGTGCTTAGGTGTTCTAATAAATATGAATATATTAAAGTATTATTAAAATTATTACGTGTGAGATTTCCTGGAATATATAATATCATCAGTACAGTGGAAAGATAGATTTGCTTTAAAAAGCCACAAACATTTTAATTCTTATTTTGCAGAATGGTTTCACACCATTGTATATGGCGGCCCAGGAGAACCACCTGGAAGTTGTCAAGTTTCTCCTTGACAATGGTGCAAGCCAGAGCCTGGCCACGGAGGTAAGACACTTTGGTTCTTTCCATGGGTAAGTTCACGTGTTTATAGGGCATTTTATCAACCTGAAGCTGTAAATTGAGAATTTGTCTCACTGGTATGTCATTGCAGTTGTATATTAACGTGTGGGCTCGCAAGGTTTTATGAAATATATTAGAAAACTCTAGTCTTTCAAGAATCTTCCATTGCAGAGATACCCTCTCTGCTCTTAAATGCCTGGCTCTACCCTATAACTGAGCTGTTTATTTACTATTTACATATTTGCTTGAGGACACTTATCTGCTTCTTAACAATTTTCCCTCAAAAGCAGCCACTGTTTTGAAATATTTTTGTGATAAAACATAAGTTTTAAATCTGGTTTTTTCCAAATTTAAGCTAGCATAATTATAATGATTGGATTTATATATTTCTAAAGTAAACTAATTAAACTCACACTTCTAAACAAAACTAGTACACATTTTTAAATACTAGATAAAAGTATTTAAAAAAAAACATTTGCAGTCAGGAATAGAGGAGTTATTTAAAAATAAAAAGTTATTTAAGTCACTGGTACTGTTTTAGGTAATACAGTTTATTTTTTAAACTAATCTGGATGGAAGATTATAATCCCTTGTAAAGTGTATCACTAGAAATCTATTGCTAATAATAAAAGACCAACATTTGGGTATTCTTTATTTTTAACAAAACAATGAATTAGAACAGATGTAGGGTTATCCTTGTCATAATACCACTCCTCTGACTTTCATTCTGAAGTATTTCCTGAATGGCACAAGAAAGATGACAATACAGGGATTGCACATAACCTCACCGGTTTTTTTGAGATTATGCCTTCAGGGGAAGCCACTAAGTAAATGAAGAGGCAGTTCACACAAAAAGAAATACAAATGACTATAAATGTTTAAAATACCTCACCCTCCCTCATAGTCAAAGAAGTATTAATTTATTAATCAGATAAAGAATGAGATCCAGTCTTTTGCCCATGGGATGAGGAAGAAATTCAAGGGGTAGAAAAAATTGGAAGTTAACTACCCTATTGGTGAAGTTGACAATTGGTTGCAACACTTTTGCAGAAGCAGTAACTATCAAAATTAGTATTTATACACCTTCTTACGTCGCAATTCCACATCAAAGAATTTCTATCACATATATTAGAAGATAATGCAAAAAAATAGTTATTATATAAGAAGCTCAACAATATGATTACTAATGACAATTTTTAAAAAACTAGGAAGGACAAATAGGGAAGTCATTGGATAAATACGGCTCTACTTAGACAGTAAAATGCTCTTCTGCACTATTAGCAAGGAGACAAGACTCTATGTACTGATACAGGAAAATGTCCGTAGTGTATTGTCACCAATGGTTTATTCTGAAAATTCGGAGGGAGCCTTACTTTTCACTTCATACCCTTCAGTTCTCTTGGTGATTTTTATCTTGAGAATGTATTTTTAAACAATAATATCCTTAGAGCTCGGTAAGAAATAACAAAGGAACCAACATTTGTAGACGTCGAGCAGGGCCCATCCTCACACTGGGAGGAAGTAGCCTGAGTGAGTCCCTCAAGGACGAAGAAGCGCAGGTCTCATCACGCTTTGCAGGGAGAATGGGCAGCAGAGGTTGTTGTAGAAGAGGAAACCCATTCGCAGTTTTGGATGGAAATACGAAATAATATGAATGTCCTGATGACAGCAATTCCTTAGTACTGTTTATGTCTGTGAAGGACAGGTAGTATTCTTTTTCAGGCTGCGATGGACAGAGCATCAAGGATCTCTCCTTTAGAAGCGAATATAAACCCCATTAACTGCTAATAGATTAGAGTTAACTTGTCAGCTAATTATCAGTAACTCACTGAGTTCTCCAATTTTTTTTAAGCTTTCAAGGCCCCAAAAGAGGCACTACAACCAAGTAAAAAGAAATATTATATGAGATCCTTAAACAACTAATTCAGTCTTTTAGCAAGAAGATAGGTAGGTAGATAGGTAGGTAGGTAGGTAGGTAGGTAGATAGATAGATAGATAGATAGATAATGTAGATAGATATGTAGATGACATGTAGATAGATATATAGATGATAGATATGTAGATAGATAGAGATATGTAGATAGATATATATGTACATAGATAGGTAGGTAGATAGATATGTAGACAGGTAGGTAGGTAGATATGTAGATGATATATATGTAGATAGATATTTAGATGATAGATATGTAGATAGATAGATAGAGAGATAATGCAGATAGATTTTTTTTACTCCTTTATATTAATTTCAAGAGGTTTTGGGGGGGGGGTTGGTAGCTTTAAAAAATAAATGAATGAATGAATGTTCTAAGAACAAATCACATCCATGTCTTCATGAGGGTGCTAGTACATCACTATATAAACAACATCTATTGATTATCTAGAGCTTTTTGAAGCTTTGACTGAATTTTTAGCTCTTCTTTTGGATTATTATTACTAGAGACTAAAAAGAACAGCAAGAAATAAGATGTTTCATTCACACAATGTTCTAACTGCAATGATATTGGTATCATTTATACAGAAGTCTGTATTTACAGAATGAACAGTAGTGGCAATGAAAGGATTCCTTAGATAGAAACATTTTAATAGGATTTTTAATTTATTATATGATGTGATATTGCCAAGGTCCATCAATACATTTTTTCTTCCATATGTACCTTGTATATATGTATCGAGTCTTTGGCATGGTTGTGGTTTTCGAAACCTTTCCTGTATTACTGTGTACTACATTTATATCTTTTCCATGGATATCTTCCTTCTTTTCCATGGATATCTTCCTTCTTTCGCTAATCAAAATTTGGAAGCATGAGGTACATTTATTTGTTCACTTATATGGCACAACTAATTATTAAGCTCCTATTATGCGCCAGACAGTCCACAAGGCAGTGAAGTTTCTCAAGGAGCTCCTATCACGTTTCCTTTCGGCTTGTATTTTTCTCTTAAGAATAACCCTACAGAGCAAACCAAACCGTTTAAACTTGGTTTGGAAACAAAATCTAGAGCTGCTAATTTTAGCTGTTAACACCTTAGGGCTGGTACTTTGTGTCTTTAATTGGTTTGTGCAGGAAGCACATTCTTGTCAGTGCTAATGTCTCAGCTGCAGTTGATTTTCTGGTGCAAGGTAGTTTCCTTTATGTATAGGCCCTGTGGATTGAAAAATTCCCATCAGTGGAAATGTAGCCATTTCATTTGGCTGCAGAACAGAAGTGAGCTGTCATTTTTACCCCTTAGGTTTTGCTCAGGTTTTAAAAGTGAGATGCGACGTTAACTCTTAATACACAATTTTCCTTTCACCATTCCATTTTTTTAAATGTATTTTTCTCTTTTTTTTTCAAAAGTAATATATTAAATAAATGAGAAAGTACAATAAAAAGCAAAAAGAAGAAAAAGCCATGGTTAATTTTCCCTAGAGATAACATTCTGTTTATTCATCCAGATTTTTTTGTCCATGTTCACAACGCACACATTTATCTTAATAAAAATGAGATCATATATTTACATGGTTATGTAGATTCCTTTTCCCATAACATTAAATTACACTCTAAACTTTATGTCCCTCAGTGTAACCTGTGATATCATTTTGATGACATCCAGGTTGTATGCAGCCTTTCTCCATTATCTTACATATGGTTGTAGGGAATGTCCTTCCAGCTGCGTCAATGCTCATCCTCTTCCTTATTTGGGTCTTCTTGGAAAAAGTTGAAAGCGGCAAGTGGAACTTCAGCCAGATCTTGAGGCTTGGAGCATAGATAGAATTTGTGTATGTGGAACAAGGAGGACATTTCAGAGTGCAGCAAATAGCCTGAGATTAGAAGCCAGGGTGGAGATGGTCCGCACGTCCACAGTTAGTAAGGAGAATGGAGATGATTTGTACAAGAAGAGCCTGGGCAATACTGTCACTTAGGCGCTTGGGGCCAATATTTTACACATCCTTGAGTATAAATGTGCTGATCTGCATTCAGCCAAATGAGTGGTAGGAGTGGTAGGTGTTTTCCAGCAAGGAATACAATGGTGAAAGTGGTCTTTTAGGAAAACCAACAAGACATGAGTATGCAAGTAACTCTGATTTTTCTTTCTCCCTTATAAGCACTCCTCCATCAGAGCAGCCCTCGATATGTGCCACAGGGACTACAGATATAAAATATCATGACCCGAATAAAATAATAAGTAACTTACTTGCCAATTGTCTAGTAAAAATAATTTTGAAATGTTCTTTTGAGTGTGTGATAATGAAAGCATTGCAGAATTAAAATTTGGGAACCAGTCCTGGGATGTTCTGCTCTGTACTATGTGTTCTACAGTCAGCAGACCATCCACAAATTAATTAACCACAGTGAAATCTGTAGCTGTCTTCTCTTTGTCAAGTCCCGGGGCCATACGGCGGGAAGACTCAAATTACAGATGTGTGTGTATGTCTGAATTGCCTTTAGTCACATTTTGTATGATCCCTTCTTTCATTAGTCAGAGAAACCACGAGTCTTTCATGTATATCTTTCTTAAAACAGCAGTGAGTATAGTTCATTAATTCACATATACAAATTGAGCACCAGATATACGCTAGGCAACAAGGTACAGTGATGAAGCAGACAGGATATGCTAGGCAACAAGGTACTGGATAAAACAGTTTTAAATTATCAGTGGAAATGTTTACAGCTTATTTAAATGAACTCCTTTGAAAAATTTGCCTGGATTTAACCCGAGAGGTAATTGTTTTCACTGAGATTATTTTATGGATACTGAAATTCTGCCGTCTTTTTCTTGTTTAGGTAGGACTTTCGAAATTTACCCACTTTTTCCACAGAAAGAAACCCATAAACTTATTACAGATTTTTAAATTATTTCCTGCTTTGGTATATGTGTAGTTTTAAATTTCTTTCCACATATGTCTACTTGAGTACGTCAGCTTTAATAACCCCGAACAAAACTTGACATTTGGTCACTCGGTCACCTTCTTATTTGTTAATGAAGAAGAAAATATCCATAGGGACCAGTCTTGACCCATCCATCTGTTCGCAGGATGGCTTCACACCGTTGGCAGTAGCTTTGCAACAAGGTCACGATCAAGTAGTGTCACTCCTGCTAGAAAACGACACGAAAGGAAAAGTGCGTCTTCCAGCTCTTCACATCGCTGCCAGGAAAGATGACACGAAAGCTGCCGCCCTGCTGCTGCAGAATGACAACAATGCAGATGTAGAGTCGAAGGTGAGGACCTGGGAGACGAGCCCCTCGTGCAGCATCCTGTGTTAGGCACCCAAATGTGAAGAATGCCTGGGCTCCCTTTGGAGCTTATGCCAAACACTTAACTGCCCTGAAAGGAATAAAATCAAGCGCCCAAGTCATCCAGCCGAAGGCACATCCCCTGCCCTTGGCATCTAAAGCTGGGAGGGAACTGTGGGTGCTGCCCTGTGTGTGCTAACATGGAGGCCACCTCAAAAGAAATCAGTCGATACGTACGCAACAGTGTCCTTCCTTTGAACATGTATTTTTAATGTCGTTAACACGTCAGCTCAAACATCAAGGTGAAAAATTACAAAATGCTAGCCACGGTGTGCACAAAGTCAACCTTTGGTTGCTATCTCAGACGGTAGGCAATGCACTGAGTATTGATCAGCTGTGGAAACCATGCCAGCAGCCAGGGTCCCAGCCAACAACTCCCATCGTCTGGACACTTGCAAGTCTCGGTGGAGGAAATGTGGCATTTGGAATAGGCCGTCACATAGCCCTTCATTCAGTCTAGCTTTCTTTCTGTGCCTGTCGTGCTTCCATCAGAGCTTTCACCCTCGTCACTTAGCTGTCATGAGCTTTCTGCCATCCATGATCACCGACAGCAAACTAACCGTTCATTTTTTCCTCCTCCTTGCTTCCAAATGTGTTAACCTAGCTGGTGGTGAATAGAACAACAGAGGTATATATACATATATATACGTGTACATATGATCTATATCTGCATCATCATTTTCCCATTTCTTAGAGCTGCTACCTCATTTCTTTCCCTTCTTCTTTGCATCGCCTTCTGTAGGCTAGATACCTGCTTTATACCCCCGCCCTCAAAGTAGCATGTACCAGAGAAGATAGTAGTTTGATTACCAGGGCTTTCTGCAGCTGAACCTGGTGTTTGAAAGGAAGTATGAGGAAACCTTGAAACTTAAGGGTATTTCAATAGCGTTCTGTGACACGAAGCGTTTTGGCACTTGAGAAACTTACCAGCTGTACCTAAGGCTGCAGACAACCCTGTCATTCTACTCATCTAGGATTGGTTCTCTAGAGTTCTGCATGACACTTACCCTCAGTGGTGTCAGCAAGAGGAAAGTTACCCCAGAAGGGCACACATATGACCCACCCTTGACCAGAGTCAGTCAGATCGCTAGCATGGCTGAGAAGCTTGCTAACAATTCAGAAATGCATCTAGTTCCTATAAGGTTTCAATCTTTGGGGACTAAGTGAATCGCTGCATGTTTTAGCACTTTTTTTAAGGAAGTAAAATGACCTCGGTATGAATAATCCAGAAAAATGTGTTATCGAGTAGGCATTTGCTACTAAAGAGACCAGCTTGTCCATTTCTTCATGAAATGCATTCACCACGATTCAAGACCGATGTGTAATAGTACCTCTTCCCCCCAAATTGCTTTCATCGTTAAAATTGGCTTTTACCGTTTGTTCATTTGACTCTACGTTGAATATATAAAACAAGTTAAATTTTGACAGAGTTTCAATGGACGATTCTATGAACGATAAAACAGTGGTACTGATCGAACTTTCTTTGAGCTGTCAAGATATTTCTTGTCATCCCTATTTTAACTTTTGGAAACATTGGCTTCTGTGTAGTTCTGTTACTGGATTACTAAAATGGCTCAGTCTCCACCCTTGGTTCCTCCCTGGCTATTCCTCTGCCTGTGAGTTTGGCATCTCTTTGAAATCCTATGAGCAATTGGCACTAATGGAAAGAAACCTAGTACAGAATGGAATGTGGACCTCAGCGTATCTTGCTTCCCCGTTTTTATCTGGGCAGGGTTATGGTATTAACATGTCAGGCAAGGGGCCGGCAGGAATCAGCTGAACGTCTGCTCTGTTTTCTTTCCAGAGTGGCTTCACTCCGCTCCACATAGCTGCTCACTATGGAAATATCAACGTAGCCACGTTGCTGTTAAACCGAGCGGCAGCCGTGGACTTCACCGCGCGGGTAAGAGTGCTGTGGTCTGATGTGCGCCTCAAGCATTTGAAACGATTCTTAACCCTCCTTCCCCACCATGAGGAGGAGGTCAAGAGAGTTGACCGCCAAGGGTCCTCCCAGTCAGTGGAAGGTGTGATGTCTCCTTATACTAGTGCGTTTTCTTGCATACAGGTGTGCCTATTTCCTAGGAGGAAAAGAAAACCAAGATCGGGGTCGGGAGTAGGGATGGGTGATAAATATCTAAGTGAATACATAGAAAATGTGATTTAAATAATGATGACTGGAGACTACACACTGTCCCCCAAGTTGAAATTTCTGAGACTGTAGAAATGGGTCGGATGGCACTAACAGTGCTCTAGAAATCAGGGTCTCGATCTTCCAGGTGGGAATGGGTTGGAATGTCTGGATAAGGCCCAGACTTTAGAACCCAAATAATAGAGGCCACCTTTTGCTCTTAACTTCTGTCCCCTATAAACTTTCAGAATGAGTAACACGATTCTGTAACCTGAGTAAGCTCATAATCATAGGGAAAGGAATTACTGTGTCATGGGTACTCCTGGACAGCCGCTCAGACATCCCGAGTAATATGGCCCTGAATGTAAAAGCTGGTCTAGCTCTAGGCCTGATCGTCAGCAAAAGCATCATCAGAAGTAGAAACAAGGTGGGAAGCAGAACAGAGAAGTGGCTGGATGTGGGGACTCAGGATTCAGACTCCCCGGGTTCCAGTTTTGGATTTAACTTTTCTTTCTGTGTCCATCAGTTTCCTCATTGGTAAGATGAAGTTAATATGGATTATGAAATTAAATAATAAATGGTGATAAAAAAAATAATAACAGCACTCCTGTACTGGGTCACTGAGAAGTAGGAGTGAGTGTACCCAGAGCACCTAGCGCGGCGCCGGACACATCAGCACCAGCAGCGCTGTGATTTTGCACATAGCGTTTGAAGCATTATTTTTGCTAAAAACCTCACTTGTTAGGGGAGAAGTGGCAATAGACCCGGTAGAGAGAACAATCATAATACTAGTACCAGTAGTAGTTGTAGTAGTAGTAAAAGTAATACCACCTTTGAAGCAGATGCCAAGCTGAGCATTTTTACCTCATTTATTCTTATATCAAGAAAAGTGTTACTTATCCTTGTGTTACAGAAGGGGAAACCAAGGCCTAGAGATAAGAAATAGCTGGTCCAGATCGCAGAGCTAGCAAATGAAAAATGGCAGAATTTCAGCCCCAAAGCTCTTCACCCCTCCAGTCTTCCGCCTCCCTCTGCTGATGTTAAGGGTTCATTTTTCTTTTCCTTCTTATAATTCATTAGTTCTATAAAAATTAATACGAACTCAGAATAGGCTAATATAAAAGCTATTTCCAGGGACAGAGCGATGTCTGGCCGCGGCCCTGGGAGCTCCGCCTCTGCCATCGGGACCCGGCGTGCTGCCCAGACCGGCGCTCAGGGGGCCCGGGCCGGCTAGAGGCATGGGGGGCCCCGGGGCCCTGCGACGCACTACCAGAGGCCTGGCGGGTCATCAGGGAGCCAGATGCCCATGGCTGGCTTGCAGGTGGGAACCCCTGCAGGCTCCCCATTTGGCACAGCTGCTCCACTTCGACCTGGCATGCCACCCACCATGATGGACCCATTCCGAAAACGCCTGCTTGTGCCCCAGGCCCAGCCCCCGACGCCTGCCCAGCGCCAGGGGTTAAAGAGGAGGAAGGTGGCAGATAAAGTTCTACCTCAGCGAATTCGGGAGCTTGTTCCAGAGCCTCAGGCGTACATGGATCTCTTGCCTTTTGAGCGGAAGCTGGACCAGACCGTTGCTCGAAAGCGGATGGAGATCCAGGAGGCCATCAGAAAGCCTCTGACGCAAAAACAAAAGCTGTGGATCGATATTTCTAGTACGTTCAGTCCCAGCAAGGCAGAGGGTGATAGTGCAGGAACCGCAGGGACCCCCGGGGGGAAACCCCGCAGGGGACCAGGTGGCTTCCTGGGAACTCTGAGTAGAGGGAAAATGGTTGGGTGATCCTAGGAAACGGAAGAGGAAGTTTTCTTCAGTCTTTAAGAACCTCGTCATTGAGCTGGACAAGGAACTGTACGGGCCTGAACCACCTGCTGGAGTGGCACCGGATGCCCACCACCCAGGAGACAGATGGCCTCCAGGTGAAACGGCCCGAGACCTCATCGTCAGGTGCACCCGCCTGCTCATGCTGGGTCACCAGCCTCCCCAGTACGAGTCGGACCCCCGACTGGTGAGGCTGCTGGGGGTGCACACACACACGAGGGCTGCCACCATGCAGGCCAAACACAACCAGCTGCAGGACGGCCACGAGCAGGAGTACGTCAACTGCAACTGGTAATTCCGCCGGATCTTCAGCTGCGGCCGACTCCGTTTCTCTGAGATTCCCATGAAGCTGGCCGGGTTGTTGCAGCATCCAGACCCCATTGTCATCAACCATGTCATTAGCGTGGACCCTAACGACCAGAAGAAGACAGGCTGTTATGACATGGATGTGGAGGTGGATGACCCACTCAAGGCCCAGATGAGCAATTGTCCGGCCTCTACCACCCATCAGCAGATCGCCGCCCTTGATATCAAGCTCCATGAGACCGCTGAGTCCATCAACCAGCTGAAGACCCAGAGGGACCTCATGCTCAATTTTAGCACTGACCCCCAGGACTTCATCCAGGCATGGCTCCGTTCCCAAGATCATCACTGATGTGATTGGGAATCCTGAGGAGGAGAGACGAGCTGCTTTCTACCACCAGCCCTGGGCCCAGGAAGCAGTGGGGAGGTGCATCTTTGCCAAGGTGCAGCAGCAAAGGCAGGAACTGGAACAGGTGCCGGGAATCCGCCTGACCGCAGGCTCGGGGATCCCTTCCTTTCTTCCCAGCCCTGGAGCACCCCCCTCCTCAGCCTGGAAGGGGACCACCCTCTGGGGCACAGACACGTAGGTCAAGGAGGGGGTGAGCGGTGTCTCCTGTCACCTTCTGCTCCCCAGCTTTAGTTTCATAAGTGTAGTGAGAGGATTCCGTGTTGCTTAGTCCCCAAAGCCTTACTACTTACACGTTGGCTTTAATTGGATTCACAGCAGAGGCCTCCTTTGCCCCCTGCAGGCAGGCCCGAGTAGGACCTGGAGGCTGTGCTTTGACATCGCAAAGGCCCCTGGCTTTGTTTGTTTACAGACCCCCTTGGAGCGAGTGTCAGCGCTGGCTCTGGGCAGCTGGGCGAGGAAAAGGGGCACAGCTCACACTCTTCCTGTAGCCTTTCCAAACCAAAGTTCTTTGCCATTCCTACCAGCCCAGCCTTGCTGCTGGTTTTTTTTTCCTTTCCTTTGGGTATTTGCACTATTCGTGGAGCAGGTTTTTCTATGCGGGAGCCACGTTTTTTGTACAGGAGTAAGCTGGGGTTTTTCAGGGAGCCCTACTCGGTATCTCCTTCCTTATTTTCTTTTCTCAGTCTGTGCAAGCGGCTCTGGCCGCCATCATCTCCTGAGAGGCCAGAGGGCTGCCACCCCCAGCTCTTGGGCCCAGGGGTAACGCCTCCTAGAGGGAGGGCACGCTAGTTCTCTGGCGGGGCCTGAGGCATGGGTGAGCGTGCTGGGGGAGGGCAGGGGGAGGGCAGGGAAGCGGTGGCGGTGGCGAGGACTGTTGTTCCCCTTTGGAGCTTGGGAAGGAGAGTGGGCCTAGGGCTTGACAAGTGCCACTTCTGGCAGGTTTGGAAATTTCCAAATAAATCTTTGTTTATTGGTGGCAAAAAAAAAAAACAAAAACCCTATTTCCTATCCTATTGTCATCAGCCTGCTAAAAGCCTTTATCAGTTGAAATGAGGCAGCTCATGTCACTCTAGAGCCATGTTCTTATTGCACGAACAGCATCCTTGGGTTTCAGCAACATGGCAGACCCGAGGCCTAGTGTGACATTTTGAAGGACAAAGTTAAGTACTTCTTTAAGTGATGTATATACAGGGCACGCCGATGTGAAAACTGAAGCTCGTGTCTGTAAGATGCATCCTTCTGGTTTTGTATCTCTAACTCACAGGAAACCTCATTAAGTCACATCTTCTAATTAGGACATTTGGAAAATTCATGTCAGGGTAGTGTCTGAAGTTTTGTCTTTGTGCCATTGTTCAGAAATTTCCTGATGCTGCTGAAAATAAGGAGATTGGGGTCATGTTTAAGCAATTTAAGAGGACAAATTGCAGTATTTTCAGACTCCTTCAAACAATTCCAAAGCATCAATTTACATTAAAACAATGACTATGGTAATTACAAATGATGCTAATTTATTGATTAAAGATGAGTGGACACTATGGAAGCTAAAAAAAAACACACACAAGAAAGGGTTCTGAAGAACCTAGGGGCAGGACAGGAATAAAGACACAGACATAGAGAATGGACTTGAGGACACGGGGAGGGGGAAGGGGAAGCTGGGACGAAGTGAGCAAGTGGCATGGACATATATACACTACCAAAGGTAAAATCAATAGCTACTGGGAAGCAGCCGCATAGCACAGGGAGATCAGCTCCATGCTTTGTGACCCCCTAGAGGGGTGGGAGGGAGACGCAAGAGGGAGGGGATATGAGGTTATATGTATATGTATAGCTGATTCACTTTGTTATACAGCAGAAACTAACACACCATTGTAAAGCAATTATACTCCAATAAAGATGTTTAAAAAAAAAAAGTGGAGACCTCAGACCCACGTTGTTACCTTGTTAACCTTGTCTGAATTACCATATGTGATTTAAAAGTCACAGTGTGCTTTTGTTTAAAATATGTTAAAATTCAGACTTTTTTGCTGATTTGGAAAAGCATTTTCTCCAGACATTCCTCATTAACGAGGCCTCATAGCATTCTGAACTGAAGGCTGTGGTGGAAGTTAACCATACTTACTAGGAGGCCTGTACTGTTGCTTACACCCTAACAACACATGCTTCCCTCCATACGTGATGGATGGCTTGCAGTAGGATGTCTGAGCAGAACTGGTCTTCATGAAAAGCTTAATTGGAGGCAACTGCTAGTTGCCTCCAGAAACCCACTGTAGGTTCCAAATCTCCAGTAATTTTGTTATGTAACAATCCAGCGTTTAGCCTTTTGTATTACAGAGACCTCTCCCTTCCCAACTCGAGTGGGGTCCTTCTAGGTCAGAGTTCTCTCAGGGATGTAGCAGGTGAAAGTCAGATGCCCTAGAACATAGATGGGATCAGATTTTGCCTGGTCAAAACAATAAAGGAAGGATCATGAAGCCTCAGTTGCAAAGAACTAGGTGCAAATCATAACCATAAATCGTATGCTTCAGGAACTGAGTTGAGATAGAGGTATCGATTCGAAAGTTAGAGGTCAAGTTACAAAATGACAGCAGCAACCTTTGTCTTAGGGGGGCTGTGATTTCTGCTTCCTGGCTGGGACAGAGCATTGAAGAAAGGCGGATACAGTCTTGTAGTTCTTTGTGGGCTGAGGGCGTGACCTCAAGAATAGCTACCTGCTGGTGAAGAGAGCTGGGGATAGGAGTAGGGATAACCCTTCTGGAATCATTTCCTGCGTGTAGTGCATGTGCAGATACGAGGCAGGTACGAGGCAGAACCAAACGCGGTGTGACTAAAGAGAGAACACAGTAGAATGGATTGTTTCTATGCTTCTTTGTAGTGCTGGCTAATTAAGGCAGCAAGAAAACAGATCGTAGCCAGTGGTGAATGTATACCCCCGAGCAGCAGTGATGGTAACTGATTTATAGGATACTTACTGGTTCTATTCACACCTTTCCTTAGATTTTTATTATAATGTGAATTTTGATTTTTGTGTTGTAATTTTGCCGTGTTTATGTATTGCATAAGATCTCCTGTCTGACATCTTAAATATTTCCTTTCGGATTATCCAGACCTGTTCAGCCTCAAGGGTCCACAGCAGGGAGTTAATAGAATAGCTGCTGAAGACTGCAGTGCAGTGTCAGCACGCTGCATTCTCTGAATTGTGTCTGCTGAGATGGCATTGACACCATCTGAATTTATGCGTGACCCTTGCTCTCTTAGCAAGTCATCCTAGCTCTCTTGGGGAAGAGAATGTAAGTAAGACACACCAGAGCTGCTCCTGATTCGCTTTCCAGTAAGGAGCTTTGATGCCCTGGAGTAGGTAAAGGCCAAATTATATTATTGGATGCCTGCAAAATTCCCTTCATTGAAGAAGATAGATGAATGCTTTGCTAGCTAAGACATTTTTTCATCAAATACAGTGGACCACCTAACTTAATCTGCACTCTCATCATTAACCTTTCTCTTGTAAATTATTATTTAACTTCCCATCTGGGGAAGATAATTGAGTAAAATATCCTTCTATTGGTCTTGGTATGTAGTACTTTTTTGTTCTGATCTCTGAAAGGATTACGGATTTATGTGTTTGAGTGCTATACCTCATTTGTTTGCAAAAGGATTTCAGGAGGTTTACAGATTAAAATATACAAAGTAAGACACGTAAGGATGAAACAGAAAAAGTAAATGTTACTAAGCAACTGGAAAGAGCTAGTGAATACAAAGCCCTTAAATTTAGGCTTTAAGGGCTTTTATACATGTAGTAGAAAAGGAAGCACGGGTTATATAGTTTTCACTTTTTGACAAAGGAAATCTTAGTTATCTATAGAGACAGGTTTTTTTGTGTGTGAAATAATTCACATGTGATTTTTATATCATGTGAATCATTGTATTAAGAGCAGTGAGTTTCCACAGACATAGAGAACAGACTTGTGGTTGCCAGGTGGGAGTGGGGGAGGGAGAGGGATGGACTGGGAGTTTGGGGTTAGCAGATGCAAACTATGAAATTTAAAATGGAAAAACAACAAGGTCCTACCATATAGCACAGGGAACTATATCCAATCTCCTGGGATAAACCATAATGGAAAAGAATATAGAAAAAGAATGTATATATGTGTATAACTGAGTCACGTTGCTATACAGCAGAAATTAGCATAACGTTGTAAATTAACTATACTTTAATGAAAAAAAGAAAAAAAAAGAACAGTTTCATAGTTGACAGTATCTTTAATAGCTACATTTCAAAAGGTTCCATTCCTACTACCCCATACTGCCTAAGTCTCCATCTGTGAAGGCGCCTTGCCCAGGGAGGCAGAGACACTATGGCCCAGGTACTTAGCTGTGTGATGCTCTAATTGCGTGTGATAGAACTTGGCACGTGTGCCACAGATCTGTGACTAGTTAACATGTGCAACTGGACTGCCCTTCTCAAATAGCAGTTGTTTTGAACAAAGCTTTAGCAGGGGCTCGGCCACATTTGGAACTCAATTATGTCATAAGAAAGGCTACTTTATCTAAAGTTCTTAGATAAAGGCTACTTTATCTAAAGTTCTTTTTGTTAAAGGGAGAGCAGTGTTTTTAGACAGTTGAACTCCTAAACCTGTTGATGGAAACATACAAGTGTCAGGTTTTACGTTCTGCCCAAATAAGAGGTCGACACGGGGTCAGCACATGCATAAGCAAAACGACATCCGTGGATAAACATTATCTGGAGACTTCCTTTCTCAGTTAAATTCATTCTAGCAAATATTAAAGAACTTCCCCTGTAAGCTAGACCTGGAAGTCCAGACTCAAGTAAGCCACTGACCTGACGCTACTAATTTGTTGAGGCCCCCATGTGCTCAACCATACCAAAAAGTCTCTCTCTCTTAATTCCCCAAAGCACAACTAAGTCTTGGCTCTAGTACCCAACAAGACTTCTCTAAAAACTTTGGGATTGATGAAGGGAGTTCAGAACAGAAAGGCAGAGCTTATTACTCAGGCATATAAAGGAATGAAATAGTGCCATTTGCAGAGACATGGATGGACCTGGAGATTGTCATACAGAGTGAAGTAAGTCAGAAAGAGAAAAGCAAATATCATATAATAATCACATATATGTGGACTCTAGAAAAATGGTACAGATGAACTTATTTGCAAAGCAGAAATAGAGTCACAGACGTAGAGCAGAAACTTATGGTTACGGGGGGGAGGGGGAGGGATGAAATGGGTGATTAGGATTGACATATATACACTATTATATATAAAATAGATAACTAATGAGAATCTACTGTATAGCACAGGGAACTCAGTGCTCTCTGGTGACCTAAGTGGAAAGGAAATTTTAAAAAGAGTGGATATATGTATACGTGTAACTGATTCACTTTGCTGTAGGCAGAAACTAACACAACATTGTAAAGAAACTATATGCCAGTAAAAATTAATTTTTAAAAATGAGATTTAAAAAAAAAGGCAGAGCTGAAGGACCTGTTCTGGATAACACTGTCCCCAAAGTCCGTGGGCTATGACCCCTTCCTCAAGAAAGGGCTCCCTTGTGAGCCCCCTGAAGCCACTGTGTTGGAGAGTCTCTCTTACTTCCCTTAGCGAGAACTCCTTTTACCAAACACTATGTCTCTTCTGGTCAGAGTCTAAGCCCCTTAACCTAGTCTCTGGTCCCAGAGAGAGGGGGAACCCCATTTCCTCTACACCTGGGCTCTCTTAATTCAGTAGCCACTAACAACTGAGTACTAACTTTAATTTAAATTAAATGTAAACTTCTATGCCTCATTCCCCAGAACCACATTTCGGGTGCCCAGTTTCCACGTGTGGCTAGCAGCCATTGTATTAACACTGTATACGTAACATTTCCATCAACACAGAAAGTTCTTTCGAGCAAAGCTGAGACACCATCAGTCTCAGGCCTCCTTCCCTTCGGTGTCATAATTGTCTCTAAATGCAACCTTCCCCTCCAAGGAAAGTGATGCTTTCAGCAGGAGCAGTTTTACTCCTAATAGACTCGCCCCTTTCGGCTCCAAAAGCAGATTGCCGCCTTTCCCATCATGTAAGCAGAGACCGCCGTGACCACCAACAGCAATAAAACTGAAATCTTCTTCCAAAGAGGACTAAAAATACTGCTGGCAACTTGAACATAGTCATTTCTCCCCAGTTCATGCCATGGAGAGTTCAGAAATATCAGAGATTGAGATAGGTCTCAAGAGAGGTCTCCAATTGCCAGAGATTATGCCGCAGTTACTTCTGTGAGCCTCTGTTTTTTAAACTGGGTAAAAGATGCTTGTATCCTGTTCCTCAAAGACGCTTTCTCTGACCCCCTACAATAGGTCGCTCCCCTCCTTGCCCCAGTGTGTGTGCTCATCGTGCCCTGTTGGTCCTGTCCCGTGATTGGCCTTGAAACTTAATTCTGTGCGAGTGTTTGTCTTGCACACTGTGTTTATTACCTAAGCCCCTTGCAGGCTGAGATGCCTTATTCACCCTCTATCCCCAGCTCCTCCACGGGACATCTTTCCTCACCTGGTAAATATCCTCTTTCCAAATGCTTACCACATTCCTGCCTCTGTGATAATGACTTTAACGTGAACTTCTTCTTTTCAATCCTCCGGTGAAGGACTCAGCCGTGGAGAATGTGTTTCTTGCCATGTAGATTTTGTAAGAGAGGTAAGCATTTTATTTCAGAGAACCATTCCTCAAGGTACTGGGGGCAGGCAGGACCTGTATTTTTGCTGCCTGGCAGCCCTTGATCTGCCTCCCTGAGTGGTACCTTTCACGTACTGACGGAGCTGCATTCCATTAAGCCAGAGGGTGGTACCATGAAAGCATCCAGGACGTTGCCTGCTGCAGAATAAGTGCTCAACAGATGCTCATTTTCTTCCTTTCTTCTGTAGGTAAAAATGTGTAGTAATCATGATATAAAATAGTCGTGATTTGAGTGTTTAGTAAGTCCCAGCTTCCTTGTTAAGCATTGTGCGTGCATGAGCGGAACAGTCCTATTCAGGCTAAAGTAGAGGTGTCGTGAAATACGCCTCACACACCCTGTGCTTCACCTCCCCTGCAGGACTCTGAGTTCCTCGAGGGCAGACCTACGTGTTATTACACATTTTGGGATCCCTGGAGTGTAACCCACTACCTAGCCCTGGGAAGGACTCGATATATATTTGTTGAATTCAAGAATGAATCAACAGATAACTTCCAGGCCTCCTTATCCACTATTCCTGGGCACCCAGTACCTATTCAAACCTGCTTTCCTCAAGCCCCAGTCCTCTCCCTGGTCTATCAGAATTTCAGGCTGAGCCTCACTTGGTGTTAGGGACCCACTTCCCAAACTGATGTGAGCTGCATGAAGGGGGATGGGAAATCCACAGGATTCTGTTAGAGGGGTAGAGGCAAGTGCACCGAACCCAAGTATTGAATGTCAGGCGCTGAGAGGCAAGTTGATTTGAGCAGCCACGAGTCTTGCGATTCAGCAGCGTAGCTGACCTTGGAAGACACGCCTAGAACAAAGGGCTAGTCACCAAGGTCTGCTGCCCGGCTTCGTTCAGTTAAGGGTGTTTGAAGCAGAGCCTCCGTTTCTGAGCTATCAAAGCCCAATCAAGGCCACCACCAGCCAGTGCTAGATCATCAGCCACTCAAACGTGGAGAAGAGGTGAGCATCGCTTCAGCAGGAGGGTGACTTTTGTAGTGTTTTCATAAGGGTCCAGGGCTTCCGGAGACGCTACTGTAGTTTGTGTGGCGATGCCATTGCAAACACATTAAAAAAAAATATTTTCCCTGCATTATACAATTTATTTTTAAAATAAAATACAACAAAGCAAAAGAAAGAAAAGAAAAACCGCCCATAAGGGTCCTATTTTGTTAACGTTTAGATGTCTGTCCTTATAAAGCCCAAACACACACACACATACACACACACACGCACACACACACGTACCCATTCATTTTTATTGATACGTGTTTTCAAATATAAAATAAGTTATGTTTATCTCCTAGTATAGGTTCAACAGCATTAAAGACACTTTTTTTTACATCTTTATTGGAGTATAATTGCTTTACAATGGTGTGTTAGTTTCTGCTTTATAACAAAGTGAAACAGTTATACGTATACATGTGTTCCCATATCTCTTCCCTCTTGCGTCTCCCTCCCTCCCACCCTCCCTATCCCACCCCTCCAGGCGGTCACAAAGCACCGAGCTGATCTCCCTGTGCTATGCGGCTGCTTCCCACTAGCTATCTACCTTACGTTTGGTAGTGTATATATGTCCATGCCTCTCTCTCGCTTTGTCACAGCTTACCCTTCCCCCTCCTCATATCCTCAAGTCCGTTCTCTAGTAGGTCTATGTCTTTATTCCTGTAAAGACATTTTTAATGGGTTATATAAACCTCCTTTGGAATGAAAATGGAGATTTGGGAGCCTTTAGCAAAGAAATGTGAGTTATGGAGAAGTCTCAGTGTGGTTACTGCATTACCCATATTCTTGTTACCATGGTGATATTAACATCTCAGGAAGAACAAAACCAGTAAGTAAGCGGAGGCCAGAGTGGTGGGAGATAGACCTTTTCTAGAGAATTGCTCTCTGCATGCCATGCAATCTTGTTCCTGCCTTTTTCATTTAATCCCCTGAATGCCACATCAAAGGAGAATCTCCTATATAATTTTTTAAGGGAATGTTTTTGTCTTAAACCCATGAGTACATTGGAGCTTATTAACATCCTACCCTGTGGTATGGGATGTGTGTTGTTGTCTGAGGAGCTGAAGTTTCTAAGCTGTAGCAGCCTAGACTGAGGAGGAAAGTTCTCAGATGCATGCTGGAGCCCTGGCTCTCATCCTGGCTGTATCATCGGTCACTGATGTGGTCCAGGGCAAGCCTCTTCATCATGTAGGCTGCATTTTTCTTTTCTTTTTTTAAAAAAATTTATTTATTTTATTTATTTATTTTTGGCTGTGTTGGGCCTTCATTGCTGCACACGGACCTTCTCTAGTTGTGGCGAGCGGGGGCTACTCTTCCTTGCAGTGCACGGGCTTCTCATTGCGGTGGTTTCTCTTGTTGCGGAGCACGGGCTCTAGGCATGTGGACTTCAGTAGTTGCAGCACGCGGGCTCAGTAGTTGTGGTGCATGGGCTTAGTTGCTCCGCGGCATGTGGGATCTTCCCAGACCAGGGCTCGAACCCATGTCCCCTGCATCGGCAGACGGATTCTTAACCACTGCGCCACCAGCGAAGCCCTGCGTTTTTCTTATTAGCCAGATAGGAGAGAGATCAGTCAACCACAAGCCCTTCCCTTCTGCCTGACCACCTTATCTGACAGGGATGGAGGCCTTTCGCAGAAGAGAGTAGGTATAGTACAGTGTCAAAGCAAACAGCAAGGCAGTCTGGCTGCTGGAGTTCCACACTGGTACTGTGACTTACTTTCTGTGCTCCTGGGCAAGTTATTCATGCTTCTTCAGCTTTGTCACCCGTAAAATGGGTCCGAAAATAGTACCCAATGCATAGCATCATTGTGACCGCACGAAATAGTCCATATGAATTGCTTAGCGTGTGGGCCAGGGTCCTAGCCATGTTTGTGCTGGTGGTGGTGAGTAATGCTTACATCTGGGAGGAGACCCATCAGTGTAAGACACAGTCACCTGTCAAGCGTGACACATGTCAAGCAAGTGGCATCACGTCAGCTCTCGAGAGTACTTCTGGAGCTGGTCAGACATGGTGCGTCCCAGAATGTTGGAGTTACAGTGTTTGCGTTGTCTGTCAGCATGAGAAGGGTAGCCTTTACCAAACGATTAACATGACGTTGTTTGAGACAGTAATAACGCCAGTAAAAAAAGATCATAGAAATTGGAAGGTACATATTTCCCTTTGTTTCACTTTTCGTCTTTGAATATGTGCCCTGCTTCCTGCAGTACAGCTCTAGAATTGTTGCTCTGAGAACATGTTTAAATGACCCGAATGAATCCTATTTTGAAATTCCGTGAAATAAAGTTCTATTAAGTTAGGAGTTGGCAGTGCTCGCTTTATTCATTTGCACTTTAAAAGGGAATAATTCATTAGCTGTAGAATTTTCATTTCCTCCACTGCGGCCCTCCACTGAACATTCGGACCATTGTTCACACTTCCTGTTGTCAGAAGGTGCACTTGGATGAGCTCAGATGCACCCTGGTCCCCTCCTGGGCATCTTAGTTCTTTCATGAGAAAATCTTGCTCTTGTTCCTCTGGTGGTTTGAAGCATATACAGGAAGGGCGAAGGGGCACCTAGAGCGAAGCGTTTAGGACTTTGAAGAACCAAACGTTGCAGAGAGGTGAATTGGGGACACATGCGCGATCCTTTATTGGCTCTCTCACAAGTCAAAGCGGTAGGTTCCAAGAAAACAAGTTCAGGGAGGAGATCAGCATGGACTATCATAGTTGAAAAAAAAAAATTGAAAAGCTAAGCTGTGATGGACATGAAAGGATTAGACTCAGCTCCAGGAAGTGGAGGCTGAGGCCCATTTGCACATGTGAAATGAGGCTGGAGATGAATGGCGAGTCCAAGCCTGTGGGGAGGGACTCCCCGAACCCCTGGCTGGGCTGAGGGCACTGGCCTGGATCCTGCAGGTAGAAGGGAGTAATTGCAGCATTTTTGGTTTGTTTGTTTGTTTTTGAGGTAATTGACATGATACACTGTATAAGTTTGAGGTATACAGTGTGTTGGTTTGATATATTTGTATATTGCAATATGATTACTACAGTTTTTGTTAGCTAATAACTCTAACATATATAATTATCATTTCTTTTTTGGGGTGAGAAAGGTTAAGATCTAGTCTCTTAGCAACTTTGAAGTTGATAGTACAGTCTTGTTGACTATAATCATTATGCTGTAGATTAGATCTCCACAACTTATTTATCTACTATTTGCAAGTTTGTACCCCTAAACGACATCTCCCCAACTCATCCACTACCCCGCAGCCCCTGGTCACCGCCATTCGACTCTCTGTTCTTACAGGTCTTTAAATGGAGAAGTGGAATGATGGCTGGCATGTAATGGGGCAGGGCTGGGATAGCTAAACCCCCTTCAGTGCGTGGGACATCCTCATGCCAGTGACAGTGTCCCACCAGAATGCCAGTGGAGCCAGTGGTGCCCCCTCTGAGACAGCATTGCTGGATTGATCATCTCTTTACAGCCAAGAGATGGAGAGATGGGAATGTCCCCAGATGGGAAAGAAGGGCCGGGCAGTTCGTGTTCACTCTGGGACTGCTCTGCAGGGGGCAGCAAGCTTCCCCCATGATGCACCCCTCAGAGTTGGTTGGACTGGAAGACCCTGAGGGTCCTTTCCGCTCTTACTACTGAGACTTTGAAATAGGAGGTGGAAAAAACTTATCCAAAATTCAAACTAATTTAGGAAATGGCTTTCATTTATGACTACGTACTCCAGTAAGTTTCCTATACATTATTTCCTTTATTCTTCACAGTTATCCCGTGAGATGTGGGTATGAGTTCCATTTTACACCAGGGAGCGAGAAGTTAAATAACTTGTGTTTCAATTAAACTGTACGGCTTCAAGGTGGCAGAGCTTGAGCTAAGAACAGCAAAGTAAATCAGTCAAGTAAAATAAGACAATAAAAACAAGCACGTAAAATAAACGACATTCAGACTGTGTAGTTCATGATATTCTAACATCAGAGGGAGTGTGTACCGGGCTTTGGACTTAATCCAGGGTCATCCCAGGAAAACCAGAACTGCCAGTAGTCTCTCTTCGACCAGCTGGCTACTCGTTTGCTGCCTGCACCAGTTGCAAAATGAATTAAATACATTTTTCAAGATTTTAAAGGTTTCTTTGTTTTTAACTCACTACGAAATCCCATCTCGCATTTAAGGACGTTTTAATTGAAAGATGAGCAAACTTAAAAAAACTGACACATGATCAAATTCATTCTAAAAGGTAATGCATTCATATTTCCACTACACGTTATTTATTATCTCTATCAGTCCTGCATTTTTGAACCCCTAACGATCATGCTTTGAAATGGACTCTCGATATTTAGAAACGTAATGGCTTTATGACGAAAAGGTATCATGTACGTTTTCTGGTAAGAAATACAAGGCAGGCTTGTCCAAGGAGCACGTCCCTCTGAGTTTGAAAATGAAAAACCATTTTCTCATAGCCTCCAACCGGCCTTGCAGCCGGTTTTCCCTAGCTGGCCAGCATCTTCCCATTCCCCTGGACCGGGATTCAGTGCTTCAGGGATGGGGCCTCGCAATCTGTGTTTTTTTAACAAGTTCCTCAGGTGATTCTTCTGATCGAGCCTATTAGAAAACATTGACTGAGGCCGTGCTATGAAAATCTTGTCTCCATATAAATTGTCTAAAGTTGAGTCACAGAAATCGCAAAAAGTTTTTTGCTTGTAAAAACTACCTTTATGTTTATAAGCCCATAATAATATAACCTTGAATTTACAGCATATCTACAGCTTACAGCAGCGGTCCCCACCCTTTTTGGCACCAGGGACTGGTTTCGTGGAAGATAGTTTTTCCACGGACTTGGGGGCGGCGGGGGGGGGGGGTATGGTTTGGGGATGATTCAAGAGCATTACATTTATTGTGCACTTTATTTCTATTATTATTACATCAGCTCCTCCTCAGATCATCAGGCATCAGATCTCGGGGGTTGGGGACCCCTGGCTTACAGAATACTTTTATGTACAGTGCATCATTTGAGACCCACAAGAATAGATAGTTTTACAGATGAGAACTGAGATCCCAAGAAGTCCTTTGTCCCAGATCCTACTGAGAGTAAGATGGAAGAACAAGGATGTGCGTCCAGACCCTCTAACTCATTTTTTATGTCTCAGTGTGTGATCATCAGCCCCCAGCAGCAGTGCCAGATGGAAGCTGAGGCCGGGATGTTGGCCCCTGGGTAGCTGTGGTCTTGCTGGTCCCTGGAGGAGCTCCATCTCCTTAGAACGAGTATACTGCACACAGATAAAGCCATTTGCACTAGACTGGCTTTATTTCTTTCCAAACCATCTTTCTTTGGAAACTTCAAAGACATTATTTTCATTTTTGACGTGTTTGAAACTTCAGCAAGAATCTAATTTATTGGAAGGCCAAGTGAGGGTAGGATACTTGAGAGACTAACAGTTTCAAGTTCACTGACATCTCCAAAGCCTGAAAGAATGATTTATTTTCTGGAGGGGAAAGAAAAGTATTCAGCACAGAGATTAATTTAATTTCAGATTTATTAGAAATGATATGAGTGTGGAAAATTTATAACTATAAACCACCTTCATTTTTTTGTTTTTAAGGAATTTTACTAGTAGACTGTTAGAAAAAATATAGACTGTTATTAAAGTTACAGCATTCATTAGAAAGATTACAGGAAATCTATATCATTAGATTAACTCATTTTAAATAATCAATTTTTTTTTTTTTTTTTTTTTTTTTGGCGGTACGCGGGCCTCTCACTGTTGTGGCCTCTCCCGTTGCGGAGCACAGGCTCCGGACATGCAGGCCCAGCAGCCATGGCTCACGGGCCCAGCCGCTCCGCGGCATGTGGGATCCTCCCGGACCGGGGCACGAACCCGTGTCCCCTGCATCGGCAGGCGGACTCTCAACCACTGCGCCACCAGGGAAGCCCAACAAGTTATTTTGATTTGTTTGAGTTTTACTCTCCTCATCTGTAACATAAAGAAAGAAAATAGATAGTACCCCTTATTAGGGTTGTTGAGTGGGTTAAATGAGATAAGAGTTACGGAATGCCTGTGAGTTTCCTTTCTCTTTTTGAATTAATCTCATCTCTCCCCTTGGCAGTCCTGTGATGGAGGCACTGGAGGTATTATGTCCATTATACAGATGAGAATATAAGTCCATAGAGGTGTGGTTTGGTATATTTCACTATTTTGAGATAATTCCCTACCATGATCTCTTCAAATATTTCTTCTGCCCTATTTTCTCTCTTTTGCTTATGCATCTCCAATCAGCTATTTTATATCATCCCACAGCTCTTGGGTGCTCTGTTCTTTCTTTCCATTCTTTTTTCTTTTTTCTTTGTGTTTCAGTTTGGATCATTCATACTGGTGTATCTTTCAGTTCACTGATTCTCTCCTCAGCTCTGTGAAGTCTACTGATGAGCCCATCAAAGGAATGCTTCATTTCGTTTTTTTTTCACTTTTACTTTATATTTTTATTTAATTTTTATTTTATATTGGAGTATAGTTGATTTACAATATTGTGATAGTTTCAAGTGTACAGCAAAGTGATTCAGTTATACATATATATATATATATATTCCCTCTTTTTCAGATTCTTTTCTTATATAGGTTATTACAGAATATTGAGTAGACTTCCCTGTGCTATGCATTAGGTCCTTGTTGATTATCTATTTTATATACAGTAGTGTATATATGTTAATCCCAAACTCCTAATTTATCCCTCCCCCCAACCTTTCCCCTTTGGTAATCATAAGTTTGTTTTCTATGTCTGTGAGTCTGTTTCTGTTTTGTAAGTAAGTTCATTTATATCAATTTTTTTAATTCCACGTATAACTGATATCATATGATATTTGTCTTTGTCTGATTTCACTTAGTATGATAATCTCTAGGTCCATCCATGTTGCTGCAAATGCATTATTTCATTTTCTTATGGCTGAGTAATACTCCATTGTATATATGTACCACATCTTCTTTATCCATTCCTCTGTTGACAGACATTTAGGTTGGGAATGCTTCATTTCTGACAGTGTGGTTTTCTTATCAAGTGTTTCCGTTTGACCTAAACTCCCTAACTTTTGTTGCATGTCGTTCCCCTGTTCCACTAGATAGACTGCAGACACTGAGGAAAATAGTATCCCTGCTTGGAAGCGGCATGTGTCTTTCTTCTCCTGTCAGGCTGTACATGTGGAAGCCCAAGCCGGTTGAGTCCAGAGCTGAGCTGAGTTTCCATTTTGTTTGCAGCACAGGTTTCACGTTCCTCTAGACGGGGCTGCACCGCCTTACGCTGAGGGTGAAGGCCAGCCGTCAGAGATTCTCCCTGGTTGGTGCGCTTCCCCCGCTCAGCTCTACCTGTATCCCTGTAGCACAGAGTCTCTCTCTCACCAAGCTCCTGCCCGACCTCAGGAGCCGGCTACAGTTGCTTGTTACGTTAGGCTGGGGCTGAGGGGTCTTTCATTCTGGATCCGCTTCAGTCGTAGGGAGTATGCCTAGGCCTCGGATCTGGGTCTGTCTCAGCACTCTCGCCCTTTCTACCACGGCAGCCAACCTCTGCCTGGTATACGTGGTTGTGATCTCGGATGGCCTCGGCCTGCAGCGGCTTGAAGCCGGACTTCAATCTGGGCAGAGATTGAAGTCAGGCCGCGGCAGTGAGCGTGCTGGACCCTAGCCGCTAGGTCACGAGGGCCAGTAGCCAATGACAAGGCCCTGGCCCATCAGCTTTGTAGAAAGGAGTTTCCACAGAGAGACGGAAAGTAGTGAAACAAGTCAATTGCATATTAGGAGGAAAAAGAGTACATGTGAATAGACACACATGGGCAGACTCAGAGAGAGAGTCGTGCCTTTGTGGTAGTTTGTATCACTTTTATGGGGCATTTCTGCCGGGTTTCCTCTGGCCAAGCATCTTGCTTTTCCTGGCTCTGAGTCTGTATTGGGTTTAACTCAGGGTCCTACCCTATGTGCGCATGCATCTGTTAGCCAAGTTGGATATTAGCCCAGAGGCCTGTGGGAAGGTTGACATCACCTACTCTGATGTGCCCCCTCCCTTTTTGGCCCCCTAGGAGGCTTTCTGCACACGTGTAGTTGGGAAGGTCTCCTTGACCTCAAGAATGAGGAATATGTGGTCTCTTTTACCTGGGCATGGCTCAGGTTCTCCTCCCTCCTGTATTATGTTCATCTTGGAGTATCTATCCACAGGGGACAAACTCCAGCTGCCCAGCCTGGGGCCCATCTATCTCCTGTCTCAGTTGTAGATTTGGAGGTTCCTCATATATACTGCCAAACTGCATCCCAGAAAGCAGACACACATTTGCGCGTCCTGAGCGGCTAATGAGGTTCTCCTAAACAAGCCTTTTTGTCTTTAACATCATTGGACTCTTGATTCAGTGGAATTCCATAATTTTGTGACCCGCTTGTATAATGGAAATGCAGCAGTGGACCTGGTACCTAGTAGAGCATAAAAGATTTTTATTGGTTAACTGAGGAATCTAAATAGAAATGTCCTGTTGACCGGTCCAAAGGTCCCACTTTGATTTTGACTTCTTCCTAATTGATGGAAGCAGTCGCTACCTGATTCGGGAATACAAAAGTATGTGTTTCACTCAGAAGCTCCATTTGACGAACATGAGAAGCCTAGTCTTTAGGCAAAGCCTTTATGATCCCTGACTGGAAATACCACACACACACACCCTACCCCGAGGATCTAGAAAACTGAATTCTGATGCTGATTCTGCCTCTCATTAGTTGTCTCTTAATATACAGATTACTGATCAGTTCTATCCCTTAGTTGATTGATCAAATGGGATTAATGATATATATCTTACTTCAGTAGATTGTTGTGAAGATAAAATGAAATTACATAAGTAATTTACAACACTTATTAAGGGCTGTAGAAATAGAAAGTAGTACTCTAGGAGGGGTCAGAGCAGTGTAGAAAAATGTGGGAGTTTGAATTTCAAGGCACCCTTTTGACATCTACACATCACCGTAAGATAGAGTCCATGAATATGGAAGAGAGCAAAATTAGAAATAGAGATCTTTCCTCTCACTAAAATTAGCCTACTTGTGATAAAGGTTAATTAAGTCCTTCTCCACCAGGCAAGAGCACATCTTTAAAGGGAAATAGCATGGCAGCCCTGACTCACGCTGGGGAGTGATGAGGTCTTTGTGTCGTATCCCACTCTGAGCTCGGTAAGCTCTCCTGTTGGACTGTGTTTCCTATAGACCTAATCTGATGCTGCATCTGCTGTCTCAGGCCTAGAATTCATCCATAGTGCTGCTTGGCTCATTTACATACTTGCACTCAGACAACGGAGACAAGCAAGACCATCAGAAAGTTTCTTTCTGCCAGCTTTCATTCATACGCAAAATCATCCACCCCAAAGAGGGCCAAAGCATATACGATGCACAGCCTCTATAGTTTTAATTCCTCTTTTGTCACCTGTTACACACCGTTGAAACCATCAGCCACAAGCTGATAGGTCTAGAGCAGAGATCAACCAACTACTGCCCACAGGCCAAATCCAGCCCACCAACTGTTTTTGTAAATAAAGTTTTATTGGAACACAGACACTCCCGTTTCTGTGCATGTCACGTGGGGCTGCTTTATCGCTACAAAGGCAGCACTGACAAATTGCAATGAAGATGGTATGGCCTGCAAAGCCAGAAATACTTGATATCTGGCCCTTTGCAGAAAAAGCATGCCTACCACTTGGTCTAGAGCAATGATACTAGCCCTGTCCACTCCCCACCAGCATGACTAAGGCATATCTCTTTTACTCAGATCTCTTTCTCCTTCTTTGACTTAACGAACTAATTATTGTGGAACTGATTTATACTTTAGCACCTAAGAATGATGAGGTAAAGAGTTGTTCACATGGGAGAATGTATAATGACTAAAAGCATTTAACTAGAAAAGCTTATAGAAAACACAAAAGAATGTGTTAAACAGCTCTCCATGAGGATGCAACTACACAGTAAATTCCCCAGTTTAATCAATAAATATATGGGCATGGAAAAAAGAAGGTGGAATAGGGCATCTGTGGAGATTTTAAAAGAGATTTAAGGGACATTTCAACCTAATGCAAGTTGTGGATATTCTAATCTGAACCACTGTACTGAGAAAATTGGGGATAATGGGAGAATGTAAAAACACTGACAGATCTTGGCTTTTTGAAAGAATTATTTTTACTTAGATAAAATTAATGATATTGTTATTATTTGTTTACAAATATCCTTATCTGTTAGAGATAATTAAGTTGCAGTAATTGGGGGTGAAATAATATGGTGCCTAGGATTTTCCTTCTCCTCTTAAACTCCTGCAGGCAGAAAAAATAGTAGGGAGTATAGAAGAAATGATATTGGCAAGGTTTGACAATTATTGAACCAGAGTGATGAGTACATGAAGCTCATTATGGCTTTCTCTCAAACTTTGTTTATGTTTGAAAATTTTCATTTGAAAGCGTTTTTGTCAAAAGCATAAGTTTAAGAGTCATATTTTAATTTGAACCTTGGTTTTGCCTGCTGTTTCTAACCTGTAAGATGGTCATCGTGATTCAGATTGTACGTGACATTGTGAGGATTGTGAAAACTAAGTGAGATAGTAAAGAGTTTAAGGCAGTGCAGCGTAACTCACAGGACGTGAATCAATACGTGGTAGCTGTTATATTGTATCTGCCGTCACATGGCAAGAATGTAACCCCTCATGAGCCTCCTTCGTTTATCGTGTAATTGACTTTTGTGAACTGCAGACCTTAAACCCATGTTGTTGCTACACAAGAAGAAGGAGCCAAAATAGAGACTGTTTTCACTATGTGCACGTATTTCCTTGACAGTCTGGACATAATCACAGCACCTGTCAGATGAGTGGAGCAAAGGACTGTGGTATCCAGGGGATCTTGATTGGAATGTCAGATTGTCCTGACCATATGTCTATTCCTCAACAGTAATTTTTTTTTTTTTTTTTTGGTACGCGGGCCTCTCACTGTTGTGGCCTCTCCCGTTGCGGAGCACAGGCTCCGGATGCGCAGGCCCAGCGGCCATGGCTCACGGGCCCAGCCGCTCCACGGCGTGTGGGATCTTCCCGGACCGGGGCACGAACCCGTGTCCCCTGCATCGGCAGGCAGACTCTCAACCACCGCGCCACCAGGGAAGCCCTCAACAGTAGTTTAAAAAAAAAAAAATCAACACAGTCATTTTTCTGTGCAATTGCTAATAAATGCCTGTGAACGCTTTTTAGCCCATCGCGCATGGGAAGCCCTGTGACCGTGTAGGGCACTGACAGACTTCCCAGTTTGAGTTCCTCTTGTCTCTCCTTGACAACTTGTACTCAGATGACCCAGAGCAGGCTCTGAGTAACATGACACTCCTTTCAGTAAGTCTCAGCTGACTAATCAGCCACTGAGTCAACCATTCAGTAGCCAGTGTGCATCACACACAGTGATAGGAAAACATGTTGACTTAAATGTGCAGGACGTTAGAACAAAAACTATCACCATGTCATCCATCAATAATGTCAATCAAATGAAATAAACTTGGACCCTACGCCACAGAGTGTGTCCCTTAAAATTCATCCCTTTTTGAGGTCTCCTTCTGAGTAAAATTACCGTCAGATAGAGATGTTGGGAAGTATTCTATTCACGATGGATATTTTTTTAAAAAGGTAAGAAAAGTGTGAGGATGTGTTGGGGAAGGTTTAGGAAGCAATGTTTTGGTTAAACTCAGGTAACACTGTACTTTTTTCTCTGTTCTTCCACAGAATGACATCACTCCTTTACATGTTGCATCAAAACGAGGAAACGCCAATATGGTAAAACTATTGCTTGATCGAGGAGCTAAAATTGATGCCAAAACAAGGGTAAGAGTGCAACTTATGTGCCTGCTTATGCTTATTTTCAGGAAGCAGGAATACTTCTCCTAGTACTTTTGTTGCTAGTTCAGCCCTGGCTTTATCTTTATGTCCTTTGCTGTAGTCTCTTTAAAAAATGACTGCTAAGTTGATTCTTCGTACAATGGGATAATGATCCTTATTTATAAATCTTTAATACACGTTTAAATAGTACCTGGCTTTAATTATAGAAACTGAGACCTATGTCCAGAGTTTTAGTTGAGTTAAATTTTTAAGCAGTTAATCACTACTTGATATTGCAGGCAGGGCTGTTGGGCCAGTTTGATATTAAGACTGACGGTTATTCTATTTAAAAACAAATCTGTACCCCTTTGCACATTGTGGGAATGTAAAATTGTGCAGCCACTATGGAAAACAGTAAGGAGGTTCCTCAGAAAAGTAAAAATAGAGCTACTGTATGATCCAGCAATTCTACTTTGGGGTATATACCCCCAAAGAATTGAAAGCAGTATCTTGAAGCCATATTTGCACAACCAGGTTCATTGAAGCATTATTCCCAATAGCTAAGAGGTGGAAGCAACCCACCTATCCATTGACAGATAAATGGATAAAGAAAATGTGCCGTGTATGTACAGTGGAATATCATTCAGCCTTATAAGAAAATCCTGTCACATTCTGCAACATGAATGAGTCTTGAGGACATTAAGCTAAGTGACGGAAGCCAGACACGAAAGAACAAATACTGTATGATCCCACTTACAGGAGGTATCAAGAGTAGACAATCATAGAAACAGAAGTAGAATGGTGGTTGCCTGAGGCTTGGGTGACAGGGAAATGAGGAGTTGTTGTTTAATGGGATAGAGTGTAATATTGCAAGATGAAAGTTTTAGAGATGTTACACAACAGTGTGAATACAGTTAACACCACTAAACTGTACACTTAAAAGTGGTTAAGAAAGTAAATTTTACAGTGTGTTTTTTTTACCACAATTTAAAAAAAAATTTTTTTTAAACACAGATCAGTCTAGCCTGGTGTTTGACATGTTGCTTGTTCTGTGTGATGCACTGTGTGGGGAGGGGAAAGAAGTGAAACTTAGAATCAAGTGGGAATCCCGGATGGTGAGCTTAGCTGGTTGACTTAGGTCGGCGATGTAACCTTCTGCATGTAATTTCTCTATCTGAAAATACAATCAATGGCCACCTTGAAGGGTTGTTGCAGTGATCAAGCTATTGTTTGTAAACTGTGTTGGCGTAAAGTAGACCAGAAATAATCTCGGCCATTACTAGTAGAGGCACACCTCAGGTATATTGCAGGTTCAGTTCTAGACCCCTGCAATAAAGCGAATATTGAAAATGTGAGTCACAGGAATTTTTTTGTTTCCCAGTATATATAAAAGTTATGTTTATACTATAGTCCATTAAGTGTGCAATAGCATTACCTCTTTTAAATGTACATACTTTAAATTTAAAAAATACTTCACTGCTTAAAAATGCTAACCATTATCTGAGCCTTTAGCAAGTCATAATCTTTTTGCAATAGTAACGTAAAAATCACTGACCAGAGGTCACCATAACAAATAAAACAATAATGAAAAAGTTTGAAATGTTGCGAGAATTACCAAAATGTGACACAGAGACACAAAGTGAGCAAAGGCTGTTGGAAAAATGGTGCCAATAGTCTTGCCTGATGCAGGGTTGCCACCGATCTTCAATTTGTAAAAAAAAAAAAGCAGTCTGCAAAGAGCGATAAAGCGAAGAACAATAAAATGAGGTGTGCCAGTATAACTCAGAGCGCCAATTAACATTAAACTTCTAGCCAGGGGTTTTCTTTTTCAGCATTTCATGTAAGAGCAAAATGTGGTCTCATAAACATCCTCCTCTCTAAGGGCTTCGGAGAGTTTTCCCTGTCCTGTAATTGTATCTCCCACAATCCTCTGGTTCCTCTTTCCAAGAATCCTGATCTCCATGTTTCTAAAACCGGCCCAGTCACCTGAACTTGATTCCCGTAGCTCCTGGATTCACTACTTTATTATCCCCTGCATGTATTCCCTCAATCAGTAAATGATTATTGAGTGCCCACTGTGGGCCAGACATAGCTGATTAACAGAGCAAGACAGCAAGACGCTTCCCCTACCCTCGTGAAGCCGATGGGTAATTTGTCTGCTGTGTGCTGTGACCCAAAGACAGCCCAGCCATGAGTATTTAGCAGGAGACCCGGACTTCTTTTTCTTGGTAACTATTAAACCTGAAAAATATGTATGTAGCGTAAAAGAAACAAGCTTCCTGGAGAGGAGGAATGAAGGAAGTTGAAGGTTGACCCCCTGCAAGACTGTCTGACCGGGGAAGTAAATTGAAGAGAGGTCTCATTGCATTGTCTTGGTATTATTTGCTAAGAAACCATCGCCGGTATGCTAGAACTGTTGTTTTAAATGGCAGGGGTCTTCCACTGAGTACAGGCTGCTTAAAGTAGTTGTAACAATAAAAGTTAGAGAATCGTTGCTTATGCCACTTGGTTACCAATAGAGCTAACGGGTCACTTGTGAATAGGGAGAATTTTTGTGACGAGCAAAGAGGGGTACTCGAGCCAAGGCAAACAGAGAAGCTTGGGGGGCTGTACCTGGATATCCAGCTGGGGTTTAACTGAGTGTGTGGATTAGAAATGACCTTATTTCTCCCTCTTTTGATACAATCATCAATCACCAGCACAGCAAAATTGCCTGTCAGTCATTTTGCATCGTTTATCAAACACTTACTTGCTGTATTTGGTACAGCGGGAGGAGGACAGCATATAGGAGATTCAGGTCCCATCTTAAAGGGGCACGTGGTGTCACAGGGGAGGACCAGGGTGAAAACATACAAGCACTTCTGGGTCAAAGCATCAGACCTACGGAATACTGGACATAGGCGAATTCAGTATACACTTAGTTTCTATGCCCTTTTTGCCTCCCTGTTCTGAAAGCCTGTCTTATGTTAAACAAGATGTAGACTTCTTTTCACCATCCATTCGGTTTCAACGTGGCGTTACTTTTCTTCTGTGTTATATGAGTGCCACGTGGATGTGAAGGAGCCTTAGAAAATCGAGAACAGAAAAGCCTGTCATTCTTCTATTGTTGTCCTGCATGGGGTGGGGGGTGTCACTCGGGCACAGACTGAATTCCTGGCAGACCCTATGGAAGAAAGCATAGTACATACCCCACATATGTCAGCTATTTTATGTTCTCCCCATCAGAGCTTCCCTGCTCTCTTGCTGAGTAGTGACTGGGTTTGTGGGTGAAAGGGAGAGAGCCATAAAGTGTCAGAAAGCCTGGGAACAAGCCTCAAAATGGAAAGCAAATTTTTTTATAAATGCAAGTTCTAATGACTCAATCCAGTAGCTCTTTAGAAAATAAATATTGTTCTCTACCCATCTACCTCCTGCCAGGTACTTCCTACTTTCGTAGCTACCTTGTTGCATCAACAATCTGACCTGCTGCACACCGATCCCCTTGGGTTTAGGGACAGGAAAACGAATCTGGGTTTCACCTGAGGGGCCAGCACGCTCGAAGGGACCTTGTTGGCTTGCTCTGTCCCCTTGCACGCCTTACCGACCTAATAAAGGATTCAGTTTAAAAGCAGATGCTTCTTAGTGCCCTTTCAATCAGCGAAATAAATGTGAATTGTGGTCAGAGTAATTTAAGTGGGATCTGACCAGCTGGAAAAGCAGGATGAGAGTGAATTTTTTTTTTACCCTAGTGCCTGATCTCTAGTCTTAAGTGTGACTAGCAAGTGAGATCATGAACTGAGGAAAGTTGGTCCTCCTGAGTCTTAGTTTCCATCTCAGTACAGTTAGTGGGTTGTTCCCAGTGATTTCCCAAGCTCTCCCAGCTACTGGGGCACTGGATGCTGCAACTTTAAGAATAATTAGTTATAGTGAAAGTCAGGATGGTGGTGTATGTTGGGGTGATGTGACCAAGATGGCGAAGTAGGAGACCCCAGCCCCCATCACCCAGGAAGATCAACAATTAGACAGTGATCCACGATCAAAGAGAGCTCAGGAGTCCATTTAAGAAACTCCAGCAACACAGTGGAGCAAAACACCTGAGAATACTGCACACAAAGGGAAGGAAGAAGGGCTTCATTTTGCCTGCGTCATCCCATCCCCCAGGCCAGCACTGCTCAGGGCCAAGAGTGAGCCTCCCCAGTTAGAAGGAGTTCCCCTCACCAAGAAAGGGACAGTGGGGTGAACCGCCAGCTTCCCCAGCCTTTTGGGGCACTGAGCAAAGGACCCACCCAGAGACTGGCAAAGCTGAGATGAATAGAGATGGGGAGAAACAAGGAAAAAGAGCCAGGGCTCCCAGCGTCAGCCACGTAGCAGAAATGACTGTGGTTCCCTGTGACGTGCTCTGCAGACCCCAGCACCTTTTGCCACCAAAGTAACTGATGGCCAGCACAGCGGCCACAGAGCCCCTGCAGATGTCACTGGTTTTTGCCCCACAGACACTCACATTCGCAGACACCAGCCACCTGGGCCCCTCCCTGTTCTTTACCTCCCACTGCCCTGCTGGGGCCCAGCATCCCCACCAGCAGCCAGCCCAGGCCTCTGCAGCCGCACAAGTACAAGACGCCAGCCTGGACCCCCGTGGGTGACCCTCACTTCTGTGCATGTGCTTGGGGCAGGCCCCTCCAGCTGTGCCCTTGCACACTGCCGGCCTGACCCTCATCACAGGCTTCTACGGCTGTGAGCACACCCGTGGCAAGACCCTGCAGCCACGGAAGGGCAGGCCAACTACCAAGGCCCTCGCAGCTGCTCGTGGACCTGAACTTGGCTCTGGCTCTGGTCACTGGCCTCCACCACTCAGCACGTGTGCAGCTAACCCCCCAGCTGTGCACCTGCATGCTCCCGACCAGACCCTCATGCCTCCGCTGCCATGCACTCCCCTGGGGAGACCCTGAAGCCACAGGAGTGCACACCAATAGCCAGGGCCCCCATGGCTCTTCTGGGCCAGACCTGGCTCTATCTCCTGTTACTGGCCTGCACCACCAGGCTCACCTACAGTGGGCCCCTCCAGCTGTGTACCTGCATGCCTCCAGCCTGACTCCCGATACCAGCCTCCACTGCAATGCACCCATGGTGTGATCTTGCAGCCACAGTAATGAATGCTGACAGCCAAGGGCCCCCACGGCTGCCAGTGGGCCTGCGGTTAGCCCAGACCCTCGCAGCTGGCGCTCGCCCCCGTCTCTATGTGTGTGTCTTAAACGAGCACTTGGCACTACATAGGTACCTGCAGTTGGCCCCTGCAACCGAGTCTGTACACACCACCAATTCCAGCCACCACCAGTGCCTGCCCAAATCCCAAGCCACTGGACCTGGTGCCACTGAGGTCTCCAACAGCCCTTGCAGTCACTGTGGTCAATGCTGTGGACCCCAGTGGCCTGAGCGGATGAGACATCACCCCCACCGCCCAATTCTGCATTTGGCACCCCGCACCAGTAGACCCAAGGTCAGAGCATGCTCCCACCTGCAGGTGAAGGTCTTTCCATACCAAAGTCAACCCATGAAGTCTGGAAGAGGCGACTGCTTCTTTAAATGCACAGCATCTGTGCAAGGCTGCAAGGATCGTAAAGGATCAGGGGAACATGACACCGCCAAAGGAACGCAGTAAGCTCTCAGCAACCGAGAGAAATGGAGAAATGGAGATATAAGGATTGCCTAACAAAGGATTCAAAATAACTGTTCTTAAGATGCTCAGAGAGCTGCAAGAAAACACAGGTAAACAGTTCAACAAAATCGGGAAAAATACAAGAACAAAATGAGAAGTCCGATACAGAGATAGAAAACATAAAAAAACAACCAAACAGAAATTTTGGAGCTAGAGATTATAGTGACTGAAATGAAGAATCCAGTAGAGAGCTTCAACAGCAGACTGGACCAAGTAGAAGAAAGAACATCTGAACCTATCCAATCAGAAGAACCAAAGAAAAAGGAATAAAAAGGAATGAAGAAGGGACTTCCCTGGTGGGCCAGTGGGTAAGACTCCGCACTCCCAATGCAGGGGGCCTGGGTTCGAACCCTGTTTGGAGAACTAGGCCCTGCATGCCACAACTAAGAGTTTGCATGCTACAACTAAAGAGTCTGCATGCCACAACTAAAGATCCCACATGCTGCAATGAAAATCCCGCATGCCACAACTAAGACCTGACGCAGCCGAAATAAATAAATAAATATTTTTTTAAAAAAGGAATGAAGAAAACCTACAGGACTTACAGGACACTATTAAGTGAAAACAATCTACCCATCATGAGAGTCCCAGAAGAAGAGAGAGAATCACGGATGACTTAATCAGTAAATTAGATTGATGACACCACCCTCAAATCTGGGAAGTTATTGGGAGTCAGCAGGGGAGGAGACTAGACAAAGAAGGTGGTGCGCCTGAAATATAGGAATTGGAGGGGTTTTTTTAATTATTAAAACACCCACTGGTTTTATGGGGAAAAAAACCCACTAGAGCTTTATTGATTAACTGATAAAGCTTCAATATAGCATTTGTATTTCCAAAAGGTATTTTGGAACATTTCAATAAAGGTCAGCAATCCCACTTCGGGGTATATATCCAAAGGAAATGAAATCACTATCTTGAAGAGATACCTGCACTCCCATGTTCATTGCAACATTATTCACAATTGCCAAGACATGGAAACAACCTAAGTATCCATCCATGACATCAGTGGTCAATATATATGGAATGTTACTCAACCATAAAAATGAAAGAAAATCCAGCCTGCCGTTTGCAACCACATGGATGGGCCTTGAGAGCGTTATGCTGGGTGAAATGAGTCAGACAGAGAAGGACAACCACTCTGTGATATCACTTAGATGTGGAATCTGAAACCATGGAACTCATAGAACAGAGAATGGAATGGTCGCCAGGGGCTGAGAGATGGGGGAAATAGGGAAACGTTGGTCAGACCATACAGAATATCAGTTATAAGATGAATAAGTTCAAGGATCTAAGGTACATCATGGTGACTGTAGTTAACACTACTGTATTGTACCCTTAATGATACTGTATTGTACACTCGAACGTTGCTGTGAGAGCAGAGCTTTCATATTTTCACCATAACAACATAATTTATGAGGCAATAGTGGTGGCAAATGTGCCAAGATATATACACACGTCAAGGCAAATGCTTCAATCTGGTCTATATGCAGCATCCTAGTTTGTTTCTTTATAGAAATGCTTTGATAAGAATGACTACTTACGGTAGCCGCTATTTCTTCCAATTTAACTCTCTCTCTGCAAAGCTAGCATGTGTATTTGTATCCTTTTTGAAGGAAGATACTTTGCAATGAGTGGTCTCTTGTCGTTTTTATTCTCCTTTATTGATTATTTGCATCAATTCACAGCCAAATCAGAGGCTCAGTATGGACCCTAAATTAGAACCAGGTTAAGACTTTGTGACAACTTCTGAGTTCTCCATCTCCTTTCACTGACTCTTCTCCATCCAATAATAAAGGCAGCTGTGCTTTTATTTAGTGCTTCAGAGAACATTCAGGAGTTCCAGGTAGAGTTCCTAATAATACTACTCTGATTCCCAGAATGCTGCTCTAACCATTCCTCTTCCAACTTCCAGCCTTTCTAGCAAGGTGCCGCTGCCCACATCCCCATAGAATCCCATTACTACAATATTACATCCAAAGCTACACCCTAACACCCAGCAGCACACGTCCATCTTAATATCTCTAGCACTTAGCACACCTCCTGGCACATACTAGATGTTTAATACATATTTGCTGAGTATATAAATAAGACACACTTCTTAATGTTACATTTGCCAAAAGATCTTACTTTATTTGACTTTATATTGGTCCTGCGATAATGTAATTTTGCTCCCTGAAGTTAATGGCATCCAGTGGTTTTATAAGAATAAAGGTATGTGTGCATAGGTAGATAAAGTGTTTTCAGAGTATCCCAAATCTGTCAGTTGTTAAATTTTTACTATTCTGGGAAGGTGTCAGGAGTCACTTAGATGTCCTGTAGTTTTAGCTTATCTTTTCCCAGAAGTGCAACTGGTTATATTTCTCAGGTTAAATATGAAGGAAAAATAAATATTGGTATTGAGTTTTGCTTTTATTGTATTTGCAGAGTGTGATTGCCTTGGTTAAAAATAAATCCTTAAAGAAAATATTAAATATTTCATAGTCATAAAATAATCTCTGTCAAAGAGAAAATTCTAATACAATACTTGCTCCTTGAGTTCTAACATAGACATGTTGACAAGAACATTTGAAATAATGCAGAAGACTCTGGGTTTCTACATTAGTCAAGACTAATTTGAAAATATTTCTTTATGTCATTCAAAAATATATTCATTTTTAATTTTTATATCATAAATATTAAAAGTTAATTGAAAGTATTTATTTGGATTCACAGAAAGACAAGGGCACCCTCCCCAAATTGTACTGTAAAACTTAAATTGCTCTAAGAAAAATAAAGTCTTTATTAATAAAGTCTTAATAAAAAAATAAAGAACGAACAAGTAGTCATGAAATTCTCTTAGCTTCCAAACATGAAAATCTCTTTGAAGGAAAGAATGTTTTTGAGAGTTGCAAAGAGTTCTGAGAACATGACAGAGGCATCTTTTTTCTTCCCTTTCTCTCTTTCCTCATGATTTTACACCATGTTGGAACCCTCATTTGCCTTACCAAATTAGAGACCTGAAAGAATTGGGTAACTTCCGTGTGCCACTGAAGCCTGGCTCTCTTGAAGAATCTACAAAGCAGCCTCAGAACAGTTATTATTTTATTTTATATTTTTTTATAAATTTATTTTATTTATTTATTTATTTATTTTTGGCTGCGTTGGGTCTTCGTTGCTGCGCGTGGGCTTTCTCTAGTTGCGGTGAGCGGGAGCCACTCTTCGTTGTGGTGCGAGGGCTTCTCATTGCGGTGGCTTCCCCTGTTGCGGAGCACGGGCTCTAGGCATGCGGGCTTCAGTAGTTGTGGCACACGGGCTCAGTAGTTGTGGCTCACAGGCTCTAGAGCACAGGCTCAGCAGTTGTGGCACACGGGCTTAGTTGCTCTGCAGCATGTGGGATCTTCCCGGGCCAGGGCTCCAACCCATGTCCTCTGCGTTGGCAGGCGGATTCTTAACCACTGCGCCACCAGGGAAGCCCAGGACAGTTATTATTTTAGTTAACTGCTATATGGTTCCGAGTGCTGGTGCTCAGAAGGTAATCTACTATTTCTCCTGTTTTCCTTGGATGTATGTTGGTAATGTTCACATCCTATTTCTTTTAAATAACTCTATATCTATTAGGCACACAAGCACTCTACAGTTATCCACTATAAACGTCTTCCAGTTACCTTCCTTCCTTAATGGAGAGATACAATAAATGTCATGATTGGGGTTTTTTAAAATTGGGAATCTTAATTTGAATTGTTTTTTTCCCCATGTAACATCTTCTAAGAACTTTATATAAAGCAACTTTACATATTTAAAATTATATTTTATAATCAGTTATTCAGTTTCTGTTTACTGAAAATTCAAGAATTCTCTCATCTATATAGAAGGAATATTCCTGAAGTAGTGTATGATCAAAACAAAAACAAACTCTGATAGTATAGTGTGTAGAAGCCACATATTCATGTTTTTTCTCAAATGCAAAGTTCTGACTTTAAATAATGATAGAGTAGTCTGTATTCAACTGAGCCTCATGCTGATAAAAATCATAAACTCTGGAAAAATATTTATTTATTTATTTTTTTAATTTTTGGCTGCATTGGGCCTTTGTTGCTGTGCATGGGCTTTCCAGTTGTGGCGAGCAGGGGCTACTCTTCATTGCGGTGCACGGGCTTCTCATTGCAGTGGCTTCTCTTGTTGCAGAGCATGGGCTCTAGGTGTGTGGGCTTCAGTAGTTGCGGCGTGTGGGCTCAGTAGTTGTGGCTCATGGGCTCTAGAGCAAGGCTCAGTAGTTGTAGCACATGGGCTTAGTTGCTCCGAGGCATGTGGGATCTTCCTGGACCAGGGATCGAACCCGCATCCCCTGCATTGGCAGGCAGGTTCGTTTTTTTTTTTAATAACATCTTTATTGAAGTATAATTGCTTTACAATCATGTGTTAGTTTCTGCTTTATAACAAAGTGAATCAGCTATGCATATACATATACCCCCATATGTCCTCCCTCTTGCGTCTCCCTTCCATCCTCCCTATCCCACCCCTCTAGGTGGTCACAAAGCACCGAGCTGGTCTCCCTGTGTTATGCAGATGATTCCCACTAGCTATCTATTTTACACTTGGTATTGTATGTATGTCCATGCCACTCTCTCACTTTGTCCCAGCTTACACTTCCCCCTCCCTGTGTCCTCAAGTCCATTCTCTACATCTGCGTCTTTATTCCTGTCCTGCCCCTAGGTTCTTTTTAACCTTTTTTTTTTTTTTTTTTTTTAGATTCCATATATATGTGTTAGCATATGGTATTTGTTTTTCTCTTTGTGACTTACTTCACTCTGTGTGACAGACTCTATATCCATCCACCTCACTACAAATAACTCTATTTCATTTCTTTTCATGGCTGAGTAATATTCCACTGTATATATGTGCCACATCTTCTTTATCCATTCATCTGTCGATGGACACTTAGGTTGCTTCTATGTCCTGGCTATTGTAAATAGAGCTGCAGTGAACATTGTGGTACGTGACTCTTTTTGAATTATGGTTTTCTCAGGGTATAGGCCCAGTAGTGGGATTGCTAGGTCATGTGGTAGTTCTATTTTTAGTTTTTTAAGGAACCTCCATCCTGTTCTCCATAGTGGCTGTATCAATTTACATTCCCACCAACAGTGCAAGAGGGTTTCCTTTTCTCCACACCCTCTCCAGCATTTATTGTTTCTAGATTTTTTGATGATGGCCATTCTGACTGGTGTAAGGTGATACCTCATTGTAGTTTTGATTTGCATTTCTCTGATGATTAGTGATGTTGAGCATCCTTTCATGTGCTTCCTGGCCTACTGTATGTCTTCTTTGGAGAAATGTCTATTTAGGTCTTCTGTCCATTTTTGAATTGGGTTATTTGTTTTTTTTGATATTGAGCTGCATGAGCTGCTTATAAACTTTGGAGATTAATCCTTTGTCAGTTGCTTCATTTGCAAATATTTTCTCCCATTCTGAGGGTTGTGTTTTTGTCTTGTCTATGGTTTCCTTTGCTGTGCAAAATCTTTGAAGTTTCATTAGGTCCCATTTGTTTATTTTTGTTTCTATTTCCATTTCTCTAGGAGGTGGGTCAAAAAGGATCTTGCTGTGATTTATGTCATAGAGTGTTCTGCCTATGTATTCCTCTAAGAGTTTTATAGTGTCTGGCCTTACGTTTAGGTCTTTAATCCATTTTGAGTTTATTTTTGTGTCTGGTGTTAGGGAGTGTTCTAATTTCATTCTTTTACATGTAGCTGTCCAGTTTTCCCAGCACCACTTATGGAAGAGGCTGTCTTTTCTCCATTGTATATGCTTGCCTCCGTTATCAAAAATAAGGTGACCATATGTGTGTGGGTTTATCTGTGGGCTTTCTATCCTGTTGCATTGATCTATATTTCTGTTTTTGTGCCAGTACCATACTATCTTGATTACTGTAGCTTTGAAGTATTGTCTGAAGTCCGGGAGCCTGATTCCTCCAGCTCTGTTTTTGTTTCTCAAGATTGCTTTGGCTACTCGGGGTCTTTTGTGTTTCCATACAAATTGTGAAATTTTTTGTTCTAGTTCTGTGAAAAACGCCATTGGTAGTTTGACAGGTATTGTATTGAATCTGTAGATTCACAGGCAGATTCTTAACCACTGCGCCACCAGGGAAGTCCCTGGAAAAATATTTTTAAGAAACATGTTTGGAGGGCTTCCCTGGTGGCACAGTGGTTAAGAATCCACCTGCCAATGCAGGGGACACAGGTTTGAGCCCTGGTCCGGGAAGATCCCACATGCTGCAGAGCAGCTAAGCCTGTGCGCCACAACTACTGAAGCCCGCGCATCTAGAGCCTGTGCTCTGCAACAAGAGAAGCCACCGCAATGAGAAGCCCACGCATCAGAACAAAGAGTAGCCCCCGCTCGCCTCAACTAGAGAAAGCCCGCACTCAGCAACGAAGACCCAACGCAGACAAAAACAAATAAATAAATAAATTTATAAAAAAATAATAAAAATAAAAGAAACATGTTTGGAGACATTGAAAAGCATCGACAGCAGGAATAAATTGGAGTGAATTCAACTTTTGAAAGAACTAAATAACACAGGAGGAGATCTGTATTTACATGGCAGCCCTCACTATTCAGTACAGCGTACTATGACAGCTCATGGAGAAAGTCAGTTTTATTGTCTTGAGGACAGAGGATCAAGTTTGGGGCTATAAGAGTGGCTGGACATTTAGTGGGGAAATCCCTGAAAGAAGGAAACCACAAAGGAGAGGAATAAACATGTAACTCTCCACAATCCTTGGTTGACCCCTGAACTATGCATGTGCAGGGTAAAACTCCAAGGTGGTCAGAGGAAAATAACAGCTAAAAGATTGAAACCTTCAAAGAAACTTCAGCAGCTACCTGCTACACAGGAGACAGAATTACCACATCAGAGAGGCTTGCTAAACATCTTTGGCCCAGGACTAAAGGAATCACTCTGGGAATAAGGACAAAACTGAAATAGACCTATTGTTGAAAGCCAAAATGCAAGTCACCACAAGTTCCAGAGTTGCTATAACATACAATTCACAATACCCAGTATATAATTTTAAAATTATTATAGGGCTTCCCTGGTGGCGCAGTGGTTGAGAGTCCGCCTGCCGCTGCAGGGGACATGGGTTCGTGCTCCAGTCCGGGAAGATCCCACATGCCACAGAGCGGCTGGGCCTGTGAGCCATTGGCGCTGAGCCTGCGCGTCCGGAGCCTGTGCTCTGCAATGGGAGAGACCCGCGTACCGCAAAAAAAAAAAAAAAAATTATTATACATTAAACATGTTAAATAATCTGAAGGAAAAAGATATAATGGGTGAAGAAAAGAAGAATTTCAGGAGAAATAAGGAAACCTTTAAGAAAATTTAAGAAGAATCAGATAGAAATCCTACAATAGAAAAACACAATATCTGAATTTTTTTAAGTCATCGGATGAGATAAACAGCTGATTGAGTATAAAGAAAGAAAGCGTCGGTGAATATGAAGACAAGCCATAAAAATCATCCAAACTGAAGAAGAGAAAGCAAAAAGATTAAACATCAAATTAACACCATATCAACAATCTGTGGAATAATAGCAAGCCAACTAAATACATACAATAGAGTCTAAGAGGTAGAGGAAAAAGAGAATGGGGTAGGAAAGAAAAAAAATATATATATATATATATCTCCAAATTAAATCATAAACTGCAAACCCAGGAAACTTAGCAAACCAAGGAGGATAAATCCAAAGAAAACCACACAAGAGGTACATCATACTGAAACTGCTGGATGTCAAAAATAGGAAATTTTTTAAGCAGCCAGAGGAAAAGATGCTTTATAAATGGAAAAACAATGATGAGGATGTTATCTGACTCCTTATCAGAAACACTGGGGGTCAGAAGACAGTGAAATATCTTTAAGGTGCTGAATAAAAAATATCTGTTAACCTAGAATTTATATCCAGTACAAGTATATTTCCATAATAAAAATAAAATAAAGACAGTTTCAGGTAAACAAAAGCTGAGATAACTTGTTACCATCAAACCCATACTAAAAGAAATACTAAAGGAAGTTCTTCATTCTGAAGGGAAATGATACTAGGTGGAAATGTGGATCTAAATAAAGTAGAGATGAGTTAGAAGTCATAAACAGATTAAGAATTCTTTTCTTAAATTTTTAAAAAGTTGATTGTTTAAGTAATAGCTGTTATGAGGTTTATAATCCATGTAAAAGTTAAATATATCTTTATAGCACAAAAGATGAAACTACTAATGTAAATGGAATTATTGCAGAATTCTCATGCATGAGAATAATATCAGTTCAATACATAATATATAAATACTGTAACTATATAATTAATAATATTATTTAGACTGTGATAAGTTAAGGATACATTTTTTTTTAATATAAATTTATTTATTTATTTATTTTTGGCTGCGTTGGGTCTTCTTTGCTGCTCGTGGGCTTTCTCTAGTTGTGGCGAGCGGGGGCTACTCTTTGCCGCAGTGTGTGGGCTTCTCATGGTGGTAGCTTCTCTTGTTGGGGTGCACGGGCTTCAGTAGTTGTGGCACGCGGGCTCAGTAGTTGTGGCGTGCAGGCTCAGTAGTTGTGGCACACGGGCTTAGTTGCTCTGCAGCATGTGGGATCTTCCCAGACCAGGGCTCGAACCCGGGTCCCCTGTATTGGCAGGCAGATTCTTAACCACTGTGCCACCAGGGAAGTCCAAGGATACATATTTTAATCTCTAGAACCACCACTAGAGAAAAAAAGGAAAGAAAAGAAAAAAGAGTTTAGTTAAAAAGCCAAAGGAAGAGATAGTCAATGATATATATGATGAATCAATCACTAGAATACTAAATAATACTCAGTTAACCCAAAAGAAGATAAGAAAGAAGGATCAAAAAACACAAAGAGGGGTCTTCCCTGGTGGCGCAGTGGTTGAGAGTCTACCTGCCGATGCAGGGGACATGGGTTCGTGCCCCGGTCCGGGAGGATCCCACATGCTGCGGAGCGGCTGGGCCCGTGAGCCATGGCCGCTGAGCCTGCGCGTCCGGAGCCTGTGCTCCGCAACGGGAGAGGCCACAACAATGAGAGGCCCGCGTACAGCAAAAACAAAACAAAACAAAAAAAAACACAAAGAGCAGACTGGAGAAATACACAACAAATAGTATACAGGTGTGTTCTAGGCTCAGAGAGAAAGCTCTAGTTTTCCAAGGAGAAAGAACAACAGAAGGATTTTACCTTATTTTAGTTTAACTCAAAACATGTAGAATGTATGGCATGACAGCAAGGAAGAGCATTAGAAAGAGATTTTTTTCTCTCCTATGTATAAATGGCAGAAATGAATTCTTGATCTTAAAAGGAGATTGCTTGGTAGAGTAGAAGAAATCCAGTCCCTCTGACAGAGGCAACCCTGAGTGTCAGTTCTAATGCGAACCATTAACTTGCCTGTGACCTTGGGTAGTTACGTTAATCCTGTGGAGCAGCTGTCTCATCTATAAATGGAACTTCTGATGCCTTTCTCATGAGTTGTTATAAAAATTCACTAAGATCACAAATACAAAGTGCCTGTGACAGCAGAGGGGTTTCAAAATGTTATTTCACTTTCTCTCAGGCCAAATCTACAATTACCGAACATGCACAAAATGGGGACACAGAATTTTTAGAGAAAAATGCAGACATGAGAATAGCTTTGCTATTGAACGTAATTGGTGCCTTTTAATTGATCTCTGGCTATCATTATAACTGTCGTCTTGTGAGCACTACCTGCCTTCTCTTTCATTGTTTTCAATCTTCAGTTAAATATCACATCCTGTTTTGTATCCATGACATAGAAAAAAGTATATATCCACAGAGTTCTCTCTGCTTGATTTCCTTTTCCTTCTATTGAGTATGTTTTTTGCTTAAAAGGAAGAATAGAAAGAAATCTAGAGGATAGTAATCAAAATAAACTATGTTTCTTTCTGAAAGTATTTCCCAAGTCATGAATTTGTGTCATTTCAGTATTGGCTTCGGGCAAATTCAACCTGTTAAGGACGTATTCTGGGTTCATTATTCCTAAGTATGATGGTTTAATGTCCCGCTCCATGCTTTTCAGAAAAACCAGGCTCGAAAGAAAATCTTTTTGACCTTCGAGTGTGCAGGATTTTGCTCTTTGTGCAAAAGAGCCTTTTTTCCAGCCAATAAAGTGCAGTTCCCCACCTCACTAATAAGATTACTGTCACTGAAATGAAATATGAGATCTAGACTCACCAGTTTGTGTTGCTTCAGAATTCTGCCCAAGGGAATACTTGTTCATTATGTTAGCGCTTTAGAAATCAGGGGAATTGGAAAAAAAAAAAAAAAGTCACTAACCCCATGCAGTTTCATTTCCTTCCCATAATGTTACTATGGCAACTCCACATCCTCTCTCCTTCTCTTCTGTCCAACTGCATATGCTGCCTTTCTTGAGGCAGCCTCCCTAGAGCCTCAAGAATTGCCTTTGTCAAGCATTTTTCAACTGGAGGTCAAAGCTATATACTGTCCTATATGGTTGAAGAACTGCTTTTTAGCCTAGGACCCATTCAAAGTGACACTGTACATTAATTGTAAATTTCCAGGAATTGGGAGCAGGTAAGAATCCTTATTTTGTATTGGAAAAAGCATTCCTCTAATTTTAAGGAAAGGAGTTCTCTGCTATGTAAACCAGTTCACTACTGTTGCAAAACACAATATCCACAATAGCTTTTTTAAGCTTACAATGTTCTGAATTACAAAGAGGAAAAAATCTTAGAGCAAGTATTCTCATATTTCTCTTACTTTCGTATTCTTTTTTTATTGAAGTATAGTTGATTTCAGTGTTGTGTTAATTTCTGCTCTACAGCCAAGTGATTCAGTTTATATATAATATATATATTCTATATATATATTCTTTTTCACATTCTTCTCCATTATGGTTTATCACAGGATATTGAATATTGTTCCCTGTGCTATACAGTAGGGCTTTGTTGTTTATTCATTCTATATATGATAGTTTGCAGCTGCTAATCTCAAACCCCCACTCCATCCCTCCCCCACCCCTCCTCGCCCTTGGCAACCACAAGTCTGTTCTCTATGTCTGTGAGTCTCTTTCTATCTCGTAGATGAGTTCCTTTGTATTGTATTTTAGATTCCACGTATAAGTGATATCATAAGGTATTTGTCTTTCTCTTTCTGACTTACTTCACTTAGAATGATAGTCTCGAGTTCCATGCATGTTGCTGCAAATGGCATTATGTCGTTCTTTTTTTATTGTCTTACTTTCTTATTCTTAGTGCTAAGAAGACTGAGGCATATTCTTCAGTGTAATTCCAATTTATAAGTCACTTATCTATTGAACATTTTATTTTTTCTGGGACAATAAGGTATTATAATAGCACTTCTGACACACAAAATCAGTCTAGTCTTAAACATAAAGGATAAGAAGGAAAGGAATTATTAAGCAATTAACTAGAAAACGTTTTTAGAAGACTAGCCCCAAAACCCATTCATTCGCCCACTCATTCATTCATTCACTCAGTCATTTTTAGTAAGCAGCTTTCACCAACATGATACTGAGTTACCGTATCTGTGAGATTCAAGTATCCCTTTTAAGCTAGTAACTTTGTCGTCAGAAACAGACTCATTGGAATGATAATTCAAGCTCACAAAGACTAAAATACCAAGTAAAAAGTCTTAGGTTCCCCCAAAGAGGTTCAGATAAAATATGAGGGGAATCCTGATGGTAGAATGGTTATGTCTAGCTTTGGGAAAGTCTTCAAAGAAAAACTGTACTTTAAACGATAAGGATTTGGATCTTGGCAAAAGTAGAAAGGGAACTTCAAGGTACATGAAGTAGTGTGTGCAAAGCAGAGAAAGTAGAATATGAGAGGCTTTCTCCAAGAACTGCGAAGAGTTTAATTGAGGTAGAAGAGAAGGGAATTAGGGGAGAGTCAAGTGTAGCAGCGACTGACTAGAAGGCTTTGAATGCTAACCTGAGGAATTCAGACTTGACTGAGGAATGATGACAGTTATGAAAGATCTTATTGAACACAGGGGTATCATGATCAGAACAGTCCATCAGGAACATGAATGGTAAGCCACACCTATTTCAAAGCCAAAGAAATTAGTTCGAAATTTAAATGTTTACTTCCCCCCCACCCACAAAATTGGTATTAAGTAATGTCAATGCCTGCTTTTTTTTTTTTTAACTGAACTGTGAATCACTACATGGCAGGTCCTTTTCCAGCTCCCTGTGGTTTAGCTGGTTGTGTTGGTCTTCGTGACTGTAGAAACTGTGGTGCTAATTAAAGGTCTTACATTAACTCTAGGCACTAGTTTTCCACTGACCTGTGACTGTCCCAGCAGCCAGGCTGGCACTGTCTGTGCAACCAGATAGTCGTGACATCTCGTAGAGCTTCTTGCTGGAAGGGCTCTCTCCTGCCAGGCTTCTGGCTATTTGAAGAGCCACGCACCTTTGAAAAGTTTCAAAGCAAATTTGCAGAAGATCTGAAGGAGTCAGCCATTTGCAATCAGTGTTTAAAACACTGCAAGTAAAACTCCAATGGAAAGAGCTATGCTTCAGGGAGTTCTTTGCAGTTGAGCAAGGATGATGAGGCCTTTCTTGGGGAACTCGCGGACTGTATCATTGAAATGAGGTGATGAAAGGAGGAGTGGCTAGAATGGAAAGCCCTTCCCAGCTCTGACACTGCAGGAAAAAGTCACCTTTCCTGGCTGAGTCTCCAGATTCTATAAGTTTTTAATAAATAAACACCAGAGATCAGAGGTAGCAGCTGCAGAATGTAGGGAGAAGAAGGCGCTGAGTGGCTAAAAGTTTGAGCAGAGGGGCTTTGTCTTAATAACTCCTCCCAAGATATGCCTTATTTGCCCTGCAGTCAGCGGTGGCCTCATTCTGAGTTCAGCCCGTGGAACCCTGGATGAGTCACTTAACCTCTCTGAGCCTCAGAGTCTTCATTTACAAAAAGAAGATTGTACCTTCCGTATAAAGGTAGTTGTGAGAATACAGTGATCGAATATTGTGGATTTGCCTCAAAACAATATAAGAAAGGAGAAGAGGTCAGGATATAGATGAATCAAGGTGGATCCTAAGGTGACATGTATCGATGCTGTCCACCAGGTACCTAGACGTTCATTACACTGTACAGTCTACTTTAGTCTGAAATATGTTTGAAGTTTTTCATAATCAAAACTTTTTTAAAAAGATGAAGTCAGCAAAAATATATGTCTGTAAGGAACAGTGTACTTCAAAGGATTAAGGAGTTGAGATAGATTTTACTCTTAGATAGCCAAGCACTTTGTTATTCAGTATGTAGGATTTTGCTTGGGGGAAGATCATTTTCAAAGATGAATGAGTTTTCAAAGATAAATAATTTTATGTCTGTGACCATAGTTTGAAAATGCCTATACATATTGTCACCCCTTATATCGTAGAGTCTACTTACGCGAAAATGAGAGAATTAAAGTTGACCTTTTAGTTCATAAAAGGCAATCACATTCGGAGAATGTGACATTTTTTGTGTGTTGCAAGGTAGATGCGATGATTGTATTATTTCTCCTTCAGATATTTTCAGGTTTTACATTACTGGGAAGACATTTGGCCTTCAGGGTATACTTTTCATTTATTCTCAGATTTTATTTTGTTCTATTTTATTAAGAAAATGCTGTTTCCACTTGAAAGACAGTTATATTGCTTAACCTTGCTTTAGAAGAGCAAATGTTTTAAATCAACATAAAAGGTAGAATATTTAAACACGCTCAAAATATACAAACCAGCTCATGTCATATTTGCAATTCATATCTCATTTTTCAAGGAATTTTAATTCTACTGAGATTTAGCTAGTAGTTTAGAAATGAGATTGGACCTTATTGATTATATATTAGGATAATTAGGCTTACTTTCAAGATCTGCTCACACAATCTAGAAAGTGATTTGAATCCATTAAATCAGCTTTTGATGTATTGTGAAATGTGACCATCCTTAGGGTAGGTATTAAGTGTCAACGGCAGGAATCTTCAAGTCGGGGAACACATAAGCCAGGGTGTGTGAACACTTCTCCATACGATTTGGAGCCACTTAGATAGTTTTAAGTGAATAAATTTCCACTTCTTCATCTCCCTGTTAATTCTGCTATCCCACCTATGTTGTAATACAATAGCCCTTCTCGCTAGTCCGCTATTCCGAAGGAAAGGCCTGAGTCTAACTCTGAGCGACAAGGCCCCAGGGAGCAAAACCTCTGAGGGGAAGGGGAGATGGAGAGGGGGAAAAGGGAAGAGTTGAAAATCCTGGTGTCCTATTAAGAACTCATGAGTCTGGTGATTAGATAAGCAATCCTCTGCATATCAAATGCTTAGAAGTCCTATTGCTCCCAACAACAAGGAAGGACCTAATGGTCCTTATGTCTTATGATGGATCATGGGAAGACATCTTTGATGAAAGTTTATTAAGTGACTTTTGGCATGTCATTCAGGCGTTTAGAGAATTAGCGGCACTGCCCAAACAAAAGTCCAGCTACTTATTTATGCAGGCAAGATGTCTTAGCGCTAGCATTTATAAAAACAAAAATGAGGGAAGTATTGATGCTGAACCCTGTCTCATCTTAGCAATAAATAATACTCATTAGCAGATCCATGAACTAGTTGTGAAAAAAATACATCTCATGCAGAGAGGAATTTTTAATAAATTGTTACTCTTGCTTAATAATCATAAAATGTGTAATATATTTTTGCTGTTTTGATCCATTGTGTTTGAATAATTATAATGCCAATCAGGAGATTTATTTTTGATCCTTAAATAAAGGCTTATGTTCTCAGGAAATCGTTAAACCTTTTTAAAAAGTAAATGTATGTATTTTTGCAGCAGGGAAATATGATACCATAATCAATAAAAAACACTCAAGCATAAAATTATATTACATGAAGATAAAATTATATGGGGGAAGTGGAATGGAAATAGACACGCAGGAGCAAAAAGGACCAATGTAAAATTTCTGTTACAAATTCCTATTTTAAAGACTTGTGTATTTTTTTAAGTGGTGGATATCAAATTACTTATAGTGTTTAGATTCCATTGAATAGTCGAAAGGGTAGTGGGACAGTTATATTTTTAAATGTCAGTTTTGTGTGGAATCACACACTTGGCAACTACTTAAACTTATGAAAAATTCTGTCCTCTAGTTGAAAATATAAAATTGTTTTATGAGATACATGTGTAAACGTTTGAAGCTCGCTGGCCCACAGCACATTGGATGCCGCGCCGACTCTTGACCAAATGCACTCATTTATAGAATTTCCCATCAACTGTGACTGAAGATGTTGCCTTGTTTGATAGGATGGGCTGACGCCACTGCACTGTGGAGCGAGGAGTGGCCATGAGCAGGTGGTGGAGATGCTGCTTGATCGAGCTGCCCCCATTCTCTCAAAAACCAAGGTAATTTCTCCCCAGGTGTTTGGTCATCACACTGTATTGAGCTTTGAATCCCTTGACTGGTTATTTCACCCAGCCTTTCAATCACATAGAAAATGCCATAGTTTGAATTTAGCAATTAGCGTGGCTCTGTGCACCCAATCTTTGGTGACCCTCAAGATTCAGTTTGGGTTTATGAGGCCTTCAGATGCATGCCCTCTATCACCAAGTCATTTGCGCGTGTGTTGCTTTTGTTTTTATTTTGTTTTGTTTCAGGAACACTTACTGCTTGATTTTATTCTATGAAACTTTCATAGCTCAGAAATGATTGCTTGTTGGGGAAAGAAAGACTGCAAGATCTACAGTCTAAAGTCTGGGTGCTGGTGCACTTTCTCCAGCCCTTCAGTTTATTTTTTGAGAGTTCACAGACTATTAAAAGGGCCAAGATATCATTTAACTGAAAAAGACTGGAAACTTTGGAAAGACTATACCTTGCTTGGGCCTTTGGAAAAGTTGACATATGTGAAGGGAATACATGATGATGGCCTGAAAAAAAATAATGTTTTACTAAGTGTCTTCTGGATTTTTAAATGTTAAAACCATTTGACAGTATTTGAAAAAGAGAATATTTGTAAATAAATTTGGGGACATATAAAAACTACCTCAGAGTCATTACTGTTTTTTTTTAAATCAAACCAGTGATTTTTTGAAGCTATGTTAAGCTTTATCAGGAGCCCTAATTTCTAAATATTAACCAAAAAAAACCCCAAAAGCACGTAGTACTCCTGTTTGTACTCTGATCGGTGTTTACTCAACAGCTCTAGTGAAGATGGACAGGGTCAAGGTGGTCTGAACAATTCCATCACTCATTTGAAACGCAGGTTTAGATCGGTGAGCTGTTGGAGATGTTATCCAACAGAATTAAGCAGCCACCATTTTTCATTGCACATGATGACATCTTGGACTTTTGAATGCTTCTCATCTAAACCATTCTATTTGTTATTCTTCCTTTCACATAGTCCATATCTATCTTCTCTCCATCCCCCTGCTATCTTTGAGCTACATCATCTTCCTGAACCATCATAATCACTTCCTTACTGGTCCCCCACTTCCTCACCTGCTCCTTTCCAATCCAGTTCCCATTTTGCAGTCAGAGTGGCCATATAAACTGTCAACCAAATCATGTCAACCTCTTGCCTAAAAAGCCTCCAAGTAATTCCCGTCGTTCTCTTTAAAATTAATTTTTATTTTATCAAAGCAGTATAAGCACAATTAAAAGCAAATCATTGTCTCGTCACTCTTCTCCTAGTGTTCATCTCAGTATCTATTTGGCTTTTTTTCCTGAGAAATCTCCTTGACTTTTTTCTTTGATGCTTTTAATATGCAAGAACATTTTCTTGTCCTCTGAGAGCTTCTTTTCTCAAAGCATCCAGTTCTTGTTTTATGGATGCTATACATCCTGTTGCCTTTTGGAGAACATTCAAGGTGACATTTCTTTAAAATTCTTTCTGCCTCTCATCTGTCCCTAACTCCTCAGATTTCCTTTTTTTCTCTTTGTTGGCTTTGGCTCTCTTTCTCATGATGGGGGTTGCCCATGAATGTCTGTACCTGACCGTGTCAAGCACTCACCTTTGAGTGGAAGCTCCGTGAGAGTGTGGGCAGGGCTTCTCTCAGGTGTATCAGGTGGTGGTGGGTTGGAGGCGTCCCTAACGTCAGGATAAATTGCCCTTTTCTCTGGAAGGTTCGGTTTTTTTTTGAGGGATGAGTCCTCTCACCTTTTGCCGTGTACATCCAGATGAATACATTGAGTAGGGAAAAGGAAAAGGAGCTGTCATTCTCCTGGTCCTCTGTGCATACCTTAATCATAACAATGATAACAACATTTACATAGTGTTTACTACATACCAGGCTCTAAGCACTTCACATATGTTAACCCAGTTACTCCCCACAACAACTCGATGAGGTACTGATTTTACTATTATGCCCTTTTTATAGATGAGGAAACTGAGATCCGAAGAGAGAAAGTAACTTTCTCGAGATGTCTCAGCTAGTGGCAGACCAAGGATTTGAACCCAGGCAGTCTTAGTCTAGAGATCCTACTCTTAACACCTATGCTGTCCTTCCTTCTTCTGTGAACACCTGTTCTCAGTCCAGAGCCTAACCACTGCCCTCCGCTCTGCCCCAGCCTCCACATCCAGAATCTCCAGAAATTAAATTCCTGGTTTCCTGCAAGTTATGAGGGGGCAGTCATCTGGCTTTGCCGGGTTGGAAGGGCTTGGAGACCTGACCACTCCATAGGCAGCTAAACCAATCCTGCTTTTGGCCCCAAGCTTCATCTTTATCCTCCAAGGTACTATGTTTCCATATTGTCTGCCTTTGGGGCATCTGAGAGGTAAATCCGTTTTCTGTATTATACCCCGTGATATACTGGAGCCTGTTGTGTACATCTCTTTCCAGTTCCATATTCAGTAACATCATGTTGATAGCTTGAAATCGGTCATAGCATAGAGGTCTTTACACCTTGGAAATTGGCAAATGCCATATCTCAGGGCTGTTCTTTAAAGAGCTATTGTGAAACATTTACCAGCACACCACGGATTATACCCCCCAACAGGCACTTAGGTGTCAGCCTTTTCCTCTCTGCTGGATGAGGTAACACTTAAAATCTTTCCTCATATTCCAAAGTTTATAGACATCACACATCTGTTTTTGTTTCCTTTGCCATGTTGTGTGAGTGTGTGGGTGTGCATGCCCTGTGGGTTTTACCTTTTCAATTCCGTTCATGTTTTTTAGTGGCCTTTGTGAAAGGATGGATAAACACGCATGTCACATCTACCATGTTTGTCTGGAAGTTGCCCCGCCCACTGCACTGAGAATTCCTTACCAGAATCTGACCACCTCTCTGCCTCATCTCTCCTTCTGGTCCTTACCTTCTTCTAGCCGAGCAGCCTCCTTTCACTTCCTAGAATACACCAAGTTTGTTCTCATTTCCCATTCCCTCAGACTGACCTCTCTCAGTCTGTCCCAGAGCTCTGCAGTCTTCACACATTCTCAACTCAAATGTCATCTTCTCAGAGAGGCCTTCTTAGTTTCTTTACCTGTTTGCTGTCTCTTCAGTGAAATGAAAACAAGAACTTTGTCTTATTCAGGGCAGTACCCCAAGGACCTAAATCAGCACCTGGCACATAGGAGACCTTCCTGAATGAATAGTAAGCGAACGAAGGCATTCTGAACTTTAAGACCGTCTGTCTAATTCTTCAAGACTTTCATCTTTCTGAGCTAAGAAGAGCCGTCACACGGGATTCCTGTTTTTAGCTTGATGACAATGCCGTACATAATATAACCCCTCGCCACACGGCAGATAATCTTTCCTTTCTTCTGGTCCTTCCCCAGTGACCTATAAGTTACCCACTCATATGTGGTTGTTTTGTGTATCATTAGAGAATCTCCTTCTTTTATTGACACAGCCTCCCATTTCTACTCTCCACTGAGTCATTTGTTCTCTCACATTTTGTTTCTTTGTTTACTTTGTGTTTTCCTCTAAGACTGTATCAAAACATAAAGCGGAGGAATGTTTTGGCAGGAAATAAACAAGTGCATATGCTAGTGGGTGGCAGTATCTCAAATGAGAAATGTTCCCCTCCTTTCCTGCACCTTAGTTTCTACTTTGGTGCAAAATGTTAGAGTGGAATTTTTTAGGCAGAAATATTCTGCTTGAGTGGCAGTGTATGAAGGCTTTAAATTTACATAATTATTTATGGAGCTCTCTCTATATATACAAGGCTCTCTGCTGGGCAATATGGGGAAATTATAACCCATGAACCTCCTGTTTTCAAGAAACAAAAATAGCTGAAATACATGACATGGTGAGTGAATGATGCCATGAAAGTGGCCAAAGGAAGGCTTGCTTTTTTCCCCCCTTGAACTCTTGTTTTATGTCATTCAGATAAATTAGGGGAATTTAACTTGGCCCGGAGGATTCAGAAATGCCTAGTTCCTTGGTGTGTACTTAGTATATCATTATTTTCAAAGTTCAGTGATGTTGATTTTTTTGGAAACTGAATTTACCATCACTTTTCCCTCCCACGTAGGTTAAACTAGGTTACAGTAATTACTAGAGCCTCTCTTGATAACTGGATTCTCTAGGAACTTCCCAGGCTCCAACACTTTGTCTGCATATTTAAAGGAAGCGTGCCTGGAAAGACTGATATCTTAATACCTTGTTTTTGCCTTCATTAGAAAACGTGTGTTGAATGCTAAATGTCACTCCAATCTTCTTAATGGTTTTAGTTACCTTTGACCCCACTCATGCCTTCTCCCAGCTCTCTAAATGAATTTCTTACTTATCCGTATTGCAGATGAGGACCTGTCATTGAGCCCAATTGATTTAGACTGAGGCAAGCATTAATTAGTTAATGAGTTCGTCACAGTCTTGCCTTTCCTCGCCATAGACACACGGGGGCACCAGATTGATGGAAAAGGGCAACGTTTTCCTTTCTACGTTGATGTGAGATGAAACGTGTTGTATTCAGACCTTTTTTCTAAAAATTGATCAATATAATATTCAGTATCAAGCATTAATAACACAGGAGCACAAAATAAAAACCCGTCTAGTGAATACCATTCTGTTTCTGCCTGTATTTTATCCTTTTCAGTCTTTTGTTGTTGTTATCAGTACTTTTTTTATTGAAGTGTAGTTGATTTCCAGTTTTCAGTCTTAAGTGTTAAGAATTCAGATTCACTGGAAATGCAATCAGTTGTGGACTTTGGTGCAATTCACACTGTTTTTTAAATCAGAAAAAGAAATTATCGTTGAAAATTTATTTTTGATTGATTTCAGAAGTAGGAGGACTAGTTTGGAAAGTAGCTGCAGTTCAAAACAGTTGCCACAAAACCTTTTAAAAAGAGAAGGCATTTCCGTGTGCAGATCTAGGGTTTTCATCTGTTCACATTTGTACTGTATTTTATGTTGGGCATATTCGCATTTGAAAGGTAAAACAATAAACTCTGCTTGTCTTCTGTGTTCCAGAATGGATTGTCTCCACTGCACATGGCTACACAGGGGGATCATTTAAACTGCGTCCAGCTTCTCCTCCAGCATAATGTGCCTGTGGACGACGTCACCAATGACTACCTGACTGCCCTGCACGTGGCTGCCCACTGTGGCCATTACAAAGTCGCCAAGGTTCTCTTGGACAAGAAGGCTAACCCCAACGCCAAAGCCCTGGTGAGTAGCTTAGCTCACAAGTCCAGCCTGTGTTGTCTTGCTGACCACGTGCTACCCCTGCATGTAAAGGGATTCCTTTTCAGGAGGTGAAAATGGAAGGTCTAGTTAAGTAAAGTGTACTTCTTGTCAACCTTCAAATGGCCTTCTGGAAAATCTGTAAACCCTTCTATTTCCAACATTAGCAAGACTGGTGAGGCTAAATCATTAACTTCTTTATGGTCACACTCATGATTCTCTTACATAAATAAACCCAAAGACTGTACAAGTACAAAAGGACTGAGCTGGTCAGCTTATCTTCTGGTAGGTAAAGTGATAACTGTGAATTAAAAGTTTTTTGTGAGATCTAAAAATACGAGGCAAAATGATCAGAAAACTTCATCTTAAACATGAAAGGTCTAGGAATTTGTGAGCAGAAATTCGATGTGAGGATGTTAACCATGTAAGGTAATGAAATATCACCTGTCATTGTTTCCTCAAGTTGCAAATCAAAAATTTGGTCTAGTTTGTAGTCTTAACTCCTAGAATGCCATGCTGCTTTAACCTTGAGCTTTGCTATATAGTTTGGTTTTCACAAGGAGATGGTGTTTGTTGTCTTTAGAAAAATAAATGATCCCAAGTTAGTAAGCTGTTTAAATTTAGCTCAGAAGAAGCACTCATGTTTAGGAAAAAAATATGTCACCAAGTGCTAGGGAAAACGTGTGCGTTTACTAGCAATTTTGCAGTAAAGGCTGTCATCTGATCAACCATTTTCGGAAGGGTCTCTGTTCCCTTGTGGCTCATATGGTCACCTCTGGCACTCTGTGGACCCTGAGATTTGGAGTGGGCAGTAACGGATGGGCAGAGAGGAGCCCTCCAGACCCCAGGCAGCTCCATCACCATCGTAATTCTAAATGCTTTTCCTGGAGCAGCATTTTAAGGAGCTGTTGACTGGCCCAAGATAGCAAGCATATCTTTGAATTCTGAGAAGGGAGGAAAAGAAATGAGCAGTCATGATTTATTTTTCCACACAAGAAAAAAAGCCTTACGACAGGGTGTGGGCTCTCATCCTCATTTTCCTCTGACTGAAGATTTCACAACATTAGGAGGTTCTGGAGGTTGTGGGCAGTCACCCCTGGATGGACTAAGGCCTGGTAAATGGTCTCAAAACCTCCATAGAAGCACTCGCGGTGACTCTGACCTAAGCTTGCGTGGTGGGCCCTGATATTCTGTAGTTCTCTGTGGCAACAAAAATATGCTCCGTGGTCTCTCTCACTTAGCGGGCAGTACAGTTTGGTAAGTAATTTGTTTAAAAAGCAGGTTCTTGTACTAGATTAAATATTAAACCAAATGATCCAACTAATGGGTTGTTTAACTTTCTGCTTCCTTGGAGTAAGCACCTACTTGAATCTTAAAACTTGGAAGAAATAAAAACATTTCAGAACAGGTCTTGAAGTTGTTTTTAAATGCAGCAGAGAAGTCACAGTGGGCAGTGGTGAAGTTATGGCTGTGAGGACCAGTTTTGGCCGAGATGTTTTTAGTCTGTCTTTGAAATGAGGTAGAGGAGGGACATATTTGGAAAATAAATTCCAGAATAAAATAGTCTAAGAAGACGCATGACCGTTTTGCCTTAACTACCGGGAGATTATGACAAAAATTTGCTTCCTGTTCGTGATTAGCAGGGCACCTTGGGTTCCTGGGAGCAGGGAGACTACCTGTGCTTCCAGAAAAGAATCTGTATTCGGTTTAACCCCTCGCTGTTGCCGCTCATCTCCAAATCTTTACACAACGTCACTTTGGCAAAAGTATTTTACCATACACAGTGGAAGTAGATCTCAACGGAACGTAATCCAGTAGGTCTGCGTCTCTTTCCCTTGCAGAATGGCTTTACCCCTCTCCACATCGCCTGCAAGAAGAATCGAATTAAAGTAATGGAACTCCTTCTGAAACATGGTGCGTCCATCCAAGCTGTAACCGAGGTGAGAAGAGGAGGATTTCTGGGGTTCCCCGTGGATAGCCTCAGCAGGCAGAGGCCCGGTGCCCTCCCTGACGACCAGCTAGTTTTGCTGTGTGCGGGTGTCCTGCTACTTTCTGAACCCTTCACCCGAGGGGCTGCCAGTGCTTAGGAGAGCAGACGAGAGTGGGAGGAGAGTGCAAATACATCACCATGACGAGAAGCATAACCCAAACACGTGTGTCGTGCTCAAGGCAGGCGGGGGGACGGGGGATGCCATCACTCCAAGCGTAATTTACATGAAATCCATTCATGCTCTGCTCCTCAAATCCTGTAATGCGATGCTTAGGGGTGGTTTTGCCCGCTACGAGGCATTTGTTCGTGTCTGGAAGTATTTCTAGTTGTCACAACTGGATGGTGCTACTGGCATCTAGTGGACAGAGGCCAGAGATGCTACTAAACATTCTACGGCGTACAGCCCAGCCTCCAACAACAAAGAATTATCTGGCTCAAAATGTCACGTGTGGCACGGTTGAGAACCCCTGCAGGACATAACCTCTGCATACTGATGAAGTGAGGATTGCTCTCAGGAAACAGAATTAACGGAGCACAGAGTTGCTGAAGTTAGGAAAAGGGTAGCTCTCGGTTTCTTTCGTGCAAACTGACATAGAACTCAGAGAAGTGACTTATTGGGATCAGGGCTGAGCCTGCAACACTCAAACCAAGCCTGGCATCCACTTCCTTGGGCTGCACTCCCTTTGGTTTGCTCCATATCTCTACACCCTCCACGCGTCACGTCCCTCCCTTTCCAGGCTAGTCCTGTATGTCTTTCAGGACCAGATCTGGGGCTGCCTTCCCCGGGAATCCTCCCGTAACCCTCGGCCTGGGCCAGGAGCTCCTCCTTGGGACCATTGGCACATCCTGTGCATATTTCCGTCAAAGCTCTCGTCCAGCTGGCTTACTTATGACCCAGCCACTCCCTTCCACCCCGGCCCAAAACTACAGGCTCCACCAAGGCAGGCCAGAGTCTTACTGGTGTTAATATACCCTCAGCACAGTAGATGCCATAGTAGATCATTCAGTAGTTTTGTTGAATGCAACCATGAAGACTCTAGGATTCGAAGCTAACGTAAAAACTAAGGTCTAGTCCAGTCATTGTTGCTTTGCCTGAGTTTCTCACCTGCAAATGAAGTATTTGCCTTGATTTCTAACACTTACAACTTCGAAATACTAAACGATAGAAAATATTAATACCGATTCGCTCTTTTCTGAGTCTTCTGGCTTTATGGTAGGCATCCAGTTATTTTCATTATAAAATAGTAAGTTTATTCTCAGTGCGTGGCAGCCCTTTTTAAAGATCAAAATGGGCTCTGAAATCAAAGATTTTTCACTGGCGTCTGAATAAGTGTCCAGAGATGCCAGCCTGTGATGAGAAGTTGCCACGGCCAGCCCTGTACTCCCTCGGAAAGGCGGCGCAGACTATGTCCTCACAACTCCCCCTGCTGATGGGAAAAGGTGCCGAATTGTAACAAAATTCTCCTTCCCCCTGTTTTCCTCAGTTCCCACTATTTGAAGTCTGGGCAACCAAAATTCTACCTCTTCTGTTTTCTTTCTTACTTTCATTGTATAGAATTCCTTTAACAAATTTTTTGACATTACTCAAATTTCTGTTGAAATTAGTTGTCTCCTTCTCTCTCAGCTTTTTCTAGCCATATTAAGTATTTTTTTCCAAATTATGATGTTCATGGTATAAGTGGGATTAAATTCTTAAAAATTGAAAACGCAATCATTTTATGCCAGAAGTACCAGTGGGGGGGGGGGGTGTGTGAGGGGGACTTTGAAGCACACATGAAAATTAAGGTCTAGTGACCATTGTTCTATTTGCCTTAATTATATCACCTTGATTTATAATAGGCAGAAAGATAAAAATTTAATGATTGGGACAGTTAATGCTGATCTGCTCATTTCTTAGAGGGATGGCTTTGTATTTCCACCCTGCTCTTTCACGTGTAATATAATCAGTGATTCTGAGAGCATGGGAGTCCTTACTAAAAGACCAGAACAGGATCTGAAATACAAGTTGAATTTTTGCTATTGTGTATGTAATCACACAAGTGTCCCCCCCTCCACACACACACACACACACACACACACACACACAGAGTCATATGGATAAGGAAGGCTTAGTAGCAAAGGGAAAGAACCTTCAAGGTATTTCTCTAAATATTTTTTATAGAGCTATATAGAATGTGTGAAATAAATCTTTCTTCTTTAATGGTTATGACATAGGCCTTTCATAATCACGGAACGTGCTTTAGAGACATGATGAATATTGATACGTTTGCCTTATAAAATCTATGAAATCATGGTGATGTCTTGATGTTTTCTGATCTGATCAATAAATTGGTTATCTTAGCCTGGATGGATGGATGGCAGGTAGGCAGGCGGGCAGGCAGACAAACCCTTTTTAAAATAAGCCAACAAACTGACATCTCCCTCTTTTTCCCCAGTCGGGCCTTACCCCAATCCATGTTGCTGCCTTCATGGGGCATGTAAATATCGTGTCACAACTAATGCATCATGGAGCCTCACCAAATACCACCAACGTGGTAAGTATCCTTTGAACAAACTAGGTCTAATTGTGAGCATTTATGAAACTGGAAACGATTGCTCTCAATCTACTTATTTTTGTTATAGGTACATTAATTCCCATTTAACTTGAGTACTTAGAAAAGGGCAGAATTTTGAAAATACCTGTGGTTTCCTTTATTTCAAAGGCAAGATCCATTCGATCACTAGCTGGTCACAGATTGCTGAGACTTAGGGACTGTGTATATTACTACTGAATATTATGCTTTAGAAAATAAAGTTTTGTGGACGGGGAGAGTTTTTTTTCAACAGACGCATTATGTTGCATGCATGATGGACCTAGAGATTATCATACTAAGCAAAGTAAGGCAGAAAGAAAAAAATGCTGTATGATATCGCTTACATGTGGAATCTAAAATGTGACACAAATGAACTTATCTACAAAACAGAAACAGACTCACAGACATAGAGAACAGACTTGTGGTTGCCAAGGGGGAGGGGGTTGGGGGAGGAATGGATTGGGAGTTTGGGATTAGCAGATGCTAACTAGTATATAGAGGATGGATAAACAACAAGGTCTTACTGTGTAGCACAGGGAACTATATTCAATATCCTGTGATAAACCATAATGGAAAAGAATATGAAAATGAATATATATGTATAACTGAGTCCCTTAGCTATATAGCAGAAATTAACACAACATTGTAAATCAACTATACTTGAATAAAATCTTTTTAAAAATAAGTGTTGCATGTTGAGAAGGTGGTTCCAACACTCTCCTTATTGTGATTTCAAGTAACTTCAAAGTAATTTCTCTTCAGTGTGCTTGACAATGTTATCACAAACCCATGGAACTCAGTTCATTATTGGACGTTGTTGTTTTCCCACACTGAGCATTGCTCTGCAGAACCATGAGACCCACTTCATAGTAAATGTCAGAGGAGTAACTTACCACCCTCGATCCGCATGTGGCCTTTGACATTGCTTTACAAAATTTTAAGTTTAGCAGCATAACAATCTTAGCACCCCAGACCACAAGCATAAGAACACTTGTTGGACTCATGAGCACCAAAGAAATAAAAATAAAACAAGGAACATTCTGGCACAGAAAGGGCAAACCATAAGGTCCTGCGTCCTCACCCTGAGGGTAGGCCCCCGAAAGACTCTGTGTCTTCCAACAGCTTGAGTCAGCATATCCACGTCAGACCAGCTCTCAGCTGAAATGCAGTCTTTCCTGGTACTAACGCCAGGAGAGAAGGTTTTCCTTTACAAAGAGAACACTGGGTAACATGGTCACCTACATCCTCAGCACCTTTCCAGGAAACATAGCAACAAGTTTCGTGTGAACTGTATCTCTGCATATCCTTCCATGGAGGTGGATGTCCTATAAAGCAAAGCGATATCTATAAAAAAGTAATTTAAAGGTGGGCACTGGGACTTCCCTGGTGGCGCAGTGGTTAAGAATCCACCTGCCGATGCAGGGGACATGGGTTCGAGCCCTGGTCCGGGAAGACCCCACATGCCGCGGAACAGCTAAGCCCGTGCGCCACAACTACTGAGCCTGTGCTCTAGAGCCCACGAGCCACGACTACTGAAACCCGCGCACCACAGCTACTGAAGCCCACATGCCTAGAGCCCATGCTCCACAACAAGAGACGCCACCACAATGAGAAGCCCGCGCTCCGCAACAAAGAGTAGCCCCTGCTCGCCACACCTAGAGAAAGCCTGTGCACAGCAACGAAGACCCAACGCAGCCAAAAATAAATAAATAAATATATAATTTTAAAATAAAAAATAAAGGTGGGCATCACTTGTGTGGGGGAGAATATATTTGATTTTTATCACTTTTTACATTTCAATCCATATGTGTTTTCTATGTTGTTTTCCTTTTTTTATTATTACATAAACGAAAAGATCATCTGAATTAAAGTCCATTTGGTGAAAAGCAGCAGAGGCGGGGGAAGTCCAGTGGCAAAGAAAATAACCCCTTGGAATAATGCCCCAAAGGATAATGACCTGTTGAGATAAAGCAGGAAATGCAAACCAAGGGCAAGCCACGTCTGGCCCTTGGGTGTGTTTTGTGTTGCCTGTGCAGCATTTTTGGTTTTCTTTTGTTTTGAACTCTTGATTTTTTGACCAGCATTCAAGAAATATCCACAAATATCCAAACTGCCGCTGTGTTTGAAAAATAGGAAGGTATGGCATGATACGGCTGGCATTGCAAAGAGTTACTGGAGTAGCCCGCTGACGCCAGCTAGCAGCGCCTCCCCCAGCCAGGAGAAGGCCTGGCCTGTCTCCAGGAGCATTCCCCCACCTGCCCGCTTCACTCGCCTACCCTCCTGCTTGGCCCCATAGCATTTGCCTTTGAACCCCCAGTGAGGCTACACTGTAGATTATTGAGCACGGCTTCTGATCCTGCCGTGCGCTTTGGGCTTACACTGATGTCTTCCATCATGGACCAGGTTCCTGGGAAATTCTTGTGTATTTGATTTCCTATCTTTCCTATTTTCAATAAGGAAGTGCTTGGAACTACTTTTTATTTAAAAAAAAAAAAAACCCTCCATCATCAACTTTATGCAAAGCAAATAGGCCAGTCTTCTTTAGAGCTGCCGTTAAGTTACCTTAAGTTACCTAACGGCTCCTGTTCCCCAGAGAGGAGAAACAGCGCTGCACATGGCAGCTCGGTCCGGCCAGGCCGAAGTCGTGCGGTATCTGGTGCAAGACGGCGCTCAGGTAGAAGCTAAAGCTAAGGTATGTGCCGAGCGTGGAAGTGTTTGCTTCGAGAGAAGAAATGATTTTAATAAAACCTTTAAACATAGACATGCTTTCTTCCAGGATCACTCTTTTAAAGTAATGAACCACCACCAATGACAAAAGTCTCTACCCAAGGGATATTGAAAACATCCCTTCCCTGTATGTGTATCTACTCAATTATTTAACAAAATGAAATAGAACAAGAACTTTGTGTCCTTGGCACATTGCTCATCCCAATGGCTTAGGAAACAAACCTAGAATTGGCCCACAGTTGTTTGCACTCTATGGAGAAGGGCTCATGCACAAAGCTTCTAAAACAAGCACAGTTTGGAAGCATAATTGAGTTCTTTTGGTTGACCTAGATGTCAGCTGTCAGAGCCACAAAAGGAAAAAGGGAGTTTGAACTTTTTCTCTGCAAGTTGTGAGACCATAAACCCTGAGACTTGGTCAGAGTTGTTCATGGAACATAGAATATAGAAGAACGTCAGGGATGAGCTCGTTTGTCTGTTTGTTTGTTTGGGGCCGCACCTTGCGGCATGTGGGATCTTAGTTCCCAGACCAGGGTTCGAACCCACGCTCCCTGCATTGGAAGGTGGAGCCTTAACCACTGGACAGCTGGGGAAGTCCAAGGGCTGAGTCTGAATGCGTCATTCTCTGCCTGGCATTTACCCTCCAGAAGAGACTCACTATCTGTCACCGTCTTGATGGTAGTTGGTCTGGTTATCAAAATGGCAGTTTAAAATTTGTTGTTTATTTAGTGATGTTTAGCTTTTTTTTAATGATTTTTTTTCAGTGCATGAATAAACTATAATTTACCAATTTTTTTTTTTAAATGGCAGTTCCGGTCAAGAATCGTAAATAGATATGTAAATACCTCAACCATTTAATTTTAGCCCTTCAATATACAAATGTACATTTATTTGTCATTTAATTACATACTTTGTAGTTTCTAGTTTAGGGTTAAAAGAAGAGAAGACTGAGGCATTTGCAAAGCAGTTTGAGTACAGGATATTTCTCAGCTTTTATAATTTTCCCCCAGTCTATTCAGCTCTCCTACCCATATGTAGTTTGACCATAGTTGGCTTTTTGGTTTTGTTTTTTTTTTCTCTTTTTTTTCTTTTTTGGCTGTGTGGCATTCAGAACTTCCCCAACCAGGGATTGAACTTGTGCCCCCTGCATTGGAAGCATGGAGTCTTAACCACTGGACCACCGGGGAAGTCCCATAGTTGTTTTTTGTTTTTTGTTTTTTGTTTGCGGTACGCGGGCCTCTCACTGCTGTGGCCTCTCCCGTTGCGGAGCACAGGCTGTGGACGCGCAGGCTCAGCGGCCATGGCTCACGGGCCCAGCCGCTCCGCGGCATGTGGGATCTTCCCGGACCGGGGCACGAACCCGCATCCCCTGCATCGGCAGGCGACTCCCAACCACTGCGCCACCAGGGAAGCCCCCACAGTTGGTTTTTCATCACCGTCTGCCAAGGCTCTCCAAGGCTTTTAACAGTGTCCTTAAAGCCTTTCCTGCGGTATTCATATATACCTGTTAACATATTATGTCATATAATTAGTGTAAACATAGTACAAGCTAGAAAAGTACTAGTATAAACACATTAGTGTGGGAACAAACACAACTAGGTCTTTGTAAACATAAAATCCACAGGTGGGTACAAAGGTAGTGGTAACATTCTAGTCAGCAGACTGTAAACCTTAAGTGTCCGGTGTATCGTGGTACCAGCTGGTAGATTTTACAGAGGACCTAGAAACAGAGCTCCGCAAACGTTGTCTGGAAAGGGCCTGATCATCAATATTTTAGGCTTCACAGGATACTGTCTTTGTCCACAAACTCTCAGCTCTGTCATTACAGAGTGAAAACAGCAATAGTACATAATTTAATACATCAGCAAATGGACATGACTGTGTTCCAATAAAACTTCATTTACAAACACAGGTGGCAGCTGGATTTGGCCCCTGGATTTTACTGTTCTGATCCCTGATCTAGAGGATGTTGGTTAATCAGTTAAGTAGATTGGTTAAGAGAGGCTGTACTCTACCATTACAAGAAACCTCACATTTTTGAGTGTTGTTACATAAGAAGCATTTCATCTAGGAAATGGTTTCACCCACAAGCTGAAATTGACCATAAGATGTATAGTTATCTCATTAAAGAGATAGTATGTGTCATTGTTAAGAGTCTGACTTCCATAGCCAGTGGCATCTCCCCTAATTTCTCACACTTCCTACTAGTTACACAGACCCTCTTGCTTTGATCTTGACCTTTGCACAGCAGTGCCCTGTGCTCCAGCCTCTTCTCTCTACTTGCCCTACATAAAGTATTTACCTGGACTTTTTCACATCTCGGTAGGGGATTTCTCTCCAGAGGGCATCTTTGGGCAAACAAGGAAAAGATACCTCTCCAACGTGGGGATAAGGCCCTCAGGGTGCAGGACTTAGGAGTGCCTTGTGTCCTTGGGTGAACTGTCATAAGGTGCCTTCCACTCCAGGCAGATGCAGCCTGGATGACAGCTCGGCAAGCAGAGGATGGGCTGGCTGTCAGCCCCCATCTTAGCTGGGAACCTTCCTCAACCATCCTACACTGCCCTCTCCCCTCCTCCCACTTTTGACTGTGGGAAGGCAGCACCAATACAATAATTCATTACATATGAGTACATGAGAACTCATGTACTCACGTGGAGGTATAATATCCCTCCCAGGTATTTCCGTTTTCCCAGGATACATTCCCTTATCTCTCCCAAAAAGGAGTCATCAGAGGTTTAAAAATTGCTAAAGTATAGCAGGACGGAGTGGGGATAATTTCTAGATAGAACTGCCTTTCACAATTCTCACGCTGATAGGTTACTCACAGGGTGTTTAAGGTGCTTAGATCTGCCATCCCCACCTTTCTGAAACTTAAAGAAAAAGATAAATGAGGTTCTTTTTAGTATTGAATCAAAGAGTTGAATGTAGCCTCTGATACCAAGCAGTGAAGTTTCCTGTATTTTTCACAGTGGCACCATTGTCCTCAGCTCATCAGCCCTGAACTTTTACTTGTCCTATAGGATGACCAAACCCCACTCCACATTTCTGCGCGATTGGGGAAAGCAGATATAGTACAACAGCTGTTACAGCAAGGAGCATCTCCAAATGCAGCCACGACTTCTGGGTACACCCCACTCCACCTTGCAGCCCGAGAGGGGCATGAGGACGTAGCCGCCTTCCTTTTGGATCATGGCGCATCTTTATCTATAACAACAAAGGTATGAAAGCCAGTCTTAGAATCCTGCTGTGTCCCCCAAAAAACATTCTCTTTACAGTTTCCTGCGTGGTAATAGGTACAAAAGGTGTACAACAGCAACTCTACTTGGATCCCAGGATTAACTTGGCCCGCAAAGCCCTGGGGTGGGGCAGGGTGATTTGGTGTGTGTGTATATCTTACGTTTCTCAGTACATTATCTTCTGATGAAACCTTATTGATGTCTGGAGTCAGATATTTCTTGCAAGTTGTTTGACAGATTTAAAGGGTGCTTGAAAAACACAGCCACAGATTTCTGTTGCTGAGGCCAGGTATACAAACCACTTTATCAAAGCTCAGTTGGTTAATGCGTTTATAATACTTTCAAAGCAGGAGGTGTATTTTTTTTCTTGGTTTGTTGATGCTGCTTTTTTTGTTGTTGCTTTCTTTTCTGATTTATAGGTTTTTGTTTTTTAATCTCAGCTCTGATGCCTTACAGTAATGACCCACCACCCAGTTGCTTTTCAAGTGCAGAATGCAAAATTTAGAGCTCATTTTTCTTGGATCCTACATAAACTAGCAAGTGTGATAGCAAGATGAACTGGCCCACAGCATGTCTTAGAAAGCTAGAAATTGGTGTTACACCCTTTTTGAGATGCAGAGAAGAAGCATTCATGTGTAATCAATGCAGAAGATAATTACAGTGATTACAAATACTTGGGAAACTATCTGAACAAATGATGACTTTCTCAGAATTCGACCCCTGCGATTCTCTAGGCTCCTCAGTAGACATGCAAGTTCCTGGATCTCATTTAACATGTTAAACAGAGGAATGGGTGATAGGGTTTTGTGTGTCCTGGCCTTTCCACCATACGAGCTGCCCACTTACTCTAACTGGCTATAGTCCTGTGGGGTCAAATATGTTGACAGCCCTCTAATCCCTGCCTCGTGCTTGGGGCCCTAGCTGTGCATGGTGACTGACCAGTCGATACCCAGATCCTTGTAAGAGTTGGAAGCAAGAAGAAGGAGCTGCTCAACTCTCAGTATCCAACTCTCGCCTATTTATTGAGATAGAACCCTGTGTTATTGTTCAGTTCACCTGTGGTGGCTAAAGTGTGAGAATCTCTGACTCCTACCCCTAAGGACTGGGTCATACATACAGACGTGTGTATACGTGTGGCAATAAAGAAAGGGGAAGAGAAAGGCTCCAGTCTGGTGCTGTGCGAGGTTATGGGAGGTCCAGACTTGTCCTAGATTTTTCCAAGCCCTCCAAATCCAAATTGGGCCTGGACCCTATAACCTATTCTTCCCACAATGTGAAATCCCCAAATGGCCCTAGAATAAGCCCCAGATCCAGCTTTCCAACTTCATCCTCGTCAGGTACCTGACTAGTCCCCAGGATTAGTGTCTCGTGGCCGAGCCAACAGAAAGAGAAAGATTAAATATGCTGCTCATCTGTTGAAAAGGGGACTCTTTAACTGTTATCTACCAGTCTTGGTCCTTAAGTACAGGCTTAACTGCTCTTCACCATTAGAATAATGCCTCAGTTCTAGAAGAGTGATGCCTTTGTATCGTTTCTATTACTCATTATTTTTATGTTTATCGTTTCAGAAAGGATTTACTCCCCTTCATGTGGCAGCAAAGTACGGGAAGCTTGAAGTAGCCAGTCTCCTGCTACAGAAAAGTGCATCTCCGGATGCTGCTGGGAAGGTATGGGGTCATCGGCCAACTTGTAACAGGCCACTCCCATGATAACAAAAAACAAGCGCTTGCTAACATTCACCAACAGCCACCTAAATTATAACTAATCCATATTTAAGTCTCATAGGATGAAGATGACTGCAGAAATAGGAGGTGAAAGCTGGGGTCCAAGTGTTGTGGAAACTGGAATGTAAACTACACTGTGTGTTGTATCCAATGTAATCCCATCTCCTAAATCTAGGCCTCTGACGTTAAGGCGCTTTGACACTGGTTGTTGTTTCTGCACGTGTTTTCAGAGCGGGCTAACTCCACTGCATGTAGCTGCACATTACGATAATCAGAAAGTGGCCCTTCTGCTTCTGGACCAAGGAGCCTCACCCCACGCGGCTGCAAAGGTACCTGTACTGTGACAGCATGAGGAGACTGACGGGCAGTCTCTATATGTATATTTACTTTGGCTTCGTCTGTATCACCCTCCTAGTTTAGGCATCCCTTAAAGATCATGGAAATATAAGTGCCTTAGGAAGTCTGTGCCTTCGGCTATTTAGTCAGCTTCTGTGGTAGATGCTCAATAAATATTTACTTGTCCATTGTTATTCCTTGAAAATCCAGGATGTCCTGGAGTCTGAGGAAAATCCAGGAAAAAAAGTTGAAGTCCTCTTTAGCCAGACTAAAAACGTAAGAACAGCCAGAGGGAGTAAGAAAGTTCTCATTTGTCAAAGTTATAAAATATGTGTTACATTTTCCTGGCCATAAAACATTGCCTTCAAGTGGTTTATGTGTGCTTAATAAAATAAGTTGAGAGGTTTTGCTCATGTGTTGTTATTATTGCTAAGGAGAATCTTTATTCTTTTTTTAAAATTTATTTTATTGAAGTATAGTTGATTTACAATGTTGTGTTAATTTCTGCTGTATAGCAAAGTGAATCAGTTATACAGATATGTACATTCCTTTTCATATTCTTTTCTATTATGGTTCATCACAGCATGCAGACTATAGTTCCCTGTGCTATACAGTAGGAGAATCTTTATTTTTCTTTATTCTTATTGTTAGGTCTTTTTTTTTTTTTTTTTTTTTTTTGCGGTACGGAGGCCTCTCACTGCTGTGGCCTCTCCCATTGCAGAGCACAAGCTCCGGATGCGCAGGCTCAGCGGCCATGGCTCACGGGCCCAACCGCTCCGCGGCATGTGGGATCTTCCCGGACCGGGGCACGAGCCCATGTCCCCTGCATCGGCAGGTGGACTCTCAACCACTGCGCCACCAGGGAAGCCCCGTTAGGTCATTTTTGACCGGTAGATAACAGATTTCTCAGAAAAGAGGTACTTAGAGTGAATGGCTTTCTTATGACTCTGGTATTCCGACTTGAGAAGCAAATCATAAAGAGTTTATTTAAAGATAGGTTAGCATAGTGCTGTTGGTTTAATGAGTTCGCTATTGTTGAGCAGGTAGTTATGATCAGAGAACACTGGAATGATACAGAGCACAATTTAAAATGCTTTCCCATTCTTTTCCTAAATACCGTTGGTTGAAGGAACTTTTAGCATCCCTCCGGCTTTTTATATTTGTTTAGCTCTTCCATTTGGGGGCAGCTGTAGTGTTCTCCTTTAAACTTAGTGTTTAGATCAAATCTCTTGTACACACAAATCAAAGAATTTGGGCTATTCTAAGTTACTTTGGATACTTTCAGAGATAAAGTTTTCAGGTACTTTCTCCATTTAGAGAGTATGTGATCTTTGAAAGTTATTTCTCTTCAGAACCTTTTTTCCTGTATTTCTCAGTCATCTCCTGCCCCATCATCTTCAGAATTGTACCCAGTGAAATCTACAATTCAAAATCAAGCCCCCAAACTTGCTTTTCATCTAAGAGCAGCTTTTTCCCATAATTTCTAGCCCTGACATTCTTTCTATCATAAAGCCATCCCTTGACTTTTGAAAAAACTTTATTTAAAAAAAAAGGAATAGCAGCATTATTCACAATAGCCAAAGTGTAGAAGCAACCCACGTGTCCATGGAAGCATGAATGGATAAACCAAATGCAGTCTATACATGCAATGGAATATTATTCAGTCTTAAAAAGGAAGGGAATTCTGACACGTGCTACGACATAAATGAACCTCAGAGATACTATGCTGAATGACATAAGCCATCAAAGGACAAATACTGTATGATTTCCTGTGGAAACACAGTGTAGAAAGCTGGTTGCCAGGGGCCGAGTGAAGGAAAGAATGGGGAGTTAGTGTTGAATGGGTGGAGTTTCAGTTTAGAGATGGATGGTGGCAATGAACAGAGAACATTGTGAATGTACTTCACGCCATTGACTGTACACTTAAATGGTAAGTTTTATGTAATGTATATTTTACCACAAGTTTTAAACTGAGAAAAATTTACAATGAAATTTAATAGTTGTCCACTTCATTTGTTTATTTTCCTACCCCTTTAAGCCTGGGCCACTTTTCTTCTGTTATAAGTACCCTCAGGCTCATGGCAGGCAACCAGTAAATAATTAATAAGTGAACTATTCATTCCTCACATGAGAGTAATAATTTTGTCATAACTAGTGCTAAGTAGTTTAGAATTGACAAAAGGCATAAATAAGTGAAACAAAATGAGTCCAGTCCACCTTTTCATCCACAAATAACTCTGAAAAAGGCCAATAGTTGATCTATTTGTAGTTGATTTTCAGCTTCGTATTTGTCCAACAAGACTTCACGGTTCCCTATCTGCAAAACATCTTTGACAAAGAGTCGAAAAGCAGTTCTTTAACAGCCCTTTAGCCTTCAGCATATCTTTTACAGTCAACTGAACACAGGCTTTTCTAAGAGGACATTCATTCACACTCCCATAGTGCAGTTGCCTCCGTAAGAGTCTCTGTATGCCATGTCTGACACATGTCCAACCATCCCCACTTTCTGAGGCTGTGGTCCTGGTCAGGAGCTTTTTCTAGTCTTTGATCCTGAGCAAAGCCAGTTCTATCAGTTAGGGTTTGGTTCACCTGGTAGAAAAAAGACGTAGCTACGGTGGATTAAACTGATGAGGTTCTGTTTGTTCTCTTGTCATAACCAGTCTGGAGGCAGGCAGGTGTTGTCGCTGGTTCAGTGTTTCCAGAGTGTAAAGAAAATTTCCTGTGATTTTTCTGGGTCTTTCTTCCAGCTCTTGTTGCTCAGGCTGCCAGGTAGTAAAGCAAGTCAGACACAGGTAGCCCACAGGGGCAGCTCTTACTGTTCAGGCAGGCCCCCTTGGAGGGCCTGTCACATATAGGTAGGATGGGTTTTCATAGGGACTAAACTTTTTTAAACAAAATTAAATTTGTTTTGTCATTTTTTTCTGATTTCTTTAAACTGAATAGGACATCGCAAAAGAGGAACAGTGGGTTGGAAGAAGGTAGAAGAGTAACATTTGAAAAGCAGACTGATAAATGTGCCCTCATAACGTGGTATTAAGTACCCTAATCACCAGTAGGATGGATTGAGAAAACACAACATTAAAAAAATAAATAAAGAAGAAGAAGAAAGAAAGTCCAACAGCAGGGCATTGCCAGAAGCTCCACCCAGCCATTTCTCCTTACATCTCATTGGCCACTTCTTTCTGCAAGGGAAGCTGGGAAATGTAGTTTTCAGCAGGGCACAACACCAAAGGTTCTTTTATTAAGGAAGGAAGGAGAATGGATATAGGGTAGGCAAATAACCTTCTTTCCTCTAGGGAGGCTACAGCATTTCTGAATTCAGGTAGTGGTGAGGAAGGAGGGACAGAAACTCAACAGAGCTAAGCATGCATATGGATATGACAGACAGCCGTGCTTTCCATGCTACCTCTTCCTTATTCAGATCCTTTCTTCTTGGAGTACATGATGCTTTCTTGTTGCCCTTTCTTCCCTTTTGTAGAATTGCGGGCATATTTTCTTACCCACATGTGCCCTAGAAACACGATGTGGCTTGAGCTAATGGAAGAGGAAGGAGGGTGCTGAAAAACTAGATGGGCTTCTCTAATCCATTTTAGCCAGATCTATTTCCTGAGGCAGGACACTGTGCTGGAAAGAGGATTGGCTTGAGTTCAGGAATAACCTGGGCACAGGTTGTGGAAGGGTTAGTGAGCCTTAACTTACTAGTTGTCAGATTTCTCTTTCATAAGCTGTACAGTATATCTGTTGGCATGGATCAGTAGAGATTGTGAAGGTTTGGGGGAAAAACATAAAGTACAGTGTAAATATATTACTTTTAATCATTTAAAATTACATCTGCTCTTGTTTTTAATCTTGAAATGCAAAAGGACACATGGCATGCACTTTGTCCTCTACATCAAGAGGAAAAAAGTATTGATTGAGATTATTCTCTAGTTCAGTCTCCCACTACTTTATGTCTCTTCTGATAAATGTATCTGTCTCCTTTTGTATGGCAAGTAAGAATCCTTTAACTTTCTAGAAATTAGAAGTTAGGAAATTTAGAAAATGTTATCATAGGTCTGAAGATAAACTACTTGTTTCCTATTCAAAATATTTCTTAAGCCTTTCTGAGATAAACTAGCCATTCTAAAATAATACCCTAAATTGTTTTTCCCTTGCTTTATACTTTCCTTTGTATCTCAGGTAAGGAGCTCAGCATAAACCCCTCAGTAATAATGAGTAGCTTGTCTGGAATTGGCATGCATTACACAGATGTCAGAGCTTCTCTGTTTTTTAAGAGTCAATGATTTCTTGGTGGAATTAAAAGTAATCAAGAGGATTGTCACCTCTCAGAGGATACTGACTTACCTTTAGAGGTTGAGAAGTTCCTGACTGATAAGATGCATGATTAGAAGCTGCTCTGACTTTATCTTGCCTTTACCACTCTAATTAGTTCGTGTTAAAAGTCTTGACTAATCAGGTTTCCTAGCACTGCTTTGTGAATTTTCCCTTTTATTCAGGGGTGGGGATGGTAGTAAAACAGATCACCCCCTCCTGTCGCTCACTGTAGAGTTGGGCTCAATCCAGAGATCTACATTAGGCTCTGAGGACGATCTCTTTAGGGTGTGTCTGAGCAGAGGGCCAAATGCTTCTGAGGTCAGCTGGGGTTTCCAGATGGCAATAGGTCAAAACTAAAAATAGGAGCGTAAACTCTTCTACCCTGGCCCATCCTGTTCGGCAGAGGCTGGTTTCAGAAGAGTCTAGAAGTGGCATTTCCACTTTCTTCAGTTGATATCCAGCAACCTTAAATCTTCTAGAATCAAATATAGAAAGAATGTTTGTCAAGGGAGCAATGCTGTCACAGTAGAACATACCATTGACATAAACATGAGGGTTAATTACAGCAGGCTGGTCGACCAGTAGCCCCCCACTGCCCTCTGAGTTGTTTCTGACCCATCCTTATGGCTTGGAAAGATTGTGACTGATCTGTTGTCCAGATTTGGACCATATTCCCAAATCTAAATCCTATTTGTATTTTATAAATTCTAATTATTCTTTTTTCTTTCTCTAAATCCTCTTGTCTATACCAAAAAAAAAAATTCTAGTTTTTCATTGGCATTTTTTATGTAATTAGATTCAGGCCCATGTCAAAATGTACTCTTGCATTCCTCTTAAATGACTGTGAGTCAGGACAGGGTTCCCTAAGGCAGGGGACCTTTTTTCTTAGGACAAGGGCTCCTGAAGCAGCTCATTAACAATTTGTCAAAGGGATTTTTGTTCCTTCCACCTCTGAGCATCAGAAGTCAACCAAGAGAAGGATCCCAGAATGTTCTGAAAGCTCTAGTAAGCTTGACTCAAATCTAAGGATTTGCCAATCATTGCCCGGCTATAGAGATACAAAGACAAATGTGGCACAGTACTTGCCCTTAACAAATCTGCATTTTAGTAGGAGGAGACAGATATATGAAGAAGAGTGCCACTAAACATCTCCGGGATTTTGACTGGAGTCAGCCAGGTGAGGGGCAGGTATAAGAGTGGAAGGAGAGGGGCTTCCCTGGTGGCACAGTGGTTGAGAGTCTGCCTGCCGATGCAGGAGACACGGGTTCGTGCCCCGGTCCGGGAAGGTCCCACGTGCCGCGGAGCGGCTGGGCCCGTGAGCCATGGCCGCTGAGCCTGCGCGTCCGGAGCCTGTGCTCCGCAACGGGAGAGGCCACAGCAGTGAGAGGCCCGCTTACCGCAAAAAAAAAAAAGAGTGGAAGGGGAGGTGAAACACTTCATGGGGGTGTGACCCTTGAGCTGAACCTTCAAATGAAAGATGCTGGTCCCAAGGGCATGTTGGAGAAAAGCATTCTTGGTAGAGTAAGGCAAGACAGAAACATGAGCCATATGTTGTTTGGGGACCAGTCTAGCTGAAGCATGACTGGAGTTTCATAAAAGAGGCAATCAGAATGGCAAATGGGAGTAGATTACAGTATCTTGACTACCATGAAAATTAAAAATTTCCACTTGTAAGCAATAGGCTAGTAAAGGGATTTTAAAGGTTGACTAATGGCTCTGAACCTGCCCCGGTGGTACCATTTGTTTGTTTCCTAGTTGGGTTTCCTCTCATTCCTGATATATAAGGCAAGTAATTATTGAGCACCTACTAACACAACTACCTGTGCTAGGGAGCTACCATCCATTTGTAAAACCACTGGTACTCTGACTCTTTTGCATTACACTCTCTATAGTACGTTTCCCCTATTTAGGAAAGTGGGAGGTATGAGGGCACTATGTTACTAGCACTTCTTGATTCCTCAGTGTTTGCTTACTTGCTAATGATTTTTTAAAACCATCAAAGAAAATCACTAGAAAGGGAAGCATACTATTTGAAAATGCACTGCACACATTTTTATCTTGTGACTGGGCATGTGACCAAGTGATTTCTGTTGACAGAATGGTTATACACCACTGCACATTACTGCCAAAAAGAACCAGATGGACATAGCGACAACTCTGCTGGAATATGGTGCTGATGCAAACGCAGTTACCCGGCAAGGAATTGCTTCTGTCCATCTTGCAGCTCAGGAAGGACATGTGGACATGGTGTCACTGCTCCTCAGCAGGAATGCTAACGTGAACCTGAGCAATAAGGTAACCTTCTTTCTTTTCCTCTGCGAAGCATCCAGCGCAACAAAACCTCACCTTCAAAAGATCGCTAAGAAGTCATGAAAAATTCAGGTCAAATAGAGAGTGCAAAGTGTAGTATGCACAGAAGTATGTACCAACATGTCATTTATCGTAGGAAGACCTTGAAAACAATCCGTTTAAACAATAAGAGAATGTTAAGTCAATAACTGCAAAGTCATACTGGTGAGTAACAGAGCCATAAACATGAGGTCCACAAAATTGTTCTAGTAACGTGAAGTTTTGTTATAATGTAAAGTCAAAGGGCAACCAGAACATAGTAAATAAGGAGTTGTAGGTTGTAAATAAAAAGTTGTAAGTTGATCTGTGCCACAGACATTTGGGGGGTACCTACTGCCTGTCCCAGTTTTAAGTCCTAGGTTACAAAAAGAAACTGGAAACAGGTCTGCCTTCAGAGAGTTCATTTTCATAACAGAAATTTAGAGTAGCTGTCTTACTCCATAGAGCAAAAGGTTAGTCTCTGTAGGTAAACTGGCAGTGCCAGGGAACTTTTTAAGTCTCTGTTCCCAGAAGTCTTCAGACTCCCCTGACCTCACATTCGACATCCCCATGGTTAGTGAAGAGCTCTGTGAAAGTCCAGCCCACAGTTACCCAGAGACATGTTAAGGAGGTCACTGCCTCCACTGTGTATAGCAGAGAATTTGGGTTTGCTGACCTGCTTATTAATACCTGAGTCTGAGATCTGCCCAAAATACAAGACAGATATTCCTTAGTCTTCAGATTTAAAAAAACCTGCAAGAGTGTCCCCAAATTCCCGATAATCCAAACTCCCTGTTATTTAGCTTCTCCTCTACAGGGTGGTGATGGCACAGCTATGACATTTCTCAGCCATAGCTCAGATATTGGAGTAGAGTTTCAAGATAGCAGTAGTTTTATGGCAATGAATAATAAATAGTTTAAATATTTTAATATATGTGGCCTGTGTTTTGTGATCACAGAGGCTTTGAATTTCCTGGGTATGAATCCGAAATCTGACTCCTACTTGACGTGTAACTTGATTGGACAAGTTATATGACATCTCTGAGCCTCACTTTCATTCTCTAATAAACAAAGACAACAGTCTTTACTTCCCAGAAATGTCAGGAAGATGACTAACATTCAGCACCTTCTTCTAAGTGGAAAAAGAATAGTTGTCTTAATTTTAGACTTTTCACAGTTTGGGGAAAAGGTTACTCTGCACTAATCTGAATTCCCAAGGTGGTAATTTAACAAATTCTATGAACCAAAAGACATACGTAAGAGAATAGGAAAACCTTTTTTCAGTTTTAGTATCTTGAAAATCCTTTGTGATCATTGCAAACCAAACACAATTTTCTTTTTTTTTTCTCGTGTACTGATTTGCTTTTCTCATATCTTTCTTTTTAAACATCCCTTTGGAATGTATGCCTCGGCATTAATGGGAATCACGAAGCAATTTCAAGTAGTCATTATAATCAGGATTTGTTTGAGCTGTTGAATTTCTAAGGTTCATATACTAATATATAGACCAGCCTTATAATAGTTTGCTGCAAAATTCAACCTGTCTTAATGAGATGGAGGACGTGGCCTTCTCAAATCGAAGCACATTCTGGCATCCATCAGTGTATTTATTCTCAGGAGCCCAGAATATTATATCTCATTAATTCTCCCAGAGACAATACAGACCTGAACAATTGGTTAACAGGTGAACATTTTCTATAGGTCTGACACCAAAGTACTGTGTAATAAACATTTTTTTTCCTTTAAATTCCTTTAGCTAACCCGTGGCAATATACGTATTTAGCCTTGAATCCACCTTAAAATCATTTTTAAAAAATTTAGGCTGAGAACACTTCAGAAAGAATTTCCCAGTGTCTGCTTCGGTAGGCTAGATCAGCCAAGGGAATTCTGAGGACCAAAAGACATAGCAAAGGAAGAAAGCCTGCAAATGCCCAGCCACCTTCCTGACAAACTCTACATGAGCAAATATATCACCAAGGAAATTCCCATTAGCACACTGCGCTTAAGGAACTTTCAAGCACTTCACAGTACCTAGAAATGGTCTAATAAGAAGGCATTTGTAAGTCTTTGCTTCCTTTCTCAGGAGTCATTTTCTGTATCAAGTATTAAATAAGTTCCAGTGTGAAAACAGAAAATCCGCAGAGCTCTATTCAATAAGGACTCTGACAGGTTTTCTGTCCATGTTTCCTGAGCTGCCAGAGTTTTAAACATCAGTTACTCTCCCTCCACCCCTTCCCCCTTCCCCATCCCGCTTCCCCATTTCACACTTGCTAAACAATGAATATTAAAAGAAAGACTTAGCTTTCGTGAAAAGTATGATTGAACCAAACACTTGATGGTTTTCACTTATTTCTCTTCCTGCTATTCACCAGCAGTTCCCGGGTTTTTAAGAAAAAGAGCCCATGAACCTACGTTCCTGCCGAAGTACTAGCGTTTGATCTGGTGCAATTTTGCTTTTGACGTTCCCACTTTCCCACACGAATTCTGCAGACCACAAGTAGCTGTATTTCTTTACACAGCCAATAGAATACGAAGCAGAGCTGTTGCTCTTCCAAGTTGGTGGTGTTCTCTCTGTGCCCAATAAATGCCACTTTTAAAATGAGCCAATGCTCAAAACCTTTATCAAAGGTTAACAGATAACTTCTGAACTCACACAGGGCTGTTTTAACCATCACATTTTGTTTTTTAAATCACGAATGTAAAAATAATTTTTTCTTCATTTAATTTATACTATGTTACCGAAAGATGCTTGCTTTTTCCTCTGACTCAGTCGATTAGTGGGTGGATTAAACGCTAGATACTCGACTGGTTATACAAGGATTAAAGGTACAGTAGTTGCCTCAAGAAGCTCACGGTGGTTTGAGGAATACAGACGAGAAGAGAGTTTAAATGCGGGATTATGATGCTCTCGACAGAACTGAGCATGCAGGTGGTTCGCACATAAATAATAACAGTGAAGCCTTTTTCGAGACCAAGGGAGAGAGAGGGAAGCCCAGGAAAGCTGGAGGTGACTCCAGGCCAAAGGTAGAGTGGACAGCACGAATGTCCACGGGGGAACGCGAGAAAGTAGGGCACCAGCCACAGTACATTCCCCCAGCTGTGCTGAGAACCACTCAGTAAAGTTCTTCAGAAGGTTTGGAAAGTCTCAAACTTAGACTAGGGGATTGTGACACTTTTACAGAATGTTACAGCTGCAAATATCTGTGCCTCTAAAGTGGAACGTGGAACATTGTTCTATGATTATGTCAGTGTTTGGGTGGTGGCAGTTTTGGCCCCAGGCTTATTTTTCTTGGATTTCAAGTGAAGGCACCAGTCCTCCTTTTCCTGTTTCCCCTTTTATCCAGTTTGGGTGAGCTTCTTCCAAAAGTCTGTAAAGAGTATTAGAAAGTCAAGAGTGAATGACTCTTCCTGAGTCCTGTCATTAGTTTGATGGAATAGCAGCTCCTAAATGAATACTGTTCAGCATCTCGAGGGTTCTGTGCCCTTCCTGGTGCTGCTTTTGGTTCACGCCTTTCCTCTGACAAATAGGACAGGTTGATGGCCTTGCTACGCAGATGCAGAGGAGGAGAAAGAGGCCGTTAGGACTCAGGACATTAACTTGTATGCTCATAATGGATGAAAGAAAAGAATCTGGACGCACTTACACCAGCTTACGTTCTCTTAAATGTTATTTATGAAAAATGCAGCTACAGAGGACTTTTAAACCAGGGTGCAGTCTTGGTGATTCTTTTCTTGGCCATTGGGATAACCACATAGCCTGTCCATTCTGTGGTAGAGTCAATTTCAAGTATCTGGTCTCATTAAATGACCTGGAAATTTTCACGAGATAGCCTTCATATTACATTCTCATGAGACAGCATTTATATAACATTTCACAGACCATTTTTCCTACCCAGAAGCAACATAAAGAAAATATTTGTCAGCCTTGGGTATTAATATTTAATGGAGAAAATGATATCATCATATGTCAGTATTCAATTTATAAACAGTTTTTATTTTAATAAATTTTTCTAAAGCTAGTCATGCGTTGGTAGTGCGTTAGAACTCTTGCATAATTTTGTAAAAAAAAGACTCTATTTTAAAAAAGTGAACACTGAAATACATAAGAGGAAAATGATATAATGTCTGGGATTTACTTTAAAATACTTCCGCAAAGCGAAGAACAAACAGGAGGTAGGGCTGGATGAAGCAAACGGAGGAAAACCTTGATAATTGCTGCATCTGTGATCAGTACACAAGGTTCAGCCCATTCCCTCCACTTTTGAGGATGTTTGAAATTTTTCATTAAGCCTGCAGGTAACCATGTTGTCACATGCTAGTATATAAACTTACTCTATAGATTTTTTTTTTTTTTTTTTTTTTTTTTTTGCGGTACGCGGGCCTCTCACTGCTGTGGCCTCTCCCGTTGCGGAGCACAGCCTCCGGACGCGCAGGCTCAGCAGCCATGGCTCACGGGCCCAGCCGCTCCGCGGCACGTGGGATCTTCCCGGACCGGGACACGAACCCGTGTCCCCTGCATCGGCAGGCGGACCCTCAACCACTGCGCCACCAGGGAAGCCCCTATAGATTTTTTTAAACATAGAAATTGTAGACTTACTCTTCTTGAAGTCCTAAATTGTTTCTCCAGCACGCCTGTGTGTCCTCCATCCCTCCTGTGAGATGACCACTTTCATCTTTTGCAGAGTGGCCTGACCCCACTCCATCTGGCTGCTCAAGAAGACAGAGTGAATGTGGCCGAAGTCCTAGTAAACCAGGGGGCACACGTGGACGTCCAGACAAAGGTACACAAAAAGATGGTGCCCATCCGGAGTGTCATTGTGACTCCTTGTATGGAACAAGTACAGTTCTCTAGGGGCAAAAATAAATCTTCCGTCATATCTTTTGTACTCGTTATTTCAAACGTGTATCTGTACAAGGGACACCAGTGTCTCTGGTTGTGGTGTCCCAGGTGCTTTGACCTTTACTGGCCTGAATACTTTATGTAGCTGCATATTGCTGCCTCCTGTGTTAATGCAGTTTATTAATCCTTGTTACAACACATCTGCCCATCAAGGGCAGAGTGTGAAAGCTTGTACCTTTTTTAATTTTTGTGACTGAGTTTTAAGAAATGCATACCGAAAAAGTTGTCGAGGATACATTAAGTTTTATTCAACTACTACTCACTTGCTAAATTTCTTATGGTGTATATGATCGCTAGCAACTCCTTCCCTTTCTCAGCCAAAATAGTTATCTTTTCAAAAAGAAATTTCTGATTAATCTCATAGAATGCCACCATTTCAAACTCACATAAGACGCATGGGTGTTTTGTGTCATCATCAAAGATAGGACTTCATATCAGTCTTTCTCTGGATATTTTCTTTCAGCACTTAATTTTGTTACTCTTCATATCAAACTTGTATCTACTTCAAAATGTAACTTTGTTTCTGTGTGTCACATTTTTGACACAAAAATGAATACTTGTTACCTATTATGCTGTGAATACGAACATTTCTGTGTATAATATAGATGGATTCTGAGGTGTGTGGACAGATATTGAAGATATTAATAACATAGAAGGGTCACCAGGAATTAGCCAGGTAAAAAGGTATTGCAGACGCCAGAGTCAGGCTGGATTTACGGGACGAGCACAGGAGGCAGCCCTGAGTAGACTACACCCTTTGCACCGTGTTCTGACCCTCTAGGGCTGTGGCTTCTCCACCCATACTGCATTCTATGAGAAAGAATCTGCCCAAAAGAGACGTGACCAGGCAAGATCCTTTATGCTTTTTAAACTCTGTATTAAAATAGTGAAGCAAATATAATGGTCCCTGGCTGGGGTAGTCTTAGATAGAGCTGTGACCCAGGTAGCCTCCCTCACTCCCATTTCTGAAATGCCTCGTGCCCTTCAAGTCCCCATGGCCTCTTTGGTAGCCTAAGTGCCCAGTTCCCTCTATTCTGTTTCTTTCCAAATTTTTCATTCTAAAAGAACCCCTTAGCCCCGAATGCCTTCCTAGATAGCTGAATGTTTAACAGAGAAACCAGTAAAGGCAACAGTAGTGGCTGAATGGTTTCTTGTTACTTTCCATGAAAATACAGGCATTTTTCAATCTGAAAAGCTCAGACTGGATTTAGCTTATATTCTTTACTGTGCTTGTGCACTTTCATCAGAAAAGAAATCTTTACTTTAGAAATTTGCAACTTCATGGTAAATAGATTCACCCTATGTTGTTCTGTTGACACACACACACACATACACACACGGACTTATAAACATTTTATTTGGTTCCCTCTCCCTTTATAAATTAAAAATTTGAGAAGGCAATAGCAGGGTTCTGTTTCTCAGTACTTTTTATCTCAACACATCCAACATATACACCACCAAAATTCAGTCAGGGATTAAGGCAGTGATTCTCAAGGGCAGGTTGGGAGGAGAAGAAATGGTGCTGTGAGCCTTCTGTTCTAGATTTGCAAAAGCAACCCCACGGTTTAAGAGTATTGGGTCTCCACCAGGGTTTCTTTCTAACCCTGTCCAACTCAGGTCACAGTCTGTAATCATTTTTGTACTCAGTATAATATTTCTGAAGCATGTACCTTTTCCTGCCCTTTACAAGTGATGTAGTTCAGAAAGCATTTCTCTGTCTCTTAAAAAAATTAGAGACAAAAAAAATCACTCTCTCATCCTTTTTCTTCTCAGCAAAGATCACAGCACCAAAAAGAAGTGAGGCTATGATTGTCCCGTAGTTGAGTAGAGCAGGAGTGCAAAGAGATGGGTTGCTTGGATTTGCTTCCTAGCCTTGTAAATAAGGAGTTGATTGTATCCCATGAGCTTCCAAATTCTTCCTGGTAAAGATGACATCCCCAAGCAGCCGACAGGTAGAATGTATGGTACCATTTGAGTCACTGGCTTCAATTTTAAAATAGTAATAATTAAATTATCAGGAGCTCTTTTCTCTTGTGGGGAAGAGACCAGAACATCCTGGTTACAGCCGTGCAGCCTTCCCACTGGCCTGCTGACCCACCATATCTCCAGCTCACTTTGTATTTGAAGTTCACCAAATCAGTTCAGACTAAATTGTGCGGCTGGCCACGGGGTCTAATGCTCAGTGTCGTACAGCTGAAATGAAGCCACTTCTTTCGCTTTTTTTTTTTTTTTTTTTTGCGGTGCGTGGGCCTCTCACTGTTGTGGCCTCTCCCGTTGCGGAGCACAGGCTCCGGACGTGCAGGCTCAGCGGCCATGGCTCACGGGCCCAGCCGCTCCGCGGCACGTGGGATCTTCCCGGACTGGGCTCGAACCCGCGTCCCCTGCATCGGCAGGCGGACTCTCAACCACTGCGCCACCAGGGAAGCCCTGTTTTGCTTTTTAAAAGGAGAATCTCTGGAAGCATTTTATTTAGACCACCCCAAAGCACACCAAAGCACTGATTCTCGGAGGTACTGATTAGCAAGTAAATAGTTAAATTAGCTTTCTTTTAATGTGTGTAAAATCATGAAAAACGTTTATTTGATACATACTCTTCACATTTGTTTCTAGAGCTCTTTCTAGTTGTTCGATTCTTACCTGAGTGATACGTTCCTTGTCCTCACAGAATTCACAGTCTAGAGAGGGAGACACAACAATAAAAATGTAATAATAATAGCAAAACTTACTACTCATTTTCTCTGTGTCAGATACTGTTCTAAGCATTTACCCTCATTAATTTGTTGAATCCTTATGACTATCTTATAAGGTTGGTAAAATTAGTATCCCTATTCTACAGAAACTGAGGCACAGAAAAGGAATTGCTCATGTAAGGTAACATAGCTAGCTGGTCCAAAGCCTGATTTTGACCCCATGTATAAATAAATAAATTCAGAGTTATTGGCGTTAACTGAGTTATTTACAAAGGTGGGAGTATAGAAGGGGTCTGTAGCTGGTTCAGCATCACAGGAACATGAGAAAAAATTGGGGGCACACCCCAAGATACTGCTAGATAATTAAGATGATCTCAGAGGGCCTTGATGTGCCACGCTTAAGTTTTTAATCCAGTTTGTACTGGGAAGCCTTGAGAGGTTGTAAACAGAAGATGATAAGATCAGATATCTGGTTTAGAAAGATCCTAGGAGACAATGCAAAGAACGAGTTGGTAAAAGAGCTTGGAGCAGGGGCCGTTAGAAGGCAATTGCTGAGGTCCAGATGAAGAATAGAGAAGGCCTCAAGTAAGGGGCGGATGGGATGTTGGTAAGCAAGAGAGAAATTGAAGAAATACTTAACAAGTACAAACAGTAAGACTTGAGACCATGTGTATATAGGGACTAAGGAAAAGTGAGAAATTCAGGACAAATCTGAGGATGTGGCCCTGTAACCAGGTGATCACAAGTCCCGTTCAGTGAGACAGGAAGTGAAGGAGAAGAAGCTGGTTGGAGAAACAGCACCCTGAGTTCTGTATTGGGTGTGTTGAGTCTTACATGACCTAGGGGCTCTCTAGGTAGAGACAGCTAGTAAATGACTAAAGCTTTGGTCTGGGATACAGGAGGGGCGTCTGGACTAAAGATACCGATTTGGACGTGGTCAGAATAAATGTATCCGTTGAAACTGTGAATGTGGACGTGATCGTTGAGGAACAGTGTGGAGGAAATCAAAGACAAAATCCCTAGGATCAACGATATTTTAAAGTGGTTGGAGGAGGTGGAAGGAAGCAGGCCTGACTGAGGGCAGGAGGGAAATCGGGAAAGAATATGACATGGATGCCAAGTAACTGAAGACTGTCAAGGAGAGTGTGACACAGAAGAGAAAACACTAAAACACGTGCACTGGAGTGGCACTGGGGTTATTAGAAGGCAGTTTCACTGGAGTAGTGGAGATGGTGAGATATGGGGAAAATGGAAGGGAATGGTGAATAAAAATGAGGGTTTTTTCAAGAAGCTTTAAGAGAATATAGACCCAGGAAAGGAGAGAAATATTTGAAAGGAGTGATTATTGTTTCCAAGTTTGGAAGTATGGCAGTATGTTAGTAGGCTAAGAGGAAGGTGCCAGTAGAAAGAGAAATGGTCAAAGAAGTTATAAGGGATGTCAGAAGTGGGATAGTCTGGGTTAGGGATGGAGATGACAATTGCCTTATTTTTCTTCTATCATTATGGAAATACTCTTTCATAATCTTTGACTCTTCTGTAGTCCCTGAGAGGATCTTTGTTTTGTTTTCCATTTTAACCCCACACTAATTTTGGAGGTGAACAATAAAGTAAAAAAATTACAGGAGAAATTTCAACCTTTTTTTCCTTTTTAGCGTGCTAAGACGTTCAACTGTAGCACCTTCAGGAAATGAGATACTGAGAGTTTATTTTCAGAGTTTGTTTTCTAAAGGAAAAATCTCTGTCTGTTACTAAATGCAACTTTTCAATCTCAATCAGTTTTATTGAAGTAAAATTATGAAAAAGCTATTTATAGAAATATCTTACAGCCTGCCATATTATCAAGTAATATTTAGTGTAACATGTGACAAGAGAAAGGTATTCCCTAAAACAATAGTATCAACATAAAAAATTTGAAAACAAAAAATTTAACTGAAACAAAATCAGGGAATAATTGTAGTTGTGAGTGGGTGTGTTCACTGAGGAAGACTATGACAAGTGCAAGGAAGGCCAAAGACAGACCCGAGAGAGCACAGGTTTAGGAGGTGAGGAAATAGTGTGGATTTCCTGCTCCCGCTTTCTCAAACCATGTTGCATAGGGAGGCACCTAACTACTGCTCAGTAAGATCTTATGCTCACGTACCATAGATCAGAAACAGCAGCCTGAATATTCCATCTGTACCTGTTTGCTCTTCCTACACAAATACACCCTTTCAGTATTGCCTAAAGAAGATGACTTAACTTCAGCTTATAATGATGGTATAAGTAGGCAACAGTGAAAAAAGCAAGCAAAGACTGCTCAGTTATCTGAACTATGACTGTTCCTTAGTTATTAAAGAAAGAAGAGTTGGTCTTTCCAAAATGTATTGCCACTAGTTGAAGGGAATTTCCCAAATCACATCTCTCTGGGCATGTGCAAGGTGCCATTTACCATGGGAACTTTGTGGCCCTCAATGAATGGAGGAGCCCCAATTTTGGTTTCTCTGGATGAAAACTAAATCTTCCTGGCATGCATATGTATTTTTAAGAAAATACTGTAGTATTTGTGGAGCAGCAAGAAGACCAATGTCTTAGAGCAGCGTGAACAAGGGAGAGACTCGTAGGAGATGAGCTCAGAGATGTAATAGATGGGAGGCGGAGAGTAGGGTCCAGACCAACCGTGTCCTAACAGTCCACTGTAATGACTTAGGGTTTTACTAGGAGTGACAGTGAAGCTATGAGGATGAGAAGAAACTGTACATTAAGGTACTTAGAATAATTCAATTTCTTTTAAAAATCTGATCAATACAGTAGCACAGTAGCCATTGGAAAGTGTTGTATCATTGCTTAGGCATGTTGACCAGAAACTTGAAGAGTTCCTTAATATTTAAAATTTTAAAATATTTTCCGTAATCTTTTGGTTTGGGATCAGTCCTCTGCCACTAACACTGGGAATAATGTTACTTCAGTCGATTAAGCTAATTGTACTGAGAACTGGTAGGAGAAAACTGTTTTCATGCCTCCCTCCCTAAGCAGCATTCTGATTCCTAACACAGTATCCTGAGTTCCTCAGTACCAAGAAAGAACCCTGCAAAGTAGGCAGGTGAATTCTGGTCCCCAAAATGGGATACCCTTCATCGTGCATGAAGCAGCTTTAGGGGTCCTAAGTCAGACTCATATACATGTGGTTATGGTGAGCTTATCAGCAGGGTCTGGTCAGTGTGGCTGCACTTACAGTTCAGTTCACGGAATAGAATCTAACCAGAGTCAGTTCTCTAGGGCAGCACATCCCTGCTGAGGTGTCTTCACCTTCCACAATCGGCTGTGTTCCGGACGTCCCCTTTTCAAATTCAAATACACCCATTTGCTGGAGTGTCTTAGTTAGTTTAGGCTGCTATAACAAGAATACTATAGCCTGGACAAACCTTTTTTTCTCAGAGTTCTGGAGGTTGGGAAGTCCAAGATCATGGTGCTGGTAGCAGGTAGAAAAGAGAAGAGTCAGGCTGTCTCCTTTCTCTTCTTATAAGGGCACTAATCCCATTCATGAGGGCTCCACCCTCATGACCAAATTACCTGCCAAAGGTTCCATCTCTAAATACCATTACACTGGGATTAGGGTTTCAGCATACAACTTTTAGGGGATACAAACATTCAGTCTGTAGCACAGAGTCACCATAAAGACACATTAATGCCATCACATATGAGATGCAGACACTTGAAAACATGGACCCCTGACCCATGCCCATTTAGAAATATTAAAAGTCTGTGCTCTCCCTTTCAGTGTTCTGGTGCTGCCAGTGTCATCGTAAACAGAGATTGGCCATGGGCACTGAAATTGTGTGGTGGAGTCCGTTACATTATGGCCATCTAGAAAAAATACCTGGAATATCCTTTTTTAAAAAAATAATTATCTAGACTATATGTGTGTGTGTGTGTGTGTGTATCTATATATACATACACATACATACACACACGATATATTTTTTAATAGATGGAATTTATAGCCCCTCAAGGGTCAGTGGATATTAATTGGAGAAGAAATCCATTGCTTTGTCTAAATGAGTGGTTTTCAAAGTGTGGGGCTCTAGCTAGGTAGGCAGAAGACTTTAACGAGAGCATGTATTCCTAGGTCAAGTTCATACATCGCAGACCTCCTGAACTCACACCAGCCTCTCCCGCTTCAGTGTTTCTGTCCTTCGTATCTCCGTCACGCATTCTGATCATCATCTACCGCTTTCGTGATCACTTAACCACTTCACATTTTTAACCTCAATTTTACGCTTTGAGAGAGTAGAGCGTTGAATAAATGCTAGTCCAAGTCTGTCCATTGAGCACGCTTCTGACCCTCTGCGAGAAGCCACTGGATCCTTCTGTCTAGGCTGTCTGTTGTTCCATCCTTTCGTCCTATCTTGAAAAGTTGTTACAGAAATAAAATGAGCCGATGCTAGAGCGAGCACTGTTGGGACATTTAGTAACTATCTCCATGTGAGGTGGTATTGTTATTTATACCTTAGATTAGCTCTGAGAATTATCAATGGCATTTGTTTATATAGGGGAAAAAAAACTCTTTCTGCCTCGTTAAGAAAGATTATTTCTTAATAAAGTTTATATATATATATATATAATTACAGATGGGATACACACCGCTACATGTGGGCTGCCACTATGGAAACATCAAGATTGTTAACTTCCTGCTCCAGCATTCTGCAAAAGTGAATGCCAAAACAAAGGTAAACTCCTTTCTCCTTTGTATCTACCAAGTCATTGATCTCGTGTCCAAGGAAGTAAGAGTCTTTTCTTCCATCTTCCTTCTACAGAATGGGTATACGCCGTTACACCAAGCAGCTCAACAGGGACACACGCATATAATCAATGTCTTGCTTCAGAACAATGCCTCCCCCAATGAACTCACTGTGGTAAGAGCAAAGGGCCAGCTAAATGATGAGGCGGGAGCTGGGTGCTGGTGTCTTCTTACATTTTTATTGGACAGGGTTACTTTTTGACTTTCTGTGTTTAGTAGGCATAAACAGAGCATTCAGTAGAATGAAGGGAAAAGGACAATAACTGTATTGTTGTGAGTTGTCCAGAGAGAGAGATGTGATTAATGTTTCCCACTTAAAAACTACAAACCGGGCTTCCCTGGTGGCGCAGTGGTTGAGAGTCCACCTGCCGATGCAGGGGACGTGGGTTCGTGCCCCGGTCCTGGAAGATCCCACATGCCGCGGAGCGGCTGGGCCCGTGAGCCATGGCCGCTGAGCCTGCGCGTCCGGAGCCTGTGCTCCGCAGCGGGAGAGGCCACAGCAGTGAGAGGCCCGCGTACAGGAAAGAAAAAAAAAAAACCTACAAACCCACTGCTACCCAGTAGGGAGTACAAACATAAGAAGAAGCACGTGTTTGTTTCCTTGATTACATAAAACATTAAAAAGCCTCTCGGGTTCCATGTGTAGCAGCCCAGACTCTGCTGTACGAGTAGGGACAGGTTAGGTGTGTTTTGTGCAAGGTATGTCTTTAATGAAACAGCGTTTTGGGTGTGACAGTGGGAAAGGACTGGTGAGACACTCACCTTACGTTTGTAAAGGCAAACGTGTGGAAACACACAGGCGCTGAGACACGTGGAATGACTTGTAATTCCTTGACCATGTTTCCCTCTTCCCAGAATGGGAACACTGCCCTGGCCATTGCCCGGAGGCTTGGCTACATCTCAGTGGTGGACACCCTGAAGGTGGTAACTGAAGAGACTGTGACCACAACTGTGAGTAGTGGATGCCAGACCTTGTAACCCCATTACCCCAAGAGCCAGTTCTCAGATTGTAGATTTTTCCAGGCTTTGGGGAGATGAACCTTTTTTCCTCCATTCAGAAACTAAGCACCGTATTTCCAAATGCTGTCACCTCCTTAATGGCAGTCAGCAAAGCAAAACTCTCATTTCTGATGGGAAGAAAAATTCAAAACACTAAAAATACCTTTTCAAAAGTTATACCTTTCAAAAAGCTACAGAGATTTTAGTCCCATAGAAAGCTGAATGTATTTCTTTATTTTGATATAAAAAAATTTTTTAATGAGATGTTTTGACATCCTTCTTTGACAGTGGAAGAAAGATGAAAACTCTAAGTTGGTTCTTTAAAATATTTTAACTCACAAATGATAATGGGTACATTGTCATCATTATTGTAAAAATATTTTTGCCTTGTTAGAGAAACATTAGAGGTGGGTTCCAAGTCAGTTTTTCCCACCACGCTCGCTTCTCTTCCATTCACCTATTGGAGTTTTCCTAGGAAAAACAATCACTTCTTTGGAACCCCGTCTGGTGCCTTTGAACTCCATCAGGATTTGGTAACTTTGGAATCAATAGCAGATATTGCCCCATGTCAGAGGTTTACTTGAGTTATTCCTGACTGCATGACTCAACACACAGGCCTGAGATTGAGTCCGTACAGTGTCAGTTTAGGACTCTGCAGCACTTGGAAGTATCAGCTGTACTTCCTTTTCTCATATGCCACCTTCCAACACGAAGAAGGCATAGTTCACGTCTGCAGTCTGGATATACAGTGCTTCGTACAAAACACCATGGCTTGAAGGACTCTGTTGCTACCTGCCGGTTGAGTTATTTGGCTGTGTACAGGTTTTAGAAACTAAAACTTCAGCCTGCTGATCACAAAAGAGAAATGTTGTAATTTGCAAAAGCGGAAACAGTAGCTTTAATGGACTAGAGCAATGGTTGTCAACCAGGGCACGTTTCTAACTTTAAGATATAGCTGGAATAGAAATAAATTCCTACCTATTGCTTTCATATACCTCTTGAGTATTTCATCATCTTAAAATCTATCATTAAATTCTCGAGAAAAGAGTTTAAATAAGTAATGTTTATTAACCTTAATTTTATAGATATGCCATGTAACTCTCTTGAGAGTAGGAAAGGAGAGAAGGACAAGGTATTAAATAACAAGCAAGTGTCACCATGCTATAAAAGACTTGAAGTCACTGAAATAAATATGTGAAACTTCTGTTTCAATGTTAGAGAATTGAAGATGGTATAATAGTTCAAAATATAAATCTTATTTGATTAAATGTCAATGATTTTCTCACCTGTTAGGAAAGTGCAAAATATTTCTTTGATATCAAAAAGAGCTTTAGGAGAAAATAAAGTTACAGACAGGGAAAGTAAAGTTACAGCCTCGGGAAATGGACTGAGAGAAAAGGGTTTTAGGGCTCCAGTTCCTAGTGAAAGAATGTGCACGGCAGTCATGCCATTTCTCACTCAACATCATCAGCTGACTTGGTAGGTGACTTTCTGCCAGAGAGAAAAGATTACTCATGCTAACAGGAAGGTCCAGTTTGCCTGGTGAAGTAAATGAGGCTTCCGCCAAATGAAACGCTCACATTGACTAGAAAAGAGGCCACTGAAGTCCCTAAGACCTAGTCCAGCCCTGTGGTATTTGAGACTTTATTTCAAGCTGAGACACCACCTTGTCAGCCCTGCCTTTGCAGTTGCCTGTCATCTAGCTCAGAGAGGACTGACGGGATTCAGGGTGGGGTGTGTGCCCTTAAGCTAACTAAGCACATTGCAGCAGCCCGCAGGTGGGTCTCTGTTCAGATGTTATGGAAGCCCCAGCGACCATTGTCTCCTTAAGGCTCTTAAAAAGAGCCTTCAGCAGCCTTAAAAAGAATACTGCATCTTTGCTAGGAGTGCCTTATTGGATATGGCAATTCGGAGAAAGATGCTTTAGTTAATGACATTACAATCACGGCAGAGTAGGAAACTGAGTGGCTAGAAGCAGATATCCAAAAGATACGCATTAAGCTATTTAAATTGCATTGTTTAAAATTCCCTCAGTAGCAAGGAGCAGAGTACTTCTATCACTCAGATGTTGGTTTCTAACAGCCTTCTCTAATGGAGGGAACCAGGGCTCCTTGGAGAAATGACAAAATCTACAACTGGGGCAGGAAATACACAAGATGAGCCTGCAACCTCTGGTAGTGCCAAAAAGTAAGGCCCTCCCCGTAAATAAATAAATAAACATACATACACAAAATGATGGGACGTGTTAAAGGGACACGGGAAGCCACTGAAAGACTTCCCAATGGCCAAAGCCAGAACAATTTGAACAAAAGAAATAAAATAGTATCGGGGTATAGTGCAAAGTATAAAATATATATCCATGAGTTCATTACTGATACGGTTAAATGATTGAATGACTATGGAGGAAGAGGCAGATTTCTCAGGCAAAAGAATTCCGAATAATTTATGAAAATACTTTCCCCTCCAAGAGGTGGCTCACGATTCCCCATTGCTCAAGTGTGTCTGAGTGTAGTAACTTCCCTCGCAAGAAAACAGTGTGGAGAGCAGGGGAAATAGAGTAGATTACGGGAGAAAGCTGACCAACACTGCTTCAGCCACATGACCGAGTACAGCGTCAACCCTGGTGAATCATGTTGACAGTATATGCCCTTGATGTGATGTAACGAAAATGACATTTTACCGCAGTGGTCTTCCTCCCCAAAACATATAACCCCAGTCTAATCAATGAGAAAAACATGAGACGAATCTCAATTAAGGGACATTCTACAAAATACCTGACCAGTTCACCCCAAAACTGTCAAGGTCACTAAAAACAAGGAAAGTCTGAGAAACTTAGCCATAGGGGCCTAAGGAGATTGACAACAAAAGATAACACGGTACCCTGGATGGGATGCTAGCACTGAAAAAGGATATTTGGCAAAAGCTGAGGATATCTGAATCGAATATAACTTTAATTAATAATAATAAATCAATATTGGTTCATGAATTGTGACAAAGGTACCATGCTAATATGTGTTAATCATAGGGAAAACTGGGTGAACACTCTCTACTATCCTCGCAATTTTTCTGTAAATCTAAAACTGTTCTAATATAAAATATTTATTTTTTGTAAATGTTCAATTACAGTATTACATGCTGGAAAAAATGCAAAATAATGCTTTACTTCAACATGACTTGTACCATTAGTCTTTTATACGCTCAGATTAAAAGAGGATTCATTTTAAAACTAAAACATATTAAGTCATTAATATTTTCAAACAAGTAATACTGTCAGTGTTCTTGGGACGGATCCAATTTATCTAGGCGAAAAGTCATCAAAGAGCAATTAAAAGATTCAGTATAGCCTTTGCTCTGTCATACTGTATACCATTCTTGAAAATTTTGTGGCAGTTAAAATTATCCTGCAAATGCATTCCCTCTAAAATATTTTCTGCAAACACATGGTTGTAAAAGTTATTGGAATCTCAATATTGTGATTTATTCTAGAAATTGAAACATACACCTAGGAAGGGAAAACGAGAAGGGGCTGGCTTGGCACAAGCAATAAAGACAGGCTTCTTGCCAATCATTTGCCTTATCATCAGCTAAGACTTTTAGTGGAACGGGGTGGCAGATCCATGAAGACCGTGAAGAAGTATAGCAATGAACTAAAGGAGGCAGTATCTCTCTCCTTTTTTTCCTTTGAAAAGCTTTACTGCGGACCTAAAGCTTTTAAGCTGGTGCGCTTGGCCACTAGAATTCTTTCACCTTGTATTCGTTCTCTGCCATGTATATGATGAGGAACTTAGTGCTGTGAAGGCATAATTTTGATGTCATTTTGTATGAGGGGGCCTTCAAGATATTCAACACACAAATCCCACAGTAAACCAACAGATTAATTTAGGAAGCAACGAATAGTCTCAGTAAAATGTCCTGTCTGCTCATGCTAAAATGACTGCTTTCTTTGTTACTAGACTGTCATAGAGAAGCACAAAATGAATGTTCCAGAAACGATGAATGAAGTTCTTGACATGTCTGATGATGAAGGTATGAAAACCTCCTTTGAGTTCGTAGTAACGAAGAGTGACTTTGTATTTTTTTCCTGAAGAAAATTCACTGCAAAATGTTTTTAGAAGCATTAATATGTTTCGTTGTAGTATCAAGAGCATGCATTTTTCACACACATTGTTCACTTAAATCATGCAGTTCGTAAAGCCAACGCCCCTGAGATGCTCAGTGATGGCGAATATATCTCAGATGTTGAAGAAGGTATTTGTGAATTTTTATTGTGATAAAATTTAACTACCAGCTTTATCTTCCATTTCTTATCTTTGAAATGTAACCCTTCCTTGAGTTACTAACTTTTCATTTTATCTTGCAATTATTAATTAATGTATCATTTAAAACAACATGTATTTGGTATCACTGACTGTCTTCTTTTTAGTCTCTTTGACTCCCCTCTCCTTGAACGCATTTTTCAATTTGAAAATGCAAGTGTTACTAACTATCTGGATTACTTTCTTACTATTTGTTTCTATTAAGCATAAAAATTGTTTTTATTGTTTACATTTGAAAACCTAGAAAGTAAAATCTGATTAATATTCATATCGAAATATTTTTTTAATAAGAGAGGGTTTATAAGGGAAGGGATCAAATGCCCATTCTAAGATGTACTCTAAGCTTTGCAGTGAAAGTTGCTTTTGAACTTGAACTCATAATGAAACCTCAACCCGACAAAACTGCTTTCAAAATGTAAGTTTTCAATATTGATTTCATGAAAGAGACAAATTATAGATGACTGTCACTATCCTTCATGTGCTTAAAAGAAACTACTAGTTTTCTGCCTTACTTAAAAATCAGTGCGTATGACCAGGTCATGTTATGGAGTTATATTAATGAATGACATCCTTATTGTTCTTTGGAAAACTAGCATTTTGACAGTAAATAAATATGACAAAGATGGCAGATTTTTGGCCTTTTTTACTGCAATAATGAAATGTTTAGAGTAGAATTTATATTATATTTATGTTTTCTTTTCTGCGTCACTTGACTCTCCCAGTGTCCTGATTGCTTCTCCGTTTTCCGTCTCTCATGTTGTATTTTTCTCTCGGGTCAGTCTTCGTGCAGCTAGTCTTTCTCTGCCTCTGGGTTGTCTCTATTGTAATTACCGGTTCCTTCTTTGATTTGTCCGGATTTCGTTGGAAACCTAAATAGTGGGAAAGCCTCCCTGATCCAAAGTCGCTTTAGCTTTTTCAGTTCCAGTGACTGCCAAGTGTAAGTGCGTTGTAGCCAAGGATTGCCCGCCTAGGAGAGCTAATGTCTTGTTGGTCATTTCGGGACCTGAAAGTACCTGTCTCATTGTTTGTAAATGTTGTTTTGATAAATATGAAAGGTTTCTACTCATCATTTTCTTTCTTTTTCTATAAACCATCAACTGTATGTTTACCTCTGTTTATCCCCCAGTGGATAATATTTGCATCATCGTTAGGACTCTACGAGTAACATGCCTTACTGTCATATTATATTTCGCTGCTTTCTTATGCAACATTTTCAGAGTAATTTCACCTGTGCAGAAGATAAAAGGAAAGTGATGGTCTCACAAAGATGCATACACTCACAAAATATGGTGTCAAATGAAATTATTATGAGATATAATATGACAGTCACAGACCTAAAATTTGCTAGTGTCTAACAGGATATCCCCAAAGAGCTGCATTGATGAGAGGCCAAGTTTGAATGGACCATGTAACAACTCTTATACATGTGGATAACTCATTTCCAAAAAGAAGAAATTTTGAATCTCTTCATTTGAAGGTATTTCATTTAGCTGTTTAACTGGAAATGACCATCATTTCCTTTAGATTGATCTCAGCTTGGGAATTTGAAATGAATAAGCAAATTTTCATTCTCATTTTATCCATCTTTCTTTAAACTCAGCCCTTGCTTTATGGATGTGTCCGGGGGCTGTTGGAAGAAAAGGGCTCTTGACCTCATAACGTTGTAGCGTTTAATGTTGAAAGGGAGTTGGTTAAAGGTCACTCAGTCTGAACAACCGTCACCCAGTGCTGGAATTACCTCTGTTACGAGATCCTGTGCCCAAATGCCTCCATGATGGGAATTGCCTAATTCCCAGGCTGCCTATTCCATGTGAACAACTCTGACTTTAAAAATTCTTCATTTTAGGGAGCATCCTTGTCACCGATTCAGGCTTTAACTCAGTGATCCAGGCTCTGATCTCTTTAGCACTATTTTTTTTTCTTTTTTTTTTCTTTAGCACTATTGACA